>NC_092755.1:70177353-71513188 GCF_047496795.1 Chiloscyllium punctatum | reverse complement strand
TGAACCCTGGTGTGGTGAGGCAGCAGTGCTAACCACTGAGCCACTGTGTTGTCTTAAAATGTCTGGCATCCAGTCACAGTTTTGTGACATTATTCAGGGTAACATCAGAATGAATTTTTAAAAAAAATCTGCCAGCCTTTAATCATGGCCACCAAATTCCCAAAGAATTGGGGGAGGGATAGGGCATTGTGGAAAAAAGGGAATGTGGAGTTTTACTTGTTTTAATAGCAGCATCTCATTTGAATGTTTGAGTTGGTTTTGTGTCAAGCAGCTGGCCAAACTGAGAGGCTGACAGCTCCACACAGTCAGGCTTTTTATTCAAGTTTGCAGCCAAGCATAGGATAGGAAAGAGATAGTGGGGTGAGGTGGTAAACGTGAGGTGGGGACGAGGACTTATTGAATAACGAGGTGGCAATGAGGGAAAAGGCATTAGGTCATAGAGAGGGAGACAGATTGTAGCAGGTTTACTTGTGAGGTGCGGAAAGAGAAGAAATCCTGCTCCTCATGATCCACAAGGAATGCTGGAAAAGCACTTCCTGCTGCAACTGACTGTTCTAGTTTAGCTGTAAGGTTTCTGGAGCTTCTGGGAATGATACCTTTAGCTGATGAATCTAAATGGCTGCTAAACCCTGGGCCAGACAAGCTCATTAGCATGTTCTAATTTTAGACACACCTCTCTATTCAATGGTAAAGATATACCATTTTCAGCAGCAGCTTGGTCAAGAAAAGCCTCCACTGTTTTCACTGAATACCTTGGAGATAGATAATGTCACCTATGGTCCAAGAACAAAGAAAAACACGAAGTGTAAAAATAGAACTGTATGTCAATATGAACAATTATTTTTTCATGTAAACCAACACTTCCACTCTCGATGTCCATCATGCTAGACTGTGATTATTTAAATGTATGAATTTAGATTGTCATCATGAATAGATACTTCATATAAATACATTTTTAATTTTGCTAGACTTTCAATATCCTGAAAGCAAATTTTTATCAGTAAATTAGTATTACAATTATATACCTACTTTGAGCAAGAAATTTCTTCAGATTTTCTTTAGAAACTGGTCACTTATAGTCCTAGAGTCATAGAGATGTACAGCTTTGGTCCAACTTGACCAGATACCCTCAATTAATCTAGCCCCATTTGCCAGCATTTGGCCCATATCCCTCTAAACCCTTCCTATTCTTATACCCATTCAGATACCTTTTAAATGTTGTAATTGTACTAGTCTCCACCACTTCCTCTGGTAGCTCGTTCCATAGAAGTACCATCCTCTGTGTATAAAAGTTGCCTCTTCAGTCCCTTTTGAATCTTTTCCCTTTCACTTTAAACCCATGCCCTTTAGTTTTTGGACTCCCCTACTCTCAGAAAAATTCCTTGACCATTCAACCTTTCCATGCCACTCATGATTTTATAAATCTCCATATGGTCACACTCGCTCCAAAGAAAATAGCCTCAGCCCATTCAGCCTCTCCCTATTTCTATATGTAGTGGACTGCAGTGGCCCAATAAAGCAGTTCACTACCACTTTCTCATGGCAATTAGGATGGGAAATAATGCTGGCCTAGCCAGCAGAAGTTTCTTCTTCTTGCATATGACATGTTGGTTTTATAAATCTAAGTCAGACAGCAAATTCACAGTACTGTTTTTTTTTGGATGGACTGCCTTGAATCCCGCTGCAAATTTTCACTGCCCAATTCATTCATGATATACTGGCAATGGCCAAATCCCATAAATTAATTTTTAAGTTTTACCTCATGTGCCCCTACCAAACAAAAATTACTGCTTGAGTAAAAATAATTTCAGAAATGACAATTAAGTAAATGATACCATGAAGTTTGTCAGGAATAGAACAATTTGCTGACAGATTCCATATTTTCCACTAGAAATGAATCAAAATGAACAGAAGACAAGAAGAATATGATTGCAGGATGCTGAAAATCTTTTAACCATACTAGTTTGATAAAAATCTAGTACTGAAAATATGTGTAGCCAATGGGACCACAGGAAAGCTATTGGCCCAAGGAGGGAGTGGTGTTGGAAGCTATGCACCAAATAGGTGATGAGGCTTCATAAAAAATCGTCACCCACCGTCGTGATGGTGTCTAGCAAGCATGTGCAAGAGACAATGCTGAAGTGGGTGTACCTGTCTTCAGCTTGACGTTTCGGGCAAAAGCCCTTCATCAGGAAGGGCTTTTGCCCAAAATGTCAATTTCGAACCTACTTGGATGCTGCCTGAACTGCTGTGCTCTTCCAGCACCACTAATCCAGAATCTGGTTTCCAGCATCTGCAGTCATTGTTTTTATCGTACCTGTCTTCAGCCAAACGTCTTCTGTGGTCACTAGCATTATAGCTGCCAGTATTGAGCAAATTTGGTTCACTTCATGGAGGACTGAATGGCAGCAAAGGCAATGGGTCCTGACAATATCCCCAATTTACTAGCAAAGATCTGTGTCCAAGAGCTAGTCATTCCCTTCAGGTCATATGTGACACTGGCATCTACCAGTCAATATAGAAGATAGTTTGGACATTATCTATCTGTTAAAACTAGGTAATTGTAATTCAAATACCATCCAATTATTTTCTTTTCAATCATCAGTAGTGATAGAAGAAATCATCAATAGTGCCAATAAATAAATCCTATTTACAAATAATCTTCTTGCAGTTTGAATTGTATTTTATCAGCTCGCTCTAAAATCCACTACATAGTTGATCCTAAAATGCAATCAGTAGTTAAATATCAGTGGAGGAGGTATGACTGGCTGATGCAAAAACTCAGTTAAAATGAGTACAAGACCAAGAGCCCTAGCAAAATGAGGGTTGGGGGGAAGTCATACAGTGGCTGAAGGGAGGTGTTTCTGACAGCTTTAATGGCATAATTGTGTGATGTCCACATGTTGCCTTGTCTTATTTGTCTTGAGTTATTTTATTGATGACTTTCCTCTATGTTCATTTCAGTTGTAGCACTGTTTACTGATGGATCCATTATTTCACCTCTGCTTGCATACCTTAATGTAGCAGTCCATGACAGTTCACACTCGGATATAAGACCATAAGACATAGGAGTGGAAGTAAGGCTATTCGGCCCATCGAGTCCACTCCGCCATTCAATCATGGATGGGCATTTCAACTCCACTTATCCGCATTCTCCCCGTAGCCCTTAATTCCTTATGACATCAAGAATTTATCAATCTCTGCCTTGAAGACATTTAGCATCCTGGCCTCCACTGCACTCTGTGGCAATGAATTCCACTGGCCCACCACTCTCTGGCTGAAGAAATGTCTCCGCATTTCTGTTCTGAATTTACCCCCTCTAATTCCAAGGCTGTGTCCACGGGTCCTAGTCTCCTCGCCTAATGGAAACAATTTCCTAGCGTCCACCCTTTCCAAGCCATGTATTATCTTGTAAGTTTCTATTAGATCTCCCCTTAATCTTCTAAACTCCAATGAATACAATCCCAGGATCCTCAGCCGTTCCTCGTATGTTAGACCTACCATTCCAGGGATCATCCGTGTGAATCTCCGCTGGACATGCTCCAGTGCCAGTATGTCCTTCCTGAGGTGTGGGGACCAAAACTGGACACAGTACTCCAAATGGGGCCTAACCAGAGCTTTATAAAGTCTCAGTAGCACAACTGTGTTTTTATATTCCAACCCTCTTGAGATAAATGACAACATTGCATTTGCTTTTTTAATCACGGACTCAACCTGCATGTTTACCTTCAGAGAATCCTTGACTAGCACTCCCAGATCCCTTTGTACTTTTGCTTTATAAATTTTCTCACCGTTTAGAAAGTAGTCCATGCTTGTATTCTTTTTTCCAAAGTGCCAGACCTCGCATTTGCTCACATTGAATTCCATCAGCCATTTCCTGGACCACTCTCCCAAACTGTCTAGATCCTTCTGCAGCCTCCCCACTTCCTCAGTACTACCTGCCTGTCCACCTAACTTTGTATCATCGGCACACTTCGCTAGAATGCTCTCAGTCCCTTCATCCAGATCATTAATATATAACGTGAACAGCTGCGGCTCCAACACTGAACCCTGCGTGACACGGCTTGTCACGGGCTGTCATTCCGAAAAAGAACCTTTTATCCCAACTCTCTGCCTCCTGTCAGACAGCCAATCCTCAATCCATACCAGTAACTCACCTCGAACACCATGGGACCTCACCTTGCTCAGCAGCCTCCCGTGTGGCACCTTATCAAAGGCCTTTTGAAAGTCTAGATTGACTACATCTACTGGGTTTCCCTGATCTAACCTACTTGTCACCTCTTCAAAGAATTCCAACAGGTTTGTCAGGCACGACCTCCCCTCACTAAATCTATGTTGACTTGTTCTAATCAGACTCTGCTCTTCTAAGAATTTAGAAACCTCATCCTTAATGATGGATTCTAGAATTTTACCAACAATCGAGGTTAGGCTAATTGGCCTATAATTTTCCATCTTTTGTCTTGATCCTTTCTTGAACAAGGGGGTTACAACAGCGATCTTCCAATCATCTGGGACTTTCCCTGACTCCAGTGACTTTTGAAAGATCTCAACCAACGCCTCCGCCATTTCCTCAGCCACCTCCCTCAGAACCTTAGGATGTAGCCCATAATCCAGGTTTGGCTTGACAAGTGGCAAGTAAAATTTGGCCCACGTATATTTCAGCAGATTCCAACAAAAGAAAGCCCAACGGTCACACCTCATTCTGAACAGCATTATTACTGCTAAGTACTTCAATGACATCACCTTTCATCATCATCACCAAACAGTACCAAACATATACTGCCATCACTATAAGAACTGCGCAGAAGCTGGGAAATTTGTCAAGGATGACTCAATTGCTGATTATTCAAAGCATCTTCACGATATTCAAGATTTATGACAGGAGTTTGATGGAACACATACCCTTGGCTAGGTAGGTGCAGTCACAAAAACACTCAAGAAAGTTGGTAGCAACCTGGACAGAGTAGTTCACATAATCAAAACATCTTACAATAATCTGCAGACTGAACCTGCAGCATATACAATTCGGAATTGTAATTCAGATGCTCTCTCTATAAATCCTCCCAGACCTGCTGAGTATTTAGAACATTTTATTTCTTCTTGAAATATCCAGTATGTCATATTCTGCTCTCATTACTTTATCCAATTTCATTTCCAGGTCTTCTGCTATCTTATTTCATTATCTCATGATGCAATTCTCCCTCCATAATCTTTCAAATAAACTTCCAGCTAGAAACAACACACATTTGCACTCTGTCTTCATATCCTTGTTTTTGGTTTCCACTGAACAACATTTTTTCACTGTTTGGCTTGGTGTCATCCTGGGAATGCCTAGTTTTGGGTTTCTTCTGCGGGATTTGGCAAGTTTCATTTAATAATCAAGCTTATTCATTCATTAGAAGCAGGCAAGTAAATAGCAGCAAAGGAACTGCAAATTTACACAGGAAGTAATAAATGTGTCACGTGTCCTAGACTAAAACTCAATCTAAACCTGGACTGTAAATGTTCCTCATGCTAGGTTTTATTACAGGAGCGAGCATAATTTGTTATTATATATACTCCAAAGAGGGGTACTTACATTTCAGATATTACTGTGAAACTCTGTATTTGTTACTGTTTACATAGCTATTTAAAATTAAGAAATCCACTATGCAAGGTTTGGCATGTTCTGTAGGGTACAATTCCATTTCGCAGAAGCACAAATAATTCAACATTAATTGGGAATGTCATGCAGAGAATCCATAAGGACTCCTAAAGTTTGGAATAAAATTGTCCGGTTGACATTTTTTATGTATCTAATACATAATTTACATGAACTATGACCACTTCATGCTAAAAGCACTCAAAAAGTGAACAAATATTCTACTCTGCAATAAACTCAATATTTCCCCAACCATCAACATCTATTGCAAGTCAGGATTCTAATGTTGTTATGAACTTACTTGTTAAAAACAAAAAATCTTAAGGAAGGTGTTCCTCTTCACTACCTAAAAATAGACTCAATAATGCTGCTGAGCTTTGATTTTAATATTTTACTTAAACTAGTATTCGTGTTACACCTCTTAAAATGACAGGACTGGAATTCATAACCTCATAACTAGATATATTATTATGTGGAGTACACAGAAACTGTCAGAATTTGCCACATAGAAAAATCATGTTTAATTCACAACAAAAGCTTTTCTGCCTATAATTTTCAAATAAAGTTTTAAAAGTGTAGGTTAATGAAAAAGATTACCATTTAAAGCACTCATTAGGAAAATATTGTGATTCATTAAGCATCTCACTTTTATATCTACAAACCTGTCCACAACACTCTAGTCAATTGGTAGACTGACCTAATCAACCCCCACAATCAAGAAATTAGACCTGGCTTCTGCATTACTGCTATATCCAGCTGTAAATGGTGGTGGACAACTAAACAAGAGGAGAGGAGGTGGCTCCACAAATATCCTCATCTGTGATGACAGGGGACTGCAGGATATCAGTGTCAAATATAACGCTGAAGCATTTGCAACCAACATCAGGCAGAAGTACCAAATGGATGATCCATCTCAGCCTCCTCCTAAGCATCACAGATGCCAATCTTCAGTCAATTTGATTAAATGTTTGAATGCCCTGGACATTGCAATGGCTACATGACCCTGACAACATTTTGGCAACAGTTTTAAAGATTGACATAGAAACATCGAAAGTCCTTCTAGCCTGCTCTCTCATTCAATATGATTATGGCTGATCATCCAACTCAGTACTCTGTTCCCATATTCTTTGATTCCATTTGCCATAAGAACTATAACTAACACTTTCTTGAAAACATTCAAGATTTGGCCTCAACTGCTTTCTGTAGCAGAGAACTCCACAGCTCACTACTCCGTGGATGAAGAATTTTCTCTTCCACTTTGCCTAAAATGGTCTACCCTGTATTCTTAGACTGTGACCCTGGTTCTGGATTTTCTGGTTACCAGGAACATTGTTCCTGTGTTTATCCTGTATAGTCCTGTTAGAATGATAAAGGTATCTATGATATCCTCCCTCATTCTTCTAAACTACTGTGAACAAAGTCCTAGGACTTGTGCTCAAGAAATTGTCATGTCCCTCACCAAGGTGATCCAGTATACTACAACACTGATGACTACTCATCAATGTGGAAAATAGCCCAGATCTGACCTATCCACAAAAAGCAAGACAAATTCAAATCAGTCTAACTGTCAATCCATCAGCAATTAAGTGATGGAAGGTGTCATCGACAGTGCTATCAAGTGAACTTATCCAGAAATAACTTTCTCATTGCTTCTCAGTTTGGGTCTGAGAATATTGCTTCACTCTTCACCTCATTACAGCCTTGGTCAACATAGAAAAAAAAGAGTTGAATTCAAGATGCAAGTCAGAATGATTGCCCGAGACACCAATACAATATTCCACCCATTGAGACAACAAACAGCTCCTGTAAACTGAAATCAATGGAAATTGCGGGAAACTTTTCCACTGGTTGGAGTGATGATTGTGGGGTTTTTTTTAAGAATAGATTAGACTTCCTACAGTATGGAAACAGGCCCTTTGGCTCAGCAAGTCCACACCGACCCTCCGAAGAGTAACCCACCCTATATTTACCCCTGATACCATGGGCAATTTAGCATGGCCAATTCACCTGACCTGCACATCTTTGGATTGTGGGAGGAAACCAGAGCACCCAGAGGAAATCCATGCAGACACAGGTAGAATGTGCAAACTCCACACAGACAGTCGTCCGAGGCCGGAATTGAACCAAGGTCTCTGGTGCTGTGAGGCAGCAGTGCTAACCACTGAGCCACCATGCCATCCCAACCATCCAGGATATCACTGGAGTTCCCCAGGATATTGTCTTTGGCCCAAACATTTTCAAGTGTTTAATCAGTTATCTTCCTTCCACTATAAGATCAGAAATGGGAAGATTCATGATTCATCAGTACAATGTTAGCACCATTCCCAACTCCTCAGATACCACAGTAGCCCATGTCCATTTGCAGCGTGATCTATACGACATCCAGGTAGGGTTGATAAGTGGCAAGTAACATCTGTGCCAATGATCAGCTCCAAAAAGAGAGAACTGAACCACCTCTCTTTGATTACCAATGGTACTACCATCACCGAATCCCTTGTTATTAATATCATGGGCAAAATTAAAAATCACACAACACCAAGTTATAGTCCAACAGATTTATTTGGAGGCACTAGCTTTCGAAGCTCTATTGGACTATAACCTGGTGCTGTGTGATTTTTAACTTTGTACACCCCAATCCAACACCGGCTCCTCCAAATCATAATATCATGGAAGTTACCATTGAAATGGACCAGCTAAGCAAATACTACGCTGACAACAGCAGGTTGAAAACTAGGAACTCTGAGGCAACTGACACATTTCCTGACTCCTCAAATCCTGTCCAACATTCACAAGACACATGCAAGGACAGCGATGGAATATGCTCCACTGGCCTGAATGAACGCAGCTCCAGTAACACTAAAGAAGCTCAACACCACCCAAGCAGCCTGTTTGAACAGCACTCCATCTACAAACCTAAACATTCATTCTCTCCATCTTGGACTTAATGGCAGCAACACAATAAATATATAAAATGCATTAAAGCAACTCAGCAAAGTTCCTTTGAGAGCACGTTTTAAAATTGGCTACTTCTACCACCTAGAAGGAAAAGTGGAGCAGACATACATGCAACCACCACATCCTACAAATCCCCATCCAAGTCATACACCATCCTGACTTGGAACTATATCGCTGCCATTGGATTGAAATCCTGAAACTTCCGTCCTAACAATGATGTGGAATGACCCATGCTACAATGGGTACAGAAGACAGCCTACCAACACCTTCGCATGAGTAATTAGGGATAAGAAGGAAATGCTGGACCTGCCAGTGATGCCCAGAACTCGTGAAAGACTTGGAAAACTGAATAAAATAAGAAATACTACGAAAGAATATGAAAACAAAATGACACAAGAACAGAATAAAGAAACCTGCAGTCAGATTATGAGTTGATAGTCTGAACTGTTAATGCATTAGTACAAATGGGCTCCAGATTTGGTGAGGGAGATTTGTTACATCCAAAACTCCTAGCCAGGAAATACAATTGAATGGGAAGAGTTTGTCAGAACTCATGGAAAAGGGTGGATTGACAGTGTGTTCAGGAACTCTTATAAACTGTGGAACAGCACCCTTCTTCAGCCATTTGCTGTTGCAGTTAGAGCAGAAGACTAGGTGAAACTTCAAGGTAATTCAGGTCCTAATTATTAATTGAGATTGAGTTTAAATAAGATCAAGTTGAGTTTTGTTTACTTGCTAAACTGAACCTATTTTACAAATGAAAAAAATAAGCATTCCTTCTGTTTGCATTTAGTTCAGTTAATGCACGTATATTCCTCTATTTAAAATAATTACTTATTTGTAAGTTAATAATCTACACTATTTCTATGCAATAGTTAAGAAATGCTATTACATACAGACATTTGAAAAAATTCTAAAATGAAAGAACTGAAATCTGCAAGTTTAAATCTGGAAAAAGGTTCGGTTGAGGTCAGAGTAAAGCAGATAGGTTAGCCTAGTCATCTGAACCTGAGAATAGATTGCAATATCTTTTGTAACATTTATTATGATGTAACAAATTAATTGTAACATTTCTATATCATTTCAAGTTTGTGTGAAAATATGTTTCATTAATGTGTGAGAGTAACAATATGTGATAATGCAGTATTAGATTCTTGGCACCAGGCTTTTGGACAATGTTTCTCAATTTTTTTTCTCTCTTTGTCCCCACATCAAAGCTTCAAAATGACCACGCCCCCTCAGTGAGACCTGTCAGAGTGGGGACAACAGGCTACAAGAGTACAGACCTGTTAGGGTCGAAGCTTCATCACGGCCATTGCTGCAGCAAAGCTCAGGACCCCAAAATGTCAGCTTGTGACATCACTTGGGTCCCGTCCTCTACTCCTTTGGGAAACCTTCTTTATGAAGTTTGTGAGGACTTCATTAAGAATGCAGAAAACATTTCAGTGGATGGCTCCAGGGATGAGGGATTTCAGCTGCATGGGCAGATTGGAGAACCGGGATTGTTCTTGCTACGGAAGGAAGGTTGGGTGGAAATTTGACTGGGGTGTTTAAAACCATGAGAAGTCTAAACAGAGTGGTTAATTCTCTAGAAGGACATGGGCATCGCTGGCTGGTCAGCATTTATTGTCCATCCCTAGTTGCCCTTAAGCTCACATTGGTCAAGCTCAAGGTCAAGAACCAGAAGTTGCAGGTTTCAAGTGATTGACAAAAGAATCAAAGGTGACATGAAGAAAATATTTTTCTTACACAGAGTAATTTCAAGTTGGAATTAACTGCCTGATAATGTGGTAAAGGCAGGATCAATTGTGGCTTTCATAAGGTAATTGGATAGGCACCTGAAGATAAATAAATTGTAGGGGATACATGCAGGACAAAGACAGTGAAGTGGAATTACATAAACTGCTCTTACAGACAGTTGCTATGGGCTTGATGGACTGAATGGCCTTCACCTGTGTTGTAATAATTCTATAATTCAATGCTTTTGTACAATAGCAATATGGGCAAGTAAAAAATATTTCTCAGCAAATTTAAACCAAATGGCTTTATCTGACAGTATTTAATAGACAGTTTCTCACAATTCAACATGAAAGCCGAGGTTAACTGAGAAGACACTGATCTCTTGCAATCATTTAATACCACATAGGAACTGGAAAATGACCAGCACATTTGTTCAACAATTTACAGAAGAAGTGAGTGACCTCTGCATTTGTGCTAACAATAAAAAGCTTTATTTTCCTGAAGCTCTGCATGACAAACATTCCTACCAGACAGTACATTTTAAGAAATAATTTGGTTAACAACTGTACAAGGTAAGTGCGTGGCAAGAAGGCATTCCACCCTTGCATAATGTAAATCCTTCTGTGTTCTTAAATGTTAACTCTGCTTTCTCTACACAGATGCTGTCAGACCTGCTGAGTTCCTCTGGCAACATCAGTTTGTGTTTCAGATTTCTTTGTTTAATTTTAAAGATCCTACTGTTTTCTGCTTAGAGAGCAGTTGTTTGTTTAAGAAGTTGTGCCTTGACCTTCGTCACTCGCTTTGACAACTGATCTATTGTTAATCATCTCCCTGTGAAGAGTGATGCCTGCCTATATTTTACTCTGCACCTCCTTGCCCTGCAGCCCTGACATATCTTATTATTGAGCTCACTTTTTCTATCCCACTGAGAATCTTTATTCTTCTAAAGAACTCTCTTCAAATCCTTTCACAAAGTCAAAGAAAAGCAAAGACTTCTCTGTCCCATTTTCTTCATGACAGAAGTGAAAGTATTCTTGACCTTCATGTACTTTTCACAATTATGAAATATGGTAGATAAAATAGGTTGAAATAGAAGAACAAGATTGATTTTGTTAGAATTTTATTTGGGAACTAGATAATTGGGGTAAAATGTTACTCTTTCAACTCTGGGACTATTGGATTTTTTTCCCCAACAGCCTCCTTCTATGTCCTGAGTTCAAATTCAGCCCAGTTTGTTTGGATGATTTATTTAGTTATTTTAAAATAACCAGTGCTCCTCCAAACTAATATTATCTGATCTCTTTTCCTGCATTTGGAGGACACTACTGTAGATTATTAGCCAGGATTATGTGCTCAAAAATAATATAAACTTCTCCAAAGGCTGACATTTCTGAGGAAATGCAACATGGTTGGTGATACCCCCTTTCAAATACTCTAATAAATAAAAGGTCCAGATGTCCATTCTCCTGATTCAGGTGGTCACTAAAACTTCCATTACACTATTTAGAAAAGAGCAAAATATTCTCCAATGAATCGATCAAAAACAATTATTTGATTTGTCATATAATGATTGTGTGTGCAACGCTGCTATGATAGAATAGCTACTACAGTTACACAAACATAATTAAATTGATGTAAAATCACTTCAGCTTTGAAAATTAGTGCCACATGGTCAAACATTCCCACGATGCCAGAGGCTAAAACTCTAATTTTATGAAGGAAACATGTACTCAAAATCTATTTAGATTAGAAAATATTGCAACAGTAAAGCAAATTCATGATTACATGAATAGATAGTTACAAGACTAAATGTTTGATGAGGGAAGGGCTGTAGATTTCATATATATGGCCTTCAGTAAAGCATTTGATAAGGTTGCCTATGGTAGGCTGATGGAGAAAGTAAAGTCGCATGGGGTCCAGGGTGTACTAGCTAAATGGATAAAGAACTGGCTGGGCAACAGGAGACAGAGAGTAGTAGTGGAATGGAGTTTCTCAAAATAGAGAACCATGACCAATGGTGTACCACAGGGATCATTTCTGTTGTTTGTGATAGACATAAATGATTTGGAGGAAGGTATAGCTGGTCTGATTAGCAAGTTTGCAGATGACACTAAGATTGGTGGAGTAGGAGATAGTGAAGGAGACTGTCAGGGAATGCAGCAGAATATAGATAGATTGGACAGTTGGGCAGAGAAATGGCAGATGAAGTTCAATCCAGGCAAATAGGAAGTGATGCATTTTGGAAGATCCAATTCTAGAGCAAACTCTAGGGTAGATGGAAAAGCCCTGGGGAAAATTAATGTAGAGAGAAATCTTGGTGTTCAGGTCCATTGTATCCTGAAGGTGTCAACGCAGGTCGACAGAGTGGTCTAGAAGGCATACAGTATGCTTTCCTTCATTGAATAGGGTACTGAGTACCAGAGTTGGCAGGTTATCTTACAGTTGTATAGGACTTTGGTTCAGCCACATTTTGAATACTGTGTACAGTTCTGGTCACCACACTATCAAAAAGGATGTGGATGCTTTGGAGAGGGTGCAGAGGAGGTTCAGCAGGATGTTGCCTCGTATGGAGGGTACGAGCTATGAAGAGAGGTTGAGTAGATAGAGATTATTTTCATTAGAAAGACGGAAGTTGAAGGGGGTACCTCATTGACATCTACAAAATTATGAGAGGTACAGATGGGGTGGATAGCAAGAAGCTTTTTCTCAGAGGGGGGACTCAATTACTAGCAGTCACGAGTTCAAGGTGAGAGGGGAAAAGTTGAAGGGAGATATGCGTGGAAACTTCTTTACGCAGAGGGTGGTGAGTACCTATAACACATTGCCAGCAGAGGTAGTAGATGCTAGCACATTAGCGTCATTTAAGATGTAGCTAGACTGATACATGAATGGGCAGGGAGCAAAGGGATTCAGATCCTTGGAAAATAGGGGACAGGCTTAGATAGAGGGTCTGGTTCGGCACAGGCTTGGAGGGCTGAAGGGCCTGTTCCTGTGCTGTAATTTTCTTTGTTCTAAATTACACTTTTAAGATGAGGTGATTGCTGTAAATTCAGTACTTTCATTCGTGAACACAGAAAGAGCCTAATTGCAGTCCTGAGCAAAGGGAATATGTAGCTTCAAAACTACCATGTCCACATGCTAAGCAAGATCATTGTTATTCATTACTAGTATTCGTAGCTTACTAACCTTTTGTGTTGACATGAAGGCTAGTAACTATCTTAACTGAAAGAAAATTAGTATCAATGAGACCCATTCAAAAGATTTTGATATTAACTTGGCCAGGAGCAAATATGTGTTTCAAACAAGGTCAGCACGATTCTCCAGCCAAGATTCAGAAAGCTGGATAAAACAGGCCATTCCTGTATCACCATTCCTGCAGGAATGGATGCCTAGCAGAAATAGCTGCATCAGTCCCTGATGCCTCAGCATCAATATTAATTACACTGCAGCAGTGGACTGAAATGATCAGCCTGGTTTTACCTGACAATTACCAGCAACTTCATGGCACAGTCAATGACAACGTGTAATCAGCATAGAATTTCACCATCTTCTGGTTTGGCTACTTTTCAATAATTTCTCTGTTAAAACTGAGCAGATGAGCTGCTCACTGAGGGCAAATTTGAGTGGTTTAATGACACCCTAGTCAGCAGTCATTGGTCTTTGATTCTTAATTGCTATAGTAAACTTGCAATTCAGCCAACATTATCCAATATGAACCCTGATTGACTCTTAACTGCAGAACAGTTCTGGGTTCTACAATAAGCAAGGTATACATTCAATGTGACTAGCAGGAAGCCAATCTAGAGCACTTGAGAAAGATAACATTTCTTCAGCTAATAGATCTGTTACGCTTATATTTCTAGTTGTATTGACATCTTTCGCTGTAGTTGTAACTATGTCAAAAGGGAACAATTTAATTGAAGTAGGCTACAGCTCACACAATGCAATTAAAAGAACAACTGAATTAATATTTTGGAGGGCTCTTGTGACACAGTAGTATCCTTACCCAAAGACATTGGTTCAAGTTCCATCTGTTCCAGTGATGTGAATAACATCTATAAATAGATTGATTAGAAAATACCTTGAATAAATGTTTCTCTGTGAAGTTAGGAGAGGGATTTGACTGTTAAAATAAGTTAGAAGGTGTTTTAGCAAATATAACAACCGTTAAATGATAGATCAACTTTTTTTTCCAATTGTACGAATGTGTTGCCTATAATAGGAGAGCAAGAGGTAAGAGTAGGATTAGACCTCAGTCACTGTTACACCAATAATATACCTAGCCTGGCGGAAGCTATATATAGATCAAGCATTAGTTTAAAAACCAGTTTATTCTGTGTTGCACTTTGTTTCCTAGAAAATGCTATTATAAAACAAAGCTGCAATCATTAGCAAATTTTCTTTTGTCCAGTTTCCAAATACCAGTAAGAATATTCCGGCCAGGGTTAATTATATTTTCTTCAATTTTATTTCACCTAAAATAAAAACAGTCCAAAGTACCAGGGTAAAGAATGGGAAGACAGAGAAAAAGAAACAGAGCATAATGCCATCAAATTCTCCACTTAAATGTACAGATGAATTTCTGTTTGATTTGTACAAGCACTACTTTGTAGAATAAAGTACTTTGGAAAATGAAGAATTTCTCAGTGTGCAACAATGCTGAAAAATTAATGTTGTATTGTAAATTATCAAGTCTTAAATGGGCTTTTTAAAAGTTTCTTTGATAAACGTATCTGACAAAAAATTCTATATTGTTTTATCGAATTTTTCAAATTAACATAATGCACTCCTACGAATACAAGAGAAAAAGTATGCAGGAAACCTGGATGTTTGTAAATAACTAGTTTCTTAATCAAAATTCAACAGCCACACAACTGATTTTCTGTTAAAACAAGGCTCTACATTGTAGAAATTGACCTTTGAAGGAGTGCAGTGCAAATTCACCAGCAAGTTAAGGACATAAGAAGTAAGATTAGCAGTAATAGGCTGTATGCCTCTTCGGGCCTGCTCTGTCATTTGTTAAGACCATGGCCGATCTTTGATCTCAATTCCACTTCCTCAATTTGATTCCTTAGATGCATTGATTCCCTTAAGAGTCCAAAGATTTATCAATTTCAGCCTTCAATATACTCAGAGATTGAGTATCCACAGCATCTTAAGGCGACAGAATTCTAAAGGTTCACAACTCATTAAGTAAGTTTTTTTTCTCAATTGTCAACCCCTTATCCTGGAAAGATTACCCTTTTCTGGAATTTCCAACCAGGCAAAGTAGCTTTCAACAACGATCCTGTTAAACTGTCTCAGCATCTTAGTCAAATTCAATTAGATCAACTCATTCTTGAAATTATAGAGAATGCAATTCCATTTTACTCAATCTTGCCTCATGTGATAAATGTCTTATCGTCAGGAATCACTCTAGTGAACCTTTATTGCATCTTTTTCTAAGGCAGACTGTGGCTCACCCCATTAATTAAATTTAGGACATTTGTACCCCAAGGTATGGCTGTATTGTGAAATGTAATTTATGATAAATTAGCACAAGAATGGCTCAGATTAACAGAATATTTAAATTATGCATAAAATAATTTTAATCAGAAGAAATCTATTTAAATAAAACATAATCAGCAGTTTTGTCAGTATTCACTTAACTGCATCGTCATTACCCAGGATCTTCTGGCAAAATAATCTGATTTTTAAGACGTTTAGGTCATCCAAGAATTAATACTGAAAGCTTTATGTATTTCTCTCAAATCCAAATGTGCTATTAATTACACAAGTGTTGTGTTATGGTTTTGTTAAGTAGAAATTTAGCATTGTTAATAAATTATATTGAAATTCCAGGATCTCTTGGGTGTGGCGTGGTGGCACGGTGACACAGTGGTTAACACTTCTGCCCCACAGCACCAGGGATCTGGGTTTGATTTCACCCTCGGTCGACTGTCTGAGTGGAGTCTGCACATTCTCCCTGGTCTGCGTGGGTTTCCTCTGGGTGCTTTGGTTTCCTCCCACAATCCAAAGATGTGCAGCTTAGGTGAATTGGCAATGCTAAATTGCCCATAGTGTTCAGGAATGTGTCGGCTAGGTGCATTGGGAAATGTAGAGTAATAGGTTAGGGGAATGGATCTTGGTAGGATACTCTTCGGAGGGTTGTTGTGGACTTGTTGGGCCTAATGCCCTGATTCCACACGGTAGGCATTCTATGAAAATTTTGCATTAGCTAAATCACTAATGTCACAATTACTTCATAACCAAAAGGTCAATGCTTGTGGGGGTTGGGGGAAAATTACAGCATTTTTATTTCAGAAACTAAATATATTGGAAGACTTCAAGACGGGGGTGTGGCAATCAAGTGTATTTACAGCTCCAGTCATATAGCATCAGTGTAAATTCAAACTCTAATTTAGTACTGATTGACTCATTTGAGTCAGATGGAATGCATTACAAGCTTTGGGTTGAACCGTGGATGATTTCTGAGCCAATTTGACCATGCCTTGGCACCATAATCAGAGCATAAGATTCCTCTTGTCCTATTTAAATTGTTCATTACTTACTGGTGGATCGAAGAAGAGAAGTCCTGTGTGTTCGTGTTTTACTATGGCTCTGTTTCCAGATATATTTCTTGCCAGCACTGGAACATTAAGGTCCATCGCCTAAATACAACAAACCCCATTCAAAAAAAAGAGGAAACACGTGCCAGTCATCTTAGCAAAGCAAATGAAATAAAAGTAAACTGAATTTATTTTGAATCTTTCCCAATTTTATCCTGTACAGATTATAAGTCACAACACACTACGTCCCGGTCAGAAACTGGTCAATAAATTTCTTCGTAACATTACTGATGTTTTCCCACAGCTAAATGTGCATTTTATGTTTCCTTATATAAAAGAAATCCATTTAGCTCTAAAAACACCTAAGTTCTATGTCACAACTAACCTTAGAATACACATCTACTGATGTTATAGTTGAAATGTTAAAAAAACTAAATCATTTAAGTTAGCGAAATTAATAAAAACATATTTGTTTATGAAAGAAAATTAGGTATTTCAGAAAATAAGAACCTCGAGAATAGTAGAAGACATTCCTTCAGAGATAGAGCTATTTACAACAGCAAAAGAATCCCTCATGGCAGCTTGCAGTTCTTCCTGAGGCTTCTCTGAAACTAGATAGACCCCAGAAGCACTATAAAATAACAAAAAAAAATTATGTTTAATCTTCATTGAATCAAATGCAAATATTGCATGTCAACAAAAGATTTTATAATCAGTTAACTTCTATTTGTGATTGTGATTTTGATTTAGTTTTCTTGAAATCTGGAACAATTTTTGTGCCCTTTAAATCATTAAGGTGAGAAATGACAGTGCTGGATCATGAAAGGCTATATCTATTTTGAATAACTATTAAGCACTCCAAGGTCATGAATAATATGGTTAAGGAATAGAATACTGATCTGAACTTATCAGAATTTCTATGTTTTCATTTGGAGAGTCATAGAGATGTTCAGCATGGAAACAGACCCTTTGGTCCAACTTGTCCATGCCCACCAGATACCCTTAATGAATCTAACCCCATTTGCCAGCACTTGGCTGAGATCCCTTGAAACCCTTTCAATTTATATACCTATCCAGATGGCTTTTAAATGTTGTAATTATACCAGCCTCAACCACTTCCTGTGGCAGCTTGTTCCATACACATACCACCCTTTGAGTGAATAAGTTGTCCCTTCAGTCCCTTTTAAATCTTTCCCCTCTCACCTTAAACCTATGCCCTCTGGTTTTGGACTTGCCCACCCTGGGGAATAGACCTTGTCTTTTTACCCTATCCATGCTCCTCATGATTTTATAGACCTCTATAAAGTCACCCCTCAGCCTCCGATGCTCCAAGGAAAATACCCCAGTCTATTGAGCCTTTTCCTATGGCTCAAATCATCCAATCCTGGCAACATCCATGTAAATCTTTTCTGAATTCTTTCACATTTCACAATATCCTTCCCATAGCAGGGAGACCAGAATTGAATGCAGTATTTCTATAGTGGCCTAATCAATCTCCTGTAGAGCTGCAGCAAGACCTCCCAACTCCTATACTCTGCACTGACCAATAAAGGCAAGCATAAAAATTTGCTGTACCAGTGTGAATTTCTCTTTTTCTCAATTTCTCAAAAATAACTAATTATTCCATCAATCAAGTTAGCAACAAACCATGTTTTTTTTCTTTACCGCAATGTTTTAGAACAGAAACACGATTCCAATGTGGGATCAACAATAAAAGACAAATAAAATATTTCAGAGAAGCTGGCATTACAGAAATGAATACTTGCTCATTCAATTCAAAAAAGTTAAAATTAGCTTACCTCTTGACCTTGGCTTTCACCTGCTGTGTGAATGCTGCATCAACCTGCAAAGATCAGTCAAGCAACAGATAAATGTGACCCTCCTCTTTTGGAACATAACTGTACTTGTCTCTTAGATAATGGATATGCACGTATGGAGTCAGCTATTACGAGGGGGCATAGCTTTAAATTAAGGGGTGGTAGGTATAGGACAGATGTTAGGGGTAGAGTCTTTACTCAGCGAGTCGTGAGTTCATGGAATGCCCTGCTAGTAGCAGTGGTGGACTCTCCCTCTTTATGGGCATTTAAACGGGCATTGGATAGACATATGGAGGATAGTGGGCTAGTGTAGGTTAGGTGGGCTTGGATCAGCGCAACATCGAGGGCCAAAGGGCCTGTACAGCGCTGTATTTTTCTATGTTCTATGTTCTTAAAATAATATATTTTGAAACTGTATAGTATTTGTCATGGCCAGCATTGTTCCCTCTGCTATTACCAGCAAAAACTGATTGACTGACTATTTATCCTTTATACTCTTTAGAATTTGGATGCACTCCAAATCAGCTGCAATCTTTGTTCCCATAACACTTCAATTTAAAAGTAATTTACTGGGCTATGGAATTCACAGAATGGCCTAAGACATGATAGTATAACAAGATAAATGCAAATCGCTCTTCCTTCTTTATAACATAGCATGCACAATAAAAATAAATTACTTTTACTTCTGAATTTCTTGCTCCTCTTCTGACGCTGGTGATTGAGGCTAGGACCTGGTGCCAAGAGTGGTGACAGCCTTGCTATCTATCAGCCAGGTTCCAATTTGCCTGCAAACTTAAACAATAACAGCTGCCACTCTGTTTCATCATAAGGGCAGCACCACTGAGCTACAGACTGTTCTTACTCAACATCTATACAGAGGCACTCTTTTCAGTTTGGGCCATAGACAACAATCACACGCAGGAATCCCTGGTCCATATTTTCCCTTGCTATGCCTACTGTTATGGTCCTATCATATTCCAGCCAAAGATTATTATAAAAAATGTATTTTGAACTCTACGACCCTTCTTATATCACAACAACATCTGAATAACCATGCAAAGTTTTCCTCTGGGTTCCTTCTGGTGGACCAAACAGGTACAGTGAATTTGAGCTGCATTATGACTGTGAAGAAAGGGGTACCTCCAATTTTCCAGTTTTGGGCCTCCCATGTGTAGGTATGAGAGGTCATAGGATTAATGTAAGGAAAGAGTAAGGTTTGGAGTTAATATAAGGTAAGAGCTTGCTTGCTAATAGAATCCATACAGTGTGGAATTTGGCCTATTGAGGCTAACAATAACCCTTCAAAGAGCATCTCACCCAGACCCATCTCCCTTCACTACCCCTGTAACCCTGCATTTCCCATAGCTAATCCACCTAGCCTGCACATCCCTAGATAATTTATCACGGCCAATCCACCTAACCTAAACATTTCTGGACCATGTGAGGAAACCAGAGCATCCAGAATAAACCCATGCAGACACATGAAGAATGTGCAAACTCCACACAGTTACCTGAGGGTGGAAATGAACCCGGATCCCTGGCGTTGTGAGACAGTAATGTTAACCATTGAACCACCATCCAGCCTTGCTCCCGAGATCTGCTGAATCTCTAGCTATATGTTCCTTCTTCAAAAGCTATGATGTTTTGGATTACTGTCAGTGAGCTGTCCAGATATCAAGCAGATACACACATGATCAAGGTGGATGGCAGGGAATGCCTCCTTGTGCCTCAAAATCACACTTGTGATGTTGGCCTTGATAATGTAATGTCAGGTAAATTCAACAGCAGTTGTTATGAAGATGATGTTCCACAGATGATGTGGAATGATGAAAGCCTCCCCTATGCACTTAATATATTACTTAATATATGTTACTGAAAGTTCCAAATTTATACTGGAGCCTTTGCCAATCTACTGTAAATACACCAAATCTCCAATGAAGTCACTGCATGACTCAGAGCTGTTTCATGACATATTTATGTTTCTGAAATATGTTCTACTATCCCAAGATCTATCCCTTTTCAGTCTACTATGATGGTGAATTACAGTATGTTTCAGGTTTGCATTTGAAATCATGTCTTGCAATTAATTAAAACATAAAATTTACTGGATATACAGGCATTTGATTTCTTATCGGTAAACTGATGCTGCTGTTCTCCTGTTGCTATTTGCTCTTTTAACTTCGCACATTTCCACTCTTTTGTGTGATTTCCCTGGATGTCTTTCACATTATCTTACTTTCAAACTTTTCTTGTTTGACTCTTTAAACTCTCATCGCTTCCATTTATTTTTTTCCAGTTGCCTCCTTTGTGTTAGCCATTTTCTCTCTGCTTCAAGTGTCCTTTCAAACTCATTTATTTTCAATTTTCATTCTTTATTCTTATCTTTTTTTATCCCAGTTGCATTTTATTTACTTTTTGCTACCAACACAAACATAAGCTCAAAACACTCAACAATTCTATGCTGGTGCATGGAGCATAAAAGACCTTTGGAAACAAAGGGCAAACTGAAAAATCCTGGCTTCAGTCAGGGAACAAACAGTGAGCTAAAGGTTTTGGGCAAAAACTGTTATCATGAGCTGCTATTTTGACACCAGGAAGACAAAGTGCAAAGATACAATCAAGAATAGTGCACAGTTTTCTCACATCTACCCAAATACATGCTTCAGTAACATTTTCTTGGTATTAGTCATAAAGTTACACCAGTTTTAAAATAGGGCTAAAAGAAGCCTTTAATCCACTGAAAAGCTTCTTCCTGTTCAGCCACTATAGAAGTCCCTCTCTTTAGTGGGTTGACAAGGCGATCAGTCGATCAGTCTCTGAACTGATCAAACACAGTCAAAGACCCACTTTGTTTTATACAGTTTGAGCACAACACGGCTTTGCAAATGTAGAATATGGCAAATAGTTTCCTCACTGCAACTCCTGGAGATATATGGGCATTACTGAAACACTTTCAAACTGACACAATGTTAAAAACAACTTCATCAAACAGCCACATTGTTTATTAGAACTGTTCATTAGAAAATGAGTGCAAAAAAAAATCAAAGCTGACTAGAAAATGAATAGAGAAATGGCAAATCTGCAATGCAACCCTTCTAAATGGCAGTCAGCCAGACAGGCTTATTGGCAATATCAAAGTAATTAACAAAGAAAACACATTAAATTGTTTAGCAATGTGGAGAGACACGACCATCTGCTGACCTGAAATACTGTCCAACTTCCATATCTAAACCAAGTTTAAGAAGGATATTTATCCCTAAAAATTGCTAGCTCATGGCCAAACTTCATCTCTGAAGTTAACCTTTTATTGAAAACTGCTTTAGGAGAGCATTAGGATCTGGGCAGAATGTAACAGAGATTCACTATGTTAGTTTCTGGGATGGGCCATGAGAGATTGAATAGACTATGGTTACATTCCCTGGAGTTTAAAGAATTAGAAGTGGTTTAATTGAAACAGAGACAATTCTCAAGGGGCTTTGAGAGGATAAATGCTGAGAAAATGTTTTCTTTCCTGGTTGGGAAATCTCAAATCCAGGATTACAGATACAAAATAAAACTACTCACCTTTAGTACTGAGAAGTGGAGAAATTTCTTCACTCAAAGTGTTATGAATCTTTGGAATTCTTTAACCCAGGGAATCTATGATACTCAGTCATTTAAGATATTCATGATAGAGTTTAATAAGCCTTTTGAATGCTAATGGAATTAAGGGATGTGATAGCACAGGAAGGTCGAGTGCACACAGAAGATTAGCCATGATCTTAATCCATGACAAAGCAGGCTCGAAAGCCAAATAATGCCTTCATTAATTGTTACCTCGTTTACTATAACTTGTTTTTTTAAGTGCCTTATCCCTATCTCTAGAGTTACTTTTTAAACCCCTCCACTTTTCTCTTTCCAGCCAAGCTTTTATTTCCCCAACATGCTTCCCTTCACTGTTCCTGACTCTCAATTCAAAGCCCAAGCCATAAGCTCATACAACATCCAAAATGTTTCACATGAGAGCAAGTTAAACATAATCAAATGATTACTAAAATTAAAATTGAGGATACAGTTTCAAAGCAGTATGTTATGTACACATAAATCCTGAAGCCCAGATCAATAATTCAGAGAGCTAAGTCCAAACCCCACCATAAAAACTGTGGAATGTAGATTTAGTTAATTTTTAAAAATCTACAATAAAAAGCTCCTATCAACAATGGTAACCACAAAGCTACCAAATTTTCATTAAAGAAAATATTTGGTTTACCCATGACCTTTAGGAAGGGTACCCACCATTCATACTTAGTCTGGCCCTTGTGAGTGGAGACCCAGAGTAACATGATTGGCTCTAAACCACCTTCCAACATGGCCTAAGCTATTCAGTTGTATTGAACACCTACAATGTAGTAAACGTCTAAAACCGAACAGATCAATTGGCTTCAAAATAGCCACCTGATTCGGACACAACAGAGGTACAACTAGCTCAGCCAAACCTTCAAAATTCTCACCAATTTCAAGGAACTAGATCTGCCAAAAATCCAAGCAGATGTTTGCTGCCAATTGCAGAGTTCAGTCCCCATCCTAGCTCCTCAGCTACTGAATCATAAGACCATAAGACCATAAGACATAGGAGCGGAAGTAAGGCCATTCGGCCCATCGAGTCCACTCCGCCATTCAATCATGGCTGATGCACATTTCAGCTCCACTTGCCAGCGTTCTCCCCGTAGCCCTTAATTCCTCTAGACAACAAGAACCTATCAATCTCGGCCTTGAAGACATTTAGCGTCCCGGCTTCCACTGCACTCCGTGGCAATGAATTCCACAGGCCCACCACTCTCTGGCTGAAGAAATGTCTCCGCATTTCCGTTCTGAAATGACCCCCTCTAATTCTAAGGCTGTGTCCACGGGTCCTAGTCTCCTCACCTAACAGAAACAATTTTCTAGCATCCACCTTTTCAAAGCCATGTATTATTTTGTACGTCTCTATTAGATCTCCCCTTAATCTTCTAAACTCCAACGAATACAATCCCAGTATCCTCAGCCGTTCCTCATATGCTAGACCTGTCATTCCAGGGATCATCCGTGTGAATCTCCGCTGGACACGTTCCAGTGCCAGTATGTCCTTCCTGAGGTGTGGGGACCAAAACTGGACACAGTACTCCAAATGGGGCCTAACCAGAGCTTTATAAAGTCTTAGTAGTACATCTCTGCTTTTATATTCCAACCCTCTTGAGATAAGAGACAACATTGCATTCGCTTTCTTAATCACAGACTCAACCTGCATGTTTACCTTTAGAGAATCCTCGACTAGCACTCCCAGATCCCTTTGTGCTTTGGCTTTATTAAGTTTCTCACCATTTAGAAAGTAGTCCATTCCTATATTCTTTTTGCCAAAGTGCAAGACCTCGCACTTGCTCACGTTAAATTCCATCAGCCATTTCCTGGACCACTCTCCCAACCTGTCTAGATCCTTCTGTAGCCTCCCCACTTCCTCAGTACTACCTGCCTGTCCACCTAACTTCGTATCATCGGCAAACTTCGCTAGAATGCCCCCGGTTCCCTCATCCAAATCATTAATATATAATGCGAACAGCTGTGGCCCCAGCACTGAACCCTGCGGGACACCGCTCGTCACCGGCTGCCATTCTGAAAAAGAACCTTTTATCCCAACTCTCTGCCTTCTGTTAGATAGCCAATCCTCAATCCATCCCAGCAGCTCACCTCGAACACCATGGGCCCTCACCTTGCTCAGCAGCCTCCCGTGTGGCACCTTATCAAAGGCCTTTTGAAAGTCCAGATAGACCACATCCACTGGGTTTCCCTGGTCTAACCTACTTGTTACCTCTTCAAAAAATTCCAACAGGTTTGTCAGGCATGACCTCCCTTTACTAAATCCATGTTGACTTGTTCTAATCAGACTCTGCTCTTCCATGAATTTAGAAACCTCATCCTTAATGATGGATTCTAGAATTTTACCAACAACCGAGGTTAAGCTGATTGGCCTATAATTTTCCATCTTTTGCCTTGATCCTTTCTTGAACAAGGGGGTTACTACAGCCATCTTCCAATCATCCGGGACCTTTCCTGACTCCAGTGACTCTTGAAAGATCTCAACCAATGCCTCTGCTATTTCCTCAGCAACCTCTCTCAGAACTCTAGGGTGTATCCCATCGGGGCCAGGAGATTTATCAATTTTAAGACTTTTTAACTTTTCTAGCACTATCTCTTTCGTAATGGCAACCATACTCAACTCAGCCCCGTGACACCCTTTAATTTTTGGGATATTACTCATGTCTTCCACTGTGAAAACTGACGCAAAGTACTTGTTAAGTTCTCCTGCTATTTCCTTATCTCCCATCACTAGGCTCCCTGCATCAGTTTGAAGTGGCCCAATGTCTACTTTTGCCTGTCGTTTGTTTCTTATGTACTGAAAGAAACTTTTACTATTATTTCTAATATTACTGGCTAGCCTACCTTCATATTTGATCCTCTCATTTCTTATTACACTCTTTGTTATCCTCTGTTTGCTTTTGTATCCTTCCCAATCTTCTGATTTCCCACTGTTCTTAGCCACTTTATAGGATCTCTCTTTTTCTTTAATACATTTCCTGACTTCCTTTGTCAGCCAAGGTTGTCTAATCCCTCCCCGGTTAATCTTTCTTTTCTTGGGAATGAACCTCTGTACAGTGTCCTCAATTATACCTACAAACTCCTGCCATTTTTGCTCTAGTGTCTTCCCGGTTAGCCTCTGCTTCCAGTCTATTTTAGTCAGTTCCTCTCTCATGCCCTCATAATTACCTTTATTCAACTGTAACACCATTACATCAGATTTTGCCTGAATGTGGTAAGAACGAGACAACATTCAGACTTGGGATAAGTGCCAGGCAATGAAACTCTCCAACAAAAAAATTACTTGTTGACATACATTGGCACTTCTATTGTTGAATCCTCCACAATCAACATTCTGAGGGGTTACTAGTGATCTAAAATGTAACTGGACTAATCACTTAAACACATAGCTACAAAAGCAAGTCGGAGGCAGGGAACTCTGAACGTGTTACTCACCACCTAACTATGCAAAGTCTGTTTACCATTTACATAGCATAAGTCAGAAGTGCAAAGTTCCCATTTCCTTGAACGAATGCAGCTTCAGCAACACTCAAAACTTGAGATCACTAAAGGCAATGCATCCTGTTTAATTGCAACCACCTTAGCCATCTTTCATGTAGTATTGGTACAGAGTCAGAAGTGTGCACCATCTGCAAGGTGCAGGCAGCAACTCACTAAAGGAATGTCAATACTATCTTATAAACCAGGGCATGGACTGACCACCTTGAAGAACAAGGGCAGCTGGCATACGGAAACACCATCAGCTGTAAGTTCACCTTCAAGACACATACTATCCTGACTTGGAAACAGATAATAATTGCTTCATTGTCACTAAATCTAAATCCTGGAACTCGGTTCTCAACAGCACTGTGGGAGTGCCTTCATTGCACAGACTGAAAGGTAATCAGGTATCGGCAATAAATGCTGACCTTGCCTATGGTGCTTGCATCTCATGAATACAAAAATAAAAAAACTCATTTTCTAACATATTTTCATAAGCCTACTGAATAAAGACTGGTTACACAATTCCATATTGATTTGTAAGGATAATACATTTAGTTATGATCCTAGCTGATGGCAATATAGGACAATTCACTATCAGAGTGAAACCTGAATTAAATCATAAGTTTTATTTTTACAATATAGTCAGTTACTGAATGTTTTTACAAGAAGTTGCCAATGTATGTTTAACACAAGAACAGACAAAAGGAAAAGAAAACACCGCCCAGATGATATTAAGAATTACATGAAATGATCTTATGACAATAGCGAAAGTGAAGAGTCAACTCTTGTACCTTCAAAAACATTATCGATACTCAAATCTTTGTGAAAGGTCACTTTGCTCCCACTTAAAAATAGTTCCTTCTTTAGTTGGCACAACTAAACTTGGCTTTTTCAAGGCAAACTCCTGCATTCACTCAATGCTACATCTTTGGTTAGTATCTTTTCATAAGACGATTAGACAAACTGCTAACACAGCTCACTTATTTCTTAACAATGATTGTTTAAACTCTTCTTCCACAGCCTTCTCATATTGACATTAAACCACGACAGATTGCTTGACTCCAGTCTGGATTGTTTTAAAAACCGCTAAACTGTTAACATTGCTGCCATAGATCTGTGCTTTCCGACAGAAACCTGTACACTCACTGAAATAAATCTTCTAGATATTTCTGTGTTTCTAAATATACTCGTTTCAGTTTCTGTCTCTTTGTGCCATAGATCGCCTTGTTGTTCAGCAACAATCTAACATTTTCCTCTCCACCTTTTTTTCCTAAATGACAACTTTATTCACCTCAAGGATCTTTTAAAAGCCTAATTCACATAAACAGATTACCAGGTCGGGTTGTATCCCTCATGATGTGTTATGTTTGAGTTAAGTCTTTCCTTCTTGATGCAAACAGTACAGAAATACAAATCATAGCTATGCATAGTTCCAGTCATATGAGAACCCTCAGTTTCCAAACAATAATAGAATATCACAGACCTTCATCACATTGGAATAGTGATAACTTGGGCCTGCTTAATATACCATCTACTGTGCAGAAGGACACTACACAGGTCAATAAAACAGCCTTTATGAGAAAAATAGACATTCAAACATTTGAAGAAAGATCTTACCTCTGGTCCAATAATAATTAAATAAACCCTTGGATCTTTCTTATGCCAAACTATAAAACAAGATTTTTAAAAAATCAGCTGAAATACATGAAATGGATTTTGCTGTAGATTTTGGCCATATTTCAGTTACATTAACTTCATGACAATGGTACACTATTTCATTTCCATTTAATAGCTTCAAGGAAAGAGATAAGACTAAACCTCAGCAGTAACTCTGAAATTAACTTTAAAACTGGGTTCTTGGAAAAGGGAAATTGTGCAGGCAGTTTAAATTAAATTACTTTAGCCAACAGATGATGAATGCATGGTATGGAATTTTCAGAGAAATGCTGGAGGAAGATAGCAATGGAAAAAAATCAGGTTGAAATTAGATCAGAATTTGAGAGAAAGGGTGTTTTAATAGGATTCATTTTTGAGACTGGTCAGGATAGACTGCTAAGTCATTCCTGGCCCTGTATTTAGGTTCTGGATCCTGTTTTTAAGCATTTCAACTTACAATCTACACTGTTGACAGTTACCGATCGCACAGTAAAAGCATTACTGTAATTATAACCAATATAACTTAATATGGTCATACTTGTTCCCATTTCTTTAGATGCAAATATTCAGATAGTTCATTTTATCACTATAAAAATTGCTACAAATTGTTCCATGCAAATTTATGAAAAATCTCCCCAGGTCCAAAACTCAGTAATAAATATTGGATGGTTGTTAAATAGGGAATTCAGAAGAGACCTCAGTACCCAAGGAATGTTTGGAATGTGGCTATTACATAGATTCTCAGGAGGAAGCTAGATAAACTAAGGAGAGAGGAAAGGAATATCAGAATCTGCTGATAGGGCTAGATGAGGGAGGGTGGGAAGATATTTGCATGGATCTTAAACACCAGGATAGGTTAATTGGTGCATCTGACCTGTTTTTGTGCTATATTTGAATATAACACAAATAAAGCATAATACATAGATTAAAAACACATATTTTGTAATATCTGTTACAGCATCTTCAAATTTCTTGCATTTAAACTTTAGGTGAGGTTTGATTAATAGGAACTATCTCTGTCATTAACTGTACAGCTTCCAAGTTTCTTCACAGAAGGAATGTCCAGTTGGAAAAGACAAAATGTTTCATCAACAGTTATTAATGACAAAATATAGTTCATGGTTTGGCAAGAAAGTCTGCATAATGCCTCGAATTATTTGTCTCAAATCTTATTAATAACACATAAAAAAAGCTGAAGCTGCATTAGATTTCACAAGTTGTGACAATTAAGCTCCCAAAATAGTACCAATGACCAAACTAGGTTGCATTTATTCTAAGCGAGGTTTCCAGAGTGTACAAGGTCTCTCTTCTTCTCATTACAGCATAAAGTAATAAGCTTTCAATTCACAGAAGTAATTAATAGAAGGATCAACAGTTCAATGCAGAATATACATGCCTGGATTGTAAAGAGAGTTCAATTACGAACATTACCACTTAAAAGTCAAGGGACATTCAATACATTAAGGTAATGAAATCTATCTTAAGTACCTGAAAAAGCATCCACCAAAAAGAGGGGATCTTTAACTCGCCGAAGTCCACACACCAAAAGAAATATGTATGCATCAATATTCTTACAATGAATCCCTGTAATCAATATATGGGAAAATATTCATTTATAAAGTAGAAAATCATGTTCAGTAATCTTTTCAGTCTGAAAAAAATCCAGTCTTTGTTAAACTACCTTTTGCAAAAGATAATTTTTAAAAATCAGAGCGATCTAGTTTTGTGTTGTTATTCCAGTGAACAGAAAGGTCAGATTGATATAGAAAATTAACATGTTTGCAACATTCTATATTTTGGTTTACACTGACGATTACTTTATTGCAAACTGTTAACTCAAGAATGTCACAATCTTTCAGCTTTGATTCAGAACGGAAAATTTCTTAAAAATGTCAGCATTTCAGCAGGCTCAATTAAAGCTATCAATTTTCTTGGAAAGAGTTTGTAAAGCTGGCATTGATCTCAGTTCTGTTCCTGGGCTTGCTCTCTCCTAAGGTTACTTCACGTGCACTGTACATTTTGCTTCTGAAGAACAATGCAGAAACATTTAATTTTACCATTTGCAAACTTAAATTGCAAAAACTATGCTCATCTGTACTCAATAAAACAACAGATGAAAGTAATCCTCTTTTTGCTGGCAAATTCCAAATCAGGAGAGACTAGTACTCAAAAGGAAATGAACTAGACAATGATGTAGTAGCCATGCCTGTACATGATAAAGTGGTTCTGTAGGGGAAAGTTAAATTTAGTGCAGTAAAACAGAATAATTGGCTATCTTTTATATAGAGCACAGCAAAATCCTATTTAGTTCACCATCCAAAATAATAATATAGCCTGCTAACTTCTACCAAGTGGATATCATAGCATATTTTACTTCAAACAAGCTAAAGCAGAATTTAAAAGAAAATCCATATGCAAATAAATCTGTCATGGGATTTAAATGAATAACGTATCTGGCTTTGCTCACTGTTTTAGTTGACATATGATTATCAACTGGATGACTGGTTTGCAATCCATTCTCATTTAATCAATATTATGTGTAACACAACAGGGTCAACAGTGACAAAAGATGGAAAACTGAGTTTTGAGGAAGAGTCTGAATACACTTCAATATTCTGACCCAAGTCTGTGATTATCAGCACACACCTAAGTGTCCCAACATCCTACATGCGTTAACATATTCTACTACCATAAGTTATATGCAACAATATTGTTGGAGCTTCACAAATATAAGATTTTTTAAAAATTTAAAACTGATTTTACAAACCACTGAGGGGAAGAAAGATAACAGTGATTAGAATGAAGAAGAAAAAAAGACTTGATTTGATACAACACTTTCAATACATGTGAAGTTGATACAAGCCACTGATAATGACTAGGTTTTGTACCACTGGGCAAAAAGGGGAAAAGAAAATGTGGATTAGACATTAGATTTGATGATGTGACCATAAAAATCAATCTGCATCGAATAATTTACAATCAATTATCAGCTTAAACATAGGAAAATATTTGGCTGGATTTTACTAGCAATTGGCTAAGTGGTAACTCTGGTAAGTTTCATGGAAGGCTTCTCTCCGTATTGACGTTTCTTACGCCATTTCTCAAATTTGTCTAATTACCTGTTCACCATTCCCCAATGATACCCTGTTTGTTGTATTCTCCTTCTCACCGCTACCTGGGACCCCTGGTGCTAACACCATCTTTAAAGCCCAGCTGTGTATTCAGTCCAGTTCTGTCCTTTGGAACTGCCTTTCATTATGCATGTCATGGAAACATAACCAAAGGCAAATGCTTCTCAGAGTTCACAGGTGACATCGCTGACACTTCGCATATTAAAGAGGATGTTCAAACATCTGTTGCTCTTTAAGAAGCTACACAATTTACTCATCATTAGCCTCATCCCCTCTAACAACCCTGTCTCAGGGAATGCAACTCTGTCCTCAAAGCTCAGTGTAGCCCAACATCTTCTCACTGTTTAATGTGGGACCATTGCATACTGAAACGACTTCAAACAGTTCAAAACATGCACTTTTGTTCAGCAAAGGGTAGGACTTATACAATTAATGATGGGATCTTGGGTAGTGTTATAGAACAGAGGGACCTAGGGGTTCAAGTACATAACTCCATGAAGTTTGTGTCACATATGTGGTTAAAAAGGCATTTAGCACGCTTGCCTTCGTTGCTCAATCCTTTGAGCATAGGAGTTGGAAAGTCATGCTGAGGTTGTGCAGGACATGGGTGAGGCCTCTTCTGGAATACTAAATCCAGGTCTAGGTGCCCTGCTATAGGTAGATTATTCTTGCTGGACAGGATTCAGAAGACATCCACCAGGATGTTGCTGGGGAAGAAAGGTTTGAGTTATAAAGAAAGGCTGGGTAGGTTGAGACTTTTTTCACTCGAACATAGAAGGTTGAGAGGCAACCTTACAGAAGTGTATATATAATGAGGGGTAAAGAAGGGGTTAATGGTAGTTAACTTTTCCCTTGGATGGGGAATTTCAAACCAAGGGGGCACATTTTTAAGATGAGAGGAGAGAGATTTAAAAAGACATGGGGCAAACATTTTACACAGAGGGTGGCTCGCGTGCAGTATGCACATCTTGAGGAAGTGGTGGATGTGGATATTTATAGAAGTACATGAATAGATTTGGAGGGATATGAGCCAGTGGCAGGTAGGTAGGCCTAGTTTAGTTTGGGATTATGTTCGGCATGGACTGGTTAGACCGAAGAGTTTGTTTCTGTGCTATATGACTGTATGACTACAAAAGTGAACAAAACAAAAAGAACAGAAGCTGCAATTGCCTCTGGGAACAGACAGAGACTGCTGCTCTTTTCATCAGCAGTCAATGAATGATCAGTACATCCAGCTCACATCTACTCGAACCAGGTTTCAATGAAATCCTGTTTGACTTGCTGCATATGATGCTGTAATGGTCCATTATGTGGTGTTGCTCGGATCAATATTCTCATCTTCCTCCTCAGAAGACTGCTGTCATTCTCCCAGTTCTTCAAGTCCATCACAATCCCTTAAAACTTGCTCCAGTTGTGCAGAGCACAATATGCTAGGCATTTGTAGTGTACAGTCTGGACTAAATTGAAGGACTGTCCAAGACGTATCCAAACATTGGAATCTTATGTTTAGCACACCAACATTTGCTGCAGGATGGTTTGGTTGGAGAAATGGGCTGCATTATACATACTTTCAGTTTCAGTCAGATGTTGTGTAATGGAGTCATCAGGCATGGTTGCAGACAGGAGCCCTTGTCTCCCAGTCACCATCCTTTTTGAGGCATCCAGCTCTTGATACAAACCAGCAACATGAGAGTTCTCAAGGACGCAGGCATCATGGCAACTTCCAGGGAAACCACTGCAGATGCCTAAAGTGTTGCACTGGTGATCACAGATGACTTGTACATTGATGGAATGGAACCCTGTTCTACTGTAGAAGTCACTTGTACTTTGATATGGCGTTGTATGTGATGTGTGTAGTCCATCGTGTCCTGCATCTGGGAAAGCCAGCTGTGCTGCCAAAGCCAATTGTTCAGCTGCACAACTGATCATCGAGACATGAGATTACGCAGTGTGATCTGGCACAAATTGCATTGGTAACAGCCTTAATACATCTGTGATTTGAGGATTGAGAGATCCCACACAAGTCCTCAGTGGCTCATTGGAAATAATAAGTTCTACAAAGAATTTGGTCAGTTGTCACCTTGATGATCATCAGGACAGGTTGGCACAGATCTGTGACTGTGTCTTGGGACACCCTCAGTCTGTGGCGTCATCCCTTATTGCTCATCTGAAGGAAATGTTATTGAGGATGATAGACTCTGGGCCTTCAGTCAGTCCTCCAAATCCTGTGGGGACCTTCAACTGTGGCCTCTTCACATAGGCGCTGTTCAGCATCTGTTGGTCCTGGACTTGCTGACGTTTCTGTTCCTCCTCCATTTCACTGTATCCTTGTAGCTATGCATTAGCAGTGGCAATAACCCCTGCTGCGGCTGAATCGATTGGTCATGCTTCCAATGAACCTTAATCATACAATCGCCTCAGTGCAGATAGAAGTCATTTGGGCCCGAGTTATCACCAACATTCCAAACAGCATCCCAACCTATTCTCATAACCCCACATTTACCATAGTTAATCCACTTAGCCACACTATGGTGCAACTTAGCATAGTCAATCCACCTAACCTGCACATCTTTGGACTGTGGGACTTAATGAACAATATAAGAAAAAGAATGTGAGCAGTCAATATTCACACCACACAAACTTTACAGTTTAGCATAGTCTTACAGACAATGGGACATGGACAACTCCAATGTGGAAGGCCACGGAATGCAGCTCCATGGAACTTGGACGTAGGGCCTTCAGACTGATAAATATAGGACATGTTATGTCACGTAAAAACACGAGGAGATTGAAAGTGCTGAATGATTACTGATACCTTGTCTTCCATCACCTGCTTTACCCAAGAGAGGTTTCATTGCACGTAAGAGTATGTTGGCAAATACTTGTAGTTCAACATGACAGGAAACCAATTCCATGCTCTTGTGCAGCCTGTAAGATCTTGGATTGGAATTATGCATTGTGACTCACAGACGTCACTTTTAAGGTCAACTGTGATCACAGAAATGATTATGATCAATGTGCAATGACCAATGCCATGGTCAAGGTTTCTTGTAATCGGATTTGCACCCCACACAGTTGGACACTGCATACATTACACATGCATGATGCTATGTTACCGATGTTACTATGCCTAAGTAATGCAATTGACTCTTGAAGGGCTTCACATTGTTCACAAGTGGGTGCCTTCTGCTCAGACAGCAAAAAAAATGCCAACTGTGGTTTCAGCCATTTTCCATTTCCAGAGTTCAGTTACAAATCCTCATGCATTCTCACACACCTCTTTGAATCACTTCAGCTCTCAATTTTACCTCATGAGCTCAGGCCCCACAGTTTACTCCTGCCAACCAACATATTGATCATGCTGTAGTTTATCCCCACTGAGGCCAGGGTGGCTCTCCCCCGCAACAGAGTATTCTACCACCTGAAATACATTTCTTTGTTGACATCACCCCTTCACAATTATTGTCCCCTATGTATCCCAGCATGCTGCCTCCAACCTCCACAATCACATGACCCCATCACCATTCTCTAGCACTGTAGCAGCTCCTGATAATCCCTGAATTGATTCCCAAAAATGACTGTGACCCATTTCCATGACTGACTTTGACACACAGCCTCGACTGATAATTGACCAGACCCCTGACTGATCCATTTGCAACTCACTGACAGATTTAATGTGACTCCCCAAAGTTGAACTGGACCTTCTGGACTGTTTGTGGCCCATTCCCCAGATAGCAACAAAAAACACACGGCCTAATCCTGACAACCTTAAGTAGTAGAAAGTGACGACTGCAGTTGCTGCAGATCAGAGTCAAGAGTGTGGTGCTGGAAAAGCACATTAGGTCAGGCAGCATCTGAGGAGCAGAAGAATCGTGTTTCGGGCATAGTCTCTTCATCAGGAATCCTCAAGTAGCCAACAAACCGTGTCCAAGCAACTGGACTGATCAATGAAAATGCCCTTTTTAATCCATTTATTGGATGTGGGTATTTATTGCCCATCTCTAACTGTCCAGAGGATAGATTGCAGATATGAGACTGTCAACAACAGGGTGCAGTACAGCAACTATCTACCCCTTTGACTGATAACTGCTGACAACCAAGACAAACTGCCTTCCCTTGTGTCTGTGTTAAAGACAAAACAAGGCAGAAGTACTGTTACCCTTCAAGCAGTGACTGAAGGCGCATAGTGCAAAAACGCAGAATAAGGCAAGGTAGGGATGCTGTAGGCATCTAAGCACATGCAAACACAGAGAGTACCAAGGCAGCAAGTGAGGATCCTCAAGATACAACCTGGTCAAATCCAAAAGCTGGTTACCTGTTTATGTGCATTCTAAAGTGCAGATCTTGTTTCAGAGTTGTGCCATGGGCGCAGAAAAGCTGGTACAAGATGGATGCCAATTTTTGTGGGATTCATGCAGCAACTGCTCATGGAGTGTGCCCTGAGATATTGGTGACTAGTGTCCAAGGTGAAGGGCTGGAGGAGATGGTAGCAAGTTGGAGTCACCAACTAACCTCTCTGACTTGGGAATTATTAGCATCTAGTTTCTATGCAGCAGGTTAGAGAACATAAGTTTGCATGGAAATGTGGCAGACTAACCACCTATAGGATTATCAGATCAGACATGATATTACTGAATGACAGACAGACTCAATGGGCTCAATGGCCTACTCCTGCTTCTACTTCTTATGGTTCCTGGTCAAATAAGCTGTCAAGAAATTCTAATACATGCAAAAGGCCTCTTGCAGTTTACTAGAGAGAATGTTGTTTTGTTGTTCAGTATTTGGTTGAAAAATGGGACATTTTGCTCTCAGCATCGAGAAGTCTTCACAACTGAACTCACAAGATTTTCCCAACTTTCTCACCAATGCCCATGTCATTCACTGTGGAAAAATTCTGCCCATTGTTAATTTTAACCATTCAATGCAACAAAACATTTTCATCTTAGATGAGGCTTTGATAAAGCAAAACAAGACCTTCTTTAAATTGAATTTCCTTCAAGAAGAAGACTATAATCGATGAAGCTCTTTACTCAAATTATCAAAAGTTTTGAGAAAAAACGTGGTTTATTAAGGAAGTCAGTTTTGGAACACTCAACACAGAAACAGAAACTAGGAGTAGGAAGAGGCCATTTGGCTTTTGAAACTCTACCGTTCACTATGCCATGGCTGATCATCCAACTCAGTACCCTGTTTCTGTTTTTTCCCCATGCTGTTTGATACTTTTGGCTGAAGAACTATATCCAACTCTTTCTTGAAAACATTCAATGAGTTGGCTTCGACCACTTTCTAATACAGAGAATTCCAAAAGCTCAACACTCTCTGGGTGAAGAAATATCCCCTAATCTTAATCCTAACCGCCCAAATCCCATATCCTTAGACTGTGAACCCTGGTTCTGGAAACTCAGTCATAGAGATATAAAGCACGGAAACAGAACCTTCAGTCCAACCTGTCCATGCCGACCAGATATCCTAAATTAATTAAGTTCTATTTGCCAGCAATGGGTCCATATCTTCTAAACCCTTCCTATTCATATACCCATGCAGGTGCCTTTTAAATGCTGTAATTATACCAGCCTCCACCACTTCCTCTGGCAGCTCATTCCATACATTCAGCACCCTCTGCATGAAAAAGTTGCCCTTAGGTCCCTTTGATACCTTTCTCCTCTCACCCTGAACCTATGCCCTCTAGTTCTGGACTCCCCTACCCCAGGGAAAAGACCTTGTCTGCTTATCCTAACCATGTCCCTTATGATTTATAAACCTCTATAAGGTCATCCCTCAGCCTCTGACACCCCAGGGAAAATAGCCCCAGCCTACTCAGCCTCTCCCTATTCCTCAAGTCATCCAACCCTGGCAACATCCTTGTAAAATCTTTTCTGAACCCTTTCAAGTATCACAACATCATTCTGAAAGGAAGGAGACCAGAACTGTATGCAATATTCCAAAAGCAGCCTAACCAATGTCTTGTACAGCCGCAACATGACCTCCCAACTCCTGTACTCAATACTCTGACCAGTAAAGGGAAACATACCAAAATGCCTTTTTCACTGTCCTATCTATGTGCGACTCTACTTTCAAGGAATGAACCTGCACTCTAAGGTCTCTTCGTTCATCGACACTCCCTAGGACCTTACCTTTAAGTGTATTAGACCTGCTCTGATTTGCCTTTTCAACATGCAGCACCTCACATTTATCTAAATTAAACACCATCTGCCACTCCTCAGCCTATTGACCATCTGATCAAGATCCCACTGTAATCTGAGGTAACCTTCTTCGCTGTTCACTACGCCTCCAAACTTACTAACTATATCTCCTATGTTCACATCCAAATCAGTTATATAGATGATGAAAAGCAGTAGACCCAGCACCGATCCTTGTGGCACTCCACTGGTCACAGGCCTCCAGTCTGAAAAACCACCCTCCACCACCACCTTCTGTCTTCTACATTTGAGCCAGTTCTGTATCCAAATGGCTAGCTCTCCCTGTATTCCATGAGGTCCAGCCTTGCCAACCAGCCTCCCATGAGGAACCTTGTCGAACACCTAACTGAAGTTCATATAGATCACGTCTACTGTTCTGCCCTCATCAATCCTCTTTGTTACTTCTTCAAAAAACTCAATCAGGTTTGTGAGACATGACCTCTCATGCACAAACATGTTGACTATCCCTAATTAGTCCTTGCCTTTCCAAATACATGTAAATCCTTTCCCTCAGGATTCCCTCCAACAACCTGCCCACCACCGTTGTCGGGCTTACTGGTCTATAAATACCTGGCATTTCCTTACCACCTTTCTTAAACAGTGGCATCATGTTAGCCGTCTTCCAGTCTTCTGGCACCTCACCTGTCACTATGAATGATACAAGTATTTCAGCAAGGGGCCCAGCAATCACTTCCCTGACTTCCCACAGAGTTCTAGGACTTAATGGTAAGGTTGTTTTGGTAACGGCAATGGGAGTATTGCTGAACAAAGAGACCTTGGAGTGCAGGTTCATAGCTCCTTGAAAGTAGAGTTGCAGTTAGATAGGATAGTGAAGAAGGCATTTGGTATGCTTTCCTTTATTGGTCAGAGTATTGAGTACAGGATCTGGGAGGTCATGTTGCGCCTGTACAGGACATTGATTAGGCCACTGTTGGAATATTGCATGCAATTCTGGTCTCCTTTCTATCGGAAAGTTGTTGTGAAACTTGCAAGGGTTCAGAAAAGATTTACAAGAATGTTGCCAGGGTTGGAGGATTTGAGTTACAGGGAGAGGCTGAACAGGCTGGGGCTGTTTTCCCTGGAGCTTAGGAGGCTGGGGGGTGACCTTATAGAGGTTTATAAAATTATGAGGGGCATGGATAGGTAAATAGGCAAAGTCTTTTCCCCGGGGTCAGAAAGTCCAGAACTAGAGGGTATAGGTTTAGGGTGAGAGGGGAAAGATATAAAAGAGACCTAAGGGGCAAACTTTTCACACAGCGGGTGGTACGGGTATAGAATGAGCTGTCAGAGGAAGTGATGGAGGCTGGTACAATTGCAACATTTAAGAGGCATTTGGATGGGTATATGAATAGGAAGGGTTTGGAGGTATATGGCCGGGTGCTGGCAGGTGGGACTAGATTGGGTTGGGATATCTGGTCGGCATGGACGGGTTGGACCGAAGGGTCTGTTTCCATGCTGTACATCTCTATGTCTCTATGATCTGATCGGGTCCTGGGGATTTATCCACTTTCATACTTTTCAAAACATCCAGCACCTCCTCCTCTGTAATATGGGAATTTTTCAAGCTGTCACCATTTATTTCCCCACATCCTATACCTCCTTCTCCACAGTTAACACTGATGCAAAATACTTGGTTAGTATCTCCCTCATCTCCTGGTGCTCCACACATAGCCTGCCTGGCTGATCTTTGAGGGGCCCTATTCTGTCCCTATTTACCCTTTTGTCCTTAATGTATTTGTAAAATCTGTTTGGATTCTCTTTAACCCTATTTACCAAAGCTATCTCATGTCCCCTTTTTTGCTCTCCTGATTTCCCTCTGAACTATACTCCGACTGCCTTTCTGCTCTTCTAAGGATTCACTCGATCTCTCCTGTGTATACCTGACAAATGCTTCCCTCTTTTTCTTAATCAAAACCTCTATTTCTCGAGTCATCCAGCATTCCCTATACCTACCAGCCTTTCCTGTCACCGTAAACAGAAAATACTGTCTCTGAACTCTCATTATCTCATTTCTGAAGGCTTCCCACTTTCCAGCTGTCCCTTTACCTGCGAACATTTGCACCTAATCAGCTTTTGAAAGCTCTTGCCCAATTCCCTCAAAATTGGCCTTTCTCCAATTTAGAACTTTCAACTTTTGAATCTGGTCTATCTTCTTCCATCTCTATTTTAAAACTAATAGTTTTACCCTCAGTCACCTGCCCTGCCTTATTTCCCCAACAGTAGGTCAAGTTTTACACTTTCTCTAGTAGGTACATCCACATACTGAATCAGGAAATTTTCTTGTACATACTTAACAAATTCCTCTCTGTCTAAACCCTTAACACTATGGCAGTCCCAGTCTATGTTTGGAAAGTTAAAATCCCCTACCATAACTACACTATTATTCTTATAGATATCTGAGATTTCCTTACAAATTTGTTTCTCAATTTCCCTCTATTAGGGGGTCTATAATACAATCACAATAAGGTGATCGTCCCTTTCTTATTTCTCTGTTCCACCCAAATAACTTCCCTGGATGCATTCCCAGGAATATCCTCCCTAACTACAGCAGTAATGCTGCCCCTTATCAAAAACACCAAAAATGCCAGTTATGTCCATCTCGGAGCCACATTTCTGTAATTAGTATGTTATCTCAGTTCAATGTTCCTAACCATGCCCTTTGTTCATCTGGCTTCCCTGTTAGGCCTCTTGCATTGAAGTAAATGCAGTTTAATTTATCAATCCTACCTTGTTCTCTGCTTTGTTCCTGCCTGTCCTGTCTGTGTAACTCACTCCCTTTCCCAACTGTACCAATCTCAAATTGATCTCTTTGCTCACTGTCTCCCTTGGTCCCACACCCGCACCCTGCTCCCCCCACCATCACCACCTCACCCGTTTAAATCCTCCTGAGCAGCCCTAGCAAATCTCCCTGCCAGTATATTAGTCCCCTTCCAATTCAGGTGCAATCCATCCTTCTCGTACAGGTTCACTTCTACCCCAGAAGAGATTCCAATGATCCAAAAATGTGAATCCTTCTCCCATACACAGCCCCTCAGCCACACATTCATCTGCTCTATTCTCTTATTCCTACCTTCCCTAGCTCATGGTACCGGGAGTAATCCAGATATTACTACCCTCGAAGATCTCCTTCTAAAATTTCTGCCTAACTTTCTATATTCTCCCTTCAGAATCTCTTTCTTTTCCCTTCCTATGTCTTTGGTTCCAACTCCTGCTGTGCTCTCTCCCCTTTGAGAACATTCTGCACCCTCTCTGAGACATCCTTGATCTTGGCACCAGGGAGGCAACACACCAGTCTGGTTTTTCGCTGCTAGCCACAGAAATGTCTGTGCCTCTGACTAGAGAGTCTCCTAACACATTCATTCGCTTGGACCCCTGATTACATTAGAGCTAGTCTCGATGCCAGAAATTTGGTTTTCGTGCTACATTCTCCTGAGAGTTCACCACACCCTATATTTTCCAAAATAGCATACTTGGTTTGAAATGGGGATAGCCACAGAAGATTCCTGCACTACCTGCCTCCCCCTCCTACCTTTCCTGGAGTTAACCAATCTGCCTGATTGTACCTGTGGCTTCTCTCCCTTCCTATAACTGCCATCCATCACACCCCCTAGCTCTTGTAAATTCCTCATTGCCTCTAACTGTCACTCCAATCGGTCCATGCAATATGATAGGATTTGCAACCAAATATATTAACTGCAGACATAATAATCAGTAACTTGGAAACTCTCCCTAAATTCCCACATCTGACAGAAAGAGCATATCACTCTATTAAAGGCCATTTTTGCTCCTTCTCAATCTACAGACCCAGAAAATAGCACTGTCTTTTTCCACTGGTCCAGGCGAACTGAGTACTTGTGGTTTATATTTTTATAGAATTTAATTAAGAGACAGGTTTCAATTAAACAGATAATCAAGAAAGACCCACTCTATTCAGTATTGTAGACTTACAGCAAGGTTACACTTTAAAAACCATGAACTTATCTGTTTCTGTGCTGGTTCCTCCATGGTCAGCTGTGAATTTCGCTGTTTGTTAATTTTTCCCAGACTCACTCCAATGTTCAGGGATGCATGAACTCAAACAGCAAAGGCAGTAACTGTGCAGATTCGCTGCTGTGTCAGCTAGCAGGTTTCTTTCTCTCTCTCCCTTCTGACCATGTGCTCGCTTTCTTTGTCTGCCTTTCCTCCTTTTAAAATGTCGCTGTTTTGACTTTTTTTTAGACTGAACATCCTGTCCTGTCTGTGTAACTCACTCCCTTTCCCAACTGTACCAATCTCAAATTGATCTCTTTGCTCACTGTCTCCCTTGGTCCCACACCCGCACCTTGTTCCCCCCACCATCACCACCTCACCCGTTTAAATCCTCCTGAGCAGCCCTAGCAAATTAGGGTTTTATAGGGTTTTAGGATTTTATAGATTTCTATGAGATCCCCCCCGCCCCTCATTCCTCTGAACTCCAGTAAACATAGTTCCAGCTGATCCAACCACTTTTCACACATTAGTCCTGGGAATACTTGACTGCTAATCAGGCTGAAGCTTTTAATATTAATTTTTTACTATAAATATTCTGTAGTTAAATTGTGCCATTTAATTCACTGAGAATTATTACAATAAGTTGTGATATTTATTATGATCAGAAGCGTTATACCATCTTTAATCATTATTCAGCTTATATTCTTATCCAAGATAGTATCATCTTAAGGACTAACTATTAAACTTTCATAAAAAAGTCACACTGATCATTCAACAAGAGAAACGGAAATGTGCATGTTTTCACAGTTTCGTTAGGCCTACAGCTTAGAAATGAATCCTTGAAAATAAAACATAAACTGCATATTACATGTAAAGGATTCATATATGTTAATGGCTGCCGACTGTTATAGGGTACAGATGAAGGACACCTCCTGCCCTGGACATTCAAAAGAGGAAATGGCAATGGAAGCCATGCCTTACAATACATACAAAATACTGCAATCAGTTTTAGATACATGATAATGGAGCAAGAAGAGTAAAATACATTGAAAGAAGGTATATTTATTAACCTTTCATTGTCAAAGTCACTGTTTTCAAAATAGAAACCTTCACTTAAAAGATTGCAAACAACATTACCAGCAATTTATTATTAGTATCTTGCCATGAGCTGCTTTTGTGAAAGCATCCTGCTTGTCATTTGCACAGTTTTTTTCTACTGAACACTACACAAAAACAAGTTAGATTAAGGGACGCTCTAAAAATGTTGCTCAAGGCAAAATTAAAAATAAAAACAATTCTGTTAACTACATTTCTCTTGATTTCTTAATATTTGTCTTTTTCTGTTTGGATCTTTTACCCATTGCTTTTTCTCTTGGTACTGTCCTTGTCACTCCATTTGCATCAAATACCTTGTCACATTAAGCCTCCTTGTATATGCTTTTTTTTGTCTTGTGTATCTAAAACCTGCTATGTTTCTCATCCTTGCTGATTTACTCAACTTATATTGCAAGGTCAAGAAAAATCGTAAAATGACTGTTATCAGATACTGGATCAAAGACTGAAAGAGGAATTTCTGGGAACTGCTACAGCATATATTGATGAAAACAATAGTTGGAACTTACGTTCTTGACAGGGATACAGTGATGGGTTTGGAAGAAAGAGAGCCACTGTGTGGTGTGAGCAATGGCAGGGAGTTAGCATACTTGGCTGCCTTGTCTGTATTGCTAAAATTGAGCACCAGGATCTGATGAGAATGTGTTACAATTAGGAAGTTTATAAGGTTATGCCTTCAGACTGTATCTTTTTGTTCATGGATTATAACATTTTGTGATTTTAAATTTAAGGTGAATGACAGGGTGGAGAAAGGTGATGACGGAATGGAGATGGTCGAGAATGTCAAGTTCCTAGGCGTGATGATCATAACAATCTGTCCTGGTCCACCCATGTTAATGCTATGGTCAAGAAAGTACAAACAACACCTCTCTCAGGAGGCTAAGGAAATTTGACATGTCCATAAAGACTCTTACCAAATGTTACAGATGTACCATCTACCCAGATGCATCATGGCTAGGTGTGGCAACTGCTCTGTCCAGGACTGTAGGAAACTACAGTGAGTTGTAGTCAGCCCAGTCCTTCACACAAACCAACCTTCAATTCATCAATACTTCTTGCTGCCTTGACAAGGCAGCCCACTGTCAAGTTCCCTTCCACTCTGATTATAACCTCTTCCTACCTTTTCCATTGCGCAGAAGATACAAAAGCTGAAACACACATACCAACAGATTCAAGAACAGTTCTTCCCCGCTGTTATCAGACTTCTGAATGGATCTCTCAAGTTTTAAATTTAATACTGATCTCACTCTTTTGCAGCTGTAATGTATTCTTCGCTCTATACTACTACCCTGATGCATTTTGTATGGTATGATCTGCCTGTACTGAATGCAAAACAAAACTTTTCACTGTACCTAGGTACAGGTGACAATCATAAATCAAATCAAGTCAAAAGGGGGTCATGTAAGCTGTTGTGCAGTCTTGTAAATATTGACTTGAGTGACTGGATTGCTGGGGATAAAAGAAAGGCTTGATTTGTTTTACTAAGAAGACAGTATGAGATATCTAGAGATAATATCAGCAGTATCTTGAGTTTATGGTGAATAAATCCTGAGTCTCCCAAAGTCCCATCAGGTGTTAAAGGTATCAGATTTTAAGCAGTTATGCTGTGATCTACCAGCTTACTTCTAGGATGGGGGGGGAATGAGATCAAAGGCAGCTACTTAGCATTTCAACCTGAATGGAAATCGAAATGTGTTTCATGTTGCCATCGGGAAGAAAGGATAGGAAACTATTTTTGGTATGAGTTTACAGGCTTCCCTACAAATCGATGACCATCACAGACAGTAGTTTCGTTTAGAATGGTCTGTAGGCATCTAACAGACAGAGACCAAGTAATGGACGCATCCAGTTCTGCAGTACAAGCAGAGAAAATGCTGACTTTGTTGTTCATCTCTCAGAACATGGTTGTAGCTTATGCTCAGAACGATGTGACTGAATTTGTGAAGATTTAAGAGTGAGGTGGAAGATTCGCCTAGGTTTGGCTAGTGGGAAGGAATCTGCAGTTTGGCACTCTTTGTGAAAGTCAGCGGTGGAATCAAAAGCTGTACTGCTGGGATTGTTTGTTATAAAGGCTGTAATTCTATAGAAAGTGTGATGTATCTAAAGGAGAATGTTCCGTTCTGTAATTGAAAGTATAAATTGCTGACAAAAAGAAATTGCGTTCAGTTATGAGCATTTTTAGACATTTATTATGATAAAAGTTTTAAGGCATGAAATCTTGCTCTGTCATTCTTTCTGCTAATAACTAGAAGTTTGAATTTATTTTTTAAAAGCTATCCTTCACTAAGAATTGATGTGATTATCTAATTTGTGATCAATATGGACTGATAACCAATGTCTTTAAATTTCTACAATTGCGACACGCATCAGAAGGCAAAAATACAATGTAATCCATTTTTAGTTGGTCATAGAGTCACAGAGTTATACAGCACAGAAACAGACCCTTTGGCCTAAATTGTCCATGTCGACCATGTTTCCCCAGACTAAACTAGTCCCATTTATCCCCTAACCATTTCCTATTGATGCAGCTGTCCAAACGCCTTTTAAATTGAAAATTGTACCTGCATCCACCACTTCTTCTGGCAGTTTATTCCACATATGAACCACCCTCTGTGTGAAAAAGTTGTCCCTCAGGTCCCTTCTAAGTTTTTCTCCTCTCATCTTCAAAATACACCCCCCTAGTTTCAAACTCACTCTCCCTAGGGGGAAAAAAATCTTTGCTCTTCACCTTCTCTATGTCCTTCATGATTTTATAATCCTCTATAAGGTCACCCCTCAACCTCCTACGCTCCAGGGAAAAAAATCCCGGCCATCCAGCCTCTCCTTATAACTCAAACCCTCCAGTCTCAGTAAAATCGTTGTAAATCTTTTTTGAACCTTCTCCAATTCAATAATATCCTTAAGGCCTATAAAATCTTAATGGACCATACAAAGCATTCTTAATTTTTCTCTTGGCTGAAAACTCACAACCAAGTAACAAAGTACTCCATCCCATTTTGTTTGTAGTAAAACCTTCACAGTATTATCATTAAAAATCAGAGCTTCCAAGATAATATTAGGCAAGACAATTTAAATTTGTACTATTTATATATTTCAAATAAAAAAAGATAGGTTCTGATGAATTCAACATAAATAAGTCATACCTGAATCTTGGAGAAATTCATTCCAATTAAAGTTTGTGCAAGGCTTGGTTACAACGGCTGGAGTCCATTTGAAGTAAAAATGGGGCAAAAAGAATATAAGAACAAATAAACAAACATTGTAACATTTCACTAATTTCCTATTAATCACATCCCTTTCCTAACTTGAATGGATCTTCTTACAAAATTCAGAAAATTATTCCTTTGTGAATACTTTTACTACTACCTGTTGAATGTTTGGGATGAAAACTAATTAACAAAATAAGTTAATCTGATGATTGGGATAATTTTATAATGACAGGTTTTGAAATTTGGAGACCCTCTCTTGCATTGCCAGATATGATTACAAGCTGGCAGGACTGTATAGGGACTCCACCTCTCATCAATAATAAACTGCAAATAGTGGCAATAATGGCACCATAACCAAGGATATCATACCTTCCTGACGGGAGGAGAAAACAGCATAGGCTGTGGGCAAAAAGGGAAAAAGTAACTGCATAAGGAAAAGGGAAAGGGCCGTTTTTAAAACAGAACTAATAACATGCTGACTTATTTTTACAATGCAAGAATCTACTAAAAGGATGAACAGAACCTAAACAGATAACCTCGCATTTTAAGACTGGAGCCATCATGGATATTCAGATACAGACAACAATCTGACATAATATTGGGAAAACTGTACTTAATGATACAGTACAGAGTGCTTGGTTGAATTTCCAACATATGCTTTCTGGCGGAGGAAATTTCCTGATAGGATACTTTGAAATTTTTTTTACAATCCTAACAAAGAATATTCAATTGAAATGATTAAATGAGTAATTTCTTTTATGAGTTGAGAGTGTGTTGCTGGAAAAGCACAGCAGGTCAGGCAGCATCCAAAGAGCAGGGAAATCGACATCTCGGGCCAACTCTGAAAACTCCAGCATCTGCAGACCTCACTGTCTCCTAATTTGTTTTATGACATAGGGTCATCAATTAACCTTATCAAAACATACAAGATTCTTCCGGGCTTGACAGAGTAGAATCTGAAGGCAAAGTAAGGGGTCACCCATTTAAGATAGAGATGAGGATGAATTTATTTCTGAGAGGGTAGTGATTCTGTAGAATTTCTTACCGCATAAGGCTGTCAAGGCTAGACAGTTAGTCTATTCAAGACTAAGATAGACCAACTTTTAATTAGTAAGGGAATCAAGAGACTTGATGATAAGGCAGGAAAGTGGAGTTGAGGATTATCAGTTCACCTGTGATCTCATTGAATGACAGGGCAGACTTGATGGACTGAACGGCAGGGGATTCAGTGATGGTAATGCAATTGACTGTAATGCAAGAAAGATGGTAAGATTTTCTCTTGTTGGAGATGTAATTGACTGACATTTGTGTGCAAAATTTAACTTGTCACTTGTCAGCCCGAATCTGGATATTGTCCAAGTCTTGCTGTGCATGGACATGGGCTGCTTCATTGTGTGAGAAGTTGCGAATGGTTCTGAACGTCATGCAACCATCGGCGAACATCTCACTTCTGACCTTATGATATGACAGTAATGATGCAGCTGAAGCTGTCTGGGTCTAAGACACTGAGGAACTCCTGCAATGATGTTTCACAACTGAGATGAATAGGTTCGAACAACTACAATCTTCCATGTATGACTCGAACTCCCAGTAGGAGAATTTTGCCTCTTGTTCCCAATGTCTTCGGTTTTGCTATGGCCTGTTGATGCCACACTCAGTCAAATGTGGCTTTGATTCAAGAGCAGACCATCTCACTTCGCCTCTTGAGTTCAGCTCCTTTTTTCCCATACTTGGAGCAAGGCTGTAGTGAGGTCAGGAGTTGAATGGCCCTGGGGGAACTTAAATCAAACTTCAATGAACAAATAATAGTTAAATAACTGCTGCTTGACAGCATGTCAATTGCCTCTTCATTTACTTTGCTGACGATCTAGAGTAGATAGATATGGCAGTGATTGGATTTGTCCTGCTTTTTGTGGACAGGACATACCTGTGCGACTTTCTACACTACTGTATAGATGCCAGTACTGTACTAGAACAGATTGGCTAGTGACAGGCTATTTCTGGAGCACAGGTCTTCAGTACTATTGCTGGAATGTTTTCAGGCCTTTAGCATCTAGTGCCTTCTGCCATTTCTTGATATCATTTGGAGTAAATCAATTCAACTGAAGACTGGCATCTATAATAATGGGAACCGTAAAAGGAGGCAAAGTTGGAGCATCAGAGTTAAAAGACAATTACAAATGCTCAGCTTTGTCTTTTGCACTGATGTGCTGGGCCTCCCCATTGTTGAAGATCGAGATATTTCAGGAGTCTCTTTGTCCTGTTGGTTGTTTAATTATTTACTACAATTCACAACTTAATGTGGCAGGACTGCAGGGTTTAGATCTAATCTATTGATTTTTGAATCAGTTAGCAGTGTCTATTGCATTCTGCTATGGTGTTAACATGCAAGGTGTCCTAAGTTGGAACTTCAGGCTTCATACCTCATTTATAAATATGCCTGGTACACTCCTGGCACGGATTTCTTGCACTTTCAACTGATTCATCAATTTGGTAATATTGATTAAGTGAGGGATAAGCAAAGCTAAGATTATGGTGAAATACAATTCTGCTGCTGTTGATGGCCCAGAGGGTCATTTGGCCGCCCAGTTTGATCACTTGATCTGTTTGAAACCTACCCTGTTTATCACAGTGGCAGTGTCACACGACATGATGGATGGTATCCTCCATGTGAAGATAGGTTTCCTTTGTGACCAATTTTCTTTACCCTATCCCAGCACTTCTATATGTCATTAAGAATCTATGATGAGAGGTGCAGATGGCCTCTGTAATATTTTACCATAGATCACAGAATACTATTGAAAAGCCTTTAAAAAATGTGAGTTGACATATGTGTAGCATACAATGTGAATTGATGTTAATATAGGTGGTCACAAGTTTCAAATGTGATAAAGCCTAACACCTGTAATTTATATTAATGTGACACATACATTGAATGAATTAATTCAACAATGATACCATTAACCACAATCAAATCATTTTAAAATCTGTTTCATCCATAATAGCAACATAACAAATTGGGAACTAGTTTTTTTGCTGCTATCTGATGGTAAATTGCTGGAAACTGATAAAATTTGCATTATCAGCTTTTGGTAGTCTCTGAGCAATCTTGGTATTCTACCACAACACATAAAGCAGCTACACCAACTAGCTGCTGCTCATCAATGTTTGCTGAGTTCTGGGTTTGATTGGATCCACTGAAGTGCACACATATTGACTGCATTCCTGGTGACACTGTAATCATCCTGAAGTTTTTTAAGGACCCATTTCAATATATGCTTTTCAAAATTAAGCCAGGGGCTGGTTGCTGTTCTCCTGGCGCATATGGTTTGGGGCATCTTCCTCAGGGTGAATACAATCTTCTTCGATTCACGAGCCAGTTCTTTCCGGTACCGAATTCCTTCTTTGCAGCCATTATTTTATGTGCTAGCAAAAGCTACAACTTTCAAACCAGCTTTGTCTTTCATTGTTTTTGCCGGATCATCCATTTTTGACCTTGTTTGCCAAGCTCTCTGTGAGCATGTCTTCAAATCCTATATATCTTCTAGACAACATGGCCCACTGCTGAGTATAGGATGTAATACGAGATTTGGCACCAAAATATTTAAGAGTCTTAAACGCTTGGTTGACTTATATGCTGTTATCAAAGGTATGAATTTCTTTGGATAGACAACAACTCAGGGATACTTTATCATAGAGAAATATTTTCCAGAAAAAATAAAGATATATCTCAACTACAATGTATACATTAATCAAATGGCATCTGCAGGTACATAAGCAGTCAGGGGCATTACACATTTAGCTCAAGGGCTTGAGCATCAGGCACGTAAAGACTTTTGATCTAAATGAAAATGTAGCACAAATCTGGGAAGTTACATCCTATTTTGTTTTTTTTCTATCCATTCATAAATGTAGTGGCATGACGCTGCAAAATTTATTTTTATTCTAATTACCAAGATCTTCAAGTCGAATCCATTCAAAAATGACATATAACACCATTAATGCTTTAGCTACTGCACCCCAAAGGCATGCCATTTGTACTTACTGTACTCGTCCAGTCGTCATAGGGAAGTACAAGCAAGTCACATCATAGTGGTACATTTAAGTGAAGAAATTATATAGACAGACTGCTAGAAAAGTACCGCAGCTGGTTTTATTGCTAACCAAATGTAATCACATTTAATTTCTCAAATGTTTTGACAATATTTGACAGGTTTTTATGATATGTAATTTTAAGTTCACTACAAATCACAAAACTGAACACTGATTTCTGGCTCTCACTGAATGTATGTTTGAGACAGTGAATGGTATTTTGTTTGTGTAGGTCTATGAAAAACATGCAAAGTAATTAATGCAATAAAGCTTCACATACTTATATTGTGGATAAAAATTCCCAATTTAAAAAGTTTCAACAAAATATTGCTGCAAATTCATGCAAAAGCAAATAATAAACAATAAAATTCATAACACCATGCTGAAAAGGCTACTGACTCTGTCAGTGAAACAGTCTGCACACCTTACCTTGAGGTTGCACATGAATCTTACTGCTAGCAAATGGCTTGAAAAGAAGAAATAAAATACAGGATGAATAATATTTAATATATATAATATTAAATATATAATAATATTTAATATATATATATGTACATGGATATTTGTATACAACATGTCAAATGAGTTTTTATTCATCTCCCACTCTAAAATAGGATATAATACATGTAAAAGATTACAATTAAGCTTGTTTAGAACTTTGGGAGATGCAGTAAAATAATTACATGACTAAATTTTACTTGAAGCATGCTCAATCTTTTTCAGGTTTAAAGAACTACCTTTACTCCAGTAGTTTACATTTGAATCAAATTATCTGAACTAGCCTTAATTACTCATTTACATTCTCAACTTCAAAACCCTCCAGGGTACACTGAATAATCATATCTTTAAAAATGTGTCCCCAAACATACATTTCACTACTGCAGCAGCTAAGAGAAAATATTATAGCTTAAAATCTTAACGTTAGAGTTAATAATTGCTGAGAAATAGTTTTAACTAACATTCTATAAATTTGTTTTACTGAAAACCCTTCAGAGTCGAGAGTGTGGTGCTGGAAACGCACAGGTCAGGCAACATCTAAGGAGCAGGAAAATTAATGTTTTGGGCATAAGCCCTTCATCAGGAATGAGGCTTGTGGGCCAGGGGGGCTGAAAGATAAATGGGAGGGGGGTGGTGCTGGGGGTAAGGTAGCTGAGAATGCAATAGGTAGATGAAGGTGGAGGAGAAGATGATAGGTCGGAGAGGAGGGTGGAGCAGATAGATGGGAAAGACACTCCAGCATCTGTAGTCCTCACTTCCTCCTAGTTGAAAACCCTTCAGTAATCTATCATACCAAATGTCTGTTATCAATAGAAATATCTTTTGACCCACTTTTCCATTCTTACCCCTCCATTTCTAATGAAATTCAACTCCAGAAGCAAAGGCCACCTTTGATATCTCACCAAAATGGCTATTTTTCAACTGAGAAAGCAAGAGATGACACCTACTCTAATGTGGAATCTATTACGTTTAGATTCCATCTTTCCCTCAAATAACCTTCTGTTTAGTAATAACATAAAGGTGACAGACCTTTTTTATGCTAACTTTGGATGGGGTGGGAATGACGTCAGGTTAATAGCTAATTAAACAAAAGTAAGATACTGAGGATGCTAGTTATCAGAAATAAAATGAGAAAATACTAATGTATTCAGTAGGTCTGGTGGTAGAGGAGACAGAAATAGACGCTTGATCTGAAGCATTTACTCTGTGTTCATAGTTGCAATTAGGCAGCTGAGTATTTTCAACATTTCCTTTTGTATTCCCGGGCTGAGATCAGTCAAATTACCAGAAATCAGGTTTTAAACTTGCATTGTTTATTATTGAAAGATGTAATGGCCTGGACTTTCTGCTGACCAGTCATCATTATCCCAGAGTAAATGGGAGTTGTGCATCACCATCAAAGCACGAACCAAAGGACATGTCCTGGAAATTGTACTTTGTACTTTCTGTTGGGGAATCAGTGTTCATCTGGAAGGTACTCAATGTATTTAAGTAAAGTAGTTACTCAGACAAAAGTAACTGCACCCAACCATCGCCCTGCAGCAGGACCCAACCCAAACTCCACTGTACTGTCCTGACCAACACCAACTCCCATACCTCCAAACACCATCAACACCAACAGCACAACCTGTGTACCTGAACCCCTGCTGACTGCTATGAAAAAAGATTGTGGTTTGCCTGCCTCTGACATGTCTGTGAGAATGGTCAGAATGGAAGTATGATTGGAATCTCCTCCCAGAAATGTGACGCTCCCTCCTTTCAGAAAAAAAGGGCCAGAGTGGCAATCTGTATGGAAAACCTGCCCGCTTTCTTTACCAGCCAAGTTTTTGAGGAAGTTACTTTATAATGGTAATTTGATTTTCTGATGTTAATTGGTAACAATTAATAACAGAGAGCTATACTTGTGACTTTAAAGAAGATTGGTATGAAATGGTTAAGTGAAATACAACGGTTCACTGAACTGATAATCAGAATTACTTGCTTTCGAATCATCTGTGGAACATCCAGTTAGTACAGACTATCATAATGCGATAGTTTTGTTAGTAGATAAGGAATTCAGATGACTGAACTATGAGCTCAAATCCCACTAGAGAAGTTATGGAATGTAAACTCTGTAACATAAATACTTTTGAAATAAAAATATCGTATCAGCAATGTTGACCATGAATATACTGAATATACAGTTGTACGCATCTATTTGGTTTATCAATATCTTTTAGGAAAGCAAATCTTTTGTCATTACTCAATCTGATCTCTATGTGCCTTCATCCCCACACTCTAGACCAGGGGTGGGCAATTAATTCTTCCAAGGGACCAAATGAGAAACCCGAGCTGTGTTGGAGGGCCGAACCAACAATAAATTGAACATAATTCTGCTCAGTACTAATTTTCTCCCATTGTAAAAAGTACTAAATTATATAGTTTTGTACTGAAACTTATAATCAAAAGAATAAGGATATTCTGTTAGAATAAAGATATGAAATTGTGGAGTAGGTCAAATATGTAGAAGAAATAAACAGTAAAAACAATAATTTCAGTATTTCATTTTATTTTTAACATGTTAATCTCACAAACCAATAATGAAATGTTGTTTCATTATTGTTCAGTATTACAAACAACAAACAATTCTATACAAAAAGCAATAAGTGCTTTTGATGTTTTCCAGTTCATTTTATTTGTTTAGTGAGAAATATCCAGTCTGTTTTGGGCTTGAACAAGTGACTGAAACCTGGTTGAATGTCTGAGGTGGATATGCGAAGGACAGTTGTGAGGTGATCATCAGTGAAAGAGGATCGGGATTTGGATTTGTTGAACTTCATTACTGAGAATGTCTGTTCACATATATAGGTAGATCCAAAGAGGACTAGAATCTTCTGAGCATGCCTCCTCATGTTTGGAAAGTTCTCCTCTTTGAGGGAAGAGTAAAAATCAAGCAGTGAGACTGACCTAAAGTACTCTGCCAGAAGTGTGTCAGACTGCAGGTCGATGAGTTCAAGCTGAACATCACTAGGTGCATTCTCCACATTGCATGTAAATGGGGAAAAAAACCATGTGCATTTCATTCTCAACCGTTTTAAAGTCTTGAAATCACCGTGAAAATTCACCATGCAGAGCTTCTAACATAGATGAGTACCTGTGGAGGTGATCAGCTGAAGGTGAAAAGTTCAGTGTTGGCAAGTAGGTGAGAATGTTGTCCTCCATTTGGCTTGACAGAAACTGCAACTTTCTCATAAAAGCCTTCACAATGTTGTACAATTCATGCACAAAAAGGCTCTTGCACTGCAGTTTCACATTTAGTTCATTCATAAGTGCAGTCACATCAACAGCAAAACCAAGGTCTGCAATCCGGTCTGCATCTGAAAGCTGTGGAATGCCATTCCATTTCTTCACACAGAAATTTTGAATCGCTTCTCTCAGGTCCCATACACTTTTCAGCATTTTGCCCAGGCTGAGCCCCCTGCCAGCTGTGTGGTAGCATATGTCACGATATTCAGTCTCACTTTCCTCCAAAAGTGCAACAAACTGCCTGTGATTCAAAGCTCTTGCCCTGATGAAGTTAACTATTTTAGTTACAACATCAACCACATGGTTAATTTTTAACACCGACTTACACAACACTTCCTGATGTATAATACAATGCAAAAATTCCAATTTCTGTTCAGGGTTAATTCCTGTCATTTTATCCTGCATTCTCTTTAAGAGTCCAACATTTGTTCCCGTTAGATTTGGACAACCATCCATTGTCACACCCACCAGCTTGTCCCATTTTAGTTCCAATGTGTCCAAACATGCATTTACCTCCGTGAACAAATCATTACCAGTTGTTGTTCATTTCATTGACTACATGGCTGCCAGCTCCTCCGTGATTTTAAAGTCCGTAGTTGTCCCACACACGAAGATGAGTAGCTCGGCTATGTCACGTATGTCGCAGTTCTCATCCATAGTCAAGGAAAAAAAGTCAAAGTTGACCGCTCTGTGCTGCAGGTGAAGCTCCAGATTTCTCGCAATGTCCCCAATCCTTCTCATTACAGTGCGTCGGCAGAGGGGCATATTCTCAAATGCCTCCTTTTTCTCCGGGCATATCAATTCTGCACAGTTCAACAAACACTCCTTAATAAACTCTCCATCAGAAAATGGTTTACTGTTTCTGGCGATTTTGTGGGATATGACATAACTTGTCTTGGCGTAAGCTAACATGTTGAGGGCTAGCCAGCGAGCATCACTTTTAGCTGTTCACGTACGCACATACACGCGCATGTGCATCCATATGTAAATAAAAAATGTATCCTTTTCAAAACAAAGCAACACAGTTGTATTGCGTGCATGACATAAGTACATTTTCATTTATGTTCTAATTTAAGATTGACCTCATGCGGGCCGGACAGGATATGGCCCGCGGGCTGTAAAATGCACAGTTCTGTTCTAGACTAATATCATTTGACTTAACTGGCTAGTATCTAGCAGGTCACTCTAGTAGTGTTGATTGTTACAGAAGAGTCTAAAAAGAACAAACTCGAATGGACAACTCAACATAATCATCAGCACCAGAAACGACAAAGACACAACCAAACTACGTGATCCCACAAAGTCCTCTTCAAATATTTATGTCAAAATTAAGACAGCTATTTCATAGACAAGTCAAGCAACAGCCTAATGTATAAGTACTATCTAATAAAACATCCTAAACTGCTTCATCACCATTTCCAGGTATACCTGTTGTCATGGTAGGTCAGACCAACAAAGACCAACACTTTGGGATACATTCAGGATTGACTGGCCTTTTCCAGTATAGCCACAATAGCATTTAGCTAGTAATTTGGAAAATCGTTCAGGTTTGCCTTGTCCAAAAAAAGCAAGACAAATCCAATCCATTCCAATACTGACCATCAGTTTGCTCTCAATTATCAAAGTGATGCAAGGGCTTTTAATAATGCTAGCAAACAGCACTTTCAAATCATCTACTGATCAAACCTTAGTTTCAAAATGGGCAAATTCACTTCTGGACCTGATTACAGCTTTGATGCAAACAAAGTTACACGCTCAAGTGCAGATGTGAGGTGACAATGACAGCCTTTAATATCAAGGTGGTATTTGACTGAACACGGCATGAAGCAGTTGAACATTGAAGACTGAAGTCAATGTGCTCCAGAGGAAAACTTTCACTAGTTGGAATCATAACTAGTACAAAGGAAAATGGATGTGAGTGTTTGAAGTTAATTATATCAACCACAGGACATCAGCAAGGAATTCCTCAGAGTTAGTCCCCATGTCAAAGCATCTTTAGCTGCTTTGTCAGTGACTTTCATGATCATAAAGTCAGAAGTGGGAATATTTGCTAACAGCTGCAGTGTTCAGTTCCATTTGTAACCTTTCTGATAATGAAGCAGTCTGTGCCTGTATACAGCAAGACCTGGACAATGTTATTTTTTAAATATTTCTGGTATTGGTCCTGGCATGAACTCCTGCATTCCTCAATGATTCAAGTTTGGTTTGATGGTTTGATGGCAATGGCAGAGTGAGAAATATCCAGGCATTAGATTGCAGTTGGTGGTTAAATACATTTCTGCTGTGCTGTTGATTGCCAAAACCTCATGGATAGATGCCCAGATTTAAGCAGCTCATTCTGTTCTGAATCTATACATTTAGCATGACTGTAGTGCCACACAACATGATGGATGTTATCCTTAATGTGAAGACAGGTCTTTGTCTCCACTATCAATACTGTCAAGGACAAGGACACCTCAGACAGGTAGATTAGAAATGATGAAGCCAAGGCAAAAGTGAGGACTGCAGATGCTGGAGATAACAGTCAAGAGTGTGGTGCTGGAAAAGCACAGCAGGTCAGGTAGCAAACGAGAAGTAAGAACATCGACTTTTCGGGCAAAAGTGTTTCATCGGAAATGATGGAAGCCGAGTAGACTTTACTCATTTGTTGGTTGCCCACATGCCCAGTTTGGTAATTATGGCTGTCAATTCCTGGCCAGCTAGGGCAGTAATGGCCTCAAGCCATGCCTGATTACAGACAATGAAGTCTACCATAAAACATGCCTGCTGTGCTCATGCTATTATCAGTGTTTCTTCTAAGTGGTGTTCATGCAGAGAAGCAATGAATTCAACAATTCTACCAACAGGTCAGCTGTTCCCATATTTTGTGCTCGAGAGATGGTTATTGCCTATGATTATTTATTCCTTGGTGTGGGGCGGGCGGGGGGGCAGCTCTTGACAGTGAAAAATATATCATTAGTTGGAAAGAATGTGTTTAATTTTCTGATTTCCGATCTTTTAGTGCACAATAGCTTCAGCCATGGTGATTCTTAGATGTTGAAACAGAACACAAATGAAGATTTTCTGAAAAGAGAACTATGTATTCTTAAAATAAAATTGGAAAACTGACCTTGATAATCAGTATGTATGGATTCTGTTTACTTATTGTGAAATGGAAATGAACATCATATATGCTGAAACCTTCACTGCAGTGCCCTGCTATAAATACACAGATCACATTCACGCTATTGTTTTTGTTATATTATAGCCATATTACTTACTCCTGTTTCTAAAGAACTGCAAAAATAAAACTGAAATTCTGCATAAATAAGCAGAATAAAATATTTACTCTAGTTCCGTGAAACATTAATATTAATGCTGAAGCTTCTATTCCACCCATTAACTGGAATGACTACTATAAATACAAATAACAGCAAATCTAAAAGACCACTTAAACTGGAAAAAAAATATAACTAACAGGAATCAGTGAGTTAATAGTCATGTTTGTTTGGCAAAGTCTTCAGACTTCATAACATATTGACAAGGAGAATATTGTAAGTCTGTGGAAGCATTGGCAAAATGATTTTAAAATGGCTCCTGTTTCTTGTTGTTGAAGGCATGGGAAAAAAATCAGCACCTTTTTGGCTTTCGATCGTTACCTCTTCGGCCTTGCAAGTGGTCATCAAGTCAGGATGGATTATAATGCCCTAAAGTTAAATAATCTGTTGAAACCCAGCTTTTGGCCTCAAACATCAAAACCAGGAGGAGGTGTCTACAATTGCTTATGGAGGTCACGCTCAGCAGGATTCAATGCAGAAAGGCACCAGGAAAAGATGCATTTGTTCACAAAAATGACAAAACAATTAGCTATTGAAGCTCCCTTTCTGCAAACAGTTCAAATTAAAAACCAACAATGAAAATATATGCAGATCTTGGTTATATGTGTTAGACAAAGCAAAGATAATATGAAGACATACCCAATGCACCTCTGCTGTTTTCTTCAATTGGTCTGTGAAAGCCACCAGAAACCTGACAATTAAGGAAGTTTTCAGAGAAAGAACATTACAAAGGATTCACAAAAGCATCATGTCAACATTTTGCACCAAATGGATGTTAGAAATTATAAGAAGTAACACCTCAAAAAATGAGAAAACAGATAGGAAATTTAATTTAAAAAATTGCAGTGCTACAGACAGCTTCAGGGGTTATCTTTAATAAAATCCAAATTATATTTGGCTCTCCAGGCAACTGTACTAAACAAAAGTGGCTGAAGGAATTTCAACTGCAATAGTGTAAATCTGCTGAGAATGATGCTATTTAATCAAAGTGTATGCTGAGCACAAAACTACACTAATAAGCCTCCAGTCATAATACAAATGACTTTCTAGAGAACTTAACCAAGATATCCATCACATAACCAGGGGATGTCAATAGGAAGACACAAAGATAGATACTACCCATGATGTACTAAGCCTTTGATAGCTTTTGTTAAACCAGGCTAATTATTCCAATGGTTCTAAGTCCCATCAAGCAGATCATGATTTTTTCAAAAAATAATTACTATTTCCAATAGTAGTTTGATGAGACTCGTAACTCAATATCATATGCATTCACAGTAAAGCACAGAATTGCTGCTGCAGAAACAGTATTGGAAAAATAAGATTCAACATTTTTCATATCTCATGAACAGTTATTTGCACAAGGATGCGTAGAGACTGAATTGAAACTTGCATCTCCAAATGTTTTATGTATTTGTGATTCATAATTAATCTGTATGAATTACATGCATATTTTTTGTAGGCATCGTGTAATGGGTGAATAATATGCACTAATGCTTATTACTGAAGAAATGAAGGAGCAGTTCAAAGGTTCTGTATAAGTTAACAACAACCTAAATAGTACTTTTTTTAACCAGTTATGATATTCCAGTAAATGCATTGCTACCAAAAACATCAAAAAATTCAACAACTTATATAATGCCTTTAATGCAGAAAATAATTACCCAAGGTACTTCACATGAGGGAAAAAACAGATGCTGATCCAATGTAGGAGAGATTACATAAGCTGAATAAGAAAAGAGAGCAGGAGAAAACCATGCTTCTTTTAAGGTAGTTCTGCTGTTCAATCCAATAATAGGCTAATCTTGCACCTCAGTGCAATCTTCCCATATTACACTCAGGGGAACCCTAATCACCTAATGGTCCAAAACCCCTCTGTTTTGATATAGTCAGTGACTGAATGTTCATTAGAATTCTCTACTTAGAATGTAAAGTTCCAAATCACAGAGCAGATATTGCTTCTCATCTCCAGACCTAAATGATCAAACTTTACTTCAGTGAGCATATGTTCCAGATTTCTCGGCTAGGAATAACATCCTCCCATGTATAACAATTGAGAATCTTAGATATTTAAATGAGGGCACCTGTCATTCTTCTAAATTCCAGGGAATACAGTATATTAAAAACTTTTTCCCAGGATAACCTTCTCATTCCAGGAATTAGTCCAGTGAACGATTGATGCACTTTCTCCAAGGTAAGCATATCCTTTCTGAGGGATGAAGGCAAAAGCTAAAATTCTATAAAGTATCCAGGTGTGGTCTCATCAAGTCTCTATAAGATTAAAATAAGACTTCATGCTCTTATATTTCAATCTCTTTATAATAAAAGCTAAAACACTTTTTGCTTGCTGTATCCATGTCATGATCCTAGATTAGAACCCCAAATGTATGTTACTATCTGGTTGGGGACTAGCAACTTATTTATTTAAAAGTAAAAAAAAGTTTGAAATTCAGAGTACTTACCGTGAGGATAAAGCCATAGGATTGCACAGTTTCAAGTTAAACAAAATAAACTTTACTATACAAAACCAGAAAGAAAACAATCTATAATATCTATCTTATACTTCAGCATCCAGAATTAACACAAGGGAAATACGAATTAGGAGGAAAATTGTGCCTCAACACGACCATATTACACATTGAATGGCAGGTACAACCAAGGCTGATTCCACAGACTTGCCAGTAACTCACCTGTCAATAATCCCTGAGTTACAAGATCTTGTTAACACTGTCTTCCACTTAGATTTCAACAGGATCCAAAAAAGTCCAGCTTCTTTAAGTCTTGGTTTAACCTGGTGTTGTGTGATTTTTAACTCTTTAAGTCTGACAACCTCAATGCCTGCTCACCTCCAAATTGTTCAATTTCTTCCCTAGCCTGTACTCTCCTGAAGTCTGAAGGGTAGAGTACAGCACCGACTTTCTGGTACACAACCAGCTGTCTAGCCACTCTGAGCAGAACACTCTTTCTTAAAGGGGTTATTGTTTTCCCACCAGCCAGCAGTAAGAGCCAATGACATTCTACCACTCTCATAGGTCCCAATTATTTCTTCTGGGCCTGAAAGGAATGGCTCCCAGGGCTTCCTGAGTCCTATCCCTAACTATTAGCTGCACCTAACGACTCCCAGTGTTTCTCTGAGCCCTCAAAGCGCAAGCATGCTAACTGCAGCTCCAAGCCATATTGGCCAAGTTTCTCTGGTCTTCTCTCAGTGGTTTCTCCCATTGGTCTCTGATCTTGTAGGCCTGGGGTGTCCCTTGCAGAACACTAAGCAAGGTCTTTTCTCATGCTTTTTAAATAGCTGACTCCTTCAGGCACAGAAATGGCTGCTCTGCATATGAGCCAAAACTCATGGTCTATTAGGAAATGGAGTTTCACAGGAGTCCAAAATGAGTTAAGTTCATGTCTCACGAAAATGTCAATTAATGTTCTGTGATTTGTGTATGATACTGGGGCCTGAATACTGACATTGCCCAATTTATCACCATTGCAAAAAATTCTGCTTTTCTAATTTTCCTTCCAAGGTGGATAATTTCATGCCTTCCTGTGTAGTATTTTATCTACAATGTCCCTGCCCACTCATTGCCTATATCCTTTTGTAGTTTCTATATGTCCTCCCAATAGCTTACTGTTCCATCTAACTTTGTATCATAAGCAATCTCAGATTCTCAGTACCCTCACCTTAGAGATTGTAAATAGTTCGGGCCCACCTGCTTAGTCTTACATTACTCTCCTAGTTACAACCTGAAAATGACTTATTTTTCCTGTTCTGTTTTCCAACCACTAAACGATCCTTAATCCATGCGAGTGTATTATTGTCAAATAAATTAGTTGCCGTTTTGTGTAATAACCACTTTACTGGCATCTTATTACATGCCATTGATCCATTATGATCCTGAAAGTTGCCATTTAGCTGATCAGACATATGCTAGTTTTTTGTAAAATGTTTTTTGAAAATCCAAATGCTCCACATCCATTTGTTTCCCCTCTTCTATGCTGCTCATTTCAACTTGAAAGGTCTCTATCAGATGTTTTTAAATGTGATTTCCTTTCCATGAATTCATGCTGGTTCTGCTTATTTTAATTCTCTAAGTGCTCTTTTACCATGCTCTTAATAGTTAATTTAACACCTTCTTAATTACTAATGTAACAGGCTTGGTTCTTTTTCCCTCCTTTCTTTCAAATTAGATTACGTTTGCTGTCTGCCAATCCATGGGGATACTTCCAGCATACATTATCTCTGAGCTATCTCTCATAAAACCTTACAAAATGGCTCATCAGGCCCAGATCTGTCAACTTTAAGTCTCATTAATTTGTACTCTATTACTTCATTAATAATATCTTCAAGTTTCTAATTTTCACTAGATTCTTGGTTTGGTACAATTTCTGGTTAAGTTTGCTGTGTTCATTCAGAAGGGGTGGCTAAAAGCTTGGAAGATTCATTTGTAACTGGGAACGCAATTGAGTAAGTTGTTCGGACAGAGTCCTATGCAGCTAGACATGCAATTCCTGGCTTGGGAAAACTTGACACCATCACTGATTATGTAAAATGGGAAATGTTTGGCTCTCTAGTGGCACTGTTATTCACTCTGAGCGCAAAGAAGCATGATCATCATATATGTACATGCAGGAACAAAGAAGCATTCAAGACTGACTCCCAAATGACAAAATAAAATTTACACTACAGTTCTGTAGGCCATCTTACTGCTATTATTTCAGATTTATTGATGCAATAGTTAAACAGTTGTCCCCAATTCCCTCCACCACAGGAGAAAATAAGATACATGCTTGCTGTTACCTAGATTTCTGCAGTACAGTCTCCATGACTTCACACTTCTTTTCATCTTGGATATCTTCATTGATGTCTGTTCCACCAAATATAACTCCATATGGAACATTACTGTCTAAAAGAATTGGTATCTTTACATATCTGCAATTATCATTTCCTTCAACAACTGACTTACTTCTCTATATCAGAATATACAAAAAGTGAAAAGCTGATTTCAGTTGCTTACATTGATAAACATTATTCACTTTGACACCATTTCAAGATGAGAGGAATAGCGTGAGGAGGAAGGGGTTGAAATAGAAAGGGAGAGAGATAATGGGAGAAAAGAAAGGGGGAAGTAGGAAAAGGAGGAGGAGCAGCAAGGAAAATAACCATTTTTGAAAACTGTGAATACTCCATACTTAACTTAGAAGGAAAAGAAAATATGCCATGAAGCTGGCATATATAAGATTATCACATTATTGATCAAATTGAGGTTTCTTGATCTGTGTACATGGCAGAACAAGTGAAGAAAAGCAGTGGGACATAAAGAAATTACTGGAGCTCTGATGAAGTTAGAAAATCCTGTTATCTTGCTGTAACAGGTCTTCACCCCAGGTAATTTGGTACAAAGATCTTTGAAAGATGAGAACACAGGTACTAAAGAGGTAAATGGCATTCTGTGTTTTATGCAGCAAATAATGATGATTAATCTGTAAAATGATTGCTTAAAGCATTCCTGTTCTGGTCATCCCAAAATGGGGCATAATTAGAATCATATAAATATAAAGTCATTATTCAAAAGAATGGACAATGGCTACAATTTTTTTAAATTCACTAGAACATAATTTCAATCTTTCTTCCAAATATAGCAGAGGGATTGTAGTGGAGTCTTGACCACCATATTTCCCTCACCAGCAATTTCCTGTGAGAGGAAGAGAAAGCCTTAAAAAAAAATCCAGCCTAATTGATGACAACATGATTGCCAGGAGACAACTGCCACAGGATATATCTCTCCAGTTCCTACAAATGATACTCCCTTTTTGGAGCAAATCTTCAGATACTACAAGAATCTGAATAATATGCCAAAAGGTCAATTAATCACTTACAGTCATAGAGATGTATAGTATGGAAACAGAACCGTCTGTCCAACTTGTCCATGCCGACCAGATATCCCAATCCAATTTAGTCCCACCTGCCAGCACCCGGCCCATATCCTTCCAAAGCCTTCCTATTCATTTACCCATCCAGATGCCTTTTAAATGTTGCAATTGTACCAGCCTCCACTACTTCCTCTGGCAGCCCATTCCACGCATGCACCATCCTCTGTGTGAAAAGGTTGCCCCTTAGGTCTCTTTTATATCTTTCCCCTCTCACCCTAAACCTATGCCCTCTAGTTCTGGACTCCCCCACCCCAAAAAAGATCTTGTCTATTTACCCGATCCGTGCCCCTCATGATTCTATAAAACTCTATAAGGTCACCCCTCAGCCTCTGATGCTCCAGGGAAAACAGCCCCAGCCTATTCGACCTCTCCCTATAACTCAAATCCTCCAACCCTGCTGACATCCTTGTAAATTTTTTTTTGAACCCTTTTGAGTTTCACAACATCCTTTTGATAGGAAGGACACCAGAATTGCACACAATATTCCAATAGTGGGCTAACCAATCTCCTGTACAGCCGCCACATGACCTCCCAACTCCTGTACTCAATACTCTGATCAATAAAGGAAAGCTTACCAAACGCCTTCTTCAACTATCCTATCTGCCTGTGACTCTACTTTTAAGCATTACTCCCTAGAACCTTGGTGGCTCAGTGGTTAGTGCTGCTGCCTCACAGCACCATAATCCCAGGTTCGATCCCAGCCTTGGGCAACTGTCTGTGTGCAGTTTGCACATTCTCTGCGTGGGTTTCCTCCGGGTGCTCCAGTTTCTTCCCACAGTCCAAAGATGTGCAGGTCAGGTGAATTGGCCATGGCAAATTGCCCATTGTGTTAGGTGCATTAGTCAGAGGAAGGTGGGTTTGGGTGGGTTACTCTTTGCAGGGTCGATGTGGACTGGTTGGACCGAAGGGCCTGTTTCCACACTGGAGGGAATCTAATCTAATTAAGTGTATAAGTCCTGCTAAGATTTTCCAAAATGCAGCACCTCACATTTATTTAAATTAAACTCCATCTGCCACTCCTCAGCCCATTGGCCCATCTGATCAAGATCCCGTTGTAATCTCAGGTAACCTTCTTCGCCGTCCACTACACCTCCAATTGTGGTGTCATCTGCAAACTTACGAACCATGCCTCTTGTGCTCGCATCCAAATAATTTATATAAATGACGAAAAGTAGTGGACCCAGTGCTGATCCTAGTGGCATTCCACTGGTCACAGGCCTCCAGTCTGAAGAACAACGCTCCCTCACCACCCTCTGCCTTCTACCTTAGAGCCAGTTCTGTATCCAAATGGCTAGTTCTCCCTTTATTCAATGAGATCCAACCTTGCTAACCAGTATCCCATGGGGACCTATGTTGAACGCCTTACTGAAGTCCATATAGATCACATCTACTGCTTTGCCCTCAATCTTCTTTGTTACTTCTTCAAAAAACTCAATCAAGTTTGTGAGACATGATTCTTCACACACAAAGCCATGCTGACTATCCCTAATCAGTCCTTGCCTTTCCCAATACATGTACATCCTGTCCCTCAGGATTCCCTCTAACAACTTGCCCACTACCGACGTCAGGCTCACTGGTCTACAGTTCCCTGGCTTGTGCCTTCCAGCTTTCTTAAATAGTAGCAGCACATTAGCCAACCTCCAATCTTCCGGCACCCCACCTGTGACTATTGAGGCCCACAGAGTTCTAGGGTACAACTGATCAGGTCCTGGGGATTTATCCACTTTTATGCGTTTCAAAACATTCAGAACTTCCTCCTCTGTAATATGGACACTTTTCAAGATGCTACCATCTCTTTCCCTACATTCTGTATCCTCCATGTCCTTTTCTACAGTAAACACTGCTCTCCTGGGCTTCACACAAAGGCTGCTTTGCTGATCTTTAGGGCTTTAGTCTCTCCCTAGTTACTCTTTTGTTCTTAATGTATTTGTAAAAACCTTTTGGATTCTCCTTAACTCTATTTGCCAAAGCTATCTCATGTCCCCTTTTTGCCTTCCTCATTTCCATCTTAAGTATACTCCAACTGCCTTTATACTCTTCTAAGGATTCACTCAATCTATCCTGTCTATACCTTACATATGCTTCCTTCTTTTCCTTAACCAAATCCTCAATTTCTTTAGTCATCCAGCATTCTCTGTATCTACCAGCCTTTCCATTCACCCTGACAGGAATATACTGTCTCTGCACTCTCATCTCATTTCTGAAGGCTTTGCATTTTCTAGCCGTCCCTTTACCTGCGAGCATCTGCCCTAAATCAGCTTTTGAAAGTTCTTGCCTAATACCCTCAAAATTGGCCTTTCTCCAATTTAGAACTTCAACTTTTCAATCTGGTCTATCTTTTTCCATCACTATTTTAAAATTAATAGTTTTACCCTCAGTCACCTGCCCTGCCTTATTTCCTAAGAGTAGGTCAGGTTTTGCACTTTCTCTAGCAGGTACATCCACATACTGAATCAGGAAATGTTCTTGTACACACTTAACAAATTCCTCTCTGTCTAAACCCTTAACACTATGGCAAACCCAGTCTATGTTTGGAAAGTTAAAATCCTCTACCATAACCACCCTGTTATTCTTACAGATAACTGAGATCTCCTTACAAATTTGTTTCTCAATTTTCCAGTGACTATTAGAGGGTCTATAATACAGTCCCAATAAAGTGATCATCCCTTTCTTATTTCTCAGTTCCACCCAAATAACTTCCCTGGATGTATTTCCAGGAATATCCTCCCTCAGTACAGCTGTAATACTATCCCTTATCAAAAACGCCACTCCTCCCCCTCCTCTTTTGCCTCCCTTTCTATCTTGCCTATAGCATTTGTATCCTGGAACATTAAGCTGCCTGTCCTGTTCATCTCTGAGCCATGTTTCTGTAATTGCTACGATATCCCAGTCCCTGAGTTCATCTGCCTTCCTTGTTAGGCCCCTTGCATTGAAATAAATGCAATTTAATTCATCAGTCCTGCCTTGTTCTCTGCTTTATCCCTGCCTGCCCTGATTGTTTGGCTCGCTTCTGTTCTCAACTGTTATCAGTTTCAGACTGATCCCTCAGTATTTCCGTGGGTCCCATCACCACCACAACTTAAATCCCCCTACCGCACCCCCACCCCCGCCATCTTACTAGTTTAAAATCCTCCTGAGCAGCCCTAGCAAATCTCCCTGCCAGGTGCAATCCATCCTTCAGGTCACTTCTACCCCAGAAGAGATTCCAATGATCCAAAAATGTGAATCCCTCCCCTATACACCAGCTCCTCAGCCATGCATTCATCTGCTCTATCCTTCTATTCCTACCCTCACTAGCTCGTAGCACCGGGAGTAAACCAGATATTACTACTCACGAGGACCTTCTTTTTAAATTCCTGCCTAACTCTCTGTATTCTCCCTTCAGAATCTGAACCTTTTCCCTTCCTATTTCATTGGTTCCAATGTGTACAATGACCTCCTGCTGGCTCCTCTCCCCATTGAGAACATTCTGCACTCTCTCTGAGACATCCTTGATCCTGGCACCAGGGAAGCAACACATCATTCTGATTTTTGCTGCTGGCCACAGAAACATCTGCCTGTACCTCAGACTAAATAGTCCCTTATTGACATACCCCTCATTGCATTGAAGCCAGTCTCAATACCAGAAACTTGGCTGTTCGAAAAAGAGATTATTGAGCACCTAACCTGATTCCATTGTTATGTAATTATGTAATTATTTGATCCATTGTTATGGATCTCCTCATTTTCAATAATTTACCTAATCCAAATAATCTGACCAAATGTCCACAGTCTAGTCCGTTTAGTATTTCATATGCTTCAATCAATTATCCACACAACCTACCTTATTCCTAAATTGAAAATATCCAGCTCCATGGGCCTTTCACATAAGATAGGAATTAACCCAGTGTCGGAATTTTTTCCAGATTCTCTATATCTTCCACAAAACAAAGAGAACCAGTCTGCTTGAACAGGCCTATATCATTATCAGGTACAGGTAACCTGTTCCTTCCGTAACAAGGCAAAAGCTGATATTCTGAAAACAAACCGGCTCAAAACTGCATTACACTGCTCCCTGGATCACTAAATATGAAAACATGAAAATATTCCCCATTATTTGCAGAATAAAACACTAAGAATTCCAATTGGTACATTCCTGGTTACAAACATACATTGAAGTCAGTTAGCCTTACAGCCGGTTTATACAGGCCTTACCAATCAAATGCAATTGTCAGCCTGTGGGAAGGTCGACCGGGGAAGGACCAGTCAGTACGCATGGAGGCTGGGAGCCGGACAGGCGATGGCCGGTCCATAGGAATGCTGGCCAGGAGAAAGGGTCAGTCAGTATGCGGGGTGGCCGGTTTCTGGAAGGCTGACAGCCTGACTGTAGGAAAGCAGGTCGGGGTGGCTTGGCTAGTACGTGGGGTAACTGGGAGCCAATGGCTGACGTCCATCCTGGAGGAAAGCAAGCTGGGGAGGGTCAGTCAGTACGCAGGGCGGCCTGACACCGACAGGCCAACAACAAGCTCGTAGGAAAGCTGCCTGGGGTAGTCCGGTCAGTATGTGGAGTGACTGAGAGCTGGGGTGTCGATGACCAGCCTGAAGGATAGCAGGCCTGGGGAGGGTTGGTCAGTACGCAGCGTGGCCAGAGACAGGAAAGCTGACTGTCCTGCAGGAATGTTAGCCAAGGACAGTCTGAACAGTATGTGGTGTGGACTGATGTCACGTGTCTTTGTTCAGTTATATTGGGTCTGTGTTCTCTGCCCTGTTTCACATTTGATTGCACTGTCTTGTCTGTGTTTCTTATTGTTATCTTTGTGATGAATGGAAGTGGGATTTGAGTTTTGTCCTTATCTCTCTGAAAACTATTTGAACGATGGGGTTTGCGGTTTGGCTTTGCTGCCCTTTCCCCTGTATATAGTGTTTTTTTTTGGCAAACTGCTGCTTTCTGTTTACTGTTAACTGTATGATGTACTGTTTGATAAATTTAGAAAAGAAAATCAAATGCAATTGCCTTCATTTCATCATAGAATCATAGAATTCCTACAGCGTGGAAACAGGCCATTTGGTTCAACAATTCCACACCAACCCTCCAAATAGTATCCCACCCAGACCCATTCCCTTACCCTATTACTTTACATTTCTCCTGATTAATGCACCTAACCTAAAAATCCCAGAACACTATGGGCAATTTAGCATGGCTACTTCACCAAACCTGCACATCTTTAGACTGTGGGAAGAATCTGGAGCACCCGGAAAAAACCCACACAGACAGTCACCCATGGCTGGAATTGAACCCAGGTCCCTGGCGCTGTGAGGCAGCAGTGCTAACCACTGAGTCACCATGCTGCCCATGTATACATTAATAACCGAGTTTTCAGAGAAAAAAAATGTTCTTTAGCTCAGAAATATTTCTGGATGTAGGATTGCTCACTGAGCTGGAAGGTTCATTTCCAGACATCTTGTCACCCTACTAGGTAACATCTTCAGTGGGCCTCAGGCAAAGTACTGCTGAAACTTCCTGCTTTCTATTTATATGTTCGGGTTTCTTTGGGACGGTGATGTCATTTCCGGTGGTGATGTCATTTCCTATAGTGAAGTCACTTCCTGTTCTTTTTCTCGGGGGTGGTAGAGTTAGACATCGAGTTAGAGCTCATCTACCACCCCCTGAGAAAAAGACCAGGAAGTGATTTCACCACAGGAAATGACATCACCACCCAAAAAAACCCAAACATATAAATAGAAAGCAGGAATCATCAGCAGTGCTTCGTTTGAGGCCCACTGAAGATGTTACCTAGTTGGGTAATGAAATGTCTGGAAATGAACCTTCCAGCTCAGCGAACAAACCTACATTGAGAACTTCAAACTGAGCTTCAAATCTTCTCAAAACTCGCTCAGAAATATATCATTTAGAATTTCTTCCTCTAGGCCTTTGTTAAAAGTTCTCAAAATTTATTCCATTTTGCGTTTTGTTTTGTTGAACACTGAAACAAAATAAAAAATAGGAGATACAATTCCAAAAGTAATGGAGAGGATGTATGTATATGTACACAGTCCACTGAAGCTTGTAGGACACATGGAAAGAACAGTAAATAAAGCATATAGTGTTCTCAGCTTTATTAATAAGGGCATAGAGTAAGACAGCAAAGAGGTGATGTTGAACTTGAATAAGACACTTGTTAGAACTCAGCTGGAATACTGTGTACAAGTTGTGAGTGCAATATTATAGAAAAGAGGCAAATGCATTGGATAGAGAAAGAAATGATTTACAAGAATGGTTCAAAACATTAGAAACCTATAGAAGTTAGGACTGCTCCTCCTGGACAGCAGAATACTGAGGTAAGATTTGATTGAGGTTTTCAAACTCATAAGTTGGCTGGAGCTGAGTAGATAGGGTGAAGTTGTTTCTACTTGTAAATGAAACAAGAACAAGAGGGTACACATTTGAAGTGCTGTGCAAATGAAGAAAATGTGTTGTGACTCCAACACATTACCCAATACTGCAAACTGTTAAGGTATGAAATGGACTGCCTGGAAATGGTTCAGTTCAGACATTCAAGGGGGGCATTGGATGGTTATTTGGATAGTAATAGTGTGCAGGGGTATGGGGATAAGGCAGGAGATAAGTAGTGAAGAATAGAGTTAGTGCAAGCAGAGTGGGCCAAATGGCCTCCTACTGCATCATAATAACTGTGATTCTGTGAACAATATAACATGTTGTACATACACAAGAACGAGTGTGGCCTAATCCGGATGGAACCATACTTACATATTCACAACATATGTACTGTATGTACATTCAAGTTATCAGAATTGATGTAAATATCATAAAACATGTTAACACTGCTTTGCTGCCAATTCATAAATTAAGTCCAGGTTCAGCCACTGCTCTACGTTCAATAGACTTTGCATTTTTTAATGTAGACCTGCTCTTATTTCAGAGAAGGTTGATAAGCAGAAATTTTCCATTGAGCTAGATGATTTGGTCAGTATATTAAGAAGCTGATAACAGTAACTATTATTGGGACAAAATTAGTTAAATACATGAACTATGAAAAAGAGCAAGTCTGAGTTCAAACACTGCACCTTGAAAAAATGGCATGAGGAGGATTAGATATATTAATGTAGCCTTGTTTACTTTTGACTTGCTTTTGCAATATCTACTTCTTTTAGATTAAACTCAAACAAATTTACTTTTCCATTATTGAATATGATTGGTGTTTATACATAATAACCGTTTTATCACTCAGTGATTTTTTTCAATTCTTTTCGACCAAATTCCCTCATCTCAGATCTATTTCAAAAATACATTTACCTTACCTAACAGTAATCTTCCTCCTTTGTAGAGATGGATTGTCATTACTGCTTCAAATTTCTGTTCATTGATTAACTCGGAAACTTGTGAAGATGATTTAAATTCGGCAATATCGTTCAGAATACATACGTGGCCACTACTTTGTATATATTTGCTACAGGCAAGAAAGATAAAATAAAAATAAAACTTAAATTCTATCAAGTGTTAAGGCTATGTCTACTAATGCAAAGAATGTATCAATAAATTGCTTTGATTACATTTGTGCATCAAAACATCTTTCAGATTATAAAATATCAAGAAAATCTCAGGACATTCATTTACTGTGTACTTTGTTTTATCATTTTTCTGCTTTTTGGTAAACCATTTCTCATTTCAGACTTTCGTTTTTCCATCATTTATTAACTTCTGCGGGTTTTAGTTTTCTGTTTCCCTGCTTTTCGGTTCACATTTCCTTTCAGGTCTATTTTCTGAATGTTATTTTCAGCTTCTTGTTTAATTTCCTGGCTTTTGACTAACCATTTCCCTTTATGGACTGACCTTTCACGTGCATTTTTTTTTTGCTCTGATTAATTACATCGCGTGGTTGAGGGGATCAGTTACCTAGGCAGCTGGTTTGCAATATAACGCATGGAATGAATTCATCGCACCTGATGAGGTTACCATGATAGACCTTCATTCTCAACCTCGCCTGAGAATGTGGTAACCCTCAGGTTAAACCACCACCAGTCATCTCTCTCTCTTGTGTACTAGCAGCCTTATGGTCTGCTAGGACTATGGCAACTTCACCTTTTACTCTTTTTGTTGAAGATAATTCCCTATCCTGACAGATATATTGGTTTGCACCAGTAAGTTTCAAATAATGTAAAACAAAAATAACATTCCTAATTAGGTAATTACTTTCATGACAGAAAATTGGGTCACAAAAGTTTATGAACCCTGCACCATCAAGCTCTTGACATTTGCTTTACAGGTGTTGGAAATATTTGAGGAGTAAGAAAGGGAAGCAGTCTCTGCAGAATTCCTATCTTCTAACCAGCTTTAGTCAACACAATATTTCTGTGGCTGGTTCAGCAACGTCTCTGGTCAGTGCTGAACCATATCCCCATTGCCAAACATAATGCTGAAAATGGAGGATTAAACAATGGAAGCTATCAAAAGTTAAGAGATAATTCAACCTTTTCTTGTTGGATACGAGTACTGCTTGACACTTGTGTAAGATGATCATTACTTGCCACTTATCAATCCAAGCTCAAATGTTGTCCATGACTTGCTATATGTGGACACGTTGTGCTTCATTAGCTGAGGACCGCGCAATCATCAGCAAAATCTCCACTTCCAAAATAATAATTGAGGCAAGGTAATTGATGAAGCAATATAAGGTGGTTGGGCACAAGATATTACTCCTGTCATGTTGTCCTGGAGCTGAGGTGATTGGGTTCTAAGAAATTCCCGCCTCAGGCGACTGACTGTGTGGAGTTTGCACATTCTCCCCGTGTCTGCATGGGTTTCCTCCGGGTGCTCCAGTTTCCTCCCACAGTCCAAAAATGTGCAGGTTAGGTGAATTGGCCATGCTAAAGTGCCTGTAGTGTTAGGTGCAGGGGTAAATGTAGGGGAATGAGTCTGGGTGGGTTGCACTTCGGCAGGTTGGTGTGGACTTGTTGGGCCAAAGGGTCTGTTTCCATACTGTAAGTAATCTAATCTAATCTAAATACAAACGTCATACGTGGCACTAAATTCCCTTGGTCCTATGTATGACTCCAAACCAGTTAAGAGTTTTCCATTGAACCCTGATTGGCATAGCTTTAACTGGGGTCCTTGATTCTAAACTTGGTAAAATGTTGCCTTGTTACCACTGTCATTGTACCTCTTGAACTCAGGTTTTTTTAAATCTACGCTCTAACTAACAGTTAAACTAATGGAGGCAGTGGGTAAGTCTACTCCAAAGGACCTAAATCATCCTGGAATATCCCCCATTGATTAGAACAAATAGGAGAAAAGTCACTCCTGTCATTTGAATGGAAGGAAATAGTGAGGAGACACTTCTTCAATTTTAGGCTGGTTCTCTCCCAGGCTTGCTGCTGATAGACATTTATACTAAACCTATGAATGGAGCAGGTACCTAGATTAGTTAGTGCCAGCAGTTGCCAGGGGTTAGTGCAGGTGGAGTTGTTTTGTGGGCTGGGGAAATAAGGCCCAGGGCGGAAGGTGGGGAAGAATGAAGAAGAATAGAATCCTGACAGTGTGGCAAGTGTGGGGAGGCTGATGTCTGGAGGTGGGAGTTGTGGTGCTGAGAATGAGGAACAGGGCTTGAGGTCTGAGGGAAGAAGACCAAAACAAAGCCTGTCTCCAGGCATCTAGATCAGTGGCTTCTGAGAGCAGAGGGCAGGCAAAGTCCAGGAAACAGCCATTGTTTTGCCAAGGGACCAGGAAGGGAGCCATCACTTGCAGCATCCTGTTTGCTCTCTCTCAGATTTCATGATCACTGAAAGAGGGAGGCTACATCTGTTGCTAAGGAGAGACAAGGTGTCACAATGGGATTGGGGAAGGATGGGAAACAAGATGGTTGGGGGAAAGGTGGAAGCTGCAAAAAAAGGCTGGGAGAGAGAGGTAAGCTTCACAGGGCTGAGAAAGAGGGGCAAGCTGCAAGAGTTGGGGTTTAGGAGAGACTGGGAGACTGCAGTGGTGGAGTGGTGCAAGAAACAGATGGAGGATGAAAAGGAGGGTGTGGGAGAGAAAGTGAGGTTGCAAGGTAGGAAGGAGGCTCTTGGGGGGTTAGAGCGAGCGAGAGGGAGGGAGGCTACAAGGGACGGTATGACAGAAAGACTGCAAAGAAGTCATAATAGTTTCAAACCTGTCAACAAAAGAACATTCAGCTAAGTCAGAAAACTAGAAGTCACTTAGGTAATGAATTACTTCCAAATGAACGTGATTTTCTTCATTACCCCTTCTTGGAATGTGAGTGTCGCTGGCTGGGCCAGTATTTATTGCTCATTTTTGTGGCTTGTTCGCCGAGCTGGGAATTTGTGTTGCAGACTTTTCGTTCCCTGTCTAGGTGACATCCTCAGTGCTTGGGAGCCTCCTGTGAAGCGCTTCTGTGTTGTTTCTTCCGGCATTTATAGTGGTTTGTCTCTGCTGCTTCCGGTTGTCAGTTCCAGCTGTCCGCTGCAGTGGCCGGTATATTGGGTCCAGGTCGATGTGTTTGTTGGTAGAATCTGTGGATGAGTGCCATGCCTCTAGGAATTCCCTGGCTGTTCTCTGTTCTCTGAGGACATGCCACAACCCAAAGGACTAGCCACGTTACCATACATCAAGAACATTTCTGAACTGACAGCCAGACTACTACGAACACTAGGACTCATAATAGCACACAAACCAACAGCCACTCTCAGACAACAACTCACCAGGACAAAGGACCTGATACCCAACATGAGCAAAACCAATGTAGTGTACAAAATCCCATGCAAGGACTGCACAAAACACTACATAGGACAAACAGGAAGACAGCTAACGATCCGTATCCATGAACACCAACTCGCCACAAAACGACACGACCAGCTATCCTTAGTAGCCACACACACAGATGACAAGCAACATGAATTCGACTGGGACAACACTACCATTATAGGGCAAGCCAAACAGAGAACAGCCAGGGAATTCCTAGAGGTATGGCACTCATCCACAGATTCTAGCAACAAACACATCGACTTGGACTCAATATACCGGCCACTGCAGCGGACAGCTCGAACTGACAACCGGAAGCGGCAGAGTCAAACCACTATAAATGCCGGAGGAAACATCACAGAAGCGCTTCACAGGAGGTTCCCAAGCACTGAGGATGTCACCTAAATAAGGGATGAAACGTCTGCAACACAAATTCCCAGCTCGGCGAACAGAACCACAACAACGAGCACCCGAGCTACAAATCTTCTCACAAAATTTATTGCTCATCCCTAGTCCCACTGCTCCTCGGATGCTGCCTGAACTGCTGTGCTCTTTCAGCACCACTAATCCAAAATCTGGTTTCCAGCATCTGCAGTCATTGTTTTTACCTTGGTGAAGCTCATGATGACCTATCTTCTTAAATTATTGCTGTCCACTTGCTGTAAGTACACCTGCAGGGCTATTAGGAAGGGAGTTCTAGGACTTTGCTCCAACTGAAGGAATTGCAATATAGTTCCAAATCAGGATGATGAGTGACTTAGAGGGAAACTGCAGTTTATGGCATTCACATGCATCTGCTGACATGTCCTTCTAGATGATAGTAGTCGTGGGTTTGGAAAGTGCTCTCTAATGAGCCTTTATGAATCTTTGCAGTGCATCTTCAAGATTGTAAAAGTTGGTTCTACTGTGTGTCAGTGATAGAGAGAGTGAACATTTATGGATGTAATGCCAATCAAGCAGGCTTCTTATTCGGGACATTGTCAAGCTTCTCGAGTGTTGTTGGAGCAGCACTCACCCAAGCAAAGGGGGACTATTCCATTACACTCCTGACTTGTTCCTTGTAGATGGTGGACTGACTTTGAAGAGTCAGGTGAGTTACTTAGCCCTTGACCTCTTGTCACCACGATATGTGTTAGGGCTGCCCATAAACGAGTAGCACAAAATGGCTACTAGGGCTGCCAATAATGCTGACAGTAAAATTTCTCAAGGTTGCTGAATGTACAATCATTCTTGCAAGGACTTGGATGATAACACGTAACATTTGATAACAATAGCAGCATTATACATAGCAGCTAACAAGTTTGCAGAATTAGTCGTTTCTTTTGAATTATTTAATCAATTTAAAATATATTAAAAACACACTAAAAAATTCAAACCAGTTTCATACAGTAAAAACTCCCCCCACCCCCAGCCTTATCATTGCATCTTTTGTATTCCATGTAATGAGAAATTTAAAACTTCCTGATCTAATTAATTGGCAATTAACATGGTGCAGAAAGATAAGAAAGTCTGTCCATCTTGGTGATTAGCAAGCTGAGAGCCAGTTACAGATGGACAACCTGGCTCTGCTGACTAATAATAATCAAATGGGGACGTGTGCACACTGATTTTAAGTTGTATAAGTTAAGATGCTTTTTTTGTGTGCCTTTATTGCCTTTTTGCGGTATGCTCTATCTGAGCTTTAAATCGCAAATAAAGGTCACCTGAATTCGCCCCACGACTTGGATTCTCATTGAAAATATGATATCTAACAGTTATGTAAATAGCTAATCCGAATAGTTTCTGGTCAATGGCAATCTCCAAGATGTTGACAGCAGGGGATTCAATAATGGCAATGTCGTTGAATGTCAAGGGTACTTGGTCAGATTCACTTGTTGGAGATGGTCATTGCCTGGCACTTGTGTTACACAAATGTTATTTGCCACTTTTCAGCCCAAACCTGGATATTTTTCAGGTTTTTCCTTGTTTGGACATGGACTGCTCAGTATCTGAGAAGTCACGAATGGTGCTGAACATTGTGCAATCATCTGTCAACATCCCCACTTCTGACATTATAATGGTGAGAAGGTAATTGGGGAAACAGCTGAAGATGGTTGGGCCTAGAACATTGAGGAAAACCTGCACAGGTGGCCTGGAGTGAAGATGACTGACCTTCAATAACTACAACCATCTTTTTTTGTGCAAGGTATGACACAGAATCAGAGGATTGATTCCCATTGACTCCAGTTTTGCTAGGGCTCCTTCCTACCATATTTGGTCAAATATAGCCTTGATAACAAAAGCATAGCCTCTCACTTCATCCCTAGAGTTCAGCCCTTTTGTTCATGTTTTGACCAAGGCTGTAATGATATCACAAACTGAGTACCTCTGGCAGAATCCAAACCGAGTGGCAGCAGATTAATAGTGCGTGATGGCACTGTTGATGACCCTTACATCTCTTTACAAACAACCTAGGCTAGACCGATGGAGAGCTGATCAGATAGGTGAGTTTGACCTTTTTCATTGTTTACAGTACATACCTCAGCAACTCTTTAGATTGTCAGGTAGACACCAATACTTTAGTTGTACTGAATGGGTTGGCTAGAGACACAGCAATTCTGCAGCATAAGTCTACAGTACTAGAATAGAATTGACTTCACTGTCATGTGCACTCGAATGAATGCAGTAAAAAGTTTGTAATTTCACCTCTCAGCGCCATTTTAGGTATAGGCGCAGAGGTATAGATATTTTAAGTGTTGTTAAAGAACTGAATGGGGTAAAAAAGACCAGCATGGTAATACAGTCCATTAAAAAGTCAAGAATGAGAATAAAAAGTATAATTTAAATACTCGAGTTACAGTCCTTTGTCACTGAGTCAGTGCTCACTAGGCTTCAGAACATGAGGTAACATGAGCCAGTGCTGCATTCATGTTCTGGCCTCTGTCCAGGACTTGCACCTCCCAAACCCCTCCAGCTGACTTGGGCTTGCTCTGTTCTCGCGCTGGCTGCTCCCCCACCAGCCATGACTCTGCTCCCAGGTCAGCCCACACACGCTCTGCTCCCAGGTCAGCCAACACACGCTCTGTTCCCAGCTCAGTCCACACACGCTCTGCTCCCAGGTCAGCCCACATACGCTCTGCTCCCAGGTCAGCCCACACACGCTCTGCTCCCAGGTCAGCCCACACACGCTCTGCTCCCAGGTCAGCCCACACACGCTCTGCTCCCAGCTCAGCCCACACACGCTCTGCTCCCAGCTCAGCCCACACACGCTCTGTTCCCAGCTCAGCCCACACACGCTCTGTTCCCAGCTCAGCCCACACGCTCTGTTCCCAGCTCAGCCCACACGCTCTGCGCCCAGCTCAGCCCATACACGCTCTGCTCCCAGGTCAGCCCACACACACACACACACACACACACACACACACACACTCTGCTCCCAGGTCAGCTCACACATGCTCTGCTCCCAGCTCAGCTCCCAACTCAGCCCACACACACTCTGCTCCCAGGTCAGCCCACACACACTCTGCTCTCAGCTCAGCCCACACACATTGCTCCCAGCTCAGCCCACATACGCTCTGCTCCCAGCTCAGCCCATATACTCTCTGCTCCCAGGTCAGCCCATATACTCTCTGCTCCCAGGTCAGCCCATATACTCTCTGCTCCCAGGTCAGCCCATACACGCTCTGCTCCCAGGTCAGCCCACATACACTCTGCTCTCAGCTCAGCCCACACACACTGCTCCCAGCTCAGCCCATATACTCTCTGCTCCCAGGTCAGCCCATACACACATTCTGCTCCCAGCTCAGCCCACACACGCTCTGCTCCCAGCTCAGCCCACACACACTCTGCTCCCAGCTCAGCCCACACACACTCTGCTCCCAGCTCAGCCCACACACACTCTGCTCCCAGCTCAGCCCACACACACTCTGCTCCCAGCTCAGCCCACACAAGCTCCGCTCCCAGCTCAGCCCACAAACACTCTGCCCCCGCTGCAACATGGCTCCCAGCTCGGCCTGCAACCGTGCAGCTCCCACCCTGGCCATGACTCGGCTCCCAGCTCAGCCTGTGCATGTTCTGTTCTCACTCCAGGTGCAATTCAGCTCCAGCTTGGCCTGTTCACATTCTGCTCCCACTCCAGCTGTGACCTGCTTCCGGGACTCGGCCTGTGTGTGCTCTGCTCCTGCTCCGGACGTGACTTGCTTCCAGCCTGCCCCGCACACACTCTGCTCCTGCTCCGGCCGTGATTCAGCTTCCGGCCCTCGGCCCGCACACACTCTGCTCCTGCTCTGGCCATGACTCGCCTTCCAGCCCGGCCTGCACACACTCTGCTCCTGCCATGACTCAGCTTCCGGCACCCGGCCCGCACACACTCTGCTTCTGCTGTGACTCGCTTTCCAGCCCGGCCCGCGCACACTCTGCTCCTGCCATGACCTGCTTCCAGCACCTTGCCCATGCACGGTCTGCTCCTCCTTCAGCCGTGACTTGGCCTCCAACTTGGCCCATGCACACTCTGCTCCTGCTGTGACTCTGGTTCCAGCCCGGCCCATGCAGGATCTAGCTGCAACTCGCTTCTGGCACTTGGCCCACGCATGCTCTGCTCCCATGTTGGCTGTAACTCAGCTCCTGGATTGGTCTTGCACTCTCTATTCTCCATTCCTCCCCAGTTAGGGTACTATTGCTGGAATGTCGTCAGGACCCATAAACTTTACAGTTTCCTGTTGCTTCAGTAAGCTCTCGATAACAGGTCAGCAAATTGAATTGCCTGATGACTGGCATCTTTGATGCTGGGGATATCAGGAGGGGACTGAGATTGATTGTTGAAAATGCTTCATTTTTGGCTTTTGCACTAATAAACCCACCCCATCATTGAACATGGGGACTTGTGTGGGGCCTCCTCATCCAGTGATTTCATTAATTGCTGATCGCCAATCATTTCTGGGTATGGCAAGACTGCAAGCTTAGATCTGATCCAATGCTTGCAGAATCACTTAGCTATGTCTTTGGAGTCATTCATGGTATGTTGAAATCACTGGCTGAGCCAGGAGTTATTGCCCATTCCTTATTGCCCTTGAGAAGGTGGTGTTGAGCTGATTTCTTGAACTACTGCAGTCATGTGGTGTAGGTAGATCCAAAATGCCATTACGGTGAAAGTTGCAGGATTTTGACCCAGCGTTGTCATTGATCACCAACATGCTGTTTGGCACACAGGTCCAGTGTTTAGCTTCATCAGGCTGACACCTCATTTTCAGCTTTCGTAAGTGTTGCTCCTGGCTTGTTCTTTTGCACTGTGCATTGAACTGCTTGACTTGATGGCAATGGCAGAGTGGGGGATATGCCAGGCCCTGATGTTACAGGTTACATTTGATTATAATTCTCCTGGTGCTAATCACCCAAAGTGCCTTGCGGATGCTTGGTCTGGAATTGCTAGATCTATTCAAAGTCTGTGCCATTAATCACAATGGATAGCATCCTCAATTTGAAGATGGGAATTTGTCTCCCCGAGGGCTATGTGATCCAAACAATACAAAATACTTTTATTTCCATTACTTGACAAGTCCAAATACCATATATGTGAACATAAATAGAAGGCAATACTACCATGACTGCATTGTCTAACAAACAGGTTAGTGAGAATGTAAAAGTAGCTGCAAAAATAACCAAAACTATACTGAGGTTTGGAGTAGAGTGGTCCGAACAGAACCCAAGTCAGGCTTCAGTATTCAAGTTACTGATAAGTGCAATGTGATAGCACTGTTGATGGCATCGAACAAAGTTTTAAGGATGGAAAATAGATTGATGGGATGATAATTGTCTGAATTGTATTTGTCCTGTTATTTGCAGACAAAATATGGCTGAACAAGTTGCAATTTCCTAGGTAGATGCCAGGATTGTACCTTTAGTGAGATAGCTTAGTCTGCAACATGGTTTGTTCTTCAATTCATCAACAGACAAACCACATGGAGGCCCAAAGCCTCCACTGTATTGAGTGAACTGAATGGCCTTAAGACTAGCTACTGTAATGGTAGGACTTGAAGAAGGTTGAGATGAATTGTCTTGAGGTTATGAAAGCTGCTATACAATTGAAAGTTCTACCTTTTATTTAAATTTACTGACATTACCAGTCTTCAAATGAACAAACATTTCTCTCATGGTGAACTACTAACTCGTCCTCATCTTGCCTTTCCTCTCCAGAGTATATGAATGTATTGTTGCCACTCTAGTCCAAGTGAACCCTTAACACCATGTTTTGATATCTTTAATCAGGTCAGGTTTGCAATTTGGTCAGCTGTAATGAAAATCACAAATGCCCCATCCAACATGACTGACAAACATACATAATTATTCCTTGCCCTTCCTGATCAGTAATGTAATACTAAGTAAGTGCCACACTGCCGGACGGGTGTATTGAGGGAGCATTGTATTGTCAGAAGTGTAGTATATTGGGCATGTTGCACTGTTCCAATATTGCAGGTGCACTGCACTGTTGGAAGGATAATAACAAGACTTGGGATTTGAATGACAATAGCCTTTGCTCTCCCAACATTTAACTGGAAGAAAATCCGACACTGACATCTCAAAAGAACTTAAAACATCTGTAGAGGGTTGCGTGGTTCAAAATCATGGGATCATTCATCAGGCAAGTTAGGTGGGATTGGTCGTATGATGCAAGTGGTAATATTTAAGGAAGTGATCAGAAATAATCTCCTGTAAAGGGTTAAAAATCACTCAACACCATATTATTGTTCAACAGGTTTATTTGGAATGCTTTCGGAGAGCTGCTCCTTCATTGTGGGGCAGGATCATAGGATACAGAACATATAGTAAAAGATCAAAGCGTCATACAACTGATGCAATATATCAGAGTCATAGAGATGTACAACATGGAAACAGACCATTCGGTCCAACCCGTCCATGCCAACCAGATATCCCAACCCAATCTAGTGCCACCTGCCAGCACCCGGCCCATACCCCTCCAAACCCTTCCTATTCATATACCCATCCAAATGCCTCTTCAATGTTGCAATTGTACCAGCCTCCACCACATCCTCTGGCAGCTCATTCCATACACGAACCACCCTCTGCGTGAAGAAATTGCCCCTTAGGTCTCTTTTATATCTTTCCCCTCTCACCCTAAACCTATGCCCTCTAGTTCTGGACTCCCCGACCCCAGGGAAAAGACTTGTGTCTATTTATCCTATCCATGCCCCTCATAATTGTGTATACCTCTATAAGGTCAGCCCTCAGCCTCCAACACTCCAGGGAAAACAGCCCCAGCCTGTTCAGCCTCTCCCTATAGCTCAAATCCTCCAACCCTGGCAACATCCTTGTAAATCTTTTCTGAACCCTTTCAAGTTTCACAACATCGGGTTGGGCCGAAGGGTCTATTTCCATGCTGTACGTCTCTATGACTCCATAACATCTTTCCGATAAGAAGGAGACCAGAATTGCACACAATATTCCAACAGTGGCCTAACCAATGTCCTGTTCAGCCGCAACATGACCTCCCAACTCCTGTACTCAATACTCGGACCAATAAAGGAAAGCATACCAAATGCCTTCTTCACTATCCTATTTACCTGCGACTCCACTTTCAAGGAGCTGTGAACCTGCATTCCAAGGTCTCTTTGTTCAGCAACACTTTCTTGGATCTTACCATTAAGTGTATAAGTCCTGTTAAGATTTGCTTTCCCAAAATGCAGCACCTCGCATTTATCTGAATTAAACTCCATCTGCCACTTCTCAGCCCACTGGCCCATCTGGTCCAGATCCTGTTGTAATCGGAGGTAACCCTCAGATTAGTGTGTGTCTGAGAGGGAGCATGCATGTGAGAGGGGGGTCTGCGTGTGTGTGATCGTGTCTAAGAGTGTGTGTGTACGTTTGCGTATAGTATAGTGGGGTCACCCGTAGCGTGACATGGTCCCAAGATCCTGGTTGAGGTCATTCTCATGGGTACCAAACTTGGTTAATAGCCTCTGCTTGGTGATTCTGCGTTGTTGCATATCCTGAATCCCGCTTTGGAGGACGGTTACCTGAAGATCCGAGGCCAAATATCCTTGACCGCTGAAGTGCTCCCCGACTGGGAGAGAACATCCATATGGTGACTATGGCATGGTGTCCATTCATCAGTTATTGTAGCGTTTGCTAGGTCTCACGTGTTGTTCCCACGTGTAATAGAACATAGAACAATACAGCACAGAACAGGCCCTTTGGCTCACGATGTTATGCCGAACATTTGTCCTAGCTTAAGCACCTATCCATGTACCTTTCCAATTGCCGCTTAAAGGTCACGAATGATTCTGACTCTGCCACTCCCACAGGCAACGCATTCCATGCCCCCACCACTCTCTGGGTAAAGGACCTACCCCTGACAACCCCCCTATACCTTTCACCCTTCACCTTAAATTTATGTCCCCTTGTAACACTCTGTTGTACCCAGGGAAAAAGTCTCTGACTGTCTACTCTATCTATTCCCCTGATTATCTTATAAACCTCTATCAAGTCACCCGTCATCCTTCGCCGTTCCAATGAGAAAAGGCCTAGCACTCTCAACCTATCCTCGTACGACCTATTCTCCATTCCAGGCAACATCCTGGTAAATCTTCTCTGCACCCTCTCCAAAGCTTCCACATCTTTCCTAAAATGAGGCGACCAGAACTGCACACAGTACTCCAAACGTGGCCTTACCAAGGTCCTGTTCAGCTGCAACATCACTTCACGACTCTTGAATTCAATCCTTCTGCTAATGTACGCTAATACACCATAGGCCTTCTTACTAGCTCTATCCACCTGAGTGGCAACTTTCAAAGAGCTATGAACATAGACCCCAAGATCCCTCTGCTCCTCCACCTTACTAAGAACCCTATCGTTAACCCAGTATTCCGCTTTCTTATTTGTCCTTCCAAAATGGACAAACTCACACTTGACAGGGTTGAACTCCATTTGCCACTCTTCAGCCCAGCTCTGTATCAAATCTAAGTCCCTTTGCAGCCGACAACAGCCCTCCTCATTATCCACAACTCCACCAATCTTCGTATCGTCTGTAAGTTTACTGACCCACCCTTCGACTCCCTCTTCCAAGTCATTAATAAACATTACAAACAGCAGAGGACCCAGAACTGATCCCTGCGGAACTCCACTTGTACCTGAGCTCCAAGCTGAATATTTACCATCTACCATCACTCTCTGACTTCGACCGGTTAGCCAGTTCTCTATCCAACTGGCCAAGTTTCCCACTATCCCATGCCTCCTGACTTTCTGCATAAACCTACCATGGGGAACATTATCAAATGCCTTACTAAAATCCATGTACACTACATCCACAGCTCTACCCTCATCCACATGCTTGGTCACCTCCTCAAAGAATTCAATAAGACTTGTAAGGCAAGACCTACCCATCACAAATCCGTGCTGGCTGTCCCTAATCAAGCAGTGTCTTTCCAGATACTCATAAATCCTATCCTTCAGTACCTTTTCCATTACTTTGCCTACCACCGAAGTAAGACTAACTGGCCTATAATTCCCGGGGTTATCCCTATTCCCTTTTTTGAACAGGGGCACAACATTCGCCACTCTCCAGTCCCCTGGCACCACCCCCCGTTGACAGTGAAGATGAAAAGATCATTGCCAACAGCTCTGCAATTTCCGCTCTTGCTTCCCACATAATCCTAGGATATATCCCGTCAGGCCTGGGGGGACTTGTCTATCCGCAAGTTTTTCAAAATGCCCAACACATCTTCCTTCCTAACAAGTATCTCCTCTAGCTTACCAGTCTGTTTCATACTCTCCTCTTCAACAATACGGTCCCTCTCATTTGTAAATACTGAAGAAAAGTACTCATTCAAGACCTCTCCTATCTCTTCCGACTCAATACACAGTCTCCCACTACTGTCCTTGATCGGACCTACCCTCGTTCTCGTCATTCTCATGTTTCTCACATGTCGACACTCTGCCATGTCTTGCAGTGGTTGCCGTGACAGGGTTGTATGGTTGATGTCCTGAAAGCTGGGCAGTTTGCTGTGAACAATGGTCAGTTTAAGCTTTGACGGTTGGTTAAATGCGAGAATGGAAGCATAAAGATCTTTTCAATGAGGATGAGCACCTTGACAATGTGTTGCAGGCTCCAAAGAACATGGTGTAGTTTCTCCACTCCCAAGAAGTACTAGACAACAAAATGTACACTATCGATCATATCCCCATGTCTGCCTCCTGAGGAGGTCCTCGCGGTTTCTTGCTGTGGCATGTCAGAACTGGCAATCGATGAGTTGAGCGTTGTATCCTGTTCTTATAAAGGCGTCCTTCAGTACCTTCAGATATCTGGGATTTACATATTAATGAATCGAAACCTGCAACCCAAGTGATTAAAAACTTAACAGCAATCTAGGTTTGTTCAATACATTGCATCAGTTGTATGACACTTTGATCTTTTACTATACATTCTGTGACCTATGATCCTACTCCACTAGTTACCTAACAAAGGAGCAGCTCTCTGAAAGCTTGTACATCCAAATAAACCTGTTGGACTGCAACCTGGTGTTGTGTGATTTCCAACTTTGCCCACCCCAGTCCAACAGGGGCACCTTCACATCCTCCAAAGGGGGCATAGGTCATGACATGTGGGTGGTTATGGATGTGAATTCACACAGATGAAATGTGCAGACATGAGGAAGCAGCATTTTTCAGCCACATCAATGCAATGCAATTACTCACAACAATACAGAAAATAAAAGGCGCCTTATTCTCCAGTGAATTGGAGGGAAATTTTCTCAGTCCTCTCCTACGTTTCCCACATGCTGTCGGATGTTCAGAGGTACCTCAATATTAAATTACTGCTAACGCAAAGCTCGATGAACTCTATGGAGACCAGTCAACATTGCGTGAGAAGGGCTCAGTAGTGAGGCCGGGACACGGTGTGCTGCCTGGCGGGGGGGCGGGCGGGGGGACTCGGGCCATCGGTGAGCCTCACCTTATTCTTTGAGCCGTCGTCCTGTTCCCAGTCGGGAGACTGAGGGGGGCGAGAAAGAGCAACTTCATCCCGAGCTGCTGACTGAAGCCACGCGGGGGGTGGGGGGGGGCAAATGAACAAACCCACACCCGGACCGACCGACCACTTGGTGCTCGGTGACACATCCAGCGGCGCCCGAGGCCAGGGCCCGGCCCAGCCCAGCCCCCTCCCACGAACCAGCCCCACAGCCGGGCAGCTGTCCAACTGAAGGCGGGGAAACCTGACACCAAACACCGACCTGACAGCTACCCCGCAACATGGCGGGCTAATCAATAGCGAGCTTCCATTCACGGCGATGACCGAGACGCCGAGGGGAACCCAACACAAAACATTAATAATTAATTCAATAAATAAATAACAGCCGCGGGGGCGGTATCCGAGCTGTGATCGACAACCCAGCTGTCCAATTGCGGCCCATCGCCGTATTGACCAATGAACGCAGATCGGATTGGAGTTTGGCCCAATAGTGAGGAGCTCTCGTTTCTGACCAATGGGAAGTAGCGTCCTTTGTTCCTAGTAGCCAATGGAAAAGGGTCATTCGGTTTCTGACCAATAGGAAGTAGATGGCTGTGGGTGTATTAGCCAATGGGTACAGTCCTGGAGCAGAGTCAATGTTAGCTCTCGAAATTGAATAAAGATTTGTGCACTTTGTGTCTTTCACTGTGTCTCACATCTACACACACACACACCATGGGTGCTGGGGAATAAAAATAAGCACTACCGCACTTAGGCGGTAGTGTGGGGGTTTAAAAAAAATATATATAACCAGGAAAAAAAATATGATTATACAAAATAAAAAAAAGAAAATCAATGTTAGCTCTCTCCTCGCATTTTTTGTGGATCTGCTGAGTTTCTCTAGTACTTTCTGATGTTATCGGTTTCAGATCTGCACTTCTCTTGTTTTAATATTTTTCTTTAACGGGCGGTGTTGCGGGCTGTATGGTTAGCATTGCTACCTCAGAGCGCCGCGGGCCTGGGTTCAGTTCTCAGCCTGGGCTGATTGTGGAGTTCGCAAATTCTCCCCATGTCCGCGGAGGTTTCCTCCCTCAGTCCAAAGCTGTGCAGGTTAGGGCCGATTGGCCGTGCCACGTGATGTCCAGGGACAGGGTTAGCCATGTTAAATGGGGTTGGGATGCTCTTCGGAGGTCGGTGTAGAGTCGACAGTCCCAACTTTCACTGCTGTGGGGATCCTATGATTATAAGGGATACACTCATGATTTGGAGATGCCGGTGTTGGACTGGGGTGTACAAAGTGAAAAATCACACAACACCAGGTTATAGTCCAACAGATTTAATTGGAAGCACGAGCTGTTGGGCTATAACCTGGTGTTTTGTGATTTTTTTTAACTTTGTACGTTCCAGTCCAACACCGGTATCTCCAAATTATAGTCCCACAGGTTTATGTGGAGACACTCGCCGTCGGAGCCAAGTGCAATGGTTTCTGACCAATAGGGCATGAATGGTGTATTATCCAATCGCAAAGGGCCGCTGTCTTTGACCAATGGAAAGCAGGGTCTGTGGACGGTTAGCCAATAGGTAGAGGGAAACTGTTTTCAACCAATGGGAATCTTATAAAGTGGAAGAGTTAGCCAATGGGAATGGTATAGACGTTTCAACCGACGGACGTGGTGGTGTTTCTGACCAATGGGTGCAGCCCACGGGTGGTTACCCCGGTTACGGTTGCTGAGTGGAGAGGTCATGACCCCAGGCCTATTTCCCCTCAGTGGCCTGTGGGCAGGTTGTGTGTTGGAGCGGGGTTTTGTTTATCATGACGCTGTGTTTTCCTCAGAGACCCGTGATCGGCGAGCGAGCGACCTGAGGCCGTCTGACGGGTCCCGAATTAAGAGCAGCCAAGTTTTATCGGAGCTATGGAGAGCCCCCAGGTTGACGAGAGGACTCCCCTGCTGCCGGACAGCCGCTTCACGCCGGCCGCTTCTGCCTTCCAGGGCCGGCGGCTGGCCTGCGCCGCCGTCTTGGTCACCGAGTCCCTGGAAAGGGTGGCGTTTTACGGCATCACCTGCGGCCTGGTGCTTTTCCTCAACAGCGAGCCGTACGACTGGCTGGGACCGCAGTCGGGTCAGACTCTGCTGCTTTTCATGGGCATTACTTACTTCATCTCTCCCTTCGGGGGTTGGCTGGCCGACGCCTGTTTGGGCAGGTTCCCCACCATCCTCCTGAGTATGATCCTCTATCTGGTCGGGATGATGCTTTTCCCCTTCATTGCGTGGGATCGGACTCGCCGCCGCCTCTGTGGAGAGCTGGAGTTCTATCCTATTGTGGACCCCCAGTGTTTCCACAACAGCTCCCGTGCTTGCTCACTTGGCAGAAATAGCTATTGCACACCGGCCATCTATTCGGGACTGGTGCTTGTCGCCCTTGGTGTAGGATCTGTGAAAGCGAATATCACTCCTTTTGGTGCTGATCAGGTAGAGCATTCTTTTTTTCTAGGTACTTCCGAAAACTGCGAAGCTGCGCACGTTGCCGCGATCGACGCATTTATCATTCCCACTATTCGCATTGTAACTTTTTTAAAATGTGAAATATGGCCCATCTTCGAACAAAATAGAGAAGTGATAAAAGCAAATTACTGCGGATGCTGGAATCTGAAACCAAAAGAGAAAATGCTGGAAAATCTCAGCAGGTCTGGCAGCATCTGTAAGGAGAGAAAATAGCTGACGTTTCGAGTCTAACTGACCCTTTGTCAAAGCTTTGACAAAGGGTGAGTTAGACTGGAAACATTAGCTCTTTTATCTCCTTACAGATGCTGCCAGCCCTGCTGAGATTTTCCAGCATTTTCTCGCAAAATAGGGAAGTGCCTCTTTTGCCTAGAGGGCACTTGCAGCCAAATCATTGCGATTTTTCGGTTAAATCCATTTAAAGCCTCCCAAATTTCATGACGTTATGGAGTGTACTAATTTGTGCAAGTAATGTGGTAACTTACAGTAACCATTTGGTTAGACGATTAAAATAACAACATGGCTGCAAATTGTTGAATTAATATGACTTCAATTAAAACTTGTTGACTTTAGAAGTTAGCTTATGAAAATACCTTTTTTTTGAGGGAAAGAATATAATTTCATGAAATGTGTTTGATGTTTTGACTTCAGCAAAATCAACAGATATGCTGAGATTTTTTTGTCTCAGATTTACAGCACCTGCAATTCTTTAAGACAATTGGCTTGTTTGGGGTCAGCCAGGGGGAAAAAAAAATATTTTGCCAGGAAATGTGATATACGTGAGCACACTTGTTTTTTCCTTTGTGAAGACCTCTTCTCACTAACAAGCCCTTGCAATTGGCTTTCAATTAACATGTTACTTATAATCTGAAGTACTGTACTTAATAGACTCTACTGTTTACTTTGTAAAACCGGAATAATTTCTTCAGGCTGATATGGAAGTTTAAACTTCTAATTTTGAATTCACAAATTTATTTTAAAGGAAAACAACTAAATAAGGTTTTAATAAGAAACCTGTGATTTGTTTTTCAGGCTTGCCTTTTCCTAATTTGCCTTTTTGGTTGCTGTAACTATCTTTAAAGCATTATATAATTTCCAGTGGTATTAAAGCATGTATCTTGGGAAGAAAGTACTTTCCAGCTGTTGGAATGTACTGATCTTATGATTGTCACATGCTCAACTTGGTTGTCATGTGTTCTGAATCCTTTGCTTGCAGTGAGTAAGACTGACTCCTTTCTTCAAAAGAAGAAAATTATGTCATGTGTTTCGAATGAACAAAAACACGGTTGTAATATGTAGGTTCGACACTTCGTCACAAAATGTCACAAGTGGCTGCAGGGCATTCTGTAAGGGAGTATGGGCAGCCAGTAGTAGTGATCCATTTTAGGACCAATGACATTGGAAGAAAGAGAAATAAGGTTCTTTAAGTAAACTTTAGGTGGTTAACAAGTAAATGGGCAAGGAGAGCTCCAGAGGTTGTAATCTCTGGATTACTCCTGATGTCATATAGTGAATAATGCAATAGAAGGATGGAGTTACTAATCGAATAAGCAGCCTTCAACATCGATAAATCTGCAGCTGTAAATATGATATATCTTAGGTTGTTGAGGGAGGCAAGAGAAAAGATATCAGCAGCCCTGGCAGTAGTCTTTAAATTCTCTCTGGCCATCTGTGAGGTGCCAGAGCACTGCTAACATTGTCCCATTGTTTAAAAAAAGGAGCAATGGGTAGACCAGGAAATTACAGGCCAGACAGTTGAACCTTTGGTGATGGGGAAGTTAGTGGAAAGAATTCAAATAAGAGAGTATCTTGGCACTTGGAGAGATATGGGTTAGTCCAGAGTATTTGGAGTCATACAGCGTGGAAACAGACCCTTCGGTCCAACTTGTTCAGGCCCACCAGCCCAATCTAGTCCCATCTGCTAGCATCTGACCCATATCCCTCCAAACCCTTCCTATTCATATACCCATCCAGATGCCTTTTAAATATTGCAATTGTATTAGCCTCCACCACTTCCTCTGGCAGCTCATTCCATACACATACCACCCCCTACATGGAAAACGTTGCCCTTTAGGTCTCTTTTATATCTTTCCCCTCTCACCCTAAACCTATGCCCTCTGGTTTTGGACTCCCCCACCTCATGACCTTAAACCTCTATAAGGTCACCCCTCAGCCTGTGACGTTCCAGGGAAAAAAGCCCTAGCCTATTCAACCTCTCCCTATAGCTGAAATACTCCAACCCTGGCAACATCCTTGTGAAACTTGAAAGGTTCAGAAAAGATTTAAAACATCTTTCCAATAGGAAGGAGACCGGAATTGCACACAATATTCCAACAGTGGCCTAAGAAATGTCCTGTACGGCTGCAACATGACCTCCCAACTCCTGTACTCAATACTCTGACCAATAAAGGAAATCATGCCAAACGCCGCCTTCACTATCCTATCTACCTGCGACTCCACTTTCAAGGAGTTATGAACCTGCACTCCAAGATCTCTTTGTTCAGCAACACTCCCTAGGACCTTACCATGGATTAGTTAATTGTCTATTTAACAAACTTGCTTGAATTGCTTTGGGGATGTAACCAAGAGTGTTGAGGATAATACATTTGCAGTGGTCCATGTGCACTTTAGCTTGCCTTTTTGAAAAGGTTTGTGATGGCAGACTGGTCAAGAAAATTAAAACTTATCCAATCCGAGGCAAAATGACATGTGGATCCAAAATTGGATGAGAGGCAGGAAACAGAGGGTGATGGCTGAAGGATGTTTCTGTGACAGGAAGTCTGTTTCGAGTGGGGTTTCACAGGGATTGCTGTTGGGGCCTTTGCTGTTTATGTGCATTCACAATTTGGACCTAAGTACGAGGGGTATAATCAAGAGCTTTCCTGATAATGTGAGAATTGGTGGGATGGTAAATAGTGAAGAAAGCTGAAAATCTACATCAAGGTACTGTGGTCTGGTCAGCTGGGCAGAGGATTGGCCAATGGAATTCAGTCATGCAGCACGGAAACAGATCCTTCAATCTGGAGAAGTGTGAAATGACAGTGAGTTTTGAGAAGATTTGTAGCTCAGGTTGAGATTCTGGATGTAGGTTTGCTTGCTGAGCTGGAAGGTTCATTTTCAGAAGTTTCCTCACCATGACATTCCAGCCGGAACTCTATCAACAAACACATTGACTTGGATCCCATCTACCACCCCCTGAGAAAAGAACAGGAAATTACATCACCATAGGAAATCATGTCACCACCGGTAATGACATCACCAACCCAAGGAAACCTAAACCTATAAATAGAAAGCAGGAAACGCCAGTAGTACTTCATCCAGAGGCTCACTGAAGATGTTACCTAGTATGGTGATGAAACGTCTGAAAATGAACCTTCCAGCTCCGTGAGCAAACCTACATCCAAGTGTGAAATGATGCAATTTTGGGTGGTCTAACAGGGCAAGAGAATACAGCATGAATGGGGTCCACAGATTTTTGAAGGTAGCAGATTTGGTGAGGTGGTTAAAAAGGCATATGGAATACTTGCCTTTATTAACCAAAACATAACATCCCAAATTTTGTATTCTATGCTGGAACAGTATAAAATGCTAGTTAGGCCTTAACTGATGTTCTGCATGCCCTTCTGGTCACTCCACATTATGCAATATGTGTAATTGCATTGGAGAGGATGAAGAGAAGATTTACTAGGGTGCTGATACTCAAAAGTGAATTACTGTGATGATAGAAATGTGAAATAAAATCTGAAAGTGCTGGGGATAATCAGGTCTAGTAATATTGGTGAAGACAGCAATAGAGTTAGTTTCAAGTCTCGTTTGGAACTGAAAGTAGCTGGAAAATTGTGGGGCTTTTTCTTTCCTTAGATGAAAGGAGGAGCAAGTGGAATAGGTTAAATGCCCAGAATAAAATAGGAAGGTGGTGATAATGGTAAAGGAGAGAGAAAATTTGTCATGGTAAAGTTACCACAGTCTTGCCAGACTGTAGGGCTGCTCTGTCATGAGAGAGAGAGAGAGAGAGCTGGTCGTTATCGTGCCTCATGGGAGAGGTTGATATGGAAAGTCCTTGATGGCAGTCTTATCTGATGTTGGAATTAAATCCATGCTGTAGCTTCACTAACCAGCCATTCTGTCAACTGAGCTAACAAAAGTACTGGGAGCGACACTTTGAATTTGTTATAGGTGGGTGTAAAATGAGGTCAAGGGAAACCTTTTTTTTTCTGGAGGGAGAGGAAGGGAGTAAGGACTGATGTGTGAGAGTTATGTTGGCCATGGTTGAGGGCTGGCAATCATGATGGGAAGTAATCCTTCGTTTGAGCAAAAAGAACATGTTAGAGGTACCTCCAGTGTAGGATGGCATCACTGGAACACATGACTTACACAGATAAACAAAGCAATTGAGTCCTGAAGGAATCAGGATGTGAGATAATATACTTGAGCTAACTGTGAAAGGTGATGAATTTGCAATGGATATTGTTTGCATTCCACCAATGTAGTCAAGGAAAGGAAGAGAAGATTGAGATGGCTTACAAAGCCCTCAAACATTGTGGATCTCTGCCTCTGCTCTCACTACTTCTGCTCCCTCAGAACAGTGATAGGGTCTCCCATGTCCTCACTTTCTACCTTATCCATCATAGGATCTAAGATATTTTGAGATGTGATGAGCCTATGAATAGTGCTGTAGAAATGCAAATCTTGTCTGAATTTGCTTAAAGGCTAACCCTACAAAGAAGTTAGCTTGTTTAGAGATCAAAAGGCTAATCAGTGTGATGGCAGTTGTATTGTTGTTGACATAGTTCTTGATGAATATTTTGTCTTGGTCTTCTCTTTTCTTTCATAAAGACATTGTAATGCGAAAGGTTGTGAAGTAGCAGTATATTTTAAATCAGCATTTACATTACCCTCTGCGTTAGCATCCAAAATCCGATGAGATTGGCATTTTCGGACTAGTTTGTCCAAAGGCAAAGATGATTTGTGAAATTAATTAAAGAATTCCATTGCTGTTTGAATGGAGCTGCAGGTTCTATTACATCCACCTGAGAAGACCAATGAGGCTTTGATTTAAAGTCTCATTAGAAAGATGCCAATTGCAACAATGCAGCACTTTATCAATACTGCACTGACGTGTAAGGCTAGATTGTATGCTTATTTCTATGACATTGGTCAAACGCATGCCCTTCTCTCCCTGAAGTGAGAGTATTATCAACTAGGTGAAAGTGGGTACTGCAGGTGCTGGAGATTTGAGTCAAGATTCAAGTGGTGCTGGAAAAGCACAGCAGGTCAAGCAGCATCCGAGGAACAGGAAAAATCAACATTTCAGGCAAAAGCCTTTCATAAGGAAGGTCTTTTACTCAAAGCATCGGTTTTTTTTCCTGCTCCTCGGATGGTCCCTGACCTGCTGCCCTTTTCCTGCACCATTCTCTAATCCTGACAGAATATTATCAGTTACAGCTATTAGCTTCATGCTTGTCCTAAGAATGTAAAAGGTGAGAAATTGTCAATTAATCCTTAAGATACATTTCAAGAATGAAGGTTTTTAAAGTCATTTTCTGATGTTGTATTAAACTTTTGTATAATATTTTATTGTATATGCATTTCATGTGTTTTGGGTCTGGTGACTACTGCTTGATGGATTGAATGAAGTTTTCATGTAGTGGTACTGAATGCTTATTTTGTTTCGCACAGGTGAAAGACAGAGGTCCTGAAGCTACACGCCGCTTTTTCAACTGGTTCTATTGGTCGATTAATCTGGGTGCTATTGTCTCATTGGGCGGCATATCATATATTCAGCAAAATTGTAGTTTTCTTCTTGGATATGTTATCCCAACAGTTTGTATGGGAATCTCTTTGCTGGTCTTTGCATGTGGCAAATCAGTCTTTATCTCAAAGCCACCTGATGGCAGTTCCTTCTCAGACCTGTTCAAGATTCTTTTTTATTCCTGCTTTTCAAGGAAAGCCAATAGTGACGAAACTACCAGGTAAATGTTGCATGATAAATGTGAGTTTTAAAAAATTGTTTTGATGATATGCTATCTAGCTAGCTGATTTGTTGCCATTAGCACATCAAACATTTTAATTTCCCCTTCCTGTTATACATATTTGTAAGTGCAGAAAGTTTGAAAGTGTTTCTTGCTGAAGCAATACTTTTGTGTAGACTTATAATAGTAACTGGAACTTGTGTATATACCTCCATTGTTGCAACTATTCAGATTTTAAAAGGAAAACTTTTTTTTTAGAGATGCAATTAAATTAGTATTACACGGCAATATTTATTGTATGGATTTTAGGTTGTTAAACCAGACAACACAAAGCTGGGTGGGAGAGTGAGTGTGAGGAGCATGTGGAGATGCTTCAGGGTAATTTAACCAAGTTGCGTGAGTGGATGAATGCATGGCACATGAAGTATAATGTGGATAAATGTGAAATGATCCTCTTTTAGTTGCAAAAACAGAAAAGTGTATTTATTATCTTTAATAGCTTTAGAAGGAGGTGCAACAAGATCTGGTAATATTGTACACTAGTCACTGAAGATACACATGCAGGTGCGTCAGATGGTGAAGACAGTAGGTGGTGTATTCATTTCTAAGCAAGAGAATTTGAGTACAGGAGATGTGATGTCTTCTTTCCTGCAGGTATAGAGGATCTTGGTGTTACTGCAGTTGGAGTGTTATGTACTGTTTTGGTCTCATTCTGAGTAAGGGTGTTCTGGCTATGGAGAGAGGGCGACAGAATAGCGGACTGATTCCTGGGGTGGCAGGACCAGCCTGAAGAGATGGGCTAGGACTATCTTCATTGGAATTTAGAAAGAGTGGAACTCTCAACCTTTTAAAGGTTTAACAGGACTAGACAAGGTAAATGCAGGAAGTGTGCTCCTAATGACTAGGGATACCAGAATTAGGGATCGTAATCTATGGATACGGAGTATTTAGGACTGAAATAAGGAGAAATTTCTCTCCCTAGAGTGGGGAGCCTGTGGAACACTGCCACAGAAAATGGTTGAGGTGAAACTGAAAATGTTTAGAGCTAAATGGATAAAAGGATATGGGGAGAGAGCAGGAACTGGATCTGAGTTGGATGATCAGCCATGATCATATTGAATGGTGAAGCAGGCTGCAATGGCCAAATATTCCTATTTGCTATACTTATATTTTTTTGGGACCACAAATCTATTCATGTTATACTTTCACAATCTGGACAAAGAAAGTAAGGACATTGCTTAGTTTGGAGATGTCTCAAAGATAGGTGGAGGGGCAAGTAGAGTTGAGGAAGCAGGAAGGCGACAGAGGGACTTGGATAGACTAGGAGAGTGGGCAAAGAAGTGGCAGATGGCATGCAATATGGGAAAGTGTGAGATTATGCAATTTGGTAGGAAGACTATTTCCTAAATGGGGAAAGACTTTGGAAATCTGAGGTGCAAATGAACTTGGGAGTACAATTCAGGATTTTCTTAACCTTTAACATGCAAGTTCAGATGGCATTTAGAAAAGCAAATGCAATATTAGGATTCATTTCAAAAGAGCTGGGATGTACTCCTGAAGCTGCATCTGGTTAGACCGCCTTCGGAATACTGAATAATTTTAGGCCCTGTATTTAAGGAAGGATGTAGTGTCCTTGAAGATGATCCAGTGGAGGTTTACACAAATGATTTGGGCTTGAAGGGCTCATCATGTGAGGAGCTGTTGAGCATTCTGGGTCTGTGCTTGATGGAACTTAGAAAAGGGGATATTATTGAAACTTAGAGAATACAGAGACACCTGAATAGGATAGATGTGGAGAAGATATTTCCACTAGTAAGAGAGACTAGGAGACAGGGGAACAGCCTCAGTGAAGGAATAGCACTTTAGAACTGAGATGAGGAGTAGTTTCTTCAGCCACTGTGGATGGTTAATCTCTATGCCATTTACTGTATTCAATGTGGAAAGATGTGTTCTTGATTAGTAAAAGAGATCAAGAGTTACAGGGAGATGATAGGCAAATGGGGATGAGAAAGCCATGTTTGAATGGCAAAGCAGACTCGATAAGCTGAATGGCCTAATTACACTAGTAGATCTTGTGGTCTTAAACAGTTATCAGAAGGCACTTGTTTTAACGTATTAATACTGAACCTTTTTAGGAATTTTAGTCTTGGAAATGTTATGACTTGTATTGGCAGTAACTTTGGTTGCTCCAGTTTTAATGTAATCTGAATGGAGAGGAGGTTTTATTCATTTTTTTTGTCATAAGTAAGATGAATGAAAAAGTAATTGCTTCTTTATTTCAGTCAAAGCAATGGAATTTACCCACCACCTATTCAGCCAGGCTTTCTGGATCTTGCCAAGACTGTCCATGGTGGGCGATTTCAAGATAACAAAGTGGAAGATGTGAAGTCCTTTGTCAAAATTATCCCAGTTTTCCTGGCACTTATTCCTTACTGGACAGTTTACTTTCAGGTTGGATATAGTTTTGCACAGTATCGCGAGACAAAATGTTGAATTGTTTGCATTATATGTTGTGGAGACATTCAGAATATGTGCCGTGGTAACAGACTCTTTGATCGAACTCCTCCATGATGACCAGATATCCTACACTGATCTGGTCGCATTTGGCCCATATCTCTGTGCCCATCTCGGTGCCCTTTAAATGCTGTATGCACCTCCACAATTTCTTCTGGCAACTCTTTCCATGCATGCACCACCTTCTGCATCAAAATATTGCCCCTTAGGTTGCTTTTAAATCTTTCCCCGCTCACCTTCAATCTCTGCCCTCCAGTTCTGGACTCCCGCACCCTAGGAAAAAGACCTTGGCTATTCACCCTATCCTCCTTGATTTTTCTAAACCTCTAAAAGCTCAGCCTCCGATGCTATGGGAGGCAAAAACGCCAGACTATTCAGCATCTCTCTATAGCTCAAACCCTCCAATCCTGGCAGCATCCTTTGTAAACCTGTTTTTGAACCCTTTCAAATTTAACAGAATCTTTCCTATACCGGTGAGACGAGAATTGAATGCAGTATTCTAAAAGTGTCAGTTGTAAGTCATCTTACATATTGAAATCTTCTATATATTTTGCATAAATACTAAAAAAAAAAGTACTCTTTTGGAGTAGCTTAATATTCAAGTTTTCTTTGTTTTATAGATGCAAACTACGTATGTTCTGCAGAGTCTGCATCTACGGATCCCAACATTTTTTGACAGCCATAATAGCAGCAATACTAGCAATTCATTTGTAAGCTGTAATCATCACATGGTAAGATCCAAATAGAGTTATTTCTCTATAATGCTGTTTGAAAGAATACACGTTTTGGAATGCACGCTATGTCAATATTCAACAGTCAGCGTCAGAAAGCATTTTCTGTATAGATGTTTTCAGTAGTAATACAATGTAATTGCAGTAACATTTGATGTCCACGGTCATGCGGCATGTATTTGCAGAGGCCTCCAAAAGAATAAATTCATCTATGCATTGGGGTGTTATGGAAATCAAGCCCAGGATACCAGAAGAGATGGAGGAGAATTAAAGTTGCTAGTTTCTGATGTAAGATTAGTACTGCTCAAGAAGTGGGGCAAGAGCCAATACTAAGACATTGTGTTAGTTGATGCATGATCTATCGTTTTTTTTTCTTCTTCTTTCATTTTTTTTTAAAGAATTTGTGCTGTTTGTGTCATGAAATGAATGTGTGATTGTATCAGTAATCACCCTGAATGATGTCTAGTTATTACCTTTTTCATAAGGGATAATTTAGACACTGGAAAAGGCTGAAAGGTCGAGCCATTGGAAAAATCCTAGTTGAAGACCTGAGTTATCATGACAGGCTTTAAAGGACTGAGCCTTTTTTTTTCCACTCGTCTCCTGGAAAAGTTTAGACTTTTGGACTGAGTCCCTTTGTCCTTTTTGGATATTAAAATATGTATGGATAGAGTGTTTGAACTCATTAGATTAGGGCAAACAGTTGTTGGTGGACATAGTCAATGCATGCAGGGACCTGATTGCTTTCACTTTGCAAATTTATCAGTCAGTCTGTGGGTCAAAGTGAGCACCAATGATGAGTGTTGTGTTTTTCTTAAATGAGCTTAATGTTTGGATCTGTATCTTAAAGTCATTATGATGTTAGGAATACATTATTGTTTGACTTGATTGAGAGGAGTTTCCCACTTCTGTTTTCCTCTGAATTAGTTTAGGATTATTTTTGTTTGTTACCATTTCAGAATATTACATGAGTGCCAGTGATTGGACAAGGAGGGTCATGATGCCTCAAAATTGGAACAGATGTGATGCATTTTTCCTCTCTGTCTTCTCTTAGATTGCTATGTAAATCAATATGACTGCCAGGATGCCTTTGAGTATTTAGTGGTGGTGCCTAATGGTGTCTTTAGTCAGCTTTTCTTGACATGTAATAATTTGTACCAATCCAATAAGAGCCCTTTTTAATGCAATATTTGAGACGTTTGTTTTCCCTCTGGTATTTTGGAGTCTGTGACTTGAATACGACAGTTTTAGTACTGTTGTCTGATGGTACTTTCATGGGGTAAAATAAATGCATCAGTAAGTTTTCTGCTGTAATCCCAAACAACAAACATGTTGTTCCATGTGAGAAAATATTGTTAACTCTTAACACTACATAATGGAACTTCCAGCTGAAGTTACCATATCCTTAGATTTTCTAATGACACTTATGGAGATGGGTGACTCAATTAATTAACATAAGATTCCAGGAAGCTTGCTTAACAAACTCTATTGTAGTTTAAGATTTTAAACTTCTATTTAAGCTGTTGAACATTTCAACTTAAAATTGATGAGGCCTCTAGAAGGCCACACTAGCCCTATAGTTCATAGACACTGCATTACGTGTAGTAGGGATGTGGTCACTTCTCTTCCTGGGTGACCCACCAGACCAGTCCAGCCTGGGCAAAGATTGCACCCTGAGTGAGTGTCACTAGCCTCAGCAAAACTAGTGTTCGGCAGTGCTGGAAAAACGCCAAGGATCTGCAATCTGTAAGGTTTGGCGGCATCATCTCTCCCTCTTTCAGCTCCATCAGTTACACCACCTCTGCCACTGTGTACACATTTAACCAAGAGTGATGGTCTGTAATCTGCAGCATTGCATGCATCATGTCCACTGAAGGGCTCATATCACCTCACCTTCTCATGTCCTTCAGTGATTGTACCCACTGGGGAAGCCTCACCACTTGCCAGGGTTATGCATGGACCCAGCAGCTCTTGTACCCATTCCCATGATATCGAGAATACTCTGTCATTGCAGGAAAATCTAGCCCAATGACTGGGTCAAGGGCACCAAGACTGGTAGGGAGAGTGGGGGTGTGGGCAAGTATTGGGGCTGATCAACACCTTTGTAGTATTGATTGCCAGGGAAGACCAGGACAAGTCCTGTGGTAATGAGACAGCAATGGCCGGCCAATCCAATGAGCATATCGCGGACACAACTCTGTAGCCGGTGGAGAACAAATATCCTAGATCTGCTGGATACTAAATATATACTCTGAGGACTGCTGGAGATCAGGCAACGACGGAGATCAGGCAACGACTCAGCTCAGTGCTGGCAAGCCTCTGTACCTAGCCACAACTAGCATGGTCAACCTGCAGAGATGGAGAGGGACATCAGACAAGTATGCCAGAGGCCATTGCTGTGCTGCAACACAAGTTGGAGGAGTCCTACCACATTGTAATAATTGTGGTTGCTATGGCCTTTGAGCACATGATTGCCTCCATGGAAAGTATGCTGGATGCCTTGGAGAACCCAACTCCAACAGAACACTAAAGTAGTTATGGGATATGGCGCTCATGTCTACAATCTGTTACTTTAGCTGTGGGCGATCAGCATATAGGCTAAGGTGAAAAAGGAACTAAAGGACTTTTGACCACACTCCAGGTGCCCCTTTCTCTTGAGAAGAAAGGGTGGTGCCACATGCCATCTACAAGAAAGAGGAAAGACTCTCTGGTACCTTGACTGATTCTTCACTGCACTTCATAGGGTGCCTTCCAGTAGCTCAAGCCAAGGATGGTGAGTTTGCATCTATGCCAATTTGGCTGGAAAGGCAGCAGGGGACCACCACCCAAGTCACCAGTGCATTCCATCAACGGGCTCCCTCCCTACCTGAGCATGTTGGACCTGTCCCCAGATAGTGTTAGAAAAAAAACAACTTACTGAGGGCATGTTGATGGCATCAATTTGTTAAGACACCACTTTTTGTTAATGTATTTTCACTTTCGCTTAACACTTGTTTTCAGCCTATTGCATCCTGAGTTCTGTCAGGATGCTGAGGAACAGCAAGGGATTAGTGCACTTTCATTACAATGTGAAGCATTAAATAATGCTGCTAGACTATGTTTCGAGGAACATTCTCAGGATGGATAACAACTTGATAGTGTTCATACGGGAGTGTTCTTCCTAAAATTACTTAATCTTCAATATAATGACTGTGTTAGCGCTAATTTGTAGCAAAGTGATCTAATTGAAGTGCCCACCATTCCACTGCTATTTTATTGCTTTTCATTGCCCTGGGGCAAATTTTACATGGCAATTTACTTCGAGTGGAAGAGAGGATATTTGATACACATTTTAAAGAATGACTCAAATTTTATTCACTACATAATGGGCAAGGACAACAACTGTTAACTGTTTCAGATGCCAAGCCAGAGGGCTGTATACCAACTGAGCAAATGATATATCTAGGAAATAGACTGACTAACCTGGGTGGAGAGTTTCTATGTACGGGTGAGGTTTTCCCTGGCCAGAGGCCTAGTTCTCTGTTCTAAGGAAGGGTCACTGGACCTGAAGCCTTAACTCTGATTTTTTTTTTCTCTCCATAGATGCTGTCAGTCCTGCTAAGCTTTTCCAGTATTTTTGTTTTTTGTTTTTGTCTCTCTGGTGTTTTAGGGTTTCTAAACCATTGCATTGTTTTCACCTGTTTGAAGCTTCTTACTGAGTCATAGAGATGTACAGCACGGAAACAGAGCCTTTGGCTCAACTTGTCCATGCCGACCAGATATCCCGACCCAATCTAATCCCACCTGCCAGCACCCGGCCCATATCCCTCCAAACCCTTCCCATTCATATACCTGTCCAGGTGCCTTTTAAATGTTGCAATTGTACCAGCCTCCATCACTTCCTCTGGCAGATCATTCCATAAACGTATCACCCCTTAGGTCTCTTTTATATCTCTTCCCCTCTCGTCCTAAACCTATGCCCTCTAGTTCTGGACTCCCCCACCCCAGGGAAGAGACTTTAGCTATTTATCCTATCTGTGCCCCTCATGGTTTTACAAACCACCTAAGGATCCACACTGTCATCTTCATCCACAGAAGGTTCATGTCACGCCTGCATTCCCTTCTCATCTAGAACACTGTGACTTTACAAAGGCACACAGCACCACACCATAGTGTCATGGAGTATCCAGTCTGGGCTGTACTGCATGGCACTGCCTGACCGGTTTAGGCATCAAAACTACTACTTGAAAAAATTAATGGCCTTTTCCACTATAGCTTTGTTCAAAGCATTGGTGGCATCGTACCTTTGCTCTGTGGCAGTGTGAAGATTTCTTTGCGGAGGCATCTGGCAGGTATTGAGCAGTTAGCCTTTGTCTCCCAATAACCATCTTTGTATAGGCTGACAGCTTTGGAAAGAGGCTGGTATCCATGAACACTCCAGTCTAAACACATCATGGCAAGTGGCTGGACATCTATTGCAAACCATAGTGTCATGGTCATAAATTAGTTCAGCATCATGTGAACTTTTTTCTGTTCATGAACATTGCTAGTAATTAATAGTTTTGAATGTAGGTATTCAATATCCACTTGCAGCTTGGGAATCTAAAATTGGTTGAGAATCCTAATGCCTTAGCTTCTTGGCTGGTCACATCAAGGGCATAGATAGGATCTGATAAACATTCCATCAGTGACATCTTGGATGTGCTTGTGCGTTAAGGATTGATCTCTGAACTGAACTGCTGACAAATTTAAGGGCATCTGTAACTTTTGAGGGCTTCCAGATTGAATTGCACCCCCAGTCTTTCTAAGTTTAAGTCTTCGTTCAGCAGCTGGTTGTGATGTGAAACAATGGCCTGGAATGTTCATAATAAAGTTTCTGACATTGCATCTCACTGATTTGCAGCCAGTGGTAATGAAATCTGAAGATCCAGTTACTCACCAGACTCTGTCAATGTTTTGGATGTTTCCGTATTCCTAGAGGTTGAGTCAGTGCCCCTGATGTTCATCATAGCATGCAGAATCTTTTCTCTGCACCTATTTCTTCTTGGACACCGGACCACCAGAAGAACAGCTAGGTTAGCCCAGACTATTCAGTTCTCTGTAGATATAGGATTATTATAGGATGCCTGTGTTCTGATATATTCTTGCATTGAAGTTGAATGCCATCTGCCAACAGCAGGTAGTGTTGAACCTGAGCAACAAGATTATTATACTAAATTGACAACAATTGAGTGCTGTGTCCTTTTGCTCGAGTATGGCAGCCCAACAGCTTCCCCATTTGTCCTCTGCATGAGGCAGCTTCTGGAACCCTCCCTGAAAATGCCTAATATCACCCTTTCACCCATTCTACCTCCAAAGTCAATTCATAGCATTATTGCTGTTATTTGTCAGGATATAGCAGCTGCAACATAGCCTTGAAATCCTTACCATGTAGCTTACAACGAGGCCAATTCCCTGACCTGAGCTACGTGACCTATGGACCAATCGATGAAAAGCTTCCTCATTCTGTACAGCAGTCCCTCTACTTGTCCAAATACAGACTGACTGACTGTAGCCTGTCTCCTGGATTGACTTGGTAAGACAGCCCACTTACCATTCTTTTCAAGTACTCTTATTCATTCAGGGAATGCGGGCTTTACTGTCTGCTCCAGCGTTTATTGGTCATTCCTCATCACTAGATCATGCCGAACCACTGTTGATGCAGCACTATGCTGTAGAGCAAAACGTTCACCGCCTTGAGTTGTACACGCACTCTCAACTGTGTTTTCTTTCAGCCATGCCATCCTATTAAACTACTAACTGGAAGCCACAAGCCTCCTGTCTGTCCTTTGACACTATAGCAGTTGTTGAAATGTAGAAGATGGTTCACTGCTTTGTACTAAAGCAATAATGGAAAGGCCGAAAATACAATTACAACTAAAGTGTCCCCATCCTTTTGGAGCAGGCCTGTCGTCTCATCTAAGCACCAAGGCTTCTTATCATTGAATTTCCAAGGTGCCCACTTTCATGTGAACTTTATAGTTGGAATAGTTTGGTAAATTTCTTCTCCCTTTTCCCTGCTGGATTGTCTTGCAATTGATTCAATGACTTCTGCAATGATTTTTCATGTAATATTTTCTGATGATGTGTCTCTTTTCTCTCTTCTTCTTTCTTTCTTTCTTCTTTCTTCTTTCCTTTCTTGCTTCTTTCCTTTCTTTCCTTTCTTTCCTTTCTTTTCTTCCTTTCTTTCTTTCCTTTCTTTTTCGTTCCTTTCTTCTTTTCTTTTCTTTCCTTTCTTTTCTTTCCTTTCTTCTTTCTCTTTTCTTTCCTTCTCTTTTCTTTCCTTTCTTCTTTTCTTTCCTTTCTTTCTTTTCTTTCCTTTCTTCTTTTCTTTCCTTTCTTCTTTCTTTCCTTTCTTCTTTTCTTTCCTTTCTTCTTTCTTTCCTTCTTCTTTCTTTCCTTTCTTCTTTCTTTCCTTTCTTCTTTCTTTCCATTCCTTTCCTTTCCTTTCTTTCTTTCCTTTCTTTTCCTTTCCTTTCTTTCCTTTCCTTTCTTTCCTTTCCTTTCTTTCCTTTCCTTTCTTTCCTTCCTTTCTTTCCTTTCCTTTCTTTCCTTTCTTTCTTTCCTTCCTTTCCTTTCTTCTTTCCTTTCTTCTTTCCTTTCTTCTTTCCTTTTCTTCTTTCTTCTCTTTCCTTCTTCTTTCCTTTCTTCTTTCCTTTCTTCTTTCCTTTCTTCTTTCCTTTCTTCTTTCCTTTCTTCCTTCTTTCCTTTCCTTTCTTCTTTCCTTTTCTTCTTTCCTTTCTTCTTTCCTTTTCTTCTTTCCTTTCTTCTTTCCTTTCTTCTTTCCTTTCTTCTTTCCTTTCTTCTTTCCTTTCTTCTTTTCCTTTCTTCTTTCCTTTCTTCTTTCCTTTCTTCTTTCCTTTCTTCTTTCCTTTCTTCTTTCCTTTCTTCTTTCCTTTCTTCTTTCCTTTCTTCTTTCCTTTCTTCTTTTCCTTTCTTCTTTCCTTTCTTCTTTCCTTTCTTCTTTCCTTTCTTCTTTCCTTTCTTCTTTCCTTTCTTCTTTCCTTTCTTCTTTCCTTTCTTCTCTTTCCTTTCTTCTTTCCTTTCTTCTTTTCCTTTCTTCTTTCCTTTTCTTCTTTCCTTTCTTCTTTCCTTTCTTCTTTCCTTTCTTCTTTCCTTTCTTTTCCTTTCTTCTTTCCTTTCTTCTTTCCTTTCTTCTTTCCTTTCTTCTTTCCTTTCTTCTTTCCTTTCTTCTTTCCTTTCTTCTTTCCTTTCTTCTTTCCTTTCTTCTTTCCTTTCTTCTTTCCTTTCTTCTTTTCCTTTCTTCTTTCCTTTCTTCTTTCCTTTCTCTTTCCTTTCTTCTTTCCTTTCTTCTTTCCTTTCTTCCTTTCCTTTCTTCTTTCCTTTCTTCTTTCCTTTCTTCTTTTCCTTTCTTCTTTCCTTTCTTCTTTCCTTTCTTCTTTCCTTTCTTCTTTCCTTTCTTCTTTCCTTTCTTCTTTCCTTTCTTCTTTCCCTCTCTGTGCTAACCACTGAGCCACCATGCTGCCCATCTCCTGATGTCTACCAAAATAATGTTGATGTTGAGGTAGTTGTGATTGGCTGAACCTGAATGAAATTGCTTTTGTAGATCAGTAGTTATTTTAAGCATACCCAGGTAGTATATAAGAGGGATATGCTATTAAAACAAATAAGAACTATAGGACATGACTGAATACCTAGGGTAAAAGGACATTCTGTCTGTTTGGTGAAGTCTGTTCTTCCCTAATGAGGTGTAGTTTTGCTATGTAACTAAGAGGATATGCAATAAGGAAGGTCTTTCGAGGACTAGTCAAAAATTTTCACTCCTTTCAAATTTATTGTCAAATTATTCAATGCTGAAGTAACCCTCCCATTTTGCAATTCAAGCTTCTAAGTAATGTTGACTTTACTAATGTTGGTTTCAAATGGTTATCCAATGTGTAAGTGATGGCGTTGATCTATCGTATTAAAATATTGAAGCTTGCTCTTAGGCCGAGTAATATGTTTAACCTTTAGATAAACAGTATGATAACTAAATAGCATGTGTTTTTAAAGCTATTCTTGAGCTGAGTTGTGCAATATGTTCAAACGTACCCTCTGTATTGTTTCTAGCTAGCTAAACAAATTCCGTGCAATAATTTTGCAGATGACACCAAAATTGGAGGTGTAGTGGACAGCGAAGAAGGTTACCTTCGATAACTTCGGGATCTTGATCAGATGGGCCAATGGGCTGAGAAGTGGCAGATGGATTTTAATTTAGATAAAGGCAAGACGCTGCATTTTGGCAAAGCAAATCTTAGCAGGATTTATACACTTAATGGTAAAGTCCTAGGGTGTGTTGCTGAACAAAAAGACCTTGGAGTGCAGATTTATATAGCTCCTTAAAAGTGGAGTCACAGGTAGATAGGATAGTTGAAGAAGGCGTTTGGTATGCTTTCCTTTATTGGTCAGAATATTGAGTACAGGAGTTGGGAGGTCATGTGGCGGCTGTACAGGACATTGATTAGGCCACTATTGGAATACTGCGTGCAATTCTGGTCTCCTTCCTATCGGAAAGATGTTGTGATGGTGAAATCTGTTCTTCTTCCTAATGAGGTGTAGTTTTGTCATGTAACTAAGATGATCTGCAATAAGGAAGGTCTTTCAAGGACCAGTCAAAAGTTCTCACTCCTGTTCAAATTTATTGTCAAATTATTCAATGCTATGGACTCGTAGGGTTCAGAAAAGGTTTAGATTAGGTTAGATTCCCTACAGTGTGGAAACAGGCCCTTTGGCCCAACAAGTCCACACCGACTCTCCGAAGAGTAACCCACCCAAACCCATTTCCCTCTGACTAATGCACCTAACACTCTGGGCAACTTAGCATTGCCAATCCACCTGACCTGCACACCTTTGGACTGTGGGAGGAAACCGGAGGAAACTCACGCAGCCATGGGGAGAATGTGCAAACTCCGCACAGACAGTTGCCTGAGGCAGAAATCGGACCCGGGTCCCTGGTGCTGTGAGGCATTCGTGCTAACCACTGTGCCACCCTTGGCAAGGATGTTGTCAGAGTTGGAAGATTTGAGATATCTGGAGAGGTTGAATAAGCTAGGGCTTTTTTTCCCCTAGAGCGTCTGAGGCTGAGGGTGACCACATAGCGTTTTATAAAAACATGAGGTGTGTGGGTAGGATAAATAGACAAAGTCTTTTCCCTGGGGTAGGGGAGTCCAGAACTAGTGGGCAAGGTTTAGGGTGAGAGGGGAAAGATATAAAAGAGACCTAAGGGGGCAACCTTTTCATGCAGAGGGTGGTGCTTGTAAGGAATGAGCTGCCAAAGGAAGTATTAGATTAGATTAGATTACTTATAGTTTGGAAACAGGACCTTCGGCCCAACTAGTCCACACCGACCCTCTGAAGAGCAACCCACCCAGACTCAATTCCCTACACTTACCCCTTCACCTAACACTAGGGGCAATTTAGCATGGCCATTCACCTAATCTGCACACCTTTGGACTGTGGGAGGAAACTGGAGCACCTGGAGGAAACTCATGTAGACACTGGGAGAATGTGTGAACTCCGCACTGACAGTTGCCTGAGGCAGGAATTGAACTCAGGTCTCTGGCATTGTGAGGCAGCAGTGCTAACAACTGTGCCACCCACGGAAGCTAGTGGAGGCTAGTACAAATGCAACATTTTAAAAGGCATCTGGATGGGTATATGAATAGGAAGGGTTTAGAGGGAGAAAGGCCAAGTGCTGGCAAATGGGACTAGATTAGTTTGGGATATCTGGTTGGCATGGACAAGTTGGACCGAAGGGTCTGTTTCCGTGCTGTACATCTCTATGACTCTACAAAGAAAACTGAACTTAAAAATTATTTTTATTACAATTAGTGTTTTAAAAAAAAAGTTGCAATCTTGAGCCATTTCTAGCTATTTATCATTTTCTAATCCTTGTTGAACATGAGAAAAAGTTTCATTCTTGTACGATTGCAGTTTAATGGTAATAGAGGCATGACGATTGGTCACTCCCACCCTTTTCTAAATAGATGTAGTGCATGACTGACATTGGGAACTGAAGGAAGTCTAATCTTTAAAATGTGGTAAATAATGTTATTTTAACAGTCCATTACAGATCTAAATAACGTAAGAACAGAAGTAGACCATTCTGCCCCTCAAGCATTTTCTGCCGTTAAATGAGATCATGGTCCAACTCCATACACCTTTTAAATTTCTCTTGAACAAGAGGATATTATCTATCGCAGATTTAAAAATAAACAACTGATCCAGTATTCACTGCCATTTGTGGAAGAGTTCCAAACATCTGTTGCCTTTTGCTTGTATCTGTCCTAGCATACCTCCTGAAAGATCTGGCCCTAATTCTCAGACTATGCTAGTTAATTCTTGAATCCATAGCTAATGAAAGGAGTCACTCAATTAAGAAATATTCTGAAATGGTTCTGGCTGATTTTAAAGGTTTTTTTTTGAGTAGAAAGCATTGAACCCAGAAACTTTTTTTTTGTATTACATAAATATAGATTGAAATCTACTATCCAATGATCAAATTTTGATTTGTTAGATGCTGAAGTAGGTCTTCCAAGTCTTTCAGTTATATTTCTTAATATTCATGCCTTCCTTCATAAGAGCCTTTTTTGATTACGGATAATAAAATTCATCCACCCCCCCCCCCCTATCATTTTGCTATCACCTAGAAATTATGTTGCCCAAATGTAAAGATGATGATTGACTACATTTCCATGACTTCCTGAGTTAAATGATTTGATTTGTTTATTAGGAAATACCTTGCATATATTACAGGACTAATAAGTTTGCATTTTTGCTTTGATGGTTTAATTGTGAATCAATTAAGTTATTGAAAGGAGTACAAAATACTACAAGGTCGTATTCCAGAATTAAAGGATTGATGCACATGGAAAGATTAGCTTGCTATTATTTATTTTCTTGAGAAGAGGAAGATGGAGAGCATTTGTACCAGTTTGTACAATTTGGATCCAGTTTGAAGAAGTCACATCAAACTCAAAACATGAGCTCTGTCTCTCTCTCTCCACAGATGCTCTCAGACTTGCTGTGTTTCCCCAGCATTGTGTTGGTTTCAGATTTCCAGCATGCATGGTTTTGTGCTTTTATTTGGAACCATATAAATTTTTCTTTGTATATAGAATTAAAGCAAATAATTTAAAGCAGTTAAAACAGGTGCCCTTTGTTGCCCTTAATTTTTAGAGTTATAGGAAGAACATTCAAGATTTACAAGAATGTTACCAGGACTGGAGAGTTTGAGTCATAAGTAAAGGCTAGAAATGCTGGGACTTTTTTCACTAGAACGTAGGAGGCTGAGTGGAGACCTTATTGAGGTTTATAAAATCATGAGGACCATATCTAGGTGAATAACTAAAGGTCTTTTCCCTTGGGTGAACGTGTTCAAAACTAGGGGCATTTTATTTAAGAAGAGGGGACAAAGATTTAAAAGGGACCTGTGATGCAACTTTTATCACAGAGAGGGTGGTTCGTATGTGGTATGCACTGCCAGAGAAAGTGGTAGATGTACAGTTACATTTAAATGACATTTTGATCAATACATGAATAGAGAAGAAGTTCAGAGGGATATGGACTAAATGCAGGCGAGTGGGACTAGTTTAGTTTGGGAAACTTGGTTGGCATGGACGAGTCGGACCGAAGGGTTTGTTTCAGTGCTGAATGACACTGACTATAGATGCTAAATAAACCTGCTGACAAGTTCTAGTATCTTTTTGTCTTTCTTTCCAATTTTGAACATTTGGTTTTTATGTTGTTTGAAGTACAATATCTCTGTTTCTCCAAGAATACTGCCAATTTTCACCAGGCATTCCATAAGAACTTTTGGCCCTTGAGCCGATTGTAAATTCTTAAATTTAAATGCAAAAGTACATCCTTCCTTTAATCATATGAAAAGTATGCCCATGATACTGAGTGAACAGGCACCAATGGTGTCACCAATGGCCTGACCAGTTGTAGCAAGATTTGATCCTCCCTGCAATTAAAGGTAAATATTTCATTTGGCTTTCTAATTACTCGCTGTATCTATATGCTAACATTTTGTGATTAGTGTACAAGATCAGGATCCTTCTGTTGTGTTTTGCAGTATTCTTGCTATGTGAATAATTTTTTTTTTGAATTCTTGCTATCATGTGGATTAACTTGCATTTTCACACATTATACTCCGTCTGTCAAAGTTTTACTCGGGTGGCTCAGTGGTTAGCACTATTGCCTCACAGCTCCAGGGTTCAATTCCCATCTTGGGCGACTCAGTGTGGAAGTTTGCATGTTCTCCATGTGTCTGCATGGGTTTCCTCTGACAATCCAAAGATGTGCAGGTTGGGTGAATTGGCTGTGTGAAATTGCCTGTAGTGTTACGTGCATTAGTCAGGGTAAATATATGGTAGGGGAATGGTTATGGATGGGTTACTCTTCAAAGGGTCGGTGTGGACTTGTTGGGCCGAAGGGCTGGTTTCCATACGGTAGGGAATCTAATCTAGTCTAAACAGGGTGGTTCAATAAGCAGTGGTGGAATAAGACTCCTTACTAAGCTTAAAGAAGGATATTGTCAAGAAACTGAATTTGAGGTTCCTAGAAATACCTCACAGGCATACTCTGAATAAGTTTGAGAGACAGGGAATGAAAATTTGTTTCAGCTTGAAACTCTGCTACTGATAGGTGCAACAGATTGAACTTCTGGAAGTTAAGTATTAAATGTTGCCTCTAAAATGTGCTTATATGTTGAACTGTGAAAGTGGTGAAGCTTAACCTCTGCAGCTGTAATGCTTATTTGTTGGCTGGCAGGAAAATTTAGCGTGACTATTAATTGTATGATTCCTACTTCCCTTTTTAAAATTTCGTTCCCTGTTCCTTGTTGTACTATATTAGGCCTCTTCCTCTTTTCTGAAGTTAAGTTTTGAGCTGACTTTATAATTATCAGCAGCATTAAACCTTTTACTTGTGATACTGAATAATTTGATTATTTGTGTTTTAGGTTACCTGGAGAGGTTTTGTCCAAGTTTTGTGGCTCTTCCATCGTCTTTGTAGGCATGCAATATTCCATGTAGTTAGGCCAGATAATTGGTCCTGCAATCAAGTGGACACTTTATATGCAAATGTTGATGGGAGGAGTGAATTAAACTATATAATGCACGAAAAGAATGCTGTTAGTTAACATTCTTCTGATTTTTTCCTGATGAATGTAAGACAAAAGGCTTTGACAAAATGTATCTCTTTTTCATAAATACTGAAATTCCTTAGCTCAGCATGAGGAAGTGGAAGGTTGGTTAGTAAGTTTGCCAATGACACAAAGGTTGGTGGAGTTGTGGATAGTTTTGAAGATCTGGACCCCTTGGGTGAGGGGACGGGCGGAGGGTGCGGATCTCTCGGTTCCTGGATTGGTCAGTAAACACTAGCAATTCCGTCTAGTTCAGTAAGATTTCACACTTTATTCAATCTCGGCCAGGCATAGGTTGTCCAGTAACAGAGGTTAAACACATCCATGTTCTTCTGAGAAACTGCTCACATGGCCTAAGACAAAGACATTTTTACACATGTTTTTGAGGAGAAGTACAGAGCATCATTCCAGAGCATATTCGGATAATTACCAATCTATTTTAATAAAATGACTTTATTGACAGCAACTTAGCTCAATGATATTTCCTGGGAACCAACTTTACTTTCTACATCCAAGCACCCCTATCTCGCAAAACTATTCTTTGTAAGTGCAGGTGCAAAGTCTGTTAGGATGGCTAGTAATGTCTTGCCTAGTCTAGTTATTTCTATGCTGTAAAGGGGGCATTGTCTGCTAATCTTTGTTGAGACAAACTATGGTTTAGTTCAGGAATGTAGCTTTTAGCAGGGTTAAAAGCCATTTTATGTAGCTTTTAAGCAAATTGTCATTAGCGAGGTTTGAGAAGATTTGTAGCTCAGGTTGAGGTTCTGGATATAGGTTTGCTCGCTGAGCTGGAAGGTTGATTTCCAGACATTTCGTCACTCTACTAGGTAACATCTTAGGAGGGCCTCCGGGCTAAGCACTGTTGATAATCCTTGCTTTCTATTTGTGTTTGGGTTTCTTGGGGTTGGTGATATAATTTCCTGTTCTTTTTCTCAGGGGGTGGTATATGGGGTCTAACTCGATGTGTTTGTTAGAGTTCCGGTTGGAATGCCATGCTTCTAGGAATTCTCATGTGTTTTTCTGTTTGGCTTGCCCTACACTCCACTCTTGTAAATCTTTCTTTTCTGAACTCTCGCTCTCCAATTTAATATTATCCTTATAGTAGGATAAGAACTGTACACAGCACTCCAAACGTGGCCTCACTAATGTCCTGTACAAACTCTACATGACATTCCAATTCCTATACTCCTGTTCTGAGCATTGAAGGCAAGCCTAAATACCACCCTAACCACCCTGTTTACCTGTGACACAACTTTCAAAAAAAAGCTATGCACCTGAACCCCTTGGTCTGTCTGTTCATCAATACTACCTATCTGTAATTACATAAATTTTTCCCACAATGTGAATAATCTTGTATTCAGTAGGTGAAACAAAAGACCCTATCATAATAGTAGTCTTGTTCTGAGATTGAATCTTTTTTAATGAAGGCTGGTGGATTATGAACACGGTAAGTTAATGTTGCCTTGTTACTGTGTCAGACAGAGACTTCAACGTTTTGAAGAGCCAACAACAATCCCAAAGTCTCTTTTCCCTCCCTGCAGTCCTACTTCTGATCCTGGTTTAGTTTCTTGGAGAAATTCACTACTGCCTTCTCAATTCCCAACTGTTCCTCCTGGAACAGGGCAGCACCCACCCGTGTCATCTGCACCAATTACCATTTTTAAAAGTCTGGAAAGGTTAAGGGTAACCAACACTGGCTCAATTATTCAGATTGACTTCAGCTTCTCAAAGGCTGCTGGAAATTCTGTTGATCGTATCTTTGATTCTTTAACATTTTTGTTAAAGGTACAGCTATCGCATCTGAAATTATACACACATTTCCTGTCAAACCCACACATTCCTGATTTCTTTCTTGTTTGTTTTTGGGAGCAATGAATTCTGTTAAATCCTCCGTTTTCAGTGTCATGAGGAACACTTGTCCTTGTCCTTGTCCTTTTCCTAGATATATTACTCTTGCTCTTAAAATCATAGTCTCAGTCTCGGGTATCCACAGCACAGGAAAAAACTCTTGGACCCAACGAGTCTGTGCTGGTCAAAAACAATAACCTAATTATTATAAACCCAATTTCCAGTACTTATCCCCTTGCCTTTCATGCCCTGGCTTTGCAAATGTACATCTAAATACTTATTCAATGTTATGATAGTATATGCCTCCACCACTGTTATAGGCAGTGAATTCCAGATTCTTAGCACCATCTTAATGAAGGAAACTATCTTCCCATCTAAACTTCCTGCCCCTTAGCTTAAATCTATGTCCCTGGTCATTGATTCTTCCACAAAAGTGCAAGGTTCCTTCCTGTCTGCACTGTCCATGCCCTTTACAATTTTTTATACATCTCAATCATGACCCTCTATCTCCTCTGCTGTCAGGAAAACAACACCAATTTGTCCAATCCCTCTTCATAACTAACACTGTCCAGCCCAACAACATCTGGGTAAATCTTCTCTGGACTCTTTCCAGAGCTATCACATCCCTCCTTTAATATGGATTCCAGAACTATACACAATACTCTAGCAGTGACTGCACTGATAATTTATACAGTCCCAACATCAACTCCCTCCTTAAACTCAATCATAGTGATACAGCATGGAAGCAGACCCTTCGGTCTAACTAGCCCACGCTGACCACATTCCCAAACAAAACCAGTCCCACTTGCCTGCATTTGACCCGTATCCCTGCAAACCTTTCCTATTCATGCAGTTATCCAAATGTCTTCTAAATGTTGTAACTGTTATCTGTAACGAACAAAGGCAGGTTGGAGTTTTGGATCTGCATCTTCCTGGAAGAGAACTGAACTAAACAAAGTAGAAAGCAAAACTGATCTATATTATTGCCATTGTTAATGCTCTCCCATCATTTAAAGTTCTTTGTCTCATTTGGATCATCTGAGAGGATTTTATTAAATTGGATTTGAGTAAGCTTCCTTGTAGGATTAAACTATGCAATTTTTGAAGCCCATTCAGACTATCTAATGCTGTCACATTCCACAGATTGTCAAATGACAAGTTTAACTACTCTCAACTTCATAATCCATACAAATCAGCATTCAAACATGACTAGTATGCAGTGGAAATATTTTGGAAATTAACTGTGTCCTTTATTGACCTCCGAGAAGATCAGGAGCACCCTCACTGGAAAGGGTTATTACACAAGAGTTCACAGCATAGAAACCTGTTGTGTTATCATGACTGGTTTGTTTTTAAAAAAAACTTATGATTCTGTTTACACATCTGACTCTAATATTATAGACCTTTATTCGGAGGTGCTGTTGAGTTGAACAAGTCAGTTTTGCAAGCCTCTCGTTGCTTCCATTCGCAGGCATATCTTGGATAACTAGTTTGCACTGGATACCATGTTGCATTTGAACATTATCCTTTTCATATGAAGGTGTAGGTGTCCATTCAGCTCAATATTGTGATATGAAAGTCTCTTCTCTGACCAGGATTCCAGATACTTAGAAGAAATTCTGTTTCCATGATGTTGCTCAGTTGAAATGGATCACTTTGAGAAGTTGACTCATTATGAAGGCTTGTAGCGAGTATGTGGCTTAAGCTCACTGAAAAAATAAATAACTAACCTCGAAGTTTCAATAAAAATACTATGTCAAGAATGGGGATCATTATAGGGTGGAATGGGCTCAGTGGTTAACACTGTTGCCCTTCAGTGGCACCTGAGTTTGATTTCACTTTCTGGTGATTATCTATGTCTGTGTTCACATACTTCCACTGTCTGCATGGCTTTCCTCTAGGAGCTCCCAGTTTCCTGCCACAGTCCAGAGATGTGCAGATTAGGTGCATAGGCCAAGTTAAATCGTCCGTATTGTTCAGGGATGTGCAGACTAGGTGGATTAGCCTTGGGAAATGCAGGGTTACAGCAATAGGGCAGGTGCATGGCTCTGGGTTGGATGCTCTTCAGAGGTGTGGACTCATGGTCTGAATGTCCTGCTTCCACACTATAGGACTTCTATGATTATCAATACCAAACTACAGATGTTTCTTGTGCGCATCGTTTTAATTATGATGGTGCCACTTACTGAAGTACTACGTAACATTGTCATATAATTTGTTTAAACTCAGATTAATACCTTCAATTTCCTTATTTTAAAGTGTAAGGAGGAACTGGAAGAAGGATGTGTGATTAAACCAATGGATTTAAGTTTTAAGTATTTACACTTGTGGTATAATATTACAAAGCAGCTGCTGAGCCTTTTTTAATTGCTTCATCTTTTCAATGCTACTCCAAAAAATGTGTTTCTTTGAATAACTGTATTTTGAATCGTGCACAATTTATTTAGAGTCATAGAGATGTACAACATGGGAACACACCCTTCGGTCCAACACTTCCATGCCGGCCAAATATCCCAACCCAATCTCTCCCTACTGGCCCATATCCCTCCAAACCCTTCCTATTCATATACCTATCTAGATGCCTTTTAAACTTTTTGCAATTATACAAGCATCCACCACTTTCTCTGACAGCTCGTTCCATACACATATCATCCTGTGCGTGAAAAATGTTGCTCCGCAGGTCTCTTTTACATCTATCCCCCCTCGCCCTAAACCTCTGCCCTCTAGTTCTGGACTGTCCAACCCCAGGGAAAAGACTGTCTATTTACCCTATCCATGCCCCTCATAATTTTGTAAACCTCTATAAGGTCACCCCTCACCCTCTGCTGCAGGGAAAACGGCCACAGCCTGTTCAGCCTCTCCCTATAGCTCACATCCTCCAACCCTGGCACCATCCTTGTGAATCTTTTCTGAACCCTTTCGAGTTTCACAACATTTTTCCGATAGGAAGGAGACCAGAATTGCACGCGATATTCCAACAGCGGCCTAACCAATGTCCCGTACAGCCGCAACATGACCTCCCAATTCCTGTACCCAATACTCTGACCAATAAAGGAAAGCATACCAAATGCCTCCTTCACTACCCTATCTACCTGCGACTCCACTGTTGAGGAGCTATGGACCTGCACTCCAAGGTCTTTGTTCAGCAACACTCCCTCGGGACCTTACCATTAAGCGTATAAGTCCTGCTAATATTTGCTTTCCCAAAATGTAGCATCTCGCCTTTATCTGAATTAAGCTCCACCTGCCACTACTTAGGCCGTTGGCCCATGTGATCAAAATCCTGTTGTAATCCGAGGTAACCTCCTTCGCTGTCAACTACACCTCCAATTTTGGTGTCATCAGCAAACTTACTAACTATACCTCTTAAGTTCACATCCAAATCATTTATATAAATGATGCAAAGTAGTGGACCCAGCACCGATTCTTGTGGCACTCCACTGATCACAGGCCTCCAGTCTGAATTTTTATTTACTTAAGTTGTAGATAGTTATACACTATAGTTTAATCTGTTGACTATTATTGTCAGCATCAATTACTGAACTTATTGTTCTCAGTCAACCAAAAGCTAAAGCTGAAATCTGGTTGCCTTTCTAATTAAGGTTATGGAAACAAAGATTTGTAAACCCATTATACGTTAACATATTTCAGTGATACTAGGAACCGTTAACAAAGTCGGGCAAGTTGAGAAAATTCTGAAACTCCAGAACATTTGGCGTGCTCCTAGGTAAATGGTTAAAGTTTTACACAGGATGTGAAAGCAAGTTAAAGTCTGAATTGGTTAATTAGTAATACTGAACCTGTAACATCAAATTTTGAGTACAGCACAAATTTAACTGGCAAAAGAGAGGAAATCGGGATAATTTCTGCAAAATGCAACATAATTGTGCCAAGCATATTTGGTGCCTGTGCAGTTGTGATGAAAAATCAGTTTCTCAATTATAATATATTTCTCAAGCACGTAACGTTTTTAAAGTCATTGTAGATATCCTGACTCCTCCTGTCTCCAAGGGGCAGGCGGATGACTGGATCGTATTTGGTTTTATGTCCTAAAAAATCATGCGTGTAAAAACAACCAGTTGGGCTGTCTCCCCCACATTGATTGCTTTTCACTGTAGTTCAGTGAATCTCTGTCCTTCAGATTCTGCTGTCATTGTTAAAAGTATTCTTCTGAGAAGATTCCACTGAGAAAGCACTAAGTGACCTGCTTTGGATTGCTGTTATTTCTTTGTGGTCCTTTAAAGACTTTGATAAAGAATGAGGGCCCCAGTCATTACTTCTCTCATGACTTCGCCATGTGTGAGTCATGTTACAATTTGCCAGAAGATGGTAAATGTGAAGTTATGCTTCATTGCAGGCTTGACCTTTTGCTACTAGTTAGTTTAAAAAAAAACTTGAGCTTTCAAAGTGGCTTTCAGGTTGTCGGTTTTCTTTGTTCGAAGCATGCTGTTCAAGGGAAAACTATCCTTGAATTCACTGTGTACCCTTGTGCAGTGTTTTGCCTCTTTTTAACTTCTTGACATGCTTTGACACTTAAGACAAACATTCTTCAATTGTGAGCAGAAATTAATGTTCCCATTCTGTGTGAAAGTTGTAGTTTTTGGTTGCTTTCTAGAGTGTGCAGATTCATTGTTCATATTATTGTTTCATCTTGTAGTTTTTCATGTCTCTGTGCTGTTGGTCTGGAGCAGGTAGGCTTCCAGGTCTGCGCCTCTGGAACATCTAGAATGTTGCCGGCTACTTTCAAGTGTAGACAGGGTGATCATATCTGTGATCACTATTTGCTTGTGTTGATTGAATTTGGGCACGGCAGCATTCACTGTAATTTTTCTTCACTCTGCTCAGTAATATTAGAGAGATGGCTGAAGCAAAAAACCTGAAGGTCGACAGATATGAATGGGACGAGCTGAACTGTTCTTGCTGAGATTCTGGATTAGTGGTGCTGGAAGAGCAGTACTGCTCCTCGGATGCTGCCTGAACTGCTGTGCTCTTCCAGCACCACTAATCCAGAATCTGGTTTCCAGCATTCTGCAGTCATTGTTTTTACCTGTTCTTGCTGAGAGACTGCACTAACATGGTGGACTGAATAGCTTCCTATAATGCTAGTATTACAATATACTGGCGTTACTCATCACACCTAGTATAATTGGTTTTCATTTATTTGCATTGCCACCCACAAAACCTACTTTGCCTTGCAATGATAGTCCATCTGGTCCATATTGATACAGAGTCATAGATGTACAACATGGAAAAAGACCCTTCAGTGCAATTTGTCCATGCCGACCAGATATCCAAAATTTGATTTAGTCCCACTTGTCAGCACTTGGCCCATATCCCTCTATACCCTTCCTATTCTTATACCCATCCAGGTGCTCTTTAAATGTTCTAATTGTACCAGCCTACTCCACTTCTTCTGGTAGCTCATTCCATACATGCACCACCCTCTGCTTGAAAACAGTGCCCCTTGGTTCTCGTTTATCTTTTCCCTCCTCATTTTAAACCTATGCCCTCTAGGTCTGGACTCCCCCACCCCAGGAAAAAGACCCTATCTATTTATGCTATCCATGCCCGTTATGATTTTATAAACCTCTATAAGGTCCCCCCTCGCTGCAGGGAAAACAGCCCCAGCCTATTCAGTCTCTCCATGTAGCTGAAACCCTCGAATCCAGGCAACAGCCTTTGAAATCTTTTCTGAACTGTGTAATATGAAGTTTCACAACATCCCTCCAATAGGAGAGAGATCAGAGTTGCACATAATGATTTGGACACTTTTTTTGGAATAATGTCCTGTATAGTGGCAACATGACCTCCCATCTTCTATACTCCATGCACTGATCAATAAAGGAAAGCATACTTCACTATTCTATCTACGCGCGACTCTACTTTCAAGGAGCTATGAACCCACACCAAGGTCTCCTTTGTTCAGCAGAACTCCCTAGGACCTTACCATTAGTCCTGCTAAGACTTGCTTTCCCAAAATGCAGCTCCTCTCATTTATCTGTATTAAACTCCACCTGCCACTTCTCAGCCCATTGGCTCATCTGATCAAGATCCTGCTGTAATCAGAGGTAACCTTTCTACGCTGTCGACTACACCTCCAATTTTGGTGTCATCTGCAAACTAAGTGCCTCCTATGTCCACATCCAAATCATTTATATATGATGAAAATTGGTGGACCCAGCACCGATCCTTGTGGCACACCACTGGTCACAGGCATCTGGTCTGAAAAGCAGCCCTCTACCCACCACCCTCTGTCTTCAACCTCCTGAGCCAGTTCTGTATCCAAATGGCTAGGTATCCCTATATTCCATGTGGTCTGACCCTGCTTACCAGTCTACCATGAACCTTCTCAAATGCCTTGCTGTAGTCCTTGTAGATCATGTCCACTGCCCTGCCCTTATCAATCCTTTGTTACTTCAAAAACTCATTATTTTCCATGCAGAAAGCCATGCTGACTATTCCTGATCAGTTCTTGCCTTTCCAAATGCATATAAGTCCTGTCCCTCAGGATTCCCTCCAACAAATTGCCCACCACTGAGGTCTGTTGTTTGCAGGTGTTTGCTCACCTTGCCTTTCTTAAATAGTGGCACCATGTTAGCCAACCTCCAGTCTTCCAGTACCTCACCTGTGACTATCAATGATTTGAAATATCTCTGCAAGGGGCTCAGCAATTACTTCCCTGGCTTCTCACAGAGTTTGAGGATACACCTGATCAGGTCCTGGGGATTTATCCACCTTTAGGCATTTCAAGACATCCAGCACCACCATCTCTAATATGAACATTTTCAAGATGCTACCATCTATTTCACCACATTCTGTATCTTGTGTCCTTCTCCACAGTAAACACTGATGCAAAATGCTCATTTTAAGTTCTTCTCTCCATTTCTTGCAGTGGACCATTCTCCACTGCACCAGCTCCTCAGCCACGTATTCATCTGCTCTATCGTCCTATTCCTACCCTCACTAGCTCGTAGCACTGAGTAATCCAGATATTACTACCCTTGAGGACCTCCTTTTTAAATTCCTGTCTAACTTCCTATATTCTCCCTTCAGAATCTCTGCCTTTTCCCTTCCTATGTCAGTAGTTCCAATATGCACAATGACCACCTGCTGGTCCCTCTCTGCTTTGAAAGTATTCTGCACTCCCTCTGAGATACCCTTGATCCTGGCACCAAGGAGGCAACACACCAGTCTGGTTTCTCATTGTTGGCCACAGAAATGTCTTTCTGTGCCTCTGACCAGAGAGTCCCCTATCACACTTAATCGCTTGAAACTTAATGTACTCTTCATTACATTAGAGCCAGTCTCAGTACCAGCTGTTCACGCTACGTTCCCTTGAGAATCCATCATCCCCTACATTTTCCAAAATAGCATACTTGTTTGAGATGGGTATAGCCACAGGAAACTTCTACAGTACCTGCCTTACACTCATACTGTTCTCGGAGGTAACCCATCTGCCTGACTATATCTGCAGTTTTTCTGCCTTCCTATAACTGCCATTCATCACACCTCCAAGCTCCTGTAAATTCCTCACTGCCTCTCATTGCTACTCCAACCCATCCATGCGATCTGATAGGATTCACAAACAAACACGTTTACTGCAGAGGTAATAATTAGTAATGTAGAAACTCTCCTTTAATCTCCCATCTGACAGAAAGAGTGCATCATGCTACTAAAGGCCACCTTAGCAGTGTACAGACCCAGAAACTATTGCTCTAAAAACAACTGCTCCAGGCTAAATTAGTACCTATGTCTAAAATTTTTAAATTTAATCGAGACCGATCTCAATAAACCATACAATCAAAAAAAGAACCCACTCTACTCACTATTGTAGATTTACAAAGGTAATGATTTGCAAGGTTACACTGAAAGCTATATATTTAGCTGCTTCTGTGCTATGAGCTCTCCCACGCAGGTTCATTCAGGGTCAGCTGTGAATTTTGCTGTTTGTTAATTTTTCTTAGACCCACTCTGTTGTCCAGAGATATTTGAACTCGAACTCAAACAGCAAAGACAGTAGCTGTGCAGATTCACTCCTGTGTCAGACAGCAGTGTAAGTTTCTTTCTCGTTTGATTCACTGACCGTGTGGCCCCTGCCTTTGACTTACTTCCTCCTTTTCAAAGTGCTGTTGTTTTGATATTTGTTTTTTTCCCCACAAAATTCCACATCAATGTAACGGCTTATAAAACAACAGTATTTGCTTCTCCTGGAATTTGAGGAAATCAGCTCCAACACCTAAAATACCTCAAACTGAGTGGTGCTTAATGCCACAATTGTTTTCCCATCCTCAGTCTTTAATTATATGAAACCATAAGCTGGCAAAGCATATAAGAGCATCCATTTTACTTAACCACATAGTTTCCAGAAGCACAAATCAGTGACTCGAGATGCTAGTGAGATCAGCAGTTGGGGCATGCATGTAGATGGCGGGGTCAGCTGTTAGAGACTCTCAATGATGATCTACATGATGAAGACCCTGGCACTTGTTGGACAAAACCAGAAAGTAACTTGCAAGTTCAATTAACCTGTACTTCCTACATTTGAATATTTTTGCTTACTTTTGGCCAAGTGAGCCTGCAAGGAACTTCCATTATTATGTCTTTGACATGTAATTATTAAAATATGTAATAATGACTTGGATGAGGAAAGTGATGTACTGCTGCCATGTTTGTGCACAACACAAAAATACGTGGAATGGCAAATGATAAGGATGACCTGGTCTGCTGAAGGGTATAGCCAGGTTAAGAGAGTGGGCAAAAACTTAGATGGAATATAATGTGGAGAAATATGAGGTTATGCATCTTTGGTTGGAAGAACAGAGGAGCTGTATATTATTTAAATAGGGAGACTGCAGAAGGCTTCAGCACAGAGGGATTTAGAGGAGTCTCCCACGAATCTGAAAAAGTTAGTGTCCAAATTTTTCTTTTAGGTGGAAACCAAATGCAACATTGGTCTTTTGTTTCAAAAGTAACGGACCATAAAAGTAGAGTAATTCTGCTAAAATTATACAAGGCAGTAGTCATATCACAATAGGAATATTGGACCCTTTTATCTAAGGAAAAATATATTGGCATTGCAGGCAGCCCAGAGGGTGTTCTGTCAGCTGACACAATTGTCTTACGAGCAGAGGTTGAGTCTGTAACCATTGGATTATGAAGACTGAAAAGCGACCTTGTTGAAACACCAAAATTGATAGGCAGTGTGATAGGGTAGGTGCGGAAAGATAGTTTTCCCTTGTAGCACAATCTGGAACCAGGGCATAATCTCAGAACTAGGGATTGCACGTATCAGGCACGTGAGGTGGAATTCTTTTCTCAGACGGTTGTGAACCTGTGGAATTCTTTATTACACAGATGTGTTGAGGCTGTCATTAAGTATATTCAAAGTTGAGAGAGATTTTTAATCAGTACGGGAATCCAGAGTTATCAGAAAATTCAGCAAAGTGAAGTTGAGGATCATCAGATCAGTCATGATGTCATTGAATGGCAGAGCAGGTTCAGCGGGCTGAAAGGCCTATTTCTGTTGCGACGTCTCATCATCTTGGATGGCCTTAATTCATATGCATGATGTGGTAAGTGTTTGATGTGGTAAAAGGCCCCCAGTGTTGCATTGCCTTTTATTTGTAACTAGACAAACCTAGAATTAAATCTGCTGAAGCACGTCCAAATTTTCAGGGGTTTGGGAAATTTTGTCAGGGATTCTATTGTAATAAAGAAGCAAATTGCATTTTTCTCAAAAATATATATTAGGATATTTTAATAGTTGACAGCTGCTTCAATAGTTGCTTTTTTTTTTATATAAAGTTCATTTAATTTTGTATAATTTGGAATGAATTGAGTTTAACCCTGCCTAACCATATTAATTATTACTGGCAGACTAACTACGTTACCATAAAGGTCTTTATAAGCAATTCATTGTGGCCTCATGATTTTTGCCAAGTTATGCAGTTAAATAAGGAGATAAGTCAACTTGTGATTTAGTGTAACGACTATCACTAATCATGCCAAGTACCATAAATTGACCAGCTTTTCACAGGAAAAGAAAGATTCCCCTCTAGCACTGATAATGGCTCCCAGCTCAATTATTCTGAGTTCTGTGCAGGAACAGTGTGATTATGGATGTTAAACATATTCCCTGAAGTTTTTATAGCTTATGTAATATTGAAATCACTCATTCAATTTCTTCAACTCTTTTAGAGTCCTAGAGATGTACAACATGGAAACCGATCCTCTGGTTCAACTTGTCCATGCCGACCAGATATCCTAACCTAATTTAGTCCTATTTGCCAGCACTTGGCCCATTTCCCTCTTAAACCCTAAACCCTAAACCCTATTCATATACACCTGCAGATGCCTTTTAAGTGGTGTACCAGCCTCCACCACTTCCTCATTCAATACACGCACTACCCGAAATAACCTATGCCCTCTAGTTCCAGACTCCCCAACTCTGGAAAAGACCTTGTCTATTTATCTTATCCATGCCCCTCATGGTTTTGAGAATTAAAAAGAGCAGTTTTTCAGAATCTGAAACTTAAAACAGCACTATTATTAGAGTGTGTTTCGAAGTAAGGAATTGTATAGCCTTGAATGCTTGGCATAATTAACAACTACTGAATAGTCTAAAAATGTTCAATAACAGTGTCAATATTTTTATGCAGATTGTGAAATAAATGCACCAACTGCTGTTGATGTAAATGTTTTGTCACTTAATTTTTGTCAATCAATATTTATAGCTGGTGGCATGTTCTGCAAGATGTTACTTGATGGTAAATAGCAGACAACGCAAATGAACATAGAGCATTAGCTTGTCTTGATATTGTGTTTTAATAATTCTGATTTAAGTTATAGGCTGAAATTTGTTTGTGCATTGCAATTGATCTGTTGGTTCTTTGATTCCTATTTCTTGACGTTATTTCAGCTTAACCTGTGTAAAAAAAAAAGACTTTTTTCTCCCCCCCCCCCCCCCCCCCCCGCCAGCTCATGAAGGTCTTCTCTTGATATTTTAAAAGATCGTTTTTTATTTTGTTGCACTGCATTTCAGAGAAAGTAGAAGGATTCAGCCAAAGATCATAACTGTTTAAAAGAGTTAAGTTGTAAGACTTGTAAAATGTATTATTAACGATAAAGTTACAAATCTGATTTATCTTGAATACCACAGTTTGAAGCAGAATTATAATCATTTGTTTTGCTGTTATATCTTCACTTAATTTTGATATTACTTTTAAAACTTAATATTGCAACAATGTTTTTCTACAGCTTCCAGCAGCATGGTTCACCATGTTTGATGCAGTACTTATTCTGGTGCTTATCCCAGTGAAAGACAAAGTTGTAGATCCTATCTTAAAGAAGAAAGGCCTGCTTCCTTCGTCTTTGAAGAGAATTGCTGTTGGCATGTTTTTTGTCATGTGCTCTGCAGTGGCTGCTGGTAAGAATTTTCAAAATATTTTTATCAAACACTACTTGATTTTCTGTTGTAAAATAGACACTTTAAGACTATAAAAAATGACTTGCTGCCAGTGCATTTATAAATTGGAGATAAATACCATATCCTAAATGTTTTGTGATTTTTTTTTTACTTCATACAAATTTTAAGCATTTTGCAATTGTGGCTCGTGAAATATGTTGAAAGGAAAACCACTTATTTCAAACCAAAGGATATGCCTAATTATAAAAACCTAATAGTGCAATGTACAATTTTGGTTGAGAAATCAAGGTGATTTGCCGAAGACTATAGTGCAGGACAATATCCCCAGTTTAGAGATTTGCTGAAATGCAATGTAGTGAGTTAGAAAACCTAAACTTAGATTTTCAGTCTGAAGATGTTGGGATTGGAAAAAGGCTAAGAGCTTGTAATTAAGAATATAATTTAGTTTAATAACCCTTACTAGTTTATGGTCAAATGCAAGTGGATCTAGGAACCTCTATTATTTTTTTGTTGCTCATTTGCATAGGCCGTGCTTTCCTCTGTCTGGAAGAGGAACTGCAAACTTCCAGGAAGAATTTTAGTGCTGAGATCACCTGGTGTTTGAATCGATGCCAAGATTTATTTTGCATTTTACACCTCTCATTATATGCTATGACCACCAGTAGCTTCTTGCTCCTGATGCAGATAATAACTGTACTTATTCACCACTTGCATATCAAGGAACTATTCTAAAGTGCGGGATGTTGCAGTGAAGGCATTCAGGATAGTATGCTTCCCTATTTTGAGTGCATTATATGAGCTGTGCACAACAGGTCCTGACAGAAAACCTCGTGGAATGAGGAAGTGGGCCATATGATCGAAATGAAATTGTCTATAATTGTGAACAAATATAATTACTTCTGTTGTCGTTTTAGTGTAGACCGAAGATTACGAAAGAGTAGAACAAAGCTGTGCCCCTCAGTGGATTTGCCAGACATAGCTTTTATAACAATAGTGTGACTAAACAGAGTCATAGCAATGTACAGCATGGAAGCAGACCCTTTGGTCCAACCCGTCTATGCCGACCAGATATCCGAACCCAGTACCCGGCTCAGATCCCTCCAAACCCTTCCTATTCATATACCCATCCAAATGCCTTTTAAATGTGGCAATTGTACCAGCCTCCTCCACTTTCTCTGGCAGCTCATTCCATACACGTACCACCCTCTGTGTGAAAAAGTTGCCCCGCAGGTCTCCTTTACATCTATCCCCTCTCGGAGGAGAAAGTGAGGACTGCAGATGCTGGAGATCAGAGCTGAAAATGTGTTGCTGGAAAAGCGCAGCAGGTCGGACAGCATTCAGGAGAAGGGCACATGCCCGAAACGTCGATTCTCCTACTCCTTGGATGGTGCCTGACCTGCGCTTTTCCAGCAACACATTATCAGCATCTATCCCCTCTTGCCCTAAACCTCTGTCCTCCAGTTCTGGACTGTCCAACCCCAGGGAAAAGACTTTTTGTCTACTTACCCTATCCATGCCCCTCATAATTTTGTAAACCTCTATAAGGTAACCCCTCAGCCTCTGCTCCAGGGCAAACAGCCCCAGCCTGTTCAGCCTCTCCCTATAGTTCAAATCCTCCAACCCTGGCAACATCCTTTCGTAAATCTTTTCTGAACCCTTTCAAGTTTCACAACATCTTTCTGATAGGAAGGAGACCAGAATTGCACGCAATATTCCAACAGTGGCCTTCCAATGTCCTGTACAGCTGCAACATGACCTCCCAACTCCTGTACTCAATACTCTGACCAATAAAGGGAAGCATACCAATGCCTTCTTCACTACCCTATCTACCTGCGACTCTGGTTTCAAGGAGCTATGAACCTGCACTCCAAGGTCTTTGTTCAGCAACGCTCCCTAGGATCTTACCATTAAGTGTATAAGTCCTGCTAAGATTTGCTTTTCCAAAATGCAGCACCTCTCATCTATCTGAATTAAACTCCATCTGCCACGTCTCGGCCCATTGGCTCATCTGTTCAAGATCCTGTTGTATTCTGAGGTAACCCTCTTCCCTGTCCACTACACCTCCAATTTTGGTGTCATCTGCAAACTTACTAACTGTATCTCTTATGCTCTCAGTCAAATCATTTATGTAAATGACAAAAAGTAGAGGACCCAGCACCGATCCTTGTGGCATTCTACTGGTCACAGGCCTCCAGTCTGAAAAACAACCCTCCACCACCACCCTCTGTCTTCTACCTTTTGAGCCAGTTCAGTATCCAAATGGCTAGCTCTCCCTGTATTCCATGAGATCTAACCTTGCTAATCCGTCTCCCATGGGGAACCTTAACGAACGCCTTACTGAAGTCCATATAGATCACATCTACCGCTCTGCTCTCAATCCTCTTTGTTACTTCCTCAAAAAACTCAATCACGTTTGTGAGACACGATTTCCCATGCACAAAGCCATGTTGACTATCCCTAATCAGAGCTGAAAATGTGTCGCTGGAAAAGCGCAGCAGGTCAGGCAGCATCCAAGGAGCAGGAGAATCGACGTTTTGGGCATGAGCTCTCCTTCAGGAATGAGGAAAGTGTGTCCAGCAGTCTAAGATAAAAGGTAGGGAGGAGGGACTTGGGGGAGGGGCATTGCAAATGTGATAGGTGGAAGGAGGTCAAGGTGAGGGTGATAGGCCGGAGTGGGGGTGGGGGCGGAGAGGTCAGGAAGAAGATTGCAGGTTAGGAAGGCGGTGCTGCCTTGCGTTTCCAAATACATGTACACCCTGTCTGTCAGGATTCCCTCCAACAACGTGCCCACCACCGATGTCAGGCTCCCTGGTCTATAGTTCCCTGGCTTGTCCTTACCATCCTTCTTAAACATTGGCGCCAATTTATCCAACCTCCAGCCTTCCGGCACCTCACCTGTGACTATCAATGATACAAATATCTCAGCAACAGGCCCAGCAATCACTTCTTTAGCTTCCCACAGCGTTCCAGGGTACACCTGATCAGGTCCTGGGAATTTATCCACCTTTTTACCCATTTAAAGACATCCAGCAAATAGAAATTATATTTTAAGTGTTTAGTGGTATACCTCTCTAGATTTTTCACGCATCGATTGTTTATCTTTAATATTGAATAATGCCAGAAAGACAACTTCCTCACTCTGAAGTTGTAATTAAAATGCATTTTGTATATTCCTATCACAACTGAAGAGAAAATGTGACAATATATTTTAAAATCAAGCCAGCAACAGTAAGAGTTTTGAGTATATCCTTGCTATATATTATTAATTGTACTTCCAAATCCCTTTTTCTTCCTGAAACCCACCTACACCTGCACCTTCCATGTATTCTTCTGACCAAACTGTACTATCTTGCATTTACCTGTGTTCAGCTAACTTTCGGCTTTTTCTCCAACATATTAATGTTCTCTTGTACTATTTTGCAGTGTTAGATGAATTCCAGAATGGCTCAATTAGTTTCCCCCATAAAATGGACCTTGAGCATTGCTGACAAAAGAGACATGTGTGAAAGCTTTTCCATCTTGCACTCATTAGGATAAATGCAAGAATTCTAAATTTCAAAGGAAGCAACAATTTATACTACATTAAGAATGGGTGGTAATTGGTTAATTGCTTGGCAATTAAGTTCTGGTTGAAGCATTGTGAGGTTGTAAGTTAGCTCGCTGAGTTGATGGGTTTTTTTCAGAGCTTTTGTCACTCTGCTAGGTAACATCAGTGAGCCTCCGGTGAAGCATTCATTTTTCCATCCCACTTGCTATTTAGGTGTCTTGGTTTGTTGTGATAGGTGATACAGTTTCTCGTTCTATTTCTGAGAGGTTGGTAAATGGGGTCCAAATCTCTGTTTGTTAATGGATTTCTGGTTGGAATGCCAGGCCTCTAGGAATTTGCATGCATGCCTTTGTTTGGCCTGTCCCAGTCAAACTGGTGTCCCTCTTCATCTGTGTGTATGGATTAACAAGACAGACTTCCAAAGAATGAAACCTGAAGGATCCAACTCATTCCATTTCTACGAATTACCAAAGGTACGTAAAGAGACCCATAGTCTCTCTTCCCAGCACACCGACATACAGACTAGCAAAGGAACTCCATCAACTCGACCCAGGATTTCCTTAACATCATCAAAGATACCAAGGTAGACGACGATGAGGTCATGGTTTCCTTCAACGTGACTGCCCTATTCACATCAATAAACATCACCCTACCCAAAGAAACACTGGCCTCACTGCTAGGTGACCCAAGGATAGCATCCTCAAACTTCTAGACCTGTGTCTTGCAACCCACTTCAACTTCAACGTCAAGATCTACAAACAAATTAATACAAATTAGTAGAAGCAGTTATGCAGAGGTTAGAACGAACAGCCCTTCCCATGATCCAGCCCAAGCTTTGGTTCCACTGTGGATGACACCTTTTTATCATCACAAAACACAATAAATTAGAAGAAAGCCACAAGCACATAACCAGCATCCTTACTGGTATAAAATTCACTAAAGAGTAAGAGAGCAATAACCAACTTCCCTTCCTAGATGTCACAGTAAAATGAAAAGCGGATGGAGAGCTGCAGACCAGCGTTTACGGGAAGGCCACACACACTGACCAGATACTCAACTACAGGAGCAACGCCCGAGCACCCACAAACAGGTTACCATACGCTGCAGCACCCAGGAACTGCGAGAAGTCAAGGAACAACCTTACCCAATAAGCGCAGTCTGCCAATTCCTGCACAACAGACCTAAACAGGAAGACACAGCACACCCAGAGACTCTACCCATCCTACCATACATCAAAGACATTTCAGAGATGACGACCGGACTATTCTAGCACTGAGGCATCATGGTGGCACAAACCTACCACCACACTGAAACAGCTCCTGATGAATCTAAAGGACCCCGTACCCACAGCCAGCAGAACAAATGTCATATACAAAATGCCCTGCAAGGACTGCAACAAACACTACATTGGACAGGCAGGCAGGAAACTAGCCACCAGGATACATGAGCACTAACTAGCCACTAAAAGACATGACCAATCATCACTGGTATCCATACACACAGATGAAGAGGGACACCAGTTCGACTAGGACAATACATCAATCCAGAGACAAACAAAGGCATTCACAGGCATTCTCAGAGGCCTGGCATTCAATCTGGAACTGCATTAACAAACTCAACGATTTGGACCCCATTTAGCAACCTCTCAAACAGAACTGGAAATGATATCACCTACTGCAACAAACCAAGATACCTAAATAGCAAGTGGAACAGAACATGTTTCACCGGAGGCTCACTGATATGTTACCGAGCATGATGGCAAAATATCTGAGAACAAACCCACCAGCTCAGCGAGCAAACTTGCAACCTGATTCACAATCTGAGCTACAAAGCTTCTCCGAAATCTCTCTTGTTATTGTGAAGCATGCATCAGCGAATTTTGTTTCCCACCCTTTTTATTTAGTTCAAAATAAAAGGCACTATGCCTTGATATGTTGCTCTATCCTTTAGAGGACAGGTTCCGAAGTTTGAATAGACTAAGCTTTTGTAGCAAAAATGAGCCACATTGTGCACCCTCATAATAATCTTTAGTGGGTGTTGGTGTAATTCATAACCCAATTTGGGCACCATTTGTTGAAAAATCCTATCATGGCATAACACCTGACATTAAGTATTATGTCCTGAGTTTTGCAAGCATGGAATGGTTGAGTACAGTTAGTACTCTGCCCGTAGCAAGCAGCAAAAAGAATGTTGTGATATATATTCTAATGACCAACAGATTATAATGTTGTAGACTGTCATCTGTTTTTTCCATAGTAAAGCCTTGACCAATCTGCATATGGTTTTGCTTACTTTTGAAATTTTGGTATGTTTGCTTCTACCCTGACCAGTACAAACTTTGACTGTGGCTTTTTTGCTGAAAAAAAGAAACTATGTATGTGATAATGCAGAGAAATGTTTTGTTAGATGCAGATTGCAATGACTATTGTGGAATTAAGTTTATATGTTTGTTTAAATGACTGGTGAAATGTAGTAGCAACTGTCGGTTATTTATCTGAGGGGAAAGCAAATAATTGAACTTAAATCAGAAATATTGTTAATGTTCAAATTTCTGAAAGTAAATCTCCACAGTTCTAATTTGCTGCTTTCTAATGTTCTGTCATTCTGATAGTGAACACTAATTTTATATGAATTCTTGGCACTTGTTGCAGGTTAGGTTTATTTTTGAATACTGGTCTGCTGTTACTCTTAGGATTTTTCTTTGAATGGGTGTTTCTGGATAGGAGATGGAAGAATATGTCCTGTTGTCGTTTTGTGATCAGGGAATTAGCAATCTGGTTGGTTGCGGCTTTATTCATCACGACAATTCTTTTGGTTAAACAAAAGTAAGTACACTGTGTGTTTAAATCTGTTAGTTACAGAGAACCTGGAAAGACATCCTTTGCGCAATTCCTTGCCATGAAAGGCAATGAACTAGCCTTTATTTTTCACAAAAGTATCACTAGGAATAATTGATCTGATTGATATTTTGTACCAATTGACTGACCCATCCCATATTATAATAGTAACTGCACTTTCTGGTACAGTATTGACTAGGAATTGCATTATTATAAATTAAGACGAGGAAAAAGACCTGTTTGTTTTTTTTTTTTGTTTGCAATGCAGTAAACAAGAACAGATTATAGCTTGCACTGTATGATACCCATTCACGCTATCTGGACAAATTCACGTTGTTATGAGGGGAAATGATATGCGGAATGAATCTGTTTCAATTTATATCTAAATAGTAGATACAAATGAATTCAAAGTAGACTATTTTGTCAACAAGATCATGGCAGATCTGTTTTTGATTTTAAATTCCGCATTTCTATCTGCCACTGATTATTAACCCTAATTCCCCTGCCACACAAGAATCTTTTAGGGTGTAGGTTTGCTGTGCTGTAGCACAGCTTCGGAAAACAGAGGAGAACCACCTATACAACGTATTCAAGAAGAACGGATACTCAAAAAATACAGTCCGCAGGTTCCTCAAGAACAAACCACGACAAGCAGACCAAACACAGCCAGAAACCCTAACCACCTTACCATGCATCAAAGAAGTTTCAGAAATGACAGCCAGATTACTAAGACCCCTCGGAATCCTAGTAGCGCACAAACTCACCAACACTCTCAAACAAAAACTAACAAACTTAAAAGACCCAGTACAACCCATGGACAAAACCAACGTCATCTACAAAATACCATGCAAGGACTGCCACAAACACTACGTGGGACAAACAGGAAGAAAGTTAGCCACCAGGATACACGAACACCAGCTAGCCACAAAAAGACACGACCCTCTCTCCCTCATAGCCCTACACACGGATGAAAAAAAACCACCATTTCGACTGGGACAACACATCTATCCTGGGACAGACTAAGCAAAGACATGCCAGAGAATTCCTAGAGGCCTGGCACTCCAACCACAACGCCATAAACAAACACACAGATCTAGATGCCATCTATCAACCCCTCAGAAAACAAACAGGAAATGACATCACCACAAACCCCAGGAACCGCATCCAGGAGAAAGATATAAATAGAAAGCAGGAGACAACAGCTTCGCTTCACTTGGAGGTCGCCACTGATGTTACCTAGCCAGGTAATGAAACGTCTGGATATCAAACCTACAGCTCAGCGAGCAAACCTACACCCTAAACCTCAACCTGAGCTACAAACTTTGCACACAAGAATCTATCCACCACTGCCCTGAAACTATTCAATGATTTTCCTCTGCTGCCTTCTGAAGCAAAGCGTTTAAAAGAGACACCCCCTCAGTGAAAAAAATCTCATCTGCCTTGCTGCAGAAAGAAATGACTCCTAAACTTGAAATCGTACATCCTGCTTTGGTTCTGACCCTCCAGTGGAAACATCGTTCCATGTTCACCTTGTCAAGACCATACAGGATTTTTTTACACTTCAATCTAGTCACCTGTTTTTTTTTTTCCCCTCTCCCGCCTTTAAATTCTAGTGGAAGAAAGTCCAGCCTGTCCAAACTATCTCCATAAGACAACCCACTCATTGCAGATATCAGCATAGTAAACCACCTCCAATGTATTTATAGAGATGTCTCTTGGTCTCTTGATATTGGTCTATTTGGTACAATATTTTGATGCCAGTGTTAGTTCTTGCTGGATCAACAATTTTGTACTTTTCACGGTTTTTGAACAATGTTTGTATGCCCAATGAGCATGAGCAGTTTCCGGGCCATTGCTGTGAAACAGAGTTCTTCAAATTGGTAGTCTTTCTCAAGATCGTCTCAATGTAGACTTGATGTCTCCGTGAAGTGAATAGAAAAGGTGCATATTTTTGTAAAGTTCATCTCCTAAGAATAAACTACACCACACTTTAAACGCCATCTGGTAAATACAATAGTATGCTCATTCATTTTTCTTCTAGACCTTCATTTAAACCGTATCTTCCTGTTTATTTTCAACAGATTGTATTTCATTAATCTCTTTTTTTTTTTGCTAAGCAAGGTATTGCTCTTACAATCTCTGCCCACTTCATGTAGCCATTTTAGTCATCTTTGAATAACGTAGAGTTATTCAAATTGAATCCTGATGCTGTAACAAGTACAGCTTGGTGAATACAGTAACCAGTGTTGCAACCTGTAGCAGACAGAAGCCATTTCAAGAGCAAGATGAGGAGAATGGTGAAGAGAAGTGAAGATCAGCCAGAGGAGCTTGAGATTGAAATAGTTGAGGAGAGCAGGGTGCACCAGGATATAATTGGAAGAGAAGAACATGATCCAGGAATGAAATGGATCCACAGAGTATAATTTCCAGGAAATCAGAAGCCATTCTAGTTCATGACTCCAGAGTAGTGGAGGTGCAGCAAGCAAACTAACAAAGCAGTACAAGTGAGAAGATTTATGGAAGAGAAAATCAGAATTTAATTCACATTTCTTCTTTGAAAATCCACTTAATAGTAATGTTTCTTTGATTTTGTGGAGAGACTGATCCTCCTTCCACAAGATGTTTGATTTTTATTAGCTTCATTAGAGGTTTGTTTTGCTTCCGCAACGTGTCTCTCAGAATGTACTCATGGAAAAGGAGTATTCCTGTCATGGGGCAATAAATCAAAATGGTTCAATTTTTGCCACATTTTAATGACTGTAGATTATGTAGTATTAAAAGACAAAAAAAGTGTAGAGGGAGAAAAGACATTGAGGTAGAGGTTGACCTTTAAATAAAAATGTTTTCTTTTCTCATGGCCTGTCAAAAATTGTGGCAGGAAATTGTCCTACAGTAGCCAGCAACCTTTGCATCTGTCAATGAGACCTTTTTATTTTCACAAGGCTGAAGGTAGATTCTATTCATTATTAGAGCAGTTATGTCAGCTGAAGATCCAAAGGTCATAGCCACTGACATTAGCCTTTTGATAAGATTGCCACCCTAAGCAGTGGTGCAACTAAAATGTAATCCATCTTAATGTGACTCTGCTATCCTAAACAATGATGCAACTGAAACAACATCTGTTGAAAACAATGGCGTGACCATAAAATGTCAAACATTATAACCTAATAGGTACAAGTCTTGTCTATCAAATGTCTTGTAAAACAAGTAGCCATCATTATCTAGGATTGTTATGTTAGGATGTAAGAACTGCATTTATTGTTAAAAGTTGTGCTTGAGAAAAGTATTTTTAGGCACCCTGTCTCCATGCTTTTATAATAGATCTGGACATATCTGTTTTCTGAAAAATGCTTTCATATAATTTCCCAATGGGTCAAGCATTAATGTGCTTTCCACACTCACTTTGTACAGCATGTCCTTTTTTCATCAAAATATTTTAGATGTATTTAAAATTACTGTGTCCATTCAGCTCTTGCTGAATAGCTGTAGGTTACAGCATTTAAAGTATGGTTTAGTTTTGCCTTTTGAGATGAACTTTACACATGTATATGCCTTTCCTATGATGTGCCATTGTAAATCTACCTACGAAGTGGCGATTGTTGCCTTCAGCACTGTGAAGTTACGATTTCTTAGTTCTTTTCCTGTGTGTTCCTTTTCCACTTTGTAATAAATGCAGATCATAAAATGGAATGTGCTCCCAAGAACATTTCACTGTATTATCTTTGGTGAAGGAATATTAATTGCACGTTCGTAGTAAAAATACATGCAAAGTGTCTCAGTAAAAACATTTTTTAATATAATGTTTTTGGTATTATTGTAATTGTAGATTAAATACAATGTAATTTTTATAATTATTTAGCTGTTAAGGGTCATTATGTAGTATGTTTTCAACTCCAAATATGGTATTGCACTGTTTAGAAGCGAGATCAGTGGTGAATGATCTGAACCAGACTTCAGAAATGGCAGATGAAGTTTAATTCAGATAAATGTGAGGTGCTGCATTTTGGGAAAGCAAATCTTAGCATGACTTGTACACTTAATGGTAAGGTCCTAGGGAGTGTTGCTGAACAAAGAGACCTTTGAGAGAAGGTTCATAGCTCCTTGACAGTGGAGTCACAGGTAGAGAGGATAGTGAAAAAGGCATTTGGTATGCTTTCCTTTATTAGAGTATTGAGTACAGGAGTTGGGAGGTCATGTTGCGACTGTACAGGACATTGGTAAGGCCACTGATGGAATATTGCGTGCAATTCTAGTCTCCTTCCTATCGGACAGATGTTGTGAAACTTGAAAGGGTTCAGAAAAGATTTACAAAGGATGTTGCCAGGGTTGGAGGATTTGAGCTATAGGGAGAGGCTGAACAGGCTGGGGATGTTTTCCCTGGAGTGTCGGAGGCTGAAGGGTGACCTTATAGAGGTTTACAAAATTGAGGGGCATGGATAGGATAAATAGACAAAGTCTTTTCCCTGGGGTGGGGGAGTCCAGAACCAGAGGGAATAGGTTTAGGGTGAGAGGGGAAAGATATAAAAGAGACCTATAGGGCAACTTTTTCACGCAGGAGGTGGTACGTGTATGGAATGAGCTACCACAGGAAGTGGTGGAGGCTGGTACAATTGCAACATTTAAGAGGCATTTGGATGGGTATATGAATAGGAAGGGTTTGGAGGGATATGGGCCAGGTTCTGGCAGGTGGGACTAGATTGGGTTGGGATATCTGGCCGGCATGGACGGGTTGGACCAAAAGGTCTGTATGTCTCTATGACTCTATTCAGTAACAAAAACTGGAATGTTCCTGTTCGTTTGTAACCTAAATATATTGTAACATTATTGCACATATGTTTATTAGAGAAACTGCATATTTTTGAAAAGAGCCTGTGAAGTATGCATTTGTCCATCTTTTGTCACAACCAGTTTCAATCAGTAACTTGTCATTAGAAAATTGATTCTGTACCGCAAACAACCAGCACATGCTTAGTAAAATTACTTAGTGTTGAATATTTTGGCCACTAATATTATATTGATAATTATACTCTGCATAATTTTCAAAATGCCAGTACTCAATGTTGTCCATAAAAGTAAGTAAATTGCCCATTTTTGAAGTGCATATTTTTGTTTGGAGACCAGTGTTGTAGTGAAATAAGATTTCAGTCTCTTTGAATTTTTCTTAAGTCTACCGCGTAATGCTTCTAAATTGTCTAAATCACTTCTGTACAGTATGCTGCTAGATTACAAATTTGAAACTCAGTTACTGATCTCTTCTTCAAATTCAATAGTGCTGAAGTAGGGTGGACTTTAAATGGGAAGTTGTGATGTTCTCAATGGGCAGTCTTGCTGACTATTCTAAGAACTTTAGGGTATATTCTGACTTTCTAATTGAATAGTCATTTATCCTGTTCCCCACATACTTCTGGTTGGAAAGCAGCTGACGAATATGAAACCTCACATTTTGTTCTTTGGAGGAGGAAAATTGCTATTGAATCCTCTTGGGATTCAATTTAGAATCTTTCCCTTTGAAATTTGAAGTAGTGACAATATTGACTGTTCTATCCAAAGGGCTTTCTTAGTCCATTTTTCATAATTTAAACCCCCACCCACCCTGTTTTTTGGTAATTCTAGTAACCAGCTCTCATCAGTTGACAGATGAGGATTGTAGACAGTGAGATGTTGTGATAGCTCCTTAGAATAAAAGATCGGCAAATTCCATTTAATATTTTAAGGCTGCTGGTTTTACCTAACTTTTGCAGGCTTGCTGATTTCCTAGATTAGGTAATTTTTATTTTGGCTTTTTTTTTTGATGGTGATAATACCACACATTTATTTTGGAAACATTGGAAATTTGCACTGACCTTAATTTCTCCAATTCAGATAAATTTCAGGTGCCAAGATGGTAAATCTTGGTGAATAGCAATTAATACTTTAGTTTAGTTTTTTTTTGCTGTGTCAGGAGGTACCAGTGAAAGAATTTCCTATTAACTGTAATTCTTCCAGTGAATATAGATCTAATCCTTTCAGTCTCTTCTTAAATCTCCTTATCCCAAGGACCACTCTAAAATTGTTTGTTACTCTGTGTTAGGACATGTTTGTCCGCCCTTGGCGAAGGAGACTAAAACTGCACAAAACTCTCATGATGTGGCCTTCCCAATACCCTGTATAACTCGAAGAATTCTTAATTATTACACTCCAATCCCTGCATAACAAAAGTTAGCATACAATTTATACTTTCTTACTGTATTTACATATTACTTCTAAATATGATTAATTTAAGTGGACTCTTCAGTCTCCATGAATGTAAACATTTCCCAGTCTCAACCCTTTTTTTTTAAAAAAAAACTGTCCATTCTTCTAATAAGAATGAAAAGTTCCCATCCCTTTTAACAAGATAGTTTAAACCAATTCATCATAGTAAAACTGGGAGAAAGTGAGGACTGCAGATGCTGGAGATCAGAGCTGAAAAATGTGTTGCTGAAAAAGCACAGCAGGTCAGGCAGCATGCAAGAAGCAGGAGAATCGACGTTTCAGGCATAAGCCCTTCTTCAGGAATGAGAAAAGTGTGCCAAGCAGGCTAGGGAGGAGGGAGGGGTGTTGGGAATGTGATAGGTGGAAGGAGGTTAAGGTGAGGGTGATAGGCTGGAGAGGGGGTGGGGCAGAGAGGTCAGGAAGAAGATTGCAGGGCAAGAAGGTAGTGCTGAGTCCAAGGATTGGGACTGAGATAAGGTGGGAGGGGGAGGAAGCTGGAGAAATCTGCATTCATCCCTTGTGTGGGTAAGGGTGGGAAGAAGGTGGCGGAAGAATTGTTCGATGTCTCGCCACGTGTAAAGATCAGTCCTCAGCAGAGGCCTCACCTTCATCCCCCTACGCTCCTGGATGAACGAGTTTAACACGCGGTGAGACATCATACAATTCTTCCGCTGCCTTCGCCTCCGCACCTACTTCTTCAATCAGGATTCTCGCCCACCCTCTGAAGACCCCTTTTCCCGCCTCCAACACACCCCATCCACCTGGATACCCCATGCTGGCCTCTTACCCACCCTCGATCTCTTCATAGCCAACTGCCAACACAACATTGACTGCCTCAACCTGTCCACCCCTCTTACCCACTCGAATCTCTCACCCCTCGCAGCGTGCAGCCCTTCACTCCCTCCGCTCCAACCCCAACATCACTATCAAACCAGCAGACAAGGGTGGCGCGATGGTAGTTTGGCGCACTGATCTTTACATTGCTGAGACTAAACGCCAGCTCGTAGACACCTCCTCCTACTGCCCCCCTTGACCATGACCCCACCTCCCACCACCAAACCATCATCTCCCAGACCATCCATAACGTCATCACCTCAGGGGATCTCCCATCCACCGCCTCCAACCTCATAGTCCCCACAACCCCGCACCGCCCGTTTCTACCTCCTGCCCAAAATCCACAAACCTGACTGCCCCGGCCGACCCATTGTCTCAGCCTGCTCCTGCCCCGCCGAACTCCTCTCTGCATACCTCGACACGGTCTAGTCCCCCTTTGTCCAAGAACTCACCACCTACATTCAGGACGCCACCCACGCCCTCCACCTCCTCCATGATTTTCGCTTCCCCGGCCCCCAACACCTTATCTTCACCAGGGACATCTAGTCCCCTGTACACCTCCATCCCCCATCACGAAGGCCTCAAAGCCCTCCACTACTTCCTTTTCCTGCCGATCCAACCAGTACCCTTCCACTGACGCCCTCCTTCGGCTGAGTGAACTGGTCCTCACTCTGAACAACTTCTCTTTCCAATCCTCCCACTTCCTCCCAAACCAAAGGAGTAGCCATGGGCACCCGCGTGGGCCCTAGCTATGCCTGCCTCTTCGTAGGATATGTGGAACAGTCCATCTTCCGCAGCTACACTGGCACCACCCCCCCCACCTTTTTCCTCCGCTACATTGATGACTGTATCGGTGCTACCTCGTGCTCCCACGAGGAGGTTAAACAGTTCATCCACTTTACTAACACCTTCCACCCCGACCTTAAATTTTACCTGGACCGTCTCAGACTCCTCCCTCCCCTTCCTAGAACTCTCCATTTCTATCTCTGGCGACCGATTCAACATGGACATTTACTATAAACCGACCGACCTCTCCCACAGCTACCTAGATTACACCGACTCCCACCCTGTCCCTGTAAAAACGCCGTCCCATGTTCTCAATTCCTTCGCCTCCGCTGCATCTGTTCCCAGGAGGACCAATTTCAATAGTGAGCAACTCAGATGGCCTCCTTCTTCAAAGACTGCAATTTCCCCTCAGACGTGGTTGACGATGCTCTCCACTGCATCTCCTCCGCTGTCCACTCCTCCGCCCTTGAACCCCACCCCTCCAATCGCCACCAGAACAGAAACCCACTGGTCCTCACCTACCACCCACCAACCTCCCAGATACATAGTCATTTCCACCATCTCCAAACAGACCCCCACCACCCAGGATATATTTCCCTCCCCTCCCCCTCCCCCTCCCCTATCAGCGTTCCAGAAAGAACCACTCCCTCCGTGACTCCCTCGTCAGGTCCACAATCCCCCACCAACCCAACCTCCACTCCTGGCACCTTCCCCTGCAACCGTAAGAAATCCAAAACTTGTGCCCACACCTCCCTCCTCACTTCCCTCCAAGGCCCCAAGGGGTCCTTCCATATCTGTCACAAATTCACCTGCACCTCCACACACACCATTTACTGCATCCGCTGCACCCAATGTGGCCTCCTCTACATAGGGGAGACAGGCCGCCTACTTGTGGAACGTTTCAGTGAACACCTCTGGGACACCCGCCACCAACCAATCCAACCGTCCCGTGGCTGAACACTTTAACTCCCCCTTCCACTCCGCCAAGGACATGCAGGTTCTTGGCCTCCTCCATCGCCAGACCATGGCAACATGACGCCTGGAGGAAGAACATCTCATCTTCCGCCTAGGAACCCTCCAACCACAAGGGATGAATGTAGATTTCTCCAGCTTCCTCATTTTCCCTCCCCCCCCCCCCCCCCCCCCCCCCCCCCCCAAACTTATCTCAGTCCCAACCCTCAGACTCAGCACCGCCTTCTTGACCTGCAATCTTCTTCCCAACCTCTCTGCCCCCACCCCCACTCCGGCCTATCACCCTCACCTTGACTTCCTTCCACCTATCGCATTTCAAACGCCCCTCCCCCAAGTTCCTCCTCCCTACCTTTTATCTTAGCCTGCTTGGCACACCTTCCTCATCCCTGAAGAAGGGCTTATGCCTGAAACGTCGATTCTCCTGCTCCTTGGATGCTGCCTGACCTGCTGCGCTTTTCCAGCAACACATTTTTCATCATAGTAAAACTGTCCTTTCCTCAGTTGGTTTTATATTTCAGTTCCAAAGTTGATTTCTCACCATTTTCTATAATTTTCTTTCTACTGCTGCTGACATATTGAACTCTCAAATTGTTTTATTTGTGGAAATTTGACTATATATGCTAGTTTGCCCAGGAGTGTGCAAACGGTAAAATATGGAAACAAGCCTAAGATACTCACTGTCTGTCTTCCAATAAAATAGCCTATTCTACGAAATTGGATTGTAACTAAACAAGAAATTAACATCTTAAATGATATTTTTCCATATCAAGCAATTTAGTTTCATTTGGCACTTCTGTATTTAAAGAAGAAAAAATTGTATCTCGCTCAGTTATTTCGTTTTTCACATTTTGAAGATTTTGATGAATGGTATAACTAATACACTTTATCTGCACACTATTAAATTCAAGTCTCCCCCTATTATATTAGCTCATACATATCTAGCCTCCAGCAGGTAAACGCATTAATTAAAACTGTGAGGACATGGTCATAACAGTAATTGACAATAATGAGCGATTCATTGTTTACGTTTTGGCTTTTAAAAAAAATAATTCACAGGATGAGGGCGTTGCTGGCTCAGCCAAAGTTTATTGTCAATCATTATTTGCCCAGCAGGCAACTAAGAGTCAACCAGTTTGTGGTCTGGAATCACTTGTAGACTGGACCAAATCAGGACAGTGCTTTGCTTCCCTAAAGGGCATTAATGAATCGGATCAGTTCCTCCAAAAATTGGCCATGATTTCATTAAGTTTTATTTTATTTCATTGAGTTCATATTCCACCAACTGCTATGGTAGAATTTGAATCTGAGTCCATTGAACGTTACCTGGGTCTCTGGATTAATAATCCAGTGATAATACCTCCAAGGCTTTCACCTAACTTAGTGTTTTGTTTAGTGAAGATGAATATATAAAACTGAATATGGTTTACAATTGGGAATGGAATTTTGTCAAATGTAGAGTTTTTGATTTAATGGTTTGGGGTGATCTGCATTGAAGTTGATAATTTTCAAAAGGAAATTTTGAGTTTCCATTTAATAGCTAAAAAGAAGACTTAAAAAGTTTCACAGTTAAGATGTTTACTGTATCAAAAGACTTAAAAATATTATCGACTAAAGATTTGACTTCTGGGCAGCTTCGAATGAAAAACCCAGTTTCAAAAAAAATTCACTACACAGGGTATATATTACACTGCCTTTTTAGCAGACATTCAATTCTTCTAGAAACAGCCAAAAATAATTTTTAGTTCTTGAGACTTTATTCTGTTCTTTTCCTTTCTCAGCCTAGTAACTTGTAACCCCAGAGCTGTATTTCACGGTAACAATATTAAAGCAAACCTCCCTCTACTACAAGCTGGGAAAACCTGCTGCTTTGCTAAAGCTCAAGAAATTGGTTCCTTATTGTGCTGTCACCCCCCCTCATTCTAGAAACAAAATTTAAATCCACAAAATGTTTGGGTTTTTAGACTAAACCTTTTATGTGAAAACTGAACCAAAAAAAACCTGACAATTAGTGGGGTTGCATATTTGTTGATCACCAAATATTCTGTTTTACAATTTGTGTATTTCTGTTTTGTTTATCGCATCAGGAATTCTGGAAGATCAACGCTTAAATAGTCTACAGAATGGTACTATTGAGCAACAGATTGGGAATGTGTGGTACAATGCTGCGCCATTATCGATATGGTGGCAAATTCCACAGTATGTAATGATTGGGGTCAGTGAAATATTCGCAAGCATAGCAGGTACGTTTGGAAAACTAAGCTATTAAGTCTTTAGCTTATGCAAATAATTATCACCGTACATCCCCAAAGTTTTTGTGTACACTAGTTGCTGTTGAACTTAAATCAATATTCTTTAAAAGCAGCAAAGTCCAGATAATTTCATTAGATGTAAATAACAAGTGTTGTGGATGTTTTATGAATGAGATTGTGATAAATTTGGAATTCATTTCTAGGTTACTGTGGGTGTATATTTTAACATTATTAAGATATGACCTGTTTGAATTTATGACAGCAAAATTCCACTTCAACCATTTTTTTACTCTAGGAAGCAAATATTGCCACCAAGATTTCATGCTCCTGCTTTAGTTTTTATTCAAAATGTCATAATGTACATGTACGTTTTCTTGCCTGTATAAGGATAGCCTATTCCAAGTACCAGTTGCACGTGCAACTTCAAAATTTGATTTGTTTTGTGTATGTTTCTACCTGTTTCACTGCCATCAAGAACAGTACTTTTTCTTGTTTATCTTCGAGCAATGTGTGCATCATTGGCTCGGCCAGTATTTATTGCTCATCCCTATTTGTCCTTGAGAAGGTGGTAGTAAGCTAATGTCTTGACCTGCTGCAGTCCAAGGGGTGTAGATACATTTAGTGTTGCTAGGGAATTCCAGGATTTTTGTCCCAGCAGCAGTGAAGAAATGGCAGCACAATGCCAACTCCAGGATGGTGTATAGTTTAAAGGGGAACCTGCAGGTGGTAGTGTTCCCATGCATCTGCCACTCCTGTTCTTCTGGGTTTTATTATGTGTAGATAAATTATTTGCTTCCTCTTTGGGACTTGATTAAGGTATTTTGAAAGTCATGCCACAGCAATATTGTATTCATCTCTGACACTTCAATATTTTAATTGTAGTTACACAGATCAAATACTTGATACTTTTTGATGCATCACATTATTAATCAAGGTGGAAGTTTAAAGTTGACCCTTCGATTTTTTTTTTTTCATTGCCAAATGCATTGAAATTCTTTCGGGGTCATGCTTTTAGTTTGCCTCTCATTCGATTGCATTTATTTCATTTAATGGAGCTGCTAGATAATGACTATATGGTGATATCAATCAGGTGCAATTGATTTGTAAGCCAATAAGACATTACTGAAATCAAGGTTAACATTGGGTATGTCGGGTACACACGACCAAATCCTGAAAGTTCACTGGTCCCAGTCGTGGTTTGATACATTTGGAATCTTTTGTGGCATTTTGTAGATATCCAGTGTCAAGTAAAGTGATCTGTGTAGTTATAGTAGTAATCACTACTCTTCTTTGGTAGTGTTAATTTCTAATTTTTTTAGATATAAAATAATCAGTGAGTTACTCAGCTAAGTACAGGTGTTTTTTTTAAAATCAATCTTCTTAAGAATAAAATCTGTGAATCAAATGTGGACTGTAAAATGCCAAATGTGCTGGCTTTATTGCACAAACTATATTTTGTGCATTCTACTGAATGTTAATTCCACTGCATGTTTTATCTGTAAACATAGCAAATTTTCCATTCTTTTGCCAGAATCATGGCATCAGGTAGATTAAAGCAACCCCCTTATCTTGTGATTGAATTAGTTATCCATCAACTTCCACATTAAAATAATATGGTCATTGTGTAATTACAAAATATAAACATAATTTTCAATCAAGCCTTCTTGGAACTCTTAAAATTGATGTTCATTTGCCCTGTACTTAGCGTAGTTCATCGGTTTGAAGCTAGCCAAGAAGTTGTCAGTAAGTAGCATTATATTGCAGCCCAGAATATATTGCAGTTTATTTAATAAGCTCACCCAGACTCAACCTAGTTGATCTTCTCGGAACTTCCTCCAATTCAGTATTTCTCCCCTCTGGTCAGAAGATCAAGATTGTTCACTGTATTCAAGGTCTGATCTAACTTGTGCCTTGCAGTTTTAGCAAGAACTCCCTATTTCATACTCCTGCTTTCCTTTTGAAATAAAGGCCAATATTCCATGTGTCTTTCCTGTTATTTTTTTTTTATCTTTTTATTCTTTTTTTTACATCAAAGGGCAATGCTGTGTGATCAAAACAGCGAAGGGGGTTGTCATCTTTTATTTTTTTTTTCTCTTTTTGTTTTTACCCCCACACTACCGCCTAATTGCGGTAGTGCTTATTTCTTTCCCCAGCACCCATGGTGTGTGTGTGTGTGTGTAGATGTGAGACACAGTGAAAGAGTCTTTCCTGTTATAGTCATTGTAGTGAGTTCCCTGATTGGACTAGATTAACAGTTCCAATCAGGGAACTCTGGCTGACAGATATAAACAGGAGTGTCAGAGGTCCTATGCTTTCTGAGAACTGGTTCTGACTGAGCTAGATCAGTGTCAAGAATGTAAATAAAGGGTAACATGGTGACAGGATACCAGCCTCTGAGGAGTTATTTCACCTATTATTCACTGAACTTGGATGCTGATGTTTTGTGATTCATGCATGTAGACCCTCAAAATTCCATTACTTTCTGTAGTCTTCCCATTTAAATGATATTCAGCTCCTCTGTTCTTCCTGCCATAGTGCATAACTTTGCATTCTAATATAGCTCTTTGTGAGATTAGATGTGGGGTGGGATTAAATGGGTAACAGTTCTTAGCATATCATGCAGCAGCTCCAATTAGCTGATTTTAAAAGTTTGAGACAGGAAAAGGAACAAGCAGGCAACCTGCTGCCAAGAGGTAGGTTGGAACTTTAAAATAGGTAAGTGAAGTTGAAAGCCACTCATTTATCCATTTGGCAGGGAGTTTCCAGCAGCTGAAACAAGGCAAGGACTCGGGGGGGGGGGGGGGGGGGAGGGGGGAGAAAAAATGTCTTTACATCGCTCCTTGTGGGGCAAGAAAGCCCCCACATTTCTTGATCATCAGAACCCTCCACTTTGGGGTCATAAATCTGATTTGCCTGCTACTGCTATGTCCCTCCTACTCAAATGGATGTAATAGGTTCCCCGCCTGGATGTTTACTTTATCAGTGGTAAAATACTCGCATTGTGGTGTTAAACGTCTGCATCAAAATTCAAGAACCACAGCCTGCCAGGTAACCCCAATGTTTTGCCCTCTGTTGTCAACTCCATCTGTCCCATTCATGTCACATCCCTCCGTAAATATCAGGTTTGCATCAGTTAGGGCACTTGACTAGTTTTCATTTGTTGACCTTAAAAATAGTTGTCTTGCAAGACCCAATACCTAGATGAATGCTCCACACCTTCAAATCCTTGTGGAGCTGTTTTAAATTTAAATATTTCAGCTAACTTTTTTCATTTGGAAGAATCCAGGCATCTTTTCCATCAGCCTCAGGAGTATGTGCCAGTGTTCATCTGGCATTCTGTTCCTTTTAAGGAGCATCCTCAGGTTGCTGATTGTGGCTTATGCAATGATATCACTGGGGGCATAGGCTCCTAGAACTGCCCCAACTGATTTGGGGAGTGAATCTATACTGTTGATGTTATTCTGCATCATACTCCAGCCATCCAGTGAACTGACCTAACCACCCCCTCATCTGGCATTAGCTATGTAAAATGCTTAAAAGGCATTGAGAAAATAATTCCTAGGGAAACCTAGAAATTCTCGAGACAAGCTTTTCTGCCATAAAGTTGGCAGCAGATTTGCCCAGGCCAAACTCCTCCAGACCTCTGTTTAATGGTGTAAATTTGAATTGAGGTAGAAATTGGGTTCCTCTCCATTTTCAGGTTCCCAAATCTGAGATCCACTCTAATGATTTATTTCAATTTGAAATTTGATGCTTTTAATCTTTTAAAAAGACGAGAAGTAAAAATTTGCAGTGCCACACTGAAAAGCTAGTATTGGTTTTAAATGTATTTGCTTAGATTATTTGCAGTTGCATGTAAACATTAATATTCAATTACTGCACTTCTGTATAATTAGTGTAATATATCAAATTGAACAGTAATTGGCTGAATATGTGGAACTGGAAGTTGTTGCCTTAGTTTTACTGTGTTATACATGTAATACAAATTAAATCTTGTACACTAAGCAATTTAAACTTTGTGACACCATATTGTATTTCTTTCCCATTTAAAGAGTAGCAAGTTACGAAATATAGGATAGAAAGTTATTTTCCAAATTAATTGGGGGGTGGTGGGGGGGGAGAAAATGGCAACAGATGGTGTTTGAAGTAAAAAATTGAGATATCATTCATTCATTTTGAACCTAAAGAAAGACAAAACTCTTCCCTCTGATGGGACGATCCAGAGCAAGAGCACATAACCTTAAAAATTAACTGCATTGATTGATGAAAGCATTTCCTTACACAAATGGATAATGGAAATCTCTACTCAAAACCCTTTGAGGATAGGCCAGTTGAGAATATCACCAGCTATTTCTGGCTAAATGTGCTCCAGGTAGCATTGGCCGAAGATATTCACAAAACTGGCATGGTGAGACTGGGTTCTAATGGGAAGTGCGTGCTAGAGACTGGCTTGGAAAGTAGGGATTAATATAAGGATTTACTGATTCTCTGTTGGGAATTCAAAATCCCTGCTTTGTGAACATATTTGAGGAATGACTGGGCTGTGGTCAAAGCTTTGCTGTATTTCCAGTCAGTTATTAAAAGAAATAGTGCAGGAATATTTTCAGCAAACCCATAAAAACAAATTTACTTCCACTGCTTTAGAGCAGAATCAGGGAGATTATTCCTCACAGGCCCAATCAGAAGTTCTACAGGGAAGACCTCCTGCTGGCTCAGGCTAACTCACTACTCTGAACACCAGTTTTAATTGGTAAATGGAACAAATTTGCTTTGAGGGTGTATCATGCTTAAAGCTTAGAAGGAAAAAGAAAGCTTTAGTCACTTTGTGCAAAAATTATTAATTTTTTTTTTCTCTCTCCAACTGTGTTTTTAATGAAGTAATTTGACTCCCTGCTTGTGCCCATCTCACTTACATGAACATTGGTTGCTCATACTTGATCACTCAATGAAATTCAAATCACACCAATCTCATCGCAACCTGCCAAAATCCAAGCCAATTGCATTCATGGCTATTGCTTTGGTTTGAAGAGGTCTGAATTGAATTGGGTGATACAAATCAGTGACAGTGACTAGTTATAATGGGAGTGGAATTCTTTTCCCCTTGGTTGCTGATGATGAATTAAGGGACTAATTTGTTTAAAACCTTTAAAATGTCTTCAAATGCTTTCTTTTGTCTTTGAGAGACTAATGCTAATTCTGCTGAGTTCCAAGACATCGAATGCATTGGCAATGCCAACATTTGTCCATTTCTATATTTAAATAATAGTTGCCCTATTTTTTTTAATCCGAAGCGCATGCCTCCAGTTTTCCTGTATTAAAATCCATCTACCAAGTTTTTGGCCACTCACTCAACCTGTGTATATCCCCATGCACATTCCTTGTGTTCTCATTACAACATGCCTTCCCACTTATTTTTGAATCATTGGCAAATTTGAATATATTAAAATCTGTCCCCTTCTCTAAGTCATTAATAGAGTAATTAGAGGTCCTATAACTCAGCCTTGTAGCATTCCACTAGTTGCATCTTTTCAACCTGTAAAAGAGTAATTAATCCTGTCTTTTTTTTTTATGTTAACTGATCCTCAAACCGTGCCAATATATTGCCCTCAATACTATGACCCCATATCTTGTGCACAAGCTTTTTAGGCAGGAACTTATTGAATGCCATCTAGAAATCCAAATAAGAGAAAGTGAGGACTGCAGATGCTGGAGATCAGTCAAGAGTGGTGCTAGAAAGGCACAGCAGGTCAGGCAGCACCCGAGGCGCAGGATAATTGATGGTTTGGGTATAAGCCTTTCATCAGGAATGAGGTTTGTGAGCCAAGGGAGCTAAGAGGTAAGTGGAAGGGGGGGGGTGGAGCTGAGGGAGGGAGTGCGTAGAGATAGCTGAGAATGTGATAGGTAGATGAAGGTTAGGGAGAAGGTGATAGGTCGGTGAGGAGGGTGGAGCGGATAGCTGGGAAAGATGATAGATCGGTCAAGCGGGTGGTGCCAAGTTGGAGGCTTGGGACTGGAATAAAGTGGGGGAAGGGGAAATGAGGAAACTGGTGAAATCCACATTAATCCAGTATGGTTGCCGGGTCGCAAAGGTGGAAGATGAGGTGTTCTTCCTCCAGGCATCGGGTGGTAAGGGTTTCGTGATGGAACTGGCCTGGGACCTGCATGTCCTTGGTGGAGTGGGAGGGAGCTTGAAGTGTTCAGCCATGGGGTGGTGAGGTTGGTTAGAATGTGGATTTCACCAGTTTCCTCATTACTCATCCCTTCTACCTTAACTCAGTCACAAGCCTACAACTCAGCACTGCTCTCTTGACCTGTCCATAGTCTTTACTATCTATCTGCTCCACCCTCCTCTTCAACCTATCACCTCCCCCATCCCCCACCTACACCTACCTATCACATTCTCAGCTACTCCCCCCAGCCTAGCCCCCCTCCCATTTATCTCTCAGCCCCCTTGGCTCACAAGCTTCATTCCTGATGAAGACCTTATGCCCAAAACATCGATCTTCCTGCTCCTTGGATACTGCCTGACCATCTGTGCTTTTCCAAATACACTACATCCACTAGTTCTCCTTTATCAACTCTGCTTGTTACGTCCTAGAGGAACTCTTAAATTTTGTCAAATGTAAGTTCCCTTTCACAAAGCTGTGTTGACTCTTTGTTCATATTAAAATTTTTTAAAATGTCTTGCTATTCCTTCCTTAATGGACCTTTACGTTTTCCAACAGCAGATAGTTTCCTACTTTCTAGCTCTCTCCTTCTTGAAAAGCAAGATCACGTTTACTATTTTCCAATCTGCTGGAACAGTCCAACAATCCAGAGAATTCTTTCAATCGATACACAAAACTCTTGGATACAAGCCATCAGGTTCTGGCAATTTGTCTGCCTTCAGTCCTCATTTTGTCAAATACTTTGACCCTTATGTCATAAGTCATAGAGTCATAGAGATGTACAGCATGGAAACAGACCCTTCGGTCCAATCCATCCATGCCAACCAGATATCCCAACCCAATCTAGTCTTACCTGCCAGCGACCGGCCCATATCCCTCCAAACCCTTCCTATTCATATACCCATCCAAATGCCTCTTAAATGTTGCAATTGTACCAGCCTCCACTACATCCTCAGGCAGCTCATTCCAGACACTTACCACTCTCTGCGTGAAAACGTTGCCCCTTAGGTCTCTTTTATATCTTTCCACACTCCCCCTAAACCTATGCCCTCTAGTTCTGGACTCCCCGACCCCAGGGAAAAGGCTTTGTCTATTTATCCTGTCCATGCCCCTCATAATTGTGTATACCTCTATAAGGTCACCCCTCAGCCTCCAATGCTGCAGGGAAAACAGACCCAGCCTGTTCAGCCTTTCCCTGTAGCTCAGATCCTCCAACCCTGGCAACATTATTGTAAATCTTTTCTGAACCCATTCAAGTTTCACAACATCTTTGATAGGAAGGAGACCAAGATTGCACGCAATATTCCAACAGTGGCCTAACCAATGTCCTGTACAGCCGCAATATGACCTCCCAACTCCTGTACTCAAAACTCTGACCAAAAAAGGAAAGCATACCAAATGCCGCCTTCACTATCCTATCTACTGTGACTCCAATTTCAAGGAGCTATGAACCTGCACTCCAAGGCCTCTTTGTTCAGCAACACTCCCTAGGACCTTACCATTAAGTGTATCAGTCCTGCTAAGATTTGCTTTCCCAAAATGCAGCACCTCGCATTTATCTGAATTAAACTCCATCTGCCACTTCTCAGCCCTTTGGCCCATCTGGTCCAGATCCTGTTGTAATCTGAGGTAACCCTGTTCGCTGTCCACTACACCTCCAATTTTGGTGTCATCTGCAAACTTACTAACTGTACCTCTTATGATCGCATCCAAATCATTTATGTAAATGACAAAAAGTAGAGGACCCAGCACCGATCCTTGTGGCATTCTACTGGTCACAGGCCTCCAGTCTGAAAAACAACCCTCCACCACCACCCTCTGTCTTCTACTTTGAGCCAGTTCTGTATCCAAATGGCCAGTTCTCCCTGTATTCCATGAGATCGAACCTTGCTAATCAGTCTCCCACGGGGAACCTTGTCGACCGCCTTACTGAAGTCCACATAGATCACATCTACTGCTCTGCCCTCATCAATCTTCTTTGTTTGTTACTTCTTCAAAACCTTTCCTCCCATTTGGACTTCGCTTTTCTGATTATCTTTTGGGGTGTTTGCAGTGCTGTCCACTATGAAGACCAATGCAAAATATTGGTTTAAATTATCTGTCATTTCCCTGTTATAATTTTGTGTGGTGCATCTTCTAGGGGTCCCTTATTTGCATTAGCAACTCTCTCTTTTCATGTACTACATTTATTGCAAGTCTGTTCCTATAATCAATTTTCTTCCCTTTTTATTAGCTTTTTTAGTCACTTGTTGTTAGTTCCTAAAGCTTTGCCAATCCTCTGTCTGTCACTAGTTTTCACTACTTAATTTGCCTTGATGTTTGAGTACATACACTCCTTAGCTGCCTTTAACAATGGTTGGTTCATCCTTCTCAGCAAGCCTTCCTTTTTGACTGGAAAAAATGTTGCTGAGTGCTATGAAATATCTACTTAAGTGTCTTGCACAGCTCCTTGACTGATCTTCTGTTAGATTATTTTCTTGTTCTTCACACCTTTTGTAATTACCCTTATTCATGTTGAGGACACTTGTTTGAGACCCGAATTGCTCTCATTTGAAACTCTGTTGTGATCTCTACTCTCTAGAGAATCTTTAACTAGGACCTCATTGTACATTACTGGTCTGTTCCCAGATGGGTTATGTTGCGTGATGCTCTAAGAAACATGCACTCTATAAAGTTGCCTTCTCAGTTATCTTGCCCATCTCATTTGCCCAGTCAGTTTGCAGATTAAATCCACCCAAGACAATTGTAGTGCCCTTGAATGCTTCCATTCCTCCAAGGCATTCCCTCCTCACACCCCAATGGTACCTTCTATGCAATCGCAGAAGGTGCAACACCTGCCCATTTACCTCCTCCACCCTCACTATCTTAAGCTCCAGATGCACCTTCCAGGTAAAGCAGTGACTTACCTGCACTTCACTCCATGAAGTCTAATGAATTCACCATGGTCTGCTGTACATTGGAGAGACGAAATGCAAATAGGGCAGCCGCTTTGCAGAATACCTACATTCTGTCTACAAAAATGACCCTGAACTTCCTGCTGCCTGCCACTTCAACACACCATTGTGTTCCCTGTCCAATGTCTGTCTCAGGCTTGCTGGAGTGTTCCAGTGAATCGAACACCATTGGAAGAACAGCATTTCATTTCCTGCTTACCTTCAGGATTTGACATTACTGTCTAATTTATGCCATCTATTGTCAGACCCATGCAATCCAAAACTGTGACTCTAGGAATTCTTGTGCTGCTTCTTCCTTGGTAAGATTGAGTTCTGATTTATACCTGCACTTCAATTTTAACTCTGTGAAGCAAACATTAAAAATTTGAGAGCATGTTTGCTTAGGTACTAGAAGGGTTATGAAGGGTACTGAAGGGTTATTTCAGAATTAAAATGTAAATTGTTATTCACTTTTTTGCTTTGACAATGTGTGAGATAAAAGATATACTGCTTACATTTTGATTCAAAGCTGGAAAGTAATTTCAGTTGACCAAAGATGAATCTTTATCCAACTCTGTTTGAAATTGTTAAAATTGCACCTAAAATGTGCTTTTCACTTTGTGCTTTTCAGGTCTGGAGTTTGCTTACTCAGCTGCCCCCAAATCAATGCAAAGTGCTATCATGGGCCTATTCTTCTTCTTTACTGGAGTTGGTTCCTTTGTTGGGTCAGGGCTTTTAGCCCTAGTATCTGTTGATTGGATTGGTTGGATGAACTGCAAGAGTGATTTTGGTATGTAAATATGTTTTGATGCCAATAGATTAGAGCTTTTAGTGTGTAAGACTGCATTTAGCCAAAAATAGTCCCAAGATTAGTTTTCCAAAGCAATGGAAGAGTTTTTTAAAAAGCTGTTTATCTTGTTAACAACATATATAGTAGAGCAATTAAATGTAATTATTTCATTGTTTCTCATATTGAAAAACAGTTTGATGTAGGCAGCTTGAAATGCCACTGGGAAGAGTGCCAACATTTTGACCTAGTGACACTGAAGGAACAGTGGTATTTCAAAGTTAGGACAGTGACTGGCTTGGAGGGGATCACGCAGGTTGAAGTGTTCCCAGGTTACTGATGCCCTTGTACTTTTGGATGGCAGTGGTCATGGTTTGGAAAGTGCCATCTGATTTGAGTCTGGGTGAATTTCTATAGTACATCTTTGTAGATAGCAAATGCTACTGCTTCTGAGCATTAGTTGTGAAGGGAGTATTTGTTTGTGAACATGGTACCAGTCATGTAGGCTGTTTTTGTTCTGGATGGTATCAAGCTTCTTGAGTATTGTTGAGTTGCACTCAACCAAGCAAGCTGGAAGTACTTCATCATACTTCTGACTTGTGTCTTGATGGCAGGCAGATTTTGGATAGTTGGGTGGTGAGTTACTTGCGGCAGGATTCCTCACCTCCAACCTGCTCCTTTGGAATCTATAAGGCTGGTCCAGTTCAGTCTTGAGTCAATGGTTTCTGTTAGTGGGAAGTTTTGTGATGATTGATTGATTACGCTATTGAATATTGAGGGATGATGGTTAGATTCTCTTTTATTGGAGATGGTCATTGCCTTGTACTTGTGTGGTGCAAATTACTTGTCACTAGCTACGTTTGAAAAGACTGCATTGGCTGTGAAAAGTTGGAGTGGATTTGTTTTCGTGCATTTCAAATGCGCAAATCATTAATTACTACTTTATAGTTGCAGTGAAGTGATTCCGACTAGGCTAATTATTGTTTAGTTTTTGGTAAACATATTTTCAATCACCTCATCTCATTATAAAAGGTTTAAGTGATTCCTTGAAGTTGGGCGGCACGGTGGCACAGTGGTTAGCACTGCTGCCTCACAGCGCCAGAAACCTGGGTTCAATTCCCGCCTCAGGCGACTGACTGTGTGGAGTTTGCACGTTCTCCCCGTGTCTGCGTGGGTTTCCTCCGGGTGCCCCGGTTTCCTCCCACAGTCCAAAGATGTGCAGGTCAGGTGAATTGGCCATGCTAAATTGCCCATAGTGTTAGGTCAGGGGTAAATGTAGGGTATGGGAGGGTTGCACTTCGGCGGGGTGGTGTGGACTTGTTGGGCCGAAGGGCCTGTTTCCACACTGTAAGTAATCTAATAAGTGAGTAACAGAGGCATTGAATATTTAAATACCAATAAGCCAGAATGCTGGCTGTTATCTGATAGGTTCAACTTGATTCTGTCAGTAGGTCAACTGATTATTAATAGTCATATAAAATAACAGGAAAAATTAGCAGTGATACATATTAAAAAGACAGTTTGGCTGTGTTTTGTGTTAAAGGTGTCTTAGATAATTGCTCTTTTTTTCCTAACAAGACCATCTGTGATCAAGTATAACCCCACAATGATTTATTGAAAGTTTAAACGCAGCACAACCCTATAGAGTAAGCAAATGATTCTCAGTATTTGCATTTCTAACTAGTTGTCTCCCATGTTTATATATACATATTTTCCTATTTGATTTGAGAAAACGTTAAGAATGTCTTTTTGCTTTTGTTCTTAAGTATGCTTGTCAAATAATATTTGATCATTGAAATTAAATGCCAATAAGAATCATTCTGTCTGACATAAGATACAAACTAATGGGATGTTGAATTATACTTTCACCAGGTTTTGTACTAAATCCAACTACTGTGAATGGCCAATATTTACTAATCAATAGCAAATAAATTAAATCCAATTAAATCAAAATAAATTCCAAAGGGTGAGGATACAAAAAGTGAAAGACTTCCATACGATATGCACTCTATAAAAAGATAAGGCATTGACAATGTTATGAAACAAGTGGACAGATTAATCCAAGACAAAACATTGGTTCCAACAATCTTCATTCATTCAGTTTGATAAAGGGCTCATGAGATTCCTATATGATAGATGTAGGATGCAAGCAAGTATTGATTCATTTAAAAGTGGAGATGGAAAGTTGAAAACTGTAGACAGAAATAACTTATTTAATTTTTGTTTTACATTTCACATTCAAGAGAAGGCAAAGTCATTCTTTAAATTTTCAGAAACAACAAAGGCTGGGGAATGTAGTATTTGCATGTAAATATGGTAAATAGTCTTAAAATAATTCTTAGTAACAATAATAGTGCAAGTAACTCAAACCAACAGTTTTAGTGATTGGTAAAGCTGGAGTTAACCTCAGTTTAACGGTCATTTTGTGCATTCTAAATCAATGAACCACTTTTTAGCTTTTACTACATGAGCATAAGACTGAGAATGAAGTTCAGATAGACCTAGCATCCATAGAGCAATATGATTAATATTTGTTACACTGAAAGCCTGTTGGACAAACAAAGTTCATTAGTTTCACATGAATTCTGGAAACTGATATCTTGAACTTCAATTGTGGTGGTTTGCCAAAAATGCTACTGATCGCGTGTAGCATAGGCATTATGGATGAATTTATAGTTGATTTTTCTGAAAACATTTGTTGATAGTTCAACTAACTTCAGTAGCATCTGGATAATAAGGTAACTGGACCAAAGGGTGACAGATTCAAAGGCCTGAATTTCCATTTTCCAGTAGTGGTGAACACAGAGGTTTAACATGATGGAAGGACTCACCTGTACTACCGCCTCAGGAGAATTCGCTTACACTAAAATCCAGAAGTGGGGGTGATAGATCTGTCTTTCCTGTGTTTAAAGCAGCTGGAATCATTAGTTTGGAAACGTTGGCCTGTTTGCCCTCAACTTGAACTGTTTGTTTATTTGTTTCTGTGCGAGATGATAATACTAATAATCACAGTTATAAATTGAGGAGTCAGCTCTCCAAATGTCTGTTTACTGTGTCAAGATAAGCAGATGGTTGTTAATTATGAACAAAAGTGTTTCAAGAACTGACGGTGGTGGATGGAGTGGCAGAACAGAGGGGTCAGAGAAGCTGTAGATGTTCGAGGGAAGGGGTGTTTGGAAGACATGAATTTTGCAGTTATTTTCTTTTTGGCCTGGACCACCTTCTTAGGGGCTGAGAGCCACACTTGCCACTAAATGGAATGTCTAGGTCAAAGTCAATGAACATAACATTGAGTCGTGGAAGCAAGGAACAAATGAAGGAGTATGTATTAAATTGAATGATGAAGTAGCATGCAGACCCAAACATTATATCAAAGAAAGAACAATAGTCTCTTTCATATGTGGTTTTACGTCTACTGGACACCCCAAAACATTTCACAGCCAATTAGCTACCTATGAAGTATACAGTTTGTCCAGCATTCAAATTCCACATTGCCATATTGTACGAAAAGGAGTGAAATAAGTAATCATTTACAGAGGAACCACAATTATCCGAATGAGATGGGCAGACAGTATTTCGTTTGGATAATTGATTATTTGGATAATCGGTTTGACCTTAAACAAGGGAAGCCATACTGAGCGAACGAACACTGTGCTATACTGGCGAGTTTGTTTTAATCTATAATTTTGATGAGTCAACTATGCAAACAAACTAATCTTTGCATTCTGCAAATTGCAGGTTAAAATGAGAAGGACTAAACCTTTACCATCACATAAATATGAAATCCCAGCATTAAACAAGGTCCCGAACAGCTTCCACAATCACAAGAGCATTTGTCCGTTTCCGTGAACTGTGTTGCGCTAGAAAGACAGAAGCACTGCCTCGCACATGTGTTTACTTCCTCTGCCTTTTATTTTGTCATGAATGGCCCAATAAAGTGACAGGATTTGTAACTAACCTTTACGTAAAAAAAATATCCAGTTGCTGATGCATGAAGTGCTTGTGTTTCTTTGTTTTTGCCATCATTTTCACTGTTCTTCAGTACAGGTAAATTGAATACACTTACCTCTGATGTAATGTTTTTATGGGACCTTGAGGTATAGTTTGGATGATCCAAAATTTGGATAATCAAGGTTCCTCTGTAATCAGTTTTGGTGAAGCCCATTGAAGGGTAAATGCTGACCAGAATAACTGTGAGGACTCCTTTTTATTTTTGAATTGTGCTTTCTGATCTGTTAGGTTCAGCTGACTGAACAGACAGGCACTGTCCCTCTAGCCATTTATACACCAGACAACACTCTCAACCACATAGCCTTCTCTTAGTGCTGCACTGGCATTGAAGCCCAAATTGTGTGCTCAAGTATCAGAAATAGGGCTTGAAGTCATGACCTTCTGAATCCAAGCCAAATGTCCTACTGCCTAGTCAAGATGATTATATAATAAAGTTGTCAGCATTAGCGGATGAGTGAAGTTTAAAAATAAAGTACTGAATCAAAAACATATAAAGTGTGAACTATCCAATAGGTCACCATTATCTGTAGACAGATAAGTTATAAATCTGAAGTGGTTATGTAGTTTTGTGTATGTAAGGGGATATATCACATCAATTTTATGACACTATGGTCTTTTGCTATAAATTCTGTATCCTATGATCCTGCCCCACTAGCTACCTGATAAAGGAGCAGTGCTCTAAAAGCTAGTACTTCCAGAAAAATCTGTTGGACTATAACTTGGTGTTGTGATGTTTAACTTTATAAGGGTCAAGATAATAAAAATTGTAAAGAGTACTGTAATACCATGAGTGTACAGTCTCCATCACTTGTCTTCTCCTTTTGCTTCTGCATTGTCGTCATAGGCATTTCTAATTCTACCTGGAGCTTTGTAAAGCTCTTACAATCTTGCCACAATTGGCAAAATGCTGATTACACTTGTCAGGCTGAAATCTATATCTCTACCTTTCTCACTGTGAATTTAATTTCTCCAGTCATCATCTCACCAGTTTCTGGACTTCATCCTATATGAAATTGAATTTACCTAAAACTCCCTTATCTGCATATTATTTCTGTCTTATTTCACTTGGACTGGAAATAGATTAGACAGCTGCATCATAATTTGTGGTGAAAATATTCAGTAGCTTATACATAACTGATGGAATGCTTTAGGGTATCTGCCAATATCAGGAAACAAAGACAATTGAAACAGCAAGAACTAGATTTATGTCAATGCTGTATTGGAATGAAGAAACATAACTATTCCAATGAAATATCATCGTTTTTGAAGCAACCACTGCTAGATAAATGAGTAAGCAATCTTTTTTAATCCCCATTCCAAAAAGATTGCAATACCATAAGCATTCCTATTTTGTCTATCTGTAGTACTTGTTTAGTAACAGACAGGTTTGCTTGCAGGTGAATTATTTCATTGTTATTATGATTTTGCGACTGAATCACCTCAACAACTGACTCAACTTGCAGCTTATAATTTTTTTAATAAGCCAAGCAATTTTTTTCCTGTTTTCAAGGCTACAAATGTTGATCATTAGTAAGTTATATTAACAGTTACTTAGGCGAAAGTCAGTAATGTCTACCATATTTTAAATTTAAATTTTACACATACACTAATCTAGAAATGTAGAGTATTTAAAATGACAATGTTTTTATGGGAAAGGTCCTACAGAATCTAACATGGGTTTTAATAGAGAAATATAATTTCATTTAAAATTCTTGAATTTAAAACGCCACTTTTCAGGAATACAACAATGCTAAGTAAGGACTTATTACAATAGGTTGCAGACACATGAAGTGGTGGATGAGGGTGGGAAAAAAGGACAAAAGTGAAGGTCTGGAGACAGGAAAGGTTAAATAACAAAGGTACAGGTCTAACGGAAATGTTAATTATCTTTTGCTCGCGCTCACTCTCTTTTGCGCTCACTCTGTGTTGCTCTTGCGCTCTCTCTCCTTCTCTTGCGCGCTCTCTCTCTCTCTCTCTCTCTCTCTCTCTCTCGCCTTCTCCTTTTTGCGCGCTCTCTCTCTCTCTCTCTCTCTCTCTCTCTCTCCCTCTCTCTCTCTCTCTCTCTCTCTCTCTCTCTCTCTCTCTCTCTCTCCTCTTTTGCGTTCTCTCTCTCTCTCTCTCTCTCTCTCTCTCTCTCTCTCTCTCTCTCTCTCTCTCTCTCTCTCTCTTTTGCGTCCTCCCTCCCTCTCTCTCTCTCTCTCTCTCTCTCTCTCTCTCTCTCTCTCTCTCTCTCTCTCTCTCTCTCTCTCTCTCTCTCTCTCTTCTTTCCACCCCCCCCCCCCCACCCTGCTCGCGCGCTCTCCTTCTCTCGTGCGCTCTCTATAATCTTCCAATTCTCCAATACAGTAGCAATGACAGTTCCAGATGACTGGAGAAATGTAAATATTAACTTTTTAAAAAGATTATAAGAATAAGCTGAAGAAATACTGTTTAATCTTGGTGAGCAAGCATTTAGTAACTAATTGAGACAAAATTAAGTTACTTGCATTATTTGGGTTAATTAAGGAAAATCAACACCGATTTCTGTTATAATCGAATTGATCCTTATTAGTGTCTTTCATTAGCTTAGCTCAGTTTTTGAGAAGCAGATTTCACCCTGTATGCTGTAACAAGTCAAAATTTTAATGTATTTTAACTGTTTTATTCCCCTCCAGGTAACATCAACAAATGTCATATGGACTACTATTTCTTCCTACTAGCAGCCATACAGTGTGTAACGCTAATTATTTTTATTGTGGTATCTGTGACATTTGATCATCACAAAACCAAATCTGGTAAACTATTCATCAATGGAAGAAGGTAAAGTGAAGAACTGAAGCATTATCAGACAAGGAAATAAAAATGAGCCAGTACTTGAGACATGCAATTATTATGAAAATACTTGTAACTCCTTTCTTCAACAAGTAATGGATTGGCTAGTAGTATTCCTTGGCTCACCACCTGCAAACTGAATCTTTTAGGTTGCCTGAAAGATGGTTGAGGTTCAACATGTGGGACACTACAAGTAATTTCAGAGTTTACTGGCAGATAATGAGGTTGTTCAAGTATTATTTTCTTCGCTTTGTCAAGGCAATACTTCTTTTATATCTACTTCTGTTCTTCATTGCCTCAAAGAAATATTCATGACTTTCTGATGTATTGTAAACTTTGAATATTAAGTGAAAGGTCCATTTGTTTGTTTTGAGATTTGTTGAACCTAATGTCATTTTTAGTGTAAGTGAACATTAAGAGTATTTTAATAAACTAGGTAATTTTTTAATGTTATTTTTGTTAGCTCAGTGTTAATCAAGTTCTATGTTTTATTAATTTTATCTTTTTATGAATATAAAGGTCAATGCCCTTTTAAGCACATCCGTAAAACAGCTGAAAATATAATTGCATCATTAGCAATTCTGTAAATCATGTTTACAACCAGAAGACTGAGGGGAATCTATCTTGCCAATAGCCAGTTGACTAATAAATAGATACGTTACAAAAATTAAAGCTATATAGTAAATGACATCTGATCTTGCAAAATGCATATAGTAGAGATTTGCACATTGTGGCCAGTTTACAACTTAACTGCTGTTTTTATGACTAATTTGAATTCTCTAAACTTTTTCCCTTATCTAATGATAGTAGTTGAGCCATCTGGCTGTTCGGCAACAGTATTTTTTCGTTTTTTTTTTAACTGACTGGGAAAGGCATTTATGATTGGGAGCTGAATCTTTCAAAGGATTGTTTTGAATACGCTGTAAAATTATGTATTACCAAATAAATGTAACTTGTTTTAAATGTAAAACTATCTCTTTACCTATATTGTACAAGTAGGTGAAAAGGTGCTGCCAAACTTACAATGATTTGTTTTCAGGATAACTCTTTTATAATTGAATTTCCCTTGCACAATTCTGAATACAGTTAAACTTGATTATCCACATTTGTTATTTCCTGCAGAGTAGTATATCCATGAAAGTTTTGGAATAAATAGAGTAAATCCCAGGAATTGGGATTTGGTTCATGGCAACCAACCTACAGTATATAATTTTAGTATTTCAAATTAGTTCTACAGACTCTGTTCTTGACTCAGCATAGCATGTTAGGATGGCTAGCCTAGATGGTGTATATACTAGTCCTGAAGATCTGATACCTTAGTCTCAAGTCTTAACTCTGGAAACCAGATTACCGATATCGGTAAAGAACAACATATTTGAAACTTTAAAAGATGTGTGGCCATATCTAAACAAGCAGGCAACTCAATTATACCAAAGTAACTCCAATATGCTTTTACATTTGACATAGACAGACATCTCAAGGTTTCAGAGGAATGTGGAAAAAAACATCGACTCTGAGGAAGGGTGTCCAAAATTTTGTTCAGAGGCAGGTTTCAAATTAGGCCATGAAGAAAAAGGCAGATGTCTGAGATTTAGGGATAACCAAGAAAGGTACAGCACAAAAACAGTTCCTTTGGCCCACTGAGATTGCACCAACACACATGCCTTTTTAACCTGAAAGCTTTTTGCCTCCGCACAGTCCTTATCCCTCTAGTCTCTGCCTATTCATATATCTGCCAAGATGCCTCTTAAATGTTGCACTTGTATCTGCACCCACCACCACCTCTGGCAGTACATTCCAGGTACTTACCTGGAACTTACCCTTTGTTTTTGTTTTAAAAAAAACATGCCTCTTACATCTCCTTTAAACTTTTACCTTAAACTATGTCGCCAGGAAATTGACATCTCCCCCTGGGAGAAAGACTCCCACTATCAAGTCTGTCCGTGCCTCTCATAATTTTGTAAACTTCTGTCTGTTTGCCCCTCCTCCTGTGTCATTCAAATGAAAATAAACCAAGTTTGTTCATTCTCTCCGCATTACAAATACCCTCCAAATTGGCAACATCCTGGTAAGCTGTTTCCGTACCCTCTCCAAAGCCTCCACATCCTTCTGGTAGTGTGGTGACCAGAACTGTACACTATTCCAAATGTGGCTTGACTGAAGTTTCAAATGGCTATAGCATGGTTTGCCAATTTTTATACTCTGTCTCCACCCAAGAAGCTCATTTGCCTTCAACCTTCTAGACCACATAATCCACTAATGTTGCCACTTTCGTGGAACTTGAAGAGTGTGGTGCTGGAAAAGCACAGCCATTCAGGCCGCATCTGAGGAGCAGGAGAGTTGGCATTTCAAGTATAAGCTCTTTATCAGGAATGTGGAGACGTGGCTGTGGTAGTGTGTCTGCTTCAGGACATGGCTGTAGAGCTTCAGCGTAGAGGAGACTACCTGAGGGGGTGCAGTGAGAGCGACTTATTCAGATACTTGTAGAGGGAGGAGGGGGATGCCTTCAAGGTAGGCATCTTTGGAAGAGGCTTCGCAGTAAGGTTATAATCAACTAGTAGAAAGCGAGGAATACAGATGCTGGACATCAGAGTTGAAGAGTGTGGTGCTGGAAAAGCATAACTGGTCAGACAGCATCAGACATTCTAAGATTGGGGTGATTCAAGATGGCGGCAGTCTTAAGTGGTGTGGTCTGCTGTGTTGGGCTCTGTGCCATACCCCCGGGCAAGGTGGAACTTAACCCGCCCCCACACACACACGCGCACACACACTTTACCAACCACCCACAGGAGAAAAAAGTATTCAGTAAACTTACTGATTATTTGGAACTGCTGAAATTGTCTGGGACAGCTTTAAGGCCAGGGGGAAGTCCAGGAAAGGAAAGGGGCCTAAAGGAGTACAGCAGTCAGGGCACTCCCCTACTGCATCAGGAGTGCCTGCAGTCAGTGCTCAAGTCTCCCGGGATGGCCCCTTTGGATCCAGCAGGACAGCAGCACTCACTCTGAGATTGTCAAACTCCTGAGAGTGGATTCAAGCAGACAGTTGAACCACTGTCTGCCATTCTTTAAAAAGCACGAGCAGGAAATCCAGCTGCTGGAATGAAGACTCGACGCAGTGGAGGTGAGGACTGCACCATCTGAGACCGTAGCAGAGCTCTCAGGAGGAAGAATCCGAATGCTGGAAGACCAGGTTCGGATCCTTCAGGATTACGTTGATGACCTGGAAAACAAAAATAAAAGGAAGAACTTACGGATCGTGGGTCTCCCGTAGCGTGAAGGAGGCGAGGACCTCGTAGGCTTTCTGCAGGGATGGTTCCCAAAGTTCCTGTGGTTGGAGTTTGAGTCAGGCCTGGTGAGCGTGGAGTGGGCCCACCAGATCGCAATGTGCAGATCCAGGCTGGACCCGCGCCCCAGCACAGTCCTAGTGCAGCTCCTGTATTATAGAGAAAAGCAGTTAATAGTGGAAACAGAAAGAAAATTGGAATGGAACTCAGAAGCTTTAATGTATAAAGGTTCAAGAATAATGTTTTTGCAGGAGTCCTGACTAAGAAGAGAAGGACATTTGATGTGAAAAAAGAATTAAGGGACCTGAACATTCAATACTCCATGAGGTACCCGGCCGCGTTGCGTTTCGCCCATGGGGGTATGGTATATAACTTTTGACTCCACAGAAATGGCGAAGGAATTTGCGAAATCTTTGAAATGAAGCACCTGAACCGGAGTGGGAGGAGAGAAGGCATCTTTGCAGACAATGGCTTGGCGTTTTTTCTATTATCCCCCCCCCCTTTCTACTTCCTTCTTCCCCTCTCTTTGTTTTGTGGTTATTGGTTTTATATGTACAGTTTTGTAAAATTGGAATTATTTTATATATTGTTTGGTTGTGTATTATCTAGGTTTTCTTTTTTTTTACTGCTGTTCTCTTGATTTTTTTTATTGGGTCTGGCAATATCTGTGGCTGAGATGAGTGGGTGGTGGGGGATGGGTATCCATTGTTAATTTTCAGAATGTAAATAACAGGTTTTCTTTTGTGAATTGCCTGGGGTGGGGCTAGGGCACAGCCTCAGCTAGAGGGAGTTAAGATGGTAGTAAGGATTGGGAGGGGTGCCCCTATGGGCAAGGGGACAGATCTCGAGCAAATTGGGGGTTATTTGGGTGTATGTTTCAGTTAAATGTAGTTTTTTTTTAACTTGTAGTTGTTTTTATAGGAATAGTTCTTAGATCTCAGAGTTAATACTTTTGTAACTCATCACGCCTCCTGGGAAACCATGGGCTGTCCTAGATGACCATGGCTAGTGATTTGTTCACCTGGAATATAAAAGGGAGCCATTCTCCGTTTAAAAGAAAGAAGGTCTTATCAAGCCTCAGGAAGGAAAGGGTGGACATTGCCCTGCTGCAGGAGAAGCATCTAACTAATAAGGAACATGTGAAACTGCAGCAAGGGGGGTTGTGAAAGAGTATTTTTCTCATCCTTCAGCTCTAAGAGTAGAGGAATGGCTATACTGATAAAGAAGGAACCTCCCTTTCCAGGTAATTGAGCAGATTAAGGATGAACGTGGACGGTTTATCGTTCTTACAGCCCTAATACATGGAGAAGATTGTTGTTTTGAATGTTTATTGTCCCCTGGTGCACTCTCTTAAATTTTTAATTGATGCAATGGCTAAATTAATGAATCTTGGGGTTCTGAGAGTATAGGAGGGGATTTTAATCTACTCATGGATCCAGAGATTGACAGGATGCCAAAAGGCCTGGCAGGTACACCCGTGCAGTCTAAACAGTTAGTGGACATGTGTGATGAGTTGGGGCTAGTGGATGTGTGGAGGCACCTCCACCTTAATGGAAGAAACTTCACATTCTATTTCAACCCACACAAGTGCCATACGCGAAATAACATGTTTTTTATGCCAATTGACAGTTTTGACAGAACATTGGTGTGCAAAATTGGGAATATAGCTGTTTTGGATCATGCGCCAGTGTATTAAGATGTTAAAATCAAGGGTAATGGAATGGATGCATATCACTGGCGCATGGATCCATTTTTGTTAGAGGATAGTAAATTTATTGAATATATTACAAGATAGCTCAGGGCTTTTTGGGGTATTAATTTGGGTACGGCCAGTAATCTGGCAATGCTTTGGGAGACCACTAATGCATATTTATGAGGACTGATCATTTCATATTCAATGACTAGAAAGAGGAAGAGTGAGGAGCAGCAACAGATGCTGGAGGCCCGGCTGAAGGCAGCAAAGAAAACCTGTTCTAATAGGCTGTCAGTGGTTAAGCTGTAGTGGGTCACAGCTCTCTGGGCTGCTCTCGAGTCAGTTCACACACGAATGGCTAAAAAAAAGGTCTCCTTTGCCAAATAAAATCCGTTTGAATTCAGCGATAAGCCTATGTCTGGTATATTTGACGAGGAAAAAAGGCTTCCTAATCTATTACCTCCCTAATCTATTAGGGAGAAGGCTGGTTTGCTTACTGTGAATTGAAAAGGATCAATGTTAGGTTGAGGGGATACTTTGAAGAGCTATATCGGTCGAAGGGGGGTGAACACGGTACAAAGGGAATGCAGTCCTTTGAGAGTCTGGACCTCCCCAATACAAGTACGAACAGGCTTCCCTTTTGAATGTGCCTTTAACAGTGCAGGAAGCAATAAGGCATCTCCAGGGTGCCAAAGCACCAGGACCAGATGGATTCCCAACTTAATTCTATAAGGAATTCATAAACATGTTGGTGGAGCCACTTTTGGGATGTACAAATATTTTTATACACAGGATTGTCTGCTGCGTGCTCTTAGGGAGGCTAATATCTCCCTCATTGTAAAGAAAGGGAATGACCCCGAAGAATGTACTTCATATAGACCAATTTCGCTGTTGAATGTAGATTTCAAAATTTTATGCAAGGTTAGATTCCCTACAGTGTGAAAACAGGCCCTTTGCCCAATAAGTCCACACCGACCCTCTGAAGAGTAACCCACCCAGACCAATTTTCCTCTGCCCATTGTGTGAGGTGCATTAGTCAATGTAGCATGGCGAATTCACTTGACCTGCACATCTTTGGAACATGGGAGGAAACTGGAGCACCCAGAGGAGACTCATGCAGACACTGGGAGAATGTGCAAACTCCACACAAACAGTCACCCAAGGCTGGAATTGAACCCGGGTCCCTGGTGCAGTGAGGCAGTGGTGCTAACCACTGAGCCACCATGCCACCCTTAATGGTGTGGGAGGAGGGAGACGGTGGATGGATATGTGGGCTGGGCAGAGACGGGAAAGGGAAACTAGCATCATCCTTTACGAGTTTAGGGTGGTCAGGTTCGCTTTGTGCGTTGAGGAGTTTAAATGTGAGGCAGTTTGCAGAGGGTGGGGGGGGGGGGGGGGGGGGGGGGCGGACAGACACGTGCAGTTTTTATTTGGCTGAGGTGGGGCTGTTGAGGGAGAGTGTGGTCAACCATCGTTGGGACTGGGGGGGGTTGTGATGGCAGTGGGTGAGGGAAACGGTGTTGTGATTTGTTTTTGTTGCAGCTGGCGCGCAGTTAGGAATTCGGAAGCGTAAGGAAAGTTCTGGAAGGCCGTTCTGTTGAGGGTTGGCGCGGAGCGGTAGGGCTTTTTTATGTTGGTGCAGGGGTCAGCAAATAGTGATTGGGTGATGTTGCCATCTAGAGGAAGTCGGGCTGAGGCCAGGCAAGAGATTCTGACCGGGTGGGCTTGCCATCTTAAGGTCTGGGATGGGTAGAAGCGCCGTGTGCGCTCGCCATGTGAGAGAGGCCGGGAGACGCACGCCATTTCACTAAGGTCACGGGCTGTTGCCATTTTGTGCAGATCACTGCAATGTAGGGCTGCCATTTTGAAGAGATCCTTGAGATGTTTGTGCTGGGGGCTGCGTTTGAGATGATGAGGAAGAGGGCATCAGCTGTTGACAGAATTATTTTTAGCTGCGACGTTATTTTGCGCACTCTGGTTGAATCACTCTTTTTCCAGATTCAATGTGTTGTGGTAAAAGAGTGATCGAGGTTAGGGAGTCCTATTTCAATATCAAGGCTTGCTAATTTTGTCAAGTCTATGTATGGTTTTTCTCAGTTGAAAGCAGTCTTCTGTATCTGGGGAGGGATGGCAAATGGTCTTTATACTTTAAAATAGTGGGCAAGAATGGAGTCCTTTGTGTGTGTGATGGTCACCTGCAAAATTCTCCTGCTTATGTTAATCTGAGTTACGTGAGTCGGTGGTATTTCCAAGTGGGGGGAAAAGTGGATAAGTTCAAGATGCTGGTTCTGAGGTTGGAGAAGGCCCTGCCTCATATTATAAAAGAACACCAGACAGGTTTTGTTAAGGGCTGTAGTGCCTCTAACAATATTAGGAGAGTACTGAACACAGTACAGGTATGCCAGCAAAGATTGATTCCGGGTTTGGTGGTCTCCCTAGACACAGAAAAGGCACTTGATTGGATAGAATGGCCGTATCTATTTGAGGTTCTCGAGTGCTTCAGTTTGGGGGGGGGGGTGATCCTTTGTCAGATGGGTAGCAGTAGTGTATAATGACTCTAAGGCAGCACTCATTACAAACGGTGTTAAGTCAATAACTTTAATATTGAAAGAGGTAGTCGACAGGGGTGTCCTTTATCACTGCCATTATTTACCTTGGCGATTGAACCGTTAGCCAAAACTATCAGGAAGGATCCTGAAATAGTAGCGCCAAAGGTGGGAATGGGGGACCATAAGATCACCCTATATGCTGATGACGTCCTTTTATTTTTGGTCAATCCGGAAAAGTCTGTTCCTCGACTGATCCAAACAGTTAATTCATATGGTGGTTTCTTGGGTTATAGGATCAATTTTACACAATCGCAAGCCGTGTCAGTAGGGGGTTTAGTGGAGGTGCCTAATCTGGAGGATAGAATGCAATTCCCTTTTAGATGGTTGTCAAAAGTTTTTTTTTGTATTTGTGAATTTTTATTACCTCTTCCTTCCACCAGCTGTATAAAGCTAATGATGTGCAACTACTAGAGAATAAAACAGGATTTGCAACAGTGAGAGGGATTACAGTTATCATGATTGGGCCGAATAGCCCTGTTTTAAGATGAATGTTCTTCCTCGGCTGCTGTACCCCATGAGAATGCTCCCATTGTTGTTACCTAGACAAGTATTACGGAGGCTTAAGGGTTGGCTAGGGACCTTTTATTTGGTGCCACAAGTATCCTCTACTTAAATTCACTAAATTGCAGCTTTCACAGGCTGAGGGAGAGGTGGATCTTTTGGATTTGAAGAAATACCAAATAAGTGCTCTGTCAACCTATGTTGGTAACTGGGTACGGGAGAATTCTGAGTGAATTTAGCTTGATATTGAAGCGTCACAGTAGAGATGTCCTTTAATTAATTTATTATTCATGAAGAAGATGAAATCCGTGACCCAGCAGTGTAAAAAAACAATTATTTTAAATAAGGTAAAAGCCTGGAGGATAATCAGGCAAGATGGGGGCAATTGGTCTAAGACCTCGCCATTTACCCTGTTGGTGGGAGACCAAGATTTAAACTTGGACAATGGACTCTGGCTTTAAGGCTTGGGAGAATTATTGAATCTTCTGTCTGGGAGACTTATTTGAGGGGGAGGTCCTGATGTCATTTAATCAGTTAAGTCAGAAATATGGATTGTTTAATAGGGATCTTTTCCAATATTTCCAGATAAGGGACTATATACAGAGGAAGACCACGCTCCTGGTTCTGTTACAAATCAGATGTGGAGAAAAGAGTACTGCGGTGTACGGGTGCTCTTTCAGTCAGTACGTTATATCATTTACAGAATGGTAAATGTCCCCTTGGAGGATATGAAAGGAGTCTGTAGGACGTGGGATGGAGAGTTAGGAGAGGGTATTTCATCGGACGTATAGGAAAACTTCTGGGGGAATGTAAGGAAAATCTCCGTATGTAACAGAGTGCAGGCCATGCTATTGAAGATCTTACACTGGGCTCGTAAGGCACCAGAGAGGCTAGCTAAGTTCAAAAGAGGAACGTCACCAGGGTGTCCCAAATGTAATATTAGTATAGGTGCGCTCACATACTACTATTGGTCATGTTGTAAGATCCAGAGATACTGGAATGCTGTAGTAAGGGAGCTAAAGTTTATCCTGGGGATTGAAATTAATGTGGAATCGGTATTTCTTCTTTTTGGGTTGCCAAATTTGTCCCCTCTGGGGGAACACTGGAAGAGATTGTGTAATATTCTTACGCACTGTACGAGGAAGAACATTCTGGTGAACTGGAAAAAAACACCAGGTCTTATGGGGTGGCATAGGCTGGTGATGGAGCATCTCTCCCAAAACTACCTCTCGAATATGGTGCACCACAAAACTGAACAGTTTTACAAGACGTGGCAGCCCATTCTAAATTATATTGACACTGACTTATCAGCAATATTAATCAGGGCTGTGGTATAACCGTGGGAATCAGTATGGGTGCCTCTAGGGCCCTGGGAGGAGGAAGACTGGGGAAAAGAATATGGGTACTGTAGATAGTGCTCCCAGGAAAGTGAGCCTCAGTGGAGGTGTGATGACTGAGATAGAATAAAGTAGTGAGATATTATTTAAGCTATTTTTGAATTTAGTTTGTTAGTATTTATCTAATATGTTTGTCTTTTAGTTTAAGTTAAGTAGATGTCCGTTTTGGGACAATAGTAAGTCGTTTATTAACAATGGTACTCTGTTATGGCCTTTCTTTGTTCTGCCTTTTTTTTCCTGTTTTGATGGTGTTATTCTTTCTCTTTGTACATAAATGTTTTGCAAAGATTTAAAAAGGTTTTCAATAAAAATATTTATTTTAAAAAAGCATTTGAGGATTGAATGATGCCTGACTGGCTTTGGTTTTCCAGCGCCCCACACTCTCAACTCTGATCTGCAGCTGCAGTACTTACTTTCTCCTACTTTCATAGAATTGTGGGCCAGTACAGAGATCCCTCTATGTTGATGCTACTAAGGGTTCTGCCAATTACTGTAAACTTCCCTCCTGCATTAGATCTCCCAAAATGCATCAACTCATATTTGGCAGGTGGAGTTTCATCCAGACCTTTCTCTTTCTGTACCCAAATTTCCAGCCTATCTATAACCTGTTATCTAGTGATCCTCCTCACTATCCAGCATGCTGCCAATCTTTGTGTCATCTGCAAACTTACTATTCAAGCCAGCTACAATACTCATCAAATTATTTCTATAAATTACAAACAACAGCAGTCCCAGCACTATCCCTGAGGAACACCACTGGTCACAGATCTCTAGTCTGAAAAAAACATCCTTTCACTGCTACAGTGTCTTCTGTGACTAAGCCAGTTCTGTATCCATCTTATCAGTTTACTGTGGATCCCATGTGATCCCATGTATCATCTTGCCATGAGAGACATTGTCAAAGTTGCCCTCATCAATCATGTTTGTCAGTTCCTCAGAGAATTCAGTCAAGTTTGTGAGCCACAATTTTGCCTTCACAAAGCCATGAAATTTCCCTATGAATCTTCTCCAATAACTTCCCTAGCATTGATGTAAGGCTGAGCAGACTATAATTTCCTAGATTGTTCCTTTGTTTAATGGCAAAAGGAGTATATTGGTTATTCTCTAGTCCTCTGGGACCTCCCCGTCACTAAAGAGGAAACAAAGATTCTGTAAAGGTCCCAGCATTTTTCACTCCTACTTCCCTCAGCAGTCTGAGACATATCCCATTAGTTCCTGGGGACTTATCTGTCTTAATACTTTTCTGAATACCCAACACTTTTAATGTTGACAAGCCCTAGAATATCTACATACTGCTCCCAAAACTCACTCCAATCACCATGTCCTCCTTTACGAATACCGATACAGAGTATTCATTAAGGACCTTACCCATGTCGTCTGGCTCCAAGCATAAATTCCCTTCTTTGTCTTTGGTTGGGCTTACCCTTTGCCTTGCTACCGTCCTATTCCTTTTACATGTATAAATCATCTTGGGATTTTTCTTAATCCTGTTTGCCAAAGACGTTTCATGGTCCCTTTTGGCCTTCATAATTCCTTGTTTCTGTTACCTTTTCTATTTTTTTTTGAAGGCTCTATCTTCAGTTTCCTAAACCTTACATGTGCCTCCTTTTTTTTTCGTTTTGACTCAGCTCTCAATTTCGCTTGTCATCCAAAGTTCCTAAATCTTCCCATCCTTATCCTTAATTTTCGCAGGAACATGCTGGTCCTGAACTCTACTCAACTGTCCTTTAAAAGATTCATACATGCCAAATGACATTTACCCTCAAACAGCCAGTGCCTGCCTAATATTGTGTTAGTTAGCCTTCCCCAATTAATTATTTCATCCTAGGACCACTCTGGTCTTTATCCGTAACTATCTTAAAACTGATAAAATTATAGTTGCTGTTCCCAAAATACTTCCTCTGATCAATTGGCCAGGCTCACTCCTCAATACTGCATCTGGTATGGCCCTTTCCCTAGTTGGACTATTTACATATTGTTTTAAAAAGACATCCTTGATGCACTCAACAAACTCGCCCCATCCAAGCCCCTAACACTAATGAGTCAGAGTCAATATAGGGGAAGTTAAAACACCCATCGCAACAACCTTGTTTTTACATATTCTCTCTAATCTGTTGGAATATCTGTTCTCTCTCTGACTAGCTATTGAAAGACCTGTAGTACAATCCCAAAGTAATTGTACCCTTCGCTTGCCTGAGTTCTACCCATCTGGCCTTGCTGCTGAGCCCTCTAAGGTATCCTCCCTCAGTGCAGCTGTGATATTCTTCTTTATAAGTAATGCAACTCTCCCACCTCTTTTGCAACATTTCTATCTTGCCTGAAACATCAAATCCTGGAATATTAAGCTGCCACCTGTGTCCCTCTCTTAACCAATTTTCAATTTATAGCTATAACATCCTATTTGCTTTACCTGTCATACTCCTTGCATTGAAACAAATACACCTTAGACCGCCAATCCTATCATGTTCTTCCTCTTCACCTTACTAGCCATACTCTCTGACATCTCCTCAGTTACTTTTCTTGCTGACCCCTACTGCGCTGGTTCCAAACCCCAAGTACATCAGTTTAAACTCTCCCAAGTAACACTAGCAAACCTCCCTATATTGGTGCTTCTCCAGTTTAGCTATATCCTGACTGTTATGGACCAGACCAAAACTACTCAAAATATAGTAAGATCCTAATTTTAAAATAAGAAAATGTTAAGCGTAAGGTGTTTTGTTCTGCATGCAATTTGATCAGACTACCAGACTTGAAACAAAACACACTTTATACATACACTCTTATTAAAATACAGGTAAAAGAAAATTGACTTAATTGTAACACACAAAATGGTTAACAAAATAAAATATTAACTACCACTAAACTCCCAATTTAGTAACCTCCCATCAGCACACCCTTGGCAAAGGTAAATTCAGTAAAATGGATAGTCTTGTGTGCAATTCTAGCAGCAGGAAGAGAACCCCCAGCTTTTAACTGTAACAGAGAATAGGAGCTTCCACATCCAGCTTAAAGACCCCAGCAACTATTACTGAAAGCTAAACTGAAAAGAAATCCTGGTTCTCTGGAAGCTTGACCCCACCCATTCAAGCTGCTTCCATTGTTCCAAATTTATATTTTTAAAAAACCAAGGCCTCACAAGCTGTTTATTGGCTTTGGAGCAAACAGCTTGAAAACTCTGCCTCAAGTTTCTTCATTTAAAGAAAAGGACCAAGTATACCTCTTAAAGCTATAGTTTCAACTCATGTCCTTCTTGTACAGGTCCCACCTGCCCTCGAAGATATTCCAATGATCCACATCCCTGAAGCCCTCCTTCCTGCACTAGCTCTTTAGCCACATATTTGACTCTACTATCTTCATATTACTAGCCTCACTGGAATGTGGCACAGGAAATCATCTTGAGATTATAGACCTAGAGGTCCTACTTCCTGACTTACTACCTAACTTCCTTTTCAGGACCTGCTATCACTCTCGCGCTCTCTCTACCTATATTGTTTGATCTGGATGCTCACACTCCTTCAAACTATTCTGTGCTTGCTCAGAAACAGGCACCATGGAAGTAAAACACCATCCTGCAGCCTTGCATGTGACCACAAATGCCTACCTGTGCCCCTAACTATTGAGTCCTCAATCACTATTGCTGTCCTGTGCTTCAATCCTCCCTGCTGTACAACGATCCCAGTCCTAATGCCTCTGATCCAGCTGCTATACTTTCTCCCGAGAGGCTATTCTTCCCCCATCCCAAGAATATCCAAAATGGTATTCCTGTTTGAGAGGGGAATGGCCAGAGGGGACCCCTGTACTGCCTGTCCACACTTATTCTTCTTCCTGGTGGTCACCAAATTCTTCTCTGCCTGTGTCGCCCTTAATGCTCAGATCACTCAATGTGATATCCATGACATTCTGCACCTCATGGATGCTCCACTGTGTCCGTCCAGAGCTGCAGTTGGATGTACTTCCTGTATATGTAGTCACTAGGGACACTGGCAGTGTCCCTGATTTCCCAGAAATTGCAGGAGGGGCATTCCACAGCGCTAAGTTTTCCTGCCATTTCAAACCTTATGAACTGAATCAACTTTCTCAACAAGAGAAACAATATAGGAACTAGTCAACAGACTCTGGTCTCACTCCTACTCTCCATTCCTACAGACTACAACTACTGAACATGAATTGGATTAAAGAGTCATCTCTTCACTTTATAGCTGCGGTGTTCTTCAGTGGCAGCACCCCGCCCTAAGCAATGGTTACCCCTCCCAGCAGCTTGTTGGGCTCCTCATCATTGAACACAGCCTGCTGGAGGTGATTGGGGGTGATGCGGGTCTACATGTTGTCCCAAGCCGCGTCACTGGCCAGCTCAAAGATTTCAGCCATTAGATACTGGAGAACCGCAGTCAGACAGGCCGGTGCTCCATCGCCCACACACTCAGCATAGTTGCTATTCTCAGGAGTTGGTGAGCACAGCCCAGCAGGAAGTGCTGGCCAGCCTGGACCAACTCCGATTTTGCCTTGGAGCAACCTTTCCCACTGGTCTTTACTTTTCCCAATATGTTTACAATCTCTAGTAGCTTCTTTTCATTTCAACAATATACTTTATTCATAAATACCTTTATACATGTGCATAGTATTCTGTACAGTCTTAGCACATTAAGAACAAACACACATTAGAGTTTGACTCCCCCAACAGTTTCAAAAAGCCCAAGGCATTTCTTACTTTTGCGAGATATTATTTACATGTATTTGAGGCACTGAGAGGATCCAATAACTGAATGGATCCCCAGTTACCTTTGGCAGAAAGACCTGAGATGGTGGTTTTCCCCCACTGCACCAAGCAACTGCCCCAATCTTTAGTGCGTCCCTCAGCATGTAGTCCTGGACCTTGGAATGTGCCAGTCTGTAACACTCGGTCAATGTCAACACCTTGCTCTGGAAGACCAACAAGTTTTGGACAGACCAAAGAGTGCCTTTCACCAAGTTGATGGCCCTCCAGACACAGTTGATGTTTTTCTTGGTATGTGTCCCCAGAAACAGCCCGTAAAGCAGAGTCCTGTTCCATGGAGCTGCTCAGGATAAACCTCACCAAACGGCACTGTATCTGTCTCTAGCCTTCCTTTGCTAACAAGAAAGTCTGAAGTAGACAGAGCACAGGATTGCAATATGGAATGCTCAGTGCCAGAGATCTTTTAATGAATGTCAGCTGGAAAGACAGACCAGACCTTAGTATAAAATCTCATCTAAAGGTGGCACCTCTAGCTGTGCATCACTCTTAGTATTATACTCAAGTATCAGTGTAGTTTATATGCTTAAGTTCTGATAGGTCTTGAACATGCAATCTTGTCACGCGAGTGCTACTCACTGTGGATTAAATAATACTGAACAGATTTGGCCTCCATTGTGAATTATTGTGACAAGTGCTTAGCCATTGGTAATGACAGTTCTGCAACTTCTATGGGGAAAAAAAAGAGCTTCATTTTAACTTTCAGACTGTGTACACATCATTTCAAACTAAAGGAAACCTAACAAATCCTATTTTGATGTGGAGACAGTAACTTAACCTGTTGCTGGTGTTGTCTTGAAGTTCCTTGCATGGACAGACATCCAACAACCTGAAACGTACTGCATAAGGCATTCACAAATGTCCTGTTTTAGATAGATACTGAGCATTGAGATAAATAGACTGTGCTTAACAACAACAAAATAAAAGAAGCATTGCCTGTGGTCAATATAAATTAATGCAGAATAACTAGGGGAGTTCTGTATTGAGATAGATAATATTTGTGCATTGGTATTAATAAAGGTGGAAACATCTTTTAAAGTGAGTTAGTAGCACACTCTATTGAATGCTACTCTTATTCTGAGAAATGGTTTAAATGTGTTTTCCTAGTGGCTTTGCTGACAGGCTCCTGCTCTTTGCTCATCCTACTGCCGAATAAATTTTTCAATAACTAGTTGTTATGCCAGTCCCCAGGTGTCCTTAAACTTCTTCAGTCTGAGAGAATCTCCTTCTTGGTATCAATTTCTTTACCAAGTGTGTAAACAATAAGTACCCTGATAGCTAAAAAGCACTGAAGCAAGTTGGTTTACAGCCCTCGGGAGTACGTGTTGCCAGTTTCAGTAATTTAATTTTCATTTGCAGTGACTTGGCTCCATCCCCTGCACTTTACAATTATGGCCGTTTATAAAGATTAATCTTACACTTTTCATCAGATACAGCAAGTCATCCACAGTTGATGGACTGAGTAAACTGCTTTCTCCCAAGGATTCATGAGTTCTTAACTCACAAGTCCTATGCATCTGAGACACTTGCATCAGTCATTCAGTCTGTGACTGCACACCATTGCTAATTACAGCCTCCCCTAATGTGCATTCCTTTAAAGTGAATGAGTACTCACTGCACCAGAAAATAAGCTGTCCTTTCTTGTGGCAGCATTTTGCCCTTCTGCTGTTTATGAACTTTGAAGCAAGACAGTAGTAGAAATGGCTTTTGCTTTTGCTTGACTATAAAAGGGTAAAGCGAAAGCAACCACAGTACAAATCACTAAAATTAATGAGAATGCTTTGGTGTATTGCTGAGAAGAAAGGCTAGTTTCTCCTTGACATTTTTTTTTTATCCACAACCCAAACAAAGGTTCCCAGAAAGTTAATAAATATTTTTCAAGTGTGCTGGAATTGAAAGGATGACTCACAAGCATCTGTTGCTGCAAAACGTATAAACTGTGGTAAAGGTATCCGGAAGTAGTGGCTTCAAGGTGAATACTTTAATCAGAATAAGATTGATGACCAACGTTTAATTTAAATGAAAGTTTAAAAAACGGAGTATTATCCTTGTTACCCTGTGGAAACATTTTGAGAATTCTTTTAAAATGTCACAGTATCTGAGAGTATTCCCTTTTGTATGGCATGCTTTTGGTTATCTAATTTTGGTTAGACAATAAACTTTTCCTTGAGCTAACATTGTTTAAGATAGTGTCTTTCTCATTTTCTGATTATATGGGATACATTATGTGAATCTCAAGTTACGCACCTTGGATACAATTCATTTAGCATCACCCTGTGTGTCTGCAATCTAATTTTGAATGTAAGACAGAAAATGTCTTTTTGGCTGATTGTCAGGTTCGCTTATAGATCTAATCACTTTAATCCAGTTACCAACAAATGGAGGTCCACTATGTAAAATGGCTTGCAATTTAGCACAAATTAGCAATCTCAGTTACAAGGGTTAAAGCCTAGTATTGATCCAGAATAGAGGGACTGTAAGAACCAATTTGGGGATGTTTATGACTGACACTAGGAAAGCTTCCGAATTCTATCCTTGATATTCTTTACTTTGAGTAAAATTTAACAAGAAACTCCTCAGAGAATGGGATAGCTCAAGACTCTCCACAGTTATACCTGAAATAATGGCATTCTGAATAGGTGCTAAATAAATCATCTGTGAGTGTTTCTATCAGAATCATCAGAGCAAAATACAAAGGGCTGAAGTATACCAAAGCTCCGCTAAGTGCCAGTTTTGCGGGGGAGGGGGAGTTTCATGGATGGTTTCTCTCTGATCTCTAGTAAATTAGCTCATGCAGTTTGACCCTACTCACCCAGTGATGTATGTAGCATGCTATTTTGCGTTTGCCAGCAGCTAACGTATTTGCCACTGCTGAGATGTTCTGAATTTCCTGCCGCTGGCACCTTAGTTACATCTCAGCTGCCAACCAGGATTTCCACGCCCCCAAACATCCCACCCTCCAATCCTGGCACTTTCCCATGCCACCGCAGGAACTGTAAAACCTGCGCCCACACCTCCTCCCTCACCTCTATCCAAGGCCCTAAAGGAGCCTTCCACATCCATCAAGGTTTTACTTGCACATCCACTAATATCATTTATTGTATCCGTTGCCCCCGATGTGGTCTCCTCTAGGACTGGGCGCCTCCTAGCAGAGCGCTTTAGGGAACACCTCCGGGACATCTGCACCAATCAACCACACCGCCCGTGGCCCAACATTTCAACTCCCCCTCCCACTCTGCCGAGGACATGGAGCTCCTGGGCCTCCTTCACCGCCGCTCCCTCACCACCAGACACCTGGAGGAAGAACGCCTCATCTTCTGCCTCGGAACACTTCAACCCCAGGGCATCAATGTGGACTTCAACAGTTTCCTAATTTCCCCTTTCCCCACCTCACCCTAGTTCTAAACTTCCAGCTCAGCACTGTCTCCTTGACTTGTCCGGACTTGTCCGACCTGCCTATCTTCTTTTCCACCTATCCACTCCACCCTCTCCTCCCTGACCTATCACCTTCATCCCCTCCCCCACTCTCCCATTGTACTCTATGCTACTTTCTCCCCATCCCCACCCTCCTCTAGCTTATCTCTCCACGCTTCAGCCTTTATTCCTGATGAAGGGCTTTTGCCCGAAACGTCGATTTCGAAGCTACTTGGATGCTGCCTGAACTGCTGTGCTCTTCCAGCACCACTAATCCAGAATCTGCCATTCGCAGTTGCAGTATGGGCTGAATTGCCCTGGAGGTGCCTGAGGAAAAGCAAGTTGGCACCGTCCAAAATGTTGCCTGAGACCTGGAGATCCTGGTGGATAGAGTGGTAGATGAAGAGACCCATCCTCTTACCCCAGGACTGCCATATGAAATTATGGCATCAGCCCTGCCAGCCTGGTCTGAAGTTGGCATCCATGTTCTGGAAGAATGCCCAGCAATGCATGATGAAGTTTCATGACCCTCCATGCTCTTAAAGAGTAAGTGTCATCATCTTCTCTCTGCTCCCTCCCACTCACTGTGTATTGTGCACACCTCCTACCAAGTCTCTCATGGTTTAGCACTCTTATGATTGCATGCAGCATCTTTGCTCAATCTCTCTCACACCAACCCCCAATCTCTAAACCTGCATGCCCCTTGCATTGCCTACTCACTCAGCTGGGACACCTCACTACCTTTCCCTCACCAATATCAGCAGTAACTGCTGTGCCGCCCACTTTCACCTCACTCAACCCCTCCCTCTGTCTCATTCCAGGCAAAACATACAGCCAACGCCAGTACTTCCTTCACCACCAGAGGGAACGCCCAGACTGTGGAAAGTGCTATAAAAGTTCCAGGGAATTAATGTCCCATTGACATAATTCACACTGATGGGAGACCTTCCAGGTGCTATCACTGTGGGATTGGCTTCAGGTGATCATCTCAACTCAGTGAACACCATCTGCCATGCAAAAAGAGTAGGGGATTGTAGGTGTGATAGGAAACTTGCCTCCCCACTCCTACCTTGATTTAACCAAGGACTGTTCCTCTTAAGACTTTGACACATGGCCATTCTGATTGATGCACAGGTAGTGCGTTTGCTGTATAAGGTGCAGATTGTAGGTGTGACATTTAATTAACGCAGTGCAATACAGCAGCATGACCATTCCATTGACTGGTCAGTGCTGACAACTGGGAAAAGCTGCCTGGCTTTGTATCTGCACTAAAAGGCAAAGGGAGGCAAGAGATCTGATGAGGCTGGAGGTCCTGAAAAAAGCATGGAGCGTGCCATGAGATATTGGGGACTGCTTGCCAAGTAGAAGGTCTGCGGCAGCAAACAGCAAACCGAATTGACCCATTGATTTTCATACCAGGAATTATTGCCATCTAATTTCTCCCTGTCACATTGGGAGATGGAAAACTACATTTAAAAGAAGAGCAAATAGGTAATAATGATGTGGAAATACGTGTAATAGACCTCTCATCGCTCACTAATGAGGCTCTCATCTTGCCATTCAAGTCTTGAGTGGAAGATTGAATATTTTTCTCAATGTTACAAATCTACTTTTTCTGGTCTTGCCATATTTTCTAAAAGACTTGCAATTGCACTTGTAGCTCGGGGGCTGGGAACATTCAGCATCTTTTTTTGACAACAAAGGTTTTTACAAGCATTTTCATGAAGAAATACCTTTCAGCGATTTTCAAATATTTAAATTATAATCTGATGTGCTCTCAGAAATTGATCGCCAGTATCAGCATATCAATTGAATCATCCACTGCAATCTTTTATTTTAAGAGCTAATATTAATTATACATTGCAACCTCTACAGTTTAGAAGTCTACTCTTCAGAAACACCAGCTGCCCAAAATTCTTTTGAGCAGACAGACTTGAGCAACTCTGACCATCATTTCAGTACTGTGCTTTTGGAGTAGGAACATGGAGTACATGGATAAGCAAAATACTTTTCAATACTGCTTTATTCTATTCTTTTCATGGGATTTAGATGCTGGCTAGGCTAACATTTATTAATGAAGGGCTTTTGCCCGAAACGTTGATTTTCCTGCTCCTCGGATGCTGCCTGACCTGCTGTGCTTTTCCAGCACCACTCTGATCTAAACTCTGGTTTCCAACATCTGCAGTCCTCACTTTTGCCTAACATTTATTGCCCATCCATAGATGTCTTGAGAAAGTGATGGTGAGCTATCTTTTGAACTATCGCCAAAATGCTGCTGGAGAGGGAGTTCCAGTTCCAGTTCACTCAAATGACTACTAAGGTTTCAATGGCTGCTTTGTCCTGGGTTTTTGCAACCTTTGATGTTTTCTGGTTCGCACTCTTGTGGTTAGGCATTCTGAAGTTATTCTATAGTCCACCCATTTCCAAGCTCCACAAAAGATTTGTTCCCAAACATTTCCAGACTAGACGTTGTAAGATGCATATATATTAACCAATTGAAAAATATTTGAATGACCACTTCAAATATCATAAAAGTCAAGGACATGGGACAAATGCAGGAAATTGGGGTTAGTACGCTTTTAACAGTAGTTATGTCAGTTCAGACTCAATGGGCTAAAGGGCCTTTTCTGTGCTGTATGAATCTATGAAACAATGGGTTGAAAGGGTGTTTTATGTTTCTTTTCAAATTGTAGCTACATAATTTTTGATGAAAATCCTTCTATGCATCAGAACCATTTTCTTTGTGGAACCTGAACACTAACTCACCTCATAGCCAAGATAAAGAAATATGACAGAATGAACTCTTTTTTTTAACTGCCTCTCAAAGCCAGGTTGTATTCAACCTTGTTGATAAGAATAAATGAGAAATTCCACGTGAGAAAAATTATAATAACATTATATGCCTGACATTCACAGGCAACATTTACCTAGTCAATGTTATATCTAACAGCTGAAATTTGAAGCATTCTAATCTTGTGTATTTCAATGATTGCATAGAAATGTTACTTTTTCCAACTATCTTAATATTCCAGCTGTTATTTAGCAATTCCAACAGTATTTAAAATTTTACTGGCATATGGAATTTGTTATCTGTAACAAATAGCCGTTACATTTTTATGTTAAGTAACACAGGAAATTAACAATCAAATCAGTGACTAGGCCATTAATGTGCGAAATGCATAAATTCTATTCCATGTGTCAAGAGATGCCAAGAAACTTGCAGGAAGTGTTTTAGAGTGGTTGGATAAATTAATTATTTACTTTCTGAAAGTATATGCCTATTTTGAGTTGTTCTCCTTGTTTATATTGTAGTACAGTTTCAAGAATTGGAAATAGCAATCTTGCTTCTTTGTTAGTCATACTGACATTTACAGAATGTTAGAACATAGAACATTCCAGCACAGTATAGGCCCTTCGGCCCTCGATGTTGCGCTGACCTGTGAAACCAATCTGAAGCCCATCTAACCGACATTACTTCATTATTATCCATATGTTTATCCAATGACCATTTAAATGCCCTTAAAGTTGATGAGTCTACCACTATTGGCACAAAATTTAGTAAAAGTAATCCTTTTTTTGATTTATGTTGAAAGTAAAATTGGAAAACTTAGGAGACAGCTAGCTCTCCAATGGCTGAAGTCATAATTAGCAGAAAGGTTTGGATTGTTAGAGGCCAATCATGTTCCTAAGAAATTGTAGGAGGTCCTCAGAGCATTTTACTATGCCTAATTATCTTCAATTGATTCCATCAGTGATCTTCCCTTTATCGCAGAGTCAGAATTGGGTTTTATTTTGGTGATTACAGGTCCATTTACACTCCGTCAGGCACTAAAGGGGTTTCTGAATATTTACAGCAAGGGCTGGATTATTTTCAACACACACAAACGCCGAACAAAGATCAGCTCTGGCAAGAGAATCTAATATTGTCATCACCAAATCCCTGAACATCAAAAATTTGGGGCATCAGCATTGACTAGAAATGTAACTGGACCTGCCATCTAAATACTGGGGCTATAAGAACAGGCCAGAGGCTAGGCATTATGCAGCGTCTTCCCAAAGTCTTTCCACCACTTACAAGACACCAGTCAGGAGTGCCATGGAATAGGTTCTTGAACGAGTGCATCTCCAGTAATACTCAAGAAATTTGACACTGTCCAGGGCAAAACAGAACACATGATTGATAGCTTGCTCCGCCTATCCCACATTATCAACAATGTGTACAAAGCTGTACCATATCAACTCAGCAAGTTACCTTTGACAATATGATTTCTGCTGGGAAAGCTACCATCATCAAATTTCCCTCCAAACTACATGCCATTCTGATGAAGGAATACATCATTCACCCTGCAGCAATGAGGAACAAAATCACAGAACTTCCTTTGTAACAGCACCATGTATATACCTTTATCACAAGGATTGCAGCAGTTCAAGAAACCATCATTAGGCAATTAGAGATGGGCAATAAATGATAGCCTTGCCAGGGATGCCCACATCTTTTGAGTGAAAGAACTTGGAAAAAATTCACGATTTGCACATATGTTATTTAGCTGCAGAATTATCTAATTCGTTAAAGCATTGACTTTCAACAATCTAGCTAAATAACTGAGAACTTTTGGAGTGTAATTCACTGTGTGATATTTATGCCTGTGTGTGTGATTAAATATTGAACATTCTTGCCCTAGGTCATGTAAAGCACAGAGTAGTCAGTGAGATTTACAGAGTAACACTGGCAGATGTTAAATGTCTTGAGTAAACTCACTGCAGATCTGACATGACAGTTATACAATAAAGAAATTCAATTTTTAATGCCCAATTCTGCAGACTTTGCTTTGTGAAATAGTTGAGTAAAATCTATAATTCATGCTGTAATGTTTTGAAAATACTCACATTACCTATAGTTCTTTATACCAGTAAATATACTCACTATATTACGTTGAGCTGTTATATTCAGCAATTTGATTGCAATCTTTAGTTTTTAATTTTCAAGTTGAAAATCTTGTGCCTGTCTTTAGCTGTACTAATGAAAATATATATTGGTGAGTTTTTAAAAATTTATTTGATAAAATGGAAAGTATCCCTCACAGAACATTGAACATTACAGCGCAGTACAGGCCTTTTGGCCCTCGATGTTGCGCCGACCTGTGGAACCAATCTGAAGCCCATCTAACCTACCCTTTTCCATTCTCGTCCATTTGTTTATCCATTGACCATTTAAATACTCTGAAAGTTGGTGAGTCTACTACTGTTGCAGTCAAGGTGTTCCACAACCCCTACTTCTCCCTGAGTAAAGAAACTACCTCTGGTATCTGTCCTATATCTATCACTCTTCGATTTAAAGCTATGTCCCTGCGTGCTAGCTGTCATCATCCAATGAGAAAAGCTGTCCCTATCTACTCTATCTAATCTTCTGATAACCTTGTATGTCTCAATTATGTCACCTCTCAACCTTCTCTCTAATGAAAACAGCCTCAAGCCCCTCAGTCTTTCCTCAATCTCTCTACCGATAAAAGCTAACAACCCTATCAACCTGGGTGGCAACTTTCAGGGAGCTATGCACATGGACTCCAAGATCTCTCTGCTCATCTACACTACCTAGAATCTTACCATTAGCCCAGTATTCTTTATTCCTGTTGCTCCTTCCAAAGTGAATCACCTCATACTTTTCCACATTAAACTCCATTTGCCACATCTCAGCCCAGCTCTGCTGCTTATCTATGTCCCTCTGTAACCTGCAACATCCTTCGGCACTATCCACAACTTCACTCACCTTAGTGCCATCTGCAAATTTATTCACCCACCCTTCCACGGCCTCATCCAAATCATTTATAAAAATGACAAATAGCAGTGGACTCAAAACAGATCTTTGTGGTACTCCACTAGTAACTGAAATCCATGATGAACATTTCTCATGAACCACCACCCTCTGTCTTCTTTCAGCTAGCCAATTTCTGATGCAAACCGCTAAATCACCTTCATTCCCGTGTCCTTGTATTTTGTGCAGTAATCTACCATGGGGAACCTTATCAAAAACTTGACTGATATCCATATATACCACATCAATGACTTTACCCTCATCCACCTGTTTGGTCACCATCTCAAAGAACTCAATAAGGTTTGTGAGACATGATCTACCCTTCATAGAACCATGTTGACTATCCCTAATCGATTTATTCCTCTCTAGATGATTATAAATCCTATCTCTTACAGCCTTTTCCAACACTTTACCCACAACCAAAATAAGACTCACTGGTACATAATTACCAGGGATGTCTCTACTCCCCTTCTTGAACAAGGGGACAACACTTGCTATCCTCCAGTCTTCTGGCACAATTCCTATATACAATAACAGCATAAAGAACTAAGCCAAAGACTCTGCAATCTCCTCGTTGGCTTCCCAGAGAATCTTAGGATTAATCCAATCTGTCACAGGGGACTTATCTATTTTCACACATTCTAGAATTGCTAACACCTCTTCCTTGTAAACCTCAATCCCATCTAGTCTAGTAGCCTGTATCTCAGTATTCTCCTCGACAACATTGTCTTTTTAGAGTGTGAATACTGATGAAAAATATTCATTTTGTGCTTCCCCTATCTCCTCGGACTCCAAGCACAACTTCCCACTACTATCCTTGATTGGCCCTAATCCTTCTCCAGTCATTCTTTTGTTCCTGATATACCTATAGAAAGCTTTAGGGTTTTCTTTGATCCTATCTGCCAACAACTTCTCATGTGCCCCCGGCTATTCTTCGTTTTCTCTTTTGGTCTTTCCTGGCTAACTTCTAACCTTCAAGTGCCCTAACTGAGCCTTCACGTCACATCCTAACATAAGCCTTCTTCTTCCTTTTGACAAGGGATTCAACTTCTTTAGTAAACCATGGCTCCCTCGCTCAACCACTTCCTCCCTGCCTAACAGGTACATACTTATCAAGGACACGCAGTAGTTGCTCCTTGAATAAACTCCACATTTCAATTGTACCCATCCCCTGCAGTTTCTTTCCCCATCTTATGCATCCTAAATCTTGCCTAATCGCATCATAATTGCCTTTCCCCCAGTAATAACTCTTGCCCTGCGGTATATATTTATCCCTTTCCATTGCTAGAGTGAACATAAGCAATTGTGGTCATTATCATCAGCGTGCTCACCTGGCCAAATCTAACACCTGGCCAGGTTCATTACCTAATACCAAATCCAATGTGGTCTTGCTCCTTGTTGGCTTATCTACATATTGTGTCTGGAAACCATCCTTGGACAAAAACTGATCCATCTAAAGTACTTGAATTATAGTATTTCCAGTCAATATTTGCAAAGTTGAAGACCCTGTTACTCTCGCTCCTATCCAGAATTATCTTTGCTATCCTTTCCTCTACATTTCTAGAACTACTCGGAGGCCGATAGAAAACTCCCAACAGGGTGACCTCTCCTTTTCTGTTTCTAAGCTCAGCCCATATGACCTCAGTAGTCGAGTCCTGAAATGTCCTTTCTGCCACATGATAGTGTCCTTGATTAACAATGCCACACTTCCCCTGAGGGAGGTGACCTGCTGAGGGTCTTGAATGTGAATTGGGAGAGGTGTGTGTGTGGGACCATGCATTTGTCTTTCATGTGCCCAGCAAGGAAACGTTCCCATCAGTAGCTGGGCATGTAGCATCTCTGGTGTATGAGGACACTGAAAGCAAGCAATAATACACCCTAAAGGGTGGAATGGGCAGGGTATCACACACCATCCCACCATGAATGTAATCAGGTCAGTAGTGGGAATGAAGCAAGCTCCTCAGCCACCACCCTCTTGCTTGATTAAATGGCCTACCACCAATCCACCAATCCCAGCACAGGGAAGGTAATCAGTTCTGCCCATTATTTTTAGATATTGGTGGACTGATAAACGTTGGCCAGGGCATCTCACCACAACATATTTTACATCCCCTGGAGAGGGCAGCTATGGCTTTGGTATCACTGTTAATTTCGTACCTCCAACGAGACTCCCCCCCCACCCCCCATTAGATAAAGCTCAGATATCTCTGGAATGGGGCTTGAACACTCTCCCCATGAGTATCAGGTACATTTTCTCTAATTTTGACACTCACTGATTTATTTTATTCTGTGCTCATAGACTTAAGTTAGTTATTCACAATAGTGAGCTCTGGTGGTTCAGTGGTAGAATTTCTGCCCTCCACGCAGGAGAGGTATTGTTTTCTGGCCAGTTAGTTGGCTGAATGGCTGGGTTGCAATGCAGAGTGATGCCTATGGATTCAACCCCTGCACTGACTGAGGTTGCCTTGGAGGATTCTCCTTCTTAACCTCTCTCTTTGCCTCAGCTTCAGATTAAACCACCACCTCCTTTTTTCTCTCTCTCTGTAAAGAGATAGCAGCCCTATGGTGTGATAAGACAGTAGTAACTTTAACTTTACACCAAAATGCATCTCTATTGTTTTTGCCTCGTACAATCTTGGTTCATGTTGTCCCTCAATTGCTTTTGCGTTATGAAAACAAGTTCAGCTTTTCACAAATATGCTTATGACTTAGTTTTCCAATATTTAAATTATCCTTGCCACTTTTTTCTGAACCTTCAACAAAGCATCACTGCTGCTTTGAAGATCAGAAGCCCAACATTATATACATTATTCTACATTTGGTCCTGTCAGTGCTCCACACAAGGTCGGAATAACTTTAAAGCTCAGGTTCCATTCACTGAGATATAATTTAGTATTTGATTATATTTAACAGCTTCAAATTGACTGGAAGCTTCCAGTGAATGATCAGTAATCACACCCAAATCCTGTTCTCCCTTTGATGATAGAACCCTTTCATTAGGGACATGTTTCTCATTATAAATCTTATGTGAATTTTGTCAAGGTTAGAGAGGTCGTTGATGGGAATTTGAATGTTTTCATTTCAGGCATTTACTGAGAGTATCAAACAGCTCCAGTTGTGGGTAACGTGGACTGGTATAGCGTTAAACTCCTTCTACATTAGCTCAGCATCTATTGCATTCGTATGATGCTTTGCTTTCTCACACCTGCCTTCTTCTGACTTTAAAGCAGCATGTCATTGCACAGAATACAGAACAGTTGAGGAGGTTATCTGGACATGTTGCAGTATGACACCCTGCTACATCACTGTCACACCAACAACATATACCAGGCAACTTACATGACAAGCATACTGAATGTGCTTCAACAAAATAATCATGTCTGCAAGTCAAAGGGGATTGGTCCTTTATGGAGTAAAGGGCACTATAGTCATTCAGGTGGTTCCACTACAGTTAGGTAAGGGCCTGTGCCAAGGGGAAGGCCATGCTCAGTCCTATAGTTTAGGTGCAACCAAGATTACAACCAGGTGAGAGGGAATGCGATAAAGACTTCAGTCAGCTAGTGAGCCGCCGTTTCACTAAAACAAAGTAAAGGACTGAGAATGAAACAAATGGATAGGAGAGTAAGTAGTGATGATCCCCAAGCAAGAGAGGTGTCCCTGGGGTGAAGTAGGAAGGACAGAGGCCAGAAAAGGTTTGGAGTTTGGGCAGATATGAGGTGGTGAAGAGCTGTTGAGAGGATATAATGCATGGAACAATGAGAGTTGTAGTTCATGAGCCTCGGTGGGATGTGCAGAATTAGAGTGAGTGAGTGGTTCGCCCTGTGACTGTGAAGCAGCAGAGAGAAGATGCTGACCCAAGTTCTAGCAGAACTCAGATCATTCACTCCCCACCTGCACTGCTGTGCACTGTGTTTCGCCAGGGGCACTACACTGACCCAGGCCACGATCTCAATCTGGGTTAGCTCAGTCTGATAGGGTGCCCTCCTTTGCCAGTAAACAGCAAAAGATCCCTGCCATCCTTCTCACCACCATGTCCACCACCACCTCCAGGTCCCTGCAGTGAAACAAGGAAATAACGTGCCTTTCTGGGCCATTTCCTTGGGGATATCGGTGCAGGTTAAGTCTGAAGGGCACTTCCTGGCTTTCAGCATCTGACATAGTGCTCACCTGGGGTTTTTAATATGATGTGAATGGTATGAATATCATGAAGTCCTGGCAGCAGTAAGCCCCTCCTTCCACACAATTCCACCAGGTGAGCACCAAAGGGACCAGTTGCATAAGGAACGAGCCGATGATTGTCTGAGTCACGTGGGTCATAGCAGACCAGGCACCATGGGTATCGCTCGGAAAACCACTTTGCCTCAAGATAGCAAAATTCAGTTCAGAAATGTTAACACTCTCAACCCAGGAGTTGCTTTCTTCATCTTTAATCGTGTGTGTGTGTGTGATGAGAGTCTGCAGTGTCTGTGTGTATGTGTCCATGTATATCTGTGTATGTGTGTGTGTGTGTGTGTGTGTGTGTGTGTGTGTATGTGTGTGTGTGTGATGAGAGTGTGCAGTGTCTGTGTGTATGTGTCTATGTATATCTGTGTATCTGTGTGTGTGTGTGTGTGTGTGTGTGTGTGTGTGTGCAGTTGCTGTTTTATTATTTTGCTTAGATATGGTTAAAGAAAATAAATATTTTTCTTTAAAAAAACCTCAAGGAACCTACCTGTCTCTGTTCTTTACAGCCACAGCAGTAAATTGTTACGCACTCACTGAATTAGCAAGCATATGAAAAGCTCCTCTCCTCTGTCCCCCAACAATCATCACCCAATTACATACCTCCGACAACAAACATGATCACATTCGAGCTCCCAACAATATCCACTCTGCTCAATCCCTCCCCTAATGGTCACCACTCTGACCCTCAACAATATCCACTCTGCTCAATTCCCTCCCCTAACGGTCATCACCCTGACCCTCAACAATATCCACTCTGCTCAATCCCTCCCCTAATGGTCATCACCGTGACCCTCAACAATATCCGCTCTGCTCAATCCCTCCCCTAACGGTCATCACCGTGACCCTCAACAATATCCACTCTGCTCAATCCCTCCCCTAATGGTCATCACCGTGACCCTCAACAATATCCACTCTGCTCAATCCCTCCCCCTAACGGTCATCACCCTGACCCTCAACAATATCCGCTCTGCTCAATTCCCTCCCTAACGGTCATCACCCTGACCCTCAACAATATCCACTCTGCTCAATCCCTCCCATAATGGTCATCACCCCGACCCTCAACAATATCCACTCTGCTCAATCCCTCCCCCTAATGGTCATCACTCTGACCCTCAACAATATCCACTCTGCTCAATCCCTCCCCTAATGGTCATCACTCTGACCCTCAACAATATCCGCTCTGCTCAATCCCTCCCCTAATGGTCATCACTCTGACCCTCAACAATATCCACTCTGCTCAATCCTCCCCTAATGGTCATCACCCTGACCCTCAACAATATCCACTCTGCTCAATCCCTCCCCCTAATGGTCATCACCCTGACCCTCAACAATATCCACTCTGCTCAATCCCTCCCCTAATGGTCATCACCCTGACCCTCAACAATATCCACTCTGCTCAATCCCTCCCCTAATGGTCATCACCGTGACCCTCAACAATATCCACTCTGCTCAATCCCTCCCCTAATGGTCATCACCCTGACCCTCAACAATATCCACTCTGCTCAATCCCTCCCCTAATGGTCATCACCGTGACCCTCAACAATATCCACTCTGCTCAATCCCTCCCCTAATAGTCATCACCCTGACCCTCAACAATATCCACTCTGCTCAATCCCTCCCCCTAATGGTCATCACTGTGACCCTCAAAAATATCCGCTCTGCTCAATCCCTCCCCCTAATGGTCATCACCCTGACCCCTAACAGTACACATTCCAACCTCACCTTGAATACACCATCACCAGTCCAACCCCCTCCCCTGTTCTTCTGACCACGAGCTCTCATCAATATTAAACTTGATATAGTACTGGCGATCAATGACTTGAAGCTGGATATGAACTTTAGCAACACATTGGCAGATATGGAAATGAAGGTCTCAATACCCTGTATATGGGAGCTGTTCCCATGTTTACAAAACTGACACTAAAGGACAGTATGCAAATTATAAGTAAAAGAATCGAAACTGGACAGAGAATGGGAATAGAATCCATTGGAGGAAATGGACTGGCTACATTAAATGAAACAATGACAGAATGACTGAAGAGCCAGTGGAGAAGATTGACTTTAACCATAAATTCACAGAATGTTCAAAAAGGAGCCTACTCTTTTCTTGGGAAATTCAAAGCTGATATAATTGCCTTGCTCTTGCCCCATTGCTTGAATCTTTTTTTTTTCTGATAAATGATGGTGCATTAACATTTATTATATGATTCAATTAAATAACAATATACTCTAGATTTCTCATGCCTTGCTTAAAAATGGTGATTGACAGGTTATCAATTTAGATATATAGAAGAAATTATAGTCATTTAGCAGTGTGCAGAATGAAATTATATAAAAGGATCTCTAATAGAGAATAACCAGGACTGTAAATAATGCGGCCATCTGCCGGCACCTTTACAGAAAGAGGCATAAACAGAGAGCAGTCATGTAGATTTTCTGGTGCATTGCAATACATACATTAAGTTGTAAACAACGTTATTATAATTTTATACTGTTGAATAGAAGAACTATGATATGTAAACCATTGTTATCAATGTCAAGGGAAAAATATTGATTCAAATCACAAGCTGACTTCATTTCCTTCTAGTGGATTAAGAAATTGAGATACAGTTTCCAGAAAAAGAACGTTGCACTCTCTCGTGTTCTATTTAACTACACCTAGAATGTGAAACACTTCTTTAAATGAAGGCTTTTTCCTATTTGGTAATGTTAACTACTTTGGGAAAAAAACACACAGCAGTATTCTGTCACCTGGAGATGATACCAGATTACTTTAATTTAAGTAATTTGCAGCAGGAACATGGATATAAGGGAACAAGAACCGATTTCTTGTATTTGGAAACTGTCTTAAAAATAGCATTTTGCTAGTGAGTGAATAAAGCAGGATCAATTTGAGGGCATCAGGTACTCCATCACGAATGATTCCCAGAGCATCTTTAATTCATTATAATTTAACCAGCAGCAAGTGCTGTGTTATCATCACCTGCTGACAAAAGACAGTATTGATCTCTCCAAAGTAATTAATGTCTGCTAGAAAATCTTCAATTTCAGATGTGAGAATAGAATGAAGATCCAATAACGCATAAATTAATAGTTGGAATTAGATACTAAAGGAGTATTCCATCATCATGAAATTGTCCCATTCCAATTTCAGAAATGAAATACAGTAACTATTCTCCATTTGAGTTATTCTCCTGCCTCAAAGATGAGAACGGAAACTCCAGTTATGACAGGAACTCTTCAAAGTCACAAAGAGGGGGCCATGGCACCATATTAATTGAGACATAGGGAACTACTTTTCATTTACATGGCAAAAGGTGGTTTAATTGAACAGCATATTGGCTGGCTCAAGTCAAATGACAAAGGCAAAAACAAAACTAGCTTTGGCAACCACTTAACCACGGACAATTGTTGTAAAATCCCATGTGATTCACCAATGGTCCTTTAGGGGAGGAAATCTGCTGTTCTTACCTGGTTTGGGCTACATATAACTCTGGACACTCAGTAATGACTCTTTGCTGCCCTCTGAAATGGCCTAGCAAGCTGTGTATCAAACTGCTACAAAGTCTTAACAAAGCAATGAAACCAGACAGACCACCCAGCATCCACATGGGTACCAGAAATGGCCCTGGCAAACATAACCTTGTTATTAACCTTGGGTGGGGGCTTTTGCTAAACTTGGGGGAGCTGTTCCACTCAATAGTCAAGTAGCAGCCTGACAGTCATTCCTCTAGATTCATACTTTACAGGCAATGTCCCAGGTGCCATCATAACCATCCTTCGTTATGTTCTGTCTCACCAGCAGGTAGGGGTAGCACAGTGATAAAGAGTCAGGAGGGAATTGTCCTGAGAGTCTTCAACATTGACTCAATATCAAATGATGTCTCATGGTATAAGGTCAAACATGATAAAGGAAAACATCTGCTCATTGCCACATACCACCATCATACCCCACCCAGATCATCACTGCTTCCCACCCTGCTCCTACACCCCACTCCCCCACCCACCCCGGCTGATGTTCTCCTCCATGTTGAGTAGAACTTTGCAAAATAATCAGAGGATTAGATAGGGTGGACAGGGAGAGCCTTTTTCCAAGAATGGTGACAGCGAGCACAAGGGGGCATAGCTTTAAATTGAGGGGTGATAGATATAGGACAGTTGTCACAGGTAGTTTCTTTACTCAGAGAGTAGTAAGGATATGGAATACTTTGCCTGCAACGGTAGTAGATTCGCTAACTTTAAGTACATTTAAGTCGTCATTGGACAAGCATATGGACGTACATGGAATAGTGTAGGTTAGATGGGCTTCAGATTGGTATGACAGGTTGGTGCAACATCAAGGGCTTAAGGGCCTGTACTGCACTGTATTCTATTCTATTAATTTTCTATTATGTTAAAACCATGGAGGGTGGCGGGGGCATAGAATGCACTTAGGTGGGGGACTTCAATGTCCATTAAGAAGTGTGGCTATGTCCATTGCTCTTGGTATGGTCTCGTCTACATTGAGGAGACAGGATGCCAACTTGAGGAACATATCAGAGGACATCTCTGGGACACACAGAACAACCTTACTGCCCTGTGGCTGAACACTTTAACTCCCCCTCCCACTCTGCCAAGGACATGCAAGTCCTGGGCCTCCTCCACCGCCAAACTCTAGCCACCTGATGCCTAGAGAATGAACGCCTCATCTTCTGCCTTGGGACTCTCCAACCACACGGGATCAATGTAGATTTCACCAGTTTCTTCTCCCTTCACCTTATCCCAGAGCCAACCTTCCAACTCAGCACCTGGCCATCTTCCTTCCCACCTATCAGCTCCACCCTCATTTCTGACCTATCTCCAACACCCCCACCTCCATCTACCTAACACATTCCCAGCTACCTTTCCCCTGTTCTGCCTCCCTCCCATTTGGGCCCCTTGGGCCACCCCAACATTCCTGATGAAGAGCTTATGCTCGAAACGTTGACTCTCCTGTTCCTCGGATGCTGCCTGACCAGTACCATGCTTTTTGACTCTGATCTCCATCAGCTGCAGTTCTCGCTTTCTCCCAGCAGCATGGATTACTAAACTGGCTCAGTACAAAAGGACATAGCTGCTAGATCAGGTTTGCAGGAGGTAGTTAAGCATCTAACAAGTAGACAAAGCATACTTGACCAAATGCTGCAAATTCATCTGACCCTGTGGAAGGAGTAAACTCCACACATTGTGGAGATGAAGATAAAGAACATTGCATAATCTTCAGCATCTTCCCAACTTTTGAGATATTTGAGTAGTCCATCTCTATATAGAATCATAGAGATGTACAGCATGGAAACAGACCCTTCGGCCCAACCCGTCCACGCCAACCAGAAATCCCAACCCAATCTAGTCCCACCTGCCAGCACCTGGCCCATATCCCTCCAAACCCTTCCTATTCATATATCCATCCAAATGCCTCTTAAATGTTGCAATTGTACCAGCCTCCACCACTTCCTCTGGCAGCTCATTCCATACACGTACCACCCTCTGCTTGAAAACGTTGCCCCTTAGGTCTCTTTTATATCTTTCCCCTCTCACCCTAAACCTATGCCCAATAGTTCTAGACTCCCCAACCCCAGGGAAAATACTTTGTCTATTTACCCTATCCATGCCCCTCATAATTTTGTAAACCTCTATAAGGTCACACTTCAGATTCCAACGCTCCAGGGAAAACAGCCCCAGACTGTTCAGCCTCTCCCTGTAGCTCAGACCCTCCAACCTTGGCAACATCCTTGTAAATCTTTTCTGAACTCTTTCACGTTTCACAACATCTTTCCGATAGGAAAGAGACCAGAATTGCACACAATATTCCAACAGTGGCCTAACCAATGTCCTGTACAGCCGCAACTTGACCTCCCAACTCCTGTACTCAATACTCTGGCCAATAAAGGAAAGCATACCAAACGCCTTCTTCACTATACTATCTAACTGCGACTCCACTTTCAAGGAGCTATGAACCTGCACTCCAAGGTCTCTTTGTTCAGCAACACTCCCTAGGACCTTACCATTAATTGTATAAGTCCGGCTAAGATTTGCTTTCCCAAAATGCAGTACCTCGCATTTATCTGAATTAAACTCCATCTGCCACTTCTCAGCCCATTGGCCCATCTGGTTCAGATCCTGTTGTAATCTGAGGTAACCCTCTTCACTGTCCACTACACCTCCAATTTTGGTGTCATCTGCAAATGTATTAACTGTACCTCTTATGCTCGCATCTAAATCATTTATGTAAATGACAAAAAGTAGAGGACCCAGCACCAATCCTTGTGGCACTCCACTGGGCACAGGCCTCCAGTCTGAAAAACAACCCTCCACCACCACCCTCTGAGCCAGTTCTGTATCCAAATGGCTCGTTCTCCCTGTATTCCATGAGATCTAACCTTGCTAATCAGTCTCCCATGGGGAACCTTGTCGAATGCCTTACTGAAGTCCATATAGATCACATCTACCACTCTGTCCTCATCAATCCTCTTTTTACTTCCTCAAAAAACTCAATCAAGTTTGTGAGACATGATTTCCCACACACAAAACCATGTTGACTATCCCTAATCAGTCCTTGCCTTTCCAAATACAAGTACATCCTGTCCCTCAGGATTCCTTCCAACAACTTGCCCACTACCGACGTCAGGCTCACTGGTCTATAGTTCCCTGGCTTGTATTTTCCACCCTTCTTAAACAGTGGCCCCACGTTAGCCAACCGCCAGTTTTCCAGCACCTCACCTGTGACTATTGATGATACAAATATCTCCACAAGAGGCTCAGCAATCACTTCTCTAGCTTCCCACAGCGTTTTAGAGTACAACTGATCAGGTTCTGGGGATTTATCCACTTTTATGTATTTCATGACATCCAGCACTTCCTCCTCTGTGATATGGACATTTTACAAGATGTCACCATCTATTTCCCTCCATTTTATATCTTCTATATCCTTTTCCACAGTAAATACTGATGCAAAATACTCATTCAGTACCTTCCTCATTTTCTGCGGCTCCACACAAAGGCTGCCTTGCTGATCTTTGAGGCGCCCTATTCTCTTCCTAGTTACCCTTTTGTCCTTGATGTATTCGTAAAAACTCCTTGGATTCTCCTTAATTCTATTTGCCAAAACTATCTCATGTGCCCTTTTTGCCGTCCTCATTTCCCTCTTAGGTATACTCCTACTTCCTTTACACTCTTCTAAGGATTCACTCGATCTATCCTGTCTATACCTTACATATGCTTCCTTCTTTTTCTTAACCAAACCCTCAATTTCTTTAGTGATGCAGCATTCCCTATACCTAACAGTCTTCCCTTTCACCCTAACATATGCAGCAAGACCTGGTTTGGTTTAATAGGTGGCAGGTAACATCCACCTCAGAGAAGTGCCAAACAATGTTCATCCTGAACAAGAGAGAACGTGACTACTGTAATTGATATTCGGATAATCGAGGTTCCTCTGTATTGCCTTTTGACATTATCATCATTGAATCCCCCACTATTAATATCCTGAGGGTTACCATTAACCAGAAACTGAACATAGCTAGCCACTAAATAATGTGGTACCAAAAGCAGGTTCGAGGCTGGGAAGTCTACAATGAGTAACTAGACCCCTGACTCCTCAGAGACTGTCCACCATTTATAGGATACACAGGAGAACATCATCACAGGATCGGTCCCAGTTCTCGTCCATATGAACAAAGATGTTCACTGCATAGATGGTGCACTCAAATCTCAGAAACTCCATGAGGCATCCAGGCACTTTCTGCCCTAATTTGTTCTGTTCTCATCTGCAGAAAGAGAAGCAGAGGGTTTGAGTGAGCTGAAATTGCCTGGCACAGCTATTAGTGCCAGTGGGGAGAAAGTGAGTGAATAGGCAGCATACCAGCCATGCAGAGTTCATGGTATGGGTGAACTCAATAGGTAAGAGTGAATAAAGGAAGATAATTCAGGCAATGATGAGAGTTGTAGGGCAGAGCCTAATGGGAGATGGGTGCAATGGCAGAGGTAGAGTGAGGGTGAAGTAGCAGAGGCAACATGGTGACACTTACCCTGGCAGAACAGAGACAGTCACTGACCTTCTTGCAATTGCCCACAATGGGGACTGGAGGTGGCAACTTTGAACCAGGCTGGCAGACTCTGATATTGTGGCCTCCTCTGCCAGTCCTCAGGTGAAGGATATCCCTCCCTTGCACCACTCATCCTCCAGGTCCCTGTCTGCAAAGTGGAGTGCTAATTTCCCTTTGTCCCCTATTTTGGGACAACTGACACAAATGACACAGCAGGGCAGCTCCAGATTGCCAGAACTTGACTGGATACACAGCAATATTTCAAAGATTTGATTTGATTTTTGTCATATGTACTGAGATACAGTGAAAGATTTTGTTTTGCATGCTAAGCAGAAAAATAATACCTTACAAAATTACACCAGGATAATAAAACAGAACACAGAGTATAATGTTATAGCTATATAGAAGGTGCAGAGAAAGACCAACTCTAATTTATGAAATTTCCATTCAAAAGTCTGATAACAGCAGGGAAGAAGTTGTTCTTAAATCTGCTGGTATGTGTTTTCAAACTTTTGTATCTTCTGCCTGATCGAGCAGGGTGGAAGAAAGTAAAACCGAGTGGGAGAAGTCATTGATTATGTTGGCTGCTTTCCTGAGGCAGTGGGAAGTGTAGATGGAGTTAATGGAAGTAAGGCTGGTTTTCATGATGGACTCGGCTGGATTCACAACTCCCTGTAATTTCTTGTGGTTTCGGACAGAGCAGTTACCATACCAAGCCATGATGCATTGGATAGGATGCTTTCTATGGTTTATCTATAAAAATTGGTAAAAGTCATTGTGGACATGCCAAGTTTCCTTAGCCTTCTGAGGAAGTAGAGGGGTTGGTGTGCTTTCTTGACTGTCCATTGACATAGACAGACCAGGATATTTGTTTGTGATATTTACTCCTCGGAACCTGAAGCTCTCGACACCTCCAATCACATCACCATTGATACAGACAGGAGCATATCCTCCACTCCGCCTCCTGAAGTCGATGACCAGCTCTTTTGTTTTGCAGAGGGAGAGATTTGTTGTCATTACACCACGCCGCTAAGCTGTCTATCTCTTGTACTCTGTACTCTGTCTTGCCATTGTTTGAGATTTGACCCACAACGATGTTGTCATTAGCAGATTTGTAAATGGAGTTACAGCTGAATTTAGCTATGCAGTAAATGTACAGAGGAACCTTAATTATCCTGCATTCGATTAACCGAATTTCAGATGTTCCGAACAATATCGTAAGATCTCAATGCGTGGCTAACTATGTTATCTGGCATCAATTGTCTGGCATTCGCTTAACTGAATGAAATACTCCCTGTACACATCCTTCTGATAATCGAGGTTCCCTGTATAAGGAATATAGTAAGGGGCTAAGTACGCAGCCTTGCAGGGCCCTGGTGTTGAGGGTCATTGTGGCTGGTGTTGTTGCCTCTCCTTACTGATTGTGGTCTGTGGGTCAGGAAGTAGAAGATCCAGTTGCATCAGGGGAGCAGAGTCCTAGGTCTCGGAGTTTGGAGAGGAGTTTTGTTGGAATTATGATGTTGAAGGCAGAACTCAGGTCAATAAATAGGAATTTGACCTTGAGGCTGATCCTGGATTCCCGACAGTGATGAGTGGGAGAATCGGATAATCTGGACATGATTGGGGTAAAGGTGTGTGGTTAATGAAGTGAAATTGGAACAATTATGTGAGAAAACTCAGTGGGTTTCATGGAGAGAAACACTCCATGAAACTTGAAGAAATTAACTCTTAGTTAATTTTCAGTAAGACTGACCCCCAGATTTCCATGTCGAGCCACATTACTAATGCTGTATGGATTCTGGGACTGGAAATGACAGGAATAAATTTCTATCTCAACAATCACTGGAAAACTTCACAGCAGAAATAATCCTCAGTGAGAAGGCATCCAAAGCACGAACATAAGTCTCATTTGCTGCCCATTTCCAGCTGGGTGGACCATAACAGTACAGCTGAGGTGCCTCACCATCCATTCTGGAAGACTTAAACTCTAAGACAATGTGAAAAGAAAGACTTATATTTACACAGCATTTTCACACCCACCAGACATCTGAAAGCACTTTACAGACAGAGTACCTTAGAATAGGAGTTGGGAGGTAAAAACAATGACTGCAGATGTTGGAAACCAGATTTTGGATTAGTGGTGCTGGAAGAGCACAGCAGTTCAGGCAGCATCCAAGTCATTATGACTGTACAGGACATTGGTTAGGCCACTTTTGGAATATTGCGTGCAATTCTGGTCTCCTTCCTATCGGAAGGAAATCGGATGCTGTGAAACTTGAAAGGGTTCAGAAAAGATTTACAAGGATGTTGCCAGGTTTGGAGGGTTTGAGCTATAGGGAGAGGTTGAATAGGTTGGGGCTGTTTTCCTTGGAGCATAGGAAGTGAGGGTGACCCTATAGAGGTTTTAAAATCATGAAGGGCATGGATAGGGTAAATAGACAAGGTCTTTTCCCTGAAGTGGGGGAGTCCAGAAGTAGAGGGCATAGTTTTAGGGTGAGAGGGGAAAGGTATAAAAGGGACCTTAGGGGCAACTTTTCACATAGAGGGTGGTACGTGTATGGAATGAGCTGCCAGAGGAAGTGATGAAGGCTCTTACAATTACAGCATTTAAAAGGCATCTGAATGGGTATATGAATAGGAAGGGTTTGGAGGGATTTGGGCCAGGTACTGGCAAGTGGGACTAGATTAGGTTGGGATGTGTGATCGGCACGGATGAGTTGGACCAAAGGGTCTATTTCTGTTCTGTACATCTCTATGTCTCCACGACTCCATAAATGTAGTTACTGTTGTAGTGTACAGAATGTGGCACACAACCACCAGCAGCGCCCCCCCACCCCCAAATACCCAGGCGATAACAACCAGACTTTGAGATGTTGATTGATGTTTAAACATTGGCTAGGACAGCCTAGTCCCCTTGCTTTCCTACGAAATAGTGACTTGAGATGGCTCGTATCCACCCAGGCAAGTTGATGATGTGTCAGTTCAACATTATATTAAAGAACAGCACAGCCCTCCCTCAGTATTGCACTGCAGTGTCAGCCTTGAGTTTTGCGGCTTAAGCCCCAGAATGGGATTTGAACCCCAAACCTCAGAGGTCAGGATGCTAATAGCTGATCCATAGCTGATGCAGAGGCTTCACAAGCCTTCAAAATATCTTCTTTCATATACGACCTGGATTTATATCAATGAAGCAGAAGACAAAAGCATTAATGCAGCACATATCACCCTTAATTCTGTTAGATTGATTTCTACTACGTGCAACATTGTTCATTGCCAATGTACATCTGAGACTGAGGAGGTTGTTGCAGATATTCCATAAACTAAATAGCCAAGGTCAGTGGAACAGATGACAAACGTACTCTCAGTGAAATTATCATGGCTGTACCAAAATAACAATTAAATTATCTTCTCTTATCCAAGTAACAATTGATGCGCGAACTCATGTCTAGTTGCCAACCAAGAATATTTTTATGGAAAACAAACTGACCTCTAAATAGCAATCAATATTTTTATCATGTAGTCCCAACTGCCTGGGGAAGATAGTGATGAACTTTTATTTGCTGCAGTCCGTCTGCTGAAGACATTCCCATAACACTAAGGCGGCATGGTGGCACAGTGGTTAGCACTGCTGCCTCACAGCGCCAGAGACCTGGGTTCAATTCCCGCCTTGGGCAACTGTCTGTGTGGAGTTTGCGCATTCTCCCTGTGTCTGCGTGGGTTTCCTCCGGGTGCTCCGGTTTCCTCCCACAGTCCAAAGATGTGCAGGTTAGGTGAATTGGCCATGCTAAATTGCCCGTAGTGTTAGGTGAAGGGGTAAATGTAGGGGAATGGGTCTGGGTGGGTTGCTTTTCGGAGGGTCTTTGTGGACTTGTTGGGCCGAAGGGCCTGTTTCCAGACTGTAGGTAATCTAATCTAATCCAATTTGTCAATCAGAAAGAAAATACTAAGCTTTAGACTGTACAATACCAGCTAGGATTGCCAAGTGGAAAATCACATTGCTGCCTCACATGTGCTGGGCCATGTTGACTGGCAGGGATGTTATGGTAGTGGCAATGTTACTGGATTGATACTCCAGAGGTGAAAATGTGTTGCTGGAAAAGCGCAGCAGGTCAGGCAGCATCCAAGGAGCAGGAGAATCGACGTTTTGGGCATGAGCCCTTCTTCAGGAACGTTGTTTCTCCTGCTCCTTGGATGCTGCCTGACCTGCTGTGCTTTTCCAGCAACACATTTTCAGCTCTGATCTCCAGCATCTGCAGTCCTCACTTTCTCCTCTGATACTCCAGAGGCCCAGGCAAATGTTCTGGAGGACACAGGTAGCTGGTGGAATATTGAACTAAGTTTCAGTAGTTGTGACAATATGGGACAATATGGTTATCATTCATTGTAAAACTCTATCTGTTTCACTGATGTCCTTTAGGGAAGGAAATCTTCATTTGTTACCCAGCCTAGTTTACACGTGACTCCAGATCTACAGCAATGTGGTTGGCTTGTCATTGGTGTCAACATAATGTAGGTATTTGGACCAAATACTGGCCTTACCAAAGATGTCCATAACCCATGAAGAAAAAAATCTCTGATGAGTGAATTTAAACATCTTGCCTTGATGCTCACTGGCATTACCCTCTCTGAATCCCCAACTAACATCATCCTGGGGGTTACTGTTGACCAGAAACTTCACTGGATCAACCACATAAATCAAAACAGTCTGAAGGTGGGACCTGGATTTTTAGTTGCTAATAGAGAGGAGAACAGAATATTGTTTTCCCAGAGAGAGACCGTGGATCCTGGTGTTTGTGGAAATGATGCAGTTTTCCCTGGGGACGGGGGACGGGGAGGGGGGGGTGGGGGAGGGGGGTGGGGGGGAAGGTGGAAATGGGGGAAGGGGGCAGTTGGTAGTGGTGGTGGTGGAGATGTTTGAAATCTACCATATCATTAATGAAGTGTCATTTATTTGTACAGCTTATTCAAAGTTTTCATTTGGCCAGTTCAGGATCTTAAATCACAGGCATGGGCAATGCAGAGTTCGACTCATGGACAACGAACAAGCACATTCAGTTGTTATAACTTAATTAGTTATAGAGTTGCCATTGTGGGTGGTGGGGGACATGTATTTTTTCCTAGTGGGTTGTTCAAGACCTGAGAGGGGAGTCAGGATTTAGGCATTTAGGCATCAGAGATTAGCAAAGGAAGTCCTGCTAAATGCAGGAGAACCAGCTGAGGGAACATTATATGGGACAGACCACTGTGACTTTGGAGTAGCAAGAGGAGATGTACTCTTCCGAATAAGATAGCGGCCAAAGGAGAAATCAAGTCATTTCAAGGTCATGAGAAGGTACCACCCAAAAATGGGCAGTAGCGTCCATAAGTTAGTAACTTGCACATAACAGAGGCTGTGCCTATCCAGGCAGTTGGACTGGGAGAGTTTCCACAGTGGCTGGATACTTTGTCGACCCTATAGTCTCATGTTTCGCAACCATAGCCTCCATCAAGATTTCTGGAAAAACATGACATATGATTGGCCCAAAACAGCATGGTCTGATTCCACTTCGAGACATCCATCCAAATGGTGTACTCAGTCATGACTGTTGCTCACCTTTTTACTCGGCCATCTGAATCGAAGTACTGCCTTCAGGACTGCGCCAGTGATTGGGTGGCCAATTCACCCAACACCAATTAAAGTTTTGCATGTAAAGCTGGGTCATATCAGGTGCTGACTGAGGGCCTGGGACTGATGTGGTGGCTTGGTTCCCAACCCTAAAGTGAAAATTCATCGCTGGGAATTCTGCAGTGACTTACTGACCTCTTGTCTTCTCAACACACCACTAACTAAGTCACAAGTCAGGAATGTGATGGAGTACTCTCCACTTGCCTGGATGAATACAGCTTCAACAACACTCAAGAAGCTCAATCACAAAGCAATCCATTTGTTCAGGACCTGACCTTAAATATTTGATTCCTGGGATGGTAAGACTGAAGTATGAGGAGATGTTGAGTTGGTTAGGATTGTATTAACTAGAGTTTAAACAAAGTAAGGGTGGATCTCATAGAAACCTGTAAAATTCCAACAGGACTACACAGGTTAGATGAAATAAAGATGTTCCCGATGATGAAGGAGTCTAGAACCAGGGGTCATAGTTTAAGAATAAAGGGTAAACCTTTAGGGACAGAGATGAGAAAATTCTTCACCCAGAGATTGGTGAGCCTGTAGAATTCACTGCCATAGAAAGTGGTTGAAGCCAAAACATTTTGCCTTTTCAAGTGGTAGATATCGCCCTTGTGGCTAATGGAATCAAGGGATATTGGAGGAAGGGAGGATTAGAGTAGTAAGCTCGATAATCAGCCATGATCATATTGAATGGTGGAGTGGACACAGGGTCCAAATGGCCTTCGCCTGTTCCCATCTATGTTTCTCTATTCAATGTTCCAATATTGAAGCAAAGTTACAGTAGTGTTTACCATTCACAATTCATCAAGGTTGCTTCAACTGCACCACTTAAGCACGCAACAACTTAGAGAACAAGGGCAGCAGACTTACTGGAATGCCACCACCTGCAACCCACCCTCCAAGTCTTGCACCGTCTTAACTTGGGAAATGCATCACTATTCCGACACCACCACAGGATAAAAGTCTTGGAACTCCCTCCCTGAGAGCATTGCGAACTGAGATGGTTCAAGAATGCAGCTCACCATTATCTTCTCAAAGGTATTTATGGAGCGGTAATACCTTCTACCCTTGCCAGCAATGCTCCTATCCCCAAAATGTAAAAAAAATGGATCTTCTAATGCATACTCATTGCACTATGACATTGAAAATAAATTTCCACTGTGTAGATTATAACTGTAAGATCCAGCAATACGACAACTGACAATGAACGAAATTAAATCATATATTAATTCACATAATCTTGGAAACAATAATGAGATCGTTGACTTTTATAGGTGTTGAGTGAAAGTACATAACTCAAAACACATAAGGTTTAAACCTTGCTACCTGGATGAAATAGTAACTTGGAAGAATGTCACTGATTGTAGAGTTCATTGGGCTGACTGATAGTTTTCCTCAGCTTGAAGAAAGGAATACAAATGTAGATAAATGAGTGTGCAAAGTAATTCTATTGGAAAAGCTTTGGTAATTCATGAGTTCAGATTATTTATTACGAGTATATTACACCAGAGTTTTTTGCATTAAAGGCTAATAAATGAAAAAGAATGTGAACATATGGAGAAGGAACCAATATTCACTCTAGTGTAGACCAATGCAATTCTCCCATTTACTTGCTGGAAAACACATTTTTTAAAAAAAAGTAATTTGTATATACAGCATTAAGAGAACTTTTCATTAAAGGAGTCATTACATAAAAAATATCAGAAGTAATACATGCTGGTATACTTCTGTCAGTACATTTTTTAAAATTGATTTTTTTTAATAACCTGCTACCATTTCTAGTCTTTCAAGAAGCCCCACAGTCAGTTCTATTAAACCGTTCTAATGTATGAAATATATTATTTGACAGCTCAGTGACCAATAGCTGGCCCAGAATGCTTTACAATAATGCTTTCCTGGCTGTAGAAAGCTATAATTCATTCTTGAATGATCTCCTGATGAGCACTTTATTAATTCCATTCACCTTCAACAGTAAAAAGAGTGTAACACATCCAGCCATTTATATACATCTTGTGCTTATTTGTGTATAGGGTAAAGATCCCTCCGGTTTATTGTGGGTATGAATTGGCTCTCAGAATATAATTCCATTCTCATGGCATGTACTAAAGGCCTTTATTCTTTACACCGAGTGCATGAAGTTATTATAACCTCAATTAAAATAGAAGGACTAAGCATTTAAAGTAGGCAAATCAATGTAAAACAACAGCAAATTCAAGCTAGTAAGTTCATATAAAACTCTGTTCTTTAAAACCTTATGTTAATAATGTCAGTCTGGAGATTAAAGCTGATGAGACGAAGAGCTCCAGGGAGAAGTACAAAGTTCTATGCTGATTAAACATCATCTCTAATTAATAAATACCTCTAACCTTCTTTAATGGCCTGTTTAAACCTGCTGCCAGGCAGATTTGAATAAGAAAATATGCACACCTCCTGCCACATAATTTTTATTATTACATTGTATCTCATGATCTTCTTATTACCATAATCCCAGTCCCTGGGTGTATTTATCAGCAGCTATTGAGTCAGATAAATTAATTTTACAGAGGTCCTCCCACTAGAAAAATGTTGCTGGTCTGTTTCTGTCTAAGTGATAAAACTGATATGTAAAGAAAGGAGGAGGTGAGAAGGTGGAGAACTAGAAGCCTGGTAGCCTGTCATCAATACTAGGTAAAATACTGGAAGCCCTGAGAGTCACAGAATCATAGAGATGTACAGCACAGAAGCAGACCCTTTGGTCCAACTTGTCCATGCTGACCACATATCCTAACCAAATCTAATCCCATTTGCCAGCATTTGGCCCATATCCCTCTAAGCCCTGTGTATTCATATACCCATCCAGATGCCTCTTAAATGTTGCAATTGTACCAACCTTCACCATTTCCTCTGGCAGCTCGTTCCATACACGTACCACCCTCTGTGTGAAAAGGTTGCCCCTTAGATCTCTTTTTTTATATATCTTTCCCCTCTCATCCTAAACCTATGCCCTCTAGTTCTGGACTCCCCAACCCCAGGGAAAAGACTTTGTCTCTTTATCCAATCCATGCTCTTTATGATTTTATAAACCTTTATAAGGTCACTAATACCCTGACACTCCAGGGAAAACAGCCCCAGCCTATTCAGCCTCTTCCTCTCACTAAAATCCTCCAACCCTGGCAACATCCTTGTAAATCTTTTCTGAACCCTTTCAAGTTTTACAACATCTTTCCAATAGAAAGGAGACCAGAATTGCACGCAACATTCCAAAAGTGGCCTAACCAATGTCCTGTACAGGCTCAAAATAACCTCCCAAATCCTACACTCAGTACTCTGAACAATATAGGAAAGCATACCAAACGCCTTCTTCACTATCCTATCTACCTGTGACTCTACTTTGAAGGAGCTATGAACTTGCACTCCAAGGTGTCTTTGTTCAGCAACACTCCCTAGGACCTTACCATTAAATGTATATGTCCTGGTAAAATTTGCTTTCCAAAAATGCAACACCTCACATTTACCTAAATTAAACGCCATCTGCCACTCCTCAGCCCACTGGCCCATCTGATCAAAATTCCATTGTAATCTGAGGTAACCTTCTTCATTGGCCACTACAGCTCTAATTTTGGTGTCATCTGCAAATTTATTAACTATGCCTCCTATGCTCACATCCAAATCATTTATATAAATGACGAAAAGAAGTTGACTCAGCACCAATCTTTGTGGCACTCCACTGGTCACAGGCCTCCAGTCTGAAAAACAACCCTCCACCACCACCCTCTGTCTTCTACCTTTGAGCCAGTTCTGTATCCAAATGGTTAGTTCTTCCTGTATTCCATGAGACCCAACCTAGCTAACCAGTTTCCCATGGGGAACCTTGTCGTATGCCTTACTGAATCCATGTAGATCACATCTACCACTCTACCCTCATCAATCCTCTTTGTTATTTCTTCAAAAAACTCAATCAAGTTTGTGAGACATGATTTCCCATGCACAAAGCCATGTTGGCTATCCCCAATCAGTCCTTGCCTTTCCAAATACATGTACATCCTGTCCCTCAGGATTCCTTCCAACAACTTGCCCACCACTGATGTCAAGCTCACTAGTTTATAGTTCCCTAGCTTTTCCTTACCACCTTTCTTAAATAGTGGTATCTCATTAGCCAACCTCTATCTTTTGGCACATCACCTGTGACTACTGATGATACAAATATCTCAGCAAGAGGCCCAGCAATCACTTCTCTAGCTTCCCACAGAGTTACAGGGTACACCTGATCAGGTCCTGGGGATTTATCCACCTTTACGTATTTCAAGACACACAGCATGTCCTCCTCTGTAATATGGACATTTTTCAAGATGTCACCATCTATTTCCTTACATTCTATAACTTCCATGTCCTTCTCCACAGTTAACACTGATGCAAAATACTCGTTTAGTATCTCTTTATGGGAATGTGTAACACAGCAACAGGATAATAAGTGGCATTAACTTGAATTGATGAAAGATGGAAGAACTGACGGATTTCAAATATTGTAGCAGTAGTCAGCCAATAATTGAGAGCCCTTTTGCTTGTTTTGTGAAACAAACCACTAACAGAACAGCTTCGAGTGCTGTCAACAATCCTCTTTCAACATTTTTAGAATCAAGGTATACAGCTCCAGATGAGGCCCTGTAACAACAATAAAAACAAATGATTAATGGAAAGTTAAAAAAGGGAACAGAAACTCATCAAATCAAAATAATACACCCCGGCCCCTACTGTGCCCACCAATGTCTAAAGTCCTCTACTGTGCCAATGGGCACTGCACGCTCCCTCTGAATGGACACCTGAGTGTGGTTGCTACTCAAAAGAGGACCATACAGTCGGCTACAGCCTTCTCCATGTCCCGCTGCCTGCACCTGTGAATGGCCACTTTGGCTTGGCCCAGAAGTAGACCCAAGACAAGCCGCCTCCTGACCTGCCTGACCGTCCCACATGAGGTGCCCATAAATCAGCAAGGTGGGACTGAAGTGCAACCAGCAATTTAGGAGCAACCCCTTCCAAAAACTAAAGAGGAACTCCAAACAAAAACATTCAATGCAAATATGGAAAACTACTTCCTCCAGGCCACAAAAATCTACATGTGACCTGGTACATGGTATATTAACTAAATCATTGATTTCATGCAACACCCTCCGCTCCAGATCTCCAATGATAAATGGAATGACTCAAGTCTTCCTTTCTGTACTGGGTCTAACGGCCTGTTAACAATGGTTCATAATGAGCCATTAGTGAGGCTTAACAAGATGAGCCACCTGTCTTGATAACAAGATATAGGTTACTGCTTTGACTGGAGGACTATTTGTGATTCTGATGTTCTGTAAGTCATTTCTCAGCTGAAGGATCTTTTATCTCTAGAGATTCTCCCCTGAGGGTGTCATTCCTGCTAAACCCAAGAGGTAACCCATGACCTTATCTAGGGGATCCTTCCTGTCCTCAGTAACCCCTGCAGAGAAGCTCTTCACTATTGACTCAGGAAATTGCGCCTGAACATCTTCTAGGAAATTTATAATCTCATGAAGTTCACCATGGAATACAGATACTCTATTGAAATGAGTACTGTCTCTCTTTACAGTATTTGTACATTTAGACCAGTCAATTTCTTCTTTTTGACCATCTTCCAAGCTTATAGACATTGGTCGGACTTTCAGGGAATTTTACACAACTTATCTCCATTTTGTTCAAGTGAATCTTCATTCTCAGTCTGCAGATAATACAGATGTTCAAGGATATAAACTCCTTACTTCAATTTGTTGGGCAGATTGGAAATCTTCATTTGCCCTCTGTTGATGTCTTACTGGTGAACAAGACATTTTCACATCTTCCATCATGGTATCAAGGATTGAAATATTGCCCCCAAGCTTGGCAATGTACTCAAATCTGCTGTATTAATTTATTCATACATCTATTATACTGTCTGAATAACTTAAGTTATTGTTTCCTCGGGGGTTCAGGTGGCTTGTATTGCTCATTCTTGAACTCAATATTCACTTTTTCTGGCAAACAATACTGATTCTTTCTAGCTAAAGATTATTTGGTGATGTTAGGAATGGCAAACATTTCCAACGCTCCTGTAACGTAACCGATTTCTTTCCTGTTGATAGTATGGAACGATTCTCATATTGCCAATGTAGGTAATGTCAATAGACTCCATCATAAATCTAGCGAGCTCAATGAATCTTCCACTCATGGACTGGCTGGATCGGTTGTTTTTTGGTATTAGTTGATCTCCTGTTTCCACATCAAGGATGCTGAGGTTAAAACATAGTATTAAAAGTGAGATATGTTTATTGTAAGCTATGAAACATTTTCATCTCTCTTACATCCTTTTTCCTGGAGAGATGCTTGCAGTATATCTCTACTCTTGACACTTGTTCCAACTGGAGCATATGGTTTCATCATTGTGGGCAGTAACCTTTGCTTCTTCTACTCTGGTATTTGATCCAATAAGATAGTGGCACTGTATCATTTCATTAAAATTAAAATTAATAAGATGTTAATTAACATAAATGGGTTCTATCAAACTTGAGTCGATTGGATCATCATTTTCCTTTGGAAGGTTTTGGCTATCGTTAATGCTGGTGGTTTGACTGCATTAACTTCTGCACATCTTTTGCAAGTGTGCCATAGTTTTATAAATGTAACATACTTTTGGTGTTGGCTCCGCCCTCTGTAACTGGATCCTCAGCTCCCTGACCCACACTCTACAATCAATGAAGATAGACAACTGCACCTTCTCCACAATAATCCTCAACAATGGTGACCCGCAAGGATGCATTCTGCCCCCCATTGTACTCCCTGTACACTCACAACTCTGTAGCTAAATTCCATATAAATGCCATCTCCAAGTTTGCCGATGACACCACCGTGGTAGGATGGATATCAAACAATAATGAGTCAGTATACAGTAAGGAAATAGAGTGATAAAAGCAAATTACTGTGGATGCTGGAATCTAGCTTTGACAAAGGGTCAGTTAGCCTCGAAACGTCAGTTCTTTTCTCTCCTTACAGTTGCGGCCAGACCTGCTGAGATTTTCTAGCATATTCTCTTTTGGAAGGAAATAGAGTGCTTGGTGTCATGTTGCAATGATGATAATCTCGCTCGCAATGTCAGCAAAACAAAAGAACTGATCATTGACTTCAGGAAGAAAGGAGGAGGACATGCTCCTATCTACATCAATGAAGCTGAGATGGAGAGGTTCGAGAGCGTCAGGTTCCTAGCAGCGACAGTAACCAAGAATCTGTCCTGGACCTCCCATATAGATGCAACTGTCAAGAAGGCACAATTACTGCTCTTCTTCCTCAGGTGGCTCAGGAAATTTGGCATGTCCTTAAGGACCCTCACCACCTTTTACAGATGCACTATAGAAAGCATACTGTCTAGATGCATAACGGCCTGGTAAGGCAACTGCTCTGCCCAGGACTGTAAGAAACTGCAGAACCTTGCATGAACAGCCCATACCATATAGAAGCCTATCTCTCACTCATTGTCTCCATTTACACTTCTCGTTGCCGTAGAAAAGCTGCTCGTACCTCAAAGACCCCTCCCACTGCGATAATGTTCTTCTACATGCTCTTCCATCAGGCAGAAGGTACAGAAGTTTGAACACATGCATAGGTTCAAGAACAGCTTCTTCCCTGATGTTATTAGACTGCTGGCTGAATGGGGCTCTCTAATTTGAAATAATGTTGACCTTGCTAACGTTGATCTTGCTTTTGTGCACCTCTGGTGCAGCCAAAAACCTTGTATGGCTCGCTCTGTCTAAGCACCCTATGATCTGTATGTCCTTGTTTGCTATAATTTGCTTGTACTGCTCACAAAACAAAACCTTTCATTGTACTTAGGTACATGTGACAACAATAAATCAAATCAAATCAAATCAAATAATTCAACACTGCTTGTGCTTTTTGAGAGGCTCTTTTGTTTCAGCATACTGACACTGATTGTTCGTATCTGTCTATCCTTTGTATTGGCTTGTCATGTATGTCTTTGTAAAGGGGATAGCTTCTGTTGCTTTCCTGTGGTAAGGTTGTTCTTCTCCTCTCAAGATTTGTCTGTGAAATTTGCTGATTTCTGCTTCCCATCTTTGGGAAGTGCCTTCATTAAAAATATTGTTTAAAAAAGAGTTATTGAGGTCGAACAATTATTTTTCACCCCAGAGAGAAGACTAAGGTTGTAAACAGATCAAAGTGACTATTTTACTATTGTAACAGGCAACTTAGCAAAGAGCAGAGCAATATCATTGGTTTGAGATTATGTGAGCCATAAAAGGACAGTCTGATGGTTGATGTGACCTCTTTGAATGCTGTGAATTTCTTTAGTTCTAAGTTAACTCCACCTCTGAAATTTCACCAGAACTTGGCAGTCTGGGGGATACTTGTGGGATTGGGCGGGTTAAGTTAAATTGCCCATTAAGTTTCTTCCTGTTTAATTCATTCATGTGTTGGGGAGAGGGGTTCGTTAGTAGGCAAGCATTTATTTTCAATCTCTATCTGCTGTTGAGAAGGTGGTGGTGCACTTTATTGCAGCATTACAGACTATCTGGTTTTGGCAATGGGTCTGATACTTCAAGGCACACAGGTCTGCAAGAAAACAGTATCTGTGATTTTCCATCCCATTCAACATGAGATGATATGGTGGCTTTGTGGCCTGCTGTGCTTTTCCAGCACCACTCTAATCTAGGCACTGTCATTTAATCCCGCCTGCTCTCCACCTTTTGTTCTATATTTTCTATATTGTCTGCTATATTTTCTGCTCATTTGGTGAAAGCCTGTTACATCTCAAACTTGACTCAGTGCTCATGAGATGTATTGGCCTGAAACATGAACTCCTGTCCTTCCTTTACAGATGCTCCCTTACCTACCGTAAAGTGAGTCCAACTTCTGCGTTTATTGCGTACTTCCATCATCTGCAAGACTTCATTCTTGTGATGTTATTGTCAATTATGCAGAGTTACACATGCAACAAAAGAGCTAATGCTCTTCAAATGCAATTCATAATTGGTCAAGGTGTTTGCATTCAGATTTTGAAAAGGCCATTTGAGTGTTATCCCAGCCATCCCATGATTAGCATGGGTGTGTGTTCCTAAATTGCATAGGCGTCTTTATGGCATAGAACAAGTTACTGCCTAATGCATAACAGACAATAATGTGATTTTGCAACATTAAGTCTCCACCTACTCACAAACAACATTAGCTCTAATCTTTACTGACATTTATTTGCTCAAGGCAGTAATGAATCATTTTTGGAAAGCTTTGGGTTTAGTTCTTAAATATCAAGACAATTAATTTTCCACAAATTTCTAAAATGGGATAATCTGACTCTCACAGAACTCTACATTAAACAAGAAATTAGGATGACAAACGCTTGCCACTTCTGGGTCCATGTCAACACTTAGTTCTGCTTGCCCCAAGGTCTTTTACAAACATAAATTCTAACAATGGGATTATTTTCAAACAGACCAATATAACCTGTCCCTCAGCTTTCTGAGAAAGATTCTGACGTTAGCTTTGTAGATCAACAATGTTCCTTCACAGATTACATCAATCAAATGTTTATCCCCAATCTGATATTAAGGCTCCCTTATGGCTCAAGGCTTACAAAAAGTCCCTGATCCGAAATTTACCAACCATTAAGTTTGATTAAAATTCCTCCTTTGACATGTTGGTTCATTGTACTTGTCCCACTTGTTGTTTAAACCTTATATTGAAAATCTTGGAGATGCACTTATCATGCTTGCCTGATGAGATTCAAAAATGAAGTTCAGACATCAAAAATATGATGGCAACAATAATAAGCATTGGTGTAAAATATAGCCAGTGTTTATAGAGGACGGAAACAATTTCTGGCTGTAACAGCTGCTCCTTTTTTGAGGTATTTTAGGTGTTGGAGGTGATTTCCCCGAATTCCAGGAGCAGCAATTACTGTTTTATATGCTGTTGCATTGTTTTGGAACTTTGGGAAAAAAAGTCAAAACAACAGCGGTTTTAAAAGGGAGAAGCACAGACAAAGGAAGCACATAGTGAGGGCAGTGCAGGAGAGAGAGAGAGAGAGAGAGAGAGAGAGAGAGAGAGAAACTGACAGTTACTGCCTTTGCTGTTTGAATTCATGTATCGCTGAACATTGAAGTGTCTGGGAAAATTAACAGTGAAATTCACAACTGATTCTGGAGGAACTGTTTGTGCAAACTTCAGATAAGTAAATTGTTTTAAGTGTGGATTACAGAAAGTCTGCAGTAGTGACTAGAGTGTGTTCTTTCTTGATTATATGTTTTTTGAGGTATGTCTCTTGATTAAACTTAAAATATAAGCCATAACTATTAATTTAACCTGGGGCAGTGTTTTGTAGAGGATTAAGACGGTGTTATTTTTCTGGATCTGTAGATTGTGAAGGAGCAAAACTGGCCTTTAGTAAAGTGAGATATGCTTCTTGTCAGATGTGGGAGTTTGAAGAGAGTTTAAGGGTTACTGCAGATTATATCTGCAATAAATGCTGTTGGTTGCAAATCTTATCAGATCAAATGGATCGGTTGGAGAGACAGTTAGAAGCAATGAGGAATTTGCAACAGCAACAGTATGTGATGGATGGCAGCTATAGGAAGAGGGGAAAATCTCAGATACAGTCATATAGATGGGTTGACTCCAGGAAAGGTAAGAGAGGTAGGCAGCTAGTGCAGGAGTCTTCTGTGGCTATATCCATTTCAAACAAGTATGCTGTTTTGGAAAATGTAGGGGATGATGGATTCTTAGGGGAACGTAGCATAAACAGCCAAGTTTCTGCTATTGAGACTGGCAGCGAGGGGTATGTCAGGTTCCAAGAGATCAATTGTGTTAGGGAATCCTCTAGTCCGAGGTACAGACAGACGTTTCTGTGGCCAGCAGTGAAAAAGCAGAATGGTGTGTTGTTTTCCTGGTGCCAGGATCAAGGATGTCTCAGAGACAGTGCAGAATGTTCTCAAGGGGGAGAGGGGCCAGCAAGAGGTCATTATCCACATTGGAACCAACAACATAAGAAGGGAAAAGGTTGAGATTCTGAAGGGAGATTACAGAGAGTTAGGCCGGAATTTAAAAAGGAGATCCTCGTGAGTAGTAATATCTGGATTACTCCCGGTGCTACAAGCTAGTGAGGGCAGGAATAGGAGGATAGAGCAGATGAATGCATGGCTGAGAAGCTGGTGTATGGGAGAAGGATTCACATTTCTGGATCTTCAGAATCTCTTTTGGGGTAGAAGTGCCCTGTACAAGAGAGATGGATTGCACCTAAATTGGAAAGGGACTAATATACTGACAGGGAGATTTGCTAGAGCTGCTCGAGAGGATTTAAACAACTAAGATGGGGGAGGGTGGGGGGTGACCCAGGGATATAGTGAGGAAAGAGATTAATCTGAGACTGGTACAGTTGAGGACAGGAGCGAGTTAATCAGTCAGGGCAGGCAGGGACAAGGTAGGACTAATAAATTAAACTGCATTTATTTCAATACAAGGGGCCTAACAGGGAAGGCAGATGACCTCAGGGCATGGTTAGCAACATGGGACTGGGATATCATAGCAATTACAGAAACATGGTTCAGGGATGGGCAGGACTGGCAGCTTAATGTTCCAGAATACAAATGCTACAGGAAGGAGAGAAAGGGAGGCAAGAGAGATGGGGGAGTGGCATTTTTGTTAAGGGATAGTATTACAGCTGTGCTGAGGGAGGAATTTCCTAGAAATACATCCAGGGAAGCTATGTGGGTGGAACTGAGAAATAAGAAAGGGATGATCACCTCACTGGGATTGTATTATAGACCCCCTAATAGTCAGAAGGAAATTGAGAAACAAATTTGTAAGGAGATCTCAGTTATCTGTAAGAATAATAAGGTGATTGTAGTAGGGGATTTTAACTTTCCAAACATAGACTGAGACTGCCATAGTATTAAGGGTTTAGATGGAGAGGAATTTGTTAAGTGTGTACAAGACAATTTTCTGATTCAGTATGTGGATGTACCTACTAGAGAAGGTGCAAAACTTGACCTACTCTTGGGAAATAAGGCAGGGCAGGTGACTGAGGTGTCAGTGGGGGAGCACTTTGGGGCCAGCGACCATAATTCTAATAGATTTAAAATAGTGATGGAAAAGGATAGACCAGATCTAAAAGTTGAAGTTCTAAGTTGAGAAAGGCCGATTTTTGACGGTATTAGGCAAGAACTTTTGAAAGCTGATTGGGGGCAGATGTTCGCAGGCAAAGGGACAGCTGGAAAATGGGAAGCCTTCAGGAATGAGATAACGAGAGCCCAGAGACAGTATATTCCTGTCAGGGTGAAAGGGAAGGCTGGTAGGTATAGGGAATGCTGGATGACTAAATAAATTGAGAGTTTGATTATTGAGAAGGAAGCATATATCAGGTATAGACAGGATAGATTGAGTGAATCCTTAGAAGAGTATTAAGGCAGTAGGAAAGTTGTGACATTTCAACTGTTCAACCAAGCACTTTCTAAGGGTTTCACGGTTTCCTACCTCTGCTACCCTCCCAGACAGTGCATTACATGTTCCTCCCACCCTGTGGATGAAAAGTGTTTTTTCTCAAATCCTTTCTAAACCCCTTTCTGTTTACCTTCAAATTATGCTCCCTCATGACAGACCCTTCAACTAAGAGGAGCAGCTGTTTCCTCTCAGCCCTGTTTCTGTCCCTCATAATCTTGTACTCCCCTATCAGGTCCCCAGTCAGCTGTAATCGAAACAACCTGAGCTTATCCAGCCTCTTTGCATAGCTAAACTGTTCGTATGAATTCTGTGAATCTCCTCTGCATCCCTCCAGTGCAATCACATTCTTCCTGTAATGTGGTGACCAGAGCAGCACACAGTACTCCAGCCGTAGCCTAACCAAGGTTTTGTACAGCTCCAACATAACCTCCTTGCCCTCATAGTCTATGCCACAACTAATGAAGGCAAGAATCTTGCGTGCCTTCTGAAAAGCTGTATTGATCTGTCCTGTCCCTCAAAGATCAACGGGCAATCATCCCAAGATCTCTCTGTTCCTTTGAGCATCCTGCTGTCTGGCCATTCATTATGTACTTCCTTGTCATGTCGCATCTTCCAAACTGCATCAGTCCCACTTTTCAGGGTTAAGTTTCATCTGCCACTAATCTGTCCATCTGACCAACTCATCTAATTTGACAAGTATAAAATTAATTTCTATTTGATGTTGCTTCCAGCACATTTTCCTTGAGTGGAACATTGATTTATAAGTTTTTAATTGGGATTTTTTTCTGAAATTATTAAAATAACGTAGTTAGTATGTACTGTCTACTGGACAATTGACATACGTGGAGACTGTCAACTCAACTCCTTGTTCAGTTTTATGAATAGACTCTAAACAAGTTCATAGTCAGAATGTACGACCAAAAAGGTGCTTTGTATATCTACTGGATAATTGAGAATCAGGCCCCATTTAAAAGGATGTGGCAAGTTGCATGCGAGAAATGGGTACTCATGTGGGCAGCATGATGATTTCAGTGGTTAACACAGCACAAGGGTTTGATTCCTTCCTTGAACAACTGTCTGTGTGGAGTTTGCACATTCTCCCTGTGTCTGCATGGGTTTCCTCTGAGTGCTCTGGTTTCCTCTCACAATCCAAGGATATTTAAGGTTAGGTGGATTGGCCTGTGCTATATTAACCATAGTGTCCAGGGATGTGAAAGCTGGGCAGATTAGCCATGGAAAATGCAGGGTTATAAGTTAGGGGATTGGTTCTGCGTGGAATGCTCTTCAGAAAGTTGGTGTACTTGATGGGCTGAATGTCAAGCTTCCACATTGTAGGGATTCTATGATATGCAGCTCCCTAGTTGGGACCTGATTTACTATAACAAACTTCGATGCAATGCCATACCTGAGGGGAAGGAGGCAATGCCAAGGATGCAGAGTGGCTGAAACAGAGGGTGAGAAACACAGGGTAAGAAACACAGGATGAGAGGCAGAGTGTGAGAAACAGAGGGTGAGAAACGCAGGGTGAGAAACACAGGGTGAGAGGCAGAGTGTGAGAAACAGAGGGTGAGAAACAGAGCGTGAGAAATAGACTGCCTGAAAGAAAGGGTGACAAATAGAGTGCCTGAAACAGAAGGTGAGAGACAGAAGGTGAGTAACAGAGGGTGAGAATCAGAGGTTGAGAAACAGAATGAGAAACCGAAGGAGAGAAACAGAGAGTGAGCAACAGAGAGTGAGCAACAGAGGGTGAGAAGCAGAGGGTGAGAAACAGAGGGTGAGAAACAGAGGGTAAGAAACAGAGGGTGAGAAGCAGAGGGTGAGAAGCAGAGGGTGAGAAACACAGAGTGACAGACCCAGGGTGAGACACAGACTGGCTGAAACAGAGGGTGAGAAACTGAGGGTGCGAAACTGAGGGTGTGAAACCGAGGGTGAGAAACCAAGGGCGTGAAACCGAGGGTGAGAAACCGAGGGTGGGAAACCAAGGGTGAGATACAGAGGGTGAGATACCAAGGTTGAGAAACTGAGGATGAGAAGCAGATAGTGAGAAATACAGGGTGAGAAACAGAGGGTGAGAAACAGACGCTGAGATACAGAGGGTGAGAAACTGAGAGTGCAAAACAGAGTGCCTAAAACAGATGAGAAACAGGAGGTCAAATGTTGGCTCAGTTCAGCCTGCAGTCCTTTCACTGAGTTAGAGGAACACTTTTATTCCTCTTGCCCCACAAAATAGAAATTTGAAGATGGTTTTATGGCCTTTGAAGATGGTTTTATGACCTTTTGAGTGGTTTCTATGGCCCCAATAAAGATCACTAAATAAGCTACTCAAGACATGGTAAAACTGCAGGGACCGTAACTGGGCTATTAAATAGAGAAAGGTACCCAATTTAGTTAATAACTGAGAAGATCACTTAACTCAGAAAGCTTGGGAGAGTTCATAAATTGAAATTGCTTCTTTGATTATGTTTTACTGGAACACTCTGCCCACTTTTGCAAGACTTCTGGGTACATATGTTCCGGAACTATGAGCATCAAATGTCGAACTGAGATTAATGTTAATGTCTCAACAGGTCAATCAGTGAGTGTGAGTTGTTATCCTTGACTGAACCTTCCATACTTGCTGAGTTTGCTGATTTCAGGCACGGTGACCATGTTCCATTAGGAGGAATGGAAATTACCAAAGACCGTTATCCTGATTGCTGTTCAGTGACCACTGGTCTAAATGAGTGCACTTATGAGGATGTCTTTCATGCTTCATCGTATGTCCCTCTAGAGTATATTCTACATCTATTAAGTCATGTACTGAGATTTTGCATTAATAGATATTAAACTGAAAAAAAAAAGTTTGAGTCCAGTCTATTGTATAACTGGTCACAAATTTACAGTTGGTGCAACAAAACATATTGAAGTCAGCAAATGAAATTAAACTAAAGTCTGGAGAGCAGTATAATTATTGACTGGCTGTACAAGTATCAATATGTCTAAAGCTTTATAAAAATTGATAAATGAAAGCTCCTTATGTAGCAGACATTTTCATCAAACTGAAGGTCAGGCATTTCCCCTGTTCTGTTGTCTCATTAATACGACTCACCATTATCAACTATCTTTATCAGACTTTATTAAAAAAAATTGGTATCTCACAGGAAACATTTATCAAACAAAGTTGATATTTTGAGACAGTTCCATCTCCACCTTGTTCTAACTTGTGATTATATGGCAGGGATTATCACATATAGTGGCGTGTAAAAGAGAAATCTTGGGAGATCGAGTAACTTAATAGTCACTGCACTCAGCAGTGCTGATAATTACCTTTTAAAAGCTTCAACATTAATGCTTCGGGTTTTGTGATCAAAAGAGAATGACTCCTCTCCTACTGTCCCTCAAAGCATGTAATTCAGATCTATTAAAATTCAAAGATGCATAACACACCATTTATATAGTCCTGTCCATGGCAATTTCTGTCATGAATGTCTTAAAATCTCCAAAGTGATATTTCATTTGGAATGGCAATTTAAATTTGGTCTTTTTCAATTTCAGACCCACCACTATGTCTTAAACTTACTTGAGAAACAAGAACAGCTAAGCATTAGGAAAACCACTGAGCAAAATTTAAATTGTTAAATCAATGGAAATAGCAACATTGGTAAGCAAGCTGCTAATGATTTTTAATTCAAAGTATTTCTATGAATCAAAGCCATGATAATAGTCAAAATGATTAGCAATGCACTGTGGCTGATCACTCTAAAAATGGTCGAGATGGAAGATGCAACAAAGTGTACAACAAATCTCATTTTGTAACATGAATTGCCATTAAAAGTGGATTAAAATTTGAAAAATAATCCAGTGATAAATTAAGGAACAAGCACATAGTTGAAGAATCATAAATTTATAGCTAAATTGAAATCCCACAAGAGATTTGAAATACATACCTGACAATGGTATTTTCCTACAAAAGTGAATTGAATTTTATTGAATTTATTGTCATGTGTACTGAGGCACAGTGAAAAGCTTTGTCTTGTGAGCAATACAGGCAGATCACAGAGTTAAATAGCATAGATAGTAAATAATAGGTAAGCAGCGGCAAAAACTAAGAACAGATACAGGCAAATGCTAAGCATTTGTGAGTCCATTCAGTATTCTAACAACAGTTGGTTAGAAACTGTTTCAAAACTGGCTGATGCATGTGTTCAGGCTAATGTACCTTGAATGAAGTCAAAAATAATGAACCCAATTTAGTCCATTCCATTTTCCACATCAAAACAAATTGAGCTAGTTATTTATCTTGTTGGTTGTCCATGTAACTGCAGAAAATGGCTGCCAAATTTGCCTACATACCAGCTGTGACTACACTTCACCAGTAATTTATTACCCGTGAAGTACTTTAAGGTACACAGAAGCCTACAGAAATCCAAATGCTTATTTCCACATGTCAGTGTTTATTTGAAAAATAATATGAGTTGAGTATGAATTTCCATTTTGGAAATTGATGCTGAGAAACTTCATTCTGCAGGTCTGGTTGATCAAGTAATTATCAGGACAAGGCTCAGTGCCAATAGGACAGTTTGCCCAAGATCCTGAAATTGAGCACTGAACCTGATAAAGGTCGTTTAGATAGTTTCATGAAGCTGACACTGGCTACCATAGAGAGCAAAATGTTTCCAAAAATTTCTTCCCAGTAAAATGTGGCATACCGTGAAATATAAGTGTGAGTCTACAGACTTGATTCCTGACCTGGATTCATTCTATAAGGCTCCTGTGACAGCATGGAGCATTGAAGATCAGGACAGCTGCATATTTTTTCCAATTCCCTGGTGCTTTTTCCAAATTCCACTGTGTGTGATCTTTTCCTGCCCATCACCTCTGTACATGCACATGCTCATACCTTTTTCCAGGAGTGGGAGCACAGGTTGATTGCAGAAGTTAATGCAACATTAATAGAGCACTTGTATTGGGAATTTAATGGGAGTAACAACTTTCTGGGAGACATAACTCACATTGAAACTTATTTTAACAGTTAGAATTTGACATAAATCTTTAAAACTGCAAGCAAGGCTGCAAGTTAGTTAAGCTACCAACGTAACGGAAATTGTATGCAAGTTAAAGAGTTTTGGTTGTGTGAATTACTGTAATCATAAAGCATTAGTAATTGTGAGCTGGGCGTAAATTATAAGCTCTTTTTACGTGAAAGTTATTTGCTGTTCACAGAGTGGAAGCACAGAGATATTGCAGAACCAAGTACAGTGTTAACAAAGTGTTAAAGTGCTAAGCTATTTAGTTAACAGGAACTGCTGTCAGTTGCAGTTACTTGTCAAGATGTAGATATTAGAAGGAGCAGGAAAGTAAGTTAGTAACACAGGTGTGCTTTATAAAGTCTCATATAAGAAAACAGCATTTGCTGTGGAAATGGTGGTTGACAGAAGTGCACTGAGAACAGAATGCCAACTTCAGGGATTTGGTGCAAGTGGGTCTTTACTATTGAGGGAGAAGTGTTTCTTTACTTTTTTGCCCATTGTAGCTAATTATTGTTTTTAGTCTGAAGTTTATTTATGTTATGTCAGTTAATAAATAGAGGCATGGAAGGGAACATCAGTCCCGAGGAATGTATATCCTGTTCCATGTGGGAGTTCCAAGATACATCTCATATCCTGAGCAACTAGATGTACAGGAAATCCCGATTGACATCCTTGTGGTCCATTCTCAAAGCTAAGAGTATCTTTGCACCTTTCTCCAGCTGGTCATGCTGCTGTTTAAGAGTGGACACAGATAGGGAAAGTGTGACTGCCGGCGAACTAGACGGGTTATGCAGGAATACCGTACATGTGTCTCACTTACTAACTGGGATTTAATTTTTCATCATGGGCAGTGCAATCAAAGCTTTTGTTTTATTCATTCACAGGATGAGGCAGTATTAAATGCCCATCGCTAATAGCCCAGAAGGCAGTTAAGAGTCAACCTCATTGCTGTGGGTCTGGAGTCAAATGTAGGACAGACTAGATAAGGATGCTAAAGGGCATTTGGAACCAGATAGGTTTTTCCAACAATTGGCAATGGATTCATGGTCTTCATTAGACTTGTAATTCCAGATATTTATTGAATTCAAATTCCACTATCCACCAAGGTAGGATTCGAACTCAGGTCCCCACAACATTACCTGGGTGTCTGGATTAACAATCCACTGATAATACCACTAGGCCATCACATCCCCAAGATCCACAGCTAAGTCTCCAGCATCATGTGTGGACCATCTGGAGGAACAAGGCAGGAGCAGGAATATTGGGCAAGCATTGTTGTGAATCCAGGTAGGTGTGCTGCCTCCCTGCTGTTAGATCCAGATTGATCAGCTGCAGAATATTGTATGTGTGTGTGTGCGTGCACCAGCACACGTATATGTGTGTGAGAGTGTGTGTGCATGCATATGTGTGTCTATGTACGTGCATGAGTGTGTGTGAGTGTATGTTTGTGCATGAGTGTGCATGTCTGTGTATGAGTGTGTTTGTATATGTGTGCATATGAGTGTGTGTGAGAGTGTGTGTATGTGTGCGTGTATATATGAGTGCGTCTGAGAGTGTGTGTATGTGTGTCTGTGAGAGAGTGTGTATGTATGTGTGTGTATATGAGTGTGTGTTTGCGAGTCGGTGTGTGTGTGTGAGTATGTATGTGTATATGACTGTGTGTGTGCATGAGAGAGAGAGTGTGTGTGTGTGTGTGTGTGTGAGAGTGTGTGAGTGTGTGTGTGTAAGAGTGCCTGTGTGTGAGTATGTGGAGGTGGTGGTGCTGTGGCTCGATGTTTAGTACTGCTACGTCACAGTCCCAGGGACCTGGGTTCAATTCCACCCTTGGGCACAGCCTGTGTGGAGGTATCACATTCTCCCTGTGACTATGTAGGTTTCTTTTCAAAGGTGTGAAGGTTAGGTGAATTTGCTATGCTAAAGCTTCTATGGAGGTGTAGGTTAGGTGGATTAGCCATGGGAAGTGCAGGGATGGGATGGGTCTGGATCAGACGCTCTTTGAAGGGTCAGTGTGGACTCAATGGGTCAAATGGTCTACACCCACACTGTAGGGATTCTATGCCCCCCCTTACTTTTAAATTACAGCCCCTAGTTCTAGACTGACCCAAAAGTGGACGCACCTTTTCAACATCCAGCCAATCTTTTCCTCTCAGGATCTTATATTTTTCAAATAAGTTGCCACTGATTCTTCTAAACTGTCTAGCCTTTCCTCATAAGGCAATCCAGATACCAACCCAGTAAACTCACTCTGAACTGCTTCCAACACAGGAACAGGTTTGTAGGGAAATCATGGAGAAATGCAAGAAGTAGAGAATAGTAATAGTTGGTGACTTCAATTGTGCTATTACGGACTGAAATGTAATAGTATAAAGGGCAAAAGACTTTCTGAAATCTGCTCAGAATAATTTCTTGACCAATATGTTTCTGTCCCTTTGAAAATAAGGCACTCCTAAATCTGATTCTGGGGAATGAGTTAGGTAGAGTGGATCAAGTGTCAACTAGGAACATGTAGGAGAAAGTAACTATAATATTATAGCTCAAGATTACCCCTGGAAGAGGATGAGGAGCAATCTAAAGTAAAATGATTCAGTTTAGGACCAATTTTAGAGGGCTAGGAATGAATCTGGGTTATTGGCAGAAAAGTTTGTAATTGAACAAGTTAAAGAGGACCACTGCTAGCCTCAATATTTGTTAATAATTTAGACTTAAGTGCACCATTACAAAATGTGCAGATAGCACAAAATTTGGAAGTGTAATGAACTGTGAGGAGACAATTGATAAATAGGTTGCTTGGAGGAGAATTGGCATATTAACTTTATTGTTGGGAAGTACAACATGATAAACATTTATAGGAAGAACAAGGACAAGCAATATAAACTCAAGGATGCAATAGTAAAGGAGGTGCAGGAGTAAAGAGATCTGGCAGTATATGTAAGCAGATTGTTAAATATGCTGGCCAGGGTGGGAAAGGACTTATAAAAGGCAAAGGGAATCTTGTGCTTAATAATAGGGGTGCAGAGCGTAAAAACAGAGTGGTTCTGATTAACTTTTATGAAAAGAAAGAGAATGGTTCTTGTTCCTTACTGGTTCTGTTGTTATGGCACTTGCAGATGGTCTGGACATTTTCAGCAGAACTGTGACTAAGTTGAGGGGTGGCATGGTGGCTCAGTGGTTAGCACTGCTGCCTCACAGCATTAGGGACCCAGGTTGGGTTCCAGCATCGGGTGACTGTCTGTGTGGAGTTTGTACATTCTCCCCGTGCCTGCATGGGTTTCCTCTGGGAGCTTCGGTTTTCTCCCACAATCCAAATTTTTTTTTTAGATTCCCTAGAATAGATTCCCTACAGTGTGGAAACAGGCCCTTCAGCCCAACCAGTCCACACCGACCATCTGAAGAGTAACCCACCCAGACCCATCTTCCTCTGACTAATGCACCTAACACTATGGGCAATTTAGCCTGGCCAATTCACATGACCTGCACATCTTTGGATTGTGGGAAGAAACCGGAGCACCCGATGTGCAGGTTAGATGAATTAGCCATGCTAAATTGCCCATAATGTTAGGTACATTAGTCAGAGGGAGTTGGGTCTAGGTGAGTTGCACTTTGGAGGGTCAGTGTGGATGTGTTGGGCTGAATGGCCTATTCCCACATCAGTGGGAATCTAATCTAATTTCTTGAGCTGCTTTCCATGAGAGATCTTTCTTTCTCTCTGAGGATGTCTCCCCAGAAGTCTTCTTGAGATTCTGGTTGGAAATGGTATCCCACAATTACAGATCAAAGTTAGGATGGTTATGTTAACATTTGGTGAATTATAGTCAGTCAAAACAAAGTTAAAGGCAATTATGCTGCAATTCCTTAGGGGCATCCTTCCTGTGGCTTCTCGTGTTTAAAAGGATCCATTGTGTTGGTCCACAGGTTAACCAGATATTGAAAGTCAACCTTTGTGATCAAGGTGGAGATAACACAACTGCTTGTCTGTCCTTCTGGCTAAAGTGAATCAACAATGAACAGTCATGTGACTCCTGGGAGCCTTCCTTTTAGATGCGGTGTCTATTTGTGATTCTAGACCCCAGCATTATTGTTGTTGACTCTTAACTGCCCTTTGAAGAAATTAGGGATGGACAATAAATGCTAGCCTTCTTTATAAACTATAGCCTATTATAGTGACAACCATGACATTATTTATTTTTGATTGTAAATTGACGAGGAGGCAAACTTGCAATTCAATTAAACATGCAACGTGATTGCAGGAGATGGGAGCTATCTGCCTGACACTCAGTAGCAAAGAGAGGTGGCAGCTATGATGAGGCCTGCTGCTACTTTGTTGAAGACAGTAGCAGCTTCTCAGCACATCAAAAGTATAAAGGTATGAGATGGAGAGCGGACAGACAAAATTGAGGTACAGGGTCTGCTTCAAGACTCACAAGACTGAATCAATTCCAACATCAAAGGAAAAACTTCGCCATCATTCCCTCTGCAAATTCAACAACCAGACAATAACATGCACATGATTGCGTAGTTTGATGCGACCTTAACTGAAACGTGCAGTCCCTTTCGGGTGGAGGAGCTTAATGGGTTGTTAATTGGGTTCCTGGTCTCTTCACCTTACTGTCACATTGAAAATTGCAGGCAGACAGCTCATTCCAGAGTTGACCATCCAGGGCTGTAGCTTTTACATCATGTGCAGCCACGGTCCTTGTCCCACCAGCATTTAGAAATCTGGCCCATGTCGGGATGCTAGCCTTGAGGAAGTATAAGAAGGCCTCAGAGAGGATGCAGAAAAAGTATTTGATAACGGTTCTAGGAATTTCTCTTATTATTCACGGGATATCAGCCTCGCTGGCTAAGTTAGCTTTTATTTTCTACCCCCAATTGCCCATAGGGCAGTTAAGAGTCAACCACATTGCTGTGGGTGTGGAGTCACATATAAGTCAGACCAGGTGAAAACAGCAGTTTCCTTCCCGAAAGGATTAATGAACTGGACTGGTTATTTGTGACGATCAACAATGGAAATTGATGGGCAAACTCTTAATTCCTGCTTTATACCAAATTCTAATTCCACCACCTGCCATGGCAGGATTTGAACCTAAGCCCTGAGCATTACTTGAGTCTGTGAATTAATAGTGAAGCAAAAATGCCACAAGGCTGTCACCTTCCCCCTGGGGGGTCCTCTATTCCATGGATAGATTGGAGAAATTGGGTGTGTTTTCCTTGTAGAAGAAAAGGTTGAAAGAAGATTTAATAGAGATGTGATTGTGGCAGAGTGGATAGGGAGGAACTACTCCCCTTGGTAGAAGAATCAAGAACCAAAAGGCACAGATATAAAGGCAGCTGATGAATGATTCCAAAGCAGCCTGTGATGATGCTCTTTTTACTCAGTGCTGGCAGAATCACCGTGCCTTAGAATCTTATGGAGTCAGATTCAATTAAGTCCGTGTGAAACGGACTGATAAGCTAGAAGAGATATCTGTTAGGAAGGAAGATGTGTTGGACATTTTGAACAACTTGAGGATAGACAAGTCCCCCGGGCCTGACGGGATATATCCTAGGATTATGTGGGAAGCAAGAGAGGAAATTGCAGTACCGTTGGCAATGATCTTCTCGTCTTCACTGGCAACTGGGGTGGTACCAGGGGACTGGAGAGTAGCGAATGTTGTGCCCCTGTTCAAAAAAGGGAATAGGGATAACCCCGGGAATTACAGACCAGTTAGTCTTACTTCTGTGGTAGGCAAAGTAATGGAAAGGGTACTGAGGGATAGGATTTACGAGTATCTGGAAAGACACTGCTTGATTAGGGACAGCCAGCACGGATTTGTGAAGGGTAGGTCTTGCCTTACAAGTCTTATTGAATTCTTCGAGGAGGTGACCAAGCATGTGGTTAAGGTAGAGCAGTGGATGTAGTGTACATGGATTTTAGTAAGGCATTTGATAAGGTTCCCCATGGTAGGCTTATGCGGAAAGTCAGGAGGCATGGGATAGAGGGAAATTTGGCCAATTGGATAGAAAACTGGCTAACCGGTCGAAGTCAGAGAGTGGTGGTAGATGGTAAATATTCAGCATGGAGTCCAGTTACAAGTGGAGTTCCGCAGGGATCAGTTCTGGGTCCTCTGCTGTTTGTAATTTTTATTAATGACTTAGAGGAGGGAGTCGAAGGGTGGGTCAGTAAATTTGCAGATGATACAAAGATAGGTGGAGTTGTGGACAGTGAGGAGGGCTGTTGTCGGCTGCAGAGGGACTTAGATATGATGCAGAGCTGGGCTGAGGAGTGGCAGATGGAGTTCAACCCTGCCAAGTGTGAGGTTGTCCATTTTGGAAGAACAAATAAGAATGCGGAATACAGGGTTAATGGTAGGGTTCTTGGTCAGGTGGAGGAACAGAGGGATCTTGGGGTCTATGTACATAGATCTTTGAAGGTTGCCACTCAGGTGGATAGAGTTTATAAGAAGGCCTATGGAGTATTATCGTTCATTAGCAGAGGGATTGAATTCAAGAGTCGTGAGGTGATGTTGCAGCTGTACAGGACTTTGGTTAGGCCACATTTGGAGTACTGTGTGCAGTTCTGGTCGCCTCACTTTAGGAAAGATGTGGAAGCTTTGGAGAGGGTGCAGAGAAGATTTACCAGGATGTTGCCTGGAATGGAGAGTAGGTCGTACGAGGATAGGTTGAGAGTTCTCGGCCTTTTCTCGTTGGAACGGCGAAGGATGAGGGGTGACTTGATAGAGGTTTATAAGATGATCAGAGGAATAGATAGAGTAGACAGTCAGAAACTTTTTCCCCGGGTACAACAGAGTGTTACAAGGGGACATAAATTTAAGGTGAAGGGTGGAAGGTATAGGGGAGATGTCAGGGGTGGGTTCTTTACCCAGAGAGTGGTGGGGGCATGGAATGCGCTGCCCGAGGGAGTGGTAGAGTCAGATTCATTGGCGACCTTTAAGCGGCATTTGGATAGGTACATGGATGGGTGCTTAATCTAGGATAGAAGTTCGGCACAACATCGTGGGCTGAAGGGCCTGTTCTGTGCTGTATTGTTCTATGTTCTATGTTCTATGTTCTAAGGTTTCAGCAAGGCTACAAAGACAGGCTTGGGAGTAAAGGACTTGATCATTTGCTTTTGTAGAGGGTAAACTTAACAGGCCAAATGATTACAGCACACAATGAGGCTATTATATCGTTCTGGGAATGTCAAGCAGAAAGAAATGGCAGATTAATTTTTTTATAACTGTATAGCAAAGGGAATTGCACCATTACTTTGGGTGCAATTACTTTGAGTTACTGAGCATGTGCAAAGGGTTTTATGCCATAGTGATGTCAGGTTACAAGGAACTGGGGCTTGTGTGCACAGAGCTTCAAGTGACGTGTTCTCTCCTATGATCCTCTGCATGCAGTTAGGTTCAATAAAGCTTGTTGCTGTTCAGTTGCAGCAGTATAAATAGCAGTTTAGTATACAAACATTTCAGATTCATTCTTTTGATTTATAAGTGAAGGCTGTAACCAAAAGTGTCAGATAAAAAATAAGAATGAACTTTATACCATATTTGATATAAATGATTTGCAACTGAAATAGAAAAAGTTTCCAAATTCATTGATTAATTTCAGAAGTCATTTTGTCACCAAGATTTAGTGTCAATAGAATCTCCTTCAGAAAACTATTGTCAATTTTTTTTCCAGTTATTATTGATGAACCAATGTTTATTGCATTAGGATTGAAACTGCAACATTCAACACTAATTATCAGTACAAAACATACATCAGCTTCTGAAAAGGTTTAGTGTGTACAATCAACATGAGTTATGATTTATTCATACACAATTCCTGTATGCCAACATGATCTACCCATCCTACGTAGTGGCTGGTGTAATAGATTGATTAAAAAGTTAAGGAGCTCTGTCTCTCCATGGTTTGGTAGACTTGCTATCACTATAACAGGGTTCCAAGCTGAGTTGTGCAAAGCTAAGGGGATGATGTTCAGAGTAGTCACAATTAAGTGAAGGGAAGGGGAGGTGATATCTTTTAATGAGATGAATTGAAGACACCATTTGCTTAATCATATCCCATGGCAGTTGTCAAGGAATTGAAGGGAGAAAGTGAGGACTGCAGATGCTGGAGATCAGAGCTTAAAAATGTGTTGCTGGAAAAGCGCAGCAGGTCAGGCAGCATCAAAGGAGCAGGAGAATCGATGTTTCGGGCATAAGCCCTTGTTCAGGCAGAAGAAGGGCTGAAGAAGGGCTTATGCCCAAAACGTCGATTCTCCTGCTCCTTTGATGCTGCCTGACCTGCTGCGCTTTTCCAGCAACACATTTTTAAGCAAGGAATTGAAGGGAGAATGGGTTAACTAAAAATTTCTCCTAACATATGTGCAAAGCTTTATTTTCCTTCCTTTATGTGTCTTCATTTAGCCAGCACTGCTAAAAGCAGATTTGCTTATCATATGCTTCTTTTGATGGGTCTTTGCCGTGAGTGAGAAAATCGATGTTTTGGGCCGGACCCCTTCAGCAGGAATGAGGCCTCATTCCTGATGAAGGGCTCCTGCCTGAAATGTCGATTCTCCTGCTTCTCGGATGCAGCCTGACCTGCTGTGCTTTTCCAGCAACACACTCTCAACTCTAATGTCCAGCATCTGCAGACCTTACTGTCTCCTTTGTTGTGAGTGGATTGGCTGCCAGGTGTTCTTCTGTGATGGAAGTGTTTGTACCTCAAAATTAACTAACTGCCCATAAAGTACTTTGGGAGAATCTGAAAAGGTTCAGAAAAGATTTACAAGGATGTTGCCAGGGTTGGAGGATTTGAGCTATAGGGAGAGGCTGACCAGGCTGGGGCTGTTTTCCTTGGAGTGTCGGAGGCTGAGGGGTTATGAGGGGTATGGCTAGGATAAATAGACAAAGTCTTTTCCCTGGGGTCCAGAACTAGAGGGCATAGGCTTAGAGTGAGAGAGGGAAGATATAAAACAGACCTAAGGGGCAACTTTTTCACGCAGAGTGTGGTACGTGTATGGAATGAGTTGCCAGAGAAATTGGTGGAGGCTGATACAATTGCAACATTTAAAAGGTATTTGGATGGGTATATGAATAGGAAGGGTTGGTGCCAGCAGGTGGGACTTGATTGGGTTGGGATATCTGGTCGGCGTGGACGGGTTAGACTGAAGGGTCTGTTTCCATGCTGTACACCTCTATAACTCTATGACGCTAATATAAGTGGATATTGTATAAGTGCAGTTTCTATTTTTCTATGAAACCAATCGGATCTGGTAGAAGGAGCAAATTACAACAAATCCTGGAGTCGAGACTCAAAACGTTAGCTTGCTCTCTCTCCATGGATGCTGCCTGACCCATTATGATTTCCAGCTTTTTTGTAGATCGGGTAAAATCTGGCTGTTACAAATAACCTTTTACTTAGAGAAAGAAATATCAGCTACAATTTCTACCCCAGTGAAATAAATCTAGAGCAGGAAAGGGCCATTTCAACAACTCAAGTATGTTCCACCATCATATTAGATCATTGTTGATCTGCACGTCAACTCCACTGCCTCTCTTTGTTCCTCAGTCCCTTTACCTGATGATAGTATACAGCCCCGTGTGAAACAATAACAGCCTCAGTCTTATCAATATAAACTGATTCAGCATCCACATCATTTATCAGGTACACGTTCCAGAATTTTACTAACCTTTTTATAAAGAAGTATTTCCTAATTCCATTCCTAGATGACCGAGCCCCAGCTGTAAGATTATGGCTTTGAAAATGAGAAATTCTAGGTCTGGGGAGGTGAGGATTCATGATTTCTTCTGCATCTGTGCCAAGGGAGAGATCTCTGAGATCTTACTCGCCTGGATTCCCTTAATAGAGAAAATAACGTTTTGTTTCCTGTTCCTCTTGTCCCACCATTTCTAGACTTTAATTCACCACCTCACTGGTGTTTTCTTGAATTGATTTTACTCTTGAGTTTCCTGCCTACCTCCCTCTACCTTCACACCCTTCATCCTGCTCAGTGACGATGCCGAAGCTCCTGATGTTGGCCCGTAGCATTATCTACCGATTCTGTTCATTCTATTTATCTGAAGTAAAATAAAGAACTGTGGATGCTTGAGATCTGAAACAAAATCAGAAAGTGTTGGAGAAACTCAGCAGGTCTGACAGCAACTGTTGAGAGAAACACGGATATAATATTTTGAGTCCAGTGACCTTTTGTCAGAACTGAAAGTGGCTTGAGAAAGGAGATATGAATGCTGCTGATTGTGGTTGGGGTGGGAGGGAGGGGATAAGTTGCTACTGGAATAGATGGAGACACTTCCAGACAGAAAGGCAGGCAAAAGGAGAAACAGAGAAAGGGATTGCTCATGATAAACCAGGAGAGAGTACTGAATGGGCGCTAAAGGGAATTGTGAACAGTTGAAAATGGGTGGACAACAGGACCTTGGGGTGTGGTGGTAGGTAACAAAGGTGGAGGAAGGTAATCATGCTCTAAAATTGTCGAACTTAATGTTGAGTCCTGAAGCTATAAGCTACAAAGGTGGAAGAGGAGGTGTTGTTCCTCCAGCTTGTGTTGAGCCTCACTGGGGAGTCCTGCAGCAGGCCTGAGACACACATGTCAGTAAGGGAACTATTGAGTATGCAATTCCTCCTCACCTCCAGCCCCCGTCAGGATGCTCTCTGCTTCTTCCTGGTTAAAAGGCCCAAGTGTCCTCATCCACCACCACCCTCCTCTGCCTGGCCGAGCCCGTCCTCATTTTGAAAGATGTCTCCTTTAACTCCTCTATAAATCTCCAAACTCTGTAGTTCCTTGTACGGTGGCTCAATGGTCAGCACTGCTGCCTCACAGCATCAGGGACCAGGTTCAATTCCAGCAAATGGGGGACTGTCTATGTGGAGTTTGTACATTCTTCCCAAGTCTGCGTGGGTTTTCTCCAGGTACTCCAGTTTCCTCATACAGTCCAAAGATGTGCAGGTTAGGTGAATTGGCCACGTTAAAACAAATGCCCTATTGTGTGCAAGTTAGATGGGTGAGCCATTATAAAAACCCCACTCAAGGTTAAGGGGGAACATCATGAGTCTTTGTAGGGTTAGATGCAGACTCAATGGGCTGACTGGCCTCTTTCTGCACTGTAGGGATTCTATGATTCCATGTCATTCTAATTGACTGGGCTCTTAGCCATGTCTGACCCATTTCCCACAGTTCTGCACTCAACTCTTCTCTTCCCTCCCACAACATCAATAAAGTCCCCATAGTCCTCACCTACCACCTCGCCAGCATCCATATCCAGAAGATCATTAGCCTCCACTTCTGCCACCACCAGACATGTATTCTTCTCCCCTCCCCTGTTAGCCTTCTGCAGGGACTGGTCCTTCCAGGTTACCCTGGTTCACTCCTCCTTCATGCCCAACACCCAACATTTCCCTGTCCCCACGGCACTTCCCATGAAATCACAGAAGGTGTAACATGTGCCCATTCAGTTCCTCCCTCCTCACTCTCCAAGGCCTCAGACACATCTTCCAGGTGAAGCAGCGCTTTACCTGCACTTCTCACAATCTAGTCGACTGTATTCACTGCTCACAGTGTGGTCTCCTCTACAGTGGGGACATGAAACATAAACTGGTTTGTGGGCCACCTCTGCTCAGTCGACAAAAATGACCCCAAGCTTCCAGTTGCTTGCCACTTTAACACACTGCGGTGTTCCCTGGCCAATATCTCTGTCTCAGGCCTGCTGCAATAGTCCAGTGAAGCTCAGCACAAGCTGGAAGAACAGCATCTCATCCTTTGCCTCAGTACCTTTATCGCCTTCAGGAAGCAACATCAGAACTAATTTCAAAAAACGAACACCTTCCTTCTTATTTGTTTCCCACTCCCCCACCTCCAGATCCTGTTCTGTATAAGTTACTCCCAGAATAGCTAACGCAGTTTCAATTAGAGCGGTGCTGGAAAAGCACAGCAGGTCAGGCAGCATCCGAACAGCAGGAAAATTGATGTTTCGGGCAAAAGCTCTTCATCAGGAATGAAGGACTTTTGCCCGAAACATCGATTTTCCTGCTCTTCGGATGCTGCCTAACCTGCTGTGCTTTTTCAGCACCGCTCTAATCTTGATCCTGATCTCCAGCATCTGCAGTCCTCACTTTTGCCTAATACATTTTCAATTGCTAACAATCCCCATTATTACCTATTTAGCTTCTCTTCTTCTCTGACTTACTATAAACAATTTTTTTCTCTGCTTCCCTCTTTTTACCTCTCTGTCTGGGCTCTGTCTCCACCTATTTGCTCACTTCTTTATTTCCTCACCTCCCCCTGCCCCTACACCCACCCATTATCAGCATAAATGCCACCTTTTCTGAAGAGGGTTTAGAATCATAGAATTCCTACAGTGCGGAAACAGACCATTTGGCCCAACAAGTCCACACTGACCCTCCATAGAGTAACCCACCTAGTCCCCGGTTTGGTGACTTGAAATGTTAACTCTGTTTCTCCCCTTCTATAAATGGTGCCAGACCTGCCGAGTTTCTCCATCATTTGTGTTTTTGTTTGTTTTGAATCTCCAGCACCACAGTTCTTTGTTTTGTATTAGATTCTCTCTTGTTAGAGATTGCCATCGCCTGGCACTTGCCACTTATCAACCAAATCTGGATGTTGTTTTCAGCAGCTTGCTCACAATGATTGCACTTGGTGCATTTGGGCTCAGCCAAGAAAGAAGCATCAAAATAGCCCCTATAACATTATTCAATTTTGTCTTTGTTTGGTTCATAAATTTTAAGAGCAACATATTTGTATTGATGAGTTCAACTTGTATAATTGTTTTATTATTCTCAAGCAATCTGCACCCCTCCACCTCTGTAGGTGGCAGGGTATATTTTCAACATGATTCTGAGGTGTAAGTTTGACCACCAATATAGAGAAGGACAAGTTATTATTTCTGGCCCATTGACCTTTGATCTTTAATGGAATCACCATCATTGAATCTTGAACTATCAAAGATTCTGGGGTCATCATTGATCAGAAATGGAACTAGACCATCCATACAAACACTGCAGCTACAAGAGTAGATCAGAGGCCATGAATCCTTCAAAAACCAACTTACCTTTTGATTAAATTGAGTCAAGTTCTTCTCTCAATTGGTGAACCTTTAGAATTCTCTACCTCAGAGGGTTGAGAAGATTGAATATTTTTGAAGCTAAGGCAGATGGTTTATGGATCTCTCAGAGAATCAAGAGGCTTGGGGAAGGGGTAAAAATATTGAGTTTAAACAGAAGTACAGCCACAAACACTGAGGGACTGTATGGTCTAACCCTGCTCCTATCTCTTTTGTCCTTAACTCTGAATGTTGAAACTAAAGAGAACAATAAAACGCAATATAATGTTCTAAGTATTGTTTAATATCTCTTATGCTTAGCATTGTAATAAATGCCCAATGCTGCAAAGCATTTTTGTAAAAATTGTGAAAAATCAATTTTAGAAATATATTTGGATAAAAACTCTGTAAGGGTATGCACTTTCAAATTTTCTGCTTGATGTTAATGAGGAATTGTAGATTTGACAGTGACACAAAACCATTGGCCCTTTGTGACTGATCCTTTGATTTTGATCAGGAACTTTGGAGACTTAATCAGGAAATTCAATAAGCACCAACTACAACATGAAAGAAGATTAGAGTGAGTGAGTGATCAGACCAAGTGAATGCCTTTACGTCACAAACACTCTCACACTGGTTTAAGATATCATTAATATAATATGAAGATGTCAACAGATCACAGGACTGGTTCGGATGAGAAAGAATTTTTGATTTATTTGATCTTATCCCTCCCACATGGCATCTCTAAATTCTTCCCATTCCAGCACTAACTTGTTCAAATTCCAAGGAATCCAATAGATAGCCTAAAGGGATGAAGATTGATCTACAGCAGTAGTACGAAATGTGAAATGGGTTCAGAGAGAATCAGCAACCAATTCCGTTTCTCCCAGGACTCAATCTTTTTTTTTCTACTCAGGTTCAGAGAATGTTAGCCTAAGCTCTGTCTGGAAGCTTGTTTCTTAGTCTGTGTTGCTTTCAATTGGTTTGAAATTATAAATCTTGACAACATTTTCTGAATCAATGGAAAATAAAAATCAGCCAGCGATTCACTTGCAGCTATTTCTGGAGCAGACTTCCCACAATCTACCTCTCATAAACTTAAGGTCATTCAAAACTCAGCTGCCTGTTTCCTAACTTGCATCAATTCCACTTCACACATCACCACTTCACTTGCTGACACATATTGGCTCGCAACCAAGTGATGCTTCGAAGTAAAATGTTCATTTTTGTTCCCAAATCTCTCCCTGGCTTCACCCTGTCAATCCTTCCTTGCAAAAGTGAGGACTGCAGATGCTGGAAACCAGAGTTTAGATCAGAGTGGTGCTGGAAAAGCACAGCAGGTCAGGCAGCAACCGAGGAGCCCTTCATCCTGATGAAGGGCTTTTGCCCGTAACGTCGATTTTCCTGCTCCTCGATGTTGCCTGACCTGCTGTGCTTTTCCAGCACCACTCTGATCTAGAATCCTTCCTTGCATATTAACTCTGTAGTCTCATTAATCCCCACAACTTCATGTGATATCATCCCCATTTAATACATCTCATTTCATTTGCTCCATCATTGTTGTCTATGCTTTCAGCTATCTGGGCCTTAAACTCTGGAATTCTCTTCCTAGACCTTTCTGTCTTTCTAGCTCTCTTTCCTTCTTTGAGATGCCTCTTGAAACCCTAACCTTTTCACCATCTTTTCTAACAGAGAAGCATCGAACTTAGGAGCAGGAGGAGACCATTCGGTGAAAAAAGCTTGCTCCACTCTTGGAGGAGAAGGTGAGGACTGCAGATGCTGGAGATCAGAGCTGAAAATGTGTTGCTGGAAAAGCGCAGCAGGTCAGGCAGCATCCAAGGAACAGGAGAATCGACGTTTCGGGCATAAGCCCTGAAGAAGGGCTTATGCCCGAAACATCGATTCTCCTGTTCCTTGGATGCTGCCTGACCTGCTGCGCTTTTCCAGCAACACATTTTTGCTCCACTCTTGGACATGATGATGCCCGATCCTCTCTCTCGACATCATGCTCCCCACTCTCTCCCCATGTGCCTTGACACATTCTCGAATTGTATCAATTTCTTTTTTTAAACATTGTCTTAATGTCTTAATTGTCTTTAAACTGTGACTTGGCCTCCACAGTCTTCTGTGATACAGAATTCCATAGGTTCAGTGAAGATATTTATCCTTGTCTCAGACCAAAATTATCTCTCCAGTGTTCTGAGACTGGGACCCTTTATACTTGATCCCATTGACAGGGAAACATCATCCCTCCATCCAGTGTCTCCTACTCTGTCAGAAATTTGTGCGTTTCAATGAGACTCCCTCTCACACTTTACAACTCCAATGGGTGCAAGCCAGTCATTGCAATCTCCCTCATATGAAAAGCCTTTCATCCTAGGAATCAGTCTGGTGAATCTTTGCTGCACTTACTCTTTGCAAAATATATCCATTCTTAAGTAAGAAGAATAGCCCAGAATTATCTCAGTGGGACCCCAATAGTCACCACCATCCACTCCGAAAACAACCGATGTATTCCCACTTCCTGTTTCCTATCTGCTAACCAATTCTCAAGTCATGCCAAGGTATTATCAGTAATCTCATGTGCTTTGATTTTGCATGATTATTATCTGTACATAATACTTCAGGAATGGTCTCACCAGAGCTCTGTTCAGTTGCAGTAAGACATGCCTGCTCCTATACTCAAGCCATCTTGAATAAGGACCAACACACTATTTGCTTTCTTAATTGCTTGCTCCATCGGAATGTTTGTTTTCAGTAACTGGTATAAAAAGACACCCTCAGCCCTTTATACATCGTCACTTCTCAATCTACCAAAGTTCTGCCAATTTGCTTTCCCTACGAAAGTCAACAACTTCGTATTTATCTACTTCATACTGCTTCTGTCATGCATTTGTGCACTCAATCAATTTGTCCAAATGGCCTTGACGCTTTCTTTGTTCATCCTCACCACTCTTGATTCCACTTAGTTTGTGTCATAAACAAATGTGAAAATATCACATTTGATTTAATCATCCGAGTTATTCATGTTTATTGTGAATTGCTGAGGCCCAGAATGATGCCAGTGGGACCCCAACAGTCACCACCATTCACTCTGAAAATAACCTATTTATTCCCACTTTCTGTTTCCTGACTGCTAACCAATTCTTAAGTCATGCCAGCGTATTATCAGCGTAAGCAATCTCATTTGCTTTGATTTTGCATAATTGTTATCTCTTGTGTGGGATTTTATCAAAATCCAAACACACCATACCCACTGGTCTTCCCTCATTTATTCTACTAGTTTGTCTTCAAAAAACTCCAACAGGTTTGTCAAACATGATTTCTCTTTCATAGATCCATGTTGCTCTTTGTGTAATCCTATTGGTACTTTCTAAGTTCCATGTGATCACATTCTTTATAATAACCCCCAGCATTTTCTCTATGACTGATTTTAGGCGATTTCCCAGTTTTGTCCCTCCTTCCTTTTTCACATTGTTGGAATACAATCTCCAATCTGCTAGGACTGTTCCAGACTTTACAGATTTTTGGAAGATGACAACTAACGCACTTACTATTTCCGTGACCACTGTTATGATTAGATTAGATTACATTACATTACCTACAATGTGGAAACAGGCCCTTCGGCCCAACAAGTCCACACCAACCCTCTGAAGAGTAACCCACCCAGACCCATTTCCCTCTGACTAAAGCACCTAACACCATGGGCAATTTAGCATGGCCAATTCACCTACCAGCACATAGACAGTCACTCGAGGCTAGAATCGAACCTGGGACCCTGGTGCTGTGAGGTAGCAGTGCAAATCACTGAGCCATCGTGCTGCTCCAGTGGCTGTTATGATCCCAGCTGATGTTTTAAATGGACAGGTCAGATCCAGATTAAAATTTGGCTTGATAGATCACATTTTATTTTTTCTTTAGTTTTAATGAGGTGGTCGATCACTGCAACATAAGTACATAATGCGGCAGATTTGGTTTTAACAATAAAACAGCAGTTCATCATGCAAAAGAACAGAGAACAAAATAGAATAACCCAAACTACATTAATATAATTCCAGTTTAAAGATTTTGGAACATGTAGTAAACTACAATCCCACTGATCCTAACAGCATTCCTTTACAGCCCGCAAAGACCAAACAGAAATCTCTTCGCTTTCACATCTATCGAATTTAAACTACCTGTGACTTCAATTACCACCTTGAGAGTTCTGGATAGCATCTTACTGGATCCAGCATACAATTGAGCTTTGAGTTTCTCAGCGTCAAATTATTGCTCAGGATCTTAACCAAACATTTTTTATACTGAGGTACTCAAAGCATTGGCTCAGTGTTTAGCATTGCTGCCTCACAGTGCCAGGGACCCGGGTTCGCTTCCAGCCTCGGGTGACTGTGGAGTTTGCACACTCTTCCGTGTCTGCGTGGGTTTCCTCCGGATGCTCCAGTTTCCTCCCACAATCCAAAGATGTGCAGGTTAGGTGAACTGGCCATGCTAAATTGCCCATAGTGTTCAAGGATGTGTCTCTTAGGTGCATTAGTCATGGGACATGTAGAGTAATAGGGTAGGGAAATGGGTCTGGGTGGGTTACTCTTCAGAGGGTTGGTGTAGATCTGTTGGGCGGAAGGGCCTGTTTCCACTCTGTAGGCATGCTAAAGCTTTTAAACCATCTCCCAGACCTTTCTGTCATCATGAGATAAGCTGCACCAATCAGGATATGAAAGACTCTTATTAAGACAAAATAATCAATGTTCAATTCTAAATAAAAATGGAAAGAACTGTGAATGCTGGAAATCAGAAACAAAAACAGAAATTTATGGAAAAGCTCAGCAGGTCTGTGCAGCTAACATCGTACTATTATACAATAAGCACTTTGTCTTAAGTATAGCCTGATATCTCAACAGACATGAAAATCTAATTGGGATGTAAATAGGATGTAAGAAACCTAATCTAATCTAACCTTTATGAGGACTGAGTCTTACCCCTGCCAAAGACTTCCTGTAGGCAACTTTCCCCTGTAGTATTGATGCATGTAAGAAAGGTTGGTGATATTGAATCTACCCAAGGCATCTCAGCTGGTTCAGGTGCCTATGACCACAACATATATCTTTCTAACTGAAGGTACAGACAACTTCACATTTATCAATGACTATCGTGTGTTTATGGTCCCTTAGTTCTGTTCTGTCTGCACAACTGGAGGCATCTTCTGAAAGTCTACCCTTCTGAATCCCCTTCAAAATATCAAAGGTCTTTATCAGGTCATTTTTCAGGCTTGTCTTTCCAGAGATAAGAACACCAGCCTGTTTAAACTTTCCTGATATTTGTAATATCCCTGTTCTGGACTTGGCTTTGAGAGTCTTTTCTGCACCTTCTCCCAAGTCACCTCCATACCCTTTTTACAGTACGGAGCACGATAAAATACAGCAACAGGAGGATGCCACCTCATCGTTTCAAGCTGTGACATCAAGAAGCAAAGCAGCCTGTTCCAACCAGCTCCTGGAGCCAGCTCACAGTCAGCCCCTTTTCAAACTGCCAGTAGTTGGCATGTGAACAACAATGGAGCAAGAAGTGTACCGACTTTGGAAATCCTCACTACTCCACCAATAGAGCTTCTGCAAATTAAAATTGGCCCGTTGTGACCTCCTATGAAAGAGTAGATTGTTGAAAAAAATACAGCATTTTTCTTTGAAAGGAGGAGCCGATGAGAAGGTGAGAGTAAGCATTGTAAAGATTTGATTATGGTAGCCCTACTGAAAAGTGCAATTACTTGACAACTGACATAGATTTGACATGATAAACCTAGGTGGCTGTGTAAGTGAAATTCACAGACCTCTGTTAATTACAAGGTGTCTCAATCAATCACTCTCCACAGTTGACACTTAATTCTTGTATGTACATTTAGAGTGCTGTGCCCTTCACAGATCAGGACCTGCATTAGGCCATCTCAATCCTGTTAGTTAGCCGACATCGGTTTCAATAAAAAAACACGAAGAAACCAACTTGTCAATGCCAGACGTATTATTTTTATTAAATGGTAATCAGGTGATCAATAAGAAAGCAGCATAAAACTGTGGAAGTTGGCAGTTTTGAAGAAAAACAAATTACTGACAGAATGTATCCTTTGAATATGGAAATTAAATTGTGTAAGTTGAAGTGACTGATGGCATCAATCTTATAGCATTTGAGGAACACTGGAGGGAGACAGAACCGTTCGAAATTAGCTTAAAGTACAAACAGAAACATTTTTACCTTAGGGCCATTAGTGTTCGCTGGGAGATTAGAAGCTGCAGCAGGGGGCAGATTCATCAATTTGTAGGTTGTGAATACTGGAAAACCTCTGCTGTGCTGCGAGATTAAAAATTTATTCCTCAAGGAAGGAAGATCAAATAACTGATGACAGATGGATTCACCAGAGAGTGGGCCTCTCCTCTGCAGAATGAAATTAACATTTTCAGCGTTGTGGGATTACTTACTCTGTGCTTTGTAATTGCAAATTAATACATAGAATAAAACATAATAAGCAAAAGCTACTGAATATTTTATTGATAATTAAATTACCAAATTATTATTTATAAGGAGCATACTCATTATACATTACAAGATTAAGAATGAATCGCTGAAACTTTTCTGTCCTATGAATAAACTCAATGTACGAAATGCAGACCGTGCTCTAGTCTTGGGTAGTCTGTTTACAAATATGATGAGGAAGTGCCGGTGTTTGACTGGGGTGGACAAAGCTAAAAATCACACAACACCAGGTTATAGTCCAATAGGTCTATTTGGAAGTATTAGCTTTCGGAGCACTGCTCAGGTAACTAAATAAACCTGTTGGACTATAACCTGGTGTTGTGTGAATTTTAACTCTGTTTACGAAAATTCAAGGGGATAAATTGTGAAAGAGTTTGAGTACTCTGCATGTTACTGTAAGATGCAAACTTCATCCGTTATAGAGGCATCGCCAAAGACCATTATATTGGAAGGGGTGGGGGTGCTGCATCAACAGACATTCTGGTGTGCCCTGTGGAGATGGTTGCCCACATGGGCATTGCCACGGAGTGCTAGAAGGACTGCTATCCTGACAAACTCCAGACAAACTAGTTGATGTGATGCCAGAATCCCTGACTGGAGCCACACTGATACAGGCAAAACGATTTGTATGTCACTGCACTAACAAAAAAAAACACTGTGCTGGAAGATGGGTATTGCACCATTCGAAGGATTAGGCATCCAAATCACAAGTATGGCAACTTTCAAGAATTTTGGTTATTCTGATATGATTCTGCAGTGTTTCTGGAGGTGTTGCAGACAATTCTTTGATTTGCTTGGGCATGTTGTTGCATCCTTCCTGGGAGTATAAAGGATCAGAGATGGGTGGGGGCAGGCAGCGGTGGCAGTGACCTTTGGCCTACAATATAACAGGAAGATGATGGAGGAGAGGCTGCGGAGAGGGGGCAAGCTCCACATCATGTCATGTGTGAACCAGCCTCTTGAAAGTGAAAGGATGCATCTTGACAGTCCAGTCAATGCTGGATTCTTGGGCTGTATGTCCAGCCATGTTCTCCTGTATAGTGTCCCACCAAGGTCCTCATTTGAGCCCCACTGGAGCAGTACATGCCTGTAACCTCATCTGCTCGTGAGCTCATGAGAACTATCCTTTATGCCTAGCCTTGGCTGCAGCCCATTCATGCCCAGATTATTCACTATGTGCTGATCCTAGATCAGCCTTCTAAATGCCAATATCTGAGCTCAGTTCACAATCTCTTTGGCTGCTGAGGCTGTGTAGGTGGAGCTAGACGTTATTGGCTATCTAAAAGCAGAAAATCAGGAAAGAAATTCTGAGGTGAAGTATATAATGTAATGTAAAAGTTCTATTGTCACATGATCAGCAGCTTGATCAACAAGTCAGAAAGCAGAGTCAGTGTGAGCTAGGAGTTCAGAAGGGAAATAAGGCAGAAATATACCATTATCCTGACTGTTCTCAGGCCCTACAATATTAAGAGCCACCTTTTCCATAGGAATGGTTCCAACTGCCAATTCAAATTTGATTATTTTTACTATGTGCTTCCTTGTCTTACAAAAGCTTTAGCTTAACAGCAGCTGGTATGTGGCCAGTGACTCTGAGACTGGCTGCATTTGAATGAAATGTGAGGGGGAGCTGGCCTACCTGAGTGTTGTCCTTCCTCAGTGCCCAAGCCTGCTGCTGGCACAACACTGCTATATGCCATATTCAGTGGAAGGAGAGATTGGGGTTGTGGTGGCTGAATATATCGTGTGAACCTGTTCACTGACCTCCTGATCACACACCATCCTCACAATCACCAAGATCACTTCCTCCTGATCACACACCATTCTCCCGATCACCAAGATCGACTCCTCCTGATCACACACCATCCTCCCGATCACCAAGATCACCTCGTCCTGATCACACACCATCCTCACAATCACCAAGATCGACTCCTCCTGATCACACACCATCCTCCCGATCACCAAGATCACTTCCTCCTGATCACACACCATTCTCCCGATCACCAAGATCGACTCCTCCTGATCACACACCATCCTCCCGATCATCAAGATCACCTTGTCCTGATCACACACCATCCTCCCGATCACCAAGATCACTTCCTCCTGATCACACACCATTCTCCCGATCACCAAGATCGACTCCTCCTGATCACACACCATTCTCCCGATCACCAAGATCGACTCCTCCTGATCACACACCATCCTCCCGATCATCAAGATCACCTTGTCCTGATCACACACCATCCTCCCGATCACCAAGATCACTTCCTCCTGATCACACACCATTCTCCCGATCACCAAGATCGACTCCTCCTGATCACACACCATCCTCCTGATCACCAAGATCACTTCCTCCTGATCACACACCATCCTCCCGATCACCAAGATCACCTCATCCTGATCACACACCAAGCTCTCAATCACCAAGATTGACTCCTCCTGATCACACATCATCCTCACAATCACCAAGATCACTTCACACCGTCTTCCCGATCACCAAGATCGACTCCTCCTGATCACACACCATTCTCCTGATCACTAAGATCACCTCGTCCTGATCACACACCATCCTCCCGATCACCAAGATCACCTCGTCCTGATCACACACCATCCTCCCGATCACCAAGATCACCTCGTCCTGATCACACACCATCCTCCCGATCACCAAGATTGACTCCTCCTGATCACACACCATTCTCCTGATCACTAAGATCACCTCGTCCTGATCACACACCATCCTCCCGATCACCAAGATCACCTCATCCTGATCACACACCAAGCTCTCAATCACCAAGATTGACTCCTCCTGATCACACATCATCCTCACAATCACCAAGATCACTTCACACCGTCTTCCCGATCACCAAGATCGACTCCTTCTGATCACACACCATTCTCCTGATCACTAAGATCACCTCGTCCTGATCACACACCATCCTCCCGATCACCAAGATCACCTCGTCCTGATCACACACCATCCTCCCGATCACCAAGATCACCTCGTCCTGATCACACACCATCCTCCCGATCACCAAGATTGACTCCTCCTGATCACACACCATCCTCTCAATCACCAAGATCACTTCACACCATCCTCCCGATCACCAAGATTGACTCCTCCTGATCACACACCATCCTCCCGATCACTAAGATCACCTCGTCCTGATCACACACCATCCTCCCGATCACCAAGATCACCTCATCCTGATCACACACCAAGCTCTCAATCACCAAGATTGACTCCTCCTGATCACACACCATCCTCCCGATCACCAAGATCACTTCCTCCTGATCACACACCATCCTCCCGATCACCAAGATCACCTCATCCTGATCACACACCAAGCTCTCAATCACCAAGATTGACTCCTCCTGGTCACACACAATCCTCCCGATCACCAAGATCGACTCCTCCTGATCACACACCATCCTCCTGATCACTAAGATCACCTCGTCCTGATCACACACCATCCTCCCGATCACCATGATCTACTCCTCCTGATCACACATCATCGTCCTGATCACTAGGATCACTCATCTTTGCAAAGACTTAAGATCCCCTCCCTCTGGTCATACATCCTCATGGTCACTAAATTTACTTCCATCTGCCTTAGCCCTAAGTTCTCACAATCTCTGCCTTAACCTCTCTGTCTAACTAAATATCTTTATTAAGGCACTCCTGGAAAGCTCCTGTTTGATAAAGATTATTTTAACATTGCCTCACATGGCTTATTACCTAATTTTGTTTCGCCATGCTCTCTTCAAGTGCTTTTGGAAATTGTACGTTTTTATATCAATATAAGTTGTTGTTGGCAAAATACCTGCAGATATCAATAACAGATCACATCTGAAAAATAGTTAACACCACTGGACCCCCTACCCCAGCAAAGAAAAATTGATATTTTTCTTTATCAAAAATTCAACAAGGGTGAAAGTTGGGCAAAGAAAGGATGCAGTTAGTTGACACAGCTATGCCGAGGTTATGGCAGACAAACCAAAGAATCCTCAAGGAATTTCATCCCCAACATTTATGATTGTCACATACTGGCTTCGTGTCAGGGAAACCATGCCTGGCATAGATATTAGAATTCTTTAAGGAGGTAATTGGCAGGATAGATGAATAGAAACCAATAGATTTAATGTATTTAGCTTTCCCGAAGGTGTCTGAGAAGGTACTGCACATAACGTTACTTAATAGGAGCCCATGGAGTTGGGGTAATACATTAGTAGAGTTGGTGATTATCAGATTTCATTGAGTGGTGGAACAGACATAATGGGCCAAATGGCCTATTTCTGCTCCTACATCTTATGGTCTTACTGTAGTCACAGAAAACCATTCTCTCACAGTGTTCCTTTATAATGGTGCAGAGATACAAACATCAACTGGTTTAAATTACAACATGAGGAAATCTTTGACAGCCCCCTTTGTGCAGAATGCTGACTGGATGCTGACAGTACATTTGTGTGTGAGAACAGCTCATTACACACCTCAGATAAATCAAACAAAATGGAGGAGTAAAATCAGTTAAACTATAAAGAATGGAAGAGGGACGGTGTGCTAGATATCTGAGCAAAGTAAGAAAAGAATTTAATTAGATAATAGTCAATTAAACAGTTTTAAATCCTTCTGTCGCAGTGTTAATTATTCATTATCTGTCTATCTGGTCATCAGACACCAATGTTTTTCTCAAGTGCATAAAGAATATCAGGTTATTTTCTAAAACAAGGGAGATTGTATATATGTTCATGAAAAATATGATTTGTTTTGCACCTGCATGCTACTATTTATGTTGAAGTATTAGTAACTAAAGTGAGCAAATTATCAAAGATCCCAGTAATTCCCTTTCATAATGTCTGTTTAAAAACTCAAAAAATTAATGTTACCACTTTTAATCAAGTCAATTTCGCATTTTACAAAACTTTCTGTATGTTTTACCATTAATGTCTAAAATAGCAGCAGATATATTTTGCTACCTGTTCTGCCTTGTTCCTTTTCCCACTCCCCAGATTCTGTTTTATGTCTATGTGTTATTCACAGCTTCAAATAATTTTCAGCTATATTTGATATGAATGATTGAGTCTAGATTGTCTTCTTATTGAGATAAAGTGTACTAGGATGTTTACCATCATCAGACAATGACAATATTGTTAGGTCTCAACAAAATATTGAACTATCCCTTCCTCCTGCTAGGCATGCAGTGTGCTAATTTAGAATCTACCGTACTCAGTCATAGACCATCTATAGATGGAAAGTTGACTTACTGCTGACTCTAGTAACGTCTTCTTTGAACGTCCCATTGTAAAACAGGAAGTGCTGGAGGTCTTAGAAAATATAAAAATGGATAAATCTCCAGCACCTGATCTAATATATCCCAGGGCTTTGGGGGAGTATGGGGAGGAAATTGTGGGTCATTGTACAGAAATATTTGTATCATCTATAAAATTGAGTGAGGTGCCAAATGACCGGAGAGTGGCTAATGTTGTGCCATTGTTTAAGATGGGATATCAGAAGAAACCTGGGAACTATAGACCTGTGAGTCTGATTTTACTGTCTAGGAATATGGAGAGGTCTGCTTCTAACGTAATGTGAGGCTTTGTGCTGAGCGTGGAGCTCATCCTTTGTTGTATAGAACTGGTGGCTAATGTCATGTGCACACTTGCGGATCCAACCATGATGCATGGCCCATGTTTCAGCTTCCAATGTTGGTGAATACAAGTGGGATACACTTCCTATATCTAGGTGTGATGTCTACAAGACTGTTGTAGAGGATTTGCAAGATACCAGTGCTGAAAATGTTTTTCACAGCAATCCAGCTCCCAACAGATTACTCAGATTGCCAATTCACTGCCCAGTGCCTCTGTGCAGCAAGATCCTGCTGTCCTTCCTGAGATGGTAGCTTGGTTCCCTCCAAACCTGCCAATGTTCCGCCAGCTAATCCAGACTCTTACTGCATGTGCCAGTAAGGGACAGCTGAAAGTTGGGCCTTCTCTATCCAGAGCTGCTTGAGATTGTCCTTCAAGGCCTTCTCTAGCATCTTCCACTAAAAGTCACCAACTTTTCAGAAGCTGTGCCAATGGAGTAGCAGTAATGGAATGCACACCATTGATTATAACTGTTTGCAAGAGGTGGCAGAGTTCTCTGAGCACATCTTTTGTGAACTCAATGGTCACACCCACTGCCTTTTGTTCAGTGTGAGGTAAAATAAATATCTCTGACAAACCCTGAGGTGAATAAGGCTGCCTGCTGACAGTCTTTCTCTCCCTCCTTTTGGAGATTGCTTGTCCCCTACTTGTCTACTTCTGCTCCATCTTCCTCTCACGCTGCAGCGTGAGAATTTTATACATGTCTGGAAAACACCAACTGCTTCTACATGCCCAATCTCAGCCCAATAGGCATATGGTAGCAATTGTTATTCCACCTCATTAAGCCTGGATCTTTATGTGGTTATCATAATGACATTTATGTTGGGCATGTCCAAATATGTTACACAGTCAGACAGGTATGGATCTGCAGCAAAGTAATTGCATGCAACAGAAAAGGACTAGTATAATTAATGATCAGTTTAATGCATCAAGTTTAACTATGAAAAAACCCTGGTCTTTTGAAGCTATAGAAAGTGGTTCAACAAACAGTTAAATGAAAATTATCCAAAGAGAATAATTTCGTGCTATGGCTGCTCTTTTTGGCTGTTAGTGAAGTGTATGTTAATCCAGATAAAAGGGTTATTAATAAAATATAACATATAACATTATTAATAATCACTCATTAACATTGTTAACTTGATGTGATCTGATTCCTGTGCTATTCATACCTTAACCCTAACATATTGTAAGGCCTTAAGCACTTTAACTATGCCTAGGTTTGAACTCACTACACTGGACAACAAATTGTGTCCTTTAACCAACAACTGTATTAGAAGAGATATCAGGTTATAATTCTACAAGAAAGCAAACTGCTCCAATAACTTATTTCTATGTAACTGCATCATCAAAAAAGGTACATTTTGAAAAGTTCTTGTTACCAAAGGAGTCTTAAAAATGATTTAAATAAATACTATCCAACGTAACATTTCTCTCATATGAATGTAACTGAAAATTTAATAAAATCCAATGCTTGTCATAGAAAGCATACTGACATAGAATAAATTGTTCATTTCTTGCTCTCTGTCAGGGTTGTTCATTTGAGACCAGGCACATTGTCTCTTTGGATGTGTTTGATAGAGAGTGCATAAATGGACTTTCCTGACAGAAAGCCTTCTGTTATCTATATTGGAGATACAGCTATGAAACATTGGCAGTATATATATGCATCTTGGTATGCATTTAGCCTCCTTAAAGCGCAAAAATTATTGTTCAATATGATGGATTATTTCCATTGAGGCTCTTGGATTATAACTTTTAAATTTGTGTTTCATTATATGATTTCCATGTTTAAGTTGTCATTGTAATGTCATCCAATATCAATATCTCAGTGATCGTATCTGAACAGTTCTAGTGCATTTTCCAAAGCTGCAGTTAATCCAGTCACCAGCAGGTGTCAGAGAGCTGCCTGGCTTTTATTCTATCTGAGTCACCCTCTCTCACAGAAGGCTAAAGTTCCGTGGAATATTGCAAACATGAGCCTGCAGATCATGCCACATTAGAAAGCATCAACATCCCAGTAGGTGTTGTTATCAGAACCTCCTGAGTAATACTAAATGGAATGTTTCCCCTTTAGCCTTATTTCTTAATTTCTGCAGGTCTTGCAATGATCAATGTAGTAGCCGAATATACTTGCACTCTGGACAAGTTAGATGGAGATAAATGAGGCACAGAAGCTGCCAAGGAGGCACTGGTGGAGGTATGGATCTTGTAAACATGAGCAGGCTGGAAAATGAGGACAGTAATTTCTGTAGCTTGGACATACCTTTTGAATCAGTTTTGTTTTGGATTTTTTTTTGTGAACAAAGATTTGTGCTTGAATCTGACTGTGATGCCATATCTAACCTATTGGAAGGTCTATGGAACCTCCCATCTGTAGCCTCAGCATTTCAGAGCAGATACTGCTTTGCTTCCCATCTTCTCTTCATTATCATCACTGTCTTCCTCCTCTAGTGTCCCCACTTCACCATTCTCAGTTATTGCTGTGGATGCACAACTTTGTAGCCAGGCCCAGCTTTAACTCACTGAGATTATTCACATACACAGAGTTAAAACTGGCCTCCTGACTGTGCCTGCACTCTCTGGGAAACAGGACCATCTCAATTTGTTGCTTGGTATCAATTCTCTCATCGATGGGGAATATATTCACAATTCTCCACAAAATCTTTCATATTCACTGACAATTCACATGGTCATCAAAGAGGACTGAAAAGCATGATATTTACTTATGAATGTTTATATAGTCAGAAATCAAGTTATCTGAGCTGAAAGGTTTAAATGAAAATAAAATTACTGTTGTGACTAATAGATAGTTTTGAGCACTCTCTCCAACTGACAGATATCGTGAGCAGCTGAACAACAAAAGCTTTTCTCGAACTGATTAAACTGACTGTCTAGAGAGTTTGGAAGGCTGAACATTCAGTATTGAAAAAAATCACTGAATCTGAACAGGACTTTGCCAGATTATATTGGAGCAGTTGCTGCAGTTCTCTTAGAAGTCTGCTGTAGTCAGGAATCAAGCTTTCATTTGAATTTTGGAAGCCTAAAAAAATGTTGTGAAATGTAACACTAAGTCTATTGTTTATTTTCCTCTTGACTAAAGATAAACTTTCAAAATATCCCTCCATGCATACTTCCATTGTTTACAGGCTTATTGTCTGAGTGCATTGTGCACTGTCAAAGAGATGGATGAATTTCCATCTGGAAGAATTGTGAGAAAGAAGCAGAAGATTGACAGTGTTGGCCATTACAAATACATTTTTCGCAGGCCGCGCTTGACTTCCAGCCGCAGGCATTTGACACCTTTTTAAAAGCGTGCTGTAGTACGCCTACAATCTATCTTCATCTTTTTGATTTATGCTGCTTGCAAGCACATAAACTAGACTTTTCCTCATCTTCGTCTCATGCAAAGTCAATGCACTTTGTGCACATGCTTCAAAGAAAAAGCTATTTTGCACCATAACTGTAATGTGGTCTATTGCACCAGGGTCTGAACAAACAGTAAATTCTCCATTAACCTTTCAGCTCAGATAACTTGATTTCTGACTATATAAACATTCATAAGTAAATATCATGCCTTTCAGTTCTCTTCAATGAGGTGTATAGCCAGGGTTTTTCTTAGCTTAGATCTGAAATCTTCCGGTAGCTTTTAAACTAATTCAAATGGAAGTGTGCTCTTTGACATTCTAAGGACACCTCAGAGCTCTCTCCAGCAGTTAATGCCTTTTGTATTGACAAAATCTGCAGCTATTTTCTATCTAGCAGTATCTCAGGCACAACGTGTACCGAATGGTCAGATAATCTGATTTTGGTAGCAGTTGTGTGAGGGATCCTTGTTTTTGTTCAGATAGAGTCAAGAGATGTTTTATATCTACTTGAAGTGTGAAGTGTTTCTGAAGAGCCATTCTGCCTTCTAATTAGTCAAACTTTACATATATCTGTCTCATTAGGTGACTGTCAGAATTTTGACCTGAGAACTGAAGTCTCTGCCTTTACCACTCAACTATCTAAAGTAGGATATGTTCACCCTGCCTGCAGACCGTGTTTGTGGATATTAATGGGTGGATATGGATCCGTCTTGTGATCTGATAATCACCTAACTTCAACTCAGGATTCCCCATCTCTTCATCACGATCTCCCACCCGGAAGTCCCGCTGGTAAATCTCTCGTCTGGGAATAAAAGAACTACACAGGTTAGAAAAAAACAATTGAAATGACACAATTGGCACAAAGGTTTCTGGGAAGCTTAAAAAGAATTAAGAGAATTGGGCTCAAATTTTAATATTATCATTTGAATGCAGTTGTTTGTGCTGCTCATCATCCTGGCCCCAGTTAGATGGATTGATAGTTTCCATGTCCTCAGAAATGAATTAGTGGAACCTGCCAGAGTGGGCCTGCAGAATTGTGTGGGAGACTGCACACCCATTGCCACCAACAGGAGAACTGCCCCGGTCTCCCATTTAGTCAGGGATGGGGATGGATGGACATGGGGAACTATCCCGCTAGTTCATCAGTCTCATGAACAGCCCACTTGAAGGTCATTATCCCTGAATGCAGTGATGACGTAAAGCTTTTCCCCAACTCAGGCAGCTCTCCTTAGATCCCTAATAGCTGCCCAGCAAAACCCTTTTAGGTTTACCAATGGTCTCCTGCGGGGGCTGAGGTGGCAATAGGGGACTGGCACTTAACGATTGAGGGAGGTGGAGAGGGTTGGTGTTGGGTGCGTGCTGAGAGCAATCCCACTGTGCTTTGCAGCTGATCGTCCCTCTCCCACCTTGCTGGTGAGCTGCACCCCATAATCTCAACCTGCCCACACTCACCAGTCTCCAGGATGCAGTGATGACTCCTGGTGAAGGCCTTGCTGAAACACTGACAGCAGCAATCACTCCTGGTGTCACTATCTGTAACCTCAGGCAGCCAGCGTCTGACTAACATGCAGCTTTCTGCGGCACCTACTGGGAACTAAATTCCCAGGGAGGCTGATACTGCTCACTTGAATGCTTGGTTGTACTGAAGTAGCTTCAGGAGTTTTTTGGTGAGTTTTCACACTACTTCTGTCAACTGTGAACTCAACCCACATCATTCTGCCCATTGTAATTAGAGGAAGAGACATAGGCTACTTCAGTACATCACCCTGAATTTACATCTAATGATAATACTGCAATTACATTCTTGACTCATTTGATATATTTCTGAGACTTTCTGGTCTAGAAATTAATGATAAATGTCAAAATCCAGACCTCTTGCTACTGCAAACTCCAGTGACAAAAATATCTGTCCCACATGGTGCTGTGATAGAAGATCACATTTGAACTCTGGGGTTTAACTAATTTATGAATATCATTTGGTGCCTCCAAGAACTAGAGGTATACAAAAGGTGAACATAGCCAGCAGAAACTGTGAATACTTATTGCCTATAAACTATATATATTTGCATATGACGAGCAGTGCTTTACTAGACCTTTCTTCCATCAGTTTTCTGTCCCATCTGATCTGATATCCCCAGACTCAGTATGCACAGACTCAGTAGCTATAACTGAAACATATGTACAGTTAACCCTTTATCCTGAACCGAACTGGGATAATAGAGTCATAGAGTTATCGAGATGTACAGCACTGAAACAGACCCTTTGGTCCAACTTGTCCATGCCGACCAGAAATCTGAACTAATTTAGTCCCATTTGCCAGCACTTGGCCCATATCCCTCAAAACCTCTATTCATATACCCATCCCAATGTCTTTTAAGTGCTGTAATTGTACCAGCCTCCACCATTTCCTCTAGCGGCTTATTCCATACGTGCACCACCTTCTGTGTGAAAAGGTTGGCCCCGAGGTCAATTTTATATCTTAGTTTTGGAGTCCCCCAGCTCAGGGAAAAGACCTTATCTATTTATCCATTCCATGCCCCTAATTTTATAAACTTCTATAAGGTCACCCCTCAGCCTTCAATGCTCTAGGGAAAATAGCCCCAGCCTATTCAACCTCTCACTATAGTTCAAATCCTCCAACCCTAGCAACATTCTTGTAGATCTTTTCCGAACCCTTTCAAGTTTCACAACATCCTTCTGATAGGAAGGAGACCAGAATTGCACACAATATTCCAAACGTGGCCTAACCAGCATCCTGTACAGGTGCAACATGACCTCCCAACTCCTATACTCAATATTCTGACCAATAAATGAAAACATACCAAACGCCTTCTTTACTATCCAATCTACCTGCGACTCTACTTCCAAGGAACTACGAACCTGCACTCCAAGATCTCTTTGTTCAGCAATACTCACCAGGACCCAAACATTAGGTGTGTAAGTCCTGATAAGATTTGCCTTTCCAAAATGCAGCACCTCGCATTTATCTAAATTAAACTCCATCTGCCACTCCTCAGCCCATTGGCCCGTCTGATCAAGAACCCGTTGTAATCTGAGGTAACCCTCTTCGCTATCCGCTGTGCCTCCAATTTTGGTGTCATCTGCAAACTTACTAACTGTACCTACGTTCACATCCAAATCATTTATAAAAATGAGGAAAAGCCGTGGATCCAGCACCGATCCTTGTGGCACTCCACTGGTCACAGGCCTCCAGTCTGAAAAGCAACCCTCCACCACCACCCTTTGTCTTCTACTTTTGAGCCAGTTCTGTATCCAAATGGCTAGTTCCTCCTGTATTCCATGAGATCTAACCTTGCTAACTAGTCTCCCATGAGGAATCTTTTTTGGACGCCTTACTGAAGTCCATATAGATCACATCCACTGCTCTGCACTCATCAATCCTCTTTGTTACTTCTTCAAATAACTCAACAGGTTCGTGAGACATGATTTCCCACGCACAAAGCTATATTGACTATTCGTAATCAGTCCTTGCCTTTCCAAATACATGTACATCCTGTCCCTCAGGATTTCCACCAACAACCTGCCTGCCACCGATGTCAGGCTCACCGGTCTATAGTTCCCTGGCTTGTCCTTACCACCTTTCTTAAAGAGTGGCACCACGTTTGCCAACCTCCAGTCTTCCGGCACCTCACCTGTGACTATTGATGATACAAATATCTCAGGATAGGGTCCAGCAATCACTTCCCTAGCTTCCCACAGAAGGTTAGAGTACACCCGATCAGGTCCTGGGGATTTATGCACTTTTTTGTTTCAAGACATCCAGCATCTCCTCCTTTGTGTTATGATGTGGAATAAACCCTCCTGCTTAAGCTAAAACCAGCAACACAGAAAAGATTTATCCCATGCAGCAACCTGTAAAAATTGAATGGCCAAGAACTATTTAAAGTAAAAATTAACAACTTTATTTCTTAAAGTATAACAGAGAATAATTAACTAACCACAATGTAAAATTTCTTTCTCTAACCTATCTTTTAGCCTCTCTTCTATAATACTAGTCTGATAAAACTCCCAATTAAAATAAAAAAAACACTTCTTATCTCAAAACCAGGCAGCTGCAGTTTGTTGTCTTTGGATATTCCTGTGCCTTCTTTTCCCCCTGTTAGGAATTTCTGCATTACAGGTTGCTGATCGAAAAGGGACTTTTAAGAGAGCTGTTTTTCAAGCAGTCTGTTTACATGCTAGAACGTGGCAGTTCTCCCCTCAACTGTTCAATTTTCCCTGGTCTTATACTCCAGAGTATTGGATTGTGCCATTGGCTTTTAAGATTGTCAGTATACTCAATTTAAACTTGATTGGAGTTTGTTATGTTTCAGGTATAATTTAAACTGATTGGCCAAATTCAATTTATTTTTTTGTCTCCAAGCAATGAATGAATTGAGTTGTTCAACCCAGTGTTACATTGTTATCTTTTTGAGAACATTTATTACTGTGTCAGGTAGTTCTGCTGCTTTTAACTTTCTTAAAAGTATGCCCACATCTTCATAACATCTGTAATGTGGACATTTTTCAAGATACCACCGTCTATTATCCCTACATTCTATATCTTCCATGTCCTTCTCCACAGTAAACACTGATGCAAACACACATTTTGCATCACCCCATTTCCTTGGCTCTACACAAAGGCCACTTTGCTGATCTTTGAGGGGCCCTTGTCTCTTCCTAGTTACCCTTTTGTCTTTAATGTATTTGATGTATTTGTAAAATCCCTTTTAGATTCTCCTTAACCCTATTTGCCAAGGCTATCTCATGTCCCCTTTATGCCCTCCTGATTTCCTTCTGAGTATAGTCCTACTGCATTTATACACTTCTAAGAATTCACTCGATCTATCCTGTCTATATACCTGACATTTGCTTCTTTCTTTTTTTTAACCAAAACCTCAATTTCTCTCGTCATCCAGCTTTCCCTCCACCTACCAGCCTTTCCTTTCACCTTGACAGGAATATACTTTCTCTGGATTCTCATTATCTCATTTCTGAAGGCTTCCCATTTTCCAGCCATCCCTTTACCTGCGAACATCTGCCCCCAATCAGCTTTTGAAAGTTCTTGCCTAATACCGTCAAAATTGACCTTTCTCTAATTTAGAACTTTAACTTTTAGATCTGGTCTATCCTTTTCCGTCACTATTTTAAATCTAATACAATTATGGTCACAGGCCCCAAAGTTCTCCCCCACTGACACCTCAGTCATTTGCCCTACCTTATTTCCCAAGAGTAGGTCAAGTTTTACACATTCTCTGGTAGGTACGTCCAAATACTGAATCAGAAAATAATGAATACAGAGGAACCTCGATTATCCAAATGAGATTGGCGGGCACTATTTCGTTCAGATAATTGATTTCTCTGGGACTCAGAGTTCTCTGTGAAGTTTGCTCGCCGTTCAGAAGACTAGGCAGCAGCACACTGTGCGTGAGAACCTGCCCCCAACCCCGTCCTCTTCCTCCCCGCCCCCAAACCTGTCAGCCCCCAATCCTGCCCCCAATCCCACCTTAAGCCCGTCCGCTCCTACCTTGCCCCAAAACCTATCTGTCCCCAACTCCGTTCGTCCCCCAAAGCTGTCTGCCCCCATCCCGCACCCCTGCCCCGCCCTCAACCCCGTCAGTCCCCCAACCCTGCACCGTCCGACCCCTGCGATTCCCGGCCAAACCTCCCTCCCCACCCCTCCCCACCGAAGCAGCTGGACTGTACACTGACAGTAGGACTGCTGCTGTCTTTGTGGGGTAAGTCTCCAAATAGCACACATGCATGCACACACACACACACACACCCAGCCACACACATACACAGCCAGATACACACATACACACACACACAGACACACCCAGCCACACACATACACAGCCAGACACACACACAGCCACACACACACAGACACACACACAGCCACACACTCACACAGCCACACACACATATACACACACACATATGCAACCACACACACAGTCACACACACATGCAGTCTCACACACACACACACACACACACACACACACACACACACACACACACACAAACACACACACACAGCCAAAGTTAAAAATCACACAACACCAGGTTATAGTCCAACAGGTTTAATTGGAAGCACATTAGCTTTCGGAGCGACACTCCTTCATCAGATGATAGTGGAGGGCTCAATCCTAACACAGAATTTATAGCAAAAATTTACAGACAATCAATTTTTCAATGTATCATTTCAGTTACATCACACTGTAAATTTTTGCTATAAATTCTGTGTTAGGATTGAGCCCTCCACTATCACCTGATGAAGGAGCGTCGCTCCGAAAGCTAATGTACTTCCAATTAAACCTGTTGGACTATAACCTGATGTTGTATGACTTTTAACTTTGTATACCCCAGTCCAACATCGGCATCTCCAAATCATGACACACAGCCACACACACATGCAGCCACACACACACAGATGCAGCCACACACACAACTTTTTACTGCAACATTTTGACAGGTTCCACTATTGCGTTATACTGGACAATGTCAGAGAGATTGTCTGGGGAAGGGGGTGGGGGGGGCGCGCTTTAGGTTTCAACCCTGTGTAGAACTCCAGGGAAAGTTTGGGGAGGGAGAGAGAGAGGGCTGGAGGTCAGTCATTTACAGATGGTGCCTGGACTGATCAGGACTGTTCTCGGCAGCATTTCAGTAAGCCGAGTTCACCTGTAAACAAAAGACGCGATCAGGGTTGAAACAGCTCTTTGATGTAATTTTTCTATCGGGATCTTGAGATCTGCTTTGGATTATCCGATATTTGGATAATTGATATTCGGATAATCGAGGTTCCTCTATACACATTGGTAACTCTTCCTGAAATAAATGAATATGTCCTCTTTAAGCTAACTACTCTTGAAACTTTACAAACTCCTCACTGCAGTTAAATACTTTTCAAACTGAGTTTAGGTCAAAATGAAGAGAACAACAACACCAATGGAAGAAACAAGACTTCAGGTTAGATCAAGTGTGGGGACACAATTAGTAATCAAAACTAAGAACTAAATTGCATGTTCAAGACATGTTAAAATTGTGGCAGTCAATCTCAGGCAGCACAGACTAGTACAGTTATCTCTTTTTATCTTGTACACTGATTAATATAGAATTAAATTCTAGTTGCTTCCAATATATGTGATAAATATAAGACAATGCCTCGTTCTCACAGATATATCTGATATTAGCTAAGCAGACACAATATCCATTAGAAATATATGCAATGAACATCTTTATTAAATCATTTGTCTCTGAGTTGACTACATTTTCTTAGTTCATACGTTACAAACCCAATCAATTTTGAATTTAAAGAAGTTCTGCAGGATAATTCTAATTGCCTGCAAAATTACTATTATGCACATTATGTAGTGATTACTCCAATTAATTCATCATGTACTTTTAGCCATTTTGCAAAGTACTAAATGCAATTATTGCAAGGAGGAAAAATGAACCATCAATTGCCTTTGTTAGAAAGATGAGTAACTAAGAACACCAACCACAGTCAGACAAATTGCCTCATGTTGTAGCCTCTTATTAGCCTTGTTTAATGCATTATTGATCTACGTAGCATGCTTATCCACATGATTGTTCCAGTGTCAGTATATCCACGGATTGTAGGCCAATAATGCAGTGCCTGACGATGCACATTGGATACTGGCGTACTGACAGATGTCCATGTAGCCATCTAGTAGTAACAGAGTATGCACAAACAGTGTTAGTTATATTGTATCCCCACAATGATACACATTAGAGTACTACCACATAATGGTAGCTCATAATCACAGAATATTTGAGCAGTACAGTCCTCCACAAGGAGCAAAAACTTGACAACAACTATTGATGCTTGACATTTCAGACGCTGAAAACATGTTGCCTTACTGAAACATCATGCACTATGCACTGGAAGCACCATTAAATGATATGATTGAGCTGGATACATTAGTTCAAGTTGGCATAGCCTACATGTAAGAGGAAGGATATCTGGAGCATCATTTTTGACTCCACATGATCCCATCTGATCTATTTAGAGAGCAAATGGTTGCCTATCAACTACAGGCAGCAGCAGAGGAACAACCATTAGGCATCAAATAGACCCAGAATGCTTACACAGAAAGAGGGAGATTACTTAGTGAGCAGAATACAGCAGCACAAAACATTAGTGGGGAATACACGAGTGATAAGAAGCGGTGACGGTTGATAAGAAGCTTTCTGGTAAACAGTGAAAATTCAACAAAATGTGCTATGCTGCAGAGTTCCATGGGGATTAAAAAGAATTACTGAGTTGGTTTGTAATCAATGTTTTACACACCACAAGAACTGTATAGGATTGGTCCTGAAGAGAAACATTGAACTCAAAATATTAGTTGTCTTCCTCTGTGATACCTGCTGAGTTTCTCCAGCATTTTCTATTGTAATTACTCCAGGGAGCCATGTTTCTTTTTGAGCATATCTTTGGAAGGTCCTTGAGCTGGTTTTAGAGTGGGTAGGAGATCTGCTGCACCAGAGTATCACAAGGCAACCAAATTAACCCTTTCCAGTAGACTTGACATCTACAGTGTTGTTTATTATGACTCTTGTTTAGGATGAATTGTATTGCATGAGATTATTCAGAACAAGTTAAGGAGAATACTTTATAAGGCATTTTTTACATTTAAAATTAATGATTAGGAAACCAGAGGTAGGGAGTGTATAATTTCCAGAGATGCAGTCCTGTATGCACAGGGAGAAATGAAGCATAAAATCCCCTCTTAAACTCTTGTAATGACATTCCTAAAAATGCAGTGTGCACAACACTTTGTGAAATGGCACTTGATGAAATTACAACTTCTAGGTCTTACTGCAAGTTCAATGAACAGCATCTAACCGTTCTCGAAGCTTTGCTTCTTAGCAAATCTGTCAGTGTTTCAGTGAGGTTTATCTCATTCCTTAACGTTCACACATCAAAGACTCAATATAGGCTTGTAGAATCATAGAACACCCATGGTAAATTGGCAACTAATTTAATCTTCAAGTCCCAAAGAGCCCTGAGGGGTCATAAAAATATATCATTCATTTTCAAAGAGGCTAAAGGAGGACTGTTTGGGCAGTTGAATTCACTTTATGAAAGACTACATAAAACCTATAAAGCAGTGTACCTACAGTGCCAGTGAATTCGTTTTCTTTTAAATATTGCAGTGTAAATCTCATTGCATTCTGAAACTGATTTATTTATCTGTGCCTCGACCCTCTTAGCCCTTAATATTCTGATAAATTTCAAATGTTAACACTTTAATGCTAACTATACTTTTATAAATGAATTTAATGAATTCTGTAATTAAATGATGGCAATGAATAATTGCAACATTTATTAATACTGCCTTCGTTTGTAATGACATTTTAATAATTCAATAATTTTAATCAAATATTCATTTTTGACACAGATGACATTTTATAGGAATTCTTACAGATAAGGTTATGAAGTAGAACAGTGTTTTGAACCATGGGAACATTTTCACGTTAACAGCTGTTTAGTTTGCCTAAGACAGTTCACTGGTTTGCCTGAAAACAACAAATGCTGGAGAGAGAGCAAGCTAACGTTTCGAGCTGATGAAGTGCCATCTAGACTCGAAATGTCAGCTTGCTCTCTCTCCATGGATGCTGTCTGACCCGCTGTGATCTCCAGCATTTGTTGTTTTCTGTACAGATTCCAGCATCTGCAGTAATATGCTCCATCACTGGTTTGCCAGTTGTGTTTGTGATAAATATCGCAGGGGGTTTTAGTGGCGGTTTGTGGTGGATGTGGGAATATGGGGGTAGTTAAAAGTACAATGTAAAGGATTATATTATCTAGTGCTTACAGCAACATTGGCAAATGACTTCAGGACATCTCAAATATATTTTGAGTCAACTCTATACAAAGTTAGTATACATTAGTCAGAGACATAATCTACATAATTCAGGAATCTAAGCCCAAAGCTACTGAAAAAGAAGGCTGATATTAGAAAGAGGATGTCATTATTCCCATGCATCTCTCATAGGCCTTTTTTTTGTCATTAACACTTTAATGCAAATATTAATTACTTCAGCAAGAACGTAGTTAGTGAGATGTGGGTGATTGAGCAAGAATCACAGAATGCCTACAGTGTGGAAGCAGGTCATTCAGCCCATTGGGTGCACACTGACCCTCCAAAGAACATTCCACCCAGATTTATCCTCCCACCCTCTCCCTGTAACTATGTATCTCCCATTGCTAATCCACCTAACGTACACAATTTTGGACTGTGCAAGGAAACCAGAAGAAACCCTCACAGACAAGGGTAGAATGTGCAAACACCACTCAGACAGAATGTTGACTAGATAGATTGGAATTGCTTTTGATCCTTGTGTTGGGAGTCAAGATTCATTTAGTTAACTGATAACAACACACGTGTGCATTCGATGGGTCAACAATTTTGATCTAACCAAATTTTCAAATAAACCTTATTTACACTGATGCCTACTTGAGAGGCAGAATTCTTATTAAATGAACAAGATACATCCAGAAGAGGATACAGCCGTTTAGTGTCTTCCTGCAGCTTCAGTGTCCCTTTGCTATAGGGCAGGAGGTTGTCAATGCATAGCAGACAATGATGCAGAATATCCTTGAAGATGTATATTCAAGGCTCCTCCTAGATCTATCAAGATGTTCAAACCTCCGAAGTCCAATGGTGGCACTTGTAGCCATATGGCAGTAATGTCCCTCCATCTGTGTGTTGAGGTTACAGACGAGAATCAGAAACCCTGAAGAGTGGATATACTTTGTCTCCCAAGACCCAACCATGAAGATGTGGAGCTGCCCTGAACAGTTCAGGCATTTCAAATGGGCTAAGGATGTCAGGATGGTAGTAGTTCCCTGGACAGCTCACAAATACGAGGATGGTCAACTCAATGTAGTTGCGAACAATTTGAACATTCATGGAGTGGAACCTCTTCCTGTTCCTAAAGGTGCCTACCTGCTCTGAGGGAGTCTTGATGCTCAAATGAGTACAGTGAATTACCTACTTCACCTAGGGATTCTGATCAGGGCCTCCTGAGAAATGCCGAGCCACACTTCCATAGTGTGCTCTTTCATAGCCCCCTTTTCAAAACAGTCAGCTATAGCATTCTGAAACTTAAAGATTCTGACATCCATTTTGGTAGCTGCTGTACAGTAAGTGCGATGTGAGAGTGCTGGAGGGGTAGGGGTTTAGCTGCCAGGTAAGCAGAGTGCAGGTGAATTGGATGCTGGGGAGTGTGGTGCCAAGTGGGTAGGGTGCCAGGTACAAGTTGGCACAGTAAGTGATTCAGTGATGAGGAAATCAAGGTGGGGGAGAAATAGACTCTGGGGATACAAGCAAGGCAAGATGTTGGGTCTGGGGGTATTGGGTCAGATCCAGAGGTTAGGGTGAGAGATGGGAAGGTGGTATGGTTGTGTCCTGCGGTATTGGTCTGGCTGGTGGAAGGGGTGGGGGTTGTATGGGGCCTGAGGGAGTCAGGGAGGGGTTGGTTTCACTGGGGGTACATGAGGTAAATCATTTGACAGGTTACTCAGGAGTTAGACAATGGATTTAATAGTCAAGCTTAAAGTAATTACTCAGGAAAAGTTTGACTATTAAATAGATTACTTTATTTCATCAGAACCCTCCTACTGGGAAAAAAAAGGAAACTATTGAATGGTTCCAGGCATAAAAGAATTGCCCAGCAAAAAATTCAATTCTGTGGGAAATTTCATTGAAGTGTGCTATGATGAAGATTCTTGCCGGGTCCCCGTGCACACCTGCAATCTCCAAAAATTCTGCCATCAGAAAATCCAGGCCTCTGTTTCTTTCTCTATGGATACATCCTGAGCTGCTGAGCATCTACTTTATTTCTTCTTTCTATCACAGATTTCCAGCTTTTGGAGTATTTAAGTTCTATAATATTGCAAACTCAAGTTATATTTCCTGGAATTTAGAATGCCCAGGCGAGATTTGATTGGAGTTTTCAAAATATTAACGAGAACAGATGAGGCTAGTAGAGAGGGAAATTATTTTCACTGACTGTGTTGTCTAAGACTAGGAGTCATGGAAATGAAAGTGGAGCCAGAGCTTTCAAGAGTGAAATTAAAAATACTTCTATTCATAAATGGTAGAAAAGGGTTGCATTTCTCTTCATAAACAGTAATTGATGCTAGGTCAATGGTTTATGTTAAATCTGAAGCTTCAATTAAATGGCATTAAACAGTTTATCTTAAGATCTTCTTAGAGAACACATCGGATATTTACAAGAAAATTTTTGATCCTATAATCTTGTAATGAGTTATTGCATCAATTGTTCACTTCTAGGTTTCGGGTTCAGATCCAATTCAAATTGATGGGATGTGGTTTTCCTCTCTGTTGACCACATGGATTTGATGTGAAATTAGATTGTGTAAATTCATCGCAAAAATACCAATAACTCAAAATGGAAGGCTACATGGGTGGTTGTTCTGGCCAATGGAAATGTCACATTAGTGCAGTGAGACTTGTTGAGTTTGGAATTTAAGTTCTTTGTAGATGGAACTTTCTTTTCCTTTTCAATGTTGTTAAAATTATTGATGATGCCTTAAACCTGTAAATAATGAGTTCACACAATGTGGAGAGAAAAAATGTTCAGCAGTTCTCTACTCATGAGCATTTAGGCTTTTCAACTTTACTTTAAAATTCTTCAAGATAGGTTTATTTTCACCATTCTTGACAATATTTTTACTTTTTTCTGGAATCACTTTCACTAAAGGACAACAAATGAGTTGCTAAATTAACCCATACAAATTGAAAAGCGTTCAGTTACACATGCCATACAGAATCGAACTAAGTTGTTGAGTGTGTCTTGTTTTCAAAAGAAAGTGTTTGACAGATGAGGAGGAGATGATATCCAAGGCTCATCCTTTATTATAACAAAATTCAACCTTGGTTACTCGCATTGAGAATTGTTAGTAAGAAATTCTGTTAATTTTAATAAATATTAAGAATTATTCATACCGCAGAGTATTTCTGTTATGAAGTATAAAGTCTTATCAGCTTTCTGCACCTTTTGCCATAGATTCCAATATTTCCCTGTTCACACTGCCTAAGGGAACACTAAGAATATTTAACAATAAACAGACAGTGATACAGTCATTCAAGTTGATACAGTTTTGAACATGACTATAGAATTTTCATGACGTCAGCTAGAGAGATAATTCAGTTCTTATGTTAAAAGAGATTGAGCCAAAGAACATATAATTCTTTTAATTGGGTTCCGGCTCTACCAAATCATTATTTTCACTTATAGTTTGTTAAATTGGGTAACCACTACTTCTGAATTATGTGTTCAACAATTATTTGGATATATTTAGCACTTCAAATGACATTAAAGCATTTGTAAAATATCATGCAGAATAATCTTTTTAAGTGGAATTTTTTTGCCAAATGTAAATGTTTGTATAACCCTGGCACACACATAGACAGATGTACAAAAACATACATGTACGTATGTATGTATGCAATCACATCTCAAAGCAAGTTCCTGAACTACGAACAAGCTGCTGTGTATTTTGCTTCTTTGTATATTATATTCAAGATGTCAACTTCTAAACAGTTTTGTATTCATCTTTATTCATTCATGGGATCCGGGCATCATTGTCTGACCAGCATTTACTGCATATCCTCAGTTTCCTTTCAGAAAGCAGTCTATGAGAAGGTGACCAAACAGGTGAATGAGGGTAACGTGGTTGATGAGGTGTATATGGAATCCAGTAAGTCATTTGAAAAGGTTCCCCATGGTTGGCTATTGCATAAAATATGGAGGTATGGGGTTGAGGGTGACTCAGCGGTTTGGATCAGAAATTGACTAACTGAGAGAAGATAGAGGATGGTGGTTGATGGGAAATATACATCCTGGAGTTCAGTTACTGGTGGAGTACTACAAGGACCTGTTTTGGGTCCACTGTTGTTTGTAATTCTTAAAAATGACCTGGATGAGGACATAGAAGGATGGGTTAGTAAATTTGCAGATGACACTAAGGTCAGTAGAGTTGTGAATAGAGATGAAGGATGTTGTAGGTTACAGAGAGACATAGATGGGCTGCAGAGCTGGACTGAGAGGTGGCAAATGGAGTTTAATGTGGAAAAGTGTGAGGTGATTTACTTTGGAAGGAGCAACAGTAATGCAGAGTACTGAGCTAATGGTAAGATTCTTGGTAGTGTAGATGAGCAGAGAGATCTCAGTGTCCAGGTACATAGATCCTTGAAGGTTGCCATCCAGGTTGATAGGGTTGTTAAGAAGGCATGCAGTGTGTTAGCTTTTATTGGTAAATGGATTGAGTTTTGGAACCATGAGATCATGCTGTAGCTGTGCAAAACTCTGGTGCAGCCACATTTGGAATATTGCATGCAGTTCTGGTCACCTCACTATAGGAAGGATGTGGAAGCTCTGGAAAGGGTTCAGAGGAGATTTACCAGGATGTTGCCTGGTATGGAGGGAAGGTCTAATGAGAAAAGGCTGAAGTACTTGAGGCTGTTTTTGTTCGAAGAAGGTTGAGAGGTGACTTAATTCAGACATATAAGATAATCTGAGGGTTAGATAGAGTGGACAGTGAGAGCCTTTTTCCTCAGATAGCGATGGTTAGCACGAGGGGACATAGCTTTAAATTGAGGGGGTGATAGATAGAGGACAGATGTCAGTGGTAGTTTCTTTAGTCAGAGAGTATATGGGGTGTGGAACGCACTTCCAGCAACAGTAGTAGACTCGCCAATTTTAAGGGCATTTAAATGGTCATTGGATAGACCATGGATGAGAATGGAATAATGTAGGTGGGCTTCAGATTGGTTCCACAGGTCGGCGCAACATTGAGGGCCAAAGGGCCTGTACTGCGCTGTAATGTTCTATGTTCTATGTTATATAAGTTGCTTTCTCGGGCCACTGCAGTCTACATTAGTAAACAGTCAACTATATGTATCTGCAGGATGACATTGTTAAAGAGAAAAGATAGTCAATGGGGAGTATTTTTACATTGTACCTCACATAAACAAAGTTAACCGTAAAACTACAAGACCATGACACACAAGAACCAAAGTAGACCATTCAGCCCATTAAGTCTGTTCCACTATTTAAAGAGTCATGGCTGATCTGATAATCCTCAACTCCATTTCCTGCCTTTCCCTTATAACCCTTGATTCCCTCACAGATTAAAAATCTGTCTGTCTCAGCCTTAAATATCCTCATGATCCAATGTTGACAGCAGTACGGAAGTTTACAGAGAAATATCTACTCCTCTCTGTCTGAAACGTGCAATCTCTTTTTCTAAGATTATGCCCTTTGGTCCTAGACTCTTCTACAAAGAGAAATGAGCCCAATCTACTCAACACCTCCATAAGATGTCCGTCCATACTGTGTATCAGTGTAGTGAACCTTTCTCTGCATCCATTGTTAATCTATCTTTCCTTGGATGGGGAGCCTAAAACTGACCACTGCATTCCAGCCAAGTGCCTTATATAGTTTTAGCAAAATCTCCCTGCATTGATAATCCATTCTCTTTGAAATAAAGGTCAAATATTTCATTTGCTTTCCTTATTACCCACTGAACTTTGATGTTAGCTTTTTGTGATTCATGTATGAAGACTCTTAAATGCCTGTTATTTGGCTTTATGTGTAACACATACAGGAATTGAGTAATACTTTTGCTTCGCTGCATTCAGACTTTTGAGAGTTTAACCATAAGATGTTCAACTATACACACTAGAATGGTTTACATTCAATCAACATTGAGTTCGCTGATCTCAGTCACTGTACTAACAAGAATGCTTCAGCTGTTAAAGTGACATTTGAGTAATAGAGAATAAAATAAGTACATGATCCTGCTTCTCAATGTCACCAGGTCCACACAGGTGGAAGTGCTGTGGACACTGGGTGAAGATGGAATCAAGTTAGATTATGTTGCTAGTGTGGACTGATAAACAGGTGATAATTCCCAGTGAAAATGGGAGAGGAGGGCAACCTGGTGAGGATAAAGTAAGTCATATTTTAGTCAGTTCAGTTACAATAAATAACTCATTCTGTGATCTTCGATTCTCCAGAAATATTCTGGTGACCTCAATGATCTCACTATAGGTTTTCCAGAGAGCTGATTCAGAGCCACTCAGCGTTGGAAAAGTTGCCAGTGAAGTGTGCAGCATTAAGCTCCCTAATAGTGAGTTTTTTTCCCAGGGACAGGAGGCTCCAAGCAGGTGTCTCAGTGAGTCCAAACCATGAGGACTCATTGGAGTGAGGAGAGACTTATTACAGCAGTTCGCTGCTAAATAAACAACTTCTGTTTAGATTTCTCTGCTCCCCTGATGCCAATGTATCCTTGTTCACTGCTCTCTACTGCTGATGACCGGTTGTGGTCAGGTGATCCATGGCTTCTAAGATTGTAACAGAAATATTCACATACTTGCATGATTATGGATAAAAATCTGAAATATGGACGCCAAGTTTAAACCTAGCCAGACTCTGCAATTTGCAAATTGGAACAGACAGTATTCTTGTAGCCAGGACTTGGACAAGCAACTTCCCGTTGAAGCTAGACAGGTCTGGAGCTGCCTGGCCTGGTACTAATGGCCACATTGTTTCAGAATGAATTGTTGCTTCCATCTCCAGGGGAATTTACTTTGTTAGAGAATGTTATACACACTTGGTGGCACCCAGTTCAAATAGGAGGCTAGAGGCACAAGGACAGTCAAAGATTCAAAACCATATTCTGCAATATCCAAATAGGGAAAGTAGTCACCTCACTGGATCTTCCTGCCTCCATCCACTGTTTGTATGGGACACAGGCCACAGATTCTTCCAGAAGGGCACAAAGAGGGGGATAAAGGGCGCAAGCTGGAGCACGAGCTCTCTATGCTTTTTGCACCTTCTTCAATGGCATCTCCAGAGGGCAGCTAATCTGCACAGTGTCTCCAGCTCCTGGTACCTCATGCTGAGCATCATCAGACTGACCACACTCAGAGAGACCACCTCAGTGAGACAACCCAGAGACCAGAACCAGCCATAAATGAGAGAGGAAGTTCAAATTGATGACTGCAGATCCTGAAAGATCAGCTAACCTTCAAAGACTGAGGAACAGCCTATCCCTGTCCTAGTGTCCTTTCAGTCAAACAGTTCAAATACAATGCTGGGGACCTTGTCAGAAGTAGGCAGTTATGTAGATGTGAGACTGTTTACTTAGAGATTTAACTCTGAAGAATCCTGTGAAGAGATTGATAGAGTTCGATTAAAGTACGATGATAGAATCTGATAAATATTTTTCCCTTGGTAAAGTTATACTGGACTTGCCCCTGACTCTTGATCCTCCTTGTCTATCTCACCATGTAATGTACCTAAGTTAGAAAGAGTTTCTGCGTACCAGTCAAGGTTGGTCAGAGTGCATTTACTCTCCTTTCACTTTGCAACACTGTTATTTTCCTGCCCTCTGGAATTTTGTTTCTTATTCACTTCAACATACCACCTTCTTTCCAATTTTCAAAATCACCTCAAAACTCTTCTCTTTGATTGTACCTTCTGATTCCTTCATTGTCTCTTTTCTATCTTGCTCAGTAGCCTCTGTTAGCTTAACATTAGCTACTTGTATCAATTTCTGTAGAATGGATCACGTCATGAAAATATACATATTGTTTGTTTATGGATTATGTGCGTTTATGCAGGTTATTGAATGAGTTAGATTTTATGTTTGATTTGCTGCAGATTTTCCCGTTAATTAAAAATCCTAGCTGTTCTAATCTGAAATCCTAAGTCTTTTTTTCAAGCAAATGGTAAAAATAATAGAAGCATAAACAATGTAAAATGGATTTCACTGATTGATGAATTGGCAACAAGGCTGGACAAATTGAGAAAATTGAAAAAGGAATCTAGATTTTTTTTTTCACAAGGTGGACTATAATGGCTTACAAGTGATGGGCATGGAGAGACTGTAATATTACTTAAAATAGAATGAGGTAGTTTTTTTATTCTCTTGTGGGATGTGGGTTTCACATTTATTGCGTGTCTCTAGTTGCCATTGAGAAGGCAGTGGTGACCTGCTTTCTTGAACTGTTGCAGTCCACATGCTGTCGGTTGACCCACAATGCCATTAGGGAGGGAATTCCAGAATTTTGACTCTGAATGACATTGAAGGAATTGTAATATATTTCCGGGTCAGTATGGTGAGTGGCTTGGAGGGCAGAATTACAGGTGGTGGTGTTCCCATGTATCTGCCGCCTTAGAAAGAAATGGGTTTGAAAGATACTGATTAAGGATCTTTGCTGAATTTCTGCAGTGCATCTTGTAGATCATGTACATTGCTGCTACTGAGCGTCAGTGGTGGAGGGAGTGGATGCCTAATTAAGTGGGCTGTTTTGTCCTGGGTTATGTCAAACTCTTTGAGTATTATTAGAGTTTCATTCCATCACATTCCTGACTTCTGGATGGTGATTGCAAAGGGAGAAGAAGACCATTATGTGGTGAAAAGGTGGAGAAATGGTACTCTTATTTGAAGAGTGAATACCACAAGTGTGTTCGGTCAAATGCCGAACACCTGTAGGTCGAGAACACGTCAAAGTTCAATAGCTTTGGGAGCATATACAAGGTACTGATTGTCATTCAGAGTCTAAGTGTTCGTTATGGCTTTTTAAATAGTATGCTATGACAAGGCTTAAAATATAAATTTCTGAGAGGATTAGGGCCGAGAGTTTCATCCCAAAGGCAGAAATCACAAATGACACTATGCCATAAATATTGTGCCATTTTAGTCTTCTTATTAAAGAAAGTGTGTAAATGCATTGGAAGAGGCTTATTAGATTGTTACCCAGAATGAGTAACTCGTCTAATAAGGATAAGGTTGGACAATCTGGCCTTGTTTCCACAAAAGTTTTGACGAACTTTCTTGATTGAAGTGTTTCAGATCCTGAATGGTTTTGACAAGTTGATGACGGAAAGGATGGTTCCTTTTGTGGATGTATCTGCACTGAGGCAGCAGTGTCTTAAAATTAGGGATCTACCTTTCAGGACAGAAATGAGGAGAAACATATTGTCTCAAAGCTCTGCCTCAGAAGATGGTGGATGAAGGTCATTGAATACTTTTAAGACAGATTTTTGTTCGGCAGAGAAATGAATGCTTATAATGTCATAGAGTCATAGAGCCATAGCATCATACAACATGGAAGCAGACCCTTCGGTCCAACCAGTCCATGCCGATCATATTTCCAATTAAACTGGTCCCACCTGTCTGTACGTAGCCCATATCTCTCCACTTGGCCTGCATGTCAGGGACAGTTCTGAAGAAGGATCACTGGACTTCAAATGTTAACTCTGGTCTACTTCTATTTGTATTTTGTATGCTTGTGCCCATCAGTGCCAGCCTGCTGTATTTCATTGTGAGTAGCAGGGATGTGTTGGAGTTGGAGCTTCCACTTCTTCTGAGACAGTTTGGAGGTGGGAATGGAGGCTGGTGGATGCAGAGGCAGGAGGTTCCTGGGACATTAATCCAGGTTGGTAGCTAAGTGTGATGCCCCTTAAAATTTCACCCCCTAAGCCCTCATGGCTCAATACTACTCTAAGTCCCTTTCCCCCTCAATAGCCCCACACATCCCATTTTCACATGTCCCAGTTATCCAATCTCCCTTTTGTAACATGCATGCCCATATACCAACCCCCTATTCCCATGCCCACTCACAAGTATCTCCCAAGAACAAAACTCTTAAGCATTACAATACCATTAGAATGGAGCAGTGGAGCTTCTCGTTAAAAAGAAGAAGGTAGCTTACATAAGGTGGAGGAAGCTAGGGTCAAGCTCAGCTCTAGAGGATTACAGGCAGGCGAGGAAGCAGCTCAAAAATGGTCTGAGGGGTCACGAGAAAGACTTGGCAGAACGGATTAGGGAGAACACAAAGGCATTTTACACTTAATGTGAGGAATAAAAGAATGGTCAAAGAAAGAGTAGAGCCAATCAGGGATAGCATAGGGAACTTGTGTGTGGAGTGTGAGGAGGTAGGGGAAGCCCTAAATGAGTTTTTTGCGTCTGTCTTTATGAAAGAAATGAACTTGTAGTGAATGAAACCTTTGAAGAGCAGGTGTGCATGCTGGAATGGATAGAGATAGAGGAAGCTGATGTGCTGAAAATTTTGTCAAACATTAAGATTGACAAGTTGCCAGGCCCGGACCAGATTTGTCCTCGGCTGTTTTGGGAAACGAGAAATGCAACTGCTTCACCACTTGTGAAGATCTTTTCATCTTCACTCTCCACTGGAGTCATACCTGAGGACTGGAGAGAGGCAAATGTAATTCCTCTCTTCGAGAAAGGAAATAGGGAAATCCCCGACAATTACAGACCAGTAAGTCTCACGTCTGTCGTCTGCAAGGTGTTAGAAAGAATTCTGAGGGATAGGATTTATGACCATCTGGAAGAGCATGGCTTGATTAAATGCAGTCAACACTGCTTTGTGAGGGGCACGTCATGCCTCACAAACCTTATTGAGTTCTTTGAGGATGTGACTAGAAAAGGTGATGAGGGTCGAGCTGTGGATGTGGTGTATATGGACTTTAGCAAGGCATTTGATAAGATTCCCCATGGTAGGCTCATTCAGAAGGTCAGGAGGAAAGGGATACAGGTGAACTTAGGGCCAACAGAAGACAGTGAGTGGTAGTAGAAGGAAAATATTCTGCCTGGAAGTCAGTGGTGAGTGGTATTCCACAGGGCTCTGTCCTTGGGCCTCTATTGTTTGTAATTTTTATTAATGACTTGGATGAGGGGATTGAATGATGGGTCAGCAAGTTTGCAGATGACACAAAGGTTGGAGGTGTCGTTGACAGTATAGAGGGCTGTTGTAGGCTGCATTGACAGGATGTAGAGATGGGCTTAGAGATAGCAGATGGAGTTCAAACTGGATAAATGCGAGGTGATGCAGTTTGGAAGGTTGAATTTGAAAGCTGAGTACAGGATTAAGGATAGGACTTTTGGCAGTGTGGAGGAACAGAGGGATCTTGGTGTGCTGGTACATATATCCCTTAAAATGGCCACCCAAGTGGACAGGGTTGTTAAGAAAGCATATGGTGTTTTGGTTTTCATTAACAGGGGGATTGAGTTTAAGAGTCGTGTGATCTTGTTGCAGCTTTATAAAACTTTGGTTAGACTGCACTTGGAATACTGCGTCCAGTTCTGGTCACCCTATTATAGGAAAGATGTGGATGCTTTGGAAAGGGTTGAGAGGAGGTTTACCAGGATGCTGCCTGGACTGGAGGGCTTATCTTATGAGGAGAGGTTGATTGAGCTCGGACTTTTTTCATTGGAGAAAAGGAGGAGGAGAGGGGACCTAATTGAGGTATACAAGATAATGAGAGGCATAGATAGAGTCGATAGCCAGAGACTATTTCCCAGGGCAGAAATGACTAACATGAGGGGTCATAGTTTTAAGCTGGTTGGAGGAAAGTATGGAGGGGACATCAAAGGCGGGTTCTTTATACAGAGAGTTGTGAGAGCATGGAATGCGTTGCCAGCAGCAGTTGTGGAAGCAAGGTCATTGGGGACATTTAAGAGACTACTGGACATGCATATAGTCACAGAAATTTGAGGGTGTATACATGAGGATTAATGGTCGGCACAACATCGTGGGCTGAAGGGCCTGTTCTGTGCTGTACTGTTCTATATTCTATGTAGAATGTCTTTGAGATGCTCGTGAATTTGTCAAAACAAACAAAATCTTTCAAAAACTACTTCAGATAAACTACTATCCTGTTAGTGCTCATGAACCTGGATGGCATAGACATCACTGATGCTGATTGGCTGGTGCCCTGAATGAGTGAGTAGGCAGGACAGAGGGCATGCAGAGTTAGTGGTGTTGGGTGACAGTGAGTGAGGGAACATGTTGCAGGCAATACAGGGAGTTTTGGAGCATGAACCTTGTGAGATGCATAAGCAGCAGGGATAGCTTGAGAAACATGGAAGCTAGGGGCAGGAATAGGTCATTCAGCTGTCTGTGCCTGCCCTGTCATCCAATATGATCATGGCTGATCATCTATCTTAATGCCACATTCCCCTTTCTCTGCAAATACCTGTTGTTGCCTTTAAGATAATTTTTTAAAAACCTATTTCTTTTTTGCACACATTCAGTCATTTGGCCTCCACAGCCTTATTCGCCTCAACCCAAAATGGTCTATTCTATATCCTGAGGCTGCAGCCCATTGTCTAAGCTCCCTAAATGGGAAAACAGCCTCCCTTCATTTAGATTGTCCAGGCCTTTTAGAAATTAAGACATTTCGATCAGACACCCTCTTGATCCTCTGTCCTCTAGTAAATACAAGCCCAGCTGGACCATTCTCTCCTTATCTGACATCCTACCATCTCTGGTATCAGCCCAGTGAACCTCCACTGCACTCGCTCTATGGTAAGTATATCCCTCCTTAGGTGGGGAGACCAATACTCCAGATGTGCTCTCAGCAAGGTCTGTACAATTGCTGTAAGCCATCCCTACTTCTGAATTTAAATCCTCTTGTGATGAAGGCCAAGAGAAGGCTAAAGTCTTCCTAAATTGCTTGCAGCATCTGCCAATCTACCTTCATTGGCTGGTGAACAAGGCATGCATAACCCTGTGTATATTCACATATTATTCACATGAAATAATACATTTCCTTTCTGTTTTTTCCAATATTCTGTTACATCAATATGTAAAACTTCACGTTTGGCCACATTGTACTACACCTTCCATGAGTTTGCCCACTCATTCAAATTGTTTAAATCACCCTGTTGCTCCCATGCCATTTTGTATTATCAGCAAACTTGGAATTGTTGCATTTGGTTCTCTCATCCAGATCATTTATATATATTGTGCATATCTGGATCCCAAGCATTGATCTTTGCTGTACACCACTGGTCACTGTCTACTATTTGAAAAAAAACTAATTTATTCTCTCTCTCTGTTTCCCATCTGTCAGTGAATTCTCACTCCATGCCAACGTATCACCCCCAACCCCAAGTACTTTCATTTTGCCCATTAATCTCTTCTGAGGGACTTTATCAAAAGCCCTCTGAAAATCCAAACAACCCCCATCTACTGGTTCTCCTTTATAGTTCTACTAGCTTAAAAAAAACTCTAGTAGATTTGTTAAGCATGATTTGCCTTTAATAAACTCGTGCTGCCATTGTCTAATCCTTCAATGCTCAATCAGCTGAACAGCTGGTTTGTAATGCAGAGTGATGCCATCAGCGTGGGTTCAATTCCCATGATGACTGAGATTACCATGAAGGTCCCACGTTCTTGACTTAGGCCCTCGCCTGATGGCCCCCAGATTAAACAGCTACTAGTTGTCCCTCTGTAATAGGAGGGCAGCCCTATGATCTGGTATAGCTATGGAGGCATTGCACTCCATATGTCACCCTCCAATGTTCCTGAGTGCATGGAATTTTGGAAGATGACCACCAATGCATCCAATGTTTCCAGAGAACTGTGAGGTATTGTCGAGGAAATGTGGCTCTTACACCGGTAGAGTGGAGAAGGTCACTGAATTTTATTGGGCATTCTTGCAGACAGCAGGAACTGCACGGACCTGGCAGCAACCTTAGAGCAGGATGGCACGGCCTGTTGTCATAGCCTCCAGTGCTGGTCCACCGCCTTTGCACTACTCCAGCCATTGCCACATAAAGGTCCATGCCCATAAAGTGGGGTGCCAAATCCCCTTGTCTTCTACGCCTCGGGCAAATACTGAGGCAGCTACAGATTGACAGTGCTTATCCAGGTCCACAATAGCCTTTAAACATGGCATGGGCATTGGGATGCCTGTCAACTATGGGATATGCCAGCAATAGTGAGTTGTTCCATGAAAGCATGCAGTAAGGTGGTGCAAGAATCAGAAGAGAAGAACACCACATGAGCAGGCTGTATAGGGAGTGAGATGAATTTTGAAAGATCCAGCAAGAAAGTACACAAGGCCTCAAGAGTGAAAAATCATCCAAAAAACATCATGCAACTAGTCAAAAAAAACATAGGCTTCACCTCTAGGTGTTTAAACCATTTTTCTGATTATTGGTACATGACTGTTGGCTGTTTATTTGGATGATTTCTCTAGGAATTGACACTCTTTTGTCACTTATTGCTGTGGTAGCCATTGTTGTTCTGAGTTGCTGTGGATCTCTGAATCTGACACAGCAGGTGGTGAATTCACCTCTTCCTGACCAATTGGCTGCATTTGAGGAACAGTTTCTCCATTTCAGCGTATCTGCTTGCTGTTGGTGCAACATTCACTTCCACCGTGTATGATCAATGTGACAACTGCCCCAGTCAGGTCCCAAGTTATCAGACTTCCGCTGAGAGTGTTAAAGATTTGTACCCTGACTGGCTCAACAAACTCAACACTGGCAATTATTTAGCAGTCTTGGCAAGATAAAATTAAATTTGGCTGTCTGCTAGTTCATCTTGATTTTGTTACTCACTTACTATTTCTGGCTTCAGTAGCTTTTTGCTATTGGATGAATAGATTGGGTGCAGCATGACATTAGTCGTTGTATTGGACTACTTTCCAATCCATCAGAAGGTGCGTTTCTCTTCTCGAGGACTGCGTTGTAAATCTTTGTGGAATTTGCTCAATTTCATTACGGTTCCCTTGACAATTTTAACTGCTGCTTCAGCTTTTCCATTTGACTGGGGCTAGTGTGGAGATAATCTGTGCTGTTTAATTTACCAATCATTCATGAAGTGGCTGAATTCTTCACTCATGAATTGACTGCTGTTATTGCTCATGTCATTACTGTTCAACAATCTCACTGGGATTCATCGAAGTTCACTGATCAATCTCCTGGTAGTCAGAACAGTTGTTGACTGTACCAAAATAATCAGTTCCTGTAAGTGTGAAGAGATCTACTCCTGGCTTCAGCTGTGGTCAGTTTGGGATGATAGGTGTCATCAGAGGCGGTCTCACTTGCTGAGTTTGACACTCATTACAACCCCTGCACTGGTTGATATGGTCCTTGATTTATACAGCATGGAGACCGACCCTTTAGTCTAACCAGTCCACACTGAATATAATTCCAAACTAAACCTGCTCCACCTGCCTGCTCCTAGCCCATTCTCCCTCCAAACATTTTCTATTAATGGACTTATCCAAATTTCTTTTAAACATTGAAATTGTACCCACATCCATTACTTCCTCAGGAAGTTCATTCCACACATGAACCACCCTCACATCTTTTTAAATCTCTCTCCTCTCACCTTAAAAATGTGTCCCCTAGTCTTGAAATTCCTCGATTTAGGGAAAAGACAACTCCTATTAACTCTATCTATACCCCTCTCTGCTTTTTGGTAGTTAGCAAGTCTTCTGTCTAAACCATTATGTAACCCCTACACCATGAACCTTTATTTTCTGCAATAACCTTTGATATGACAATTTAACAAATATGTTCTGAATACCTCAGTGCAGTACATCCACTGATTCTCCTTGATCCACAGCACATTACTTCCTCAAAGTATTTTAATAAATTGGCTAATCGTGAATTCCGTTTCACAAAACCATGATGACTAAGCCTGAATACCTCAAACATAGCTTACATCTCTGTTAAGAATTCCCTAATGATAGCTTCCAATATTTTTCCTATGACAGATGTTTGGATAATACAGCACATTTCTTACCTTCCTCAAACCTATTTCAATTACTTGGTGCTTTACATTCTCCTATCATCCAATATTCCCTCCATTTCTTTTCTTCTGTGTGAACCTCCGAGGTGTGAACCTCCGAGGGAACCTCTGGCATTAGAAATTAATACTACAATTTCCATCGGCACTCCGATTGCTGTGTGTGGAACACTGGAGCAGCTGCCTGTGGAACTTCAGAAGAATAATTTCTTTCAACTCTTTCAGGACAATGAGACTACTTTCTTTGTATAATATGCCTATCATCACTATATGCCCCATTATTCTCTTATGGCAACTGGTGTGCCCTTGATGCGCTTTACCCATCACTATTCAATGTCGTTGATTTGAGCAAGAGGCTAGTCTGTTATATTTAGTGCTTCTGTTAGTTTGATGTCTTGCAGAGCATGACAAGCTGCTGTTTTGCATTGAATCTGGAAGATTTCACACTGTTGTAGCATTCTTCACTAGCTTTATCAGGATAGCTGCTCTTGACAACATGTCTGCAATATTCATTCCATCTCCATTGCTTGTGTACCACATCCAGATCATATCTCTGGAAGTGGGCGAACATTCTTTGCAGAACTTTGGAGCAAATACTAGTGGCTTGCGGAAATGCTTTGAAATGGCTTTTGGTCAAACTTGACTGTCTCTTTCGAGTAAGTGTTGATGAAAATATTCACAAGCAAAGCCAATGGCTAGGCACCCTTTTTCAATCTGGGTACCATATCAATCTGTTTGTATGAGCCCCCAGGATGAAATACAACTAATTGCTTTTGCTGCATTTTGGGATTGCTCCCAGTCCTCTCTCACCGGCATCACATTGCAGGGTGAGTTCATCATTGATATCACAGGATTTCAGCTTGAATTTGTTGCTTGATTTTGGTGAACATTGTTCCTTCTTTCATGCCTCAATACCACTGCAATGAATTGGCCGTGAATTGGCATAATGATTCACACTTCACCGAGAAATTGGGCAAGACTTCTGCCAAAAAGTTGTTCAATCCAACAAATTGTGTATTACTTTTACAACTACTTTTACAACCTTTCTCAATCTCTCATTTTTGGGGATTTGGATGGAGACCTTTTTGCTGCCAGTGGTCTGTATACTTGGCTTCAGACATCTTAAATTGCAACTTTCCCTGTTCAACCCCATAGTAGTCCAAAAAGACCATAAGACGTGGGAGGAGAATAAGGCCATTCAGCCCATTGAGTCTGCTGATATGTTTCTCAATCCCATTCTCCTGCCTTTTTCCCAGAACCCTTGATACCATTCCTAATCAAGAATCTATCTAAAACTGTTTTAAATACACCCAATGACTTTGCCTCCACAGTACTCTCGGTAATGAGTTCCACAGATATATCCTCCACTGGCTGAAGAAAGTTCCTCCTCATCTCATTCTAAAGGGTCACTCTAAGGCTGTGCCTCAGGCCCTAGTCTCTCCTACTAATGGAAATATCTTCTCTACTCTATCCAAGTCTCTCCATATTCTGCACATTTCAATGACATGCCCTCCTTATCCTTCTAAGCTCCATCGAGTACAGACCCAGAGTCTTCAACCACTCCTCATGTGACAAGGCCTTTATCTTCGGGATCATTCTTGCAAATCTCCTCTGGCCTCCTTCCAACACCAACACATCCTTTTTTAGATACGCGGCCCAAAACTGTTCACAATATTCCAAATGAGGTCTGACCAGAGCCTCATACAGCCTCAGCATTGTTGCATTCTAGCCCTCTTGAAATGAATGTTAACAATCCTCATAAGCCTTCAAATTTTTCATTTTCAATTATATATTCAATTACTTTTTGAAAGTTGCTATTAAGAAATGAAGCTTAAAGTAGATAAGTGTGGCGTTATCCATTTTGGTCAGAGGAATAGAATGGAGAGAAACTTCAGAATGTTTCAGACAGATGGATCTGGGTGTCCTTGTTGCATGAATCGCAGATGAAATAGTATGCGGATACAGAAGGTAATAAAGGAAGGCAAACTGAAGTTTGGCATTTACTTTTAGAAGTAAAAGTTTTAGAGTATAAAAGTTTTGCTGTAGTTGTGCAAAGCAATAATGCGACCACACCGAGAGTATTCTCTACTGTGTTTGTCTCCTTACTTGAGGAAAGATGTAGTTGTATGGTAGTAGCACAGAGGAGGTGCACCAGATTGATCTCAGAGGTGAAAGGTTTGTCTCATGAAGAGAGATTAAGCAGTTTAATCTCTTAAGTTCCTAAGTGTCTGAAACTCAGGAGAATGAGAGGAGATCTAATTAAGATACATAAGATGTGAAAGGCCATTGACGAAGTAGACATAAAAAGGGTGTTTCCTTGTATGGGGAAATCTAGAATGTGAGGTCATAGTTTTAGGGTAAAAGGGAGCAGGTTTAAAGCAGGCATAATGAGAAATTAATTATCTCAAAGGCTGGTTAAACTGTTGAAATCACTACACCAGGTTATGGTAGATACTAATTAAGGAGGAGCTAGGCAGATTTTAAATGTGTTGAAGGGTTATGGAGAGTGGGCAGAAAAGTGGAATGACATTAATTCAGCCATGATTGTATCAAATGATGGGAGCAGGCTTAAGGGGCTGAATTGCCCACTCCTGCTCCTCGTTCTTCCGTTCTATTACTATTAGACACTTGCCCACTATTTTAGTATCACACATCATGTTTGCTAAGAAAACATGTCCCTTGCTTTTATTGATCTTCTCTAACTTTGTCTTATTACCTCCAACAATCTACAAAAACTATTAAGATAATCACATCCATTTAAATGAGTATGGTTATTGTTACTCCTCTTGGTGGCCATGATCTGACTTCATGAATTTTTGAAGAGTTTGGTTCTGAGTTCATAAACCAGGATATAACTGACCACATATTTAGATAATCCATTTCCTCAATCTTTTCAAAATAAGAGCAGTTCAAGAATTTGAAAGTATTTTAGTTAGCTATCAATAAACAGGAAATTTCCGTGTAAAAGGTCATATCTGTGAAGTGCACATTTTGTTCTCCTTGGGACTTGTAAAGGACTATCAGAAATGGTGTTCCCATCCCCCACACTGGAAAGGACTTTCACCATCTCCTGTTGCTTGGAGGTCAGTGTGTGCTGAGCTAGCTGCTGAGACAGTGGTTTCTGCTCAGTATAAATGTGCTAGATGACAAAATAGAATCAGTCATGAGCTTTATATTAGATATTGTTTGGACAGTCTCAAGAGCAGCATCTTCATAAAAGAACATTTATATGAGCATCCCTCTTTTAAAGCTATCCAAAGTGTCAACATTAATGAAATGCTGAAAATAGCGATGCTGGACTTGCAAGCTGAATATTCCTGATGAGAAAGTGACTGACAACAGTCAGGCAATAGTCATTTTTCATACCGTGAAAACTTATGCAGATTTATACTAATACTTTATACATGTATTTAGGTATAACTAAAAGTAAATGCGTTTTTATTCCAGGTTTGACTGAGACAGTGTACGCTTTCATTAACTGAGCTGCTCTCTGTTTATATTTCCGTCCGCAATATTATTTCCTAATAAGGTAATTAGGAGGCATTTTAAATTAATGCTGCACAATGCACAGTTACTTTTGGGTCCTCTCATTGGGAACAAATACAGGCAAAAGCTGTTTCGGCTGCCATGCATAACTATGTGTATGCCCCAGAATATGTTTCTGAGTTTGAGGAGCAGTTGGGGTCACTACAGAGTGCGTAGATATTACAACTATCCAGGAACCATGGTGATCATGCCCCAGCTACAGAGATTTCAGGAGGATAGGTGGCCCTCCAGCTGTTTAAGAAGACACAGACAATGCAAGAAACATTAGGGGTGTGGTTCTCTCAAACCCAGTTTCACTACTAAATGCCAGAAAGGTCGATGACACCTTTGGGAGAACTCTACACAGATGGCACTCCATCATCAAAATAAAAAGAATAAACTACTGCAACCCTCTATTCAGATTACAGCAGAAGCAAACTTCATAGTACCAGAGTGTTAAATGGTGAAGAGGTTGATTCGGAAATTCTGAGGCAAGTTATTTTGGTCTTAGAGAAATAATGAATCTTGGCTTAAGAGTGTACCCAAGTAACATGTCAATTTCCAGTGTGTGTAAATTGTACAATGATTCACATTCAATCTCATAGTCTTCCATGTTAAGGTGAAAGTCAACATGAATGATGAAGAAATTTATGAAAGTTTTTGGGAAGAAGTAAAGACCATGTATTTGAAGTGGAACGGGAAAGATTCAAAAGTCTGAAAGTTGCAGTGAGATTGGTAAGGGAGTTTAAAAGAGAATGTGAACTGCTGAACAACAGACCTTCTTCAAATGTGTCAAAAGCCTTTATGAAGATGACATGCAGGATATCCAAATCAATGTAAAGATGGAACCATGGCATCATGGAGCAAAAGAGAATGCAAAATTCATGCAGGAGGGCTAGGGAGCAGGGGTGCTGTAGAGGGGGAAGATGGAGGAGGAGGAAGAGCAAATAATAAAAGTTCTGGACAGCATTTTCTCAAACCGGGGTGGGAGGTTATGACACCACTACCCCGTCCGTCGCCTCCTTTTGCGTGGGGTCACATAAAATGAACTCTGAGGCAGCAATGGCTTCTGTGGAGTTCTGATTGAGTACTCGCAAAAGCCCTTTAAATCCTTACGTTTCTATTGTTGGTGGGAATGGCTTACCTCTAAGGTCCTGTTGCTGCAAAAAAAAAGCCAGGGAAAAGATGTTTTTTTGCAGCAGCAGCTCTGCCTTTGCATCAAATCCCCTTATCCTCAACTCCATTTCCATTGCCACAATCAATGACTAAAGACCCTCCCCACAAGCAGCATCTGAAACTTTCCCCTTTGGCCTCTCATAGTCCTCATTTCATCCACAAATTTTCACTCGGTGGGGAATGGGTTCACGCAAAATCTGAGGTACTAAAATAGAGTCATACTGGGATAAGATTTGGGAAATGTTATGGACTTAGGAGATTTCATAAATGGAAGGATGGACAGTGTTCCCTGTAATCATGACTGACAGTCCAGAGGAATGTATTGTCAATGTGATGCAGAAGGTAAAGACTGTCTCAAAGGGAGAATTGTAAAAGGAAGGGAGTGATCCAGTTGGCATGGAGCATGTTGGGACCAATGGGACCAAAAAGGGAGGAAATCCTACAAATGGAATATCAGAAGTAAGGATCCAAATCTAAAAGAATCCAGAACCTGATGAGAACTAATTTCAAAACTGCTACCTGAAGTAGATATTAATTCACATAGAGGATTGATTCTGCAGATTCAGAAGATGAATGAATAGCTGGACAGCCAGAAGGAAGCAGATAAATCTCCAGGATATCAATCCAAAAGCATAAACTCTATTATTTAACCCTGACTAGTTATATTCCTCAGATCATTTTTTAAAATGCAGCCAGAAGAACAGGAACCATTTGATCATCTCTGCTCAATAGATGTCATCTGTAATCCCTTTCTCAAATAGATTTATTTTGTTCTATTTTACAGGCATCCAGCAAAATAACAGCAATTCCATCTTTCCTGAGGGGGTTATTTTGTGTATCTGCTACTCAGCAGGAAAGAAGAATGTTTCTAATCTTTGTCTTTGCTTGCGGCTGGGTAATATTGTAGTTACATTCCTTCTTTTGGTTTTTCTCTCTGCAGATTTTAAATTAAATAAATACCTTACATTCTGCCACAAAGAATTCTAAATACTGGAGTAATGTCCACGTTCAATCATTTCCCATTGAAAACAAGTTTAATTCCACTTCATTGAATTCTCACCGGTGTGAGGAACAATTACTGGGTAATTCCCAAAATTGTCCTCAAAGGCAGAGGTGATAGATGCCTTAGAAAATCTTTGTTTGTCATTAGTCACATGATTCAAACACGCACACAATCTCTCCACATACTCAGCACAATGATTGGGCTACTGGGATTGAATTTGGATATGCAAATCAAATAGATTGGAAAATTAAGTTTAGCCAAAATGCAAACATTGCAAGGCCCGTATGAAATTTGATGGAAGTGTTTATTCAGTTCAGAAACCTATTAAGAATGCCTGATGTACCCACTCCTTAAAGAACAATGGAGATGAAACAACTCTGTGCCATTTTCAGACTTGTGTATTTCATTTAGAACATAGAGCATAGAACAATACAGTGCAGAACAGGCCCTTTGGCCCTCGACCTTGCGCCGACCTGTGAACTAATCTAAGCCCGTTCCTCTACACTATCCAATCATCATCCATGTGCCTATCCAGGGACTGATTAAATGCTCCTAATGTGGCTGAGTTAACTACATTGGCAGGCAGGGCATTTGATGCCCTTACCACTCTGAGTGAAGAACCTGCCTCTGACAACTGTCTTAAATCTATCACTTCTCAATTTGCAGCTATGCCCCCTCATACAAGCTGACGTCATCATCCTAGGAAAAAGATATACTGTCCACTCGATCTAATCCTCTGATCGTCTTGTACATCTTTGCGTGGTCTTTTGCAGTCAACTTCATGTTCATCACCAATAAATTGTTTGTTTATTCAATAGCAAGTTTTGATAATGGGTTATTGTTTCAACTATCACCTTTGCTGGAAGGTTTGCTATTTGTACTGCTGTTACTCAAAACGTTAGGTATGTTGGTAGAGAGTATAAGGAACAATCACACATGTTCAGAAAAGAGACACAGCCACGATATTACCAATATTAGTAAAAGTAGAACAAAGAACAAAGGAAACTACACCTTACGAACAGGCCCTTCAGCCCTCCAAGCCTGCACCGATCCAGATCCTCTGTCTAAACCTGCCATCTATTTTCTAAGGGTCTGTAGCCCTCTGTTCCCTGCCCATACATGTGTCTGTCTAAACACATCTTAAATGACACTATCATGCCCACTTCTACCATCTCCACTGGCAACGTGTTCCAGGCACTCACCAACCTCTGCGTAAAGACCTTCCCTTAAACTTCTCCCCTCTCAATTTGAACTGTGACCCTTAGTAATTGAGTCCCCTACTTTGGGAAAAAAAATGTCTTGCTCTCCACCCTGCCCATACCTCTCATCATTTTATAGATCTTAATTAGGTCCCCCCTCAACCTCTGTCTTCCTAATGAAAATAATCCTAATCTACTCAACCTCTCTTCATAGTTAGCACCCTCCATACCAGGCAACATCCTGGTGAACCTCCTGTACACCCTCTCCAAAGCATCCACATTTGTGGTGACCAGAATTGTACGCAGTATTCCAAATATGGCCGAAGCAAAGTCTTGTATAACTGTAACTTGACCTGCCAACTCTTGTACTCAATACCCCATCTGATGAAGGAAAGCATGCTGTATGCCTTCTTGACCACTCTATCGACCTGCATTGCCACCTTCAGGGTACAATGAACCTGAACACCCTTTGTACAGCATGCTCTTTGTACAGCAATTTTCCCCAGGGCTTTTCCAGTTACTTATTCGTTCGCTCTTGAATTGGATTTTCCAAAATGCATCACCTCGCATTTGCCAGGTTTGGACTTCATCTGCCATTTCTCTGTCCAGCTCTCCAATATATATTCTGCTGTGTTCTCTGGCCATCCCCTTCATTATCTGCTACTCCACCAATCTTAGTGTCATCTGCAAACTTGCTAATCAGACCACCTATACCTTGTGATATACTTATGTATATCACAAACAACAGTGGTCCCAGCACAGATCCCTATGGAACACCACTGGTGACAGTTCTCCATTTTGAGAAACTCCTTTCCGCTACTACTCTCTGTCTTCCTGTTGCCCAGCCAGTTCTTTATCCATCTGTCTAGGACACCCTGGATCCTATGCAATTTCACTTTCTCCATCAGCCTACCATGGGGAACATTATCAAACACCTTACTGAAGTCCATGCATGTGACATCTACAGTCCTTCCCTCATCAATCACCTTTGTCACTTCCTCAAAGAATTCTATTAAGTTGGTAAAATATGACCTTCCCTGCACAAAACGATGTTGCCTATCACTGATAAGCCCATTTTCTTCCAAATGGGAATAGATCCTATCCCTGAGTATCTTCCCCAGCAGCTTCCCTACCACTGATGTTTATAATTACCTGGATTATCCCTTCTTAAACAACAGGACAACATCAGTATTTCTCCAGTCCTCCGGGACTTCACCTGTGTTCAAAAATGCTGCCAAGATACTTGCTATTTCCTCTCTCACTTCCCTCACCTGAGATAGATCCCATTTGGACCTGGGGACTTGTCCACCTTAATGCCTTTTAGAATACTCAACACTTCTTCCCTCCTTATGCTGACTTGACCGAGAGTAATCAAAGATCTATCTCCAACCTCAACATCTGCCATGTCCCTCTCCTCGGTGAATACCGATGCAAAGTACTCGTTAAGAATCTCACCCATTTTTTCTGACTCCACGGAAAGGAGAAGATTTACAAAAAAAAGGAGACTGGATACTTGACAACTTAGGTCAAAAGCAGTAATAAACAGTAGAAGAGGTTGGTAGGGAGAGGAGGATTAAAGAAAAAGGTTTGGACTCTGAAAGGTCATTGCAGGATTCAGAAGTAATTCTGCGAGATAACGATAGAACATCTAGTTGATGTACCAGACGTACACAAATTGTCTTTCACCCAACTTGTTGAAAACATAAGAAAGCATTAATGATGATAAAAGGCCATTCAGTTTATCAGAATACATCTTTCTAGAACATAAAAGCCAAAAAATGTAATTGCATTAATGCATTATATAGCTTTCCAAGAAACACGCCTGCAGGCAGGACAAGAGTAGTTGTTAGTAACAGAAACTGCAAACCATCTATAATACCATTTGCCTGCTCTGCTTGTTAACAAGAAAGAAAATCATCACAGCTAAGAGATTTTCAGAACACAAATTGTGGGTACTAATTCTAAAACTCTTAACTAAGTGAAAAACATTTTGTTATGAGAAGGAAAATGACAAAACCTTTAATTGCTTTTGATTGTATACTTGGAAGTGCAGACTCAATCATTCTGCTGTCATAAAGAACTGCAGTTGTGTTTCTCATTACATTAAGCAAGTGCCTATTATTCCTTGAAAACAGTTTTTGAGGGTTAAATTAGATTTGCAAATGCTTTGAACACAAACAGCAGTCAATTGACACCAGCATAGCAAGGCAAGCAAAAAAAACTGCACCGAGGTTAGTTTGCATAAGGCTTATCATGTAAATTTACTGTTAGTTCTTTCATGGTGAAACACCAAATGAAGTTTAAAATTGGAAGGTAAAGTCAGGATTTTGTAGCAGTGAAGCAAGGCTGATTTATAGATAAAGCTGCCATTTTGTCTCAGGTCACAAAGCTCATCAATCATGCAGCTCCTCTGCCACTTCTTTTTCTAACCAAATAAGAATAATTTATTACTGCAACAAGTATAACGAAAATTATATCCTACTTGAATGGATATTCTATTTTAAAATGATTTGCATAAAAAACAGAGTTGCTGAAACTAGCAATACATAGGCTAGCACCAATCAAAATGTTCTTTAATAAAAATGCTGGACAAGTACTGCACGTTCAACCTTTGGGACTGTAGAGTTTTTAAAATTCCTAACATTTCCCATCTTTTCAAACTTATAAATTGAATTGAACATTACAAAACAGAGGCACTGCAGAATGTACTGTTCAGCTGCTTATGGAACCTGGTGCAGACGTACACAAATTCCATTTTTATATCAGAATCATCAGTGCCAGTTGTGAATATATATTTAGGAAGATTTGCTGTTGCTGAGGTCTTTTCTGCTGGTGGGACAGAGGGCAAAACCAGCAAGAATTTAAACCAGGGATTTAAACTTATTGTGCGCACTACAGTTGAGTCAGAGTAACTAGATTTTGATTGTGAATGTTCTAAATTGACACTTTATTGAATGTTCCTCAATTATAGTTCAGTATTTGTAGGCATTATAAAGGTGTTGGGACCTTTCTCTTTATGCCAGCTTCACTTATCGATTAGATTCAGTTTAAAACAGAGCAAATAAATCTGGCATCAGGGCTACATCACAGTAGGGCAAACTAGAGTGAAGAATTCCATGTGTTGAATTGGAAAAGGGGAAGGGAAATTGATGGTGAGGTCTTGAATTTGCATTTGTTTCTGTAGATTTACTGTGGACTTCAGCAGCTAAAGGTGACAGTCATATATCCTCTTTGGTGAAGAAGATTTTGTAAAATTGATCTGTTCTTCTCTGAAGCTGCATTTCTGTCCTCCAGATTGTTGATTTAGCAGAGCTCAAGCTCTGCACACAGCGGAGGATTGTTTTATGAGCAACCAATATACCTGAAGGCAGTTAAAGACTGTTATATCATGCATCACACACCAAATGAGAGCCAACTTGGATTGCCAAGGCAGCTGAGGAAGCAGAATGCAGATGGTCATATTGAGGTCTCTGTCTTGTACTGTTAAAAGCTTTTTGACTCCATGATGTTCTTAGTCTGTTAGCCATTTTCCATCCAGACTGATAACCTGCCTGCAGAACATTGTATTTTGGTGACTGTGCTTTGGGTTTCATAAACTTTACGATTTCTAGTTTTGGGAATCAAACTTTTAACAGAAAATTGGGAACATCTGATTGAGAATCTGATAAGCAACCTGAAATAAATGTTATTAAAACAAACTTGGAGGTAATTATGATTCAAAGTTGAGCTGTGTTTATCTGACAAAGTACAGCTGATAATCAAATAAAACTGGATGATGGTTTGGACATCTTGGTAGAGAAAGGCTATCTATTGTTATTCCCATGGAATACGGTAAAGACTCGAAAAGAGGGTCAAATCAACACCATTAGATTTGTAAGCTATTTATGTGGAGTACAGATGTTGTATTGAAGGGAAAGTAAAGTATTTGCATTTCTATTTGAAGAATCACAAAGCATTTCACATTGCCAGAGAGGTAATGATTCAGGTTAGAGTCTCATTAAAACGATTCTTTTATTTAACTGCATGTGTTGGCTAATAGAAGCAGGCAGTTCGGTTTGAAATTAGACAGAAGACGCTGCAGATTTGCTGTGGCATAGGGTGCATTCCACCAGGCGGAGTGAGTCACAGAAGACAATCAGTTATGCACTTCAAGCAAAAAAAAATTCTAGCCTCCTCTTTGACCATGTCCAAAGTTGGCAGTGGCTCATTAACACTTTGGATTTTCTGAAGGAAAGCAACTGGAAGATTTGGTCCAACTTGCAGCTAGTGGAAGGAATAGGCAGTGGTCATCACACAGTCTTGAAGCAGAATACAGTCAACTTGAATATTTAGCTTGGAAAGAGCTGTACAGAAGGTGTGGGAGAAGACTGAAAAAAAAAAATCACAGTTGATGTATGTCCAAAATCAGAATTAGGAGCTGAAGAGCTCACAGCCATGAGGACTTTAAAGAAGGTTTATAGATTGCTAAGCCAAAAGCTAATCAAAGGTTCTTATTAAAATCTGATTCCTAAAGAATGGCTAGAGACTAAGCAATATCAAAGTGAGTTCTGAATGGTTGTGGCAAAATTTTGGGTTTATTTAAAGAAAAATGCATGAATCTTCAATTACTAGTTACCAGTTACTCAGTTACCAGTGGTGTGCTGCATGGATCTGTTTTGGAGCCACTGCTGTTTGTCATTTTTATAAGTGATCTGGAGGTGGGCATAGAAGAATAGGTTAGTAAATTTTCAGATGACACTAAGGTAGGCAGAGTTGTGAATAGTGCTGATGGATGTTGTGGGCTACAGAGGGACATAGAATAAGATGCAGAGCTGGGCTGAGAAGTGGGAAATGGAGTTTAATGCAGAAAAGTGTGAGGTAGTTCACTTTGGAAGAAGTAACAGGAATGCAGAGTACTGGGCTAATGGTAAAGTTCTTGGGAGTGTAGATGAGCAGAGAGATCTTGGTGTCCAGGTGCATAAATCCCTGAAAGTTGCCACCCAGGTTGATGGGGTGGTTAAGAAGGCATATGGTGTGTTGGCATTTATTGGTAGGGGGACTGAATTTCAGAGCCATGAGGTCATGCTTCAGTTGTACAAGACACTGGTAAGGCTGCACCTGGAGTATTGTGTATTGTTCTGGTCACCGCATTAAAGGAAGGATGTGGAAGCTTTGGAAAGGGTGCAGAGGAGATTTACTAGGATGTTGCCTGGTATGGAAGGAAGGTCTTACGAGGAAAGGCTGAGGGAACTGAGGCTGTTTTTGTTGGAGAGAAGAAGGTGACTTAATTGAGAGGTGAGGTAATCGAGATGTATAAGATAATCAGAGGGTTAGATAGGATGGACAGTGAGAGCCTTTTTCCTTGGATGATGAAAGCTAACACGAGGGGACATTTTTAATTTGAGGGGTGATAGATTTAGGACAGATATCAGGGGTAGTTTCTTCACTCAGAGAGTAGTATGGATGTGCAACAGCATGCTTGCAACAACAGTAGACTTGCTGACATCAAGGGCATTTAAATAGGCATTGGAAATACGTGTGGATAATAATGGAAGAATGTAGGCTAGATGGGCATCAGATTAATTTCACAGATCGGCGCAACATCGAGGGCCAAAGGGCTTGTACTGCACTGTAACATTCTATGTTCTATGTTCTATGTTCAAGAGTTTGCAAGTTAAGGGAAGTTTTATGGAGGACTGGGGGTGTATAAAGTGAATCTGAGTTCAGAATAAATGTTGTAAACCATAGCATTCAGTTCATGGTCATTGCTTTGGTTAATTCAATTCAGCATACAATAAAGTTTGTTTTCGTTTAAAAATGTGAAGTTTTGTAGTATAGTCCTGTCAGTTGATGACTGGGTGTTTTCATTTTTTTCTTTAAACATTAACAGCCCATTAGAGGGCTGTAACTGTAGCCATCTGTTTCATATGAAGGTTAGTCAATAACCTACTCCTTCTTTCAATCTAACATGAGCAAGTCGAATGGTTCACAACAAACTCTTTGAATTAGACACATCCATGATCCATCACTCAGGTGAGTGGTTTCCAAAAGAAAATCTTAATTGCAGATGTGCCTAACCAGTTTGTTATGATTAGATTAGATTCCCTACAGTGTGGAAACTTCAGCCTAACAAGTCCACACCGACCCTCCGAAGAGCAACCCACCCATACCCATTCCCCTACATTTATCTCTGCATCTAACACTATGGGCAATTTAGCATGGCCAATCCAACCTAACCTGCATTTCTTTGGACTGTGGGAGGAAACCGGAGCACCCGGAGGAAACCCATGCAGACACGGGGAGAATGTGCAAACTCCACACAGACAGTCGCCCGAGGCTGGAATTGAACCCGGGTCCCTGGTGCTGTGAGGCAGCAGTGCTAACCACAGGGGTTATCTTGGATTACAGGGTGTATCTAAGCAGTTCTTACAGTTAAATGTAGGTAAGGGAATGGTCAACAATAGCAATTTGCTTAAATGTGTATTAAGTCATAAAAATATGATGGAAAAGAAAGCAATGAGCTCTCCTGCACATCAGGGATACCTCAGTGGACGGCTGGTCTGGAGGCTTACATTTTTATCTGGCACCGTTTGCGAGTCCAGACTGAGGTAAATGACTTGGAACGAAACTCTCTCTCTTATTGGCTTTATCAAAATCCTTGAACATCTTCCCTAACGGCATTGTAAGTCTACCTACATCAAATGGACTGCAGCAGTTCAAGAAGTCAGTTTACCACCATCTTGTCAAGGACACCTAGGGATGGACAATAAATGCTGGCCCAAACATTAACACCCATGTCCCTTGAATTAATAAATAAAACAAACTAACTTGCTGTTCATTGTACAGATTGAAGATGGAGCTTAAGCTCAGTTTGGATTCTGTGAGGGAGCAAACAATAGGGTGGTCACTCATTGAAGACAGAAATTAAAAAAGCATCTCTTCTGAGGGTTGTAAATCTTCAAATTTTCTAGCTCAGAGATCTGCAAAGGCTGCATTGCATAAAATATTTAAAGGCTGAGATAGCCAGAACTAAAGCAGAGTCAGGAATCAAGGGAACAAGAAGGCAAGTTGAACTGAGGTCAAAATCAGATTAGTCATGATCTTAAATTTCCTCAAATTTCCATATGGCTTACTGCTCCTATTCCTTATATACTTGTGTTTTAGAATCCAGGAAATCTGTTTTATGATGTTGGAATGTGGACTGACATTTTTAATGGTCTTTAAAAACAACAACGTGAAGATTCAATGTACCAAATAACATTGAATTGCTTTTTTCCAACCTTTAGTAAAATTGCATGTTTGAATTACATGCTTTGGCAGTACTTCCCACTTCTATACTATTTTTTTACCTAAAATTAAATTCCAGAATGAAAACCAGGAGATTAATTAATAAAGGAGAAAGGAGGCAATGCATTTTTTCTCAAACGTTTGTGGAGAATCAGGAAAAACATGATAAATGATGCAAGTTAGATGATCTGTATATAATTCTTGCATGACTATATCAAAACTGCAATCTAACCCATGGTTAGATCACTTAATGAAAACACTTAAGATCACTGATGGTTGAAGGAATCAGCTTTACTACCATCAGTTTGAATTTATAACACTAACTCACAGATGTAATACAAAAGAAAGGTTTAATATTTGCTAGAGGGACTTAATTGACTCGACACCATTTCCCAATAGCCTATGATATCAAGTATCAAGAAATCACACAATAACACAACTCTCTGTATAAACTGTAAAGTCTACACAGAGGGACAAAGCATGCATCTTACAATAGACCTACACATGTTTCTGAACACATAAAAAGCATGTGAATGTGTTGTATGAGGCAGGAAGCTGCTGCAGACAGTGCATGATATTGCTTCTAAATTTGCCATCCACCATAATTACCAAACACAACAGAAAGATGTTGACATTTCCCACATGAATGCTCAAGCTTAATAAAGGATGAGTGGACATACCCCATCTATAATATTGATAATCTAATCAACAAATAAGGAACCATCAATAAAGATAGAAACAGCCCAAATACTGCAAGCGAGGGAAAAGATGATTATTAGAGCTCATACAGATCAAACAAAAACTGCTGCCAGCAAAACCAAGTGAGGTAGCAGGATAGGAATGGCAAGGAACATCAAGCACAAAGCAAAACTACTCAGTTTGTGGGCTCTGCACCCACAGAGCTGTATCCTACACTGTATTTTTTTGGCTTCTAATAACTAAGTACTTCACTTGAATGATAAAGATCAATGATCTATAATATCCCAAGTGTAGTTCTTTGGCCCAGCCCATGTATCCCATAAGCAAAACTCTGAGCACAAACAAAAGAAAATCCATTCTTTGCTAAAAAAATTTATATTACAAACACCTTTTCTTCTTAGGCTGTTTCTCAGTGTTGAAGATGACCTGTCTATGCTTCACTTTGATGGGTTCAGAGATGGCTGATAAATCCGATGCATGAACTACAAACTCAGCTATACGCCGCACAAGTTGTGCTTGAGAGGGCAGATAATGCCTCCGAGTGTACCACAAACTGTTTCTTGTTGTGTTCAGCATCTTTTTGCATAAAATTTCTTCGGTTTGGATGCTCACAATCATGGACTCCCAAGAGCCTGCTGGGATTCTTGATTTCTTCAGCAATGTTTTCACGATGTCCCTAAGATCTTCCCACTTTTCTCCCGGGTGTATCCTGCTACAACATTATAAGTACACACTACAAATACACTGTTGTGTATTGAAAAATACATTGTGTGTTTTGTGCACTTGAAACTATCATACATGCATGAACCAGCAGAGGGAGTTTTTTTTGGTTAAAAAAAATAAGAAATATTAAAGGATCTACGTTGAACAGCTTCAGCTGCTCTAAAGTAAAATGTCTCTGGCTTCATATAACACTGTTTCTGTCCCGAGAATATCACATCCAGTAAATCACACTCTACTCAGTTGAATATTCTCAGCCAAAAAAACGTATAGGGTCTATATCAGTAGCAATGCTATCTGATGAACTAGATGATGTTGGTATCCACAGAAGAAAGGAAGATAGGATTAAAATTACTCATTGAATCCATCCCATTCAAATGTTTCTATAGCAGTTAAAACACCGTGCTGTATGAGGTAGTTAATAGAAAAGATTAACTGACATCATAAGATGAGCTTCAATCATCAGGAGATAAAGAACTGTTCTTGCAAGGAGATAACAAATTTGTGTTTGTTATCAGTTCTGTTTGAGAATATTTCAGTCATAATAATGTGTACTTACTGTTAAGTATAACATGGACTTTCAGTTGTTATGTAAGTCACTGTTAAGTCATATGTATTAGATATATTCTGTTTATCAAGACTGAGCCCATTTTGTGTTGATGATCATACGTGGGCATCTTTCTCCACTTGGTATCTGTATTGTAGAATCACACCAAGCTGACAGATACTTTTCAGTCATTCAAGTGATGTCAGCCTCATAGCTGGACCAGCATCTATTTTCCATTCCTGATTGCCCTTGAGAAGGTGATGGTGAACTGCCTGTTGAATGGCGGCAGTCCATGTGCTGTAGGTAGACCTACAATGCTGAAATAAGGAGGTAGTTCCAGGATTGGTTTTAGTGAATCCACTGTGATCAGCATCACTGACCTGTATCACATCTTATGGGACCATAACATCATTCTTAGTGAACAGCAGTGCCAATTTTAACCAGACAGCGCTGCCCTGAAGATATATTCAAATCTAAAAACAGCCACAGCCATCTCAGAAGGAAATCAAAATCAGAAAAGTAAGAGTGCGCTTATTAAGATTGAACATCTGAAAAACTTAGCTTCTTTGGAAGCAAGAAGCAGCAAGAAGACAGTTGGAGTGACAAGAGCAGCACTAAGCCAGCATGTAAAAGCTCAAAACAGCTAGAAATAATGGAAAATATTTAGAAAGCTTATGAAGATGATGTAGAATCTTCCCGAAGCGAAAAGAGGAAGAACCTGAATTACTACCACAGGATCTAAGGATCTTGTGCTGCTGTGATACTGTTGCTGCCTCCAGGCTAGCTAATCTAGGTTCAAGTCCAACTCTCCCCTAGAGGTTTGTTATGGTACGTCTGAACAAGTTGATTGAAACATTAAGCTTGAGATGTGGCAGTTGATATTGGATGTACACAGTAAGCCAAGTCCTTTAGAGGGAAGGTGAAAATGTTCACATTAGAGGATAAAATTTGAGGCCAAGGCATTAAAGAAGGCTTATATTAGGCAAACTAGAAATATTAGGAAAAGCTTAGAGACATCCAGCACGGAAACAGACCCTCCAGCCTCACTTCTCCATGTCAACCAGGTTTCCTAAACTGACTATTACTCCCATTTGCCTGTATTTGGCTGAAATCCCTCTAAAACTTTCCTATCCATTTGCCTATCCAAATGTCTTGAATGTTGTAATTTCAATGAAACTATAGAAATTTTATGAAGAAAATCGCAAGAATCCCAGTACAATCAATTCGTGAGCATGAGAAAAGTTCAAGGCAGAAGAGTTTATTTGGAAGCAAAGCTTTGAGGGAAAAATAATCTCATGGATCAACCAAAGATATTCTTAAAGATGCATATATACACTACAGATCCAAATCATTATTGTGCTATGAATATTATTTTAATATGTCCTTTCGTTTGGTTTAGAAATCTAGTTTTTGACAGAATTGACGTGTTATGCCACCTGTTTTGCCACCTGTTTTGATTTGATTGACTTGATTTGATTTGATTTATTATTATCCTACGTACCTGAAACATTTCGTCTTGCATGAAATACCAGCAGATGATAACATACAAAGTGCATGAGTGTAATAGAACAGAGCGAGGAATACAATATTACGACTGCAGACAAGATGCATAAAGAGCGAGATCAACATTGAATTTAAAATTTGAGAGGTCCATGTGAAGTTTAATAACAATAGGGAAGAAACTACTCTTCAATCTGTTGGTTTGTGTGTTTAAATTTTTGTATCTTTTGCCCAATGGAAGAGATTGGAAGAGAGTATAATCTGGGTGGGAGAGGTCTTTGATGATGTTAGCTGCCTTCCTGAGGCAGCAGGAAGTGTAGATGGAATCAATGGACACAAGTTTAATTTCTCTTGCCAGAAGAGTTTTGTAAATTAGATAGGACACAGGGAATAATCATAAATGGGTGATTGGCAAATGTATTGAGTGGTATACCAGAGGAATTAGTGCTGAGACCTCAGCATTTTACAAACCATTGTTATGACTTCTCCCTCAGCGAGATTCCCCAATTTGTTACGGTTAAGCTCCTGCGCCCAAAGCGTCAAGCTCCTGCGTGAGGAGGAGCAATATAGTGGCATGGGTGGCACGGTGGCACAGTGCTTAGCACTGCTGCCTCACAGCGCCAGAGACCTGGGTTCAATTCCCGCCTCGGGAGACTGACTGTGGGGAGTTTGCACATTCTCCCCGTGTCTGCATGGGTTTCCTCTGGGTGGTCCGGTTTACCCCCACAGTCCAAAAGACGTGCCGGTTAGGTGAATTGGCTATGCTAAATTGCCCGTAGTGTTAGGTGCAGGGGAATGGGTCTGGGTGGGTTGTGCTTTGGAGGGTCGGTGTGGACTTGTTGGGCCAAAGGGCCTGTTTCCACACTGTAAGTAATCTAATCTTCTTAAAGCTCCCCATTGATCTTAACTGCCCCCTTCATTGATCTCAATTCAATTGCTTTATAAAGGATCTTTACCCTTTGTGGATGTCTTTCTGGCAGAAAAGGTTAGACAGACGAGGCCTGTATCTGCTGGAGTTTAGAACAGTAAGAGGTGACAATTGAAGCACATATGATTGCTATGGGTGTATGTGGAAAGGATGTTTCCTCTTGGCAAGTCTAGAACTAGGAATCACTAATAAAGGCATCACCCACTTATGAAAGAGATGACAGAAGTACTTTTTTAAGAGTTGTCCATGAGCTTTTGGAATTTCCTTTGTCAAAAGACAGTGGAAATGATGTTGTCGAATCTTTGTAAGGTGGAGTTAGAGAGATTCTGACTAAGCAAAGGGAGGCTATATTCCATACTAGCAGGGGGAGTTCCTCAGGGGAGTGTCCTTGGCCCAACCATCTTCAACTGCTTCATCAATGATTTTCCCTCCATCATAAGGACAGAAGTGGGAATGTTTGCTGATGATTGCCCAATACTCAGCACCATTTGCAACTCCTCAGACACTGAAGCAGTCCATGTTCAAATGCAACAAGATCTGGACAATATCCAGTCTTGGGTTGACAAATGGCAAGTAACATTCGCGCCACACAAATGTCAGACAATGACCATCACCAATAAGAGATAATCTAACCATTGCTCCTTAACATTCACCCTCTATGTTCAATTTTGAGACCCTACTAACAACATCTTGAGTATTACCATTGACCAGAACCTCAACTGGACTTGCCACATAAACACAATATCTGCACGAGCAGGTCAGAGGCTAGGAATACTGTGATGAATAACTCACCTCCTGACTCCCCAAAGCCTATCCACCATCTACAAAGTACAAGTCATGAGAGCAATGGAATACTCCCCACTTGCAGCTCTAACAACACTCAAGAAGTTTGTCACCATCCAGAACAAAGCAACATACTTAATTGGCAATATGTTCACAAGTATCCACACCCTCCACCATTGACACTTCAGTAGCAGCTATGTGTATTATCTACTAGATGCACTGCAGAAATTTACCAAAGATTTTCAGACCACACCTTCCAAGCCCATGATCACTTCCATTTAGAAGGACAAGGGCAGCAGATACATGGGAACATACCACCTTCAAGTTCTCCTCCAAGCCACTCACCATCCTGACTTGGAAGTATATTACTGTTCCTTCACTGTCACTCGGTCAATATCCTGGAATTTCCTCTCTAATGGCATTGTGGGTCAACCTACGCAGGTGGACTGCAACAGTTCAAAAAGAAAGCAGCTCATCACTATCTTCTCAAGGGCAACTAGGGATGGGCAATAAATGCTGACTGGCCTGTGACAGCCACATCCCACAAAATGAATTACAAAGGGATAGATGATAATTACCCACTTCATTATTTAACCAATTCAGCACTCCGCTGTCACTCATTGAACTTTTTTTTATTATGCCACCACACTATAGGAGCATAGTCCTAATTTTACATTTCCAATTCAGCAAGTTCTTCAGCAATTAGTTGTTGAATTATTTTGTGACTTTATTGGAAATGCAGAATTAAGTTGACAAACGGACATTTGATGTAATACTGCATTCAGTTACCTTTCTGTGAGCAGAATACTTCATAAGATACATTAGCTGTTCAATTATTGAGTTTTACTTCAGCAATCGATTGGCCAGGGACCAGTTTTTCCATTAAAGATATACAGACAATGATATTCCATTATATACAACACAGCACAATAGATGGAATAGAAATAAAAAAGCCTCAAAGTACATTATGTTTATTTCATCAAAGTGGAAAATTTGGCCCTTAGGTTTTCTGAAACAGCACAGCAATAGTACATTGTTTAAAATATATATTATATATATATATGTGTAGCATTATTGGAGAAATTGGTTTTATTAACGATAGTGACCAAACAATGTCCTTTCCAATCCAAGGCTAGAACTGACTTGCATTAGGCTGTGGGCTTCATTGAAATCTCTGGGGGGAGCTTTCTCGAGTCTGTCACCCATTTCAAAGGATCAACTTTGAGCCGCTTATCTCACTGGCATATTGGGTAAATCACAGGATTCAAGTAAGGACCAGAAATGAGAATGACTATGGGCCAGTCGGGATCCTAGGGAAAAGCTGCAAATCCTGAAGGAATATGACTGTCTGCTCCACTGCTAAAACCTTTACAAATTTGTGACTTCCTGATTTGACTAACCTAATACTTTTCAATTGGCCTGACATCCTCCATTAGGTGCAACGTCTCGAAAATATCTCTGTACTTCCCTTGTACTGCATAGACTCTCCTGTTTGTTTATCACTGCCCTGTCCTCATTAACTTCAACTAATGCTTCAATTCAGAATGTTTTTAATCCTTATCCAAATGGCCTTTCCTAAAACCATCTCTGCAGTCTTGTCAGGTTTGACACTTTTTGACACATTCCTCTCATCTTGGCTTTGCTTCTCCTTTCTTCATGGATGTGTGCTTTTTAAATTTTGTGTGTTTTTTTTCAAAAACTACTGTGGGCTGTAATGAGAAAGAGCTTTTTTAAAACAATGTTTTGGCAAGAGCGTTTTTGCAAAGGCAGGAACCTGATGCCATTGCAGGCATTGTGTACAGGACTGATTAAACAAACAGTAATTGGATTTTGAGTTGTGGATGATTTGCAGCTGAGGGGGTGCATAGATGTAGTTTTTGCTGACAACAATAAGTTGATTGGTGTATGGCCTAGTAACCAGTTATCAATGACAGAGATCTAATTACAGTGGTAATGTTTTCCTCAATCAAAAATCCACTCCCCCTTCTCGCTTGCCTCCCTTTCTATTCTTCCTGTAGCATCTAAGACCCTGAGCTGCCACTACTGTCCTTTCCAAGCCTTCTGTAATAGCTATAACATCCTAGCTTTGAATACATACATTCCACCCATACATGATTTGAATTTATCAGCCTTACCTGCAAGACCTCTTGCATTGAAAGAAATAAAGTTTAATTCTTCAGAGTTACCTTGTTCTCTGACTTGTTCTTGTCTGCCTTTTCTAATGCTCCCAGAATAGGACTAGCAAATCTCCCCATCAGGATATTAGCCCCTTTCCCATTAAAGTGAAAACCATCCTTTTTGAACAGGTCTTTTCTGCCCCAGAAGAGATCCCAATAATCCAAAAGTCCAAATCCTTGCACATCACACCATCTCTTCAACCACTGATATATTTGCCCTACCCTTTATTCTTACGGTCATTAGAATGTGGTACTGGAAGTAAACCAGAGGTTACTTCCTTGGAGGTTCTGCTTTTTAACCTTCTACCTAACCTTTTATATTCACTCTACCTTTTATATTCCCTAACCATGTCGCTCCTACCAATGTGTACAACAATTTCCCATTTCCCATTCTCCCCTTTTATAATATGCTTCATATTGAGACGTACTTAAATCTGGCACCAGGAAGGTAATATACTATCTTAGATTCACCCTTGCAGCTGCAGAACTCCTGCCTGTGACCCTGATAGGAGAATTTCCTACAACAATTATTCTTTTAGATTTTGACAAACCCCACTTAACATAAGATTCAATCTTAGTGCCTAAGATCTGACTGTAGCTAAACTCTAATTACTTGCAATAAATTGTGACAACTTGTTCAGTATAGAAACTTGTTCTGTGCTCTCGATCAATCTGGCCTGAAAGTCAGGAAAATTGGGGAATTTTATACACTTTTTAAAGGCTTTAACATGTGTGACAACTTTGGGAATAGTGGAGCTCAATTTTCAGGGTGTTACCCTGGTGAGTCATAGAGTCACAGAGACGTACAGCATGGAAACAGACCCTTCAGCCTAACCTGTCCATGCCGACCAGATATCTTAAATCAATCTAATCCCATTTGCCAACATTTGGCCATATCCCTCTAAACCCTTCTATTCATGAATCCATCCAGATGCCTTTTAAATGTTGTAATTATACCAGCCTCCATCACTTCATCTGGCAGCTCATTCCATGCACATACCACCGTCTGTGTGAAAAAGTTGCCCCTTAGGTCCCTTTTAAATCTTACCCCTCTCACCCTAAACCTATGCCCCCTAGTTCTGGACTCCCTCACCACAGGGAAAAGACCTTGCCTATGTATCAAATCCATGCCCCTCATGATTTTATGAACCTCTATAAGGTCACCCCTCAGCCTCCGACACTCCAGGGAAAATAGCCCCAGCCTATTCAGCCTCTCCCTATAGCTCAAATGCTCCAACCCTGGCAACATCCTTGTAAATCTTTTCTACACCCTTTCAAGTTTCCCAACATCCTTCCTGTAGGATGGAGAGCAGAATTGCATGAAATATTCCAAAAGTGGCCTAAAAACCAATGACCTCCCAACTCCTATAGTCAGTACTCTGACCAATAAAGGAAAGCATGCTAGATGCCTTTTCATTATCCCATCTACCTGCAACTCCACTTTCAAGGAATTATGACCTGCGCTCCAAGGTCTCTTTGTTCATCAGCATTCCCCAGGACCTTACCATTGAGTGTAGAAGTCCTGCTAAGATTTGCTCTCCCAAAATGCAGCACCTCACATTTATCAAAATTAAAATACATCTGCCACTCCTCGACTAATTGGCCCATCTGATCAAGATCTTGTCGTATTCTGAGGTAACCTTCTTCGCTGCCCACTACATCTCCAGTTTTGGTGTCGTCTGCAAACTTACTAACTTCACCCTCTATGTTCACATCTAAGTCATTTATATAAATGATGAAAAGTAGTGGACCCAGCACTGATCCTTGTGGCACTCCACTGGTCACAAGCCTCCAGTCTGAAAAGCAACCCTCCACCACCACCCTCTGTCTTCTCCCTTTGAGCCATTTCTGTATCCAGAATGGCTAGTTTTCCCTCTATTCTGCTAACCAATCTACTATGAGTAAGATTGTCGAACGCTTTACTGAAGTCCATATAGGTCCATAAGACCATAAGACATAGGAGTGGAAGTAAGGCCATTCGGCCCATCGAGTCCACTCCGCCATTCAATCATGGCTGATGCGCATTTCAGCTCCACTTGCCAGCGTTCTCCCCGTAGCCCTTAATTCCTCTAGACAACAAGAACCTATCAATCTCGGCCTTGAAGACATTTAGCGTCCCGGCTTCCACTGCACTCCGTGGCAATGAATTCCACAGGCCCACCACTCTCTGGCTGAAGAAATGTCTCCGCATTTCCGTTCTGAAATGACCCCCTCTAATTCTAAGGCTGTGTCCACGGGTCCTAGTCTCCTCGCCTAACAGAAACAATTTTCTAGCATCCACCTTTTCAAAGCCATGTATTATTTTGTACGTCTCTATTAGATCTCCCCTTAATCTTCTAAACTCCAACGAATACAACCCCAGTATCCTCAGCCGTTCCTCATATGCTAGACCTGTCATTCCAGGGATCATCCGTGTGAATCTCCGCTGGACACGTTCCAGTGCCAGTATGTCCTTCCTGAGGTGTGGGGACCAAAACTGGACACAGTACTCCAAATGGGGCCTAACCAGAGCTTTATAAAGTCTTAGTAGTACATCTCTGCTTTTATATTCCAACCCTCTTGAGATAAGAGACAACATTGCATTCGCGTCCACCACTCTGCCCTCATCAATTCTCTTTGTTACTTCTTCAAAAAAAACTCAATCAAGTTATTGAGACAGGATTTCCCATGCACAAAGCCATGTTGACTATCCCTAATCAGTCTTTGCCTTTCCAAATACATGTACATCCTGTCCATCAAGATACCCTCCAACAACTTGCCCACCACTGAGGTCAAGCTCACCGGTCTATAGTTCCCTGACTTTTCCTTACCACCTTTCTTAAATGGTGGCACCACCTTAGCCAATCTTCAGTCTTCCGGCACCTCACCTGTGACTATTGATGATACAAATATCTCAGCAAGCAGCTCATCAATCACTTCCCCAGCTTCCTACAGAGTTCTAGGGTACACCTGATCAGGACACTTTGTGTATTTCTAAGTACAGTTTTCAGGCGAGCTAAAAACTCTCTTCCTGTTCTAAACCTATCTGGTGTTCTATCACTCTGCCATTGTTTACATTCCATTAGAAAAAGAAAACACCTAATTTCCCTAACTTTTGATCAACTGTCTCTGGAGGTCATTTCCACCTTCACAAAGTAATCATCAGTGCATTGAAAATGAAGTGGATTGGTGCTTCACTCTATTAGGTCATCACCCAAACAGTGAAGGTAAAATAACATCTCCAACTCTGGGTTGCAGTCAGTTTCTTACGCCAATTTGTAAAAATGTTAGGGGATGTTTCTCCATTTTAAAGACGCTGCTTAAATGCAATTGGGTATGTAATGTTAGTTTTATGATACAACAATAACTTGTTGCCACCAGAATTTGGTGTGCGTGTTACCCTGATGCACTTTCACATAAAACGAAGCCGAAAGTTTATCTCCTGCCCTTCCTCTGTCCCTCGTTAGCATGGTCACGTATCATAAAAAAATTCTACAAAACATTAGCAATGCTCATTCTAATCTGCAAGGATCTAAAGCGCATCAAAATAAAACAAAGAACTGCAAATGCTGGAGATCTAAATCAAAAGCAGAAATTGCTTGTGAAACTCAGCAGGTCTGGCAGGGGGATGGGAACCTGAGATGTATTTCCAGTGCACAGGAAGATGAAAGTAGGGAGGACATGGATAGAGTTTCACAATCACAGGAATGTGCAAGCTGGTTTGAAGTATCTGAAATAAGGTAGGTGAGTTTGCAGCATGGATAGGTACCTGGGACATCGATGTTGTGGCTGTTTCAGAGACATGGATAGAGCAGGGTCAGGAATGGATGTTGCAGGTTCCAGGTTTAGATCTTTCATTAAGAACAGGGAAGCGGTAAAAGAGGGGGAGGTGTGGCCTTGTTAGTAAAGGACAGTATAACAGTATCTGAAAGAACTTTTGATGAGGACCCATCTACTGAGGTAGTATGGGCTGAGGTTAGAAACAGAAAAGGAGAGCTCCTGCTGCTGCGAGCTTTTTATAGGCCTCCGCAGAGTTCCAGGGATGTGGAAGAGAGGATTAGCAAAACGATTCTGGGGAGGAGTGAAAGGAACAGTGTGGTCATTATGGGGGACTTTAACTTCCCCAACATTGACTGGAAACGTGATAATTCTAGTACGTCAGACGGATCAGTTTTTGTCTAATGTGTACAGGAGGGTTTCCTGACACTGTATGTTGAGGGGCTGACAAGAGGGGAGGCCACACTGGATTTGGTGCTTTGTAATGAATCAGGCCAGATGTTTGATTTAGTGGTAGGTGAGCAATTTGGAGAGAGTGACCATAATTCAGTTACATTTAATTAAGTGATGGAAAGGGATAGATACATGCCACCGTGCAAAAGTTATCGACGGGGCAAGGGCAATTATAATGTGATTCAGCATGACTTAGGATGCATAGAATGTGGTAGCAAAATGCAGGGGATGACGACAATTGAAATGTGAAGCTGGTTTAAGGAACAGATATTGCATGTCCTTGATAGGTATGTCCCTGTCAGGCAGGGAGGAAGTGATAAGTTAGATGAAAGTGAGGACTGCAGATGCTGGAGACCAGGGTTGAAAAATGTGGTGCTGGAAGAACACAGCAGGCCAGCCAGCATCCGAGGAGCAGGAGAATCGACATTTCGGGCATAAGCCCTTCTTCAGGAATGAGCTCATTCCTGAAGAAGGGCTTATGCCCAAAACGTCGATTCTTCTGCTCCTTGGATGCTGCCTGTCAGGAAGTGATAAGGTAAGGGAACTGTGGTTTACTAAAGAAATTGCATCTCTTGCTAAGTGGAAGAAGGAGACATATGCCAATGAGACAAGATGGTTCAGTTGAGGTGATGAGAGTTACAGATTAGCTAGGAAGTAAAGAGTTAAGAAGAGCAAAGGGAGGAATAAAAGAATGACTAAGGTAGGAACAGGGCCAGTCAAAATCAGCAGTGGGAAGTTGTGTGTGGTCCCTGTGAGATCGGAGAGGTGCTAAATGAATATTTCTCATCGGTTTTCACTCAGGAAAAGAAGAATATTGTAGAGGATAGGAGTGAGATATGAGATATTAGACTAGAAAGGATTGATTAGTAAGGAAGAGTGTTATCAATTCTAGAAGGAGTGAAAGTGAACAACTCACCTGGGCTGGATGGGATTTATCCGAGGATTCTTTGGGAAGCTATGGAGGAGGTGTTGGACCCTTTGTGGCTTTGATCTTTGAGTTGTCATTGTCTACAGGTTTAGTACCGGAGGACTGGAGAATTGCAAATGTTGTGCCCTTGTTCAAGAAGGGCAGTAGAGATAACCCAGGTAATTATAGACCAGTCAGTTTTGGAAAGGATTATAAGAGATAGGATTTATAATCATCTATCAAGCAACAGTTTGATTGCAGATAGTTGATATGGTTTCGTCAAGAGCAGGTCATGTCTCACAAAACTCATTGAGTTTTTTGAGAAGGTGACCAAGCATGTGGATGAGGGTAGGGCAATTGATGTGGTGTACATGGACTTCAGTAAAGCTTTTGATAAGGTAAGTTGTTGGACAAAATGCAAAGACATGGGGTTGAGGGTGATTTAGCAGTTTGAATTAGAAACTGGCTTTCTGTAGGAAGGCAGCAAATGGTGGTTGATGGAAAATATTCAACCTGGAGTCTGGTTACTAGTGGTGTGCCACAAGGATCTGTTTTGGGACCACTGATGTTTATAAATGACTTAGACACAGGCATAGGTGGATAGATTAGTAAGTTTTCAGATGACACTAAAGTCAATGGAGTAGTGGACAGTGTGGAAGAATGTTTCAGGTTGCAGGGGAACTTGGATAAACTGCAGAATTGGGCTGAGAGGTGGCAAATGGAGTTCAATGCAAATAAATGTGAAGTGGTTCACTTTGGGAAGAATAACAGGAAGGAAGAATATTGGGTCAATGGAGAGATTCTTGGTAGTATGGATGTGCAGAGGGATCTTGGAGTACATGTACATAGATCCCCGAAAGTTGCCACTCAGGTTAATAGTGCTGTTAAGAAGGCATGAGGTGTGTTAGGTGTCATTGGTGGAGGAATTGAGTTCTGGAGCCATAATGTCATGCTGCAACCATACAAAACGCTAGTGCAGCCACACTTGGAATATTGCCTTTACCTATTGCCTTTCCCCAACCTCCATCCAGCTACTGCACTCTCAGCTACCTTCCCCCCAGCCCCACCCTCATCCTGATTTAAACCTATGTGATGGTCACTGTGGTGTATTGTAAGTTTTCCAATATTTATCTTCCCTTTGTCACTAACAATCAGTGAACACAACGATGTACATTTTTATGTTCATTGACAATAACAGCATTATAGTAAATTCCATGCCAAAGTCTTTAATTTGTCTCATTGTATCTCATGTAGTTATCATTTCAGTTACTTACCATTCTTCAGCAAGTGTTCCTTCAGCTCTCTTCCCTTTGTTCTACTCCTATTCAATATGAACTGCTATTATTTTGTGCTTCTGTCAAAGGGTCTACACTTGAAACATGAACTCAGCTATTCTATCAGATGCTGACTAACTCAGTGAATGTTTCTGGCAATGAATTCTGACAGAGTTCAGTTGAACTCACACTTTAATTACCAAAATACAATTCTGCGAATAATTACATACAGGCTCAAAGCAGATAAAATTGTGATCTGTGTATGACCCTTGTTGCTAAACATAAATTCAGATGTTAATCCTTGCTAATCAAGCCTATAGGTGCTCCTTATTAGCACACTGAAACATGCTTTTCGTTTGTAGGCAAGTTATTATTTTTTAACACTCGACTAAAGGTTTTCTGCTGGATTAGTCCCCAACACCAGGAGAACCAAATAATTTTGATATAAAATCTTTTTGATTAACAATACTAAATATTACAAACTAATTTCATGGCATTTTTTTAAAATTGAGAAAGGTAGCTAAAAGACAATAGCCCATGCAAAAGGTTGACAGTAAAAGAGATGAAGGATATGTGCAGAACTCATGCTTTAGGGGCCATCAAACCTGGATATCTAAAACAGATTTACAAAAGGACACTTCACAGTGACTTTGTAATTGCTACCACATGAAATGGTTGAGGTAAATAATATAGATAAATTTCAGGGGACGCTAGGTAAGCAGATGAGGAAAGATGGAATAGAAGGACGGACTGACAGGTTTAGATAAAGTGACCTCAGTTATAAAGTCAATATAAATTATTTAAGCTAGTATTACCCAGAAAACAAAGTTTTTCTTGTTTTTTTAAAGGAAATCATAAACATGCAATACTGGTATGGGCCATGTGGACCAATCAGCTGTTTCTGTGATGTACACTCTCAATAATTCTCTGCAACAACTGCACAAATGCATGGGCTGGCAATCAGCAAGGGCTGCTTGTAAACATAGTCAGAGACACCATCGAATGAAAACTGGAAGGTGAGATACATGTAGGGATGACAAAAGAAAGCCAGCTCAGTAAGACTGAGGGAAAAAAAGAAGCAGCACCAAACAGGGGTTATTTTCCCTCTCTGGGCAGGGGGGAGGAGCTCTGTCCATGCCGAATATTGTGGGTGGGCTGCTCAAAGTTTCTGTTTGTTGATTCTGTCAAAGTCATCGAAGGCAAATGGCAGCTAGACATGTGAGACAATGGACAGTCTAACTTATTACAATTAAATGAGAAGCCGCATTCAGTTTAGCTGTCCATAGGCACAATGCAGATTGAATATAGCAAAGAAAGAGAAGTACCTCGTGAATGTGGATTATGATAAAACTTTTTTGACCGATTGAATGATCTATAACATTGACTGCATGCTCATCTGTTCAATACAACCTCAGTGATAAAATCAATATAAATTATTTAAGCTACTATTTCAGCAAGCAAGGTATTTTTTTAAAAAGTCATAAACAAATACAAGTACTGCAAGGAATATTGATATAATTTCTAGGGTACTTCGAGTACTTCATCTATTAAGCACAAGGTGTAACAAGAATTCATCCTTCCATTATCCACACCTCATGGCTTTTGGAGCAAGAGGTGATGTTATAATGAGCACCTCACTGCTGTCCTTTGTTATCTGTCTATTGAAGCAACATCATTTTCTGCCTTAAATGGAAATGTTAATCAGGGTAAATATTTTTCCATGAAAACTGTTAATGATTTGATCTCTTGGGCTGCAATGAATTGTGACAACAACATGAACAAATTATAAATTCAGAATGTCACTAAGCCAAGGAAAATGATATGTAGATTCATTTGATACTTTACATCTGAGTGGATATCTTTTCAAGGAAGGAGCTTTGTCACTTTCAGCCTAATAGTTACCACTTCAAAATAAGTATACAAGTTGAGGACTATTTATCCACTACAGGCAGCTGAATGTGTTTAAATATCTGTGCAATGATCACTTCCTTCCTATTTTACTGTATTCTTGAAGGTTCATTAAAAACAAGAACAGTCTTGCAATTCAGCAGGAAGTGGATATCAGGAATACTAAGGACTTTAAGACCATAAGATTAGGAGCAGAATTAGGCCATTTGGCCCATCAAGTCTGCACCATCATTTGATCTGGCTGAATATTTAGCAATCCTATTCTCCGCATAATCTTTGATCCCCTTACTAATCAAGAGTCTATCCATTTCTGTCTGAAGTATACTCAGTAACTTGGCATCCACAGCCTTCTGTGGCAATAAGTTTCACAGATTCACAACACTCTGGCTGAAGAAACTTCTCTTCGTCTTTGTTCTAAGGGTTGTGCATTTACTCTGAGGCTGTGCCCTTGGGTCCTAGTCACTCTTGTGAATAGAAACATTTTCACTCTATCCAGTCCTCCCCTCTTCCTTCTAAATTGCATCAAGTATAGATTCAGTTTCCTCAACTGCTCCTCATATGACAAGTCCTTCACCTCCAGAGTCATTTTTTCTAAACCTCTTGTGAAGTGATTCCAAGGCTAGAAGATCCTTCATTAGATATGGGATCACAATATTCTAAATTGACCAGTGTCTGACCTTGGTCGTATGCAACCTCAGAGTACATCCCTGCTCTTGTATTCTAGCCCTCTTGAAATGAATGCCAAATTGTATTTGCCTTTCCTTACTCCAACTGAACCTGCGTGCTAACCTTCAGACAATCTCAAACTATGTCTATTCTTCCTATCAAAGTGCTAAACATTTCCCACATTGTATTTCACTTGCCACTCCTTTGTCCCCTTTCCTATGCTATCTAAGTCCTTCTGCAGCCACCCTGCTTCTCAACACTACATGTCCCTCCTCCTATCTTTGCGTCATCTGCAAACTTAGCAACAATGCCCTCAGTTCCTTCCTTAATGTAGAATATGAAGAGTTGAGGTCCCAACATGACCCCTGCAGAACTTCATTAGTCATCTTATGCCATCCTGAAGAAGACCCCTTTATGCCCACATTCTTCGGCGAGATAACCAATCCTCTGCCTATGCCAGTACCTTGCCACTAATACCATGATCTCTTAGCTTATTTGGCAGCTTCCTGTATGATAATTTGTCAAAGACCTTCTGGAAATACAAATAAATCATGTCCATGGCTCTCCTTTGTCTGACTTACTTGTTTCCTCCACAAAGGACAGAATCAAATGCTCCACTAAGTTATAAATGTGCTTAAACCCAATGACTAATACCTTGATTTTTAACTCAAGTTGTCAATGTGATGTCACCCAGTCAATTGGCAGCCTGCCTTAAATCACCAAGGTGAGGGTCCTGGACTTCATTTCAAGCCCTGGTGGGGGATGCTGTTGAGGCTGGTGTCAAGTCATGTTTTATACAGAGGGATGATGGCACCATGGAACCTGTAATTAGGTGAATGGGTTCTGAGAACGATAGACATTAGAAGGGAGATGGATGGTTGGAGTAGGCAGAGCAAGAGATACCCAAGATCCCTTTTAAAATTCAGGTGAATATCATCCCATCTTGCCCTTACCTTTCCAACCCTCCTGTTGACTTATAGCTTTTTGAAGGCTGGTGTTTGATCCTGTGGGTGGGAACAGGCATTAAGTACACACCAACTACAATTGTGTTGGGGACTGAATGATACTGTTTGACCTCAACACTTGTAATGAAGCCCTGGCCTACTTTTAGCATGGGTCTCATGTGTTGTCAAAAATTAGCCTAATTAAATATCCTGCAGTATGTGGATGGCTTGATAATGATGATGTCATGACCATGAGATGATCCTGGCCAATATCTTCTGCCATTTCAACTTCCCTTCATTCCTGGCACCGTGAGACTGTTTCCATGGTTCCCTGGTGGATGCATTCTGCTGTTCAAGGTCTTATTTTCCATTAAACAAATAGGTGATGGAACTGGTCGGCTCAGATAAGACACTGAAAAGGTGAAGCATTAAATACACGAAACAGTAGAATCTTTAATATGCCAGTGCATGCTAACAATGGAAAATTAATCCATTTTGAGGACATTCTGGGGTTGAAGTGTGTGATGAAATATGGCTTTAAGAGATATATCTTTTTTTAATGAAGAAAGATTGAGAGAGGGATGTCAAGCAGTCTATTCAGAGTCACTAGTGTAATCAGTTTCAGAGGCCTTGGGTTTTTTAAAAGTTGGAACAATAGAAGCAGCCTGAATGGGTGGGGTCAAGGTCCAACAGAACCAGGAGTTTTCATTTTCAGTAGCAGCTGCTGGGGTGTTAAGACTGGTTTTGCAGGCTACTCTTTCCCAGCTACTCACTTTCTTGCAGAGCTTATCTTGATGCTTTTCCTCCTGGACTCGGGAAATGCCTGTGAAACACCTGTGAAACAATCTCTTCTACTGACCTTGTCTTTGCCAAGAGTGTGTTTATCAGAGGTTACTACATTGGGACAGTTACTGTTTAGTAGTTAAATAATCTACTATTCTGTTAAGTTTTCCATTAGAGTTAAGTTATTCCAATTTCTTCTTTCTTTTATTATATTTTAACTACAGTGTCTGAATAAAGTATGTTTTGCTTAACATCAAGTAGTTTGACTGATCAAATTGCATCTGGAATGCAACACATTTACCTTTAAAATAAGAAACAGTTAGGGTCTGGATGTGTTCTGAATATATTTTGAGGGAATTTCATCTGGTCCATAACAAATGCATTAAATGCTAGCACAATGCAATGAACACTCTGTGTGAAACTCCATCAACCTTGCCCCAACCCTCTCAGTGAAAGGTGGATTGGGCGTGGTGTCAGCAGTCTGTTTCGGATCAGCTGTTGAGCCTTTCCTCCCCAAATACAACTTTGACCTATCCTGGTGATCCATAAAATCAATTTTATTTTAAAAAAAAATTGAAGTGAGCTAATCTCATATCTGTCCTCCTAAAGCTTTAACAAATTAAAATGCAGGATTCAAAGCTGTTTTGAAGGTGTTGTTTTCAAGATAAAAAGATGATCAATTGAACCCAGTTCTGTGAAACTGTAATTCGATTGTGCATTGTGGTTTCATTGTAAAGTACAGGAAACTAACTGTGAAAGTTTCACAATTCACCAGTGACATTGAGTAATCAGCCTGCAGATATTGGTGCTTTGAGTGCAACTTGAATATATATGTGCAGTACAGATAGAAAGAATTGAAGAATGTTTCCATTTTAAGATTGGTTTCAGATCAAAAGGTAAGCATTCTGTGCTTGCGATTACTTTGCCTTTATTAATATTAATAATCTTCATGCCTTTGCTCAGTCTACAGGGTGACTGCTCATTAAGTTTATCTAATTAAACTTATGATCCCTAAGAGAAGCCTGAGTTAAATAACATTGTCTCGGTGTTCTACATCCATAGTTTACTTTCAAATTATTGATTGTACATTAGTTGTTCCTGAAGTACTGAGAATAGGAGTTTCTACATTATACAACTGAAAAGGTAACCCTTCTTTGAATCTTCAAAGTTAAAAGTCACACAACACCAGGTTATAGTCCAACAGGTTGAATTGGAAGCACACTAGCTTTCATCACCTGACGAAGGAGCGTCGCTCCGAAAGCTAGTGTGCTTCCAATTAAACCTGTTGGACTATAACCTGGTGTTGTGTGATTTTTAACTTTGTACACCCCAGTCCAACACCGGCATCTCCAAATCTTGAATCTTCAAGGCCTTGTTCGAGTTGTGCATTATTTATACAAATAATGGAATTCACTTGCTTAAGTGTTTTGGTAATTTTCGTCAATTTTCGGTGAAGAATACACTCTGACTCCTGATTACTTGCTTAGAATACAAACAGTTTACCTACACTGAACAATTGTTCTTAGAACCACAATGCTTTTTTAGTAAAGAAATAAAAGGAAAGGTCAATGAAGTTGTTGAGTTTATTAGGCATAACATTTACCTGCTAGGCATCTTTGTTTGGTCTTAAGGTGCCACTTTGTCTCTGAAATAGGTTGCGACTGTGTGAACAATTCTGGTGGCAGCCATAGCAACAGGAGAAGGCCAATCAGCCCCCCGAACCTGTTCCACCAGCCACACCAGAAGTTATTTTGGTGAGCATGCTACTGTGCATGGATTGATACTAGCACTGCTACTCAGGAGCTTGATGTTCTTACGAATGCCCTCTCTTAAGCTCGGACAGCTGAATGGAAATAAGTTGCCCCTTAGGTCCCCTTTAAATCTTTTCCCTCTCACCCTAAACCTATGCCCTAACTAGTTCTTGTCTCCCCCAATGCAGCGAAAAGACCTTGTCTACCTTCCCTATCAATGCCCCTTGTGATTTTATAAACCTTTACAAGGTCACCCCTAAGCATCCAACTCTACAGGGAAAACAATCTCAGCCTATTCAGCCTCTCCTTATAGATAAAACCTTCAAACCTTGCAATATCCTTGTAAATCTTTTTTGAACTCTTTCAAATTTCACAATATCCTCCTTATGTTAGAGAGACCAGAATTGCACACAATATTCCAGAAGTAGCCTAACCAATGTCCTGTACAGGCACAACATGACCTCCCAACTCCTATTTCTGGATCAGAGTGGTGCTGGAAAATCACAGCAGTTCAGGCAGCATCCGAGGAGCAGGAAAATTGATGTTTCGGGCAAAAGCCCTTCATCAGGAATACAACTCCTATGCTCAGTAGTCTTGACCGATAAAGGAAAGCATACCAAATGCCTTCTAGTGTTCAAGCTTGTTCCCAATTGGAGCACTTTACTCTATCTGTTCTGTCTAGAAACCCATGATTCTGAAAGCCTCCTCAAATCTCTCTTCTCTGAAAAGAACAAGGCCAGATTTTTCTCTCATGCCTGCCATCAGTTTTGTCGATCCTTTTTAAATCCTTTCTAAAGCTTTCCCAGAGAGGAAGAAAATGAGGAGATGCGCTCCCAACAAAGTGTACTGTCTGATTTCATGGTCATAGACTTGTAAAAGGTGGCTGATAAAAGCCACACAGTCAACGTTTTAGCAAAGTTGAGTCCATTGGATTAAACAAGAGTTGGCAGTGGACCAACTCATTTGACGTATATAGTCTACTTGACCTTGCATATGGATGACATAATTCCAAAGCTTTCAAATGAGTCAAAGCTAGGGATTGCAGTGAGATAAGATAAAATCCCAATTGTGTTACCAGACCATGGGGCTGCTCCCTCAGTCGAGATGACTATCTGAGAGTCACCATGCATAAGATAAGGAGAAGGAGAGTCCTTCATGGTAACCTCAGCCACTTTGAACTATGCTGCTGGTATCACTCTGTATTACAAATCAGCCGTCTAGGCAATTGAGCTAACTGATGAGGAGGATCATAGTAGGACTCAAGGGCAGAAGCAGAGTGGTGACTTGGGCATGCAATATTGGCAGAGGGTGTGCAATGCAAGTGAAAAGTGAAGTGAGGCATTTTGGAAAAAAAAGGATTGGGAATGTAACTGGTGTAATTTTAGCAAGGGAGCAGGGACAGAGACCTGGTGATCTTCTACTTGACTTCCTGCCCGAAGGTAAGTCTGACCCAGGGCATCATGACCTCAACCACGGGTAAAGCAAGAAGGAAGGTCCTCAAAGAAAACAAAAATAAAAGCCTCAAAGAAAAATCTTTATAAATCCTTTAGAGGAATAGAGCATAAATGCAAGGACATCATGCTAAACCGTTACACAACACTGGTTAGAGCTCACTTTGAATATTGCATCTAATTGTGAGCACCACACTTTCGAAAAAAAATCAAAGTTTTGGACAGAATATGAAGGAGATTTACTAGAATGGCACTGGGATGAGAGATCTCAGTTATGTATAGAGACAGATGCAACTGGAATTGTTCTTAGACTAGAGAAGATTAAGTGAAGATTTAATAGAGTTCTTCAGAATTTTCAAGTCTATACATACAGCAATTGTATTCTTACACAAAAAAGCAACAGCAACAATCCCTTTATGTATCTTAGTGTCAAACTTTGTTATATAATGCTTCTGGGAAGCAGCTTATGTTCAAGGCATGATACAAAGCCTATGCTGATCCAAATCCACTGTCTAAACCTATCACCCAATTCTTAAGGATCTGTATCCCTCTGATCCCCACCTACTCATGCACCAGGCAACATCCTTGTAAACCTTCTCTGCACCCTCTCCAAAGCATCCATATCCTTTTGGCAATGTGGTGACCAGAACTGTACACAGTATTCTAAATGTGGCCGAACTAAAGTCTTGTACAATTTTAACAAGACCTGCCAGCTCTTATACTCAATACACCGTCTGATGAAGACATGCATACCGTATGCCTTTTGGACCACTCATCCACCTGTGCAGCCACCTTCAGGATACAATGAACCTGAACTCCCAAATCTCTCTGCTCTCAACTTTTCCATAGGCTTTTCTGTTTACAGTATAGTTTGCTATCGAATTAAACCTCCCAAAATGCATCACCTCACACTTGCCTGGATTGAACTCCATCTGCCACCTCTCTGCCTAACTCTCCAGTCTATCTATATTTTCCTCTATTCTTTGACAATCCCCTGTGCTTTCTGCTACTCCATCAATCTTCGTGTCATCTGCAAATTTACTGATCAGACCAACAATGCCCTCTTCCAGATCATTTATGTAAATCACAAACAACAGTGGCCCCTAAATATAATTAGTTGTTCTTTTACAATAAAGCAACAATGATTATGCCCATTAGACCATCAATTTGATGTTAGGAACTGTTCAGTTAATCATTTATTCGTTGAGGACTGGAAGGAAATGTTATTGATCACAAGCTGTGAGAATGGGAAGCAATGCTAATAAAATGAACATACAAACACAAACATATGAGTAAGAGTCAAGAGCAGGTCACTTGACTCTTCAAGCCTGTTCTACTATTCACTAAGGTCATGGTTAATCGGATTTTAATTCCACATTCCTGATAATCTTGCATCTCCTCAGTAACCAAGAGTCTATCAATTGGTGCCTTCAAAATATTTAAAGATTCTGCATTCACTGCCTTTGGAAGAAAGAAATTCCAAAGACTCACAACCTTTGGAGATAAAAAAAAGTTTCTCGTATTTGTTTTAAATGACCACTGTCTTACATTTAAACTCTGACCCCTATTTCTAGATTCTCCCACAAGAGGAAACATTGTTTCAACATCCAACTGGTCAAGGAGAAAGTGAGGTCTGCAGATGCTGGAGATCAGAGTCAAAGAATGTGCTGCTGGAAAAGCACAGCTGGTCAGGCAGCATCCGAGGAGCAGGAGAATCGACGTTTTGAGCATAAGTTCTTCATCAGGAATAAGGGGGTGGCCCAAGGGGGCTGAGAGATAAGTGGGAGGGAATGGGGCTGGGTGAAGGTAACTTGGAAGGGGATAGGTAGGTGAAGGTGTGGGATGATGGCGATAGGTTGGAGTGGAGGGTGGAGCGGATGGGGGCAGATAGGCCAAATCAATATGTTTCAATTAAGTCACCTCTGACTCTTCGAAACACCAGGAGATGCAGGTCTACCCTGTATAGCCTTTCCTGATAAAGCAGTTGCTCAATTTAGGTATTAGTCTAAGTAAACGTTCTTTGAACCACTTCCAAAACAACAACATTCTTCTATAAATACTAGGAGCCCAGGACCCTACACTGTACCCTGCAGTCTCACCAATGCCCTGTATACCTGAGGTATAACTTCCCAATTCCCTTTGCAATAAACCATAACATTTAACAGATTTCTTTGCAGTACTTGCATCCTAAGCTTATGCGATTATCCATGACGACTCCTGGATCTCTGCAGCTCAAAGCTCTGCAACCTCTCACCTTTTAGTAATATGCTTCTTTATTATTATTTCCAGCAAAATGGATAATTCCACACTTTCCCCTATGGTTCTCCATTTGCCAGATCTTTGCACACACACTTAACCTATCGCTATCCCTTTGTAGGATCTTTATGTCCTTTTTACAATTTACTTTCCTACCTACCTTTGCGTTTTCAGCAAATTTAGCCACCATACCTTCAATCCCTTCATTCAAATTATTTAGACGAATAGTAAAATGCTCCCAGCAATATTATGCAAATAAAACATGATAAATGTTTCCATGCTGTACATCTCTATGACTCTATAAATCAGATCATCCTCGGTCAATTAGAAATAATCAAACTGAACCAATTAAATTAATCAAGTCAGTTAATGTTTCAATTCCAGAACCAAAGATAATCTAAATACTTACAAACATGCAGACATCTGAACAAAACAAACACTGACATTCAGCCTCTAAGTGACTCAGTTATTGATAGAAATGACTATGCAGTATTCCTCTCAGTGAACTCTTCTCCCTGGGCCCTGAAATCAGTTTTAATGCCAGAGTTTGAAAATTCACTATATTGTCTGCTTACTGTGGGCACATTTGTAAACCCAGAGAAGAGTATCAGAGGTGGAACAGTGGCTTGGTAGTTAGCACTGTTGCTTTGCAGTACCAAGAGCCTTTGTTTGATTCCCACCTCAGATGACTGTCTGTGTTGAGTGTGCATGTTCTCCCTGTGTCTGTGTGGGTTTTCTCCAAGTGCTCTGGTTTCCTCCCACTATCCAAAGATGTGTGGATTGGCTGTGCTAAAATTGCCCATAGTGTTCAGGGGTGTGTAGGTTAGGTGCATTAGTCAGGGTAAATATATGTATATATTATATATAGGATAGGGGATGGGTTACTCTTTGGAGGGGTAGTGTGGACTTGTTAGGCTGACAGGCTTGTTTCCACCCTGTAGAGATTCTAATTAAATATTGTTTTCAACCTGCACTCACAGAATTACAAGATCCTTTTTCAAACTCAATAAACTATGAACAAAACGAGCCTTCAACTGGACCAGGGGATTACAGTCCCAGTGAAAATTGTGTCCATAAGTTGGAGAATGATATTTTGAGACCTATAATTTTCACTCCACTTCTGTATAATTACAAAACAAGCGAACAACCCAAATCTCTGATGTGCAGCAACAACGTAAAAAATTGAAGAATATCGATATGAAAGAAAATTGGTCGATGAATTATTTTTCAGCAATTATTTTGTAGCTGGTGTATCCAGCAGGTCAATATGAAGCATCTAGCATGTGGCTGTGGAGAGTTAGGAGCTTATTTATTTCTAAGTGTTGCTTTGATTCTTATTCTCAGCCTACAGTACTGGCTGTCAGCTAAACAAAACAAAAGAGCCAAATGTACAAGTTTCCCCGTCAGTATACAGCCTTTTATTTATTTATTCATTTTGTGGGATATGGGAGTCATTGGCTGGAGGGACATTTGTTCCCCATCCCTAGTTGCTCTTGAGAAAATGGCGGTGAGCTGCCTTCTTGAACTGCTGCAATCCATCTGCCGTGAGTTTCTTCACAATGCTGTTAGGGAGGAAATTCCAGGATTTTGGCTCAACGACAGTGAAGGAATGCCGATATATTTCCAAGTCAAGATGTTGAGTGGCTTGGGAGGAAACTTGAAGGTGGTGGTGTTTCCATATATCTGCTCCCCTTGTCCTTCTAGATGGAAATGGTTGTGGGTTTGGAAGGTGCTGTCTGAGGATTCTTGGTGGATTTCTGCAGTGCATCTTGTAGATAGTACACACTGCTGCTACTGAACGTCAGTGGTGGAGGCAGTAAATACTTGAGATGCAATCAAGTGGGCTGCTTTGTCTTGGATGGTGTCAAGCTTATGAGTGTTGTTGGGGCTGCACTCATTCAGGTAAGTGAGGAGTATTCCATCACACTCCATATTTGTGCCTTATAGATAGTAGACAGGCTTTGGGGAGTCATGAGGTGTGTTACTCGCCACAGTATTAGCCTCTGACCCGCTCTTGTAGCCACGTATTTATGTGGTAAGTTCAGTTGAGTTTCTGGTCAACAGTAATGCCCAGCATGTTGACAGTGAGGGAATCAGTGATGGTAACACCAATGAATGTCAAAGGGCTGTGGTTAAATTGTCTCTTATTCATAATGCTCATTGCCTGGCATTTGTGTGGCACAAATGTTATTTGCCACTTCTCAGCCCAAGCCTGGATATTGTGCAGATCTCGTTGCATTTGAACATGGACGGCTTCAGCATCTGAGGAGTCGTGAATGGTGCTGAACATTGTGAAATAATCAGCAAACATCCCCACTTCTGACCTAATGATGGAGGGAAGGTCATTGATGAAGCAGCTGAAGATGGTTGGACCAAGGACACTACCCAGATGGACTTCTGCAGAGATGCCCTGGAGCTGAGATGACTGACCTCCAACAACCACAATCATCTTACTATGTGTTAGGTATGTCTCTAGCCACCAGAGAGTTTACCCCCAATACCCATTGATTCCAATTTTGCTCAGGCTCCTTGATGTCACACTTGGTCAAATGCAGCCTTGATGTCAAGGGCTGTCACTCGCACCTTCCTTCCGGAATCTAGCTCTTTTGTCCGTGTTTGAACCAAGGCTGTAATGAGGTCAGGAGCTGAGTAGCCCTGGCGGAACCCAAACCTTAGGTGTGCTGAGACTCGGAAACTGTGTCCCTTATAACCTCAGGGTAAAGCTTCTGAGGAACTCAGGAAGGATTTGGTACTGGGATATGGAGTATACAGGCACACCAGCATGTAGAGATATCCTGCCAGTCAGGACCCAGACTCCTGACTTTGCAGAATGGTAAGTCTAAGGGAATAAATCCTGAAAAAAATTCTGCTTTGGAACCCAACATATCTAAAAATGTCTCCCATCTGAAAACTTGACCACGTATTTCCCTGCACAATGCTATTTGCTGAATTCTTTTGGGCTCATACAGGACGGGCAAGTTGGTGACCCTGATGGCTGAGCAGTCTAAATCTACACTCTGGAGAAGACATTCCTGATCTGTTGTACAGAATTTCCACAACATGAGAAACACCAGTTACAAATTGATGGAATGGGTGTTACAGTCTGCCTCCAGTACTAGGAGGGACCATTATACCCAACCAATCAACCAGTGCCCACTTTGTGCTGGGCAGCCTCTGATCCACCATATCTCAGTAGGCAGCTGGAGTTTAAAGTCTCTACTCAACACATGGACAGAAACAGTTGCACCATGCAAACAAAGAGAAAGAAAGATGAACCTCTTCAGTTAGTACATCGAAATACCACATTCGTGTGCATGGCATTAGCAGAAAATATGTGCTCGACAGCAATGACTGATATGGAGCATGATAGCCTGAACATGGACATAGTTTTCCTTGGAAAGGCCAGGCTAACTGAGAGCTGATCCCTGAAAAGAAACATTACTCATTCAGTAAGCAGGGGAAAATTTCAGGGGAAACATGTGATCACATAGTAGCCTTTGCTGTAAGAGACCTGCTACTCTCTGAAAGAACCCCCAACAATGATTCAGAAGGCATGTAACTAATGACTTCTTTCAGACAAAATCATGCTATAAGATGTTGTGGAGGCATCACAATCAGGGCTTTAGCGCCAACTGGATCTGATCATCATAGGCGTGACTCTAAACTCCATTCTCAACATACATCTACTTCAGCTCTGACTGCATTACAGATCACTGTCTGCAGTGCATTATGGTTAGGGTGGAATCCCTGAAATTATTTTCATTCAAAGAAGAAATACGATCCTTCTCTCAGTCTCAGCCATATGGTCTACTCAGCTAAAAACCTACTGTTCTCCACTCGATTGAACAGGCATCATCTTGCCATATGGCTGCAAGAGAGAACAATATCATTTGACAGTGCATCTTAGGTAGTGCCAGATAGCTCAATGTGCCAACAGTGTGTTCAATTCCCACACCGGCTAAGATTGCCATGAAGAACTCTCCTTCTCAACCTCTCCCCTTGTCTGAGGCGTGGTGACCCTCAGGTTAAACCACCACCAATGGTCTCACTCCAATGAAAGGGCAGCTCTCTGGTCCATTTGGTTAATGGTGCCTTTCCCTTCCCCTATATAGGAATCCAGCACTCCTGCAGCTTCTAAACGAGCTTCTGCATCTATCAGAGGGAGGGCACAATGCACTGGGATATGTGTGCTGCAGGGATTGTGACCTTTTACAAGAACAGAGTGACCAGAGTAATTGCAACAACTTCTGAGCCATTTCCTTTCTAAGTATCATGGGAAAAGTATTGCCAGTGTTGCCCTTGTCATACTGTAGATCCTGGCTGAGCACATCCATCCCAAATCCCCATGTGGTTTCAGAACCTGACCTAATCTTCTTAGTCCAGCAGCTGTAAGGGAAATGCTATGAATAAAGGAGATCACTATAAAGATTGCCTTTATTGAAATTATCTACTTAAGGTGCTGGAGCCATTGTGCTACCTGCCCGAATTAATCAACGCGACTACCTTTCTCTATAAAGATTTCCTGGGTAGTATGTGCTACACTGAGAAGCATTAGGACCTCCAAATCATAGTAGGAACAAATCAGGGCATGTTCTGTCAGTGACCTTTGTTGGTATATTCTCTTTGATGTCATACGCCTTCAGTCCCCCACAGAGAGTGTTTACTTACATTCCAGAGCTGATAGCAGTCTTGTGCGTCTGAGATGCAAGTCAAAAATGCACAAGACCTCATCAGAGATTTGACAATGTTGTATTAACATTTGTACCAAAGAACACCTTGCCAATGGCAAATGGACAGACTTTTTCACATCTTTAAGGGACGTAGTTGTGCCATCAGTAACAGGAACATAGAGTTTAGGATGTTGCCAATCCACTATTTGCATTGGCAATGTTTTGCTGCAGGTTGTGGTTCTCCCCCTGTAACTAGATTTCACAATTACCAGGAATCTGTCACTTGACAATAAAAAACAAGTTGTGTTTTGCAAAAGCTGTAGCTGTTATGTTGGAACTAAGTAAGGAGTGTGACAGCAGCAACATAACGGAGAAAATCAACCTGTGTGAATATCATAACTGCACCTTCAGAACACTCTCTCATGGTGCAACAATATAGGCAGGACAGGAGAAAAGACTGAACTGTTCCCACACTCTGTCTTAGATGTACCCTGAACTCAGACTCCCTGGGATTAGTTTCACCCGCACACGTTCAATGGCTACCCTGATTATATTGCACTGAGGAGGGTTCATTTGCATCTGGCAAGAGGACCCATGGCATGTCTGCTGCGTCCAGGCATAAATGTCCCTGGGGCTTCTCCACCAAACCTCCAGGGACAGTGGGCTCCACAGCCAAGCCGTCTCCCTTTACTCAGAATCTGCACAATCTGGAAGTACATTGCTATGAGCTAAGAGGGAGAAGGAGGTGTAAACTCATTGAGGGCACTTTCAGGCACAGGTGATCCTGCACAATGCATTACATGGCAGTTGCCTGTAAATAGCACTGCTCTGTCTCTGTGTGTGGTCCTGAATGGGACTATTCCAGTGTGAGTATAATGTCATGGCCAAACGGATATACCAGGGATCGATGTGTGAGCTGACAACCTGCTGCAGCGCCTGGACACAAGAGAAACAAGCTGGCTAGAGGGAGCAGTGGGCACTGCAGAACCCTTTACCCCTCACCCCTCTGTGTCCTAATGTGTTGGGGGTGAATGAGTTGGTCAGTAATGTCTGGGTCAGAAGACTGCACAGCAAACCGGATTCGATTCCAGCCTCGGGCGACTGTCGGTGTGGAGTTTGCACATTCTCCCTGTGTCTACATGGGTTTCCTCCGGCTGCTCTGGTTTCCTCCCACAACCCACAGATATGCAGGCTAGGTGAATTGGCCATGCTAAATTTCCCATAGTGTTAGGTGCATTAGTAAGAGAGGAATGGGTCTGGGTGGGTTACTCTTCCAAGAGTTGGTGTGGACTTGTTGGGCCAAAGGGCATGTTTCCACACTGTAGGGAATCTAATCAAACACTGGGGATAATACATTAGGTTGGCCAGGGATTAGGGACCCCACAGGCATGTGCCCTGACAGTACAGTGTGGAATGTTAAAACACCCTCACGTGGTGGATCTTGCAGCCCCCTCCCCCACAGGTCAAGTCACCTACCCCTCCCTCTCGCATTGTGGTCACATCCACTTTCCGTCCCACTGCACACTTTCAGGTTCCAGCATGATGGAAGGTGATGGTGAGCACTCCTCAATTCTTGAAGAAGGGCTTATGCCCGAAACGTCGATTCTCCTGCTCCTTGGATGCTGCCTGACCTGCTGCGTTTTTCCAGCAACACATTTTTCAGCTCTGATCTCCAGCATCTGCAGTCCTCACTTTCTCCCCAGATCCCCACCCAATTCACCCTCATTACCTTCCACCTACCCAGCTTTCCCCTCGACCCCTAGAATATAGGCGACTAGGCCAGGTGTGGTCATATGCTCTTGATTGTGGATGAGACTCGCTCCGGTATGACCTCCTTCCCATCCATACCTTGCCATATCTCCTCCTTGACCAAACCAACCAGACAGCCCTGTGTGAGAAGTGCCCAGACCCCTGGCTGGTGAGTATACATCTCCCAACCACGTCAAACCTATCCATTAAACCCATCACTATGGAGACACAGAACTGAGTATGATCCATTCCCTGGATTACAGAAGCATAGACCCCTGACTGAGGACACAAAGACTGGGTGCCTGACCATGTCCAATCCCCTGGACTGGTATGGGAGGCTGGCCTTGGCCTTTTATGTCAGCACCTTCTAACTGGCAGGTGCCTCCATGGATCTCACTGAGGGTATATTCCCCTAAGGTGTTGAGACATGACTGTTTGCTTGCTGCTAATGCAGTGCATTTGCTTTGTAAGCTGCTGGCACATGCTGTACTGAGCAGTTACAAGATGGAGCATGGTCCACCCTTGGGCTGGGTCCCTGCTGTTCCCCTTTCAAAACAAATTGCTGGTGTGCCCTGCAATGTCAGTCTGTGCATTATGAGGGGCTGGTGAGTGTATTGGAAAGGCATCATGATGGTCATGAGAGGTTGGCAAATGCTAGATGCCAATGTCCTTGGATTTGGGTTGTGGTAGCTGGTGCCTGTGGATAGTGACCTGAGATGTTGTTTGGTCTTGAACAACATGGAGGTCCCTTGGAGAAAGCAGTGGGTAGAATTAATCAGGTATTTGCTCTGGTTCCCATGGTGGTCAAGTCCAACTGGTTTGGTGTGTTTGGTCAGATAGGAAGCTGGATAGTACTGAGGTAAGGTGCACTGTTATCAAGGTATTGAACAAGCAATAGTTCCACTCACTTAGCAACTCACTGTTCCTAGTGAAAAATTCACCATGCTGCTTCTCAAGAACATAAAAGATGGAGCGAGCTACTCCCGATGTTGAGATAGGCCTCAATTTAGAGGACAGGAGTATACAAAGTTAAAAATCACACAACACCAGGCTATAGTCCAACAGGTTTATTTGGCAGACTAGCTTTCGAAGCACTGGTTCTTCATCAGGTGGTTGTGAAGCAGGACCATATGACACTGAATTTATAGCAAAAAGTTACAATGATACAATGATATATTGAACAAACCTAGATTGTTAAGTCTTTCACCTTTTAGAATGGATTTGCTGGTTTCGGTTCTTTAGTATGTAAATCCCAGAACTCCCTTTAAGTCAGATTCTCAAGATAATTTAAGGTTTTATAACAAAAGGTGCCATCTCAGCTCAGACAATGCCTTGAGGAGGCCTCATCAGACTTCTCATCCTGCCACAGTGCACATCATTCTGATCCCTATAATATTCCACTGTTCATTTTTAGGACCTTTGATTGAGGTCATTTTAGGTTATTTGCTGTGTTGTTAAGTTGAATTAATGATCAGGTTGCTCCTGTTGAATTTGTATATTTGTATACCATTATCAATGGCATTTGCTTTAATACCATTGGTAATTGGGCATTGACATTGGGGAAGGTGATGGTCTAGTGGTATAATTACTGGACTGTTAATCCAGAGACCCGAGAGATCCAGAGATCCAGGTAATGTTCTGGGGACTGTGTTTCGTAACTCACAATGGCAGATGGTGGAATTTGAATTCAATGTACTAAACAAATCTGGGAAAGAGTCTAATGATGACCATGAATCCATTGTCAATTATTTGGAAAAACAACCCCATCTGGTTCACTAATGTCATATAGGGAAGGAAACTGCCATTCTTACCTGTTCTGGCCTTTGAGTGACTCCAGACCCACACTAATATGGTTGACGATGGGCAATTAGGGATAGGCAATAATGCTAGCCAGTGATGTCCTCATCCATGAATGAATTTTAAAAAGTAGAAATGGACACTTCAATACCATTCCAGAGATATCCTCATTGAGAGACACAACATTTGCTTTAGAACAATATTCATTGACAGACATACCCCCAAGGGATCAATAAGAGAAACAATTAATTCTTTCTACAGAACTTGTAAAAAAACTATTTGTTGAAGTTCATATACACGCGTTTAATGTACTTGTGCTACTGTTATTTCAGTACTATTTTTCTGTTGGCATTATGCCATTGATTTTAAGATTTTCAAGTTCTCATTCATGATCTTCCTCAGTCAGAAATTTTCACCCTAAAATTTTTCCATGAGTCAACATAGTATCGATTTTTTTTTCCACTGTCAGTCTTTAGAAGGAGACGCTTGACTCCCAACTGCCTTTTCAATAGCCATGGAGTTGAATAGCTGCAATTACTGCTTAGTGAGCCAAGCTTGCTAGTGCTGCTAGACTCAATGTTGACCTTGCAACCTTCAAACATCATTCAACACAAGGAATCCTCACTTTAGGACAAGTCTCAGACACACGCCCCTAGGGACTTGACTCCAGGTTTCCATTATGTTAGACCCCAGCATTGGGCTTTCCTGCTACTTGACTGTGATTTGCACTAGTGTACCTGTTTCATTTGGTATTGATAATAACCTTATTCAATTCATGTGGGGTAAAGGCCTCAACCTAAGAAATGATCCTATTCAGTTTCTTGTTTTGTTAAAAAAAATTATGGTGTACTTCAAAGTGTTCAATCACCTTTGGCGATTTGCTTTTCTGCAGCAAAGAGAAAACAGGAAGCTACCAGCTGCAGCCAGTGCAAGAACACCTCCATCTCAAATGCAATAGGTTGCTGCGTCTGAGGAATTAGATGTGATCTAAATAAAGAATGCTGATTAATGTCAGTGACGGAACTTGACATATTTTCACATAATTTGTTAAAAGCAACAACAGTTGATCATTTTTTGTTTCATTTAACAAAAATTCTGAAGGATTCAGAAAGGTACTTTTGAGGAAAATCTTACACGGAGAAAACCATTTTGTTTTGGAGGACAATACCTATATTGTGATCCACACACACATTAACATCACAGCATGAATTCACAATGAATACATTAGATGTTTTGTGTATCTCACTCTTTAGTGACTGCTACCCACATTGTCAGTGATGTGCTCAACATAATTATGTTCCACAAGCTGTCATCTTCATTGTTAAATGCGTCAATGAAAGGTGAGTCACTCCATTCTTGCTGTTATAATGTGGGAGTGACACTGATGGACTATACATAGGCGTTCCTCCCTTGTACCTAGAATAGCATTCATTAGCTCCATTTGATTTTGAAATTGTCAGGCCATGGTTTCCATTTCAATTCTTGATATGCTGACTTTGTTACCCACTTGGTAAGAATCATAATTATAATTGCTTATGGAACGTATCAGAGGAGCAATGCATTGTGCAGGAGGGTAGATTGTGCATTTTTTGAAAGAATGTCTAATATATTTACAGTCATTAAAATATAGGCTTCAGAGAAACAAACCTAAGGTTTTCCTATTTCTACAATGAATGAAAACTTATGTTCCAGCAGCGAAAGATATAGATTTAAGTTGCTCTGGGTGATGAACCACAAAGTTGATATGTTATCAGTCTCCTAATGTTGGGTGGGATACTTGTGTCGCCATACTGGATGTCATATTGGTGTAAGACACTCTGGTGCCTCACACCTGGGAAATGCCTTCCACAATATTGAGCTATCCCAGACAGTGACTTTTCATCCATTAACTTCAATGGGAGCATAGTCACATGTTGGGTGTGTGCCAATTCTTGACGTGTGCTCCTAGCTGGCATCAGCTGGGAGGGGGGGGGGGGGGGGGGGGGGGGGGAGGCGAGCAGTGGATTTATCTTTACTCCATGCCATCAAATTATTGAGTGCAATTAACAATGAGCATTGAATGTTGGCCTGGCCAATGACACCCATATCCTGTGAATTAATTTTTTTAAAAGGTGCTGTTGTTACTTTGGACAATACCATATAGTGGAGGCAATTACAACAGGCTCCCACATATGTATCCTACAATTTTCATTTCAATTTACCCAAAGTCAAAATTACTATTATTGATTTTGGAGTTAGTGCGCAAAAACATCTAGCTTAGTATGAGATTTGGTGACTTAATGTGTTGATTGTAGTAAAATAAGAGCACAGATATCTATCAATCTTTTAAAAGTTATTGTGTAGACTTCTGTCTCAAACACTGGAACAAATGGCTGATATCGGATCAACTTTTTACACTGAGTGTCTGATATTCGCTTCCACTGTGATCAATAGAATAAAATGTCACGTATTGCATATTTAGTATGATATACCTTGATCCATCTTCTGAGCCAAATTTCTACCTTACAGTTTTTCAAAAGAAGTTAGGGAATATGGCCTTCCCTTTCCTGCTGGTCATGAAAAGTTTGTTGTATTTCCCAAGTAGTTACTCCATTTTATACTTATTTCAACTTCTCATGAACAATAGTAGATGAAGGCAGAAATACTCAAATGACTGAACGATTCAAGACAAAGTTATTACATACAGTTAATGCATTCCTTGTATTATTACACTCATTCAATCCGTTACAGTCAGTATGTAACAAAACATTAAAATGAGAATTCAGCTCAACTGTACTGCAATAAAAGTATCACATTATTCCTGTGGCAGAGAATTAAATGTTCCAGATTCATGTGTGACTTTTATTGTTTGTCAGCAAAGTGTCAAAAAACAATTACTGGAATGACTTTGTCTATGAAACCAGTTCCAGGGGAGAAGTTGGTAAGATTTTGTTTATTTGGAGTGGGACCAAATCAAATCAACTGCTGTCAAAAGGTTAAAACAAATATAAAGTTTCCATCAGATTGTAAGTCTGTCAACTCTTCACTAGGGCTTTCTCTCAAAATGCAAAACATTTCATCAACCATCAATCAATGTGGGTAAAGGAACTGCCACCCACTTCCCTCAGTATCTTCGTGACTATTTTAAATTGAAGACCCTTATCACTAGCCCCGTAATCAGGGAATAAATTTTGCTTTTCTTACTTTATGAAGCCCTTCATAGTTCATTACAGGTTTATTAAGTCTCCTTTACACTCTGCTCCAGTGAGTATTACCCCTGGATCATTCTGGTGAATCTGAACTACAGACTTGACTAAAGGAGGCACAAAACCACATATAATTTTAAGATGAGTCATAGGTTGTAGCATGCCTTGGCCACATATATTAGCTCTGCAGGTCTGGCAGCATCTGTAAGGAGAGAAAAGAGCTGACAATAGACAATAGGTGCAGGAGTAGGCCATTCTGCCCTTCGAGCCTGCACCACCATTCAATATGATCATGGCTGATCATCCTTAATCAGAATCCTGTTCCTGCCTTATCTCCATAACCCTCGATTCCACTATCCCTGAGATCTCTATCCAACTCTTTCTTAAATGAATCCAGAGACTGGGCCTCCACTGCCCTCTGGGGCAGAGCATTCCACACAGCCACCACTCTCTGGCTGAAGAAGTTTCTCCTCATCTCTGTCCTAAATGGTCTACCCCGTATTTTTAAGCTGTGTCCTCTGGTTCGGCACTCACCCATCAGCGGAAACATATTTCCTGCCTCCAGAGTGTCCAATCCTTTAATAATCTCATAAGTCTCAATCAGATCCCCTCTCAGTCTTCTAAACTTAAGGGTATACAAGCCAAGTCACTCTAGTCTTTCAGCGTAAGGTAATCCTGCCATTCCAGGAATTGACCTCGTGAACCTACGCTGCACTCCCTCAATAGCCAGAATGTCTTTCCTCAAATTTGGAGACCAGAACTGCACACAATACTCCAGGTGTGGTCTCACCAGGACCCTGTACAGCTGCAGAAGAACCTCTTTGCTTCTATACTCAATCCCTCTTGTTATGAAGGCCAGTATGCTATTAGCCTTCTTCACTACCTGCTGTACCTGCATGCTTACCTTCATTGACTGGTGTACAAGAACACCCAGATCTCTTTGTACTGTCCCTTTACCTAAATTGATTCCATTTAGGTAGTAATCTGCCTTCCTGTTCTTGCTACCAAAGTGGATAACCATACATTTATCCACATTAAACTGCATCTGCCATGCATCTGACCTAACCTGTCCAGGTCACCCTGTAATCTCCTAACATCCTCCTCACATTTCACCCTGCCACCCAGCTTAGTATCATCAGCAAATTTGCTAATACCATCTTCTGTATCATTAATATATATTGTAAAAAGCTGCGGTCCCAGCACTGATCCCTGCAGTACCCCACTGGTCACTGCCTGCCATTCTGAAATGGAGCCGTTTATCACTACTCTTTGTTTCCTGTCAGCCAACCAACTTTCAATCCAAGTTAGCACTCTGCCTCCAATACCATGCGCCCTAACTTTGCTCACTAATTTTGCTGATGTTTCGAATCTAACCGACCCTTTGTCAATGCTAAAGAAAGGGAGAAATAGGGAGGTATTTATACTAGGCTGAGAGAAGGTGAGTCATGGCTCCAGAAGCAAAGGTAGCAATAAAGAGATGATAGTGACAGTGCATAGAGAGATTATAGGGAGATTAGGAGCTGTGAATGACCAAGGCTGAAGCCAGTGCCATGTGACAAAGTATGTGGGGATGGGTGGGTGGGGAGGATTGGTGAAGCAGAGGCAAAATGGAAAACAGGGGAGAAGGGTAGCAAAGGGGGAAGAGGAGAGGAAAAAGGTGATGAACAGTGAAAAAGATATAAAAAGTTTTTTTAAAAATAAAATGAAATAAAATTATGCAGCAGAATGAAAACAGACCCCTCTCTTTTGGTTTCAGATTCCAGCATCCACAGTGATTTGCTTTTATATTAGCTCTGAGTCATTTCCTTGCTATTTCTTAACACACATCTTTCATTTGAATTTATTTTAACTTATATTTATGTATTCAGAAACCTTTACAGGTTTTCACTGTCTTCCATAAAGGAGGATATTTTTCTATTACATTCATTCATTTTCTATATAGTTTCTCTCTATATAGTTTCTCAGTCATTGAGTAATCCAGGTATATTCATTTATGCATTTTGTTGCTGAAATACCAAAATATAGAATCATCATTATATGTTTTCTATCACAATTTATAAATACAGAAATTCATCTCTGGCATTGGTGCTGAACAGTGTTATTAAATTGAAGGCTGGTTATATTTCAGAGTAGTAGATGAATGTCATGATTTGGAAATGCCAGTGTTGGACTGGGGTATACAAAGTTAAAAATCACAAAATGCCAGGTTATAGTCCAACAGGTTTATTTGGAAGCACTAGCTTTTTGAGAGCTGCTCCTTCATCAGGTGATTGTCATCATTCATCTGAGTCATTAGAAATTGGAGTCATTAGAAATCATGAGGAAAACTCTCTGCTGGGTGGAGGTCAGACCCAGCAAAAAAGGAGACGGTTATGGTTGTTGGAGGCTAGTCATTTAGCTCCACGATAGCTCTGCGGGAGTTCCTCAGGGTAATGTCCTCGGCCCCACCACATTCAGTTGCTTTATCAATGACCTTCCCTCCATCAGAAGGTCAGGAGTGAGGATGTTCACCAATAATTGCACAATGTTCAGAACCCTTTGCAACCCCTCAGATACTGAAGCAGTCCACACAAGCGCCAGACATCAAACATTTCAAACAAGAGAGAATCTAACCATTGCCATTTGACACTCACCATTACTGTGATAGCATTACCATCACTGAGCACATCATTATTATGATCCTAGAGGTTACTGTTGACCTGAACCAGCCATCTAAATGTGCCTGCAAGGCCAGGTTGGAGTCTAGAGATCTTGCAATGAGTAACTCACCTCCTGACTCCCCAAAGCTGGTGCACTATTTGTAAGGCACAATGCAGGAATGTGAAGGAATGCTCCTTGCTTGCTTGGATGAGCATACCTTCAACAACATTTAACAAGCTGGAGACTATTCAGAGTCGGAAAGTGTGGCGCTTGAAAAGAACAGCAGGTCAGGCAGTGAGGAGTAAGAGAGTCGGCGTTTCAGGCTTAAGCCCTTCATCAGAAATTTCATTAGTATTTAGAAGAACAAGGGCAGCAGATGCCTGGGAAAGCTACCACCTATAAATGCCCCTCCAAGCCACTCACCATCCTGACTTGGAAATATATCACTGTCCCTTCAGCATTGCTGGGTCAAAATCCTGGAACTCTCTCCCCGCCCCTCCCCCCACACCCTCCAAAGGGTATTGTGGGTCAACTAAGCCAAACACATTGCAGTTGTTCAAGAAGGCAGCTCACCATCACTTTCTCAAGGGCAGATAGGAATACATGCAAGCCCAATCATAGTTAGAGTAGCAGGAAGCTGACATTCCCAGTGAGAACGCAGTAACTGGCTGCTTCCTTCCTCCCCCTGCCTGTGAACGCGCAGAGTCATTGAGTCATAGAGATGTACAGCACTGAAACAGACCCTTCGGTCCAACTCATCCATGCTGACCAGTTATCCCAACCCAATCTAGTCCCATTTGCCAGCACTTGGCCCATATCCCTCTAAACCCTTCCTATCCAGATGGGTTTTAAGTAGAAGAACGTGAGGACTGCCGATGCTGGAGATCAGAGCCAAGAGTGTGGTGCTTGAAAATCACAGCAGGTCAGGCAGTATCTGAGGAGCAGGAAAATTGACATTTCAAGCATAAGCTCTTCATCAGGAATGAGGCCTCATTCTCAGCACCACACTCTCTGCTCAGATGCCTTTTAAGTGTTGTAATTGTGCCAGCCTCCACCAGTTCCTCTGGCAGCTCATTCCCTTCAGGTCCCTTTTAAATCTTTCCCCTCTCACCTTAAACCTATGCCCTCTAGTTTTGGACTCTCCCACTTTGGCTATTTATTCATGTCCCTCATGATTTTATAAACCTCCATCACGTTACCCCTCGGCCTCTGATGCTCCAGGGAAAATAGCCCCAGTCTATTTAGCCTCTCCCTATAGTTCAAACCCTCCAGTCCCGGCAACAGCCTTGTAAGTCTTTTCTGCACCCTCCCTAGTTTAACAACTTTCCTCTGTGGAAATCCTGGCAAAATGACAGAAATTCACGGCCCATAAATACAAATTAGCTGTGCAGCAGAACAATGTGCAAGTTAAAAGAGACACCTCACTTTTAACCATGAGCTTTAATCTGTAGTTGCAATTTAGCTGAAATAATGCGCAGGGATATTGTTGCAGACAGCTTTTCATCTTTTCAGATGAGTTTGAGATCAAGCAAATTGCTGCAAGAACATCTGAATTCTTTTAAAAATTCTCTTCATGATGAAAAGCGTCACATGGTCCTGAGAGTTATTTCGACGGATGTGACTGCAGTGCAGTGTACACGCAAAAGTTTGAAAAGTGTGTAAAACCAATACATAACTATCGGATGTGCCCATGAAGGAAGAAGGTTCCCACTAGGACATCATAACAATTTTGAAAAATAGACCTCTCATTCTCTAAAATACGTTTCGAGCAGGAAGTGCAGTGGATGTGCTGAAGTTCAAATGGTTCCCTCCACTCAGGGATCAGAGCTCACAAAGTGCAGGCAATAATATTCCAAAATTACTGTGAGCAACGTTCTAAAGTGAACATTTCATAGGCAGCATAACGTGTGCCAAAGAGATTTGGCAAGATGGCAGACAGACTGGGAGAATCAGACTCTGTGTGTGCAACAGGAAATGGATCCAATATTCAGTGAGGGGCAGGAAGTTGCCAACAAGGGAAATCCACCAATTGGTAGCAGGATATCAATTTGACTCATTAAGGAGTTACAAGGCCAATTATTCCAGAGCCAGAGTGACTTAACATCAGCTTGTGCATTTAGTTGGTCTTGCACCTACTTCCAATAGTAGTGAAATACTGCAGATGCTGGAAATCTGAACCAAACACAGAAAAAGCCAGGGAAACTCAGCAGGTTTGGCAGCTTCTGTGGAGAGAGGGAAATGGAGTTAACATTTTGAATCCAGTGTGACTCTTCTTCAGAGCTCAAAATGTTAACTTTATTTCTATCCATAGATTCTGCCAGACCTGTTGAGTTTCTCCAGTGTTCTATGTACTTGTTGCACTCATCTCCCATGGCCACAACAGGCTGTCCAGTGTTCCATGCAGGGTGAGTCTGTGGCCTATTTGTGGGGAGGGATAAGGGGCTCCTTCATTCATGGTCATCAGGGTCCAATCTAGGAAACCAGCATCAGGAAGAGATAGGGATTGCTGATGGCCACTTGCTGTCTAACCCCTCCCAATCACTGGTGACACGCTGCCCTCAATCTCCTACCTCTCTCCTGGAGTGGGTGGGGAGCATTTATAATCCCTGGTGAAAGCCTGTGTGCATTACTGGCAGTGGGCAGCAGCCCTTGAATTTCCACTTCTCCGGAAATTGATGAAATGGAAAGACCAACATGGTCCAGCGGAGCTTTTGATCGGTTTGAAATTTTGTTGGGTTTGCTGTAGAAAGGTGATGCAAGATTCCAATCAGTTTTCCACCTGGGACCCCCACCTTCCACCCTGTGTACTTGTATCAATTTCACTTATCTGGTTGAAATCAATAGGAATTCATAAAAGGTAACGCTTTGATTAACATGACAGGAGAAGAATTTGACACAGATGCATTTTGTTACTACAATAACAATGTTGAGAAGTGAATGTTGTAAACAAGTAGGAAGGACAGTTTAAAGGAAGGTCAGGACTGACAGACTGGGCTTCCATTGATTAGAATTTTAAGTTACTAGAGATAAATGCACCCACCTCAAGGTGCTTTGAATTTATAAACCAGTCCTGAAGAAAATCTTAATCTTGGGCTTGAGCAGTGATATGCTGATGGTTTTCCATTGAGCTGAACCTGTCATCAAGTGGATGCAAGGCCAGAGAAGAAAAGTAAATTACTTTGAACTGTTATAGTTTCCTTAAGGAGTTTGAAGCTCCATTGACACCATCAGGTATGCCCGGTCTCAGGCATTCCTGCCTCACGCATAATGCCAATCCTCGCCACGATCGGATCCTTCTGCCACCCAACAGTGGCCTCCTCTGGCCTGCTCGCAAGGACCAGGCTGCTACTTCCTGCTTCTTATGTTGGCCATTGATGCTCTCACATTGCCTGGGCATTCCTGTCGAGCAACCTTGAGCCCAAATGGCCACACACTGTCAGAACTTACTCAAAAAGGCCTGCCTTTAGTCTGTAAACATACAGGAAAGGTTTACCGGGGTATTGCCTGGAATGGGGGGATTTTAGTTATGAAGAAAGGTTAGATAGACCGGGTTTGTTTTAACTGGGGCACAGGAGGTTGAAGTCTAACCTGATAGAAGTCTATAAGATTGCGAATGGTATGCATAAAGTGGAAATTATGAGGCTTTTTCCCAGGGGGTGGGGTCAATTGCTAGGGTTCAAACACAGGTTCAAAGTGCAAGGGGCAGCAGGGCTGGAGGGGGAGAAGTGGGAAGTTTAAAAGAGATGTGTGAGGCAAGTTTTTGACACAAAGGATGGTGAGTGTCTGGAGCGTGCTGCCAGAGGAGGTGGTGGAAGCAGACACAATAGCAGCATTCAAGAATCACCTGGACAAACACACGAGTAGGAAGGGAATAGAGGGTTATGAATCCTGTAAGTGAAGACAGTTTTAGTATAGAAGGGCCAAATGTGTCAGTGCAGACTTGGAGGGCCGAAAATCCTGTTCCTGAGTTGTATTGCTCTTTACTCTTTTTCCTTGTGAGCATTGTCCTGCTTCACAGCCAATGTGAATGATGGGTCAGGAAAGCAAAAGTGACTAATCACTTACCACAATGGTGCAAAAATGGGAATTATTGATTGTGGAAATCCTACTTGACAGCCTCAGAGCTGAAAGCTCTTCTCAAGGACAGCTAACTCACCAATTCAACGGGACTGACAGCCATTCTCATATCTCCTACACCAGCACAGGGAGCTGCCATACCAATCAATTATCACAGTGAGCAGTGTCTGACTAATACAAAGTCGTAGAGGTAGGGAGCCATCAGATAGAAAGTCAGTACATGGCCCAGGGTAGCCAAAGTACGTCTTAGCACCCACCCTCGTAAGGGAATCAATTGATAATCAGATAATTACATATTCATTTCATTTTATGACATATTATGTTTCAAAGCATGAACATCTGTCTTTGAGTTTGTAAACATTATTATGAAGCTCTTAGAGTAATTGCGAGCATAATGTTACAAGATGATCAGTTAAATTTAGCAGAGTACTAGATAGTGATGAGGATAGTTATAGAGGCATCAGGATAACAGAAAGGATGGTGAAATAGACTGAAACGTGGCAGGTGAATTAGTCAAGAAAGAAAGAAAGTATGAGTAACAGAACAGATGAGTAACAGAGACACCCTGGCGTCCATGTATAATTCTGGGCCAATGTGAAGGTCTTTAAATGGGTACAGAGGTGGTTTAACAGGACATCATAGGAATGATGTTTATGAGAAGAGGTTGGCACAGTTAAAACTATTCTCAACTATTCATAAAAGACTAAGAGGTGACCTCATGGAGATTTTCAAGATTGTGAGAGATTTTGATTGAGTACATGGAGAAAAACTCTGGCAAGTGGATCAATAAACAGGGATCACTGATTCAACAACAGCAAATGATATAGAGAGGACTTCAGAAGGATATTTCTTCAGTCAGAGAGTTGCTGGAATCTGAAACACAGCACCGGAAAATGTGGAGCTCATTCTATAAATAATTTGAACTGATTTTGGGGGGGTTTGATGGATAATTGATGATGAAGAATTTACAGACGGATGTAGAGATATTGAGATGAAGCATAATCAAACTTTCAAAGTGGGAGACTGTGAGGTCTGCAGATGCTGGAGATCAGAGTTGAGAGTGTGTTGCTGGAAAAGCACAGCAGGTCAGGCAGTATCTAAGGAGCAGGGGAATCGAAGTTTCGGGCCGGAGCCCTTCATCAAGAATGCCCAAAAACGTCAAACTTTTAAAGTGCCAGCACGGGTGTGATGGGCTGATAGGCCTCCTTTTGTAAGTTTCTTGGATTTAGAATAAGACTTTTAATTCAAGCATCCCATAGAAAGATGTCCTCGAACAGTTGAAAGAGAAAGGTGATAAGATTTTCAAAGTAGATACTGAAAGAAACACAAGACAGGCAAAGAAAAAAAATGATAGATTGCTAACACATGAAAGGATCGTGAAAAATCAATAGAGAAAACAGATAGTCAATGGCTTTGCAGGACTGTTAGAGACTTAACTGAAATGTAAACACTGAAAATTGCTGGTGTGAAAGATGAGACAAGGGAACGCTATCAATGACATTGACAAAATAAGCGAAGGATGGATGAAGTATTATGAGCAGTTACTGAGAAACACCAAACAAAGAATATTATTCAAGCAACTCAGCAAAAAAAACTGCTCCACTAACTCTGCTTCAATTTATAATTAACAAAATAGTTGAATGTGATAATTATTTCAGTGCTTAAGTAGCAAAGGAGATAAGGCACACACACCGACCAATTGTGAATTTTACAATGTACCATGCATTTCAGTTCAAAATCCTCAGCCCTGCTCACTTCAATATCTTGATTTGCCTCTGCATGAAATTGAATGTATAGCAAGGTTCCAATGGCCCAGGCTATTTCCATACTGCACACGCATGCTCTTCCACCTACTTCATCAAACACTAGCAGCATTTAATTTCATTTTGCTTTTCCTCCTATGTTTATCGAGCTTCCCCTTAACTGCACCGATGCTACTTTATTACTTTCATTCATAGAATATGGGCATCGCTGGTTAGGCCAGCACTTATTGCCCATCTCTATTAGTCCAGAGGACAGATAAGAGGCAACCACATTGCTGTAAGTCTGGATTCTCTTGTAGACCAGACCAGGCAAGGATGGCAGATTTCCTTCCCTAAAGGGGTTAAACAAATCAACTGGGATTTTATGACAATCAATAGTTGGTTCATGGTTGTCATTAGGTTAGTTTTTTACCCCAGATTTTTATCGAATTCAAAATTTCATCATCTACCATATGACAGCTTAGTCTTTTAGTAAAATTTGACAGTGGTGCTGTAGATGGGAGTAGTTCTGAAAGAGTTACATTAGCTCCACCAATATGATCATGTTACATGAAATCTTTGAGTGGAAAAGCAGGGCTATACATTAACCTTCATTGTGAGCAGATGTATTCTGCATGGCACCAGAGAGTCCTTTGGAATTATGTCCTACTAATAATTTAAGTTGTACTTATTGTTGTAATGCAATGAACCATCATTCACTGTTCAATTTAGAATCCCCTGTCACTCACTGACTGATAACCTCCATCAATCAGACATCCATATGTTTTACCTCACTTACATGGTTACTATGCTGCACCTACAGCTTGCATAGCACACCAGATATTCACTAAGGAGAGGATAGCACACTTTCCTCTTTCTTTTTGGTGAAGGTGGTACACAAGAGGAAATGGGAATAGGTGTGTGGGGGGGGTGGTGAGGGGTATGTTAGTGGGGTGGGGGTTGGTTGAGTTGGAATGTACTTTGGTCATTATCCGAGTTATGTTCGATGCCAAGACTAGGACTGAGTAGTCATAAATATCTGGTCCAATTAGCTTGTGGCATTGCTTGAAAGTCACTGATAATGTCCCTCAGCAGAAAGCACTCCTTGTAGATGACTTAAACATGATCCAGGCATGGAAAAATACCTAAAACACAACAAATTGTAACAATAGCCTCAAGAAATACTCCAGCAATTAAGCCGCAAGTCAATGCTTTAAATAGCACAAATGGGGAATCTCATTATTTTGTTGAACACAGTTAGGAAAGTACATAATCTTGGAGCTTAGAAAGACAGGGCACATCAAATCACACTGACAGATATCGTGATGTGCCCATTGTACATGTGGCTGGCAATCATTTAATCCTCGCATACACAAATACACCATATAACTCACTTCTTACTTAAAGTATGCATGTGCATTTTAGACACCATTTTACTCGATTAAGTATCTCCATAGTGCACAAAAGCTGGGTGTTTCAGAGCCCTGGGAGCTTTGCACCTCAGAGGGTATGCACGTATGACAGTCATTGATGGTAGTATGACTTAACTGAGACAATAAGTTGTCCAAATGATCAAGAGAATTCAATGAACAAGGGTACTTTTGTCTGTATAATGTGGACTTTGGACTCCAGTGAACTTTGCAACATTATAAGCTGTAGCGATTGAAGGGTTAATCAGTGCAAATTCAAATTTGCAGAACATTTTTAATCACAACATCCTTTTGATTGTAATGAAGCAAAGACTGTGTGTGCTGGAAAGCTGAAACAAAAGTAAAAATAGCTGGAGAAACTCAGCATCTGTGGAGAGAAAGCAGAGTAAGCATTTTGAGCCCTTTGACCTGTCTTCAGAACACAAACATCCCTTTGTTTGTGCCTGATAAGAAACATGGCAAAATGCTAGATGCTAAGGCATCAGTTTAAACTTGTGATAGATGGGATACCTGTTAGATTCACACAAACTCAGTGGAATGTGGAGCTAGCTAAGTGGAGCAAAAGACATTGAACTTTGCATAGCCAGTCACTGATGATGCGTAAGCAATACAGGCAAAGACTCAGATGAAGATATAAACTCTGAAAGAAGGACAAGTGACAGGAAGAGCCTGGAACCAACACTCATGAAAGGACCCTTGGGACAGGGATCCAGTGATGAAACAAAGAACGCACAAACAGAGGCTGATCATTTCACATCTTAACAGGTAGTATTCTGTAAAAGCTGTAAGTACTTCTACTTTGTTATTTATTCACTAATGTTACAATAACAATACATTATTTAATCAACCTGTTCAAAGACAATATTACAAAACTCTGAAGCAGTTTGGACCTGAACCTGTGTTAAGCTGGCTAACACTAATGCACTAAGACTGCCACCACAAAAACACCTTCCTTGATCAAGAGTACCAAATTTCAACATTAACTCTCCAAAGCCTATCAATCATTTACAAGGCACAAGTCAGGAGTGTGATGGAATACTCCCCACTTGTCTGAATGGGTGCAGCTCCAACACCATATATCACAAAGCACCCGCTGCATTGCCATCAGCTCCATAAACATCCACTCCCTCCAAAATAAAAACACTCAGTGGCAGCAGGCTGTAGTCTTTATAAGGTCCACTGCAGAAATCCATTACTTTAGTTAGTACCTTCCAAACCCACAATCACTACTATCTAGAAGAACAAGGGCACCAGCATCATAGGAACATCACTACCTACACTTCATCTTCAAGTCACTCACCATCTTAAGTTGGAAATATATTGACGTTCTTTCAGTGTGGCTGGGTCAAAATCCTGGAACTCCCTCCCTAGTGGCATTGTTGGTCTAACTACACCAAATGGATTGTAGTGTTTCAAGAAGGCAGCTCACCACCACCTTCTTAAAGGCAAATGGGATACTTAATAAATGCTGGCCCAGCAACACCCACATCCCATAAATGAATGAATAAAAAAATGAGGTACATTTGTAAGCAATCATAGCTTGGTATATTTGTGTTAGCAATCCTAAGCATTCCAAAGTGATTGCAGCTTGTTAACATTCTGTATACAAGCATAGAGGCACCAGGTGCGGTTTCTTACAGGTTATGACATAAATAACTATAAACAAATCTTACTTCGAATTTTCAATTTTCTTTTCCCAGGAGCTTTCCTCTTTCTATTTAATCTAGTCAGCTAACCTTCACTGTGATCATTTCCTAGTATCTCTGGTCCCAATCCACCAGGGTTATCAACTCTGGGAAAAAAATAACAAGAGTTGAGAAAGGTGATAAACTAATAGTCAACAACACAAGTAAGTAAGTGTAACAACATCGGAAGAAATACGAGTGAAGTGTAAACAAATTAAAATCAGTACATTAAAATGAAGGCTATTTCTCCAACAAGCCAAGGGTCATTTGAAAACACCTTCCAAATCTACAACAACTACCAACTGGATGGATAGCAGCTGAATGGGAACATTATCACCTGCAAATTCCCCTCTAATTCATACCCCAACCTGACTTGGAATTCTATTGCAGTGTTTTTCATTGTCTCTGGGTCAAACTCCTGGAATTCTGACCTTAACAGCCTCTACCTACTTGGCCGCTGTACTCAACACTTGGCCACTAAGATCCTGGGATCTCACCGAGATCACTTTGAGCTGTGGGGGGACATTGTGATCCACATTGTGTCAATGTGAAGACCAGCATTATCCCAACAACATGCAGGCCATCATCTGCAATGATAAGAATCTCAACAGACAGCTGGCAGGAATCACCATAGCCAAACTGTAGTCCCACACTCTATCCAGGACATGATACTGCCCATAAAAACCCAGCTCTAGTCTGATTAATGCCTTGTGTAATTTCAGCAAGACCTCTCCATTTTTATGTTTCATTCCCTTCATTATTAAGCCCAACTTTCCCTTTGCCTTTCCTATTACCTGTTAAATATACATGAGCCCCACCCCCTTCCAAGGAATCAGGACTACAACTCCACTGCTTCATCTTGAGCATACTTCCTTTGCTTCATCCACCAAGTCAATGACTCCTACTGCTCCCCTCTGTTGGGACTATATCCTCCACCCTTCACAGGGCTATGTAACCCCTTCACTCTGTGTCAGGACTGCACTGGCTCCTGCCCCTTCTTGGGTCTGCCCACCCATTTCCTTCCCATGTCTTCAGACTGTGCACCCCTGCCCATCCCCTCTCCCCTGCCTTGGGAACTCTACCCACACTGTTCCTCCCACTCACATCTTAGAACTACATCCCATTTTGCTCCCACAACTTGAGACTCAAGTCTGTTCAACCCCCAGTTTTGAGAACAATCCTGGCCCAGGTTTAGGTCTAAGTGCCATCCACCCTCCCGATTGCTCATCTCCCAAAGGCCTGGAATTCTTCTCCCTTTCCTGAAGTTTAGGACTCAGTTGTAAGGCTGCCCCAGAAGAGCTAATGACCTCTCATTCACATACCCCAAAACTGGCATACCCATTGACCAAATTTTCAAAGTGCCATCTAATTTGATGATGCAATTGTAAATACAAGATGCATGAATTGTTCTGTGGACTGCAAATTAATAAAGCAAAACAATACGAGATTAGCCTTATTGAGCTTTCAAAATTATGTCACCAGCATTTAACAGGAATGGTTTGGTAAAATCAAGCTTACAAAGTGGTATTTCTCCCTTGGTTTATTCTCAACTCTCAATAGGCTGAAGAACCTTCTGTGCACAAACCGATAGTTCAATTTGTCATTGCCAGCAGTCTGGTAAATTAGCCAAACTGGAATGGTGAGAGGTCACATGCATGACCTAGGCACTGCAATACAACAAAAGCAAAATACTGATGATCCCAAAAATCTGAAATAAAAATAGGAAATGCTCTAAACACCCACTATGCCTGGTTGTGTCTTTGGAGAGAGAAACCAAGTCAAAATTTAAGGTTTTCATCAACACACAGGTCTTGGTGTATTTCTTGCGCTGTCAGGACTAGCAGAGAAAGGATTTTTTGTGAGGTTTGCTTAGGACGCAATCTTGAGTTCAGTCAGTCAACCAGAGCCACAGCATATGCCCATTTGTCCCTGATCTTTAGAGATTTCATTGCAGGAAATGTTCCCCTGGACAATTCTATGCTGATGTCCCCCATGTAGGACGTGAGCTTCGAAAAAGATCTAAGCATCTGAGAAGAAGACGCAGTAAAGTATCAACAAAGAGTTACAGTATTTGTGGAGTAAAAGGTTAATTATACCTTTACTCTAAGAATAGTTACTGAGTAATATGTAAGGAGCTGTGTCAGAGCGGTGTGAGACCATATGGAACTGGAGCCCGAGCCTGTAGGGTTCCAGAACATGCCCTTTTTGACTGTCCCTTGTGTAACATGCTCGTTATGTGCAAACACAAGAGTGTAAACCTAATCATACTTCAGTATCTTTAGCCAACAGTGCAATAGACTGTGGGAGTTGAGAGAACAAAATTATATATATGAGCAATCTTACTAATAAATAAATTCACACACCTCTGCTAAACAGCAAGTGGCCAAATGTTCTGACACAAAGATTAAGAACACTAATTTCTGTTCTCTTTATGTAAAGCAGATAACTTTGATGAAGAGATTGGAAAGTGAAGAACTCTTAGTGTTATTTTGCAGAATAGTGGATGTACAACAGTTCCAGGATTCTGCTTGTGAGGCCTTTATCTATCAGCATTCATTACGTGTACATTTTTAAAAATCCTGCATTAGTCATGAGGCATCTTTCTTTGTAAGTAGGTGGCATTATAGCAATAGGCAAACTGCTGTCACATCAAGGTGTAGCAGAACAGTTCACATCAAACAAAGCTTACCAGACCCTTGACTAACTGTGAGTGACACCACAGGATGTCAGCGATGCATAAAACAAATTGAACAGAGTTCACAATCAAAGTACTGTTTGAGTGGTTTTGCTCCATTTTGAAACAATACTGTGTACCTGACATCATACCTTAATTATTAGCAATATTTTGTTGAAGAGCGCAATGCTATAATTCAGAGTAAATGGATTGGAAAATCTTACAGGCTCTTTAGTGGTTTTACAGGGTCACAATCAGTCATTTACCAGATTGAATGCATTCCACCAGGCAATCCCACAGATTGTTGCTGAAGAAGTGAGACTGACCACAGCAGTAAAGGACATTGGGATTAAACAGCTGATATATTCAAAGAACACAACCCTCGTAGCTGAAATAGGAGGAATCTCTTCAAACAAAGAGACAAAATTATTTTTAAACTGTAAACTGGTGTGAGGATTAAACAAAGAAATAAAGCTCATGGTAATTAATTGTAAAATATGCACAGACATTAAAACAGAAAATCAATAAATTCACACATCATGGCAGTATGATTAATCAGGTATTATCTGTAGCAAGGACATAGTTGGAGCAATCAGATTTGCAAACTTTGCCATTAGTGATCTTTAGTGATTCACAGAAGGACAACACTTTTCAATCAATTTAAACAATGATCACTCAATTTGTGTGTCATACCCAATTCAATTTGTGTTGAGAGGTGTGACATTGATGTATAAATAAATTACAGGATGTGGAGTGTCACAAAGCTGGTCCTTTTTTTTCTAAAAACTGCTCCTTTTCTCAAGGATACTATGTCCTTGGTTTTCTTCAGTGGGGTCGTATACAGCTCCCAGTTTCGATTAGACTCTTTGGTACAGAGATGAAAAGGTATTGAGAGGCCTTTTTGTTTTTATGTTAGCAGATGAGACTTCAGGCCAAAGTGGTCATGTTTTAGAAGTGACCTGTATAATGAAAGGGGTGTGGTCAGCTCTCCAGCTGAGCAGTTCAGTCAAGAACTAGTAGGAGTTCAGCTGTGTAGAAACAGACTCTCCCTCTCCTTCTGCTCTTCTAACTTCAACCTGTAAGCATTTGTTCCATTTTTACTGTTTTTTAAGGGGGTTTGCTTATTGGAACTGTTGTCTTTATTTGGAACAGCATAACTAAGTTGAGTTTGGATAAACTGAGTTCTGTAGGGGTTCTTTATTCTGTTCTTTTGTTTCATTGTGTAATTTTGTGAGTAACCTTTTGTCTGTTTTAAAGCCTGGTAGTCAACTTAGCTAACTTACTCCGGGTAATTTTCACTGTACACTTACTGAAACAAATTGCAAAGTTATGGTCTCGGCTGCCTGCTTAAGAATGTTTTGAGTGGTCTGACTTAGTCCATAACAGATTGGGGGCTTGTTTAGGATTTTAAACTGCGGGTGGTAGTGTCTTTATTTCAGGCGTTGGTTTGGTTGGGTAGACAAAGCTTATGGTCGGGATTATCCAGATGATTGGGATAAGGGAGTTCTGTTTGTACTTTTTGCGTCAGCAATGCACCAAGTGAATTGACCAAATTCAGTCGATTTGAATTAATTTTGGTGCATGAAGTAAGAGGATTGTTAAAATTGATTCAGGAGAAATTAATAAGTCAGAATTCAGAGACCACCCATTTGGAATATGTATCAAATTTTAGAGAACGATTAAATAGAGCTGGGGAGTTGGCTAGATTGCACTTAAAAGTATCACAGCATATAATGAAACAGGAAGTGGATAAGAAATCACAAATTCACAATGTTGCAATTGAAGATAACATATTGGTGTTACTTACAGTAACAGGTGAGCCTTTACAGCAAGGTTTAGTGGACCTTATCAAATCAAGAGAAAATTGAGCGAGGTGAACTACTTGATAAGGACTCCAGACAGGAAGAAATTTCACAGAGTATGTGAATATGCTCAAAAGGTATTTTGATAGGGAAGCTGAAAGTGTTAACGATTACAGCACAGAAGGAAGAACCAAGTTCAGAGGACTCTGAATTGGACATTCCTCAAATCAAATTGGATAGCGAGGAAGTTGTCAAAGATTGGGATAAATTATTGAGTTACTTTCCACAAGAAAATCAAAATGACATAAAAGAATTATTACTATCATACGGGGAGATATGCAGAAATAAACTGGGAAGTACTACCTAATCGTCCATGATGTAGTGATAGGTGATGCTGTTCCAATTAAGCACCTTCCTTATAGGGATAATCTTCTAAAGTTGGCACAGGTTCAGAAGGAATTAGAATGCATCCTCCAAAATGGCATAATCAAAGTGAGTTACAGTGAGTGGAGCTCAGCAATAATCATGGTGCCAAAGCCAGATGGTACCCAACGGTTATGTGTGGACTATTGCAAAGTCAACATCGTTAGAAAGACTGATACATATCCAATTCCACAGTTGGAGGACTGTGTCGCAAAAGTGGGACAAGTAGCTTATATTTCTAAGTAGGACTTGCTCAGAGCCTACTGGTAAGTACCTCTGAAAGAGAGAGCAAAGGCAATTTCTGCTTTTGTAACACTAAAATGGACTACATCAGTTCAAAGTCTTGCCATTTGGTATGAAAAACGCTCCAGCCACACTTCAGAGACTAACTAATAGGGTCATTGCCGGATTACCCAACTGTGTGGTGTATATTGATCATCTGATGTCTTTTAGTCACTCATGGAAAGAACATTTACAGCATTTATTGGACTGATTTAATCGACTGTGGAAGGCAGGCTTGGTGGTAAACTGAGCTAAAAGTGAATTTGCCAAAGCCCAAGTCACTTTCCTGGACCATGTTATTAGACATAGACAAACGGCCCCATGTGATGTGAAAACAAAAGTAATTGGGGAATTTCCCACACCGTTGATGAGAAAAGCAGTACCACGGTTCCTGGGATTGAATGGATTTTACCGGAAGTTTGTGCTGACCTCTAGCAGTGTGGCTGCTTCATTCACCGAATTGTAAAAAAAGGCAAGAAGTTTCAGTGGACAGTGGACTGTCAAAATGCATTGATCGCCTAAAAACCATGTTAACCACTGCGCAGTATTAGCAACACCTGATTACACGAAGCCTTTCAAGGTAGCTATCGATACCAGTGATGTGGGTGTTGGTGCAGTGCTCCGGCAGGAGGATGACAAGGGAATAGAAAGACCCATTGGGTATTTTTCCAGGAAGTCGAACATTCATCAACAGAAATATTCAGTGGTGTAGAAAGAGACTTTAAACTTGATGTTGGCCTTTCAACATTTCAGTGTTTATATTATCAGCAATGCATCTGAGACAATCTTATACACTGATCATAACCCATTGATTTCTATGGAAACAAATTAAGGACAAAAATGCCAGACTGTTTAGATGGAGCTTATTGTGGCAGCCATTCAATTTGCGTGTGTGGCAGGTCGCGAAAACGTGATTGCTGATGCATTATCGAGACTCGAATGAGATTCGGTGGCGGGTGCGCCACGGCCTGAATTTACAAGTGGTTGTGCATGTTTGGTTGTTGATCGTTAGTATAGTGTATATGTGTGTTTAAACTACTAACTGGGTTTTTGAAGGGTTTTAAAAATGAAGGCATCTTTTGATGATGATTTTTTAAGGGGTGAGTTGGTCTTTGTTTTCTATCAAGGATACTGTGTCCTTGGTTTTTTCAGAGGGGTAATATACCACTCTTTATGCTGATTAGTCTGGTTTGGTTCAGAGATGAAAGGGTATTGAGAGGTCTTTTTGTTTTTACATAAACAGATGAGACTTTAGGCCAAAGTGGTCATGTTTTAGAAGCGACTTGGATAATGAAAGGAGAGTGGTCAGCTCTCTAGCTGGGCAGTACAGTCCAGAACTAGTTAGGAGTTCAGCTGTGTGGAGCAAGGCTCTGCCTCTCCTTCTGCCCTTCTATCTTCAACCTGTAAGCATTTGTTCCATTTTTATTGTTTTTAAAGGGGTTTTGCTATTTGGGACTGTTGTGTATATTCGGAACAGCATAATTAAGTCTAGATTGGATAGACTGAGTTCTGTAGGGGGTTCTTTATTCTGTTGTTTGTGTTTCATTGTGTGATTTTGTGAATGAAGTTTTGTCTGTTTTAATACCTGGTAGTCAACCTAGCTAACTTACTCTGGGTAATTTTCACTGTACACTTACCGAAACAAATTGCCAAGTTATGGTCTGGCTGCCAGCTTAAGAATGTCACAAGTGGTCTGGCCTAATCCATAACAGTAAAAAGGACAGATATGGTAAGTGTGACCTTAATTTTAGCATTAAAAGGTTAATCGTGGTGCAGTGCTCGTGGCCCTGCTACTGAATCAGGTTGAAGTCCCATCTACTCTGGAGGTGTATCATAACATATCTGAATGGGGGAAATTAAAAATAATTGTTTTCCTTCTGTTAGAAAACACACATCCCCACATTGCTAGTCTTCACCCATTGTTTTCAGCCATGATCAGTTGTTTCTGGCTTGTAATGTATCAGAATCCTAACCTAAGTATGAACAGCAAATTACATGAGTGATTACACGGCAACATTTTCTGGTTCTCCAATAGAAAGTGATTGATTTTAAAGAGGAAAAGGGTCAGGTATAGACAAGATAGATCTAATGAATCCTTAGATGAGTATAAAGGCAGGAGGAGTATATTTAAGAGGGAAATCAGGAGGGCAAAAATGTGACATGAGGTAGCTTTGGAAGATAGAGTTAAGGAGAATCCAAAAGGTTTTTACAAATACATTAAGGACAAAAGGGTAACTAGAGTGAAAATAAAACTCCCAAAGATCAGCAAGGCGACCTTTTTGTGGGGAGCTGCAGGAGATAGGGGAGATACTAAATAAGTATTTTGTATCAGTGTTTACTGTGGAAAAGGACATGGAAGATATAGAGTGTAGGGAAATAGATGGTGACATCTGGAAAAATGTCCATATTACAGAGGAGGAAGTGCTGGATGTCTTGAAACACATAAAGGTGGATAAATCCCCAGGACCTGATCAGGTGTACCCTAGAACTCTGTGGGAAGCTAGGGAAGTGATTGCTGGGCCTCTTGCTGAGATATTTGTATCATCGATAGTCACAGATGAGGTGCCGGAAGATTGGAGGTTGGTTAACGTGGTGTCACTATTTAAGAAAGGTAGTAAGGACAAGCCAGGGAACTAGACATCGGTGAGCCTGGTGTTTGAGGTGGACAAGTTGTTGGAGGTATCCTGAGGGACAGGATTTTCATGTATTTGGAAAGGCAAGGACTGATTAGGGATAGTCAACACGGCTTTGTGTGTGGGAAATCATGTCTCACAAACTTGATTGAGCTTTTTGAAGAAGTAATAAAGATGAGGGAAAAGCAGTAGACATGATCTATATGGACATCAGTAAGGTGTTCGACAAGGTTCCCCATGGGAGAATGGTTAGCAAGGTTAGATCTCATGGAATACAGGGAGAAATAGCCATTTGGATACAGAACTGGCTCAAAGGTCGAAGACAGAGGGTGGTGGTAGAGGGTTTCTTTTCAGACTGGAGGCCTGTGACCAGTGGAATGCCACAAGGATTGGTGCTGTGTCCTCTACCTTCGTTATTTATATAAATGATTTGGATGTGAACCTCTCCAGGAGGTATAGTTAATAAGTTTACAGATGACACCAAAATTAGAGATGTAGTGGACAGTGAAGAAGGTTACCTCAGATTACAACGTAATGTTGATCAGATGGGCCAATGGGCTGAGGAGTGGCAGGTGGAGTTTAATTTAGATAAATGTGAGGTGCTGCATTTTGGGAAAGCAAATCTTAGCAGGACTTATACACTTAATCGTAAGGTCCTGGGGAGTGTTGCTGAACAAAGAGTCCTTGGAGTGCAGGTTCATAGCTCCTTGAAAGTGGAGTTGCAGATAGATAGGATAGTGAAGAAGGTGTTTGGTATGCTTTCCATTATTGGTCAGAGTTTTGAGTACAGGAGTTAGAAGGTCATGTTGCAGCTGTACAGGATATTGGTTAGGCCACTGTTGGAATATTACATGCAATTCTGGTCTTCTTCCTATCGGAAAGATGTTGTGAAATTTGAAAGGGTTCATAAAAGATTTACAAGGATGTTGCCAAGGTTGGAGGATTTGAGCTATAGAGAGAGGCTGAACAGGCTGGGGCTGTTTTCCCTGGAGCATCGGAGGGGCATGGATAAGATAAATCAACAAAGTCTTTTTCCTGGTGTGGGGGAGTCCAGAACTAGAGGGGATAGGTTTAGGATGAGAGGGAAAAGATATAAAAGAGATCTAAGCCGCAACTCTTTCACACAGAGGGTGGTACGTCTATGGAATGAGCTGCCAGAGAATTTGGTGGAGGCTGGTACAATTGCAACATTTAAGAGGCATCTGGATGGGTATATGAATAGGAAGAGTTTAGAGGGATATGGGCCAAGTGTTGGGAAATGGGACTAGATTAGGTTAGGATATCTGGTCAGCATGGATGGGTTGGACCAAAGGGTCTGTTTCTGTGTTGTACATCTTTATGACTCTGTGAATCTATATGAGGCATTAGTTCCACATTTGTACTGTCGGCTGGCTGGCAACAGTTTATGTGAAAGCCTGCAGAAGATAAGCTGTCACTTCAACCTCTCCATCAGACAGTAGGCAATGTAATGGCAGTCTAAAAGAGAGGGAAAAAATAACCTTTAAAATGGGGGAGCAAAATACTCAGGACACAATCGGAGCCCTTTCAGTCAAAGCTGCTACCTATTCTCTGGGTTATTTTATAACACATGCTGTTTTTAAAGCTATCATTTCTTCTGCATTTACTAAAGAGGACAGATCCTGACTTGTTGTTTTTTGCAGAGGTGACACAGCGATGATTGAAAGCCATGTGCCAATGATGATAGTCTCTCATCTTCTTTTCTAAAAACTCAATTTTAAACATAGCAGGAGCGTGATTAAAGTTTGACTGGAGAGGTCACCAAAACCTTCTGCTCTTCTTTTCCAGCTCATTTGAACTTTTCCATTTTTTTGGATATAATTTTCCCTTTTAGCTTCTGTTGTGCTTCTTAACATTTGCTTACAGAATATAATAAACATTAATAAAAGCAAAATATTGCAGATGATGGATGTTAAAACATTAATCCCGGTTCAGTTGGAAAATCATGACTTTAAAATAGGGTGGAATATGTTGTGGTAGCCTCCTATTGGGTGGAACTTGAATTATTGGGTGTGTCCTGTGACTGCTGCACTCCTGGGAAAGGGGTAAGTTTTAGAACTGTTGTATTCCACATCAGCCACAAAACACTGGAACAAGTTCCATTAAAAATTTGTTGCTTTACTTGGGTGGATAAAAGTGGTGGTCAGCTCAGGTGGGTTGACTGCCAGGTTTATTTTATTTTTATATGTGCTTTGTTTTCACTATTGTTTTGCATTTCCTTATCTTTTGTTACCTGTTTGAATGCAAAATACATGTCAAGAATGACACTAACAGCAATCCACTGATGCTAGTTAGATACCAGATCATCCAAATTCAAATGTTCTTGCCGAATACATCATAAACACTGTACATTTGCACTTTATGCGACTGAGTATAAGACTACAGATTTCACATCATTTTAAAGGTTGCAAATCATTTAATTGCCACTTCTAGGCAGCACAAAGAGTAAAATGGCCAGCGAAATGCCACTTTTAATATGACAGAGAGAACAGGATTTAACAAATATATTACATTAAAATGAAATTCAGCATCTGTAGTATTTGTCCATGCATTGATTTGAAATGGGCACTGCTGGGAATGAGTCTCAGAGAGACATTTTTAATTCTCATCTAATTAATTCATGGCATGAGGGCGTAACTGGCTAGGCCAGCATTTACTACTCATTCCTAATTATCCAGAGGAGCAGCTAAGAGTCGGTCACATTACTATGGGTTCAGAGTCATGTGTAGGCCAGACCTAAAGGGGATTAGTGAACTTGAAGGATTTTTCAGGCAATGGATTCACAGTCATTATTTAATTTTAAATTGTTTTTTGAGTTCAAAGTCCACTATCTTCCATGGCAGGATTTGAACCTGCGTTGCCAGAACATTATCCAGGACTGTGGATTAACGGTCCAGCAATAATACCACTAGGCCATTGCCTTCTCTCATGGAGGAGAAAATGAAGACTGCAGATCAGAGTCAAGAGCATGGTGCTGGAAAAGCACAACAGGTCAGGCGGCATCCGAGGAGCAGGAGAATCGACGGTTAGGGAAGGGCTTTTGCCTGAAACGTCGATTCTCCTGCTCCTCGGATGCTGCCTGACCTGCTGTGCTTTTCCAGCACCACACTCTCGATATGAATGCAGTCTAGCAAAACAACAAAAACAAGCTGTAAAACCCCTATAGGAATGTAAAAAGGAAAGGTTTGGTTAAGACAAATGTGGGTCCATTACAGGCAGAGTCATGAGAATTTATCACCAAACAATCAAACCAAAAGAACTGCAGATGCTGAAAATCAGTTTAAAAAAAATGGAAATTACTGAAAAACACAGCAAATCTGGCAGTATTGTGGAGACAAAGCAGAGGCAACATTTCACGTCCAGTAATCCTTTGCTTTTTCTCCACAGATGCTGCCAGATCTGCTGAGGTTTTCCAACAACTTCTGTTTTTGATTCGGGAGAATTTATAATGCAGCATAATGGCAAAAAAATGATTCCAATTGGGCATTGTCAGCATTGATTTGTGAATGAGAAATTACATTTGACAAACTTGCTGGGGCATATGAAGCTGTTACTAACAAAATTCATAAAGGAACATTGGTGGTTGTCATAGACTTGAATTTTCAGAAGGTTTTTGGATTCAGAATGATTAGCTAAAAGGCAGTAAACAGATAGTAGGAATTGAGCATGTCATGCTCATATTGTCAGGCTGTGACTGGTGGGGTACTGCAAGGATAAGTACTTTAAAATAGTGATTGATAGGTTTCTGGTTCTGGGGATAGTGTGGGTAAAACGCATTGAAATGTTTGAGCAACCGTGATCATATTAAATGGCAGAGCCAGCTCAAAGAGCTGAATAACCTACTCCTGTTCCTATGTTCTTAATCCATACCAACAAACTGCTCCGAAAACTCTACTCACATTTTTATAGCTGTGATAAATTACATTACAAGAGCTGAGAAAATTTACAATGTTATAAAATAATCAGCAACTTTCTCACAAAATAACTCCTAACAATCTAGAAGAAAGGTAAATTCATTTTATAATCCAATATTAACAGATCCTTTTAAAAACATCCAGGATCCAAATTCAAAGCGAGATTGAAAATTAATTAGACCCTCTCAGGCCACACCCTATCTGTATGTAAGACCCATTGAAATCTATACCTATAAAAACAGCATTTCTAATGCTAGTTCACGCATTTAGAATTACATTTCAGAGCCTATATTCCATTCATGTTTGTATTTGTTTTCATATATCAAACAGTAAGCTAGCAACAAATGCATAGCAGGAGTCCTCCTCAATTATTGCAAAAATGTATTAAACTGATTGCCTTCCATATCAATTTTCTGAAAACACTTTGATTATTCATTAAACCATTCAAAGCCTGAAAAGGTTTATTTTAATTTTATCCTCATTTTGTTTCTGTGTAAAGAATAGTGTTGTTAATAATTGCAACCCAACACCCATCACCCATCCCTTATCAAACAGAATGCTTCATTTACTCGACTTAGTATTAAGCAAACATTATTAAACATGTCTGCAATAAATAAGAGACCTTTTAAATGCTTGATGATTATTTAATTTCACAATTTTCTAAGAGCTTTTTTTATTAAGTGATATGCAATTCTCAAACTGTACACCTGAGCTCCTCAGGATTTGGTCTATTAAATAATCAATTATTCCAGTTGTAACTGAACTCCACATACCCAGTCAGAACTTATCACAGAGCCAACAGTTTAATAGCTTTGATTGTTTTTCACGTTAGTTACTAGTTTTTTTTATCAACCTAAGGACCAGTTGCTACACACGCTAATCACGTCAGTAAATTGAGACAACTCAAATTCAGTCTGTAAATCAACTATTCTCTTATAAAATATGGAGAAAATCAACTTACTAAGAGCAAATATCATTTACCAGACCAATTCTATGCAATGTTCCAAATTAGCTAACATAAACAATGGATACCATTCACAAAAGTAGTATTCTGCTGTAGAAGTTAACTGTCAATTGGATAAAAGGTATTTTCAATCTGGGAGTGGGTGTACATTGGTGGGGGGTGTTGGAGGGGTGGGGGTCTGTACTAAGTAGTCACCATGAATCCATGATTTAATGTGACAGAAAATGAGAATCCAAATCACATACCTCCCTAGTTACCTATCCAAGTCAAAAGGTTTTAGCTGAAAATTCATGAAGTTTCACAACACAGCTCACAAATATCCAGCTGAAATCTCCTCACATGCTGGCATTTCCCATCCCAACAGTTCACACACTGCAAATCCCATGTTAAATTCCTTGGTTTCTCATCAAGTTCACATTAAGGTATGCCCTTAGTTTCCCTATTGCAATTTGCAACCTCACTTGCTTTCCACTGGGTAATTCAAGTGCCAGGTAAACCATATGCTATGTTTCTTCAAGGAGCAACACTGGTTCCACTGAATGTTGTGTTAATAAACAAAATTGTTAACAATTATTAATAAGAATCTTCATTTAGACAGAAATGATTGATAGATGCTTGAAACCTTTGGACCATTTAATTATACTCCACTGAATTCAGTCATTTCTTTCCAACTATACTGCTGCCCTGTGCCATGGGTATTGGCCAATTTGCCTAAACTATTCTGTAAAAGATATGATATTCCAGAATATTCCTTGAACATCAGTATGCTGAACATGATTCTGGTTACTCATTAGTAGTGAGTGATTCTCTTCTTTCATGAACAAGATGTATTGCCTCACTGGGTTAAACAATTTCAATTAAGCATTCTGGAAAATATGTTTTTTTTAAAAAAGTGTTCCTCATGTACATGTTCCTCATCCACGAGCTAAAGCATTATTGAATGCTTAACAGCTTATAGCCATATAATTTTAATAACTTGCACAATAAAAGGGAAAAAGGAGAATTAGTGAATAAAACAAGTGTAGAGTTAAATGTGATAACCAGTGACTTAACGTGTCCACTGTAAATATATGTTTCACCTCACTGGCTTCCCAACTGTAACAGCCGGCAATTATAGAATAAGCAGTCATTGTGACAAAAGAAGATTCTGACAGACTTTTGGCTACTGAAAGATTAATTAATGATTTTAGCATATGCATCAAATCAAATTTAAACCTTCAGAACCTAACCTGGGAAGCAAAGTGCCTAAAATGTTGTCGCGTATTTTTAGAACTGTCAGATGCGAGAATCTATATGAGCTATGGCTGCAGCTAAAAGGTAACAGTTTTGCAAAGTTCTTCTGGCAAATTGAAACTTTACATAGTTTTGCGGAGAAATCACAGGCCGTTCAACCCAACAGGTCTGTACTCGAGTCTACTCTCACCTTCTTCCTTCATCTCGCACCCTTCAGTTCCTGCCTGGACTCGTCGAGCTTTCTCGTTAAGTTATCAATACTATTCACAATGCAGCTCACTTGCTGCCCTTGCTACTGAGCTCTACATCTTCCCTTTAAAAACAATGTGAGCAGTGCTCCCCAATTTGGTTTCACATTCCTCTGTCTGCATTTGGGTGTTTCAAATTCCCTTAATGTAAAACTCCAGTGATTGTAGGGAATCGTTACAATTTTTGGAAAGTATCTTTGAAAGGTTGGTGGCACAGTGGTTAGCACTGCTGCCTCACAGCGCCAGAGACCCGGGTTCAATTCCCGACTCAGGCGACTGTGTGGAGTTTGCACGTTCTCCCCGTGTCTGCGTGGGTTTCCTCCGGTTTCCTCCCACAGTTCAAAAATATGCAGATTAGGTGAATTGACCATACTAAATTGCCCGTAGTGTTAGGTAAAGGGGTAAATATAGGGGAATGGGTGGGTTATGCTTCGGCGGGTTGGTGTGGACTTGTTGGGCCGAAGGGCTGGTTTCCACACTGTAAGTAATCTAATCTAAACCTAAAGAGGCAAGAGCGACAAACACAGATACCAAGACAAAACGATATTGTTGCAACACACCTTGAAGATGTTAACGTAGGGTACCGCCATTCAGATAGGGGGGAAAGAAACAATTCTTATCTCCCTTCAACAATGCTGCCATGTCACAGACCGATAATCTTCAAGATCACCACCTGATAAAATAATGGGCTTTATACATGAAGTTAAAGAAAACTGAACATTTTAAATGAGGGATTAGTTTTCTTTTTAAAACAAATTGCTGTCAGCTCTGAGCAAGTGCTACCCCGTAGCAAATGGGTAACTATGGAGATTTGTTGAATGAGACAAGCAGCACCTTGCAGCGACAGAGTCTCCAATGTGAATATTCTGATCAGGAATGGACACAGCTTTCCCTTTCCTCCCGCCCAGAAGTGAGGGATGAAACAGTGAACTGCCCTGTTAAAACTCTGCTATAAATCTGGTGGAGCAGAGTCATAATATCGAAATCAAGCCATCATTGTGGAGATTGGCTAATTAATCTGAATCACATTAACAGAGATTGATATGGATTCAGAAAACGCTTCCGACCTCATCCCGAACAGAGGAAGTCATTAGTTAGGCACCTGCCGTGTTTGGAGTTCCAAGCATTTTTTCATTCGAATTCCTTTTTTAAGAAAGTATTCTTCGAATGGTTTCTCTTAAGCTACCTGGTCAGATAGAATATAAAACTCTTAATTAGCTGAATGTTGGCAAAGTTTGAATAAAATGGTGCAATATACTAACGACAGAAGCAGCACGATGTGCCCTTGAAAACAAAAGAGACTAAAACGAAGTGGTGGAATAAATGTGACTTTTCCAGGCAACTGCTTTGGGAACCATACCCTTACTGTAACAGTTCTTGCGGAGAAAACAGAAATTTTCAGGAACTTACTATTCATTTTTGGAATAACCACCTGATGAAGGAGCAGCGCTCCGAAAGCTAGTGCTTCCAATTAAACCAGTTGGACTATAACCTGGTGTTGTGTGATTTTTAACTTTGTCCACCCCAGTCCAACACCGGCATCTCCAGATCACATTCCTTTTAGGGTCTCAGTTTATCCTCCTTGCTGAACTGTGCAATGCTTCTGGGGGGGAAAAAATGACCATTCTGTTTTCAAGACATCTAATATTCTGTTAAAGTACAAAGTGTGCCATACATCAGCAAGAAACTGCACAGTTGTAACTCGGAGATAAAAAAGAATAAGCTTTAAACACATAGTGGTTTTATGAGTAGATACAAATCCTGGCTGTGAACAACTCAGTACCACAATGATGTGGAGAGAAGAGAAAGTTCCCATTTCAGGTTAAGTAGAACAAAGAACAGTGGATCAAATAAAACTTGAAAAACTGCAGATGCTGGCAGTCTGAAACAAAAACAGAAATCGCTGGAAAAACTCAGGAGGTCAGGCCGCATCTGTGCAGAGAAAGCAGAGTTAACATTTCAAGTCCAGTGACCCTTCTTCAGAACTGACCGTAGTGAGGAAAAGGATGGTGATATGCTAGAAAAGAACTGGGTGGGGGGAATGTGGGGGAGGAGTACACAAAAGGAGCAGGAGCTCAGAGAGAGAGAGAAACCCCAGTGGATCAGTCAAAGGAATGGGTAAAGGTCAGCCTGGGAAATCGAATAGCTGCTAGTGGGGGTGGGGTAAGGAGTTGAGAGAAGGCGCTTAGGCCCTAAAATAATTGAATTTGATATTGTGTACTGAAGGCTGCAGGTTTCCCAAGCAGAAAACGAGGTGCTGATCTTCCAGCTTGCATTGAGCTTCACTGGAGCATTGCACCCTGCCAGAGACAGAGATGTCAGCCAGGGAATACTGGGGTGTTGATGTGGCAGGCAACTGGAAGCTCAGGGTCATTTTCATAGACTGAACATACACACAGTGGTATACTTCCAAAATTTTCCAAAGGCTGTAAAATGATTTGGACTATTGCATGAGGTCACAATTTAATGCAATTTATCTTATTAACTATATTCTATAACATGACACCAGGTTATAGTCCAACAGGTTTATTTGAAATCACAAGTTTTCAAAGCGCTGCCCCTTCATCAGCTGAGTTGTAGAGAAGCACATAAGCACTGCATTTATAGCACAGAGATCAAAAGATCACAGAAATGGTGTAAGTCAAGTGTCGACAGGTTGAATAACAAGTCTCTGAAGGTGATCAAAAGTGTCACATGGTGTGAGTAAGTTGTCAACAGCTGAATAACAAGCAAAAGGATGACTTATTGTGGCAGAGAGATAATTACAAAAAAAATTAAAATAAGTTGGTGCTGAAAACAAACCACACAGCTGGAATAACATGATAGCTATGAGAGTCACATGCCGAGGGTCTAACCAAAGTAACAAGTAATTCAGAACTATACAAACTAATTAAGGCAGAGAGATCATAACAAGTTATCGAGGTCCTGGTGTCAAAACAGGCCAGTATGGAAGATCTTACAGATAGAGAACAGTATGGTAGGGTCACATGTAGCGCGACATGAACCCAAGATCACACTTGAAGCCACCTTCATGGGTATGGAACTTGGCTATCAGTTTCTGCTCAGCGAGTCTGCATTGTTGTGTATCTCGAAGGCCGCCCTGGTGGATGCTTACCTGAAGGTTGGAGGCTGCATGTCTTTGACCGTTGAAGTGTTCCCCAGCTTGGAGGGAACATTCCTGTCTGGGAGATTGTCCATTGTGTCTGCATGGTCTCACTGATATACCATGCCTTGGAGCATGCTTTGAGGTAGACAACATTGGCCAAGTCATGTGAGTATCTGCTGTGAATGTGGTGGGTGAAGCATGGTAGGGGGCAGTGCTTCAAAAGCTTGTGATTTCAAATACACCTGTTGGACTATAACCTGATGTCCTGTGACTTCTGGTCTTGTCCACCCTAGTCCAACACCAACACCTCCACATCATAACTATATCCTGTAACGTTGGTCCTCAGCAACGTTTTCCCCTTTGTTCAAATAATTCTATTTCTTAAATTTGTAACTCCTAGGAAACATATTTTCTTATTTATTTGGCTAAATAGTTAAAATTACATGTAGCTAATAATTAATCTTTCAGGAGCATACCCATATTAATACAAGGTACTTTAATGTACACAGGACATAATGTCAACATAGTGATGACAGAGCTTGCTTGCCCTCAGTCAAAAGCAGATAAACCTTTCTGCTTGTATAAATTGGAGAGTCCAAAATTCAGCCCTTGGCATGTGCCAAATAGATCTCGAGGCAATAGTAGGTTTCCTAATCATTAGTTTTGTTCATCATAGTCAAAACTCATACTGATACTCAATGTTGGGACTCATAGCTAAATACTGGAAGCATGGTCATGGGCAATAGCAACATTCCTGGCATCAGAAAGCAATAGCGTTGAGGTTTCCTGATGAAGGGCTTACTTCCGAAACGTTGATTCTCCTGCTCCTCAGATGCTGCCTGACTGGCTGTGCTTTTCCAGCACCGCACTCTCGACTCTGATCTCCAGCATCTACAATCCTCACTTTCTCATAGCATTTAGGTTTACCTGGGTAGTTTCCATTTTAAACGTAGATGTAAGATTTTATAATGATGATTTATACCAATATCTGCTTTTTTATGATTTGGAGATGCCGGTGTTGGACTGGGGTGTACAAAGTTAAAAATCACACAACACCAGGTTAAAAATCTGCCTTTTTATGTTACCGGTAAATGGTCTATGAGATTATTTATGGAAAGACAATGAAATATGTGCTGTTTGTATGCCAGGTGAAAATTGACTTATGAAAAACTTCAATAATTTACACTGTAGCACTACTAACAACCCAGAACTTGCAATGGTTGTGTTACAAACAGTTGTATACAAATACAGTCTGTGGTTTAAAAACAAGGGCGTGCCATTTTCATGCATACAGATAGTCTGGGGAACATCCCTCCTCCTGAATGGGAAGGCACTAATCATATTATACCTCAAGGCTCACTTCCATGGAGCTGTTAGACAATGAGAGTAACAGGCTGTTACTGGCTGAAGCTCAATGGAAGGTATTTGATCAGCCCTCACTGGGAAGGCCCAGGAGCCAATAATGACCAATGAGAGGGTTGGGGCTCGAAGTAGAGGTGATTTAGATTAGATTAGGTTACTTACAGTGTGGAAACAGGCCCTTCAGCCCAACAAGTCCACACCGACCCACCGAAGCACAACCCACCCATACCCCTACTTTACCCCTTCACCTAACACTATGGGCAATTTAGCATGGCCAATTCACCTGACCTGCATGTGGTTGGACTGTGGGAGGAAACCGGAGCACCTGGAGGAAACCCATGCAGACACGGGGAGAACGTGCAAACTCGACACAGTAATTCGCCTGAGGCGGAAAATGAACCCGGGTCTCTGGCGCTGTGAGGCAGCAGTGCTAACCACTGTGCCACCATGCCACCCATAAAAGGGGAGGGAAGTAGGAATCAAGGACCTGCTTCAGACAAAACCAACCCTGCAGTGAGATTCTCAGAGTGGTGTTAGTTTCCTTATTTGCTTATGCAGAAGGCCTGGCACCCATGTTTTGGCCATTATCAAAATGCTTGGTATGAACTTGTAGTTGCTAATGGGCTTACACCTCTTGTACACCTTACTGGTGGATTTGGTGTCAGTACAGCACCTAAAAAATAGATTGTGCATGAAAAAATTGAGTCCTTAATGTTTATAAAGGCAATTTAAGATTTATCATTGAAATTGCAAACATCGTGACAATGATAAATTGGACAAGAACTCATGCATAATTTTTTAATAATATAGAGAGAAATGAATAAATACTAAATAAACCTATTACCTTTAATAGTGAAAGATTTGTGATTCATTTATTGTATCAGGACAGTTAACATACTGCAGTGCCTTTCACTCCCTGGTCTCGTATGCTGCGGTCTGTGTTTGACATTATTATGTTAACCATATACTGCAGATAACTTATAATAAGCCATTTCTCATTTCTTCACTGAGAGGGAGAACTCTTCCAACATGACACATTCTCATGGTCTGATGACAATTTTCTATCTAACCTCTCAGGAGAATCCCTACAACAAAGCCTGGACTTAAATAGTTAGCAACCAACAGCTGCTGAATTTCAATTTGTGGTAATGGATCACTTTGTTCATTGAAACTGATGGAAAGCGGCAATAAGTTGGCGAGATGCTGAGATAACTAACGGAGCACCATTACCTTCTGGGGAATCAGCCAGCAGCAGGCATCTTTGGAGGAATCATAAAAAAATATTTTATTCTCCTTTCATAAAATTAGGTGGACATTTGGAGGACACTTTCTCCCCGACGGTAGAGCAAAATAAAACCTTTGGTCGCAAAAGAACCAATTAGGCTGTTATTTTTCTCCATAAATGGGAAAGTTCAAAACCGTAACCTTGAACTACATATGACTCCCCACAAATGCTCCCCCTCCCACCCACACCCACACCCACACCCACACCCACACCCACACAACTGCCCTTGAAAAATCAAGCTGAATGTGTCCTTTTTAATCCTAATATTTACTCATCTGATCTGATTGAATTTCTGTTGGCCTTGAGGTTGTGAACATTTGTAGATGTGATAGATGCTTAAGTTGTGAGATAAGAGCATCCAACAAGTTTACACTTTTGTTGGGCTTGAGGGGGATTTGCTAACACTCTAAAATCTTCTTTACTTGACAGCTGACTCCAGGATCATCTAACACACATTCCAATACACACATATCTATATATTTTAAATCAACTTGCTCAGTGATGTTATCACTACCCTGCACCACATGACCTACCCTCAGAAAACATAGCCAACCTAGTTAATTATTCCATGTGATTCATTCACAGTCATTAATAAACCCAGTTGGGAGTTCAGGAAAAATATCTTTATGCAGAAAGTGGAAGGGTAAGTTGATAGAGTTAAATGAAGTCAGGTGGGAGAAGTTTCATGTTGAATATAAAAGCCAGCACAAGGAAGGGGGGGCCCTCTTGTGTTCTATCCCTGGATCTGGAGACCTGGGTTCAATTTCCCCCTGCTCCATTGGTTGTAATAACATCTCTGATAAGGTTGAATAGAAAAATAGGTTAACTTAAAAAAAATGCACAAGCCTTTTTGAACCTGTTTCTGAGCCATAAATTCTATATAACCCTCTATAAAAGTGGAAAATTCAATTGATCAGAACACTTGGGTTTGTCAGTATCAGTAATATTGAGAAAAACTAACGTGAATATGCATATTGATAGGAACTCAGATTTAAGTTTCACATGTTGTCCTGCAGATGTGATGCAGATGCAAGCACTGATCACTCCTGCCCTAAAGTTCTTTAAATGAAAGATCTTTCCTTGTGCACATCTTTTTTTTCCACAATATTGTCCAATTAATCTGCTTTGATCAATGTGGAATTCTGAAATCAACCAGGTGAAAGCTTATCACTGGAGAATTTATTCATTGTTGCAAAACTCTCAATTAGCATGATCAAAGCTCAAGTATCTGTAATAGGAATAATTTAGAATACAAAGGTGGTAATTAGAGACTACTGAGTCCATCTCTCAAAGTTATTCCTAGTTTTCCTCTCCTTTCTATCAACTGAAGGATAGATATCTGGGAGGCAGTGCATTATTGGTACTTGAGTTGTTATGCAGGCATGCATAGATGACACAACAGCAGAGTGCAGCCAAATCTAACTGCGATGAGTAAAAGCAAAATACTGTGGATGCTGGAAACCTAAAACAAACAAAGAGAACACTGAAGAAATTCAGCAATTCTAGCAGTATCTATGGAGAGAGAAACACAGTTGACATCTTGAGTTTGGAATGACTTTTCCTTGAAATAACTCTTCAGAATTATAATGAAGGCAAGCAACAAATTTACCACAGTGTTAATTAGTGAAATCAGGGGATTGAAAAATGAACAGACCCATGGTTGAACACAAGCTCGAGAAGTACTGGGTAAGATAAAATAATAATTTGGCAAGCAAGATCCAATATCTGTTCCATACTAATCCTGTATCTTTAGAGATTCAATTGATAATGGTGAAAATCTGATTTGTTACTTTATATTTCAAGAAGAATAGACAAATACTTGCAGATTCATGGATAGAATAATTAATTTGGCAGATAATGTGCTTTAATCAGAGATAGCTTTCTTTTGAAGAGAAAAGGTGCACAGTTCTGCTGAAGGAGTTTAATTCTGAGTTTACTGCAAAGGGAAACATATGAATGCAAGCATGTAGAACTGTTTACAGCACCATCTCCAAATATATAATTCCATTCTATGGTTAAAAGAAAAAAAATCTCCATCCAAACTTTCAATTACCTTAAATTCTGAAAGATTTGTTTCCCTTGTAAGAAACGTTATCAGAAAAAGACTACTATCCATTACAATTCAGCACTTTCTCTTCTCACTGGCCTGGATTAGGTTTACAATGCAACTTTGGAGAAGGCTTCATGTTAGCTTAGCTCACTTTAACCATTGTTACTCTTATCATTCGTCAAATGCTTTCAAATCAATCAACCGTACCATATCAACTAAAGTGTCATTGGATTATTTGCTGCTGGAAAACAACCAAACTCAAACAATACATCACCATGGATGTTTTCTTATTACAGTCACTGCTGCTTTGAAGCCCTCTCATGTTTTCACAGCAATAGTCTTGTCAACTGCAGAAATTCAAGGCCAACCAGCCAGAACTCTCTTTGGATTTCAGCTGATTATTTGTTTCTGACTGGGACTTGACTTTAAGAAAATTAACAACCGAGTTTGTTTTGTGGAGTCAGTGTTAGGGAGAACCACTGATCCCTGACTTTGTTGAAGAAGCCACCTTGAAAGCTTGGCTCGAGCAATTCAACAGACAGATCTTATCCAATTTTGCTTATTTCAGAGTAAAGGGCAATCCCACCAAAACGATAAACTGCAGCCACTGGAGGAAATCAGTTGTTCATACCAAGTAAAGCACACTCTGATTTTTGTTTGGATCAATGAGGTCTGGCAAGGCACAGACATTATTTTAAAAAGGCAGTGTGTAACATTGGACCATTGGGGATTCTACTTGATACCTTTCACTGCATCAAAAAAGATGTTCAACTTTCAGTAGATGTGATGATCTCAAAGGACTTTTCATATATAATAAATGGAAAAGAACAAGAAAAGCATCCATAGTGATGTATTGATCAAAAATATTAGTATTCTGTTTAAAAAAAGACATATTTATACTCACACCTTATCATTTCCCTGTGATTTTCTTTACGCAGCACCAAGGGATCTTAACCATGCACACAGGACTTTAAGTTTAATACTTTATCTAAACAACAGTAGTCCCCACAGTGCTGCATTCCCCAGTTTTCCAATCTCAACTTAAAGGATGGGCTTATCCTGGACTGGATTTCGAAACTCTGACCTTTTAACTTAAAATTGAAAGTTTATTGAACCAGATTGACAAAATTGTGCTGAATGTCATGAGGGTTATCCACTGAGCATCAATTAGCCATTGTACATTGATCTCCAAATACGCAGTTAACCATCACTTGCTTAAAAAGAGTCGCTAGTGCATACATATTCAGCAACAGAACTTCTGTAACCTGTTCAGGTCTACAAGACCTAGTGACAACAGGGTAAAAAGTAAAGGATTTTTACCCTATATTGCAGTTACTTTTATCTGTCTGGCACAATCAGTCATGTTGAGAATGATTTTTTTTCTTGTGGTTGGCTGGAGCAAAGTGAAATGTTGGCTGTGGATGCGCTCGATGATGACATCCATTTTTTTGCCCATTAAATGTGGCAAACTGTTGGCTCGAGCTGTTGTCTTCCCTTTCAGCCTTTCACATTGCCCCTGCGGAATGGCTGTTCTTGTTGCTTCGCAGATACTAACAGCATTTATTGGGGATGATGAATCACCATTTTAGTCACAGTCAGCTTCTTCTGTGTCAATGTTAATAGAACAGACCTTATTGGAAGCTTTGAGATTGTTGTTAAAATATTTCCCTTGGCTCCCCTGTGAACAGTCTCCCAGGTGTTGCTCTGAACAGAGCACCTGTGGCAAAATCTCAAATTGAATGTTCTAACAACATCCCTCATCCATTGTCAGCTGGTGGCAGATTTGTTCTTGTGATTCCTTGAATTTGGTGTTATTAGTCAGGCTAGAGATCCCAAACTTTCCCTATTCCTGTGATTGTTGTGGGATTCTTTAGGGACTCCACAAATGCTTGACTGAGTGAGTCTATGGTTTGACCAATATTTTAAATTCATAACTATAGCTTATGAAATGTGTACATCTTTTTAATTCCCTGCTCTTAGTCCCAATTATTCTTTAATCACTCTCTGCTATTCTTTATATTTCTGAACAATCATCTGACTTGTCACTGTTTTCACAATTTCTGCCTTTTCCAACAATTTGATATTTTTCTTCTTTAATTAACCACTGATGGTGTGTCTTACCTTTGGAATTTTTCTTTACAGTAGGAATTTTCTAAGCTGGAGTATGTTGAAATATCCCATTAATTGTCTGTCAGTGCTTTTGTATTGAACTATCCCCTAGCATCATATCCCAAATCACTTTAGATAGCTCAGCTTTCATGCCTCACATAGTTGCCCTTATTTAGTTTAAAAAACTAGTCTTAGATACACTTCTTCCTTTCAAACTGAATGTAAAATTCAATGATATTACAGTTGCTGCTGCCTAGAGGTGCCTTTATTCTGAGGTCATTAATTAATCCTATCACATTACATGATATCAAGATTAATATAGCCTGCTCTCTTGTCATTATAGAATGTGCTACTCTCAGAAAGTATCTGGAAAGCATTTAATTAACTCCTTATTTAGGCTAATATTGCCAATCTGATTATTTCAGTTTTTATAATCAGGTGATCATTTTTGTTCTTTTATGAAACACATCCACTATTTTGTCTTGTCTACATTATCCTAAAGTGTGCTTACTATTAGCGAGCCAGATGTCTATTCCTACGTTTTCCTCTTCATTCCCCTAACTATTTATCATCTCCATCCAAACTAATTTGATATCCCCAAAAACCTTCTGTGGTTGCTGAAAATCTGGATAAAAACAGAACGTGCTGGAGGGGTTCAGCTGGTCGAGCAGCATCTATGAAAAGAGAAACAGGGTAAATGTTTCAAGTTGAATTTCATATTTCTTCAGAACAGTTCTGATAACGTCATACCAGACTTGAAACATTAAGTGCTTTCTTTTCATAGATGCTGGTGGACCTGCTGAGTTTCTCTAACACTTTTGGATTCTATACCCTGACTTTGAACCAAGGGGTCATCTTAAACTATCGTAATAATACCATCTCTCATTCAGAGTGCTATCTCTCCACCTTTAGCTAGCTTATTTTTCTTGAATGATAGGGACATCTCAATATTCAGGACATAATCATTGTCATGTGGCCATGTCTCTGAAGTGATTATCACACCATATTTATTTTGTTCAATGTGTACTATCAATTTGTTTACTTCCTTATAAATACTACATGCATTCTGATATAAAACCTTCAGTTTTGTCTTTTTGTTATCTTTATAACATGATTTAATGATCCTTCAGTTTCCACACTGGTTAAGAATCTATAGTTTGGATTCCTTTCAACTGTGATTGAGTTCCAGCAATCAAAGCGTGAGAGTCTCCTTTTGTCATCACATTTCCTTTTGTCTGGCTGCTAGCTAGCTGACTTCAAGTGGTCAGAATGCAAGAACATCTTTACCTGAAGCACAGGGACGATTAGGCCACAGATCTTAAGCGGTGGCCTTCACAGCACATGAAGGCTCAAACCCAAACTGATAGTAAACAGGTTAACTTTCAGTCCACTAGCATCCTCCAGTAGAATTGAGATTGGCTTTTTAAACTCTGTTCTTATGTATTCTTCAAAAATAAAAAAAGAAGTATGTCTACTTTGGGACATGTTCTGCAGGGAGTGCTTTGTCTTTGAACAAGAGTTCATCAGCGTCTTGTTATCTTTGTAGCCATAAGAGATCACTGTCTTATTATTCATTCATGGATATGGGTATCACTGCCTAGGTGAGAATTTATTGCCCATCTCTAATTGCCCACGGAGTAGTTAAGAATCAATCACATTGCTGTGGCTCTGGAATCACATGTAGGCCAGACCAGATAAGGATGGCAGTTTCCTTCCCTAAAGGACATGAGGGAACCAGATAGGTGTTTCCTGACATTTGGCAATGGATTCATTTCATCATTAGACTCTTGATTCCAGATTCTTATTTAATCCAAGATCCAACATCTGCTGTGGCAGGATTTGAAGCCGGGTCCCTGGCATATTACCCAGGTCTCTGGTTTAACAGCCTAGTGAGAATACCATTAGGCCATACCTTCTTTGACACCTTTGGGCACAATATCCCATCAGTCCCGCACAGAATTTTCACCACACAGCCACTGAATGTGTGTCTGTAGTTATGTTATCTCTGTAGAAGTCTGCTTTTAAATAAAAACACATTTTGAAATTAAGGGCCAAAGTATTATTATAGTGTCCAAACCATTGTTGCAACAATACACAGTACAGTTTAATTCAGTTCAATATTCTTGATTCACTTTCTGCCTCTTCAGACTTTTCTTTTTGTCTTATATTCTCACCTCTTCTTTTCCCCTAACTAATGGAATTTAATGTCGATGTTGCAAAAATAAAACTCTGTATGTTGATGATTATATCAATTAAAACAAAGGGTCCAGGTGAGGGGCATTAACTTAGCTTGAACGTTTCTCACTTAAAAGGATTCAGAGCTTTTGCTATTAAGCAGATCAATTTGTTAACTGCAGCCTTTTTATTGGTACAGAAGCATAATGCTCAAGAAAAGAATGACATTATCTTGCAAACGTTCATTATCTTGCAGGCACCGGGGGCAGGAGCAACCAATGTTATAACTTGGGGTCTTCTGCCAGTAATTATTAATGAGGCAAGCACATCCCTAAGGTCTAAATGCTACCCCGGATTTGGTAACATTTTAATGTGCTTTGCAATTTATATTCCCTGGCTTGGATTTGCTTACATCAGATGTTTTAAAAGATATATTTAAAAATAATAATAATGAGCTTGTTTGAGTGGGCTCTGGGCAAAGTAAATTGTTTCGCACTATGCCTTTGCAAAATGTACTGTATTAATGTTTGCTGTCATTACCAAGAAAGCAGTGTTTCTGATCAATGCCATACCTGTACTTTAAACAAGATTAATTTGGTTTCTGCATGAAATGTGGAAAAGAGGTGTGGAATACGTAAGCAAACACTTGGCTTTGTTACTAAAAGAATGCATAAGATTTTATGAATTTTTCCAGGATGCTGCAAATGGCACGACACTTGCCAATGGTATGCATTATCTCAGTCAATGTCTTTGCTTTTCCATGTGTATTTCTGATGAATAATGTAAATAAAGAAGCTGTTTCTGCAAATACATCAGAAAAAGTCACAGGTCCTGAATTCTGTGACGTCCTGGAGACTCTATGGTCCTTCCAAAGTGACTCGTAAATCCCGCCCCTTTTCTGACATCCCTTTTTTGCCAGTAGATGTGTGACTCTCACAGGGACTCAGCAAGGTCAGTTGCATTCAGTGCTGATGTCGGAGGGAAGGTCATTGATGGAACCTTTGTAGATGGCTGGATCTCAGACACTAAGGAATTCTGGCAGCATTATCCCAGGCTACATTGATTGAATCTTCTACAACTAGCTTCTTTTGTGCTAGGTATGACTCCAAACAGTGGACAGGTTTTCCCCGATTCCCATTGACTTAAATTTTACCTGATGTCACACTTCGTCAAAAGCTGTCTTCATGTGAAAGTTAATAGCTGTTTTCTCAATATCTGAATTCAGCTCCTTTATCATAGTTTGATATGGATTACCATGACATCAGGAACAAAGTAGTTCTGGCAGAACCTAAACTGTGCATGAGTGAGCAAAGTATCGCTGACTAAAAACCACTTGATCATGCTGTCTGGTGGGATTTCCTTCCAGTAAAATGTCAGTGCCAGTATGGGTTAAACAGGGTTCTTGTTGACACAAATGTCTTAAAGTTCATTCACAACTAACTATGTGAATACTTGTGTATCATACCTCCTAGATGTATAGCCGATGTATGAGAGTACATTTTCACAAGTACAAGCTCACATCTTGTATGATAGGTGTTACTTGTTATCAAGGATCTTGAAATCCCATGCTATGTCCCGGTTCATGTCAGCATAATGGTCTGCGTGCTTAGTGATCATGGTTTTGTGCCACTTTCTCCCTTGATTCTAACAGTACACTGTATACGTGGGTAAGAGCATGTGCAGGAAGGACTATGTGGATCCATCTGCCAAACCTGAGACTTACTGGTGAGGGTGAAATATTGCCTTAAGGAATAGCTTGTAGATATAACACGGCAATCTGAAAGTCTTAGCAATTATCTCTGTATTTAATGATCATAGACATTAATGTATGGATGCTGTGTTCTGTGAGACTATTCGATTGAGGATTGTGAGGAGAAGAGATAATGTGTTGAATATGTTGCTTCCTGCACACGCCTTAGAAACATGCATTAGTGTAGTGCAAACCATGTGGTGGGGGGAACATAATTTGTTGAAGAAATGTTGAATTGCTGAATGCAGTGGTCACTACGTCAACAATTGTTGCACAAAAGTGATATTGTTGATATTGCTACACAAAAGAATATTGTTATGCCTTTAGATATGGAAAATATCAGTTGCAATCTTTCACAAAATCTAACAATATCTGAGTACTACCACTATTTGATGACCAACCATTCTTCCTTAGTTCGTAGGTCTGCGAGGATGTCCACATATCCTCATCAGGATTCCAGTTTGAAAACTCTGGAAGTCCTTCAGCCTCAGCTACAGTGTGAGTGTCTATGCTAACTTGCTCAACTTTGGATCTGCTTCCTGAGGCTCAACTGATGCCAAAGACTTCTTTTGAATTATCCTTATTCTCAAATAGAGTTTCAGCTACCCTCAAACTGCTTGTGGTATTACTGTAACCTCTGGTGAAGCACTTTATTTAGCCTTCGCTCTGGTCATGCTTCACAGTGGAAAAATAACTGAATAAAAACTGAAAGAATTACAGATGCTGTAAATCAGAAACAAAAACAGAAATAGCTGGAAAAGCTCAGCAGGTCTGGCAGCATGAGCCTTCTGTGCTATTGTCCAGGTTTTGTCAGTGCTCATAGCCTGTGCAGTGCCTTTAGCCATTCCTTCCTACCATGAGGAGTGAATTGAAGTAACTAAAAACTAGCATCTGTAATGCTGTGGACAGAGGAGGAGGCCAGGGTGGATTATTCCCTGCTGACTGAAGACTTGTTGAAAGGTTTTTAAAACGTCCAGCCTTGTCTTTTGCGCTGGTGTGCTGGGCTCCTCCATCATTGAGGATGATATTTGTGGAACCTCCTCCACTGTTTAATTGGCCACTAATTTTCCAGTAATTTCTATTTTTTTTATTTCTGAAAAATATCTGAACCTGTTTCTGCAAGTTTTCCATCTCTTTATCCTCAATTTCACTCTGACCAAATCATTCTCCAGAATAGTTAAGGAATTACCCCAACCACCAGTAGTCTAGTCAAGAAGTCACACTCCAACTGGATTCTATATAATGGAACTGGCATAAATTCTCCATTTTTTCCATTTACCAGCATTTGGCTTTTATTGAACTCTCTGGAGGGAAAACTAAATCCTCCTGCAGCAAGAGATTTTGAGTAACCCCTGTATCCTTAATACGGTTATGGGCTTGAATGATTCCTTTGAAGAAAATGTGTTATCTTCCCATTGAATGAAAATACTACATTACTGTCACCCACTATGTTTTCTGCATACACAGCAGTGTCTACCTCCAATATCTTAGCTGTAGTTAATCTAGTGATAACCTTCTTCTTCTGACATTCCTTCTTGGACTCATTCTTACAAGCGCCAAGTAGCCCTGGGGTCTCCCTCAACTTCCAGTATTCTGAATGAATGTACCGCATCTTGTTGCAATAGAATCAACTTTGCTTCCAATTTGCACCTCAGTATTTTCCCTCCTGACCTGAGAAAGGCGTTATCAGCTATTCCTCTTTTTCTTTGGCTCCTTGCCTTGCTTTCACTTACCAAATTAATATCCCTTTTGCATTTATGCGGGTGATTGAAAAAGCTGTGTAGTTTTATTAATTAGCTCATAATAGTTAGCCATTATTGCCGCCCATCTAACAACTACAACGCCTGGGTCATCAACAGAGGTTTTGACTAGAGAAGGCAGTGAGCTTATAAATGCCTTGAGGCAAATAATCTCTCTATGAACTTCAAACAACATAGCTGAGTCAAGATGACTGTATAAATTATTCAATCAGTTCATATTGTGCATCCACTAAAGCATTATCTTAATGCAGAAACAAAATATTAGGTTTCTGAGGGCACAGCTCATTCTGGAGCATGAGCCTTCTGTGCTATTGTCCAGGTTTTGTCAGTGCTCATAGCCTGTGCAGTTCCTTCCTACCATAAGGAGTGAATTGAAGTAACTAAAGACTAGCATCTGTAATGCTGTGGACATAGGAGGAGGCCAAGGTGCTGACTTAATTCACTGCTGACTGAAGACTTGTTGAAAGGTTTTTAAAAAGTCCAGCTTTGTCATTTGCACTGGTGTGCTGGGCTCCTCCATCATTGAGGATGATATTTGTGGAGCCTCCTCCACTGTTTAATTGTTCACTACTCTTCATGACAGGATTTAGCAAGACTGCAGTGCTTAGATCTGATCCCTTGGTTGTGGGATCACTTCACTCAATCTATTGCATACTGGTTTCACTTAGTACCATGTTACAGTTTCACCAGGTTGACAGCTAATTTTTAGGTGTGCCACTTCTGGGATGCACTCTTCATTGAACCTTATTAACTTTCCTGTACACTTATGGTGCCGTACGAGAAACATAGGAACTCGGAGCAAGAGTAGCCATTCAGCCTTTCCAGCATGCTCTGCTATTCAATAGGCTGTGGCTGATTCTCTATCTCAATGTCATATTCCCACTTACTCCCTGGATCCCTTGATACTTTTAAAATCTGGAAATGTATCTAACTCTTTCTTCAATTTATTCAGTCAGTTGGCCTCCACAGCCTTCTCTGGGAGAAAATTCACAAGTTTATTACCCTCTGAGTGAAGAAAGCTTCACTCCTTTCAATTCTAAATGGTCTACTCCATATCCTGTGTCCTCTGGTTTTAGACTCCACAACAAGGGGATACATCCTCCCCGCATCTAGTCTGTCCAGCAATGTTAGCATTTTGTACCTTTCAAACAGATCCCCTCCTGTCCTTCTAAACTCTAGTGAATGTAATTTTGAACTCATATTTACTCTAATGAAGATTCATTGAAAGTAGGTAGAACTAAATGTAAAATTAATGTGTAACTTGGAGTTGCACCCAGAGAGATCATCTACAAATTGAATTCCATCGGTAAAACCCCTTGCTTGTCCTCTGTGCAGGTTTGATAGAAATATCGTCTGTGTTAGCTTGAGGCACCAAATCTTGTCAGCTGCAATAATGTTTGACACCTTGGTGCTTTCAAACTGCAACTGGTAATCCAGCTGGGAATAATCAGTTGTCAGTAAATTAACATTTAAAGCTATCAATGGTGCGTTTGTTAGGAAGGCTGACAAATCCATCCATTTCTCACACACAGCCGACAAAAGGAGCAGTAAGTCACATTGCGCATCTCCTAGAACTGCAGAGCTCATGGTTATTTTTAAAAAGGATATTGTATTTATCAGGAATGGTGTCTAAGGTGCTAAAAGGCTGTGCCTCTTTTATTGTCATAATATAAGATAAGAAGTATGTGTAAAAATAATCATAGAATCATACAGTGTAAAAGGAGACCCTTTGGCTGAAGCTTTTGAATGAATAAGCCAATTAATCACATTACACTGGCAAAACTTCCCTTTATTCATTTTCCTTTTGAAAAATTTTAATGTATTTCCTTTCACAATCTATTCAAACAATGCATTGCAGATCACAACAAACTGTAGTGTACAAAAAAATCTGTTCATGAATTCAGAAAGAAATATTATTCAATGATTTTGGGCCTTTCATGGGGAAGTAAACTATGGTTGGGAAGTGAGTGAAATTGGAGCCAGGAAACTCCTCTGAAGTGTGATATCATGGTGTTATGTATGTTCAATAACATTCTTTTCATTAGAGATGTTGGTCATTATTTACTGTCAATTCACTGCACATTGGCTTCTGAGTCTCTGGGTTCAAGTTCCACTCCACACCTTGAATAGCCAAGTTAAGGCTAACACTCCCATACAGTCCTAAAAGAGCACTGCACTACTGGAAATGTTTGTTGATTGAAATATTAAACTGATCTTACTTGCGCAGATCACGTTGCATTATTTTGTAAGCAGCAGATGAATTATTCCTGGTGTCCCAGCTAATAGTTATCATTCAGTCGACATCCAAAAACACATCATCTGGCCACTTGGAATTTGTTTGCATGTTCATTGGCTGTCATGCTTCCTGTGTTACTGCAGTGACTACATTTTAACAGATTTCTTTATTTGTTATAAAGATCTTTAACATGTCTGGTGGTCTTGAAAAACATTGTATAAATGCAAGTCATTGTATAAATGCAAGTTGTTCTTTCTTTACTCTGAACACATTACAGTCTAGGCCAGAATGACTTTAATGAAATTCACAAGTTTGTCACAGTGTCACAAAGCTGGCTTCTTTTTTCTAAAAGCTGTTCCTTTTCTCAAGGGTACTATATCCTTGGTTTTTTTTCAGAGGGGTAATTAACCATCCTCGGTGCCGAATAGACTGGTTTAGTTCAGAGATTAAGGGTATTGAGAGGCCTTTTTGTTTATACATAAACAGATGAGACTTTAGGCCAAAGTGGTCATGTTTTAGAAGCGACCTGTATAATGAAAGGGGAGTGGTCAGCTTTCTAGGTGTTTAGGTTAGTTCGGTCCAGAACTGGTTGGGAGTTCAACAGTGAGCTGTGTGGAAACTCTCTCTCTCTCCTGCTGCTCTTTTAACTTCAACCCTGTAAGCATCTGTTCCATTGTTTAACTGTGTTTCAAGAAGGTTTGCTTATTGGGACTGTTGTGTATATTCGGATCAGCATAATTAAGTCTAGTTTGGATCGATTGAGTTCTGTAGGAATTCTTTATTCTGTTCTTTGTATTTCATTGTGTACTTTTGTGAATACATTTTTGACTGTTTTAAAACTTAGTAGTCAACCTAGCTACCTCACTCTGGGTAATTTTCCCTGGACATACCGAGGCAAATTGCAAGGTCTGGGCTGCCTGCTTAAGAATGTTTTGAGTAGTCTGGCTTAGTCCATAACAACAGACAGACCTGACATGTGAAACACAGCGGAGGAATCTTTCTTTTGGCCATGTGTGACATTAATTGAGTTTGATGCAGGGTTTCATGAGGCCGAGCAGGTTTTGTCACACTTTGGTCCCAAAATCATCTCATGAACTCACCCTCTTGCATCATTCTCCTACAATGTTGGCTTGATTCTACTATTCATTGTAGTTGAAGAACTTCCACTTCCCAGATATCCTGAATAGTGTGACATCCCTGAAAGATATTGGGGTGGCAAGGTGGCTCAGTGATGCCTCACAGCGACCGGGACCCAGGTTTGATTCCAGCCTCGGGCAACTGTCTGTGTGGAGTTCAGACATTTTCCCTGTGTCTATGTGGGTTTCCTCCAGGTGCTCTGATATCTTCCCATAATCCAAAGATGTGCAGGTTAGATGAATTGGCCATGCTAAATTGCCCATAGCATTCAGGGATGTGTAGGTTAGGTTCATTAGTCAGGGATAAATGTAGAGTAATAGGGGAATGGGTCTGGGTGGGTTACTCTTTAGAGGGTCAGTGTGGGCATGCTGGGCCAAAGGGCCTGTTTCCACTCTGTAGGGATTCTATGATTCCCGGGTACAACAGAGTGTTACAAGGGGACATAAATTTAAGTTGAAGGGTGGAAGGTATAGGGGAGATGTCAGGGGTGGGTTCTTCACCCAGAGAGTGGTGGGGGCATGGAATGCGCTGCCCGTGGGAGTGGTAGAGTCAGATTCATTGGCGACCTTTAAGCGGCATTTGGATAGGTACATGGATGGGTGCTTAATCTAGGATAGAAGTTCGGCACAACATCGTGGGCCGAAGGGCCTGTTCTGTGCTGTATTGTTCTATGTTCTATGTTCTATGTTCTATGGCAGATATGGGGCACTTGGTGTACCACCTTGTGGACAGATACTTGGATAGGATAGTGCAGAGTGGGGATATCCTCTTCCCACAGGACTGGCAGTGGAGGTCACAGTATCAGTGGCTGCCAGCCTGCTCCCAGGTTGCCACCCGGGTCATTGTTGTCCCAGCAGTTTGGAAGAATGTCCAAAAGTCGAGGTGAAATGTCAATGACCTTCTCTGTTTGGCCAGTGTAAGTATCACCCCTTCTGTCTCCTACCTCACACTTACTGTATGTCTGCTACTGCACCAATGTCCCACTGAGACCAAGCTCGACTGCACTCATTGTTGCAAACAACAACAGTCTTCCCTCATTCATTAGCACTAACCAAACCCCACCGTACTAACCCTATGTGCCGTCTGTGCTGCCTGCTCTCTTGCTTGGAAGACCATGCTATTTTTCTGCCATCACCAATAGCTGTGCCATCCATTGGCATCTCATTCACTCTCTTTCTTTCTTTCTCTCTTTCAAGGAGAAGGCAGGTCAGAGTAGCGCAGAAAGAGGCAAGGTGGGTGCTGGGGTGCTGAGAATTTGGTTCCTCATCACCTATAAGGACCGGCTCCTGACCCTGACCATCTGATCATGCTCCAAACCTCTGAACTGATAACAAAGCCTGCTTTGACTTACTGGGATGAGATCCCTGACTGAAGGTTGTCTTGCCTTGATTGAGGACTGACAGCAATGACAGATTATCTGGCTTAGTGTGTGTGCCAAAAGGCAAGGTAAAGTGGAAGTACTATAAGCATGGCAGCTAAAGCTGGGGGTTCAAATTCAAGGCAGGGTTACTGGGAGCATCCAGGCAGGTGCTAAGTGAGTGAGTACTTAGACAGCAAGTGTGCAACTCTGAGATTTAGCCTGGTCCAATACAACAGCTGGATTCCATGTTCCTGTGCACAATGTGTCCTTGCAACAATATCTCAATGTGAGTGCTCCCAAAGTTCAGCTATGGAGAAGTGTCCTGTAAATGGATCAGCTTAGTGTCATGATGATCCTGAAAGAATATCAGGTGTCCGATGCCAACATCCAATGGAAATGGGGTGCATTTGGCCAGTGCCAATGGAGAGTGCCCTGAGATGTTCCTGGAAATTCAAGATTTTGATCTGATTTATTATTTCACACAAACAGTGAAAAACGTTGTTTTCCGTGCTATACAGTAAATCATACAGTACAATGTGCATCAGGGTAGCAGAACAGAGTGCAAAATAGAATGATACAGCTGCAGAGAAGGTGCAGAGAGAGAGAGAGATCAATATTATCATTTGAAGGACCTGTTCAAAAGTCAGATAACAGTGGGGCAAAACCTGTTCTTGAATCTGTTCATACGTGTATTCAAACCTTATATCTTCTGCCTGGCAGAAGAGGGTGGGAGAGAGTATAACTGGGGTGGGAAGGGTCTTTGATTATGTTAGTTTCTTTCTTGAAGCAGTGGGAAAAATAGACTGAGTTAATGGAAGGAAGGCTGGTTTTTGTGACGGACTGGGCTGTGTTCACAACTCTCTGCAGTTTCTTGCAGTTGTGGGAAAAGTAGTTGCCATAGCAAGCTGTGATGCATCCAGCTAGGATGCTTTTTATGGTGCATCTATGGAAACTAGTAAGAGTCTTTAGTGGACAAGCTGATTTTCCTTAGCTTCCTGATGAAGTAGAGATGTTGTTGTGCTTTCTTGATAATCGCGTTGAAGCAGGTGGACCAGGACCGATTGTTGGACATCATCACTCCCAGGAACCTGATGCTGTGGTCTATCTCCACCTCAGCAGCACTGATGTAGACAGGGGCATGCCCTCCATTCCACTTCTGAAAGTCAATGACCAACTCCTTTGTTCCTGCTGATGCGATGAGTATCAAGCAACAAGCTGGAGCCAGTAAGTTAAAAACAATGACTGCAGATGCTGAAAACCAAATACTGGATTAGTGGTGCTGGAAGAGCACAGCAGTTCAGGCAGCATCCAACGAGCAGCGAAATCGACGTTTCGGGCAAAAGCCCTTCATCAGGAATCAGGCATCCTTGCAAGAGGATTCGCAGTAGGGTTAAAATCAACAAGGTAAAAACAATGACTGCAGATGCTGAAAACCAAATACTGGATTAGTGGTGCTGGAAGAGCACAGCAGTTCAGGCAGCATCCAACGAGCAGCGAAATCGACGTTTCGGGCAAAAGCCCTTCATCAGGAATCAGGCATCCTTGCAAGAGGATTCGCAGTAGGGTTAAAATCAACAAGGTAAAAACAATGACTGCAGATGCTGAAAACCAAATACTGGATTAGTGGTGCTGGAAGAGCACAGCAGTTCAGGCAGCATCCAACGAGCAGCGAAATCGACGTTTCGGGCAAAAGCCCTTCATCAGGAATAATGGAGCCAGTAAGTGCCTGCTCAGACTTACATATTGAATATTCTCAGCATCTAGACTCCTCATGGTAGGCAGTTGGTTAGGAGACTACGTATTAATGAGAGAAGATGTACAGTTAATAAGACTGACAACAAGCAATAATCTCCATTAACAGGCATCTCTCGAGTGGCTAGCAAGAATCTCATCTCAATGCCCTTTACTCTGCAAATAATTGCTCTGAACGTCGTTAGGCTTCACTGAATATCTCACATGACTTTCACATATTTCTCACTGTGGTCCGCATTGTCAGACCCCTCTAAGATTCCATCCAGATTAATCTAATAGTGTCCTGATCACCTTCCTTTTGATAATGTACACAGTGCGGTAAATTAAGTATGAGCATATTGAGGATATAATGGAAATCTTTATTGGTAGACAACCACATGTTGTTTAAAAACCTGGCAAAGAACAGATGACATTTACGCCTTAAGATGCAGGAATAAACACCAACACTGCTCCACGTCATATAGCATTAGCTGTAGCATTAGATTACACAATCAGCATTAGTTATTTTATGGGACTTAACATTTTATTAAAAAATATATACTAACCGATATCTCTTACCCTGCACTATATAAAAAACAAATAGAAATTCTAGTGCATTACATAAACCTGAAAATGAACAAGGGACCTGGAACTACCCAAAGCAGTAATAACAGCGTCAGTGACAAATCTATAATCATTACAACTGTCAGTTTTATAAGGAGCAAAACAAATCAGGTAGTAAGTTGAAAATCAATAGCACCTCCTTAAAGGTCATTTTTTCCCATCTAAAGCATATTGGGGCTTGGGCAAATCATAAGCACTTTCATTGTTGATTGTGCTGTGACTACTAATGTTTATGTTTGCAACAGCAAACTCAGATACCAATGCTGTTTTTTCCCCTCTGTCTCTTATGCCTATGTCTTGTGTTTGTTATGAGCCTTGCTTTGACCCTTGTCATATTTTTTGTTAGCTTGGCTGTCAGTGGGCTGAAGTATTTCTTTGCTCCCTCTGACTGTGACCAATTAGTTGCCTGCCTAAGATTAGGCTGTCAGTTCACTCCCCTTCAACCGCTGTTGTTGGCTTAGCCACATCCAGCCACATTACTTACCAACTTCAGTTGAGAAGCTGATTTTTTTTTAATGTGCCTGGAAGTGAAAGTGAGCTGTGTGTTGCTGTGCATTTTTAGCAGCCAGTGACAATACTGCCTCTCTGTTTTATAATTTTGTTTCACTTTCCATTGTTCGTCATTCACTGTTGGCAACCGCGGTGTTGCTCGTTGACATCCTATCACTTAGCTTTGAGCTTTTGTTTAGTTCAGTGTAGGTGAGACTGTGAGAACATTTCCAAGAGGCTGAATTGCAGTTTTTTAAAAATAAATCTTTTCAACCTTCACTTTTGCAGTACTGCTGGCTGGGTCCCAGTCTGGAACTTGAAATTGGCAGTTTAGAGGGATTGAGTAATGTGGTGAGTTAGGACATTTTTCGTATCACCCACACAACCGTGTCAAGTCTGGTCAGATAACCATTTAGTAAATTTCTCCTTGTCGTCCAGGAGGAGGCACAAGTGGAATAGATATAATCCAGGACTCTAGTTATAATTGACACTTAAATGGTCTATGGCACAAAATTGCCAATCATTTGAAAATGAAATTGATGCAATTTCGAATTCTCAGTCAGAGGTCAGAAGGATGCTTGGTATTGGAGCTGGAAATGGCATACTGGAGTTGCAGGCATTGGTCTTTGGCGATTTGATGAACACCTTCAGAAGGTGCAGAAAATAAAGCAGTCCCCCAATCTCATGAAAGCATATTTGTAATTAAAAAGGGTAGCTGAAAACTGCTGGTGATGGAATTTAACACTAAAGGGTATTAAAGACATCAGTGGACACTGTGTTGTACAACAATCTGATACAGTGGCTGGTTTTGAATTATGATGATGGGTATCTCACCCACGAGGTTCAGAGCTGGTGGAAACCCCATTCCACCTTGATTATTGAAGGCTTGATACATTGCTAGTCAGCCACTTCAGTCATGATTCCAATGCCTAGCTGGTGACTAATTCTGAAGACTTCTTCCTAAGTTCTGATAGCATTCAGGCACCCAACTGCTTTGACTCCTCACTGATTCTGTCTCATTCAGCTGCCTTCCAGCAGTACAGTTACCTGGAGCATTTCTAACATGGTGCCCACATTTCTCAGAGTCCGTCTCTTCCTCCTTCTCCAACACACTGCCTGTAACCTTTGAACTCCTCTTCAGTGACCCTTGAGTGCTTCACTGCCTTTATTGAAAACCTCAGCAACAAGCCCTTCCCAAAATGCTGGGCAAGTTTAAATATTGCTACTTAGCAATATTTGAAACTACCTGTTCCATAAATGTTACTAGCCATAGATTGCTGGTTTACCAGTACAAATAAAAATGATCCACATCATTTCTTCATCATGTGGAGAAATGACTAACTCTCAAAAGTCTGCTTGATGGTTGCTTCCCGGAGTCATACAGCACAGAAACAGACCCTTCGGTTCAACCAGTCTATGCTGACCAGAATCACAAGGTTTGTTGAAGAAACTGATTTAATCCTATTTATTTGCCATATAAATACTAAAAATCTAAAATTTCTTTCTGGAAAAGATCTTTGATTTATCAAAATTATGGAGGAATTTAGCTGAAATTATTAACAATATTTTTGAAAAATATCGAAACCAGTTTTGGTGTAATGGTCTGATTGTTTCAGCACACATCCTGATGTCTTGTACTCAATACTTGATTCGGACTCAAGGATCTTTTCAATCCCGAGTCAAACAGTATTGTGTCAAGCCCATGTGTACTGCGTATAAATGTGATTGCCTGCTCTTGTAGATTTTGCAGGGTTTCAAGTGTCAGGGTAAGCTATCACTCCTTTAAGTCCTGTTTGTACGATAAAAATGTCGAAAGTATTCTCTGATAAACACCATTGAAAGAAACACTGAACTCAATCATACAAATCCGACAGCATTGTCATCTCCAGGGACTACTATGTCCTCAACACTTCTCGTTTAACTTATTGTAACAATATAGTAATAATGCTGCCGAGACCTTCTGTGACTTCAATGTTTTAAAACATTATTTTCGTTGTCTCTGCTGTCTCCTGCTATCAGAAGCTGGCAGGTTAGATAGGGTGTTGGCAGCTTAACTAAGACAGTTATCTGGCCACAGTGTTGACGTCTAAGTTTGTGCATCACAATGAGAATGTACTAGGGGTAAATCAGCTTTACCTTCAAAGGCATACTGCCAGCCTGAAATACCAGTGTCACTACTCCACCTACTATAGTAGTTATAAATTCCACAATTCTTTTGGTTTTGAGAGTGGTGGCTGGTAAGGGTAGTGTTGCCCCAGAAGTATGACTTCCATTATTTGTTCCTCTTGAATTATGGGTTTATATGAAAGTATCACATGGGGCAATCTGTGTTAAAGCTCTCTGCATACCCACCTGACAATGTGCTTGTGGTCCTGAGCTCTGTTATATCCATGTGATCATTCATTTGCCACTTTACCCATCTCAGCAGTTTCAGATTGTGTAGTCTGGAAAAGGGGTCAAAACTGTCCAAACATTTTTTTTCACATAGGGCCTCTACTCAATGGCCTGAGCAAGACTGAGAGAGGGAGAGAGAGAGAGAGAGAGAGAGAGAGAGAGAGGAGACACCCAAAGATCTTCAGTCTCTTCAATGGGAAACATTGAAGTCCATGGCACCTCATGGTGACTGTGACATTCAGTCCCAGCAATGGCACTGATATGAAATGAAATGAGGATTAAAGCTTCTGACCTGGAAATCTTTTGAATCAGTGGGTGAGGAAAAGGGTGGAATCTTAATCTTTCCCCTCCATGGAGCCATGAAGGCAAAACCAAGGCCTGGAGATGCTGGAAACCAGATTCTAGATTAGAGTGGTGCTGGAAAAGCACAGCAGGTCAGGCAGCATCTGAGGAGCAGGAAAATTAACATTTCGGGCAAAAGCCCTTCATCAGGACTAGAGGCAGAGTGCCTGCAGGGTGGAGAGATAAATGAGAGGAGGGTAGGGATGGGGAGAAAGTAGCATAGAGTACAATAGGTGAATGGGGGTGGGGTTGGAGGTGATAGGTCAGGGAGGAGGGTGGAGTGGATAGGTGGGAAGGAAGATAGGCAGGTAGGACAAGTCATGGGGTCAGTGCTGAGCTGGAAGTTTGGAACTGGGGTGAGGTGGGGAAGGGGAAATGAGGAAACTGGTGAAGTCCACATTGATGCCCTGGGGTTGAAGTGTTCCGAGGTGGAAGATGAGGCGTTCTTCCTCCAGGCGTTGGGTGGTGAGGGAACGGTAGTGAAGGAGGCCCAGGATCTCCATGTCCTCGGCAGAGTGGGAGGGGGAGTTGAAATGTTGAGCCATAGGGTGGTGTGATTGATTGGTGCGGGTGTCCCAGAGATGTTCCCTGAAGCGCTCTGCTAGGAGGCGTCCAGTCTCCCCAATGAAGAGGAGACTGCATTGGGAGCAACGGATACAATAAATGATATTGGTGGATGTGCAGGTAAAACTTTGATGGATGTGGAAGGCTCCTTTAGGGCCTTGGATGGAGGTGAGGGAGGAGGTGTGGGCGCAGGTTTTGCAATTCCTGCGGTGGCAGGGGAAGGTGCCAGGATGGGAAGGTGGGTTGTTGGGGCGGCGTGGACCTGACCAGGTAGTCACATAGGGGCACGGTGGAAGGCGGAAAGGGGTGTGGAGGGAAATATATCCCTGGTGGTGGGGTCCATTTGGAGGTGGCGGAAATGTCGGTGGATGATTTGGTTTATGAGAAGGTTGGTAGGGTGGAAGGTGAGCACCAGGGGGTTTCTGAACTTGTTACAGTTGGAGTGGTGGAGTCTGACAGTGGAGGTGCGGGATGTGGACAAGATGCATTGGAGGGCATCTTTAACCACGTGGGAAGGGAAATTGTGGTCTCTAAAGAAGGAGGCCATCTGGTGTGTTCTGTGGTGGGACTGATCCTCCTGGGAGCAGATACAGCGGAGGCGGAGGAATTGGGAATATGGGATGGCATTTTTTCAGGAGGTAGGGTGGGAAGAGGTGTAATCCAGGTAGCTGTGGGAGTCGGGTTTGTAAAAAATGTCGGTGTTAAGTTGGTCGTCATTAATGGAGATGGAGAGGTCCAGGAAGGGGAGGGAGGTGTCAGAGATGGTCCAGGTAAATTTAAGGTCAATTGCTCAACCTCCTCGCAGGAGCACGAGGTGACGCCAATGCAGTCATCAATGTAGTAGAGGAAGAAGTGGGGAATGGTGCCGGTGTAACTACGGAAGATGGACTGTTCTACGTAGCCAACAAAGAGACAGGCATAGCTGGGGCCTATACGGGTGCCCATGACTACCTCTTTGGTCTGGAGGAAATGGAAGGATTCGAAGGAGAATTGTTAAGGGTGAGGACCAGTTCAGCCAAACGAATGAGAGTGTCAGTGGAAGGGTACTGTTGGGAACGTTGGGAGAGGAAGTAACGCCATCCGCCATGACCAGGAAGGCAGAATCTGTGGGAAATTAGGGCACGAAAGCAACAGAGTGTTATCATACTCCCATCTATGGCTGCATAAACTGGAGGCAGCAACTGGAGGTGGGGGCACACACTTGTCAGTGTGGCACGGTGGCACAGTGGTTAGCACTGCTGCCTCACAGCGCCAGAGATCCGGGTTCAATTCCCGCCTCAGGCGACTGACTGTGTGTAGTTTGCACATTCTCCCCGTGTCTGCGTGGGTTTCCTCCGGGTGCTCCGGTTTCCTCCCACAGTCCAAAGATGTGCAGGTCAGGTGAATTGGCCATGCTAAATTGCCCCTAGTGTTAGGTAAGGGTAGAGGTAGGGGTATGGGTGGGTTGCACTTCGGCGGGGCGGTGTGGACTTGTTGGGCTGAAGGGCTGAAGGGCCTGTTTCCACACTGTAAGTAATCTAATCTAATCTAAATCCAAATACTTAAGGGCCCACTTATCGGGTAAGATAAAGGATGCCACCGGGAAATCCCCAGCATGTGATAATGGGCCCTCTGTTAAGGTAAAAGTGAGGACTGCAGATCAAAGTCAAAATGTCTCAAGCTGGAACAGCGCTGCAGGTCAGGCAGCATCCGAGGGGCAGGAAAGTCGACATGACCAGAAGACCTGCAGGGGGCTTGTGAGCAGTGGGTGGGAGAGCGTGTCCTTTGGATAGTCTGACCAGAGCCAGAGGGATCACTGGGTAAAAGAGTGGTCTTGGGCCTTTCTGTGGCAGGGTTTCCGCTGCTCGGGAGTGGCTCAACTAGCAACAATGGAAACTACTAATGTTTGAAAATAAGTGTAGTTCACCACCAGCTGGAGGTTTGCTTGTGTTTTCCTCCTGCTGTGGCAGCACCCACCTCTAGCCTTGGTGCTGCTGTGCCTCCAAGACTGCAGATCCTCTGTTTGGCTCTACAGCCTCTGAAACGCTGCCATTTGCTACTTGTATCTCAGGTGGCACAGTGTTTGGCAACATTATACACTTTTCACTGTACTCCACTACTTCTGTACTTGAGTACATGGGACAATAAAATCAAAATCCAATCAAAATTCCCACAGGAGCACACTGGCAGGTATGGTTGGGATTAATTGGCAGCTAGCAACAGTCATACATTTTTAAACAGGCCCCAAACCTTTGAGTCCCATGTCGGGTAAAAGAAAAATTAATGCTTGGCTGAGAATAAATTGAAATGAGCAAAGAAGTGGCTCAATCAGTTTGGTTTTGAGCATTCTTTAGTTGACATTGTAGAAAGTTGTGCTGGACAATGATTTAAGAGTCAATACCTACATTCTTTTATTTGTTTCGTGAAATGAGTAGTTGCATACAATATGAAGTTCAAGTCACAGACCGACATTACCCTGATTGACAGAACCTCACTCTTCTCATCAGATTTGCCGGGATAATTTTTCTTTAACAGGCAGACTGATGTCTGACGTTATCAGACTGGAATTTCTGCTTGTCAGTGTGTGAACTCCCCTCTGCTCTGGGTTCACTTATGTCTGATGGACAGGATTCCCATGAAATCTCTATCTCTCCAAGCCAGTCCACCACTGGTGAGTGTATATTAAATAGTGATAAAGGAATGGAGCAACACTGGACCAGCTGAAATAGATGAAAATGCATTTTGGAGAGTAAGCTAATAGCTGTGAATGTTGAAGCTCATGAGGCAAGAAATAACCATTTTGATGGGGCCGGAGTGTGAGAGGCAGTCATCTTCCACCCCCTGATATTGACATTGTCTGACACAGGATCAATAAAACTGAGACCATCATTGTAAGAGAGAGTGAATCTCGCTCTTCAACGAATGCATTGATTTGGTCCAGATAAGGGGAGAACCCAGGTCCTTGTCCAACAGTTGGCTTTCAAACAGCAAGTCATGCTGCCAACTGATATCAAACGAGGACCTGGGTTCTCCCCTTACCTGGGCCGAAACAGTGCATTCCTTGAAGAGCTAGATTCGCTCTCTCTTACAATGATGGTCTCAGTTTTGCTTATCCTGTGTCAGACAATGTCAATATCAGCAAACAATTTTATTACTCTTGGAGGGTTAAAAAGGGTAAAAGTCCCAAGGGTCATCTAGGTATGTACCTTGTTGTAATCCACATTGCAAACTTCCAGAGACTTGATAAGCTTGAGGTCTGGCAGCCATCTTTGAGTCCGCAATATCCATTTGGGCTATGGGGAGAATGCGGGTAAGTGGAGTTGAAATGCCCAACAGCCATGATTAAATGGCAGAGTGGACTCGATGGGCTGAATGGCCTTACTTCCACTCCTATGTCTTATGGTCTTATTTAAAAACTGTTTAATATATGAAACTGGCTGATGAATTTAAAGAACATTATTTAATACAGTACATATTCATACCTAAGCCTTTATTTGAAAAGCATTTGGTCAAAACGTTTACAAAATCTTTCAGGATAGAGTGTATATGAGAAGACCAACAAGCCCTTGCAGGCTTCTTTTCCATTCAATTTGATCCTGGCTGATCATTCAACTCAATATCCTGTTCCTGCCTTCTCCCTACATTGTTTGATCCCTTTGGCCCTTTTTTGAAAGTCTTCATTGTCTTGGCCTCAACTGTTTCCCATGGCAGAGAACTCCACAGGCTTACTCTTTTCTCTTACAAAGGAGCTGCCTGTGCGTGCATTCTCCTAAAATATGCTTTTTGTATTCTTATTGTTTTCTTCCCTGTACCGTTTCATTTTCTGGCTCTACCACCTATCAAGATTTCACAGCCCACAACTCAATTCCACTCACGATATTCTCAATATTGGTCAAGATCAATGACTCTATGATTACTTTAGATTGGATTACTTACAGTGTGGAAGCAGGCCCTTCGGCCCAACAAGTCCACACCAACCTTCCAAAGAGCAACCCACCCAGACCCATTCACCTACATTTACCCCTTCACCTAACACTACAAGCAATTTAGCATGGCCAATTCACCTAACCTGCACTTTTTTGGACTGTAGGAAGAAACCGGAGCACCCGGAGGAAACCCTCGCAGACACGGGGAGAATGTGCAAACTCCACACAGTCAGTCTCCTGAGGCGGGAATTGAACCTGGGTCTCTGGCACTGTGAGGCAGCAGTGCTAACCACTGTGCCACCATGCCACCCCATACCACCATGCTGCCCCTCATGCTGTTCCAAGGAGCAATCCCTTAGCATATCCAGAAATTCCAAACTGCTTAGTCTGAGCATAACTTACACTCCATTCCAGCTGGTGAAACATTCTTCGTTGTTGAAACATTGGCCTCAATGTTAACCCTCATCAGTCAGCAAGAATGCCGCAAGGAAGGGGTTAAGATCAGGTCAGTTCACTTTCCACTTTGATGTCATCCAGCCCAGCAACAATGTAGATTTATTGAGTTTGCCATTGACAGAGAGTCAAGGAACTTCAAGAGCACAGTCCAATGTTGTTATTGTTTTCTAATTCCCTGCAGGAAGCATGGGAAATTGCCATGTCAGGAGAAACCATTCTTGTTCCTCCTGGCCCATAAGCTACACAATAAATGTCCATACATTGTGAATTCAACGCTTTTGAAAAAAAAATGTATGTTGATGCAGGATTTGGGTATCACTGGGTGGGGGCTGTGGCTCTGGAGTCACAGGTAGGCCAGACCAGGAATAGACAGCAGATTCCCTTCCCTGAAGGATTTTAGTGAACCAGATAGGTGCCGTTTACTCCTCTCCTCCTCAAGGCCCCAGAGATGGAGCTGAAATGGGAGAGATTAGAAAGGCTGCACAAATGAAGACCAGCTCCTGAAAAGATTTTATCTACTGATCCACCTCCTGTGAGTTGAATGATCCCCTTCCTGCATCGCTATTGAATTTAAGATTTTTAAACTTCTTACTTTTCATCCAATCAAAATCCACACACACCTGAGGGTTAGAATTGCTTCAATTTAGTCTTTTCTGTGAAATCTTAGAAATAAAGTGAAACTCCTTTCTCAATATCCATCTCTTCTGAGCCTTCAGCAAAGTATCCCAGCTGTGCTCCAGGCAGTTTCTGCTATCACTAAATGTCCACAGTGGGCGGAGCTCCTTCTAATATAGGGATGTTCACTGCTGAAGTTCTAGTACTTGTGGTCCATGTATATGACTTGATGACTCTATGAGGCACCATTAAGCAGCTGTCTTCAAGAGAAAGGCAATTGGTTATATAGTTTGAGGGACATGTCAAACTTTGGAGAGGTGAGGGGTGGGGTGGGGGTGGTATGTCTCTTTGAACTACCATAGGAGAATATCTACTGAGCTACAATGTGTTAAATCTCATCTCTTTCTCTCTCAGAACTTCTTCCTTAGTTTACCCTGAGATATAACCTTCTCCCTCCATATTACAGTGTTTGTCATACTGCTGTTTTCTGTCATCTTCTCCACTCTCTTGTAACCCTGTCCTTCCTAATTTAAAGGCCCCTCAATCAGGCTTGACTGTCTTTTCTTATGGTACTCCTCTTCTATGAGCAAGGTAAATAATCCACAATATACTTGTCCATGCAAGAGAAACTACTGTTTTAGGGCATGAGGATGAAAGTTCTGTAAAGTATTTTTGTTAAAGTGTATGATCGTTAGATGGTTTAGACAAAGCATATCCATAATATTCTTTTAAATTAGAGCAACATTTTAAAAATTAGCGGCAAATAAGTTGAAGGCAGCAAATCAAAGAGATTTTCATCAGGCAAATGATGATAGCTGTCTGATAGACCCATCGGACTACATGCAGAATTGAAAGTCTATTTGGGTCAGAAATTGGCAGAGTTTGGGATCATGAAGGATGAGTTTTTTTAGTGAACAAATAGCCTTTTCTCATCTTTAACGGTTACAAACTCTAAAAACCAAAAAGGTGCATTAACCAGCAAAAAAATCCTGCTGACTTGGCGTTATTTCTTACTGCCACCATACTAAAAATATAATTGGTTCCACACATCACATAAAGCAATGGAATGATCCATGTGGATCTATAAATGACTGGCTCATCGAAGATTCAGGACATGTCTCTATCTGACAGGATCTTTTGGCTACATCTGTTATATGTTTCAATAAAAGGATGATGTTATTTTTCCAAGTACCCTCAATAAAATGTTTTCATATCATTCAGGTGGTACACCTGTAATATATTTTTTAAAATATTGATCTGACCGCTATGTTATGTTATATTCCTTTCGACTTTTCTACATTATTTTTTGATCCAAGATACACTTTTTCAGTACTTAAGATGAAGACTCTGTTCTGGGACACAGTCTCAGGTAGTGGCACTCCCTAATATTTTATTCAATGAACTATTATATGTCAACCACAGCAACAACCTGCATTGATAAAGCACCTAAAAGATGGCAAAATGCCTCAAAGTGCTTCACTGGAGTGATAGCAAACAGAAATTGATACCAGTGATATTAGGAGACTATGATGTCAGATGACCAAATGCTTAGTTAAAGAAGTAGGTTTTAAGGTGTACCTTAAATGAGGGAAATAACACAGAGAAGCAGAGAGATTTCTGGAGGGATTTCCACAGCTTGGACCCTTTCCAGGTGAAGACTCACGATTAGTGCAGTGATTTAAATTGGAGAGGCTGAGATATTGCACAGGATCCCTGCGCTGCCAGTGATTTCAGACATAAGGATGGATGAGGCCATGGAGAGAACTGAAAACTAGGATAAGAATTTTTAGAATCAGATTATAAGCTAACCAGAAGCCAATATAGATCACATTTAGGGGTGATGGGTGAATGGACAAATTACAATATCATATAGTGTTGTAACAGGCCAGATGGCTCATGGAGTCTGTAGCAACCCTCTGAAGAACATCCCACCCAGACCCAGACCCAGACCCAGATCCCATCCCATCCCATCCCATCCCATCCCATCCCATCCCATCCCATCCCTGCATTTCCCATGGCTAACCCACCTAGCCTGCACAATGGGCAATTTAACATGGCCATTCTACCTCACCTGCCCATTTCTGGGTTATGGGAGGAAACCCACACAAACACAAAGAATGTGCAAACTCAACAAAGGCAGTCACCCAAGGCTGGAATCGAACCCAGATGCCTGGTGCTGTGAGGCATCAGTGCTAGTCATTAAGCCATTGTGCCACACTGCAGCAGAGTTTGAGATAAACCCAAATTTAAGTGGTCAGTAGTGACTCCAAATGTTGACATGCAATTCAACCACAAGGGGCAGCACAGACAAGTTCCATGTGGTCTCCAACCAAAACCTACACATGCAGGAGTCCAACAGGAGATGCTGGGTACCCATCAGGACAGAGAACCTGAAGAATACATCACATGGGATATTGAGATTGGTTCAAGCAGATATTGAACCAGGGATCGGAAGCTCTTCATTTGTCCTTAGGTGTCATTGGAGAGGCGTGTTATCTCTTGAACCTTTGATATTTACAAAGTATTTTCTACTCTGAAAATGCATGAAACTTTAGCCAAGAAATGCTGTTGAGCACATTTCTAGGTGCAGGATGAGAGATGGAGTAGAAGCACAAAGTACCTAGTGCAGTCTTTCTCCCTGAATGTCCAAAGGAGCCCTGATTTAGGGCCTTGTTTCAAGAAGGGAGCAGATTACAGCTGCGATATCACTGAACATTGAGCTGGATACTGCATCAATAACAGTAACCCTCAGCCAAGCGAAGACATTTTGGGTGGGTTGGAGTATGGTAAGCAGGAGTTTACTAGCCGTTGGGTTGGTAGAGGGGAGATCGGGGTTTGAAGCATGAGGTTTCAGTTACGATAGCGAGGACAGGCATGGAGCAGTCACAGCCTCAGGAGGTGGAGGGGGTAAGATCAGTGGTCAGGTTTAGGGAGTCAGAAGTGAGGAGCAGAAGGGTGAGAGGCAGAGAGTTACCTCCATTATTTCAATGGTAGATCTGGAGGACGACCGCATGTCCTTTTAGTTCCACACTTGGGTAAAGAATGTCAGTCTTTCTGCCAATGACGTGTTATGTTCTGTTATACAGGTTCAGTATGTGGTAGCGCTGGGTATTTGGCAATTGAGTAACCTCTTTGCATGAGCAAATGCAATCTTTGAATGTCCTCAGGGATGAAGGGCCCCACGCCAGCGTAACTGCAGAGCTCAAATAGTGGGTGGTCCACCTGCACTTTTAATTGTGCCTTCACTTCTTGCATGTCATATTGGTGGCTTTAAAATGGCTGAAAAGCAGTCACTGCAGGGCCAAATTCTGAAGCCTTGGTATACTGGTGTGAGTGACTGCAGCAAAAGAAAACATTTGGATTCTGATATATTGAGGCATGTGTCAACGTGCAATTGAAATGTGATTTGTTCTGAGGAAAGTGTAATTGTTCATTTAGAAGCACTTTCCACAGTGATTCTAGCTGACATTCTTGTGAAGCCTGTCATTCTGTATGAAAGCACAGTTCAATAAATATGAGGGAAAATTGCTGATTAATGTTTTATTGCAGCAGAAGTGAATATATCCAGACATTGAGAGAATATGAAAAGAGATGGGTTGAATTGGATAACAATACACAGACAACTTATATTTTCTCGTGTAATTTACCCTAGAAATAAATATTGTCAGAGGCATAAAAATATAGGAATAGGAATAGTTCATTCAGCCCTCAAACCTGATCCCCATTCAATTGGATCACGCCTGTACGGCATCTCAACACCAATTACCCACCTTTGATTCATATCCATTGAGAGTATTAGTTAGACGCAGTTATTAATTCTCAGTCTTGAAGATTTCACTGACCCAATGCCCACTGCATTTCAAAAGAGGGGAAGGGTGCTATGTGGCTCAAGTGAGTAGATTCTTTCATTTCCACCGTCCTTTGTGTGAACATTCCTTCCTGATTTAAATCCTCAATGTCCCTGCGTTTAACATTATACTCACTAAGAGTCATTCCCTCTTCTTTGCTGCTGACCACTCTCCCCCTATCACATACCTCTGGCCTGGGATCCACTTATGATCCTCAGCTGGATGTAGTACCAGCAGCAGCCACCACCCCCCTAATGGCACTGTTGTTCTATAGTCCTGCTGAATTTCAGTTGGCCAGCAACTTTCAGTTATAGAGATGTACAGCATGGAAACAGACCCTTCAGTCCAACTCATCCATGCCAACCAGATATCCTAACATAATCTAGTCCCACTTTCCAGCACTTGGCCCATATCCCTCTAAACTCTTCCTATTCATATATCCATTCAGATGCCTTTCAAATGTTGCAATTGTACCGGCCTCCACCACTTCCTCTGGCAGCTCATTCCATACACATGCTACCCTCTGCATATAAAAGTTGCCCTTTAGGTCTCTTTTATATCTTTCTCATCTCATCCTAAACCTATGTCCTCTAGGTCTGGATTCTCCTGCTCCAGGGAAAAAACCTTGCCTATTTATCCAACCATGCCTGTCATGATTTTGTAAATCTCTATAAGGTAAACCCTCAGTGCCTCTGACGCTCCAGAGAAAACAGCCCCAGCATATTCAGTCTGTCCCCATCACTCAAATCCTCCAACCCTGGCAACATCTTTGTAAATGTTTTCTGAGCCCTTTCAAGTTTCACAACATCCTTCTGATAGGAAGGAGACCAGAATCACACACAATATTCCAAAAAGGAGGGACTTCTATCCCTGGGGTACTTGATCTTGGGGAAAGGCTGCCACTCTCAGTTTCGCTCCACTGTCCACTTGAAAGGTGCTTAATTTGGCAGAGCTCCAGAACTCAAACATACTAAACTCAACAGAAAAGAGGTTTAAGTAGGGGAGGGCAGCTCAAGGAGATCACAAATTACCGTTTGAATCCTCAGTGGAACAAATCTATCTGCAAAAAGGATTTCAGGCTGGACTGATGAAGGGCTTATGCCCGAAACATTTATTCTCCTGCTCCTAGGATGCTGCCTGACCTGCTGTGCTTTTCTAGCACCACACTTTGGACTGGAAGGTAGGTAATCTGAACATGGTATAATGAGCCAGCAAGCAATACTGTATTTGATTGGTTTTAGAGTATTAGTTGTAAGGAATGGGCTTTAGGACCCTGGAGCAATCTTGCAATGATATCACAGAGCCATTCCTCACTGGGCATAAATAGCACAATGTGGGGGCAGAGTTAGTCACGTTTGAAGCTCAATGGAAATTGGATAGAGTTCAGGGAATAGTCTCTTAACAAATAACAGTAAAATTGGAGGTGGGTATTTGTCAGATTACCGTATACAGTAAAATCTAATGCTAATTTGCAACATACAGACATCCAACAAAACCCAAATCTGGAGACAGTTCTTGCCCTTTTCTTCCCCCCATTCAGTCTGATTTAAATCCAAGCTCATGATTATGGATATAAACCATGCAACAGAAGAGTAACAAGCAATAAGAACCCAGGACCCCTCCAACAGGTCACTTTCCAACTTTCTTTTTGAAAAGATGGTGGGAACAAAGAGCTTGAATATGTTTACAGCAGTGGTAGATAGATTATTGTTAATTAAAGGGGTGGAAGGTCATTAGGTAAACGGGAATGTAGATTTGAGATTGCAATCAGATCAGCCATGGTCTTATTAAACGGTGGAGCAGGCTTGAATTGCCTATTCCTGCTCCTTGTTCATATGATAGTATGAACTGATGAAGCATCTGAAGATTGCTACCCTGATATCAGGAGAGCAGGGAAGAGTATGCGAAAGCAGAGTAGAAAGAGGCCTGGAATACAACAGGAGTGAAACACTACACTGGAGAGCTGTACTCAATAATATTCATAAATAGTCTTACATTTCTAAAGAGAGTGAGAGAGTCACAGTCTAGGATAAAAATGAACCAGGGATTCAGTGACAACCTGCTAAAACAGCATAGCCTCCAAAAGTACAAACGTAGATACCTAAAACCCTAGAAACCAACAGATTACAGAATCCATGGAGGGCAAATAGCCCAGAGCATGGTAGCTGTGGTAAGTATGTGTTCCTTTCAGCTCATACTGGTTTAGTATGAATGAGAAGAACTATCTTTCTGGTCTAACTAGAATAGCCTTTTTGAGGAAACAACATAAATTTTATTAGTTCTCAAATAAAAGCTCAAGACTGTGGGTGATGCAAATCTGAAAGAAACTTTCATAGAACACTTTTCTTCAAGATGAATCATACGGGACTCAAACTTTTAACTGTGTATCTCCTTCCATGGATGCTGCCAGTCCTGGTAAGTTTCTCCAGGACTTTCAGTGCTTGTTTGAAATTTGTTGGTGGTTCTTACAGTACTCAATCAGGTCACAACCCTTTCAGACCCATATACATCACCTGATCCTCTCTCTGCCAAAATCGCTTTTCGCTCATATTATTATTGTTGTGCATACTCATTTATATATTTATATTTACTCTAACCCTATCTCCCTTGCAAGTCTTTGACAGAATGTTAGTTTGTTCAGTAGAAGGTAGTTGACTTGAACTGTCTACTTAATGGTCTCAAATTTGTTTTGTTTAGTTTCTGCCATGAATTTACAGAGCTCAGCAATATTTTCTACTGGCATTTCCTTGACCTTTTGTTGCTTAACCTCTTCAACCTTTGAATGAGATTGAGATTAATCCACACCCTTTTACTCAAGAGTGAAAACTTCATGTAGGTTTTCTAGTACTTGATGTTCCCTGTGTTACAGAGTTGCTTGTAGCATAACTTTAATATCAACTTTTGGAATATTGTGTGCAATTCTGGGCTCCTTCCTATCGGAAGGATGTTGTGAAACTTGAAAGAGTTCAGAAATGATTTACAACGATATTTTCAATGCCTTGTTTGATAAAAACTGCAGTGTGTGCAGTGACCTTTCAATGACCTCTGTTCAAGGAGTAGTGATTTTCAGAATATTGAAATACAAAATACTTTTCACAATCCTTAAATGCTTGAGTCCTTCAATCGAAATTAAATCTGAAATAATTTACAAGCGTATCCCAAGATTTGCTTTCCCCACAATGCCCAGTCCTGTGTTCTGTTTGGTGCATCTCTGATGATAAATCTTCCTGGCAATACTACTTCTGATGCCACAGCTTCCTAATGTGGGGAGATATTATGAGCTGAGCCTTAGCCAAAGTAAGTGTCTAACCTTTCAACTTGCACAGAGGGTTTCTCTCCATCAGGCCTAGCAAGTCTTTTTTGTCAAATTAGATTACTTACAGTGTGGAAACAGGCCCTTCAGCCCAACAAGTCCACACCGACTCGCCGAAGCGCTACCACCCAGACCCATTCCCCTACATTTACCCCTGCACCTAACACTACAGGCAATTTAGCGTGGCCAATTTACCGAACCTGCACATTTTTTGGACTGTGAGAGGAAACCGGAGCACCCGGAGGAAACCCAGGCAGACACGGGGAGAATGTGCAAACTCCACACGGTCAGTCGCCTGAGGCGGGAATTGAATCCGGGTCTCTGGTGCTGTGAGGCAGCAGTGCTAACCACCGTGCCACCGTGCCGCCCACAGTGGCTTTGTACATAGATATTTTGGCTTGTTTCCAAGCGCAGGTTGTTAAATGTAATGGTTTACACGAGCACAATATTCGTATGCTGGCACTTTAACAGTACTTTAGAAATACAATATAGGAAAATAGTATCGATGTTTCAAGTTGCTTTTTCTGAGAATGTGCTGCCTTACTAGTAAATAAAGTAGCAATTTGTGACTTTCTCCCAGAATGGTGGTGAGGAGTTAAAAATTTGTTTGTCCGCTTGTTATTTTTTGCCTCACTGGGATTGATATGAACAAAACGTCCTGGTTGTAGTGTTAACGATTGCCCGATAACGAACAGGGACACCAGTCATCAGATGAAGTACTCCTTCTTGCTTTCGTCCACTGAATCTTGGAAGTTGGGGTCATTTTTCAAAGCATTCTCTGCAAATTCTGTTCCTTTGGCCTCGTTGGTGTGATATGTGCCTTTGTGCCTGTAGAGGTAACAGATCAAAACCACAAGGAGGCAGATAACCACAAATATCACCGCAGCTATGACACCTCCAACAAGCACAGAATCCATTCCACCTTTACTGACAGGTGTATGTCCTGCTTTAGAAGGCTCTGGAGGTGGGGGAGTATTCATCCTTCTCACACAGATTGGTCTCAGTAAAACCTTGAGCAGTACTGGAGTGAAATGTCACTGTCAATCAGGAGATCAAATTAAAGCTGGTGGAGGGAAGAGGCTGGTGAATGCATTCAGGTCCTCCAGGTTTGAATTGTGCAAGATACTGCCACAAAACTTCGGGTTCCTTCCCTCTGGAGGAGGGCTCCAAGTCATTCTTGTTCTGTGAATTGTTCTTGAAAGAGGCTCAGCTTTCTACCGTATAGAAAGCTGTCTTTGAACCTGACTGCAGGCTCCTCTGAGCTCAGAGACTGGGAGGGTCTGGGGTTCTGTCACTGGAGAGCTCCTGTTGCACTATTTGCTGTGAGTTTTCGAGACTGGGGCCAACTGTTGACTCAACTCCTCCCACACAAAACAAGAACAGCTGCTTTCTGATCCCTGGGACTGTTTTGTGACAAGAGGGCAATTTATATTTGGTAGGAGCTCTGAGCTCTTTCTGTGCGTCTTGGCCTTACTGAAGAGCTGCATGGTTAATGGAGAGGCATCACTCCTGTTACCCCATTTAAACTGACTTAGAAACGAGGTTAGTCTTGCAGTGTGCCCTTCCAAATCCAAAGTTAAAAATCACACAAATCTTAACAAAACCATCTCAGTTACCAGCTACCCCACCACGATGGCACCCCACTTGTCTGATTCCATCCCCATTCTACCATTCACCATACGGAACAACTTGCCATGGTCAAGATATCCCAGAATGGACCAGACTTCCTGGTGTAGCACCATCTTTAAAAGGCTGTTGTGCACCTAGACAAGCACCGTCAGTTCCCCAAATGGGGCCTGGCATTTACCCCCATCAGGGCAGATAGGGGAAAATTGCTAACTTGCTTTTTGGGCAGGAACCAGGAGGTGCTCGTGGATGGGGTATTGTAGAGGCAGACATCCATTTATCCCAAGACCAGCAATGGTGGCCACCATGTCAATCTTGTCCAAGGTTGTCTCCGGAGTCAGTGCAGTCTCTGCTGTCTGGAGGGATGCACAGCAATGTAGGAAGAAGATCAATGACCTTCCTCATTCTGTCAACACAAGTGCCACCATCTTCTCTCCAATATGACACACTGACTCTAACACAGCTACTGCACCTACCTGCCTCCTGGCTCAGATTCTACCACTCTCACGACTGCAACATCTGTTCTCACTTGCTGTCACCCACCCGAACCCAGGACATCACAAATCCATCATGTCCTCTGTGCTGTCTGCTCACATGCTTGGGGTACCTCATACCTTCAACAAATGTCGCATTATGCCACCAAATTTCATCTGCCTTAATACCTGCCTCTCGGTCTCTCATCCCAGGGGGTAGCACCTTCATTAGGATTCTGACTCTGACCATCCTGAATGACTGAGCATGTCCAAGCCTCTTATAGAGTCTTACAGAATAGAATCTGATCCTTCGGTCCTACCAGTTCATGCCGAACATGATTCCAAATTAAACTAGCCCCACCTGCCTGCTCTTGGCCTATATCTGCCAAACCTTTTCTATTCATTTACTTATCCATCTTAACTGATGTCAGAGGATTCCCTTGACTTACTAGGCCAGGAGCCTGTGACTGAAGACCCTCACCTCAACTTCACTGTTGACAACCACAACAAGCTTTCCGGATTTGTTCCTGTAGTAAACAGGAAGGCAAGACAACAGGGGGCAGCACGGTGGCTCAGTGGTTAGCACTGCTGCCTCACAGCGCCAGGGACCTGGGTTCGATTCCTGTCTCGGGTAACTGTCTGTGTGGAGATTGCACATTCTCCCTATGTCTGCGTGGGTTTCCTCCGGTTTCCTCCCACAGTCCAAAGATGTGCAGATTAGGTGAATCGGCCATGCTAAATTGGCCATAGTGTTAGGTGCAGGGGTAAATGTAGGGGAATGGGTCTGGGTGGGTTACTCTTCGGAGGGTCAGTGAGGATTCGTTGGGCCGAAGGGCCTGTTTCCACACTGTAGGGAATCTAATATCTAATATAATACTGTGAGCCTGGTGTCTGTTTGCTGAGGGGCAAAGTGCAAACAGGCAAGACAAGGCAGGGATTCTGTGAGCGACCACGTAGGCGCTAAGTGAGTGAGTGAGTGCCAAGAGTGCAGGTTAACAACCAGAGTGCAGCTTGGTCTAGTCCATGAGCTGGCATGTATGTCCCTGAGTGCACATTGTCCTTGCTGCAGCATTACAATGAGAGCTAGTTTTGCTCCCTGGAATGCAGCATTAAAGTGCTGAAGTTTATTATAATTGAATCAGAGACATGCCATGAGAGGGCTTAGAGGCTGGCACATGCCAGTTGTAAATATCTATGGGAATGAGGTGTGTGTGGCTGGTGCCCATGGTGTCTACCCTGAGATGTTGGGGCCTGGTGTACAACATGGAGATCCTTTGGAGAAAATGGTGAGCTGAATTCACCAAGTACCCACTCTGACTTCCATTTTGAGAATCCTCAATGCCCAGTTTGTTTGCAGATATTACAATAGAAAGTATGCATATTAATGAGGTATGATGTGCAGTTAATAAGATCATTAACAAGCAGTAATCCCCCTGAATATGTAACTCGCTGCTACCTGGATCTTAGTTAAAAGATGCAGCAAGTTTTTTCCTGAGGTTGAGCAAGGCCTTACTGGATTTGTTGCGTGATTCTGTCACAGCTTTCGCTTTGGCTGACATCGCTCAGGCTTCTATATGATTGTGGCCATTATCTTTTGGTTTTTCTATCATGGTTGTTTTCCTGGATATCACGACTGGAGGGCTTTCACCCCCAGCTTTCCTGTTGGAATGGAGATTTTTCTCCACTTCATGGCTGGAATGGAGAAATTCTGAAAACATTGCTGTGTTGGACCAGAATAGCACACATTTTTAAATTGTCTAACACTTAACTGCTTTAAGTGCCTTAGCAATTTTCTGTGCTCACTCTCAGAGTATATGAACTTAATCTCATGGCCCTCTTAGCTTCAGTTCCAATCACTAGGGGACCTGCACGTTATGGGGATGATGCTCAATCAAAGCTACAATGTGTTCTTTTTTAACATTACTGACGTTATAGCCTGAATTTCTGCACTATTTCAGGCTCCCCTTGGAAAGAATAGATTTTTGGCTAAACTCACACACTCTAACCCCTCTGGCTCAACTTGGACTTTTGACCTTTTCCACAGACCTGAGCCTCACGTTAGAGCCTGTACACTTTCCTTGGAGATGTGGATTTTATCTGTTCCTGTGATTCTTCTGTTCGGTCTGAAGTGATTTCTGTATCATCCTCTGAAGTATTCTTTTGGAATGTGTTTAGCCATGGGGTACTCAAAGCCTTTGACAATTTTCTTTGAAACCTCAGAACTAATAAAATTCCTGAAAGAACAAGATTTAACTGAAAACTGAAAACTTCATTAACAATCACTCGGGAGGGGGTGTGACTATGGTGATCTAAAGTTGGAATCTGTAAGAGACCGAGTGTGTAAGATTTATTTCAATCCAAAAAAGGCAGGACTCTCCAGAAACTCATTCAAACAGTGCGTGAAGCAGAGGTACAGGTGCAACAGAGATCAATCCTAAGGGAAGAAGATCGAACAAGGCACAGGAGATCTCTGGAATTGATTTGTTTTAAGTCTTAAGGTGCAGACCCACCATGATTATCCAATGCAGCAAGTAGGACAGACACCAGATACTAAATGGTGTGCTCCATGCGTGGTGATCGCACATACCCCACATCCACAAACACTGCCAGCCCCTCTGAGGCATGGTGGCACATCTCTATTCTACTTGTGCCCTGCTGCTACATTGCCCTGCTGTGCTCTGGGTGCTCCAGTGCAATCACTGAAGTGCTGCTGCAAGGACACTTTCCCCACAGGGGACAGCTAGCTCATTCAGAAACTGGACCAGGTTACAACTCAGGACTGCTTGCTCACTCCTTTGGCGCTCACTCAATTTGAGCCTGCCAGGATGCTCACAGCATCCCTGCCTTGCCTTTTAGTGCAGACATGAGTGGTGTGGTTGTTCACAATGAACAGTCAAGGTGATGGACATGTTACCATGTCAATGTTACACCTGCTCTATGTGGCTATAGCCCATACAGCAAACACACAACCTGTGTTTCATCAATAGCCCTGTCTTGAAATCAGTCTTGAATAGTTCACTGTTACGTCAATAGAGGCAGTCTTCAGTCAAGGGGTCCCAGAACAGTATGACAAGGACAATCTCCAACATCCAGAGGGTTGGGGCTTGGTCCATTGGCTCCTCAGAACAACCAGGATGGGGATCCTAGTTGGGGCAATAACATGAGAAAATGTGCCTGGCTTTGTGCTGAGGAACCCTCTCTGGAACTCGACAGAATTGACACTTAACCAAAATATTGTAAGATTCAGTCCCTGGACCTTTCATTATCAAATGTCTGTGTAAAGTCAGTGTCCCGGTGCTGTCTGAAGTACAATTATATAAAATGTGGAATTGGTCAGTGTTATTCCATGTGCAGGTAAAAATCTCTCCATATTCTGCCTTGGTCAGGTGGCAAGGGTAGCTTCAATTGGGACTGTATTAATCCGTGCAAAAGTAAAAATACAAATTAATGTTCATGTAGCATCTGACTTGAGGAGGTAAATGATTGCACCAGATCATTAGAACAGCATTTTCCAGAACGTTTGCAAAACCAATTTTAATTTGCGTTTTTGTCTGAGTATGAATCCATTAACCATATTGCCCAAATCACAACACGGTCTAAAGTCACTTACAGTCTATCAGCAAACATGGTTAACAATAAAGAGGCGATATCTCGATCTGAGATGCATGTGAATTTTCCTCCCCCCTTAAACAAAAACGTCTCTGACTTTTCCCACTTTATGACTTACTTCATCCAGTGTATAAGGCATGTAATGAGCAAAAATAAACAATGCTGCAGAAAACAGTGACAATAAGGGTGATGGCAATATCTGCACTTATTATCCTGTACAGGAGCTTGAGAGTCAGCATTTCCGATATTGACCTTGAAATGCCTATTTTTACACCTATGAGTAATACTCTTGTTTTGAACCGATTTCTTTGCAAACCAAGATTGAGTGTCAAGGAGTCAGATTTTTAAGGCTGGACGTTATATATAGTACCTGAACCTTTGGTAATAAATTCTCTGTTCTATGCCTGGGCTGAAGTATTCTTCCTAAACTAGTTGCATAACTGGTATATCACCAGGAAATAGTGTTTTTACGTATAGAAACTAATATAAAACCTTGACACTCAATCAGCTGTGGAAACTGACACCATATTTGTTTTGTCTACTGCAAAACAAGTAAACATTTGTACCTAGTTTGGTGTGGTGAGAGTGACTATCCTTGTCATCAAGACAGCATTTATCTGAATGTGGCTGGAAAGAGGCAGAGTAAATTTGAAATCAGTTGAAATCAAGGGAAATCTCTCCATTGGTTAGAATTATAACTGGCAGATAGGAAGCTGCTTGTGGCTGTTGGAAGCTAATAATCTCAGCCCCAGATCATCTCTGCAGGAATTCCTCAGAGAAGTATCCTTGATCTAAGCATCTTCAATTTATAACATTTCCTCTGGAAAGTTGGAAATGGGATGTTCAGTGATGATTGCAGTGTTCAGTTCCATTTACAAACCCTCAGATTGAACGAATGTGGCAAGATCTGGAAAACATGCAAGTGTGGATTAGCAGGTAGGAAGTAAAATTCACTCCATGCAAGTGCCAGGAAATGTTTGTCTCTATAATTGAGTGTCTAACAAACTTCACTCTCATTCAACGGCTTTACCATAATCAGACCTCTCATAATCATAGGGGTTATCATTGACCAGAAGCTTAATTAGATATGCCACATGAAAAGTGTGGCTGTGTTAACAGATCAGACACTGAGAATTCTTTGGTGAGTAATTACAAGTCTAAGTCAGCATTGTGATTTATCCATTTAAAACCTTAGCTATTTCCCTTATTTCTAAAGCCCCAGATTTGCAGAGGTGACTAAAATGCGATTTAGTTGACCTGTGTCACATGATTTGGTCTGGCATTCCAGCAGGCTGCATTATATTTTGAATAGATTGTTGGTGCACTAGTAGATTTTTCAGAGAGTGTTCCCCTAAACGGTAATTTGAAGGAAGTGTAAAACTTGGTAATGCAGCAGCTTTCATAAGGTAATGCTTATTAAAGAGGAACTGTGTATGGCAGATCAAAGGGCTAAATGTACAAACGAATCAGTAGAGATGAAGATATCACTATCAGCAAGATTTTGATTAAGTTAAAAATCACACAACACCAGGTTATTGTCCAACAGGTTTATTTGGAGGCACTAGCTTTCGAAGTGCTGCTCCTTCATCAGGTGGTTGTGGAGCAGAATCATAAGACACAGACTTTGTAGCAGGGTTGCTATATTGTGAAACCAGTCTCCTCTAACATATCCAGATAGATGCGGAAGACTCTGGAAAGTGAGTAGTGACAGGGGTGAGGATGAAACAGCTCACGTTATTGAAACTGTATTTATTACCTTTTCATGAACTCCCCTTGCTGATGTAAAATGATGGGAACCTGCAAGGAACTCCCACTCTCACCATGTTGATTTAGATGTTCGTAACATCCAAGAATATTGAAGGCAGAAACTGTCAAATACACAACCAATAACTATAGTTTCCAATCATTTATTCTGAAATGGATAGTCAGCCCTGCCATGCATCCTCGCTATGGCACTAACATAGAATAGTCCTATCTGGTACTGACTAACTTCTAATACTATAAAGTCAAAAGTAATTTCTAGCAATTTGATACAAATGAGTAGCTAGCTAGGCTGTCTCAGAAGGCATTTAAGAGTTAGACTCTTTGCTGTCAATCTGGAGGTATAATGCAGGACAGAAGAGGTAAGGATGATAGATTTTCTTCCCCGAAAGAACCAGATGGATCAATACAACAATTGGCTGTTTCCATTGTCACCAAATGACTAGCTTTTAATCTCACACCATAAGAACTGAACTCAAATTTCCTGTAATAGGATTTGAAGCCATAACCCCACAACATTAGCACAGGCCTCTGGACTATTCGTCCAGTGACATTGTCACCTACACAACCACCTCACGACAGACTCCTGCATCCAATGTTTTTTTTTAAATGCATGCATAGAGGAGATGATGAGCTGCGTTTTATCGCAAATGTCAATCCGAGATTTTGTATATGTGCAGGGGAAGCAATATTCTATACTCCTCAGGCAGGAGTCAGCCCAAGGGAGAGAAAGCACACAAATGTTGCCCAGTCTTTATTCTATAAACAGAATATTAATAGTGACTGTTATGGCACAATTCTTTCAGGGGTACCTCAGCTAGCACTTTCTAAAAAAAAGACAAATTGCTCATACCTTCTCATCATAAAACTGGCTCCATCACTTATTAGAAGAATCCAACTGTGCTAAAGTGAGTGAAGAGTCTGTAAATTTTCTATCTGTGGAAACACTGTGCATTTGCACAGGGTGATCAATATTACACTCTTAACCTTTTCTCTGAAATCTTCACCATTAATTAGATCTTTGGCTCGAAATGATTAATTTCTGTTAGCAGAACAGCAGCTTGTGATGCTCTTGGTTGCCTAATTCACAAAGCTATTCCAGCTTCTGAAAGGACTATGTACATATATATAATCCAGGAAGGGGAGAAAGCAGAGGCTTCTGACAGAAGGTTAATTGATGCTCAGTCTGAAGAAGCACATTTTCAAACATAGAAGTGCGATACATCAACAGCTGACAAAGCCTGACATGAAGCTAAATGTGCTGCTAAGCTCAATGAGGTCTCACTTCAAGTCGATCAATACTCACGAAGAAAAGCACACACACAAAACTTCCAGAGTTAAAACAAAACTTAGAAGTCTTAGTTTCAACTGAAGTATTAAAAATAGTTCAAGCTATATAAAAGAATGACCATAACCTCTGTCAGACTACAACAACATCACACTATCACACTTTCTTAAAGTCATAGAGACAAATTGAAACTGAATAGATTGTTGGTGCACCAGTAGATTTTCCAGAGAGTTTTCCCCAATATGGTAATTTGGGGGAAGTGTAGAACTTGGTAATGCAGCAGCTTTCATAAGGTAATGCTTATCGAAGAGGAACTTTGTACTGGCAGACCAAAGGGCTAAACGTGCAAATGAATTGGTAGCGATGAAGGTATCAATATCAGGAAGATTTTGATTACTTTCTCCAGAGGTGTATCAAGAGAAGGACACTAACCAGGTTAAGTGGCAGAGTACAGACTATTGACAGTACCAATAGGACACCTGGCCATTTTGATGACGCTGCCTCAGTCACCCACTCGGAGCTGTTATTACCTAGAGTGGCTCACAAAGAAGCCTAGCTGACTTTAGGCTCAGCCTACAGCAGGATTGGGAAACCATATGCCTGAGCAAGTTATTGGAGCTGACAAACCCACAATCCTGATCGACTTCATACTAAGATTATAAAAGTAGTGGCTAGGTAGAGGGATGAAGCATTAGGTTTAGTTTTCCAAAATTCTCTACATTCAGCAAGTTCTATTTAGTGAAAAATAGTGAATGTAAATTCTTCATTCAAAGAGGGAGGGAGACAGAAAGCAGGAAACTATGGATTAGTGAGTGTAATAGAGAAGATGCTGAGGGCTGTTATTAAAGACATTATAGCAGGACATTTTGAAAGGCTCAACTTAACCAAGCAGAGTCAGCATGTGAAAGGGAAATCACGTTCTTTCTATTTTTTGGAGCTAAACGAAGTATGCTGTGCATAAAGGGAAAAGCAATGAATGTATTGTCTTTACATTTCCAGAACGTATTTAATAAGGTGCTACATCAACGCTCATAGTGTAGGGATTGGCATGTTTGGAAGAGTGTGGTGCTGGAAAAGCACAGCAGGTCAGGCAGCATCCGAGGAGCGGGAGAATCGATATTTCCAGCAAATGCTCTTCATCAGGAAATAAGTTGTGAAGAGACTTTAAGGAGGTTTGCAAAGGGGTATAGATAAGTTGACTGGGGAATGATCTGATAAATAGACAACAATGTGAGAAAATGTGAATTTGCCCATTTTGCCCAGTTTAAGTACATTTTCTAAATGGTGAGGTATTGCCGAACTTGGAGATGCGGATGGATCTGGATGTTCTTATGAACTTAAGACAAAGGTAGGGATTATTTTCTCACAGAGGATGGTGGGTTCTTGAAATTTTCTGCCTCAAAAAGTGATGGAAGAATAGACTGGATATTTTTAAGAGATGCAAAGATGGAGACTCGATAAGCAAGGGAGTGAAAGTTTGTCAGTGGTAGGTGGGCATGTGGAGTAATCAGATCTGCCATTGAATAGCAAAGCAAACTCAAGGGGCTAAAAAGCCTAGACCTGCTCCTAACTCTCAGACAGTGTGGGATCAGTCAAGGTCAGTCTTTTCCTTTTATTTCTGGGGCTCATGTGGCCAGGGCATAGTACAACCAGTGGGGTCCTTAGCTAGAAACCAGGGTCCTCAGTATGTTGGTTTTATGACATACACACTGAATGGGCCTGGAAAAGGGAAGTGCTCTGACTAGCTGCCATTAGATCTCTTTTCATAATGTTACTGGATGGATCAAGAGCTGTAATGAATGGTTACATTTATTGCTGCAATTTTCAGGGTGATACTACCTTGTTTTCATCTAGTGTAGGCAATGGGCTGAATTTTACCAAATTTTGTCAAAGTATCATTTTCATTGGGTTTCATGGAGGGTCTCTCTATGTGAGGACCAGTGAGCTTTCTCTCATTATCCATTTAAGCCTATCTTATCAACTAGGACTACACACCATGACATCCTCATCATTCAATACTAGCTCAGTTCCCCCACTCACTGTGTCAGAAACACTCACTTACTCTTCAGATATCCCAACATCTCTGGCACTGATGCTATACTGATTGGTCTTTGCATTGTCGGTTAAAGGCTGGTGGTTCAGAGATGCCCAGAAGGATTTTACACATTGTGGGCATTGCAGATAAAGTCACATCAGTGCCCCACTTTGCTACCAGGGACCTTGACATCCTGGTAGATGAGGACCAGAGAAAGTCATGCCACCAGGTCTTGCCAGCCTTGGCCAGAGTTGCCACCCAGATCAGTAAGATATCCACAATCTGGAGGAACGCCCAGAATTTGAATGATCTTCTCCACTAGGGCAAGGATCACCATCTTCACTCTACTATGTCACACTCACTCTCTCTCTAATACTGCACCCATCTTCCATCAAGGCCCACGGTCTACCACTCTCACTGTCACATGCAACATCTTCCCCCACTTACACTCTCCCACCCCAACACCTCCACACTGCTAACCCTGTATGCCCTCTGCGCTGCTTACTCATTCATTCAGAAACCTCAGCACATTTCTCTCACCAGAACCACCACCAGCTGCTGCATCAACCATTTTCAGATCACTCAATTCCGCTCCCTTTCTCTCTGTCCGGGGAAATACCTGTAACAAGGTTGGGAGGGCCAGGATGGGTGGTCAGGTGCCAGACATTCAGTTCCTCACCCACTGGGGTGAGTGGGTCTTGGTGCACGCTGGCAAAGACCAGGACTATCCAGTAGAGATGCAGAAACCTCTGTCTCAGTAACTGAGTAAGAAACATTGTTCATTGTTGTGCTGCTGTCCCATTACCTCCACTGTGAATTTAGTGTTAAAATGCCACAACATTTACCCCTTGATTGTGACATTTTCTCTTTTTGTCTCCTGCAGTTACCAGTTGTGGTCAAGAGGGAAAATGTGCCCTCCTCTGTGGAAGAGAGTACACATCCCCCAGAGGATGGACTGCCAAAACTGCCTCCTGCCCCTTCTACCGATTCACAGACTGACACCTTGTTGTTACATTTCCAGAGGCCCAGAAGGCTGAAGTGTTAAACAACAGCAGGTGTTTTTTTGGGGGTCTGCAGAGTGAAAAATCTCCCTAAGTTAGACTGAGCAGTTTCCTCCATAATGGCCAATGATGGCATCCTAATGTCATGTGACCAGATTCTTAAAGTAGCAGTCTGCTATAGTTACCAAATACCTAACAGTTATTATTTTAGATCACAGCCAGAATGATCTGCTGGTGAGTACATCACTATCGCCTCTCTGAAGCTCCCAGGCACATACTTAGCCCTGGACTTGGCACCATGGTTTCACTAACAACCTCACAGATGTGCATGAGCAGATACAAGAGCAGGAGGCAGATCTCTCAGGGGCACTACACAAATATCTCAACGATTGAGTTCCCTAACCTCCTTCCTCCAGCAGTGGCCTTTTAACTTGTTCTTGATTTTTAGTGGATGACTATGGCCAAGCCCCTTTGAGTGATTTAAGTGAAATGCTACAAATGATGTGTGACCAGACCCTTGTCTGACATTTGTACAGCTCCCTGTGTTCCCAAGACTCTCCGGATTGGGTGCCCCGATCCCCCAGAGTGAAAGGTATGGAACCCCTCACTTCCTGACTGGACACAGGATGTGTCCAAGCCCCTGGACTGATATCAGAGGCTGTCCTTGATTTACAGGGCCTGGACCCTCTGATTGAAGAGTACCTCCCTTAATCTGATTGAGGGCTTCTCCCCTTAGACTTGAAGACATGGCCTTTTGCTGATGTGATAATGATGTATCCCACAGTCATACAGCAAGGTGTCTATCCCCTTGATGGATCACAGCTGAGTAGCATGTCAAGCTGCCTTCTGCCTTGTGCCTTCTGCAAACTGTGAACCATACAGCGATTATGGGAGCATTTCAGATCTGAATGGGATGTAATGGGAGAGAATTGCTAAGTGAATGAGCACTAAGAGACCAAGTGAGCAGCCCTGAGATGCAGCCTGATCCAATCCATAATCCATGTCCCTTTCTGCGAAGGAAGGAGTCATTTCCACCAGCTGCCTGCCCCTCTCATCTGCGGCCATGGTTCGAACCTGGGTGACCTTAGAATGGGAACCTGTGGTGTACACCAACACTCTCAATGCCTTTAGGGAGATATGGACACTGTTGGGGTGGGGAAGGGGAGTGGAGTGCTTTATTTCCCCTACCCTACCCCTCACTTTCTTTTTCCACATAAGCATTGCCTTAATGTTGCTTTGCTTGCTACTGGCTCACTGGCCACATGGGGGTTTTCCTGGCGGTGGAAATATTGGAAGAAAAAGGAGAGAAATTGATTAATTCAAATTAGTTAACGTGCAACGATGAGAGTTTGAAATGAAAGTAGTCACATTGCTCATAAAATATTGCTAACAAAATTGGTGGAAATTTCCTCAGAGCTATCCTGACTCTCCAACTTGAAGTCTGTGCCTTGTTCAGCATCCCCAATGTTCTCATCTTTTACAAATGTGCCCCAAATGATAGAGGCCAAATCTCAAACAGGAGGCTGTCTCCAAGACAAGTGAAAGGTTTGTGCTGTCAGGTTAGGGATATCTTGTCTATCAATCACAGGAAGAGAAACCAGAAGTGCAGATCTGCTCCCAAACCCACCTAACTATTTTCCAGTGTCATATGGCCTATAGGACCTGTCCTGCCTTGTTAGTTCCAAGCCAGCTTTTGCTGACCTCCACAATTCACTTCCACATCACTGTTTGATCTTGGTCTGAGGTTCAGTCAGTGTGTTAGAATACAAAACCAGCAGATCAGGCAGCATCTGTGCTGAGAAAGAGTTAATGTTGCACATCAATCCAAAATCTGAAATGTCAATCCCTGTTTCTTTCCTTATGGATGCAAGGTGACCTGCTGTCCATTTTCTGTTCATTTTTGAGGTTCTCCACCATCCATATTTTATCTGTGCTTCTGTAGCTGTGCTGTAGGCTCTAGTGCTGCGTTCAGAAACATAATTAAACTTAGTAAATATAACTCAGCACATAACACAGCCCCATCAGCATTACAGTTGTGGAAAGGACCCTCTGGATTTCTGGGGACATTCCACCATTGCTGACATTTTATAAGCGATCTTCTTTGTATTTGGCCTGTTTTGCAAGGGAAAGTAACAAACTGCAGAGGAACTTTGTGCTGTCTGAATCATTAAGTGACAGGAATGAAAACCATCGATCTTTCAGAAGCTGCCAATTGAAGGAGACACGGCCAGAAAGCAGACACAATTTAGGCAGAAGTCATTGATTTGACCTTCAAGCTGGTATGCTCCACAAACTTAAGAAGTGACAAGTTACAAAAGTAACAGTTGTAACAATAAAAGCCCAAACTAATAGAAAAGGATGCAGTCCTGTTACCCAAAGGGGCAAATTGTGTTCACACATTGATTGCCAATCTATACCACTGTGTGACAGTACTGTTCTTGCCAGCTAATTGAGGAATGCAACAATAATTTGCATTCATTTAAGTTGCATTCCCATGGATCATTAGAGTAAGCCAAACTTGGCTGCTAGAGTTCAGAGGAATGAGAAGTGACTTGATTGAAGTGTATAAAATCCTGAATTGTCCTGTCAAGATGGATGTGGAAAGGATGTTCCTCTTGTCAGTGAATTCACAACTAGAGGACACTGTTTAAAAATTAGAGGTCACCCTTTCTGGTCAGAGATGAGGAGAATTTCCTTTTCCTTTCAGAGGGTTGTGTAACACTTTGGAATTCTTTGCCCCAGAAACTGGTGGAGGCAGGGTGATTGAATATTTTTAAGACAGAGGTGCATGGATTGTCGTTTGGCAGAGGAATCAAGGGTTAATGGGGGGGGGGGGGGGGGAGAGGGGATGTTGAATTCAAAACACAAATAGATCTGATTAAATGGCCGATCAGGCTCAAAGGGCCAAATGGTGGACTTCTGCTCCTACTTCACAGGCACGTACCAAAGAAGTCCTATATAGAGATACATCAATGAATGGATCAACCACCTTGTAATGTTGTTGCTAATCAACAGTGCAATTCTGCAGGTTAACTGGCTTTCTCAGTGCCCAGAGGGTGACCAATGAACTGACCTACATTACCATTTCAGTTGCTGTGCACAATACTGAAAGATATTTTATCCTTTGAAAGGTATGATGTTATGACCGCCATTACAGAAGCCAACTGGGTAATACCTGTTTCCCAAAAGTCTTTCAACTTAAGGCATTCATCTGTGCTACTCTTGTAGTGGGATTAAATGCGGATGGAAGATTCAAGTGACAGCAAGCCTGCACTCATGGTCATGATATAATTGCAGATTTTCGGACAACTCTTTAGCCATGACTTTGTAGAATTGAGGGTTAAACTATTCCCAAAATCTGACAGTGTATTGGGTATGCTCATGAGAAGAACATGCACATAGAGATTTCTGCTGAGATAACAGGGTCAATGCATCATCAGGCCATATTCATCTGAGCAGTGGAAGAACTGTACTGGGCTGTAGCCATCAGATGCCTGAACTTCAGCAGCCAATATCACTTGCTCCTCTTCATCTTAATTAGTTTGATCCTCCATGGTATGCCCAGCTGTGCCAATGCACAGTGAATGTGATGTTGCATCGTGAGGCACTGTCATGCTCAGGAGCAGCGGTTATAGAATCATCTTGTTCTTTCATTCCTCCGGAAATGCATGAACTAAAGGTCATTACACTCCCTTTAGAAACCATCTCGAAAAACTTCTTTCAATAGATAAACCTCTGTGACAACCATGTTTTCAGATTATATTAGGTGAACATCAAAGAACCAGCCAGGATTCCAGGAATAAAAGCCCTCGAACTTCACCATTCCCTAATACCACTCATTATACTTGAGATCTTCACCTTCAAAGCAGTGGAATGATATTTGCACACCCAAAAAGCAGTAGCTACAAATGAAATGGTTAAAACAGAAATTTGAATTCAGCCAGTGAGAAATTAAAAATGATTCATTATTAGCTCTTCGTGCCTTCTTACCTTTGGGATGAATTGCTGTGCATTTATCTGTCTGAAACAGAAAATCTTGATTTTTTTTGTCTTAATTCACAATTAATTGCCACACGACATACAGTTTCTTTACAGACTATACCATGAAGAATGAGGGTCTGTGTGTAAGCTAACACCTAGCATCCTATTGAATTAATTTTATTTGCAACCTTGCATAATAAACATACAAACTGTTTCATAATCATGATCTATGCGAAAGAGTATTGCCAAAGACTTGCCATTTGAGTTGTTGACAATTTCTGGAGCACAAGATTCAACCACAGACTACAGCTGTCATTGAAGATTATTTTCGTCCTTCAGGCTGCTTGATAAAACAGATAGTAATTCAGTCATTTAAATATTTCCTTTATGTAGAACACACAGATCCTGTGTCTACAAAGTACAAGACAGCTCATAAAAAGGTGGATGAACTGAGCTTTAATTTCCAAACTCTGTTCCAGCACCTGTGCAAAAGTGGGTATTGCAGATGCTGGAGATTAGAGTCAAGATTAGAGTGGGTGCTGGAAAAGCACAGCAGGTCAGGCAGCATCCGAGAAGCAGGAAAATCGATGTTTCGGGCAAAAGCCCTTTGTCAGGAAGGGAACACAGATGGCTGTGTTCCAGCCAAGTTCCAGTCTGGCTGGCATATGCACACACACCTGCTTTATATTACACCGTACTGTTCTTTTGCATTAATGCATCACCTTTTGTTTCTTTTTACTTTGGGAATGAAAGTATCCTAAAAAAGATGCAGCAGTTGTCATGACGAAGGGTCAGAACTCCAGAATACTTCGGACATTCTTAATTTTAAAATGCATCTTTTTTTAAAAAGTGGCTGCCCATGTAAATTAAATGGCTGCCCAGAGACAGGGGCCTGCAGAATGTCACACTATTGGATGCAAAGGAAACCTCCGATAACAGCCCTTTGGGGTGAAAGGAGGCGGCAAGTCCAAACAGACTGGATGTAATCTCCTGTGACTACAAAAATAATGAAGGGCTGATGAACCCTTTCTCAATAGCAAACCACTCTCCACAGTTTACGCCCTAAACCGAAGATACATTTTGATTTTTTGCTTTGAAAAATACAGAAGGAGAGGGGTGAAAGAGCCAGTTTCAATTCTACCAGATGGTGCTTGTGGGATTGAATGCTGTTGTGTGCACCAGCTTAGGTGTGCTGTAAAAGTCACAGTTGATGAACTATCATCCAGTTACCTCTGTGTTGCAGGTAAAGACAATCTCTCACTCTGTTGGAAGTCAGCCAGCTTGCATCCAGGCAAAAGGAAATCAGGATAACGAAAAGTCTCTGTCTCCTCATGAATGCTAGAATTCACACAGTCAAAAGCAATCAGAACTGTAGAATCTTAACCAGTCTGCAAAACTAGGGACTGTGAAATCAACTGTTCAAATACCAGCATCAAGGCTACCAGCATGCCTGCTACAATGGTCACAACATTCAACTATCTGCTCTTTGTGAATAATTCAAAGACTGATACATATTGGTGTTTTTGTTAACTTACCTATTAGGACTCACCTCCTATTTCTAATCTGTGTCCCTATGTGTTGTGTTACTAATTTTTCTCAGCTTTACTAATTAATAAACTCACTCATTGTTAACTCATGAAAGTCTAGTTAAATTGACTTTTTAAAAAAAAAATGCTAATTTTGGTCAGGTAGAAAGATGTCTACAAGGAAAGGGATCATTTCCAAATTAACGTTGTTGCAACCAACTAAGGGGATGGATGAATAAAGGGGAGGAGCTGGTTCATATTCTTCAGCCAGGAGCTTAACAATTCAGGGTATCCTAACTGGAACTGCAACAACTGGGGGACTTCACCCAGGATCTGTTTGTAACACAGTAAAAAGATAATTATACAGCATTATCAGTCAGTGTGAATGGATTTCTTAGTTGAAATCAGTGAATTCTTATTTTGAATTGTTGCACAGGATCAGAATCTGTTTCAACATTGGTTGGACTTATGAAATCAGAAATGTCATTGTAGATGTTTCCAGATTTATAGTAACATTCTTCCATGTGTTTCTTGTGTCAATATCCACCACGCTTTTGCCATCATGTGCAGCCCTGAATCAGAGTTGAAGAGACAATGGTGATAAAAGTGGCTTGGAAACTGCCAAGGAGAAACTTCTGCAAATAATTAATCCTGAACAACCAGTTAAAATAACATTAACATTTAACCAAGGAAAGGGAGAAACTGTACAAATTGAATCATTTAAAACAGTTTTAGAGAAGTGTTTCCTCAACAGCTGAAAATTCTCATTTCCATAATGTTGGTTAAGCAAGGTATTCAAAATGCTACATTGTTTGCCATAATTTTAAAAACAAACATAATTATCTTTCGGTACAGATTGCTCTGCTGTAACATGTTTTGTTCATGCGAATTCGCTATAATACGACTGATGAACTGAGGATACTGTTTCTATAGCATGAACATTTAAAGTGTGTATTGGTTATCACGCAATTCTGACCCCATTAGTTTCAATGATGCTACTATTACACAATTTTCTTATAACATGGCATTGCATAAGAACAAAACAACTGCATTACAGTAGAACCGACTGTACCTTGTTACTGAAGTTACAACCAACCTGTGTTAAAAGCCTGCCCATACAATTAAAATACATATCCAGAGCTGTGAAACAAAAGCAAAAATTATTGGAAAAAATCATGCAGGTTAGGCAGCATCTGTGCAGAGTAATCAGAGTTAATATTTCAGGTCCAGTGACCCTTCCTTAGGAATGATGGTAGCTAGGAAAATGTAGCTTTTCATGCAGATAGTGGGAGGGGGTAAGGAGTAAATGATAGAACACAAAGGGAGGGAAGAGCAGTTGGACAGACAAAGGAGTGGATAACAATCTGGCTAGGAGGGTGAACAGCTGCCAATGGGGACTATTACTGGCGAACAATGGGTTGTGTGTAATAGCAGAATATGTGGTAACAATGCCTGGTGTGTAGGGATGGGGGAAAGCATGGGGAAGGTGCTGAAGCCCTAAAAATATTGAACTGGAGTCAAGAAGATTGTAGAGTCCCCAAGCAGAAAATGAGGTGTAGTTCTCCCTGCTTAAGCTGAGCTTCGCTGGAACTCTGCAGCAAACCTGAGAGAGATGTTGGTCGGGGAAATAGGGTGATGTGTTAAAGCATTGGGAAGCTCAGGGTCTCTTTTGTGAACATTAAATGGGTGTTCTGTAAAGCAGTCACCCAGTCTATGCTTTGTTTCCCCAGTGTCAAGGAGACCACACTGAATAGCGAATGCAGATTTGAGTGAAGTGTAGGTAAAGCACTGCTTCACCTGGAAGATGTGTGTATACCATTGGATACCAAGGAGGGAGAAAGTAAATGGGCAGGTGTCACACCTTCTGCAGTTTGAGGGGAAGGTGCCATGGGGCTATGGGGTGTGCAGGATGGCTGCTGGAAGTGAAGGAGGAGTGATCCAGGTTGTCTCAGAGGGAACAGTCCTTGCAGGGAGGGAAGGGAAATATGCATTTGGTGATGGCATCAATTGGAGGTTTTGAAATGGTGGCTAATGATCCTCTGGATGTAGATACTGGTGGTGTAGTTAGTGAAGATGAGGGTGGCCCTATCGTTGTTGTGGGATGGGAACAAGGGGGTCAGGGCAGAAGTGGAGGAGATGCATTGGACCCAACCGAGGGTCCTGTCAACTACAGTGCTGGGGAATCCTCGGTTGAAAAAGGTGGACATTTTGGAGGCTCCCTTGTCGAACAAATGTGATAGAGGTGGAGGGACTAGGGGAATGGAATAGAATTGAATCTTTGCAGGAAGCAGAGTGTGAGGATGTACAGTCCAGGTAAGTGTGGGAGTCAATTGGTGTGTAGTGGACATTGGTGGCCAGCCTAATTCTCAGAAATAGAAACAGAGATGTTGAGGAAGGGAAGGGTGGAGTCAGAAATGGACGAGGTGAAAGTCAGGGCGGGGTGGAAATTGGAAGCGAAATTTCTGTCTGCCAATAAGACCCTGTCACTTCAACACACCACCTCGTTCCCTGGCCAACTTCTCTCAGGCTTGTAGCAGTGCTCCAACAGAGCACTGGTGAGAGATAAAAACTATACACAGAGATTAATGGAATTATATGTATATCTATATAAGATATGTAAAATAAAGACCATCCTTTTGTGGATCCTGTGGATGAAAATCAAGCTAATATAAAAGATAAATACTACATGATGAAAATGGATTTTGGCCTAAAACACTGATTGGAAATAAAGGTTCATGTTATTAAGCTCTAAATGACACCATCCTGCTACTGCTGTAAATCAGTGACAGCTTGGGAAGTATCCCAATTGAAACTTATCAAAAAGGTAACCACAAAATCACTTCATTTAATGGTAATCAGGAGCTCAAGAAAGTGGCCTTTAACCTGGTCTTATCAGACCAGGGTCAGTGTTGGCACCCGGCTCAACCAAAGTAGTCACTCTGACTGAGATCTATGATAAACACCTCTCCCCCCGCCTCCCGCCTCCCCCCCCCCCCCCCGCCTCCCGCTCCCCCCAAACATCGTCCTTTTCCAATTTCAAAAGTAAAACGTGTTTCACCAGAACTTGCTGAAAGTGAAGCCTAAATTTAGCAACTAAGAGGTCACACATAAATACAACGGATTGCTGAATCTTATTGTTTATGATCAAAATAGTATGAACTATGTTAAGAATTGCTTATCTTTAGTTTGACAGAGTGCAAATGGTTTGGACACATGTCTTTCTAAGCCATTCCTGGTGATACGTACCTTCCAATCCAGTGCAATATTTTTCTCCAGTTTTTTTTCCAATGGTGACCTTTCAGTTGATTTGTAAATAAAGTTGATATTTGCGAAACTGTCACTTATGGCTTTACTGAAACCGATTAGTTTTCAAAGCTTGGATTCTTTTCAGCACTGAGAAGTTCAGGAACTACACGCATCATTTGTGTGGTTTAAGCCTGATTTCTTTGAACCGAAATATACACAGGTTAAAATGTTTCCCAAATTTACATCAAAGAATAAACCCAATATAGGTGGCTAGACATAGGACAAAAGAAAATGAAGTATATATGGGCTTTGAGATATCTTTAAGCCTCTTAGTCACTGTGGAAACTTGATTGAGCTGCATTTAAAACCAGTCTAGAACACTGATATTTGGACACATCTGATAGAATACATCCACGTTCTTCATTTGTTTTGCTGGGGCTTTCAAATTCCCTCGGCCTACATACTTTTTGGTATGCTATGCTAACAACTTTACTGGAATCCTCTCTGGACCACATATGTATGCAGCTATTCATATAACAAATAGAAGAATTGCATATTACAATGCTACAAAGTGGGCGGAAAAGGGATAGATTTTTCAAGCTATCTTAAGCAACTTTTATTTACAATGTGTATAATATTTATAAATAAATTTTACATTCTAGTAATCTACAATGCATTCTAGGTATACTTTGTTAAAATATTTCACTGATGTTATAAAGGTAGGTACGGCTCATTACTACAGCATAAATAATAAAATGAAAAACTGAGAGCCTAAATATAAACAAGACATTATAAAATAAATTTCACACAGAACATAGGGTCCAAGAACTCAGAATACAACTGAAGTCCAAGATTAACAAATCATACAAAATGATAACATTTGGAGTTGGCCCTTAAGACACTGGTGATAAAGGCCATCTCCCATGGACCACTGCCATAATGTCATCCAATCAGAAGAGCCTCTTCCATAGACCTCCCCATTCAGAAAGGTGCCTCTAATCAGGGGTGCTCATTATTAATGTTTATTCAGTTTAGAGTGCACTTTCTCTCTCTGTTCATTGCTTGTTCCCTGTGTTGTGATATCCCTTACTGAATTAATCTGGCATTTATTCCGTCCCATCAGTGCTCTTGCACCTCCATATTTGCATTGACTTTCCATTTTCCAATTCAAAGTCTCGCGCCATATAAATGTCCATAGACATCTCCTCTGTTGGCCTCTTATTCCACTGTCCATTCAAATGACACCCCAATTCATTTGAACTTTGCATTACAATGAATATTAATCTTTACAGGTCACCATGTGCTGATTTGTCCAGTACCTGTGCAGTTCTGTGCTTTTCTGCCAGTACTTAATTCCCACAAACTGGTCCCATTGCTGACTGGATTTCCTGCACAATCACCCAAAACTGAAGGCATAAAGGTGAGCAAAGAATGAAAACAGATAGGATAACATAGTTACACATTATCATGTATTCTCTCCATGTAGTTTCTCAGTTCGTGCGAGTCTCCTAAGCCCATGTCCTGACAGACCCATTTAATATCTTCCTCATTACCTAAAAGGATTGAATTTGTAGCAGGGCATCCATCATCCGGTGGAATTGTAGTGAACGTTGTAAACTTTACTCGTTTTCGTTTTGTGGTGGGAGAATTCAAAGGTTCATCTTTGCGGTCCTTCCCATCACTGCAGTGCGCGGATCTATGTATCTGGCCTTGGACATTTTTCTGGGATCCCCCGTTAAGCAGATGGTTGCTCTCCTCAAAACCTGCTGCCTTGTCTATGACTGTTGTGTGTTCGCAGAGCTGCTGTGGGGATATATCAGCAGAATTCTCCAGTAGCTCAGTCTCATTAGCTAACCAGACCCAGTCATGGGAATGATTCATGTTCCCTTGTGCTTCTGTGGGAATTCGCTTATGCCGGTACTTCAAAGCAAACATGACACAGTTAATTAAGAAGACAAGGATAGCCAGGCAAAAAACACCAAGTAGGGCATACATCCCAATCTCTAAGTCAGTCAGACCTCTAGGAGCCTGGACCAGATCATTTTCATCTATGCTCTCACCGCCCACACCATTCCGAGTTAAGTCATTTGAGGGGAAGTTGGCAGCATCCAGGGGGATGTTCTGGAGCTGACTGTCACCTTCTGTAAACTGATCCATTCCATTCACTTTCTTGTTCACGGAAGCTTTGGTGGTACTGCTCACCTTTCCAATGAAGCTTTCTTCACGATCTGAAGTAGCACTGCTGAAGTAGCGTCCGTTCTGCCCTGCCCGGTCTTGATCTGCATTCTTTTGCCTCCGGTCACTCGCGTGGTTCTCCATTTCTCCATCAGCATCGTTGTCAGTACTGCCACTCTTCGAGTCTGCATCGTTCTGACCAAATTTTACCTGGACACTACTACTTCCGACTGCTAGGATACTTTTTCGTTTCGATTTCTGGCAAACTTCACAGATTACCAGTTCAACTTTCACCAAGTTCCCTTGGCCCTCTCCCTCGGCAGTGATGACTGGCCACCATAGCTGCAAATCCTGATAGGTTGAGATCATGGCTCCTTCCTGTGAGGTAACAGTGAGTGTAAAGTCCTTCGGGTCATAGATATCCAGTGGAGTCAGACTGTTATCACTGAACTGGATCCAACTGCTGATTATCGCTTCCTAGAGAGGAATAAATAAAGAAAACAATTCAACTTTGTTAACATTGCATTTGGCTTTTGGCCCCGAATTTCATGGGGTCATGTGCTTGGTGGTTCTACTGGGATCTCACCACTCATATCTGACAGTGTTAGCTCCATTACCACCCTCTCAATGGAAATTAGGGATGGGCAATACATTGCTCTGTCAGTGATGTCATCCCCTGAATCGACAATCAAATCTTTTCTACTTCAAAATACAAACACAGCAACAACTGACAAAAGGTAGGATTCAGCGACTCAAATATATATGACATTCCTAGGACCGAAGGCATCATAGACTTCACTCAGGCCAATTCTTAAAGTGGACCATTTGGAGAAAATTTCACACCATGGACTCGATTAAACGATGACAGCAATTCCCCCAGCATCTGCAAATATCACAGACTGTCTCAGCAGACTTCAATTTTTCAGGCAATGGCCCTTTAGTGGTATGAAGCAAGATTTCCATCTATTTTCAGGAGGGAACCCCACCCCACCCCCCATGGTGCTTCCTGGACAATTGGAGGCCAGCAGCCGTGCGCCATACCCAGGACTGATGGTCACTGCAGGAGAACCTGAAGGAAGATGAAGTATAGATGCCTCTGAGTTTAGTCATAGGCATGTCTGAGCTCTCACTAGGGCTGTATTATGACAAGCCCCAGTGAGGGTATTGGGGAGGGTTACTGGTATGAAAGGATGGGATGGAGTGTGTGAGGGGCTTCAATTGCACAGAGTGCCAGGGAAGGAGGCATCACTCTTCATTCTGATTGAGTAGGAGTCTGTAGGGTTAAATTTGACAGGTTACATGTTCAGTGCAGTCCTCTCCTACCTCCCCCATTGAAATGGAGCAGTGAGGGGCTGTGGTCCTTAACTGGGCATTATTGGGCCACTCGAGGGCCTCAATTGGACCATGGGCAGGTAGCACACATGACACTTCCCTCGCCACCTATAAAATCATGAAGGGAGCGAGGATGTGTGCCCCAGTGCCAGTGACATGACTTCCTTACATAATGAGTCCACCCACTTGTTTTCCTGCCTGTGTTGGCCTGTATCGGTCCCATGTTTGTGGTGAATTAACGTCATGTATCACAAAATATTGAAAGGGACATTCAAATGCTTGAGGGCAAAACGCAGCAAACACCAACTCCCAACAAGGACTGAGAACAGGACTGTAGTGGCTACACTCCAGAAACTGGACTGATAATCTGTAGATTATCTGTAGATTTTCCTTATGGCTGTTTGAGAATCAGGGTTAAAAAATAATCAGGGAAAAAACAGCACTTGTAAAAATCCAACAATTCACTCACGTTCTTCAGGGATGGAAACCTGCCACTTTGGCTTGGGCTGGTCTGTCTGTGACCTCCATTCCCTAGTAACATAGCTCTGCAGACTCAGCAAAAAAAAATAGCAGGGTCAAGGTAAGTGTCTGGTGAGAAAAGTGAGTGTCTTTGGCTCAAGAGTCTTTGGCGAAGAGAATGAGTGAGGAGATTACGCTGCAGTTGAAGAGGGTGAAGACATGACTGCCAAGCTGATTCAGTGTGCTGCGTGCATGATGTGGGAGGTCAGGGACACTGATGGTGTCTCTGGCTCCTATAGCTGTGGAAAGTGTGTACACATTCAGCTCCTGAAGGAGCATGTTGCAGCACTTAAGAAAGAACTAGATGACCTCAGGCTCATCCAAGAGAACGAGAACTTTTTTGGACAGGACATTCAGCAAGGTCATGACACCGAGCATACCAGAAGAGAGAAGAGAGATGAGGAAGTAAGAGATGATTCAAATACAAGAAACCCTGGGTGAAGTATGGCACGGTGGGTGGCATGGTGGCACAGTGGTTAGCACTGTTGCCTCACAGCGCCAGAGACCTGGGTTCAATTCCTGCCTCAGGCGACTGTCTGTGTGGGGTTTGCACATTCTCCCCGTGTCTGCGTGGGTTTCCTCCAGGTGCTCTGGTTTCCTCCCACAGTCCAAAAACGTGCAGGTTAGGTGAATTGGCCATGCTAAATTGCCCATAGTGTTAGGTGCAGGGGTAAATGCAGGGGAATGGGTCTGGGTGGGTTGCTCTTCGGAGGGTTGGTGTGGACTTATTGGGATAAATGGCTGATGTCCACACTGTATGTTATCTAATCTAATCTAAGTACCTCTCATGAACAGGTTGAATCTCTTGGAAACTGTTGAGACAGACGACACTGCCAGTCCGAGAGGTGGACAGGTCTGCCAATCGAAAATTGGTGTGGAGGCAGAGCCGAGGAGTCAGACATCATGCAGAGCCGTGGTAATAGGAGACTCCATAGTGAGAAGGACTGAAAGGGGTTTCTGCAGCAACAGGCAGGATTTGAGGATGGTGTGTTGCCTTTGTGGTGCCAGGATCCAGGATATCACCAACAGAGTGCAGGGAATCCTCAAGGGCAAAGGTGAAGAGCCAGAGATGGTGGTGCATCTCGGCACAAATCTCTCGGGAAGAAGAGGAGGGACATTCTACAGCGGGGCTTCAGAGAACTTGGAAGAAGGCTGAAAAGAAGGCTTCCAGGGAGGTTATCTCCGGTTTGCTTCCAGCTCCTTGGGCTGGATTGGGCAGGATCAGGGGGATAATGGATTGAATGTGTGACTGGGGAACTGGTGCAGGAAGCAAGGATTTAAATTCTTGGAACACTGGGGTACGTTTTGCGGTAAGGATAAATTATACAAGAGGGATGGGTTGCACTTTAATAGGTGGGAGATCAGCATTCTGGCAGGCAGGTTTGCCACTGCAACACAGGGATGTTTAAACTAAGTGGTTGGGGGGAGGGGACAAACTGGAAATTTAAGAAGAAAGTTAAAAGGGAAAGTGAGAATAAGAGAAGTTAAGAAAGACAACAGAGTCAACGGAGCAGAAAGCTCAAAAAGGGAATCATACAGTATGGTCAAGTGAAATAGGGATTGATAGGGTGAGGGGAGTAACAAATTAAAAATATTATATATATGAATGCACGAAGCATAAGAAACAAGGTGGATGAGTTTGAGGCTCAGTTGGAAATTGGCAGGTACAATGTGGGGATAACTGAGACATGGCTTCAAGTGGACAGGGCCTGGGAAATGAATATTTAAGGCTATACGCGCTATTGAAAGGACAGACTGACGGGCACAGGGGGTGGGGTGGCCCTGTTGGTGAGGAATGATATTCAGTCCTTTGTGAGGAGAGACATAGAATCAGGAAATGTTGAGTCAGTATGAATAGAGCTGAGAAATTCTAAGTGTGGAAAGACCCTAATGGGAGTTATCTATTGGCTCCCAAACAATAGTCTTGATGCAGGGTGTAAGTTGAATAAGGAGTTGAAATTGGCCTGTTGCAAAGGTATTACTACAATTGTTATTAGATTAGATTAGTTACAGTGTGGAAACAGGCCCTTCGGCCCAACAAGTCCATACCGACCCACTGAAGTGCAACCCACTCAACTACATTAACCCCTTCACCTAACACTACAGGCAATTTAGCTTGGCCAATTCACCTGACCTGCACATTTTTTGACTGTGGGAGGAAACCGGAGCACCCAGAGGAAACCCATACAGACACAGGGAGAATGTGCAAACTCCACACAGTCAGTCAGTCACCTGAGGCGGGAACTGAACCCAGGTCTCTGGCGCTGTGAGGCAGCAGTGCTAACCACTGTGCCACCGTGCCGCCCATGGTGTTCACAACCTGTTCATGAGAGGTACTTAGATTAGATTAGATTAGTTGGTTATGGGGGATTTCAACATGCAAGTAGACTGGGAGAATCAGGATGGCACTGACCCTAAGAAAGGGAGTTTGTGGAGTGCCTCCAAGATGGATTCTTAGAACAGCTTGTACTGGAGACTACCAGGGAGAAGGCAATTCTCGATCTGCTGTTGTGCAATGAACCGGATTTGATCAGAGACCTCAAAGTAAAAGCATCAATAGGAGGTAGTGACCATACTATGATAAGTTTTAATCTGCAATTTGAGAGAGAGAAGGGAGAATCGGAAATGTCAGTATTGCAGTTGAACAAAGGGAACTATGGAGCTATGAGGGAGGAGCTGGCCAAAGTTCAATGGTGCAATACCCTAGCAGGGATGGCAGTGGAACAACAATGGCAGGTATTTCTGGGTATAATGCAGAAGGTGCAGGATCAGTTCATTCCAAAGAGGAAGAAAGATCCTAAGGGGAGGCAGGGGCGGCCATGACTGACAAGGGAAGTTAAGGACTGTATAAAGATAAAAGAGAAGTATAACATAGCAAAGATGAGCAGGAAACTGGAGGACTGGGAAACTTTTAAAGAGCAACAGAGGATAACTAAAAAGGCAATACATGGAGAAAAAAATGAGGTACAAAGGCAAAATGGCCAAAAATATAAAGGAGGATAGTAAAAGCCTTTTTTAGGTATGTGAAAAGAAAAAAAAAAATGGTTAAGACTAAAATTGGGCCCTTGAAGACAGAAACAGGTGAATTTATTATGGGAACAAGGAAATGGCAGGAGAGTTGAACAGGTACTTTGGATCTGCCTTCACTGGGGAAGACACAAGCAATCTCCCAGATGGCTGAAGGACCTAGGGTGACGGATGAACTGAAGGGAATTTATATTAGGCAAGAAATGGTGTTGGATAGACTGTTACGTCTGAAGGCTGATAAGTCCCCAGGACCTGATGGGCTGCATCCCAGGGTTAAGGAGCTAACTCTAGAAATCGTGGATGCATTGGTGATCATTTTCCAATGTTCAATAGATTCACGACCAGTTCCTGCAGATTCGAGGATGGCTAATGTTGTCCCACTTTTCAAGAAAGGAGGGAGAGAGAAAACAGGGAATTATAGACCGGTTAGGCTGGCATCAGTGATGGGAAAGATGCTGGAGGCATTTATTAAAGATGAAATTACAACTCATTTGGATAGCAGTAACAGGATAGGTCAGAGTCAGCATGGATTTATGAAAGGGAAATAGTGCTTGACTAATCTTCTGGAATTTTTTGAGGATGTAACTATGAAGATGGACAAGGGAGAGCCAGTGGATGTAGTACCTGGACTTTCAGAAAACCTTTGATAAAGTCCCACATAAGAGATTAGTGTGCAAAATTCAGGCACATAGTATTGGGGGCAAAATACTGACTTGGATTGAAAATTGGCTGGCAAAAAGGAAACAAACAATAGTGATAAACAGGTCCCTTTCGGAATGGCAGGCGATGACCACTGGGGTACCACAAGGTTCGGTTTACAATATACATTAATGATATAGATGAAAGTATTAAAAGAAATATTAGCAAATTTGCTGATGACACAAAGCTGGGTGGGCAGGGTGAAATGTGAGGAGGATGTTATGAGAATACAGGGTGACTTGGACAGGCGAGGTGAGTGGACGGATGCATGACAGACGCAGTTTAATGTGGATAAATGTGTGGTTATCCACTTTGGTGGCAAGTCAGGAAGGAAGATTACTATCTAAATGGAGTCAAGTTAGGTAAAGGGGAAGTACAACGAGATCTAGGTGTTCTTGTTCATCAGTCAATGAAAGCAAGCATGCAGGTACAGCAGGCAGTGAAGAAGGCTAATAGGGTGCTGGCCTTCATAACAAGAGGGATTGAGTATAGGAGCAAAGAGGTCCTTCTGCAGCTGTACAGGGCCCTGGTGAGAGCGCACCTGGAGTATGGAGCTTTGGTCTCCAAATTTGAGGAAGGACATTCTGGCTATTGAGGGAATGCAGCCTAGTCTCACGAGGTCAATTCCCGGAATGGTGGGGCTATCATATGTTGAAAGATTGGAGCGACTGGGCTTGTATACACTTGAGTTTAGAAGGATGAGAGGGGACCTGATTGGGACGTATGAGATTATTAAAGGATTGGACACTCTGGAGACAGGAAGCATATTTCAGTTGATGGGTGAGTCCAGAACCAGAGGACGCAGTTTAAAAATAAGGGGTAGGCCATTTAGAACAGAGTTGAGGAGAAACTTCGTCACCCAGGGTGTGATGGATATATGGAATGCTCTGCCCCAGCAGGCAGTGGAGGCCAAGTCTCTGGATACTTTCAAGAAAGAGTTGGATAGAGCTCTTAAAGATAGTGGAATCAAGGGTTATGGGGATAAGGCAGGAACAGGATACTGATTGAGGATGATCAGTCATGATCATAATGAATGGTGGTGCTGGCTCAAAGGGCTGAATGGCCTACTCCTATACTTATTGTCTATTGACTTAGGCTTCTGAGAGCTGTTCAATGTGCTAGACAGAAACACAAAAATGGAACTAGATCCCCTGATTGGTTGCAGCCTTGCCACTGATTCACAATACCACAAGTGCATACTCAACACCACTGGTATGCATACTCTTCAATAATGTCTGGAGATTGATGCCACATGTGGGTGAGAATTCCTATGGACTGGATTCCATGGAGTTTCTAGGCTTCAGATAAAAAGGGCAAAGAAACCTCCTGCTGACTATCACCACCCACCCTGCCTCAAGTGACGAATTGGCATTTTCATATTTTGAACACTACTTGGAAGAAGCAGTGAGAGTAGCTCAGTGGGTGGGGATTATAATGTTCATCAGTAAAAGACGCTCGATAGCACCACCAACAAAGCTAGTCTAGTTATGAGGGATATAGTTATTAGACTGGTTTGTAACAGACAGCAGGAGAAACAAAATGAGGAAATAACTACAGAGAGTGTTATAGAAAACATCTGGTAGCCTAAGACATCCATGAGGTACTATGCTCCATGTGCACTAACAGTTCTCCCACTGAGGTTTGCGGACATAGCGATCTGTAGAGATTTTATCGGGGGATCTGTGAAATAATCTCACTAGCATACATGAAAAAAACACAAAAAGTGGGATGACAAAAAAGGGAAAAGGATAAGCTCCCCACTTTGTGTAAACTACCTCGTATGTATACTCTGGTGCTCCCAAAAATATCCCGGGCCTTTTTCCCAGTGACAGGTGCTCCTGTTGCCATTGTTTTCTGTTATGAGCCTCACAGTTACTCTCAGCAGAAGATGGGACACCATTTGCTAGTGTGATACCAGGGTGAATTCAATTTGGTCTCATGCAGTGAGCAAGTGCCATTATAACACTGCCTGGTCTGCTGAGTGTTTCCAAATTTTTCTGTCTATACTAACCATCTGTTTAATTTAAATTATATTGAAACCTTCAGTTTAATTTGAAACCTTCACTATGTCGCAAAAAGCAGTATATTACTTGAATAATTAAATACCACAAAAGAAACTGGGCTGGGTTTGCACATGTTTGTATAATATTTCTGAGGGTGTCAACTATAATAGAATAATTTTCTATTAAAGGAAGTTGTTTTAAAATTAGAATATTAACATACTTTAAGCCTCTAAATAGAGTGAGAGCGTAGTTAAAACTGTTTCAGCCAATAGCTGTTGCTTTGGATGGGATTTGACAATTGATTAGGTTGTGCACCCATAACACAAAGACAAATGTTTAACCATGTTTAAGGTCATGTAGTTGTCACATGCATAAGAATGTTGGTGGAGGTGCACTTATCTTTTATCATCAGTTTGTGCAGTTGGTCTCATTGTCTGCATCAGTGAAGTTATCCTGAAATTGTCACTCTAAATAATTACCTGCTTCCAGAAAAGCATTGCTAAGGTGCTTTCTACTTACTATTATAATTTAGATAAGAGTCTGTGATTAGCAATCCACTTAGAAAGGGGTCTTTTCATCAAAAGGTTTGAGAGCCACTGATCTACTGCGACAGGGCTGCATACCGCCACAATCCGTAACCTTCGGCTTTGCATATCTGTCAGTTCACTTACTGGACCATAAAGGCAGCTCACCCCATCTTCTCGAGGGCAAATTAGGATGCACAACAAAAACTAGCCTTGCCAAAAATGTTCACATTCCTTGAATGAGCAATTAAGAAGATTTCTCAATTAAAGGTGATAATGAGTTTATCGTGTGTAGAGCATTCCAGAACTGCCCCATTCCAGAAACCAGTTAGTGGAAGACAGAACTGGAATCTAATCTTTAGACATATATAAGCCTTTATTCATAGAGGTGCACATTAGAAACATGTATCTCCTAACCCAATAACCACAGTTTCATAAAGCTTCTAATGGAATCGTTTTTGTAAAGCCTTTACAACTTAAGTACCCCATTTCAAAAGATACACAAAAGGATCTGCTATGTTTCTGTAAATGGAAATGCAGTAATCATCAATTAATATATAATTAACAAGGAGCAGTGAGAGGCACACTTGAAATTGAGGTACCAACCTGATGCAGCTACAATATGGGACTACTTGCAGACTAAATACTGAAAGCAGCAAGTTGTAGATATTCCTAAATAATAGATCACAACCAATGGATTAGGCCAAAGCTCTACAACCCTCCCACATACAGGTATCGATCCAATAATGCAGAAATTTGCCAGAGTATATTCTGACCACAAACTTCACGAAAAATCCAATCTAGCATAATAGGTCACTCTCAATCATTATCAAAGTGAGGAAGTTGTTACTGTCAAGCAGCACCTACCCAGAAATACTTAGTTTAGGTTCCTGAGCCAACTCATTCCAAACCTTAGTAGAATCACTGTCCAAAATGGAAACAAAATCTGAACTGCGAAGGGAGAGTGACTGCTTTTGAGAGCAAGGCAGTATTTGCCTGAGAGTGGCATCAAGGAGCCCAGTTAGAACCTAGCCAAATGGAATCTAAAGGAAAACTCTCCACAGGCTGGAGTAATATGTGGCACAAGCAAGATGGTTATGGCTGTTGGGACCCAATCATCTCAGTTCCAGGACATTGCTGCAGGACTTCAGTCCAGTAACTACGGGCAGCCAACTATCCTTAGGTACTTTACCCTACCCCAATTTCGGAATGGGGCTGTTGACCCCCATTCACAATTCCTCAGATCATGAAACTTGCCATTCCTCATATACAGGAGAACAACTTCCAATTTTGGACATATAAATGCCAGGTAAAATTCACACCACAAGAATGACAGACAATGGTGATCACCAAGAAGGAAAATCCTAACTGTGTCATATCATTGCCTAACTTCCCACCTTCCACAAAACCAGTCTCAATGGGAACTGCCTCATAAAGACCATGGTTGCTGGAGGAAGTCAGAAGTTGGCCTTTCAATAGTCAGCAGCCCAACTCCTGACTGCCCACTGACTCCCTACCATGTACAGGGTAGGACTCCAGCATGTGATGAAATACACTGAACTTGCTGGGATTGATGAGCATGGTGGCTCAAATAATTAACCCCCACTCCTTGTGATACGCTTCAAATCTCCATAGGTTTGGTGTGAGGATTTCTTCAACCTCACTAAAGGCACAATGAACTGATGGCAGATGAGACAAATAAACAAAACTAAGAACTATAGATGCTGAAGATCTGAAACAAATACCAAAATTGCTGGAGAAACTTAGTGGGTCTGGCAGCATCTGTGATGAGAAAGCAGAATTAATGTTTTGGGTTAAGTGACCCTTCTTCAGAACAGATGAAACAAACCTCCATTTAGTATCACTAAATGACTGTCTCTCAGAATAGCATTCAGGAACTGGTCAGAATTCCTCAGTTTCTGTACATCTTTAGCTGGTATAATTGGTAATGTGACATAAAAGGGTATCCCTGCTTTTCCATATTGAAGGGCCGTTTGTCTTGACCTAAAGAGAATAACTTCTCTGCATCTTGCTCCCGCCTGGGGGGAGCTTCCTTCCTTTTCCTCTTGCCTTCTTGCAGCACTATTTCTGTCTTCTAATATTAATAGCACCCATGTTCTGCTTGTGTTTTTTTGAAAAGAAACCTACTCTGTCAAAAAACTTGCTCCTTTCCATCTCTAATAGGCTGACTGAAATCAGAGCTCTCTGTCAGAACAGTGACAGTCGACTTTGTGAATACCTAAGCAAGCTAATGAACCACTTATTAACTCAGAATTTGCTGGCAATATAAATGTAAAGGTGAAAGCCATTATTCGATATTTAATACTCTTAAAGGCGCAAGGGAAAATCTGGAGCTTGTGATCAACCACCCAAGTGGACATCAAAAGTTGCTGCACTGGTGGAAAAATCCTATAATGAGGTACTTTACATGTCCACCATGGGCTTCTACTATGAAAATATTTAACATTTAAATGGTCATTGTCACATGATGCATCCGATGCAAGTTCATCTTTTTGCTTCACTGATTAAACTGATTTGATACATTTGCTTGCTGTTGACCTTGAATGAGAGTAAACTTGATGCTAAATTCATTTCAGTTTAACAAACTTTAGAAAGTATCCTCTCCTGCCCTCAAGTGATGTGTTGATCGATTTCCCAGTGACCATGCTGATTTCACAATTAATATCAGGCGTAGAGTTGCTGTAATGGACACAGATTTTATGGAGGAGCAGCAGCTGCCTCCAATTAATGGCCAGGATTTAGGGCTTGGCCTATTAAGGGTTGGATTATGTGGTCATAACGATGCCGAACTCCCCACCCCAGTGAGGAAATTCACTGAATCAAACACTAGTTTGGGCATTTAAATGCCATTCAGCAAGCTTCTCATCTAATTTAGCCCCTTGCCCGTTTGCCACTGAGGTCCTAGACCATGTGAGACTGCAAGTCAAACAGAGGTCAACAGTGTCAGAAGCTGAAGAATGTCACTGGAGGCCCAGGTTATGCATCCATGGAGAGTCAGTGGGGTGGCTTTGAGCAATCAGCTCCACTCCCCATTTCTGCCCTGGTGGAGGCTAATGGAAGCACTGTACCCCAAACCCAGCAGGCAGGTTGCCTCGATTTCCCAGTTGGGAAAGAAACCACTTTCTGGCCTGCCACAGAGGCAGGTAAATGAACTGGTTGAGATCATAAATTTATCTATTAAGGGTCTTATAATTGGTGCCTGGTTGCAAAGGCCACTCATGAACATTCTTGAGCAGAAGCTATTTGCTCAGTTAGAAAGGAGGAAATGAGTGTCTCTCCAGGGCCCTTCCTTTCCCATCGCAATCAAGGAGAGGAAGGCTGTGCCCAGTAATCCAAGTGGAGAGAATACTTTATATGTTTCTCATTTTGATTTATATATTTCTGTGTCATGTTACACAAAAAAAGTTTACAATGATGCATTTTCCTCCATTAATGCTGGTGAATAATAGTCATTCCCCAGTGACCTCTGTAGTCAACAAACTCAAGACTGACAATTAGCAGTTTTGAATTAACAGGAGATGAATAGTAAGGAAAAGATCAAATTCATGGCGCTCAGTGAAGGATGACTCACTCCTGAGAAAAATCTAGGTCAATGTTCAGATTTTGTGAGAAACAATTTGTTTCCCACTCTCTTGCCCATGTGCCATCTGTTATCAAACACCAGAAAAGACATACATTCTGAAATTCTGCAGACCCTCCCCCGGTCTCCTGGAATAATTTCAGTGCTGAACTGGGGGAGTCTCCCAGCGACGTAAAATTAATGACTATCTCTCTGAACCTTCCCTTCATCTGTCAACACCATATGAGGGAAAGTCACAAGAATCTGCCTAACATTTCCAGGTCATTGCTTCAAAGTACACAAAGTAAATTTTAAATACTCTCTTTTTTTCTTAATCTACTAGGTGAAACGATGGTTAAACATTTGTCAGGATAATTGAGAAGAGAATATATTTTGCAGGGTTGGATGATTTTCAGCAAGAATGAGTGGCACAGGGTGATGTGCACTGTTAAAATTATGTGATTGGGAACTGCGACCAAGAAAAAGAAATTTATTGTTGATTTGCCTATTTTGAGGGTGTAACATGAATATGGAATGCAATGTGCTGCAACCAATCTTGCCCAGCTGAAAGCCAGGCACCTACCTGGAAGTAGATGCTTAGGATTATTGCCTTAGATTTATGCGAGTTAGGGTCCAAATGTCAGTTTTTATGAGCCTAATGACTAATGCAGAGTTTGTACTATGCAAGCTGATCTAATCATGAGGAATTGTTGTTAGGTAGTCAGAAAAGGTTTTGGAAATGTTCCTCCTGCTTCCATAACCTCGGCCTCTGGCCTCTCTCAGTTTTACTTCTTCCTGCACCATGTGATACATAAAGGTATGAACCAGTCCAGCAACGTTCTCCTGATGGGTACAAGACTGGTGACACAGCATAGTATTGAAGGTTCAAAAATTGGAAATTTGGTCAATTTTTTTCATAATGTGATAGAATTGTGGAGCAGACTGAAGTGGGGCAGTAGAACTGAAAGCCATAGGAGGTTGAAACAAAAGCAGGAAGAATTAATTCCATATCAGAGAAGGGACAGTGATTGAAGCTGGGAATGGAAAGCTTAGTGGTCTCCTGCTCAAAGTATGACTGGTTTATTACAAAATGCAGAATTTCCCAGCAGCAGCAAATTGGATTTGACAAGGGAGAGGGGGAAGTGCTTCATTTGGTCAAATTACTTTATCTGTAAAAGCCTAAGTCAAGATACAGTCAGTTCTGAAATCGAAAGTGATGAGGACTGGCACTTAGCATAAATAATTCCATTTCACCAGTTTAAAAGGGTAGAGAGGACTGTGTGTGTGCATGGGAGTGGGAGATGGAGAGGGAGGAATCTGGAAATGCTTAATGTAAGTATTAATTTGCCATTTAATAAGTCTTACAGACTTTATTTTTTTCATCACTATTCCACATTAAACTATCCTTCCCCTGGTCCCACATGGAAAGAGTTGCTTGTAGATATTTGCACAATGGCTGGTCTACCTTGCAATTTTAATATTTATGTCAAGACTCTTTCTCTCAATCCTGCAAGTGTGTGGCCCATCTGAATTCTGAGTACTTGCAGGGAGGACTTCAATGTAAACTTTGGAGGAAAAGACAGAGATCATCCTTCAATATTTTGAATTATTTTGCCATAGTATCTGGCAACTTCGCCAAACTCACCCAGTACAGTGAATATTATTCCTTTTCCTTTTAAAAGCTACAAGAATGTAAGAAACAGGAGTAGGAGTAGACCATTCAACCCCTCAAGTCTGATCTTCCCCAGGCTGCAGCTTCTGCTTGTTCCTCACATTTCTCAACTCCTTCATATTTCAAAAATCTATCAGCCTCCTCTTTAAATCCTTCAGGAATTTAACTTGGTGGGGTAGAAACCTGGAGCACTCACTATCCTCTGGGTAGTGACAAGTCAGCTTTAAATAAGCACACCTTACTTGAAACTACTTCCCCTAGTTTGAGATTCCCTCATTAGCAGAATGATCTTCTCAATGTCGACCCTGTCAAATTCCCTCAGAATCTTCCAGAATGTTTCAGTAAGATCACCCTCATTCCTCTAAACTCTAATGGGTAAAGGCCTAATGCACTTTGCTGATCTTGGTAAGTCAATCCCTTCACTACAGGGAAAGAAAAGGAGTCTGAGCTGTTTATAGCCACAGCGTTTAAGTAGTCAAATATTCTCCAAAATGGTAGACAAATTCTGTCAAGACACTTCATCTGAAATGTAGAGAGGAAGATGAGACATTCTGCCACTCCTCATCTGGTTGAAACAAGTCCCATGCTTTCTTGAAAGGGAAAATGGGTCTTCCATCAAACACTCAGAAAACAATGACACCCTTCCAATCAGTTCCCCCAACAAGCCACCACCTCCCATTGATTACTGTCAAGGTAACATGCTTTAAGATGTGAATTATTACCTACATCTTCAGCAGCGCCCATTGATGAAAGCAGATGTACACAATAAATTCAATTGTTGCCTCCAATGAGGAATATTTGAATTAATGCTCAAAGTTGGCTGAGAGACCCATATCACAAAGGGGTTAAACAACCCGTTTAACTTCCTGCCTTCATTGATATTATTGCCACATTTAGAAGTGAACTGCATCAGAAAGTACTGCATATCCTTCAAGTACTTAAGTATTCAGGTTGCCAACTGAGAGACAAGTCCAAACTCTCCATCTTTGACCGTTGGACCATCAAAGCAATCTCATGCTGGTCAAAATATGATTTGCATTGATTTGGACTCTGGCCAGATGTCCTGAGCAAACAAACCAAAAACAACAAAGCAACAGCAGGCACACTTTATCTTATTGATAGGATTTACTAATATCCATTATTGAAGGGATGTGAGAGACAGTGAGACCAGGGAATTAGTAACCTGCTTGTGGAATATCTGTTGTGGGGAAGTTATTGGAATTTTTAATTAAGGACAGAATGACGGAGAACTTAAAGAAATTTCAGCTAATTAGACAAAGCCAACATGGACATATAAAGGGGAGATCAGGTCGAAGAAAATAATTTTAGTATTGAGGAAAGAGGGAAATGTCAATGGATACTTTCTACATGGGTTGCCAAAGCACATTTGAAAATAAGAACCTGTAAGCTAAAATTAAAACTCATGGAATTGAAGGTAGGCTATTGATCTGGTTAATATATTGGTTCTGTGATAGAAGACAGGGTACAGATGATGGGTACACACTTGAATTGGAAGCATCTGCGATGAAGCCTTAATTATTTACTGCATTTATCAATACCTTGGATAATGTTATTCAGCACCATGTATTCAGATGCCATAAAGATTCATGGTGCTGTAGACAGGTGCACAACATTACGAAGAAACTTTGAGAGTTTAGGTGTGGTAGTGTCTCTACTCCTGGACCAGGAGGTCCAGGTTCAAGTCCCACTGCTCTAGAGATATGTAATAACATCTCTGAACAGGTTGGTTTAAAAATAAGTTAATTAAATCCAAAAAAGGTTTACATAAGTTAACTGGTTGTGGTAACTATGCAAAGAATACTACAGGTAATTTGGAGATGGAGAAAAACCATTCACTATGTGGAAGATCATCTCTGAATATAAGAAGGAAAGAGAGAGATTAAGTAAGTGGGAAAAACAAAGAAATGCCAGGACTAAAATACAACAAAAGCACTATGGATTCTGGAGAATCTGAAATCAAAACAGAAAGTGCTGGAGAAATTCAGCACATCCAGCAACATCAAAAGGAGAAAGAAACAGAGTTAACATTTTAAGTCCAATAGGATTCTTGTTTAGAACTGAGTCACATGGCTCAAACAATGTATAATTAAAAATGAACTCATGGATTGTTAACTTTGAAACTTGAAGGCTCGTGTATAAAGCAGAGAAAGTTGTTGAAAATGTATACAAAGCAACAACTGGAATACCAGTTAGCTCACATCTGGAGTTCCGTGTACTCTTCTGAGTACAGCATCTCAGAATACATAGATTGACTTCAGAAGGAGTGCAGTACGGTTTCACGAGACTGTTACTATGACTCCAAGAATTCAAATCTGAAGAGAAACTGTAAAAACTAGGCTTGTAATTCCTAGAATGTAACAACCACAAACCACAAGCCTTCAGATCACCCCCCCCCTCCCCTCTCCCATTATGTAGTAACATACTGAGGAATTCAGAGGGACACTCTCGCATCAGCATGGATATGAATCCTATCACTGAAGTGGCATTAACAAAAATGGGATACTAAAATAAGTGCCCAAAGCATGGTCAAAAGAGCTAGCTATTGAAGAGTTTCTGAAATGAGGAGAGTGTGGTTGAGGTGAGATGGTGTCCAAGTCTTTGGATTAGATTAGGGTAGTTGATGTAGTTTATATAGATTTCAAGAAGGCCTTTGTCAAGAGAAACTGGTAAAGAAGGTAACAGCTCATGGAATACTGGGTAACATGGCAAGATGAATCCAGAATTGGCTTAGTGACAGGAGACAAACGGTGATGGTAAAAGGGTGTGTATTTGACTGGAGCGCAGTGTGCAGTGGCATACCTCACGGATCAGCGCTGGGTTCCTTATTGTTTATGATATTCATAAATGATGCAGATAAGAATGTGGGAGAATTATAAGTATGTTTATGGATGACACAAAGATTGGCTGGGTGGTTGATAGTGGGGAAGAAGGTATTAGGTTACAGGAAGATAGAAACAGATTGGTCAGATGGCCAGATGGAATTTAACTCTGATAAGTGTGAGGTGATGCACTTTGGAGAGAGAACAAGACAAAGGAGTACTCAGTGAATGGCAAGACACTAGGAAGCTCAGAGGAACAGAGAGATCTTGGGTGCCTATCCACAGATCTCTGAAGGCAGCCGGACACATTAATAGGATGGTTAAGAAGGTATGCGGGATACTTAACATTATTGGTCATGGTGTAAATTATAAGAGCAGGCAGATCATGTTGGAATCAGAGAATCCCTACAGTGTGGAGTTGTACAGAACTTTGGTTAGGCTGAAGTACATGCACAGCACAGGGTGGGGGGTGGAATTCTAAAGAGAAAGGCAAGAGGTTTAGAGAGATTTTGAGGAGAATCATTTTCATCCAGAGGGTGGCGAGGGTCCAGAATACATTGCCTCACAATCTTTAGGAAGTATTTGGATGAGCAATTGAAATGTCATAACCTTCAAGGCTATGGACCTGCAGGAAAGTGGGACTAGTGTAGGTACAAACTGATGGGCAGAAGGGTCTCTTGTGTACTGTATGACTGTGAGAAGCTTCAGCTGAGGAGACAGTCATTAATGGGGAATTAATTAAAATCCAGAATGCCCAAGAGGCCAAGATAAGAGACCTCATGGAATTGTGGAACTAAAGGATGTCACTGAGACAGAGGGGGAGCAAGGCAGTGGAGAGACTTGAAAACAAATATCAAAGTTTAAAATAAAGGTATTGATGGACTGGGAATTAATGAGGGCCAACAAACAGACAGACAATGCGTTAAAGGGTACTGGGGACTTCGAATACAGGTAGCAAAGATTTGGATGCATTTAAGTTCATGGAAGGTGAAAAATGAGAAATAATTAGAATAATCAAGACTGAGGTTCAATGGTAATGTGTTAAGACCTTCTATGGATATCGAAAAGAAGACTGTGTCTGTTGGTGTGGGGGTCTAAGATAAGAGGCATCATCTTAAAACCAGAGCCTCACCATTTCAGTCAGAAGTTAAGAAACAACGCTTCGCATTAAGGATATTAGAAGTGCAGAAATCTCTCTCACACAAAGAAATCAATGCTGCTCAATTAATCAATTCAAATCTGACATCAATGGATTTTTGGTAGCTAAGCAAATCAAGGAATAAGAAACCTAGATAGATGGATGGAGCTGGATTCAGATCAGTCATGATCCGACTGACTCAAGGACAAACAGCCAACTTCTATAGCAATGAATGCCTGTCTAATATCAAGAATCCCTACAATCTTTACTACTTTTTCAAACCTAGTAACCTAATATAAAATTGTTCTAGCAGAACATGCTCCCCCATTTAAGTTTCATGCCCACCAACAATCCTCGTGAAAGAATGGTAGATCTACTCAGATTAGATGTCAGTTTGTTCTTTAACTTTCAGTCAAACAATGCTGGAAATCCAAGAGTTCTAGATTTGTGATTTGATCAGACTGGTTAAGCATAGTGTAAATTAAGTGCTATGCAGGTTGCTTGCACTATTATTAGCACAAGCGTGATTATTTTTCTCATTATTGATTTCAACTAGCAGTTTTAATATTATCGGATTGTTAACAATGTGTTTGGATGCTTTCATGGAGTCCAGGAAAATATGATACTAATATCTGTGTGTGCTTGTTGGTTCACAATACTACAGGAAAGAGAAAATGATCATCCTGTGCAAAGGGTTCCATTCAGGCCATACGTAACATGACATGCTTCTGTTCATAAGAGACCAAGGCACACCTCTGGCTATTGCCTTTGGGACCTGATCACTGGGTTTAAGAAGCCAAGAAAGAGCCTGAACTGCAGGTGAACATGTCACTTCCCCTTCCCACATTTACGAACAAATGCACTTGCAGCAACATTGGTGTAAACAATTTTTATGACTCTCCACTACCTGAATGATTGGATATTTTAGTCAAGTTGAGAATTCCTCAGGGTTCAGACTTTAGCTGGTGTCAACCTATCAGAGTGTCATTTAATAACAAAGTAAAGGTGAGATTGTTCTATTTCAGCACAGTTACAGAACTGATTTCCACAGAGATCACTGATAAAATCCACACACTGCAATATATAATTAAATCTAGAGGAAATTATATAAACAAGATATTGTTTTTAAGTAGAAAACAGACCAGAATGTTCAAGTCTGAATGGTGTTTCACTTTTAGCACAGGGTGATATTTATTTTTGAAATCATGTTTTTTCTCCCAGACAATATTGACCTGTAGCAATTTTTTAATGCATTTAATATTATTAAATTTACTACAATTTACTTGGAAGCTTCGTGACCTTGAGAGGTTATAGCAATGGTCAGTACTCCTACCTGCAAGAGAGGGAGAATACAAGTGGAATGCTGTGGGGTGTGGTGCATGCATAATGATGCGAGTCTGGGATGATAGTGTGAGAAAACTCACTAGGACCCATGCAGAGAAACCCTCCATGAACCTGCTGACATTGTCATTTAGTCAAGTGTGTTTTGTATCCTCTGGATGTACCAAGATAGTTCATAGTCAATAACGTATTGAAGTGCAGTCATTGCTGAAGAGAGCACTCCACTGAAATGCTTTTAACATACCAGTGTGAATTATACTCTCACGTGTTTGATGCTCAAATGCAGACCCTTCTAACACAGAGGTGAGAGTGGTACCAATAATCCAAACTAATGCTATGAAGTTCGGAAATTTGAAAACATTACAGCCATGAAGCTGCAAGTGCATTTGTTAGTAAATGTGGGAAGGGGAAGTGACATGTTCACCTGCAGTTCAGGCTCTTTCTTGGCTTCTTAAACCCAGTGATCAGGTCCCAAAGGCAATAGCCAGAGGTGTGCCTTGGTCTCGTATGAACAGAAGCATGTCATGTTACGTATGGCCTGAATGGAACCCTTTGCACAGGATGATCATTTTCTCTTTCCTGTAGTATTGTGAACCAACAAGCACACACAAATCTGCCTCCCAATCTGCGCCTCTGTGTCTCTGTTGCTATTGGGGGGTCTATAGAAAACTCCCAACAAAGTGACTCCTCTTCTTCTGTTTCTGACTTCCACCCATTCTGACTCTGTCAACCAGCCCTTCTCAATGACCTCCCTTTCTGCAACTGTGATACCATCCCTGATCAGCAATGCCACTCCCCACCTCTTTTACATCCCTCCCTATTTCTTTTGAAAGATCTAAAACCTGGAACATCCAGCAACCATTCCTGCACCCATGATATCCAAATCTCTGTAATGGCCATAACATCGTAGCTCCAAGTACTGATCTATGCTCTAAGTTCATCACCCTTATTCAAAGCACTTCTTGCATTAAAATGGACATTATTCAAACCATCACACTGACTGCAACTTTGCCCGATCAACTGTCTATCCTTCCTCGTAGACCCTGTGCATGCTGTATCTGCCCCATCCTCTGACCTGTATCTCCAGTTCCCATGTCACTGCCAAGCTAGTTTAAATCCTTTTGAAGAGCTCTAGCAAACCTCCAGCCCCTCCAGTTCAGTTGCAACCTATAAAGAGAGAACAATATTTATATTGTATGAAATGGAAAGTGCTGATTGTTTGCCAAGTGGACTCTGATTGGTAAAGATGCTGCCATGGAAAATGCACCACTTAGGTGATGACTGACCATTAACTGCCAATTTAAAAAATATTAAAGCTGATTGACCAATTGTCATTCTCTGACAAATGAGCCAGCAATGGACGTTACCTGTTTTGTAGAGTTTAAACAAGTACAGGGTGTGTGCATATTCTTTCAGTCCACAAAGAGCAGAGCTCTGTGTATTAGTACATGCAGCTTCTCACATGTGCACGTTTTCCTTACTGTGAACCTGAATGATAATCCTAAATTGGTAACTTCAAGCCTTCATGATTATTTAGCGAATATTGTTGAATTTCAGAACTACATCGAATGTTGGACCCAGTATTTTGCGTTTTTCAAGCACGCACTTGAATGGCTGGGGAGTTGATAACGGAGACAAAAAAAATGGCAGAGACTTTGAACATTTATTTTGTATCTGTCTTCACAGTAGGAGAGACTAGAAGCATTCCAAGAACAGTAAAAAATCAAGCAGCAAAAAGGGAGTCAAAAACTTAAAACAATCACGATAACAAGAAAAAAAATTGGGAAACTAATGAGACAAAAGGCAGATAAGTCCCAACCTGTACCTGATGGTTTGTACCCTACTCCCTTAAAGGTGTGGCTGCAGAGATAGCAGATGTATTGCTTGTAATCTGAAAATGTAATTATTCAAGGCAGGAAGGCAGAGAGCAAGAAACCAAAGACCAGACAAGCTCATTTCCTCATTGGGAAAATACTAGATGCCATTTTATGTCCGTAGGTATTTAGAAATTCTTAATACAACTTGACAGAGTTAACATGTGTGTGAGAAAGGGAAATTATGTTTTACAAACTAATTAGACCACTGAGGATATAGAAAGTAGAAAGGATGCAGAGAAACCAGTAGATATTACATATTTGGGTTTCCAAAAGGGATTCAATGAAGTCCAAACAATGTCCCTTATTCCATTTGTAGTACAGCATTTCTTCTGAACTAGAGTGCCACTCTTCTATTCGGCACCCAGTCAGTCTCTGAACGAGATTGCCAATTTAGTGCCAATTAGTGACAAAGTGAATGGTTTTGTACTGTAAGTGAAAGGTGGCAAATATGATGGAGATTAAATCAAACGACACTTGTCAACATGTCAAGAACATTGACTTTTTGTGTGCAGTGGATAACTAGTAAATAAGCCAGTCAGGACACAGTCAATGACAATTGAGTTTGAAGGTGGCAACAGAATTGCTATGTGTAGAAACAAAATGCTGCATTTGCTGTGACAGATTTCCCTGCATTAGCTGTCAGCCAGTTTACTGACAGCGATAGAAAAGCATTAGATTCACATTTAGTTACAGCAAACAGCAACTTCAAATGACTTCATTCTTCAAATAACATTCTGAGCAGATCCATGTAGTGCATTTTTAGATTGCAGAGTTGACCAACATTTCCATGTCCACTCTATCCAAGCTTCTATGAATCCTGTATGTCAGATCCCCCCTCATCCTTCTAAATTCAATTGAGTACAGACCCAGAGTCCTCAACTGCTCCGCATAAGACAAGCCCTTCATCCCCAGGATCATTCCTCTGGACCCACTCTAAGGTCTGCACATTTTTCATTAGATACAGGGACAAAAACTGTTCACAAAACTTCAAATGTAGTCTGATCAGAGCCTTATACAACCTCAGCAGTCCATTTCTGCTCTTGTATTCTAGCCCTCTTGAAATGAATATTAACACTGCATTTGCCTTCCAAATTGCCAACTGAACCTACATGTTAACCTTAAGAGAATCCTGAACTACGACTCCAAAGTCCCTTTATGCTTCAGATTTTCAAAGCCTTTCCCCATTTAGAATCTATACCTCTATTCTTCATACCACACTTTCCCACATTGTGTTCCACCTGACACTTCTTTATCCACTCTCCCAGCCTGTCCAAGTCTTTCTGTAGCTACCCCATTGCTCAACACTATCTCTCTTCACCTATCTTTGTGTCATCTGAAAACTTAGCAACAATACTCTCAGTTTCATCATCCAGATTGGTAATGTATAACATGAATAGTTATGGTCTGAACACTAACCCTGCGGAAATCCACTAGTTACTGGCTGCCATCCTGAAAAAGACCCCTTTATCCCCACTCTCTGTTTGCTGCCAGTTGGCAAATCCTCTAACCATGCTAGTACCTTGCTCCCATCACCTTGGGCTCTTATCTTATTAAGTAGCCTCCTGTGTAACCACTTACCAAAGGCCTTCTGGAAATCCAAAAAAACATCATGTCCACCAGCTCTCTTTTCTTTAACTTGCTTGTTACCTATTCAAAAAATTCTAACAGATTTGCCAGGCGTGACCGCCCCTTGATGAAGCTGTGCTGACTCAGCCCTATTTTATCATACATTTCTAAGTACTCCACAATCTCATCCTTAATAATGGACTCGCAAATCTTACCAATGATTGTGGTCAGGCTCATTGGCCTATGGTTTCCTGTCTTAGGCCTCCTCCCTTTTTACACAGAGGTGTTACATTAACCATTTTCCAGTCTTCCGGGATCATCCCTGACTCCAGTGAGTTCTGAAAGGTCATCACAAATAGCTCCACAATCACTTCAGCTATCGCCTTCACTATTCCAGGGCGTAGTCTATCTGGTCCAGGTGATTCGTCTATCTTCTGATCTTTCAGCTTTCCCAGCACCTTCTTCTTAGTAATGACTACTGCACTCACCTCTGTCCTCTGACTCTCTTGAAATTCCAGTATGCTGCTGGTGCCTTCTATTGGGAAAACTGATGTAAAGTATTTCTTTGATCCCCATTACTACTTTGCCAGTCTCACGTTCTTATGGTACAATGTCCACTCTTGCCTCTCTCTCACCTTTTAGATGTCTAAAAAAACCCTCTTGCAATCTTCTTTTATATTAATAGCTAGCCTATGTTCATATTTCATCTTCTCCACCCTTACTGTTTTTTTTTGTTATCTTCTGCTGGTTTTTAAAGGCTTCCTAATTGTACAAGGGAAGGAAAGACATTACCAATCTGAAGATTCCCATGTGCTCCACTCTTTCTCCTGCCATTCTCTGAAATCACTGGATATTCCTTGGGGAAGTCTTCCTGCAGCACCCATCTCTAGAGAATGTATACTCGCGCCTACCACGTATTCCCTTTACGCTTCTCCAAGGTGAGATGTTAGTAGGGGAAAATGGCATCCTTGTGGACATGTTACTGAATTAGTAATCCAGACGTCCAAAGGTAATGCTCTGGGGAAATAGGTTCCAAATCCAATCATAACTGGCAAGTTGGTAGACTCTAAATTTATCGCATAAAATTTGGAATTGAAGGATAGTCTTAGTAATGGTGACCATGAAACTACAACTGATTATCATAAAAGCCATCTGGTTCAGTTATGTCCTTTAGGGAAACTAATCTATTATTTTTATCAGCTCTGGTCTACATGGGACTCCAGATCCACAGCATCATGGTTGACTCTCAACTGTCTTCTGAAATATTCTAGAAAGCCAAACAGTCTTTTAAACATTAGTCATGGGACATGAGGGTCACTGACTAGGCCATCCCTAACTGCCCAGGAGGAGGTGGTAGTGAGCAGCCTTCTTGAAGTGCTGTGGTCCTTATGGTTAGGGCAGCTACAGTGCTAAAAGGAAGGGTGTTCCAGGATTTTGACCAGTGGAGAGCTTTTCCCTGGATTCAACACTGTCCTGTTTTGCTGGAGGTCTGCCATATTTTGTCAAATGCAGCCTTGATATCACGGCTGTCACTCTCACCTCACCATTGGAATTCAGCTCCTTTCTCCATGTTTGAACAAAGACTGTGATGAGGTCAGGAGCCAATAGGCTCTGGCAGAACCCAACTGAGTGTCACTGAGTCAGTGCTGTTTGGTAGCACTGCTGATAACACCTTCAGTCCCTTTACTCATGATCAGAAGTAGTCATAGAGTCTTAGAGTCATAGAACACAGAAATACAACCTTCAGTCCAACTAGTCCACGCCAACCACGTTTCCAAACTAAACTAGTTCCACTTGCCTGTGTTTAGCCCACATTCCTTCCAAACCTTTCCTATTCGTGTACTTATCCAAATGTCTTTTAAATGTTGTAACTGTACCTGCATCCACACTTCCTTTGGCAGTTCATTCCACACACAAACCACTCTCGTGTTGTACTTCATGACCGTTTAAAACTTTCCCCTCTCACCTTAAAAATATGTTCCCTCACCCTGGGGAACAGATCCTTGCCATTTACCTTATCTATCCCCTTATGATTTTATAAACCTTCGTAATGTCACCCCTCAACCTCCTATGCTCCAGTGAAAACTGTCCCAGCCTATCCAATCTATTTTTATTGCTCAAACCCTCCATTCCTGAAAATATCTTGGTAAATCTTTTCTGAACCCACTCCAAACTAATAATATCCTTCCTATAACTAGGCCACCAGAACTGGACACACTACTCCAGAAGAGGCCTCACCAATGTCCTGTAAAACCTCAACATGATGTCCCAACCCCTATAGTCAAAGGTCTGAGCAATGAAGGCAAACGTGCTAAACGCCTTCTTCACCACCCTATCTACCGGTGACACAAACTTCAAAGAATTATGTATCTTAATCCCTAGGTCATTCTTTTCTATAACATTATCATTAATTGTATAAGTCCTGCCCCTTTTGTTTTACCAAAATGCAATACCTCACTGATTGGTCGGTAATTGGCTGGGTTTCACTTGTCTTGCTTTTTCTGCTCAGAACATACCTGGTTATTTTCCACGTTGCCCAATAGATGCTAGTGTTGCAGCTGTACTGAAACAGTTTGGGAGGGGTGTAGCTCGCACAAGCCTTCCATACTATTACTGGAATGTCGTCAGGGCTCATACACTTTGTAGTATCCTGTTTTTTAATATTACATGCAGTGCATTGAATTATCTAAATCTCAGCATCTGGGATGCTGGGGACGTCCAGGGGATCATCTACTTGGCATCTCTGGCAGAAGGATATGAATGCTTCAACCTTTTGCAACAATGTGCTGGGCTCCTGAAACATTGAGGATAGGGATATTTGTGGAGTCGGCACCTCCCATTCATTGTTTAATTGCCCACCACCATTCAAAACGGGTGTGGCAGGATTTCAGAGCTTCGATCCCATCCCGTGTTTGTGGGATTGCCTCGCATTGTTGATTGCCTGCTGTTTGGTGTTGTGGTTTCACCAGGTTGGCACTTCATTTTTAGATTTGCATACCATTGTACATTCTTCACTAAATCAGGGTTGTCCATTTGGCTTTAATGCTAATGATAGATTGGGGAATATGACAGGCCTTGAGTTACAGGTCTGTTTGAATATTATTTTTCTGCTGCTTCTGGCTTCTGGCAACTCATGAATGCCCAGTCTTAACTTAGACTCAGAGATGTACAGCACGGAAACAGACCCTTCGGTCCAACCTGTCCATGCCGACCAGATAGCCGAACCCAATCTAGTCCCACCTACCAGCACCAGACCCATATCCCTCCAAACCCTTCCTATTCATATACCCATCCAGATGCCTCTTAAATGTTGCAATTGTACCAGCCTCCTCCACATCCTCTGGCAGCTCATTCCATACACGCACCACCATCTGTGTGAAAAAGTTGCAAATTCTAACCTGTTTAGCATGGTGTTTTGGGAGGACCCTTCTGCAACATAGTAAGGACATGGTCAAGTATGTTTTCCTCTCTTGTTGGTTCCCTCTCAGTCTGCCACAGACCAAGTCTTGCAGCTATGCTCTTTTTAAGACTCAATCAGTACAGTCAGTTGCAGTGATAACACATAATCCTTGGTCATATACATTGAAATCCCCCACCCAGAGAACATTGTATGCCTTTGCCATGCTCAGTGCCCTCTTCAAGTGACACTCAACATATAGGGCTTCTGATCGAAGAGCTAAGGGATATGTGTGAGTAGGTAGTAATCAGCAGAAGGTTTCCTCAACTGAGGCTTGATCTGGATGGGATGCTCTTCAGAAGGTTAGTCTGGACTCTATGGGCCAAATGGCTTGATTCCACACTATAGAGATTCTATGATGCTATGATAGTTCAAGGGATCTAGAGACAATGCTGAGGAATCTCACGGCCTACTTTCTGACTGTATGGGTCCATCCTGCTCAGGGGTGACAATGGTGGTGTCTAGGACATTATCTATACAGTCTGAATCTGTGAGTAATCCTATGTCAGGTTATTACTTCACTACTTTGTTGAACAGCTCACTGGAGACTAGTAAGTGGGGGAGTTTGAAAACTAGCAGAGCTTACGTCAATGCCAAATGATTCATCTGGTTTAATTCCTTTCTTTCGACCTTGTAGCAGCTTGATACAATTGTTTGCTAGGCCATTTCAGAGACCACTCATGAGTCAACAACATTGCTGTGGATTTGGTGTCACTGGCAGGCCAAATCAAACATGGACAGAAGATTTCTTCCTTGAAAGACATTAGTGAACCAGCTGAGATTTCATGACAATCAACAATTGCAATTAGAGAAGCTTCCAATTCAGATTTTTTTAAATGTCACCATCTGCCTACCTTAGCATGGGGCTCTGGGATATTGATCCAATCACATAAGCATCACGTTATCTCCCTTAAGTTCAAAGGCAACTACAGATGGCCAACAAATGCTGCCTTGCAGGGTTCAGATCACATGAAAGGAGAAATTAGGAACAAAATCATAGCAATAGCCTGAATAAATTGAACTGAAAATAACCCTTAAATAGCTGATGATCCCTTTAAATAGAACTGACGACAAGGTGGGGAGGGAGTTCCTTTTTGTAACTTATGCCATGTTCGGTTTGATATGGTTATTCGAGACCTTCGCTTGATATTTTGCTCTATAATGGCACCACAAACTGGAAATAATTAATTGCCTGCTCTGCATATACCCAATGGTACTAACTGTACACGTACTGATTGAGCGTCCAATCTGATATATGGCAGAGCTATGCCCAAATAGTTTCAGCCTTATTTGATTAAATACTTAATTTCATTGTTGCCACACATCCAATGATCTGTTTTCACACTTTGCTAGATCCTGCTGTTGTCTGACTGGTGTCCACTCGAACCTTCTGACTGGTGTCCACTCGAACCTTTTTAATCAGCTTTAACCCTTTAGCTCAATAAAATATTTGTTCAATGAAGCTCAACCCATAATTTCCCAACCTGTTACATGTCAACCACCCTTACCTGCACCTTAACCACAGCATTAAGCAAAACAGTGAAACTTAAAAATAAAATTAAAAATTCAAGGGAATAAATAGACTGCCTGTTGTAGTATTGAATTCAGTCTTTGCTAATTAACAGAAAAACCCAAAGTAGGGATGTCCCGGAATTTCACTGCAATTTGATCTGAATTGTAGGTTGATACCCGAATAACAGGCATCACAAAGCCCACTTTCTGATCACTTACCTTTTACTATTTTTCTTACACAGCACAAGGCTAATTCTGAAACTCTGTTTATTTTTTGTATCTCTGTCATAGCGCGCAATTTCTAACTGATTGTCCTGCAAATAATTATACAATTTTAAATTTTTAATCAAAAAATCTGCACTGGAGTACCGTTCAACATAATAAAAGCCATTTATACAACTCAAACATTTTCATACAAGTTTATCATTGATTATTAGACACATTAATGTTGAGAGAATCTAGCTCTGTGCATTGCCATAGATTGCAGTGCACAAATTGATTCTGATGTGAACATGCTTCCAGCAAGATATTTTACCTCATACGGCAATGCTTATGGTATCACTACATAAGAAACTGGAGCACTGTTTTCATAATCTGAGTTCCTAGAAGCTTTGCAGTTCCATCACTTTCTGATTATATCCTGTTAAACTTCTGAAAACTCTGCCTAATCAATGCTGATTCTTCCTCTATTCACAAATTCCTTCCTGAATTTGTTAATAGATTTGAAATGGCTGCTAAGATTCTTAGGGAAAATTGGTATCTGAAAATGGTGCTCACTAGACTGGTCATTGTCTCCATGAACCTCAGTATCAATTTTAACATGAGAGCTGTTCAGATGCAGAAAGGCAGTAGTGGGACATATCCATAATCTAAGAAAAAACTGTAAATCTTTCTGTCGACAAAAAGTGTCACCTGAAGAGTAATGATTCATTGAAAACCTCCAGATAATCAACACATGCCTGTGAACTTACAAACTGGGCCAGGCACTTTTATAACTTAATTACATTTATTGCATCAAGCTATGGCTCCAGACTCAATTATTCCATGCCTCATCCGCTTCTGAATTGTTCTCTTCAATTGGTTTAATTTCAAATCAGCATGGAAATAAAAAGTGGAATATGCTTCTCCATAAAGCTTGCTTGAATTAAATATTATTCTAATTACATTGTAGTAATAACTGGATCATGCACAATGTTAAACCTTTCTAAAGTCTTATGTTGCTGAGACAGCATTCAACATAGGCACGTTCTCCACTATGTGGTTAAAGAATTGAAAACTTAAGCAAAAAGACAGAGTGTGAGCCAAGAAATCTCTGGAAAGCAATACCAGTTGGGAGTAGTGAAGATGTTATCCTTTGAACATTGGAAGGATTACAGCAGTGTGAGAATTCTCCCCAGTTTTTGTTTTAAGGCCTTTAATTCTACCCATGCCCCACAGATGCTCAGTTTTCTAAAACGCACTGTTCCCCAGGAGTCACCTTGGCCAGTTTGTTTGTTGACTGGAAGGGTGTACTCTCCTTCCTGGCACTCTCAATGAAGTAAAATATCTTTACTTGTTTAAATCTTGTGGCAAGGCTTGGGTATTAATGCACGTATTCTGAACATACTGAAGAATTATTTAATCAACAGGATGTACACCCAGCAGCTTGTACTTGCATTTCCTTGTGTTTGCACTGTACAGCCACACAACCAGAGAAAGGTCACAGCACAGCAAGAGACCATTCAGCCCAGCTGATTGAATAAGCCTAGCTGCATATTCTAATACCAGCATCTGGTCCATAACCTTGCAGGTTACAGCACTTCACATGCAGATCCAAATTCCTTTTAAATGAGTTCAATGTTTCTATATCAACCACCAAAGCAGCAGCAAACTGCAGGCATCACAACATCATTTCCAGGCGAAAATCTCATCCTCGTATCCTTTCAAATCCTTCTAACAATCACCAAAATCTGTGGCCTCTCATAACTGACCTTTCTACCTGGGGAAATAACTCTGCCTTGTTCATTCGATCCAGGTCCCTGATTATTTTGTACACGAGAACGACATCACACCTCAGCCTCCTCCTATTTGAAGGAATACCTATCGTATCCAACTTTTCCTTCGAGCAGTTATGTCCTTCTCATAATATAGTGACCAGAGCTGTGCACAAAATCTCAGTTGTGGCCTAACCATCATTGCATACATTGCAACGGCTATCTCAGTCAATGAAGGAATGCATTCTTCCATGCCTAATTACCACCTTATCTAGGTCAAAGTGAGGACAGCAGATGCTGGAAATCGGAGTCTAGATTAGAGTGGTGCTGGAAAAGCACAGCAGGTCAGGCAGCATCCGAGAGCAGGAAAATCAATGTTTTGGGCAAAAGCCCTTTATCAGGAATGAGTCATTCCCGATGAAGGGCTTTTGCCCAAAATGCCAATTTTCCTGCTCCTCGGATGCTGCCTGAGCTGCCGTGCTTTTCCAGCACCACTCTAATCTACCACCTCATCTACCTGTCCTGACCTCTTCAGGGACCTGTGGACATGCACTCCAAGGTCTCTCCTTTTCTCCACCCCTCCCAAAGCCTCTTGTTCTGTGCACTCCTTGCCTTGTTTGACCTCAACAAATGCACAACTTCATACTCCTCTGGATTGAGTTCCATTTGCCAATTTTCCACTCACTCAACAAACGCATTGATATCACCCTCAATATATGGACTATAGCAGTTCAAGGAAAAGGCTCACCACTGCCTTCTTAAGGGCAACTGGAGATGAGCAATAAATGCTGGCCCAGCTAGCAATATTCACATCCCATGAGTGAATTTTTAAAAAAAACTGCAGTCAATAGTAACTCCCTTCACTATCAACTGCACAGCCAATTATGGTGTCATCTGTAAACCCATACCTCCCATATTTTGGGTCAGTTAATTTGTTTAATAACAGTCGGTTTAAAAGATATAGAAGTATGGAGCAGATAAACATGAATGGATTTTAGTTTGAAGTGAAACTGGGGGGGGCGGGGTCATTCAATATACGGTTCTGGTCTGAAATCCCTTGATACATCTTCTCTCCATATTTCTAAGTGCCTCATTCCTTCTTTTATGAAAATACAGAAAAAATTCTGAGGGAATTCAGGACAATTATACAGTGGGGAAAAGAAACAAGGAAATTGTTACTTGTGATCTAATAGTTAAAGCAATTCATTACTTTACAGTGTTTGTTTTATATTGAAGTTTAAAAATTAGTAGTGGCAGCCACGATTACCAACACAACAATATCAATGTATCAGCAGCTGCATCACTGCATACTTTTCCGTTTACAATGCTAGTGAGTGTTTGTTATACCCTTTACAAGGTGTCAAAGCTCTTTAATGCAATGTTTAACATTAACATTAATATTATTTGGAAATTGCCACCTGAGAAGGTTAAAAAGGAATCACACATTGTTTGGTGAAGGCATTTCTAATCTAGATCAGGGGCTGGGAGAAATCCTGCAATTTGCAAATCATTGAATCCCTACATTGTGGAAGTAGGCCATTCAGCCCAACAAGTCCATACTGACCCTCTGAAGAGCATCCCACCCAGACCCAACCCCCTACTCTACTCCTGTAGCCTCACATTTCCCATGGCTAATCCACCTATACATCCCTGAAAACTTCAGGCAATTTAGCATGGCCAATCCACCTAACCTGCACATCTTTGGACTGTGGGAGGAAACCAGAGCACCCGGAGGAAATCTGCACAGAAATAAGGATAATGTGCAAACTCCCCGCAGACAGTTACTTAAGGATGGGATCAAACCCGGATCCCTGTGCTGCAAGACAGAAGTGCATCAGGAAAACTACTCCCCATCGCCATCTCAAAAGAATGGAAAACACATGCTGGCCCAGCCAACAATGCACAGAAAGCCCAGAAAAAATGAAAAAGAAAACCAATAACTTGCTTTTACAATTATTAACATGGTAAAGGTATTTCACAGAACAGTAATCAAAAATCTTACAGTAGGTTGCACAAGGACAGAACAAAGTGCCAAGTTTAAAGGAACATCTTGGAAGGAGGAGATTGAGACTTAAAGAGAAAATTCCACTGTGTTGGTACATCCTAGGCAGCTGAAAACAAGGTTGTAAAAGGGAGAGTAATTAAAATCAGTGATACTCAAGTAGGAAGTGGAGAATTGTAAAGGTGTCAGACTTCAGAAGCTGGAGTAGCTGACTGAGATTGGGAGAGATAAACCCAGATAAGTCAGTGATACTGGAAGGATGTCAATTTCGCTTCTAATTTCCACCCCACTTTCATTTTCCCCTGGTTCATTTCTGACTCCTCCCTTCACTACCTCAACATCTGTTTCCATTTCCGGGGATAGGCTGGCCAAGCCAACTGACTCCCACGGTTACTTGAACTATACGTCTTCACACCCTGCCTCATGTAAAGACTGTATTCCATTCTCCCAGTTTCTCTGTCACCGTTGCTTCAATTCCAACGAGTCCACCTTCTTCTTGGCTCCTCAGAAAAATCCACCTTTTACCTCAACCAAGGATTGACTGTCTCAGGTAGTTGGCCCTCAGCCACATTGGATCCATCTTGTGCACTTCTGACCTCACCCCTTCTCTTCTCTCTCATAGGATCCACCTAGTCCTCATTTACCATTCCACCAACATCCAAATCCAAAGAATCATTAGTTGCTATTTGCATCACCTCCAGATACTATTTCCCTCTGCTCCCCTCCCTTGTCAGCCTATACAGGATTACTCCCTTCAGGACACCTTGGGCCACTTCTCCCTCAGTCCCAACACCTCTTCATACCCCCATGCCACCTTCCCATGCAATTGCAGAAGATGCAACACTTGCCCATTTAGTTCCTCCCTCCTCACTATCACAGGCCCCAGAGACATCTTCCAGGTGAAGCAGCACTTGACCTGCATTTCACTTCTAGTCTATTGTATTGGCTGCTCACTGCGTGGTCTCCTCTACATTGCTGAGATTAAACACAGACTGGGAGACAGCTTTGCAGAACTCTTGTGTTTTGTCCACAAAACTGACTCTGAGCTTCCTGTTGCCTGTCACTTCAACACACTACTGTGTTCCCTGGCCAACAGCTGTGTCTTAAGCTTGCTGCAGTGCTCCAGTGAAGCTCAGTGCAAACAGGAAGAACAGCATCGCATCTTCCACATGGGGACCCTTCAGCCTTCAGGTCTTAATATCAAGTTCAACAATGTTTGGGCCCAAATACCTTCTCCCTGGGCCCAGTCATGACATGGGCTACTTTCATCACAGCCAACCCATTTTCACCCATTACTGGTCCCTATTATCAGCTTTTCTGTCTTCCTGGCTCATAATATCCATTGCTTTGTCTGCCTCATGACTGTTCTCTCTCTCTGAGCTCCATTTCCACCCATCACATTCTCCATCCTATCCCACACCCACCTGTAGCACATATACCACCTTTTCCTAGCACTCCCACCGCCCCCCCCGCCCCCCCCCACCCCACCCCATCAGTTCTGAAGAGGGGTCATTGGATCTAAAATGTTAACTCTGCTTTCTCTCCACAGATCCTGCAAACCTGCTATATTTCTCCAGCAATTTCTGTTTGCCTTTCAGACTGCCTGTATTTGCAGTTTTTTTTGCTTTTACTTTAACTGTTGAGACTGGAAGTATATTTGGCCCTCTGATTGTCAATGCAGTCATGCCTAATTTTTTCCTCACTTCACGGGGTTAATTATACCCTTTGCAGAACGGGTAATAACAACGACAGCAACAAGAACTTTTCCTTGAATGTTCCCTTTAACATAGTAAAATGCATGTTATCGGATGAGACACATTTTATAAAAATGACCCAATTTTCCCATGCAGTGGAGTCAATCAATGCACATATCCTAAAGTACTAAAAATCTAAGTTCAATCATTAATTTGCACAGATGCAAACTCTCAAAGTTTCAGCAACTTAAAAAAAGTGTTCGCTGTTGTATAATTGCTTTCTTTGTTCAGCATGATATTGCAAACTTCAGGTGTACTTTATTGCTGTTAGTTTTAATGGGTTCTCCTGTAAATAGCAACCACTGCATCAATAAATCCCCTCCTACCAGCCTTGACAGGTTCTTCCAATTAACAGCAACAAATGAAGATGAATTAGTGCCTTCTTATCTGTAAAGCCATTGCTTTTTGGGTGTTAAAATCTGCCAAATGGGAGGATGAGTCAACACCTTCTTTTGTTCATTAATTGTTCAGCAGTGATACTTTTCATTGACTAATTTTATTTTGCCCCTGATATCCACCTCCTCAAAAAAACTGACTCACAGGCTTTTTCTTTCCCTTAAGAACACACTCCATTTAAAAGAAAGGCTTTTTAAAAAAATAAAATCTTTAATCTGGTATCTCCTTTTGAAGGAGTGTCAACTCTTTGCTGGGGTGCAGTTGCACCAATGTCAGAGGAACTAATACTGACAAACAGGAAACATAGATCATTTTTTGAATGCTCCTGTCACCTTGGTTACTTGGAATTTATACTTCTTTTTTTTCTGCTACTCGCAGCTCGACTGCAAAGGTCAGGGATACAATATACTGAATAACTAAACATCAGCAGACTGCCATCAGTAATATCCCAAGGTACTGATCTGTCATTAAATGCTCCATTAAAATTGCAAACATCACCTTATGTCAGCACCGTATTCACTATAAGATACTTTAGAGATCGTAAAACGATTGAACAAGACCTTCATTTCCTTTAGTGGCAAGTAAATTATCGCTGATATATGTGACTGTTTAAGAACTTACGTGTAACTTGAAGTTTTCACATTCTTCTTGGCTTTTTCAAATCTATTCAGTGAATTTCTACCCAGGATTGCTGATGCTTGTTAGATGTCTTCTTGCAGGTTTGACACTGGATCACATGATGGACAACTGCCTGAAGTTAGGTTTATGTTTACCAATTCAAACTTGCATTCCTTGAGGTTAGTGTCTGTGCACCCCCTGAACCAAGGCAAGCTGACAACAATGTTTCTACTTAATCTAAGAAATCTGATAGTGCCCGGTGACCCCAGCAAGGATCATCTAGTAATGCATGTGGGGCATGCTTAAGGTCAAGTGGAACTAGGGAACTAGGGATGTTTATATGTAAATTGAGGGCAATTGGGTGAGAAATGGTTCTCACAGTACAGTGGTAATGTTCGTACCTCCGAGCCAGGAGGCCCAGGATCAAGGTCCACCTGCTCCAGGTGTAATAACATCTCGGATTAGAAAATGTCTTACGGGGTGAGAACTTGACGAGGTGTATACAAGAAATAAGTAATCAGTGGTGTAGGAGCTGGAGCAATGAGAGTTGGAATTGTACTCTTATCAGAAAAGTATATGTCCGGATCTGTCTTATCAACCTTTAACTTTTAGTGTTAAACAGTGGTAGCAGAGGATGGCTAGATTGAAAACTAAGTGTTAGTCCAACCAAAGGGAAAACATCAGAGATTGGCGAATCATTACCTAACAAATACCCATCCCTAAATGTGAACCTTATGATCAATGGAAGAATGAGGGAATCATTTGGACCCATGTTCCTTCTTTCACAAAGAAGAAACATAGTATGGCCCTGGATCTTTGGCTAACACACAAAGGAAGAATTTTTTTTCGGAATTGGAATTAATTATTTGAACACGGATGAAGATTCAGATAAATTATTAACTTCTATGGACAGAATTTAACAAAAACGTGTTATTAACTGCTTATGAGGCAGGGTCAGGTTGAGAAATTCCGAAAAAAAGGAAACTCGTTCTGTAGGTGAGTACGTAATGGAATTCCACAGATTGCATGGACGACTGCAGACATTTTATCTGGAAATTTCTCAATTTGTGCTGGCATTTAAGTTATGAGGCTGTGTCAAATTATTGAACTGAGATAGACTTCTAATATAGACAGGAATTAAATTTGCAAGAAGACAAACACGCACTGCTGTAGTAAATGTTGGAAGCACGAAAACATTCCTTGGAAAGAATTCAGCCAGTCACACTATTTGCGCCATGAGTGGTGCTGTGTTACAGAACCCTGAGGACACTTTGTTATAATTCTGGCAAGACCAGCTAGGTAAAGATTGCAGGCAATTGTATCAAAGAAGAATTTTAACTAAGAGAAGCATGGACATAAATGTTGTTGTTACTCAGAGGGAACAGTCCATATCAGTTCATCTTTATAGAAATCCTAAAGTTCGGAGGTTAATGTGATCAACTCCTAACTTTGGAAGGCTTTACCATCAATTCTACCTTTTTGGAGCAATTTAATGCACTCCAAACAGGCAGAAATTATTTCAGAAAAGCAAAAGTATCTTACAGAATTCAAAACAGCATTAGACATATTGCAAGACCATTAGAAATTAGCTTCAGACAGGGAAACACAGTTTCTTATGAAATAGAAGGGCTTAAAGAATGGACAGATTATTGGTAAAGTTGGAGAAATAATAATTGCACAACTTAGGAACCAGACTATTCAAGTACATGTTTCGGGTTTGCTTGGTAAAGGTTACAGACCTGCAGCAAATGAGGTGTTTTGAAAAATAATAAAAAAAACTGGGTACATCTCATTACTACATAGTACACAGTCATGAAGTGTTAATATTGGAAAATTCATTCTGTGAGACTTCCAGTCATGCTGAAGGCTAAAATATAGGCATGAGCAGAACATTAACATTTAGAAACTATAAACAGCTCTCAAAAGAATACGAACACTCCTTTCAATGGATATCTCACTTTCAAAGAAATATATAAAAATGTGCAGCACCTGTATGGTATGTACCATCATCTTTTAACAGTGACCCAGTCTATAACAGTACAAAAAATGTGAACAGAATCTCATATTGTGGTCTAGGTTAGTACTGCATGTCGCAAGTGTCTTGTTTGGCAAAGTATAGCTGTTTCTTTCCCTATATAACCTTTATCTTAAAAACACATTCAAAAATATCACTGGCATTCTCAAGGTACTGTTCAAAATAAATTGTTTTTCAGTCAATAGCAAGTGTAAGCTGCAGAATTCATGTGCAGCTGAACTCAGCTTAGTTTTGTTTTAGAAAATAATAATTTTATTTCACCATCTATAAACAAATGGTAACATACGTAACACAGTATGATTTATGGTTTTTGGAATAGGACTTGTACACTACATAAAATCTGACCAAGGCAGGAAGAGTTAATTTGGACTTTGTCAAAAATATATCAGCTATTTATTATATACCCTTCCTGATTTGAAGTCAATGGGGATGCAATCAGAAGACATGTTTAGCAGGCAGCTGAATAATATTATACATTCTACAGTATCAGCCAAAGTCAAAAATATCCTTTGACTCTACCATTTCTCTCTTTCATTGTTTAAGTACAATATCTTACAAACACTGCGTTCGAGATGATCCTTCACTTTGTCAAAAGTAAATCATTGCAAGCTCACCTCTGTCATCTTCATGGGTTTGATTTTCTATTATCAATACACAATGTTGATGTCTTATCAATGATGATATTACAGAAAAGTTGATGCTATGCATCACCCAATCGCACCTAAAATTCCTGCCACATTGACTGACCAACTGTATTCTTAATTGCTTTCATGATCCAAAATATGACTTAAAAGCAACAGTCAAATTCACACTTGATAATATTTTTGGTATCGCCATCAACCTTTCTCTCTGCTTGTGAAGAAATCAATTTTTGTTTTTAAAGAATTTGTTTCTAACTTCACTATTTATGGTATAATCATATCTCTTGTGACAAGCAGGTCATGAACTAAAAGCAATCACTTTAGATTCAATTCTGCAAAAATTGTAATCTCTTTCAAACTAAAAGGATCACAATCATGATTTTTGCTTCTAGTTAATTTAATGAGTACTATTGATTTCTGTTTCCTTTCCCTTGCTCTCCCTTTTCATAATCTACTTTAATTTGTCCTTATTCCCCCATGGACCTTCTCTGGTTGACGTCATCACAATCATAATCCACTGCCAGAACTTTAAAAACAGCATTTTTAAACTGGCTTGGAAAAGGCTAGTGCAAGTAACCCAGGATGATTGTGTGTTCCTATTTTTACTGCCTCCTTTGCTGTGAGAACACTCCTGCTCACTGCTGGTCTCTCTGCACAATAGATAAATAGGAAAAAGTCATACAATTTTTTTTGAGAGAGATGATCTGAGTAGAATTAGGCTGCAAGGAATGGAGAGAGTCTGAAACTGAAATTCGGAATGAGTACCTGCTTCAAGGTGCGAAGCTGTTCTTTTGCGGTTGTTGTTGCAATGATGACACGGTTGCTGGCAGCACTCAGTTGGAAGGAGAGGGAAAGTCCGGCTACTATTTGGATTCCAAGGTCCGTAACAGACACTTTCTCCTCAATCACCGTTATTGTCTTTTCAGCCAGGATTGAATCAGAAAGTGGTGATAGTACCTTTGAAATGAAGAAATTTCAAACTTAAACACATATTAATTCAATTTCCTACCTAGCACCAAAGCAAATTTTAATTGCCCTTTCCATTGTCTAATCACAATTACCCAAAAGTGGCAAGTTATATTCTTAACCATCACTAGTTTGCTAAATGCCTTAAAATGGCAATAGGATAATAGTGTTTACATTGAATATTTTAACAACTGTAGTTACAAAAATGTTAACACAAAGAAGTCTTTATTCTTTACTCACAATTTGAAGCTGGACTGAGAGAGTGAACTTGAATGGTTACAAAATCTCTTAACAATAGTAATTATGGACAGGTATAATACAGACCCATTGATGAAACAGGCAATCACTGCTCTTAAGCAAATCTAAATAATGAGTCAATTTCCTGTAGTATTGCTCATGGTCAATGAGATTATGTATTATGTTCATGGAAGGCGATGTCATTGTAAAAGGAGTGCTGCTGATAATCAGGAAAGACTCGCAAAGCTTCCCAATTTACATTCAAGGTGCATGAATTGTTACCCATTCTTAATCAAACAGACAAACTCCTGGAACTGATATGAATGCAACATTGCAGCTAGTAATGATTAAACATAACTGTCAGCTGTGTCCCTAACTGCGATGCAGAAGAACAATAAAGACTCCCGATATTGTGGGGACCAATGTCAGGCAACAGAACCTGTCTTGGGACCCTTAGGCAGGACAGGGAACTCAAAATAAATAAGGCTGACATTTTTGTCAAACACACAGTAACATGAATAAGATGACCTAAGTGTACATATAAGACATACACATAAAGCACAATTATCACAGATGTTTGATGCTTAATTGAGTTATTATGGTAGCTGAGATTTTTTGACATTTCAGTGATTCCCTGATGTATATGTTGGCACTTTTCAGATATCACACCCCACCCCGACTCATCACATGGTTAAATTGCTGAAACCAAGCAAAAGCTAGAAATTCTGGAGAGTCCAATGCAAAATCATAAGCAAGATGCAGGCTGCAGCATGTGATTCTAATTCAACAAGTAAGTGACAGGATAATCAGCCAAAAAAGGAAGTTATTTGCTGTACATTGACAAAACATTTGATTCTTGCCTAACATGAATATAAACTAAAAATGCTATTTGTAGCTTTTTATTAGGTGACAGACATTATTCATTTCTAGAAAGAAGTTTAAAAACTGCACAATTTACAGTGGATTCTTCAGCAGTACTGGTGTTCTTTTCAGATCAATTGAACATAACCCTAGTGGGTCCAATGCATTGTGGCCATTGGAAGTGAATAAAGACTTGTTGGGTTTTTCTTTAAACAAGTTATAGTATCCTTTTGGGATTTATACTGTGCTGTTTCTGTTGATTTTCAAAAACCACACAATGGTGTTTCAGTTTACTGTCAGGTTATTGTCTTTGATTTTACCAGTAGCAGACTTTCAAGTTCAGATGTTGTTTAACGAGATGGACTTCGATTATACTGGATTCTGCCAATGTATTCCCTGCCAAAAGCAGAAGTTCCATTCTATCTAATATGTTTAATCGCTCTTTTCAGGTTTTGGCATGTTCATCCCACTGGGAACCCCATCAGCGCTGTGTATAACCCTATGGGAATGTTTGCCATACCTTGGAAGATGCATATTGGAGTGCTTCTCCAGATTAATCCAAATAATGTCTTTTGTGTTGGATCCTTTGGTAATCCATGTAACTGTATTCATCCGAAGTTTCCATAGAGCGTGCAAACAACCAAGTCTAGATCATCACCATCGAGCAAAGGGGACCACTGATCCATCCTTCTTAAAGACCCTCAGCAATCCAGACTGAGGTTGTACACCTTGAAATTTTGATTATTTAATTCCTTTATAATACTGAATAAGAATAGATTAGACTGGTGCCTGAAGGTCAAGCACTCTATATAGCATCTCATCAATGACAGTCGTTAAGATCCATGTGAGCTTCCTCCCACATAATTACATTGCATGCCGTCAATATTTAACTTCTTTTAATTCCCCTATACCTATCTAGTTTTTTCTTAAATGCAACTGTGCTATTTATCTTAATTATTCCATAATGAATTTAAACTTACCTTATTGAATAGAACAAAATGTTTTTTCTGAACTTCCTTCTGGATTTTTTTTTTACTTGTTTCCTACATGGGGAAACATATCTATGACTCCCCTATCTAACCACAGCACAATCTTAAAGATCGATATTAAATGCCTCAGATCTTCTTTCTGAAGAAATGAGATTAAACATAATGAGTTATTTTTGATAACTGTATGCTTTCAACTCCAACATCTAACTGATGCTTTATTTCCCCCTTTCTCGAATGTCCCAATATCTGTTATTTTTGTAACAATACTATGGCTTTTAGAGGTGTATTTTGTCCTTTTATTTTATGAAGAAAAATTGAGACAAAAGGTACTGAGTGGTCTGCTGTAATCCAATAAAGTAAATGGCTGGTGAGGCCTTGGAGATTTTTTAAAATAATGGAACAATAGAAGCATCCTGAATGGGTGGGATAAGGCTCCAACAGAACCAGAATTTTTAGTTGTAGCTTTCAGCAGTTGCTGGGGTCTTGAAGCTGAATGTGAAAGCACTTTTTCCTTTTCTGTTACAGCTAAAAGCTGGAGTTCTCTTCCTGCTGCTAGAATTGTAAGCGAGACAATCTATTTTTTGAATTTTCCTTTCCCAAGGGTGTGTTTATGGGATGTTACTACATTGGAATAGTTAATTAGTTGTAGTTACCTATAAATAAAGTTTTAAATATATTTTAATAAAGTTACAGTTAAGCCGATTCTTTCCTTTTCTTTTTATTTTGTCTGTATTTTTACTGTGGTGTAAATACAGACAAAATAAAGTTTGCTTAGAGCCAAATAGTTTGACCAATTGAATTACATTTGGAATGCAACACCCTACACTTACTTTTAAAATAAGAAAAAAAGTTAGAATCTAGCCTATCTTCTTAATATATTTTGAGGGGGTTTGGTCTGCTCCATAACATTTTGCAATGTCAGAGTATAGTGCTCAGTTTTGGTTCTAAGTATGATCTAAACACAGTTCTATGTAAGTTTTTTAAAAAATCTACTTTTCAATACTATATTTCTAGAAATGGATCCCAGTACTTCTCCCAGGTCATATTCTTAGCAATTATCCAGCTTTCCCTAAGACTGGTTCCTACAACTCTGTAACATGGGACATAGAACATCACCACGCAGTAACATTGCCTCTGTTTGTCTTTGTTAATAGCAAAGCCCTTATACACAGTTGATATTGGCTGATTGAACTTTTCGAACTTCCCAACCTCCTGTGTAAATGCCAAATTGTCCTCCTACTTCCTACGAATTCCCATTTACCTGTTACTGCATCCTCCCAAATTTACTTTGGTTCCCCGTATCATCAGGCATTACATTTGAATTCCTCTGCCTATCTAGGATTTGTCCACTAATAGTCGCACTCTATCTCTGCACTAGCCTCACAACCTGGCAATTATTTCCATTAGCTCACTATTTTCAATCAGGGTGCACTAAAGCTGCTGAGTTTGATCTCAGACATGGAGGTGCAATTTATTTCTATGCAGGCAGCCTTACATTTCCACATCCTGGAACTTTGGTGGGGAAATGCGAGGTTATGCACTTTGGTAGTGAGGTTAAGAAAAAGCAGAATATCTTTCAAAACAAACATGATGTGCTAAACAATTCTTGAAATACTAGAATGACTAAGGGTATGGCAAGACAAGGTGTGAATTTTTTTTTAAATGGTGATGGTGTTCAGAATGACTTGGAAGTACTCATATACAGAATGCAGAAAGTTAACAGGTAGGTACAACAAGCACTTAGAAAGGCAAATGGCAAGTTGGCTTTCATTACAAGGGGAAAAGAAGTACAAAATAAAGGTATCTTCCTATGATTGTGTCGGACTTTGGCTATACTACATAATTAGAAAAGATGGATTGCTGTGGAGGATTCATAGTGAAAGTCCACTAGATAGTTTCCTGAGATGACAAGGTTATGTTCTGATGAGAAGTTGAGTAGAATGTGCCTACATTCTGGAGTTCAGAAGAATTACAGGCAATCGCATTGAAACATAAAAATTTCTAAAGGGGCTTCAAAGTGTAGACAATGAAAAGTTATTTTTGGAGGTACAAGAATCTAAAACAGCACAATGTCAAGATATGTGTATGATCATTTAGGATTGATATGAATATTACTTTCTTCATTCACAGTGTTGTGGATCTTCGAAATTTTCGAGCCAGAGGGTTATGATGCTCCATTGTTGAATACATTTAATACTGAGATAGAGTTTTCATCTCAGGAATCAGGGGATATGGGCAGTGGGCATGAAATTAGATGAGGTCATTTTGACTGCTACAGCAGGCTCAAAGGTCCTGTTTCTACTCCTTATGTTCTTATGGTCCTGAGAAGGGAACTCTTTGTTTGTCTCGTTCTAATTACATATAGGTCTGCCTCAAACAGTTAGAAATTTAAATATGTTTACAGTATGGAGAAGGTACAAAACTGTATTCTCGAGACATTTAACTTACAGAAAGATAAGGCTCTGGTTGTGCAACATATACATTCTTATAATGCAATTTTGATACTATGCTGATCCTACAGTCTAGTGTAATTTTCTGCCTCTGTACTTTTGATGTGAATTCTCACATGGTGACAGTGATTAATGGAAAAGGAACACAGCTTTTGATAGGTTGCACATACATAATTTTACCATATGTGCTCTTTAAAAACAGACGCAGAAAATGTCCATGAGATGTCAATCCCAAGTGATGTGAGACTCCTTCATCTGTGCAGTGCTGCTCAACTTCATTGCAGCCCAGGTCAGTTGACTGATGTGGTAAGGTCGGACTGTGTGCACAGCACAATTGCTTCACACTGATGCTAACTTTTCACCTTTAGGAAAAGACCCATCAAGAATCGGTCAATAACTTACACTGACGTAGTAGTCTCCTTTTGAAAGATGTATTTGCGGCATATTGGGGATTGGCATGTGGGTGTTTACTTTGTCTCTGGCTAGTCTGGACTGCTCCTAGATGCTAAACTCAATATACAGTAATTGGAAAGTGCTCAATATCTTTAATCCTGTTTGGCCCTCACTTTTGTGGACATTTGAAAAAAATTCAAAATAAACATGATGTGCTAAACAATTCTTGAAATACTAGAATGACTAAGGGTATGGCAAGACAATACTTTCTTCAGGATTTGGACAGAGCTTAGTTATTCAAATTCTGCAAGATGTCACATCTTACTTTTCCTTTTGATGTACATTTTCTTTTATAAAAGAACACTATCTATGTACAGTGCTATTATGAATCCTGGTATAAATAAGAGGACTTACACAGTGAAAATAAGATAAGTGAAATGCATTTTGTTCACCAATATATTATTTATAATTAGCTTTTGTTCTCCACCTTTAAAATAGTTTCGAGCTTCAGTTCAATGTGACCCGACCTTATAAATGTTGCATTGGATACACAATGGTTGCACTTTGCAACTGTCACTAACAGTTTGAGTGAGATTCCTTAAGGAGCTTAGTTGAGACATTCAATAAGAGAAATGCCAACAGCCTTTGCTGTTTATAAGCAATCCCTCAGGAATGTACTCACTGCATTTCCTGCAAAAGATGGATTGATGTAAAGCTATTTTTCCTGCAGAATGGACCCATTAATTCTGAACCAGTATTTAAAAGCTCTGAAATGCCAGTTTTCTCTCACAGACTTAGTGGTGTGTTGAACAATTTTTTTTGTGTGGTCCTGGCTGACTTACCCGGCAGATATATCACTACACAAACATAACCCTAAATTCCCTGTTGGCCTGGAGGCAGAGAGAGTAATATTCTGTAGAAATGTCATTCAACATTGTTTGTTTTAATCTTTAAAGCCAGAAGAGTTCCCGTGACTAGTGGTTTCAATACCATCAGATATATGTCATAAATCATCTCTAACACAACATTGCACCATGGCTTTGAGATGAATGCTGAGATTTGGAAATTCAGCTTGACATTAATAAGTTGTTGTAAGTTTAGCTTTTCCAATGAATCTTCCACAATAATCCTTTCAACAATATGGTTAGAATATTTAAGTCAGATCAATGAGATACTGCTGGTCTACATGCAGACGTTACAATTTGGCTGAATAGAAACAATGAGAAATGTAAAGTGAATTAAAATAAATGATTATTCTTTTGTCTATTGTCAAGTGGGAGGCAAGCTGACTTGCTGCCACGCTTCTGCAAATGTTGATTTACAGTAGACCACCAGTAAGGGAAAAGCAGCTAATCATGATAGCTCTTCAATCGAGATTTCCTCCTTCACTTTTGGGAAGTGATTTCTGACAAGTGCACATTCTCATCACTGTGAAAATTATTAGGAAATTCATACATTCTAAAGCATGTGTATACCATTTCAGAAGGACTGAACTAAGCAAGTTTTCATGAACATACTTCCTATACCAAGAGCAATTTTTAACTTGTGTGTTGAATTGTAAGTAAATAAGTACCATGCCGGTTGGTGGTATAATGAATTAGAATGACACATGTTTGACTTATTTAATCATAATTATTAAATATTAGACTTAATTCTTCAATTGAATTGAAGACAAAAGTAAAATGTACTGAAAATCTAGAATAAAGTTTTCCACTGTGAACTTCTGCTTTATCTCAGATAACCATCTATGTTAATGTTCTTCATGGAAGGTGTGGATAAGGTGTACAATCTGACAATGCTGTACTCTAATAAAAAAAATAAAGGTATGGTAAAGGCACCATAGTCCTACTGGACTAGAGGGCCGCTCCCTCATTACAGGGAGTCGAGTGGTGGTGATATAACTTGAGAATCACTACACGTCAAGTAGAGGGGAGAGGTTCAGACAGAGAGTCCTTCAGGGTAACTTCAGCCAGTGTAGGGATTGAACCCATGCTGTTGGAATCACTTTGAAATACAAATCAGCAGTCCAACCAACTGAACTAACTGACCCCCTAAGGCAGTGTACATCATCACAGGAAGTGATGTAGTGTCACCTGATCTTGCTCTCTCTTGCAGGCATGCAGCAAGATGATGCCACACAAAGTTGTTTCTTAAGCATGTTCTCCGTTCCTGAACAGCATCCGTAAAAGTTCTTTGGCAGCACAAGACCAAGAATGTTGGAGGAGGCAGTGGACATTAAGTTCAACATTTTGGCATAAATTGAAACTTAGATGGATAAACCTCAACTGATCAATGATAAATTGAGGAAGGTTGGATGATCAGTTGGAATTTGAAAGCTAATTGATTTTGACTCAAACAATTAAAGACTGGGCTGCTAGATATTATACACCATATTGAAAGAAAATGTTCCGTCTTAGAGAAGGCAACAATCTGTCAGGACCCTCTTCCATTCAAACACACTCAGTGGATGGCACCTTCTTTCCTGGGCAATTGACAACAGCCTTCTGGGAGACATTCCCAGCAGCAAGGCACAGAAATGATTGAACAAAACTGCTGAAACAGTTGAAAGAAAAATAGCAACTGTAAATTAATTTGCTGTTAATTCACCTGTGAAAACGTAGCTGAATGTTGTACAACCTTTTAGTCATTCCGACAACTCGTTAGCTAATACAAATGAAAATGAAATTGCACTGCTTAAAAAAAGCAACAGATTTACTCAGTTAATCTAATCGAACTGACCTTTTTACAATTGGTGTGCTATCATTCAGCAACTAGCTAATTATTATTCTTTGGGAGTTGTCAGTTACCACTCAGGAGTCACGTGCCTATGCAACAACGTAAAGGGCAATGTTTTGAATACATTAATGCCTTGTTCAGCAGCAGATTCCACAGATTACCTTGAACTTTCTCAGAGAAGCTCCTCTGTTACAAACTGTGGCTGCTTTAGAAGCAGCATACTCCAGAGGGCAGGCAGGAGCAGCCCAAGGCTCAGTTATACTGAATAGTTAATACATCTACTCAGAGAGGCAGAACATACCTGAATTGTGGCCATTCCAAGTTCCTGCCCACTCAGGATCCTTCCGTTCTCCAGCTTGGCAATGTGTGGGTTGTCCATTTTCAGGAAGTCAGTTACCAGCTCTGTGATGTCCACCTGCCAGTCATTGCCTAACATGTAGGCTAGCTGCCCACCTGGGTCCAAGGTTTCTGCTACAAACTGCGTAAGGACTCTCACTGTAGCACGTTGGTACTGAAGAGTACATCCTCTCCCTTTTTTGTCATCGTCATCCTCATCATCACTGTCTCGCGTTGGCCTACCAAAAGACATTGACATCATTTTTCCTGGCTTGCAGCAATCCAATACACAGCCACGTACATATTCAAAAGGTAGTACTTACAGGACTGTTGGTAACTGCAAATGATTCACTCACAAGCATTGAACACTTGTCTTTACCAATGAGAAAGCTCAGAATTCTTGGTGAAATATTTCATTGGCAACTGATTAAACAACGCCACGGGAAATGTGTGATGTACTAGGTACGCAGTTACTTAATCAATCACTATCTGGCCACTCTCAAAAGTATTCAATGCACATAAACACCACAGCATATTTTGAACCAGAATGGACAATATTTCGTCTTAAGTCTTTTCAGAATTATCATCAATAAAACTATCTTGGAATGAATTCATAGTGATACTGGGGAAAATTTTAAAAAATGCAATTTATTGTACAGATTTAGTACAAGATTGTTTGGTCAGCTTGAGGACAGGGTGTAAAAGCAGTATGGGATATATATAAATAAAAATGGTTAATTTCAGTTTAGGCTGGCTGTCTTGTTTTCCTTATTTATCTATGGAAACAGGCCCTTTTACAGGGTTTTTCTTAGACATGTCAAGATGAGGAGTATTATTAATGGGAAATGATACCATACAACCCCAGATGAGATACTTGAGACCTACACCTCCTTTATTTTACTCAGAAACAAGCATCAAGATGCATTGCAGCTTCATAAAAATACATCTCACTGTATTAACATGATTCAACATATTACACCAATCACCTTCTTGATCTGCACTACCTCACCATTATAGTAGGAAATTCCTAACTGTGTGACTGTGCTCAAAAGGAAGCAAGTTAGATTTAATTTCAGGTCAAGTAATGGAAAGGCTTAGGCAATGAATTTTCCAGTCTCTGCCTGTTATTTTTGTTCCAAGTCAAGATGACGTGTGGCTTGAAGGGGAACTTGCAGGTATGGGTGATTCCATCCAATGTGCTATCCTTGTCTTTCAAGGTGGCAGAGATTGCAGGTTTGGAAGATGTTACTGGAGAGCTGCAGTGCATCTTGTAGTTACTACACACTGATGACAACGTGCATCAGTGGAGAATGCAGTGAAGTTTGAAGGTAGTGGATTGGTGGAAGTGGGTTGTTTTATTCTAGAGTCTAGGCTTCTTGAATATACTCAAATGGAGAAAATTGCAACACAATAACAACATAAAACAAAGAACTGTGGATGCTGGAAATCTGAAACAAAACAGAAATGGCAGGAGAAATTCAGTATGTCTGGCAGCACCTATGGAGAGAGAATAAAGTTAATGTTTTGAGTCCAGTGACCCCTCAGTATTTCATCACAATCCTGACCTGTGCCTTGCAGATGGTGAACAGGCTTTGGGGAGTCCGGAGGTGAGTCACTTACCAAAGGATTCCTAGCCTCTGACTTGATCTCATAGCCATAGTATGCATATGGCTTCTCCAGATCAATTTCTAGTTGCTAGTCGGGGGTGCAGCATTAACAATGCCATTGAATGTCAAGGGGACATGGTCAGGTACTTGTATCATGTGAATCTTTCTTGCCACTTGTCAGCTCAAGGCTGGATATTGTCCAGGTCTTGCTGCAATTGGACATGGACTGCTACAATGAATGATGTAGGACTTTGTGCAATCATTAGCAAACATCCCTTTTTCTGACCTTATGATGGAGGGAAGGTCATTGATGAAACAGTTTGGACTGTTTGGACCTAGGACACACCCCTGAGGAACTCCTGCAGAGATGCCCTTAAGCTGAGGTGACTGACCTCCAGCAACCGTAACAATCTTCCTATTGACCAGATATGACTCCAACTAGTGCAGAGTTTTCCCCCTGATTTCTGCTGATGTCAGTTTTGCTAGGGGTCCTTCATGCAATACTTAGCAAAATGTTAGTGTGTAGGTACCAAAAGTCACTCAGAAATTTAATAGAATGTTATTGTTTACCGTGAGAGGAACTTAAATTCAAAAGTAGGAAGGTCATGCTTCAGTAACACAGCCCATTAGTGAGAATGCATCTGCAGTCTCGTGGACAATATTGTTCACTTTATTCATGAAAGGTTTAAATGCACTGGAGATGGTTCTGAGAAGGTTCACTGGCATATACAGGGAGTGGGCAGGTTATCTTAGAAGGAAATGAAGGACAGGTTAAGCTTGTATTCCTTGGCATTTAGATGAGTAAGTGACAATTTTATTGAAACATCAAAGATCCTGAAGGATCTTGACAGGGTAGAAGTGGAGAGGATATTTCCTCTTCTGGGAGAATCTAGAGTTAGGATCATTGCTTGAATATCAGGCATCGCCCATTTCAAAGAGAGGTTAGGTAAAATTATTTTTCTTAGGGGGTCATGAGTCTTTGGAATTCTTTCTTGAAAGGTGTGGAAATAGAGTCCTTGAGTGTTAATAAGGTAGTGGCATATCTTGTTAAGCAAAGGATTGAAAGGGTGGGTGGCAATGTGGATTTGATCTTATTGAATGTGAGAGCACCTTGAGAGGCTGAATGGCCGACTAATTCTAAATTATAATTTGATATTTGTGTGCTCTGAAAGCATCAGTGAAAAAATCCTATTCTATTATTAGTGATTCTTTCTCTCAGCATCATTATTCACTTATAAATGTTATTATTATTCTTTCAGTGCTTACTCAGTAATGAAATTACAGCTGGATATTTACTTCAAAATCATAGTTAGAATCAGAGATTTATACAGCATGGACAGAGGTAAGTTGATGCTTGATGCCTGAGTCAGCTGCTTGAAAAATCTATTCAAGTATTCCATTCCCTCAACCCCAACTCATAGTCTCAATGTTACAAAATATCGGACTAACAATACAAAAAGACCTATTTTTATTTCTAGTTCTCCTTCTCTCCGTACTGAAAACCTCAGTGCAACATCTCAATGTGCTGCGTAGCACAATTCCACTTTCTTGTGTAGGCCTGTCCATGCTGACAATCTTGAGCAACTTTAGGTGATCAGGCCTTCAAAGTTTGGTAGAACTTAGGTGATCAGGCCTGTCTCTCTCTGGTTTGCAACAACACTTCGTGGCCTTTCTACATACATTTCGCGATGGGAGTTAAATTGTGTAATTAGGGGCTTGCCACTGCTGAGAAACATCACACACTAAAGTGTCTCAGACTATCACAGTTTTGAATCGGAGAGATAAATTACGATCTTGCAACATCTTTCATTTTACTGTATGCAAATTCTAAAGCTGAGAGCCAGACAACAATTGACTCATATTTAAAGTTATTAGTAGGTCGATTGAACCAAACTAGCTATCACACTGGCTGAGAGAATGCATGTGGCAAAAGCCTTTATTAATAAATGACCCACATCTGTTAATGGCAATATTAAATGCTCCTGTGTTTTATGTTATTATAAGAACTCTCAAACCAATTAAATCCTTTGGCGATGCTTTACACCATAATCAACTTATTCCCTAAATCCTGCACAAAAAGACAATGAGAGTTTCTAATTATGTTTTCCATAGAATTTTACAGTACAGGAGGCCATTCGACCCACTGTGTGTGTCAGTACCAGCTGCCGAAAGAGCTTCCCAGCCAGTCCCATTCTCCAGCCTTATCTCCATGGCCCTTTAACGTCTCATGAACTTTTGGAAAAATCTAACTTCCTGACAGTGAGTGAGTTACTATTTAAAACCTCTACATTCCAAGAGGAAGCACAAAAGAATAAGTTCAAAATTGATGCAGAAGAGGACCACATTTTGAAAGCCCAATGTTAAATAGGGCGCCATGGTGGCTCAGTGGTTAGCATTACTGCCTCACAGCGCCAGAGACATGGGTTTGATCCTCACCTCCGGTGACTGTCAGTGTGGAGTTTGCACATTCTCCAAGGGTTTCCTCCGGGTTCTCCGGTTTCCTCCCACAATCCAAATATGTGCAGGTCGGGTGAATTGGCCATGCTAAATTGCTCATAGTGTTAGGTGCATTAGTCAGGGACAAATGTAGGAGAATGAGTCTGGGTGGGTTACTCTTTGGAGGGTCAGTGTGGACTTGTTGGGCCAAAGGTCCTGCTTCCATACTGAAGGGATTCAAATCAAATCAAATCTAAGTACAAATGTTTACTTGCTACTAGAGATGAAGCTAATTGGAAATGGAGCAGACAATGGAATTGCATGAGTCTTCAAAAGTACTTCCCAGGAATGGCACTGTATTATAAATAAGACGTGATGTTTCGGGGAGAATTGATGCAATGCTCCGCACCCCGAGAGGGGGAGGACAGGCTGCCTTCTGACATGCACACTTCATGATCAGTACCCTTCAGAAATGGTTCAGTGTTGCAAACATCCGATTCCATTGTTTATGCGTTTTATAGTTAGAACTTTCAAGTTATACCTGTAGTTTGGGGATTGAATGCAAGATAAATGGAAGCCTCTGACTGTGAAATCAGGAACCAATCCTGAAGAAATATAAATCAGATAGACCTAGGGTAATTTCAATTTAGAGAGTTTACTTAATAAAGCCAGGATTACAAAAAAGAGTAAGTGTAAACATAATGATAAAGCAAAAGGATCACACTCATTAAAAAAAAAGTTCTTTTATGTAGGTCTGAGATGGAAAGAAGCTAAAAGCACATTTGTAAGCAAGGAGTTCTTTGGTGGGACTAGTTAATTTGGAGCGAGACCAATTATATCCATTATAACATAAATTAATTCATTTAAGTCAGAGAATCAATAGGGTCATTTTGAGGTTAAAAGGTAGTTTTCACCTCTGCTTGAAATGTCCCAGGTAGACCATGTTGCCTTGGAATGGGCTGTGGGAGTTAGGGAGGGTCCTCTGGATTTATTATCTGCGTGTGTTTTTGTTCACAGGAACAGACAATCAGCAATCCAGTTTAGGAATGGACAAAGATAGCTGCAGCTCACTGAGTGAAGATAGCAACGGAGATTAATGTTCAGGCCTGTGCCATAAGAAGAGAAAATACTGACATCATTATTCACCTCATAGAATCCCACAGGAAGATTAAGGTAAGTGTAGAGACAGGTTTGTGAGGGAGAAGTAACCAGATGGCTTGCCACCTTGGAGCTAGAGGAAGATGACTGCATGTAACTAAACATTAATTTGGGCATAGCACAACAAAGTTCTATATGACTGGCCAGACACTGCTTTATTTGTGATGTAGACTGAGGGTTAAATGTTAGGTAAAATAAAAATGGTGGGGTATGAGGGGGATCTCATTGCTCTTCGTCAATTAGCCTCATGAAATCTTTAATAGCTATCATGGTACATGATAAGGAGATTGGAGTCAAATTGTTAACCAAGTATTTATAACTTGGCAGTTGTTTGACAACTACTGGCTCATGACTGCAGAAGAAAGTCACTGATGTTAAGTAAAGACATCACAAGAACAGGCTTTTTGTTTCTGTTTCATAATTTCATTTGCGATGTGTCAATTTCCTTTGGGATGGTATAAAACTAGTCAAAACTATGTGCAGTTTCAAGAACATTTCATACTGTGGGATAATTGGGCAGGGCACAGACACATAAATATGACCACATATTTCATAACGGTGAAATATTGAAACAAAATTTATGACAGCTAGAAACCTCATGCAGATTGCAAACACAGATAAGAGTTTTAAGGTTAGGATCAATAAATTATCAGTTGAAACACGACACCTGAAGAGTCACATCTGAAACCTCAATGCAACGCCTCACCAAAGAGGTGAAATATCGAAGTTTGGTAATAGCAAAGAGATACAACCTGTTATTTTTTATTACCTTGAGACATTAATTATATGTATAAGTCACTAAATTTTATGGCAGCAATTATCCTTGAAAATCAATGTAATCCAAGAAGTCAAGAGTTCCCACCAAAACATTCTTAGAAATAATATCAACTCATTATTTTCTTAGGGGATGTATAATCTGTAATTGTTTGGTTTTCTTGGCTAGGCTGAATATGTAGTCAATATGTTTTAGCAACCCACATAGTATACTGTGATCTCCCGAGTCCAGAAATTATTGTTCAGAAACACCAGTTATCCATAAAAATCTTTGACTGGACCCAAGCAACTCATCGCATAATTTTAGTACAGTATTTTGGGAGCAAAACTTACAAGATACAATACTTGGATAAAGTAAACAATATTTATAACAACTATGAAGTATCTTATCACTGTTTTATACCTAAGACAAATACTTAGATCTACGATTTCACTGGTGTGGTTAGGCACACTGCCTTCAGACTTTAACCAGAAAATTCTAAAATCTTAAAAGACTTGGTTCTAACATTTGAGTCTGGAGATGGAACATTACAACTCTAATTTTAATTTAAAAGAGTGCTTGAATTATTTGATATAAATTATTCATTCATCAAAAATAATTACAATTGTTTTTTCGTGCTTGCTGATATAAGGAAATGTTGAAAGAATTGCACAGGAGCTGGTTGTAGATGTGAAGCATTGTGGGGCTGTGATGTTTAATTATTCTGCTCCCTACCTTCAACACCACTTCAAATGAATTTAATTAATAGGCAATAGAAAAGTGATAATGCCATACCACACTTACAGCCATTCACTTTGAGGTCTATAGCCTATGGGTCCAGTAAAACATAATATGATTAAATGAACTGAAGCACATAACATAAATTTCTGGCCCGTTACTTTTATTAAAATGTTTGAGACTGTTTCTTAAAGTCATTTTTTTTTCTTACATTTTTGTTTATTGCCAAAATAATCCCTGATCAACTGAAATTACAAGCAGCAAAAGTAACAATAGAGGAAATTCTTAGCTTGTCTGAATTCATGTATTGTTAAAAAAGTAGATAAGTTTTAAGCACCATCAGAAAGAAAAATCTGTGACTATATAGCTGTTGCAGAGAGGTAGCTACATTTCAATATTCAAGAATCATAGAATCCCTACAGCGTGGAAGCAGGCTGTTTGACCCATCGAGTCTACACCGACCCTCTGAACAGCATCCCACCCAGACCCACTCTACCCTACCCTTTCCTTGTAATCCTGCATTTCCCATGACTAACCCACCTAGCTTGCACATCTTTGGACATGATTGGAAATTTAGCTTGCCCAATCCACCTAGCCTGCAATGTCTTTGGACTGTGGGAGGAAACTGGAGTACCTGGAGGGAACCCATGCAGACACAGGGAGAATGTGCAAACTCCACACAGACAGTCACCTGAGGGTAGAATTAAGCTTGGGTCCCTGGTTCTGTGAGGCAGCAGTGCTAACCATGGAGCCACCATGCCTCCTCATTTATTTGACACGTCAGAATAACAGACCAAAAGGAATAGGAGGTGGGGTAGCTTTGTTAATAAAGGAGTCCATCAGTGCAGTAATGAGTAGTGACTCAGATGGAATAGATCATGATGTGGAACCAGTCTATTTGGAAATAAAGAAGTCAAGAGTGAGAGTCACCTAAAGATCCCCAAAGAGTTGCCTCACTGTAGGATAAATTGAGAAAGAATGTAAGTGTGTAAGAAAGACACTACAGTTTTCAGGATGATTTTAATTTGTATGTTCAATGGAAAAACCAGATGGCTAAAGGTGGTATGGAACACAAATTTGTACAGTGCATCAGAGATTGTTTCTTAGAGCAATACATTGCAGATTGCACCCAGGAACAGGTTATTTTGTAATCTTTCATGAAGCAGGATTAATTGATTAATTTCTCTATTTATACTTTATCCTGGAGTGAGACAACTGATAGCTGAGTCTGACCTGCCTCATGGCTGCCTCAGCGGCAGCTGAAGACGAGGTGGGTTTGGGCCCGGGATTCCAATGGCCCTAGTTTCCCTTCATGGCAGCAGCACAGTTCACCTGCTTCAGCCTGGGATTCCTTTAGTTGGTTTCGACAGCTTTTTTTTGTCTGCATCAGTCTGAGTATCCCTGTGGCAGCTTCACTCAGCCTGTGACTCCATACAGCGTTTGCTTCAACATCATAGTGGGTCTGGCTGGGATTCCAACGTGCGTGGGAGGGAGTCAGGTTCTAGGGTTCTTGAGTCCAGAGCTGTGAAATGGACTAACTGGACTTTGTCTTGAATTCTCTTGTTTTTAAACATTTTTTCTTGTTATATTATGGTGGAAGCACTGTTATTTTCAAATGTTCATTTCTTTATTTTCTAATTTATTACAATGCTTTTGTACTTTTGAATTTCTGAAATGCTGGGCTTATTTCTTTCCCCTAAGAATTTGTACTGAAGAATCCGTACCTAGGTACCTAAGATGGCAACTTGTAAACTTTTCACTGTATTCCTATGAGTACGTGTGACAATAAAGCCAATTCAATACCTGCGACCTCTTTGCCTTACTATTCCTTATTCCAAACCAAAGTTATTCCACATCACAAACAATCTAGCCCTTACCCTAGCCTATATCACTACTCATTAAGGATCCTCAAGCCATATCAATCACACATGGTAGGATATCTCACATTCCGATTAATAATCGGAAATATCAACATCTTTTCTCTACACCCACACCACCCACCAACTATTGCATAAATGCTGTCCCCGCCAAACTTCACTTCAGCTCTGATGAAGAGTCATCTAGACTCAAAATGTTAGCTTGCACACTGTCCATGGATGCTGTCTGACCCGCAGTGATCTCCAGCATTTGTTTTCAGGACAGATACCAGCAGATGCATTAATTTGCTCCGACACGTTGGAATGTCAAATTCAATTTGAGGGAGAACAACTTGATCTCAATTTAAATAAGGGCAAGCATAGAGGTATGAAAAAAAGAATGGTCTAAAGTGAGCTGGGAAAACAGATTTGGGGGACATTCTCTTTATTTCACCCTTTCTCAACTCTTCCATTATCTGCTGATGGTTCCTAACAAATCCTCTGTCCTCCGACTACTCTTTGCCACTTTGTATGCCTTAGTTTTTTTCCATTGGATTCCCTCCTTGACTGTTATTGTTAACCACAGGTAGTTCATCCTTCTCACAAAGTCTTTCCTCATGACTGCAATAAATGTTGCCATGTTATGAAATGTTTGCTTAAATGTCTGCTAGTGATATCCCCTAAGTCTATTTTCCCAGATTACTTCAGACAACTCTTTTAACATACCTTCATAAATGCCCTTATTTAAGTTGAGGGCACCGGTTGAGACCCGAGTTGCTCTCCCTCAACTTTTAAAAAAAATCACAAAACACCAGGTTATAGCACAACAGGTTTATTTGGAAGTACAAGCTTTCACAGCACTGCTCCTTCATCAGGTAGATGGCGCGCTCCACCTGACAAAGGAACAGTGCTCCGAAAGCTAGTGCTTCCAAATAAACCCGTTGGACTATAACCTGGTGTTGTGTGATTTTTAACTTTGTCCACTTCAGTCCAACACCGGCACCTCCAGATCATGGCTCCCTCAAATTGAATTTTCTGGTCTACAATGTCTGAGATGTTACTATTTCATCTCAAGTTCAGTAACTGATAAAAATTTTTTTTTGCTGATTTAAGAAAGTCTGGCTCTGTTTGAAACATGAACTCATTTGGCCTGGAACAAAGGATAAGATTCTTTATCAATGTTATGACTAATGGAGGGAATAGGTGAATGAAGGATAAGGTTGCCCATCTCTCATCACCCAGGAGCTGAACAAATTGGGGTCTCCTATTTGGAGCTGTAATAATTTGGGGAACTTTACCCAGGGTCTGGTCATGATCTATCTTCTTGAATACAAGCAAATTAACTGCTTGATCACTTCAGAGGGCAGTAAAGAGCCGACCGCATAGCTCTAGGTCTGAAATCACAATAAGCCTAACAAGGTAAGAAGTTTCATTCCAAAAGTACACAAGTGAACCAGATGGGTTTCACAAAAGTCTGATAATTTGATGGTACTATTCTTGATTGAAGCATTTTTTAAAAATTCAGATTAATTTAATTAATTGATTCTAAATTTACCAGTTGCAGTGGTAGGATTTCACCTCAAGTTTTAATTATCAATGCTATCATCTCACCACTATGAAATACCATGTCTTGTCCTGACACCACCCTGGCTGGATATCATAGTAAAAAGGCATATTTTTAATCAAGGGTCATTAATCAATAATATTGAGCTGAGCTGATTTTTCTGTCTCCTCAGTTCTACCCCACTCCATTGCCAATTCAGCGAAGGTAAGCCAACTCGGCACAGTCCTGACATTTCTGGTATGTGCAGTACAGGGCTATAGCAAATGGAACATTAATCGAGTGAATGAAGGAGGGAGCCAAATAGTTTAGTTTAATTGGGCATGAACTAAACAAACACAATGAGACTGCTAAGCAGCTCGTAAGGTTTCTGATTAAATCAAGCTCTGTTCCAAAACAGTAGTTTAGAGAGGAGGCTCAGCAGTGAATTCTATTTATGTGACAAAGGCTGGAGACATTTACAACTCAAATAAAAGTTGATTACAACAGCCCAATTGTTTTCATTGTAAGTGGCAAATTTTATCATTGTAATTCGGTCCATGGATCTTTGTAAAGGAGTGCAAACATCTGCTGTCAGTTGGTAGAGGAATCAGCAATCTGAACAACCTGAAACAATGGCTGAAATTTTCACTCGGCTGCTAATTCTTTCTTCCAAACTGGACCATTATAAAATGCATTGATTTGTTCTACAGTTCCATAGTAAAAACAAAGTGTACATCGCACACAATGTGCTTTTTATACAGGCAACAGGTGGCCTAATGTCAGGCGTAAATGGAATGTCTACATTTTCACCTTCCTTTAGAAGTGCACTGGAATAGTTTTCCACAAACTTTGGGTGCTGTCAGCAACCTTTCCCTCTCTCCCTATAACCCCACGCTCCGACCATTTCTTAATAATCCATTCACCAATCTTGGGAGGGTGGAAATGTGAAGTGAAGGAAAAGAAATGGAGCTTTGCAATCTGTTCCCTTGTTGCTCAATGCAACTATTGTGGAAGAAGACCGAGGAAGGGGTTGATAATGCCAGCATTCTATCCAATCTGACTGGCAGTCTATTTCCTCTTTGCTGGTTTGGACTCAAACCAAAAGGATTGCAGCCAAACAGATTTCTGGGCAGATTTCTCTTTTCACACTTATCATGTTCTTCCACTATTCAATCATCTCAAGGTACAATGTCGTCTTATCTCTCTGTGTAGATAGGCGACAAGGTAACAGGGTTGTAAAACTGTTCACAGCTCACACTTCTTCATCTTCAGCAGACTTCCATCCAACAGTGCAGTAACAAGTAATTAACGGCTTGTTCGAACTTGGAATATATAGCAATGTACGAGCTAATTAGTGTTTAGTCATCTTTGTAATTACTAATTAGGGGCTTGTATAAATAATGTACCAAAAAATAACTGCTACCCTTTGAAGAGCTTCAGAGACATAAATGTTATGTATAAACTGTCTAAACTAATGAAACATAAAAGCTGTAATTTGATTTACTAACAGATTGCAACGTTTTTTTTCCAGAATATTGTAATAAATTGGAGGAAATGTGTCACATGGTACCTGAGGTATCTGATGACACTTCGTAAAGTATGAGAAAAGCTGAGTAAAGTGCTAGATGCAGGTACAGTTACAACATTTAAAAGGCATTTGGACAGGTGCATTATTAGGAAAAGTTTAGACGGTTATGGGCTCAAATGCAGTAGGACTAGTTTAGTTTGGGAAACTTGGTCGGCATGGATGAGTTGGGCCATTTCTGTGCTGTATGAATCTATTTCTCAATGCAAAGAGTGCCTGACTATTTGTCTTCAGCTCCATTGTAAACTCCACACCCTCATCACTGACTCCAACCCTCCCCTTAACCAAATGTTCGTCTTGAATTCACTATGAATTTATGGCATCGCAATCAATATAGATACTGAGTTTCAAAGCTCTTGGACAGGATATTTCCTGCAGGTTTCAGGATGCCACTATGAACATCAAGTCAGAGTCTGAAGCACATAACGAGTTGGGAACAAGCACCATGACGTGACATTTTCCCAAACCTGTCAGAATGTGGGATTGCTGTCCAATTAAAGATGGCAGGCGGGTCCTCAAAGTGGGAGGACAAAGAGGAGGCTCCCCAGGCCTTGTAAAGATGGGCAGGCCTGCCTTCTCAGGAAAGTAAGAAAGACTATGGCCCAAGATGGTAGAAGTCTCTTTCCAGTGCTTAGGAATTAAAATAAAAGTGTTCCAAAGCAGCTGAGCCATGGTTTCAGACAGGGAGTCTATCCACATGTTATTGTAGGTGAAACCAGACATGCAGTCAGGCAGGGCATGAACGCTGGTCTGGAGCACTGGTCTCTTCTCCCCCTAGTGTGCCACCATGAAGACTCCCCAAGACAGGCGAACTGCACTTCTATGCCTCTGGTGACACCCAGAGGCTGACTGAATTAATTTAATGGTCGGCCTTTACAAGCTTTTAATTGGCGTGTGAGCAAGGAGCCTGGTCACCTTCCTATTCTGCCTTAGAAAAAACAGCTCCTGTCAGGATGGTGTCAGGAAAGCAGGCCAACAACCAGAAGACAGCAAATGATCACACCTGTTCACAAGACTTCTTCCTTCAATTTGGATCATTGAGGGGTTTTCATTTCCAACACCATGATATCAATGCCTCAACCTCACCCTGACTCCCAATTAAAAACTCTTACCTCCATGTACATTAATTCTGGATTCATTTTCTTCATTGGGCCTCTCTTATTCCTTTCTGTATCTGCCAAATGCTGTGACCTGTATCGATTCCTGAAATCACTGCTGCTTGTGAATCTTGTTGTCACTGGCCTGGATGTTCTCTCAGATTTAAAATTCTCCCCCTCATTTTTAAACCCTTCCATGCCCTTGCTTCATTTCTCTGTCCCTCTCACTTTCTTTAAGTTCTTCCAAGGCCTTCAGGATTCTGATTTTGGTCTCTTGTCATTCCCCTTGTTTTACCCTTCCTCTGGTGCCACAGCATTCAGTTGCTTTTGTTCTCATCCCTTAGACCAGCTTCCTAAACTTCTTCCTCACTCAAAAAAATCTTCTTAAACATCATATTGTCGACTGAGCTTTGGAGCAGCTTTCCGTACTCACCCCATCATGACTAACATTTGTTTGTATTGAGATCTAAGATTTTCCTCAGCTCTCCACAAGCAGGCCGAGATCAGTTGTTCTTACCACTTGGTCTCTCTCAGGTTTCCACCACAGTTCTTCCCAGTGTGAGATGCTGTTGTGGATAGAGTCCAGTAGCAGACGTGCTTCCAAGAGCATCCAGATACAATTCAGGCTCAAATATTTCCTTGTTTCCTCAGCTTGGGCTTTATTTTATTAATTAATAGTAGAATCCAATGTAGAAAGCTATGTAGGAGCCTGAAATTTACAAGCCCAATTGGAATCAGAGCTACAGTTGACTATGGCCAATTCACTTAACTTGCACATCTTTAGACAGTGTGTGAAACTAGGGCACTTACCAGGAACCCACGCAGACATGGAGAGAACATACAAGCTCTGCCCGAGGGTGGAATTGAACTCGGGTCCCTGGCACTGTGAGGCAGCAGTGCTAACCACTGAGCTGCCCCAAAAATTACTTTCACCCAAGGTGGGACTCAAACCCACAATCCCTGGCTTAGGAGGCCGATCCATCAGGCCAGTGGAGCAGCCTGAGTCCCACTAACTGAACAAAATGGACATGATAAGCAAAATAATCTCTCCACTCACTGTGCAGTCTGTAAACAGATACAACATATAGTCTTTGAAGCTCCATCAATCTCGAGAAGAGATAGCTCTCAGGAATAGAAACTGGAGTTGTAGTTATATGGGAGTACTGTAGCTCCAGGCCCTGTCTCCTGCTTACTTTATAAACTATGATCCTACCAAAACAGCAGAGGCATAATGCTGCATTAGATACAATTTTATTGAAAGAAATGCAGGATATTTAAGGCAAAACAACACTTTAATTTGACAGATCATTAGCAGCTGAAGTGTATTGCTAGACACACTAACTCAACTTGCCTTTAGCATATTGCTATTCGTATAGTGGATTGTGCTAAAGAGAATGATTTGCAATTTACTGTACTTTGACAATAGATTTTGGTAATACAGTTAATATTTCAAAATCAATGGTAATTAACCTATGTAATGATGTGATAATGTTACTAAAATATCATCACATGGCAATTTCCATTAGGCAAACATCATAGGAACTTGGATTATAATTATTTCAGATATTTCTACCAGCCCTGCAATCCCAACCTCCATCGATGGAAAGTCAAATTTTAATGCTTTATAGATTTTAGATGTACAATGTAAACTGGATTTGCATGCTGATTCTAATTACTTCCAACTTTGCTCCCATACCTTATATGATCTGACCCCAATGATAAATGAACAGCGATTTATTCACTCAGTGACATCAGTCTATATATGAGTATTAAAGATAATTAGAGGGACAAGATCATCCTGGAAAGTATTTGCCAAACATTCCTGTTTCGTTGAGGAAAAACAAGGGTCAAAATAGCTGTGCAATAACTTTAGTTTGAACTTGGTGCATGCCATTGAGTGGTTGAGTAATCAATGATCTAATTCAATGCAATTTATATCTGTGATCATATGCATAAAGGTTCTTTCTATAATATGATGCCTTACTCAGGCAATTGTGTCTGATATGAGGGAAATATGGATGAGATGGGAGTTTCTGTTTACTCCTGGCTTCTTAATTTGGATACATGACTTTATATATCTTCTTGGTTTTTCAGGTGCTTGACAATATGCAAATAAACAACGCATAAATGAGCCATACAGAATACGTTCATATAAAGTAAAGAACTGTGGATGGAAACCTGGAATAGCAATTGCTGGAGAAACTCAGCAGATCTGGCAGCATCTGTGAAGAGTTAAATGTTTTGAGTTCTGTGACCCTTCCTCAGAATGAAAAGCAACAAAGAAAAGATAGTATCTATGCAGATGATGGGGCATGGGTGGCGGGGGGGGGGGGGGAGAAGAGTGTTGACAGAACTTCTAATTACTTTTAAAAAACACATTAGATCAACAAAAAGTAAGTAAAAGTCTTAAGCATCCAGTGATGAGAATAATCTATTTTTTCCACTTGTATAGGATCTATTACAAGGGGCCATCAATAGAAGGTCACTATTAAAACTAAGGGAATCAGTTTAATTCAGTTGGCTGGATTGTTGGTTTACAGGGCAGCATGATGCCAACAGCAAGTGTTCAATTCCCATCACTGGTTTGAGGTTATTATGAAGGACTCTCCTTCTCAACCTCTTTTCTCGTCTATGGCCTCGTGGCCCTCAGGTTAAATCACCACCAGTCATTTCTCTCTCTCATGAGAGAGCATCCCCTATGGTCTGGTAAGACTATGGTGATACAACTAGGCAAAAGTGAGGACTGCAGGTGCTGGAAATCAGAGTCTAAATTAGAGTGGTGCTGGAAAAGCACAGCAGGTTAGGCAGCATCCGAGGAGCAGGAAAATCAACATTTCGGGCAAAAGCCCTTCATAAGGTCCTGATGAAGGGCTTTTGCCCGAAATATCGATTTCCCTGCTCCTGGGATGCTGCCTGACTTGCTGTGCTTTTCCAGCACCACTCTAACCTAAACTATGTTGACACAACAACAATTAAAACTAATAAGCAAATCAGCAGTAATTTCCTGACTTAGACTAGGTGGAATGGACCTTGCTACCTTATAACATAGTTGAGGTGAATAGAAAAAGCCAGAATACAACTGAGGGAGAAAGGAAAAGTCGGTATATTCATAGGGTAGATGAAATAAGGAGGGTGGAGGCTTGTGTTGAGTAGAAACACAGGCATGGGTCCATTAGACAGACCTATCTGCCTCTGTTGTGTACATTCCTTGGAACTGTATGTTTAGAATACTGTGGCATAGTTTCAAGATGCTGAGGTGGTAGGTGGTGGGGGGTGGGGTGTGGGTGCCATTGGAGGAGCACATTATCCATTAAGCACTTATAATAGCAGCTAGCTTAAAACCTCTATTTTACATCTAAAATAAAAAGAAAAATACTCAATTGCTTCAGCTATACTTTTTCTTATCATTCATACCTTTTATCTGAGACAATAGGGACACGCCATCCTTTGATTTGACTGAGTTCAGTGTCAGAGACCTCAATCTGAAGGGGAAGACGAGGCACCCAAACAGTAATTTCCAGCGGTGCACTCAAATGCTCATAAGTAAAATTGACAATAGCATTCACTTTGCCTCGCATCTCCTTGCCGTTCACTAAAACATAGTCACATCGTTCCGAAACCTGTGACAAAGGGGAAAAGTCTAATCAGTACAGCAACATAGAGATGAAAATGTCACTTTACACAAGACAGATGCAGACACTCAGCTGAGTGGTCCCACACCCAAAACCGACACAATCATCCATTAAAGCTACAAAGCTCCTTAATAATTTACTTTATCATCATCCTTGGAATGCAGTTAGACTAAAATGGCTACACCGATCTTATTAAGAAAAATCAAATAACTCTGGAACATAAAAATTTAGTTAAGATGTAAGCTAATATTTACTATAATATAGTAGTCCAGGAGGCAGTTATAATTAAGAACATGAGAAAATACTGCCCCCTTTTTATATTTGTATTTTTACACAACTAGAATCTTGAAATCAGCAACTGTTTAAATCTCAACCTTTTGTCATTATATAAACACGTTTACAATTAAAATAGTAATATCGGTATCTCTGATTGAGAACATTAATAGCATCACTTTAGGACTGAAGAACTGACAATGACTCTGCAATTACTTACACCATTCCTAAATGCTGTGCCACTGCCTAAGCAAATTGGGATCACAATCTTTTTCAATGACATTTCTAGTGTAACATTTGGATTAATGTAAGCTAGCTCAAATCTCAACTACACAAACATGTCATCAGTGTGCACTTAAACCAACTGCTCCAGAGAGCATTGCTTAACAATCCCAACTCAGCTGAATCTGTCATAACTCTGCATGACATAACATCCTATTGACTACACACTGAGAACTGCTGAAAAATTAACATAACCACACAGCGAGAACCAAAATAAAATAACATCAGCCAGTAAAACCCCAAATACATCAGCTTCAAAACTCTGTCAAATATTTTCAGAGGATGTAAAAATATCAGGAAATCTTTCCTACAACTGAATTGCAAAAATACCTCCCCTTCTCAAAATACAACTGATAGCAAAAAAAAAGTTTCAAGATAGATTTCATGACTAGATGATGCAGTACCAAGTATCTGAGATCCCTAGAATGAACAGGCATGCAGGGGGCTTATGGGGAAGCTGGCAGCTGGCAAGAAAGAAGGGATGAGACACAAATGGAATGAAATCACCTGTGATATTACAAATACCTTAACAAATGTGTATGAGCTTCACTTATTCCTACTTGAAGGAAGAATTATGCTCACCCAGTTTGATAATGTACTGTACAATTTCAACCTCAAAGTAAACAAAGACACAAACAAACTAAAAGAAACAAAGAATGAATTAAAGGGTTAAATCATTGTTACTCATTCACAATGTAGAGTAGTTTAGAATTGTCTCATTCCCTGTTTGGTAAGTAACCCAGTATTAACCATATTAAAAGGACAGGGTGATGAGCCAGGAGGATTAACCTGTACACCAGCAATCACAAAATCAGGTCACTCACTAACCTTCTGTCAGGGAACAGAATGGAACACACCACTAAAATGGATATATTCCGAATACTTGAATTGAGCAAGACTTACTTGTCTGTTCTGATTTATAAGTTACTCTCAAGTATTGTGCAGTTGCATAGCAGATTAATAACATCACAGGTGCCTAAACACTGATACAAAATGCTGACAAATCAGTCCAGTTTTGCCATCTCCATTACTGCATTGCCTCTTTGACCACAACTGTCATCCACGGTAGCTCAGTGGTTAGCACTGCTGCCTCACAGCACCAGGGTCCCAGGTTCGATTCCAGCCTCGGGCAACTGTCTGTGTGGTGTTTGCACATTCTCCCTGTGTCTGTGTGGGTTTCCTCTGGTGCTCCGGTTTTCTCCCACAGTCCAAAGATGTGCAGGTCAGGTGAATTGGTCATGATGAATTGCCCATAGTGCTAGGTGGGCAAAAGTGAGGTCTGGAGATCAGAGCTGAGAGTGTGTTGCTAGAAAAGGAAAATTGATGTTTCGGGCAAAAGCGCTTCATCATAGTGCTAGGTGCATCAGTCAGAGGGAAATGGATCTTGGTGGGTTACTCTTTGGAGAGTCAATTTGGGCTGAAGGGCCTGTTTCCACATCGTACTGAGGACACAAGATTACTGATTTCATGTGAACAGTAGTTACTATTGGGTTTGCACCTGAAGTCAGGACTCAGCCAATTTCTATGCAACTTTTACATACTTCTAAGATCATTAAATCTCTTTCCTACTGTCATTACAGTTCTCTTCTATTTATCATCCTTGATGGCCAACTAGTACTGAATTATAATTTGAAGAAGTTAAACAAGTGCAGATTTCTACAAACAGTTTATACAATGTTGTTACACAATATTGTGTTTTTGTCAATAGTTCATTGCACTTCTTAGTCAGCCAGCCAAAACATCTGACTGCTATCTCCCCTGAGGGTTAGAAAGAGAGATAAGAGGAATGCATCCTGACATATCAGAAATCTGTGCCTGTCAATAAGATTTTGAGATTCAGCTTTATACCTGAACAAGCAGCAAGCAAGGAACCCAGTTAAATACACTAAAAATGTCAGGCTATGTAAGATTTTGACCAAACACACTTTAGCTGATGGGCTAAGGATTGAAATGTATGTTCTTTAATCTCAACAACTTCCCAGATTGGACTGTAGAAGCTATGGTTCTTACTTTTTACTCACATTATGCAGCATCTAACATGTGAAAGATGGACTGGATGAGGAATTACTTTGACGATGACAAGAATTTCTCTGTAGAACATTTTTGTGGGAAAGACAAATCTGTCACATCTCATCATTTTGTTGATGTAAGTGAACGAACGATCAGTTTTGACTGACATGATGCAGTAGATCTGTGACATACCTAGCATGTCTTAGAGACCATAATACTAATTTGCCAGGCCCAATACCTCTGAGCCTCCAAGCATCCATGTCTGGTTTTGAAAATTGTTGCATTTAGGATGAAGAACTGTTACCTTCTATTAGCTTGTTGCCACCAACGGGCCTGTTAATGTGAATGCGAGGCAGAATTATCCTGTTGCAGCAGAACAATGAAAAAGTTCTCAAGCTATAAGCATAATTGTTGTAGAAAGGTGCACTTCACACCTATCAATCTCACAAGTCAACAGTAAAATTTTTTAAACACTAATTATTTACAAGACATGTCAGAGTGAGGTCATACATCTGATTCTTTAGACAATGGGTCTTCTTCTGCCTTCATTACAGCAGAGCTCCCTTCGGACATTGCTTTTTGATTCCTTCATGGGATGAGGGTGTCACTGCCTAAGCCAGCCTTTGTTGTCCCTCCCTAATTGCCCAGAGAGTGTTTAAGAGTCAACCACATTTCTGTGGATCTGGAGTCACATGTAGGCTGGACTAGGTTTCCTTTCCTAAAGGGCATTGGTCAGCCAAATGGGTTTTTCCTGACAATCAGCAATCAATTCATGGTTATCATTAGTCTCTTAATTCCAGATTTTTATTGAATTCAAATTCCAACATGTTTCGTGGAGGGATTTGAACGCAGAGTCCCCTGAATAGTACCTGAGTCTCTGACTTAACAGCCCAATGATAATACCATTATGCCATTGCCTCCCCTTGAGAAGGAAGTATACATTGTAATTGGTTTCCTGAGCATTTCAATAGTATTTGCATGCCAGAATACACCCTGTGGTTCTGTCTAATCCAGGAGTTGAAATCTTGCAGTCAGCCTGCAACATTCCCCAGAAAGTGCTCATTCTGCCCCTCTGTGACACTAACTGCTGGGATGCCTACAGACTGTTGCTTAATCCTCTGTGCTGCTGCTGCCATGACCCAGTTTCTCTGTCTGGACCTGCACCCCTCTATAAAACTTTCTGAGCGGGGTTCCTGCATGGGCTAGAGTGCGCCTCGTTCCTTCATGCACTTGCTGACTGATTTTCTCAGTGCACATTTCATCCTTACGAAGCATTTTTGATTTACTGTGAAGTTTTACTCATTGTGGCCAATTGATTGACCCATTTTGTGCTAACTCTACTTGTCATGTTCTCCACTATGGGCCTTCTGCCATGCTTCGTCACCTTTTGCACAGCTTTTCCTTTTCCATGGTTCGGTGTTAAGGTAGAGCTTGAAGTCAGTCACTTGTTGGTCTCTACCACCGCAAACCATTATTCCAGGCATTTCCCCCAACTTCTGGGATCAGAATTCTGGGCTTCCCATGTGGTGTTGTCATAATCCTGTATCCAGGGTTTGACTTTGTGCTCTTAGTGCCACTTATCTATCATTGTGTGGGTCTGGGAACCGTTGATCACCATGTAGAAAAGTGTGGACCACACTGCAAACTTTAACAAATGTTGTTAAATGTAACTATTTGCAAAGCTTCTGAAGCCTAACAAACACAAACGCATGTGATCTGACATCATTCTGACATAGCTCCTTCCATGCTTTTAGCGGCTACTCTCGGAGTAAGGATATGAATGGAGTGTGGCTTTAAAACTGGAGATAATGGGAATCAGGGTCCACTGGTTGGAGACATACCTGGCTCAAATGAAGATGGTCATGGTTGTTGGAGGTCAGTCGTCTCAGCTCCAGGATAGCTCTGCAGGAGTTCCTCAGGATAGTATCTACGGCCCAACCATTTCTAGCTGCTTCAATGACTTTCCCTCCAGCATGTGGCGACAGTTGCTGATGATGGCACAATGTTAAACATCAGTCACAACTCCTCCGAAAACTGAAGCAGTCCATGTCCAAATGCAGCAAGGCCTGGACTGTATCCAATGGCAAATAACATATGGGCAACACAAGTGCCAGGCAATGTCTGTCTTCAATAAGAGAGAGCCTAACCATGTCCCCTGAACAATCAATCATTGCTGAAACCCCCAGTGGTTACCATTGCCCAGAAATTGAACTGGGTTAGCCATACACATATGTGGTGACAAGAGCAGATCAGAAGTTAGGGATACTGTGGTAAATAACTCACCTCCTGACTTCTCAAAGCTTGTCCATCATCTACAAGGTACAAGTCAGGTGTGTGGTGGAATACTCCCCTCTTGACTGCATGAGTTCAGCTCCAGTAGCACACTAGAAGCTTGACACGATCTAGGAAAAAGTCTCCCATTTGATTGGCACCACATGCACACACGTCCACTCTTTCTGCTCAATAGCAGGAGTGTTTACATGATGCACTGGAGCAAGTCACAAAGGCTCTTTAGACACCACCTTCCAAACAGATGACCACTGCCATCTAGGAAGACAAAGGCAGCAGGCACAATGGGAACACCATCACCTGCAAGTTCTCCTCTAAGCCACTCACTATCCTGACTTGGAAATGTACTATTGTATCTTCAGTGTTTTTGGCCAAGATCTTGAAAATCTTTCCCTTACACCATTGTGCATGTCCCAACACCAAATGGACTACAGTAAGTCAAGAAGGCTGTTCACTACCATCTTCTCAAGAGCAGCAGGCAGTAGCACAAGAGTAATGGCAAATAAATGCTGGCCTAGCCAGTGAAGGCCATATTCTTTGAAAGAATTTTAAAAATACTTCTACATTTGTCTTGTTTTATTCTCTTATATCACATTTGTCTGCTCTTTTTTTCCCATTAACCCACAATGCCATGTGGAAAACCTCAAAACCAAGGATTTTTTCACAGTTACAAAGTTCCTTTCTTAGCTAGCACTGTTCTACACTTGTTAAGGTTATCTAAGATAGAGTTATAGAAGTTTTCAACAAAGAGGAAAGCTATCAAAGCAATCATGTCCATGTGACTCATTGCTAGAGCAATCCAAAAGTAATCTCACAACCTTAGCATCACGACAGAGCCTGTTATTTTTCTCTGCTAGAAATAGTTTTCCAATTTTCCCCTAAAAGACACAACAGTCTCTGCTTCAACCAGGATCTGTGCCAAAGCACGATATGGTCCAACATCCATCACACTGTAAAGAAATTTCCCCTGATTGTTCAATTTTCTGTAGCTGTACTTACACTGAAGAGTGAAAATTTTACTTCAAGTCTGATCTTGCATCAGCAGGCTCAGCAAGTAAGAACATTTCAAAGTCTGATCATAGAATTCCTACAGAAAAAGGCCATTTGGCCCATGAAGTCTCCACTGGCCTTCTGAAGAGCATCACATTCACACCCAACATTTCCCATGTCTAAGCAGCTAGCCTGGACACCATGGGCAATTTAGCATGGCCAATCCACTTAACCTGCACATCTTTGGACTGTGGGAGCAAACTGGAGCATCTGGAGGAAGCCCATGCAGACACAGGGAGGACATGAAAACTCCAGCTGAGGCTGGAATTGAACCTGGGTCCCTAGTGCTTTGAGGCAGCAGTGCTAACCACTGAGCCACCAAGTTGCCCTTTGCAGTTGACACCAATGAATAGTACAGAAAAAAATTATTTGGAATCCTTCCCTGGCAAACTATTCCTAATTAAACTACGAGAGCAGCAGAGGTACAAAATCGATTATATATAACTGACAAGAGAAAAGAGACAAAATAGATGGGCTTTTTTGAAAACACAAATGATCTTGCTAGTGAAGCAGGTTACAAAGAAGTACTTTTCAAAACATTTCAGACTTTTGTCCCTCCATTCTCCCTCCCACATGTTTGAAAGAATAAACTGCTGGACCTAGTGTCCCAAGGAACACACCATGCAGTGCAAAAAAAATGGAAGAGGATGAGCAGTAACAGAGTTGCTGTGAGAGTGAAATGCTATTGGGGGAAAGTACAGGACATTAAGTCACTGACATCTAATGCAAAGGGGAACCTACAGCAGATAGGGATATGAACTTCAGAAGTGATCTGGAGGAGTCAGTGTTGGACTGGGGCGGACAAAGTTAAAAATCACACAACACCAGGTTATAGTCCAACAGATTTATTTGGAAGCACCAAGCAACCTCTTGGTGTTTCCAAATAAACCGGTTGGACTATAACCTGGTGTTGTGTGATTTCAAACTTCAGAAGGTAATCCAGATATATTAACAATTGCCTTTCAACACACATGCAGTAAACTGACACTGTTGTGAAGTTATGCAAAATCCTGGGCAAAGCAATGGAACTATGACTTTTCCAGTTGCATGCTGAATTTTCTCTTTTTTATTCACACGTGGGATGTGCATGTTGCTGGCTGGCCACCATTTATTGTCCATCGCTAGCTGCCCTTCAGAAGGTTGTAGTATTTAAAGTTCCCAGCAGGAAAGTGGAAATAAAGAAAAACACTTTGACCAACAGCAATTAGGTCTTGAAGGAAAAGAATGATAAGTTATGAAATGTTCAGGATGGCTTTCAGTTGGCATCCTGACTCATGTTGACAGGTATCGTTCTGACCTTTGCAGACATTGTGCCTTTAGGAAACTTTGCAAATTCAGAAGCTTTGCAGGAGAACAGTTGAATCAGGGTCCCTGTAAAAGTGGGTTTCTCTGAAAGGCAGAAGGAGAATTGGGTAGCAAATGAACACCTAACATTATCAAACCAAAAACATCATTCTCAGCAGCTACAAACCCAAGCGTGTGGTTTCTAGTAACCAAATCTAAATACTTATCTTAAAGCATGCGACTTCCAAGAGGTTTCTTTGTAAAAATGTCCCAATGTCTTTTCAGTGACCCCTTCTAAAAGAAACAATCCAGGAATCTCTCCAGTCTTTTCAAAATGAGCGATTGCCCATCATCCTCTAAGCATGAAATCTCAAAAAATGAAGTGGCTTTAGTAATGACACTGTCTATAATAGATTCTAGATCATCAATCACTTTTCGTCCAGCATTATTCATGATCCACCAGGAACTGCACCAGTACCTATGAAATCCATTCCAATTATCACACTGTGCTAAACGTGGAATGATATTGTCATTCCTTCATTATTGCTCAGTCCAAATGCCACAACTACCTGACAGAACTATGGCCGTGTACTCATCAGATTGGCTGCAGTAGTTGGAGGACCTAGCTCAAAACTATCTTCTGAAGGGGCATTAAGGATGGACAATAATCACAGGACTAGTCGATGACACCCACATTCAATGAATTTTTTTTGAAGAAGTTAAAAATCAAGTACTATATTTTATCTTCAAATGGCTGTGGATGTTAGGTGAAATATACTTTTCAAGACTCATATATCTTTGGTAGATATTGGTATCAAGGGACATGGATCAAAGATTGGTATTTAGAGTCAGGGTGCTGATAAATCATGATCTAATGGAATTGCAAAACTGGGCCATAGTGCCGAGTGGCCCATTCCTAAGTCCCTATGGTCTTGACAGTAATTGAGACAATTAGATGAAAAAAGTCACAGCAGAGGTGGAGGCCAACGTGTAACCATAGAAGTGGGAAGCAGAGTTTATGCAGTTTATGAAAAAATAGGATTAGGGAAACAGTGAATTCAGAGGAGAAAGCAAAACAGAAATAGAGATATAGATGATAATCACAGGATAAGGAGACATTAAATTGAGAGGCTGTGGTCAGAAAAGAGGGAAGGGATCCTGGAGGGAAACTCTGGAGAGATGGTGACAGACAATCAAGAGTTTAAGGAGGGTTAAGGTGGGGGAGCAGGCTGAAGGAGGTTGAAGGAGGAAATGTTATCAGAGGAAACGTGAGAAAAGCCAAGGTATGGCTTAAAGGTCACAATGTTACAAAACATGAGGTCCTTCATAATGGGCCATATTTCAGTCATCACTTGGATGTCAATACAGTCTGTAATATGAAGGTTTGGTGGCAGAATGTGATGTCCATCTTTGGACTTCTTACTTAGGAATGGCAAAACTAGGGAACGGGCACAGAACAGATTTATTAGGATGATGCTAAGGATGTATGAGGTCTTATGTGCCAGGACAAATGACAGAATCTGGAGCACTTTTGATTAGAGTAACAAAAGTTAAATGGAGGTGATCAAGGTCATGACTATTTGCAAATAATACTTTGTACAAAAGGAATAGTGAGCTGTAATGGACCAAATGAAATTTGGCTGAGGAAGGACAGTGCAAGATCCAAACAGAATCCCCTGCTATGTTGCACATTTGGTGGCACTTCAACGTAATAACAATTTACTGCTACGAACACATTTTCTCAATTCTCAATTCTCAATTGCCCAAAGTTGTCACTCGATATCTGGATAATTGATCTTGTTTCAAATTTCTGTGAACTGTTAGGTGCATTGAGGAATCATTGATGTAGATGCGTCATGACTCATTGGTGTTATTATGGTCACAATACATTGTCAGGATTTTCCAGCACAATTTTATTACCAGACCAGAAATTCTGTCGAGAATTGAGTTTAAGCTTGTAGTTTGAAAAGTAAACAGCTCTGAGGTGATTTGATCAACACATCACATTTTCTATCAGAGCAATGGAATTAACATTGCAAATACAAATTCTTCCAATAAGTTCCCTTCCTTCAAATGAAATGCCTCAGGGGCCTTTCTCGATCAATCACGGAATTTCAGATATTTTGGTTACACAAGCAGTATATCCAAACTGTGGCTATAAACAAAAAGTTACTGTTCAGAGAAAAACAACTGAATGATGGTCTCAACAGGGATAGAAAGGTCTGCCACGACAACACATCTGCAGAGAGAGCAGACACTTCCTCTCAAGGAAGGTACTGATATGTCTAGAAGCTCAAAGATTATCAGTCATCAGTTAGGGAACTCTAACGGGAAAATAGTCAAGGCTTTACATAATGTTGAATTTACATAATTCTAGGCTGAATGAGAACAATAGGTTGAGAAAAAAAGGAAGAAATAACTAGCGGGCAAACCAGCAGAAAGATCGAGGCAGGATGTAATTACTGTGGAGGACATCATGCAACAGAAAAGAAAGCCCATCCAATGTGGGGGAAGCAGCATTTTAACGCAAAGAAGCTGGACCACTTTGTATGCCAATGTTTAGCTGGAAAGAAGTAAAGCAAGCCAATAAAGATGGTCTCTGGAAAGATTCAACCAATGATTCTGACAAACACTCCATAACGTACAATAGGTAGGCATCGCCATGCCTAAAGGTGATAAATGGTTTGCAACTACAAGAGAACATCAAGGGAACGTGAAGAATCATATAAACATCGGTGCTTTGTGCAACATCATGTTCTTCACAGAGCCTTGTGAAGAAGTGACTCAGGATAGTGACCTGAAAATGAAGGCCTGGATAAAAAAGTTGAGGTTATACGATGGGAGTAATCTTTGTACCAAAAGGACAAGTGAAGTTCAGAGTCCAATGCAAAGGGAAGAACAAAGATCTGGAGATCCAGGTAAAACAAAATCCACTCATCTTAACCAAAGCAACTCTAAGCCGAAGCAACTCTAAGCCTAAAGAGGAAAGACTTCACAATTCACAAAGCCAGGACCAGATGCTAGAAGATTACAAAGGTGCTTTTACAGGTCTAGGATGTCTTCTTGCTGAGTATCACCTCAAGGCGGATGAAAGTTTTAGACTAACTCAGCATTGCCAAAGGGAGATCCAGCTGCAATCAAGGCCAGCTGAAAGATAAGATGGAAGAGTTGAAAAAGAAGGGAGTAATCAGGATAGTGACACTCTTACTGACTGGATTAGCGGCATGGTGCCAATTAAATTACCTGACAATTCTGAGTTAAAAAAATCACACAACACCAGGTTATAGTCCAACAGGTTTAATTGGAAGCACTAGCTTTCGGAGCGACGTTCCTTCATCAGGTGATAGTGGAGGGCACAATCCTAACACACAGAATTTATAGCAAAAATTTACAGTGTGCTGTAACTGAAATTATACATTGAAGAATTGATTGTCTGTTAAGCCTTTCATTTGTTAGAATACAATGATAGTTTCACTTCTTTCATGTGTAAATCACAAAACCTTTTTTAAAAAGTTGCATTCTCGGGTTAGTTGTTAACAATGGTGACAACTAGACAATATGTTGAAGGTGTTGGACCCCTGTGTCCTCTACAGTCAGCCCTGCCTCAGCTGAGGGCCACACTCTCTCAGAATTGCAAAGGACCCACTCTGTACTACATCCTCAGGAGAATTCATACTCTCAACAAACAGTATTTCAATTCCATCTCAAACATCAAAAACTGTAAGTACAACAAACTTTTATCCACCCATCTCCATAACCAGCGCTCCTCAAACATTCCAGAAGATTCCCCTGGCCTTGGAACCTATTCCACCATTAGCCATGCGGTTGATGCAGCTGCCACCCCCACGCTGATTGATGATGTCACTTCCGCCCCCATCATGGCCACTTCCACAACCACTTCCACCCCACACAATTCCTCATGCATCACACCTGACATCACTTCTGCCCTTCACATCATCGCTGATGCCACATGCTCAGTGACTTCCGCCACCCCTACTGCTGTGGTCACCCCCACTTCTGCCCCCACCAGCGCCACTCACCTGCATTCTGCTGACATGCCCCCTGCAGACTCCACTGTCACTATCCCCACCCCCCAGAACCCCAAGGGGAACACTACCCCTGCTCATGACTCCACCCCCATTCCCCCCACCATCACACCCACTCCAGTTACAGGTTCCACCCCCACTCCCAGCTCTACACCCACACCAGATCCCAGCTCCCGGCCCTGCCGAGTTTTCACCATCCCCCCAGACCTCCCCCTCACTGAGGACGAACGATCAGTCCTCAGCAAAGGACTCACCTTCATCCCCCTCCATCCACGCATCAATGAATTTAATACACGCCGTGATGTCGAACAATTCTTCCGTCGCCTCCGCCTCCGAGCTTACTTTCACAATCAGGACTCCCGCCCACCTTCCGAGGACCCCTTCGCCCACCTCCAACACACTGCATCCACCTGGACACCCCGCGCTGGCCTATTACCTGCCCTTGAACTCTTCATTTCCAACTGCCGCCGGGACATTAACCGCCTCAACCTGTCTACCTCCCTCCCCCATTCCAACCTCTCACCCTCACAACGCGCAGCCCTCCAATCCTTCTGCTCCAATCACAACCTCACCATCAAGCCAGCAGATAAAGGGGGCGCAGTGGTAGTCTGGCGCACTGACCACTATACCACTGAAGCCAAAAGTCAACTCGAGGACACCTCTTCCTACTGCCCCCTCGACCATGACCCCACCCCCCATCACCAAACCATCATCTCCCAGACCATACAGAACCTCATCGCCTCAGGAGATCTCCCACCCACAGCTTCCAACCTCATAGTCTGGGAACCCTGCATTGCCCGGTTCTACCTCCTTCCCAAGATCCACAAGCCTGACCACCCTGGCCGACCCATTGTCTCAGCATGCTCCTGCCCCACTGAACTTATCTCTACCTACCTCGACACTGTCCTATCCCCCCTAGTCCAGGAACTCCCCACATACGTTCGAGACACCACCCACGCCCTCCACCTCCTCCAAGACTTCCTTTTCCCTGGCCCCCAACGCCTCATCTTCACCATGGATATCCAATCCCTCTACACCTCCATCCGCCATGACCAGGGCCTCCAAGCCCTCCGTTTTTTCCTCTCCAGACGTCCCCAACAGTACCCTTCCACCGACACTCTCATTCGTTTGGCCGAACTGGTCCTCACCCTTAACAATTTCTCCTTTGAATCCTCCCACTTCTTCCAGACCAAAGGGGTAGCCATGGGCACATGTTATGGGCCCCAGCTATGCCTGTCTCTTTGTTGGCTACGTAGAGCAGTTGATCTTCCGTAATTACACTGGCACCACTCCCCACCTCTTCCTCCGCTACATTGATGACTGCATTGGTGCCACCTCGTGCTCCCGCGAGGAGGTTGAGCAATTCATCAACTTCACCAACACATTCCACCCTGACCTTAAATTTACCTGGACCATCTCTGACACCTCCCTCCCCTTCCTGGACCTCTCCATCTCCATTAATCACGACCGACTTGACACTGACATTTTTTACAAACCCACCGACTCCCACAGCTATCTGGATTACACCTCTTCCCACCCTACCTCTTGCAAAAATGCCATCCCATATTCCCAATTCCTCCGCCTCCGCCGGATCTGCTCCCAGGAGGACCAGTTCCACCACAGAACACACCAGATGGCCTCCTTCTTTAGAGACCGCAATTTCCCTTCCCACGTGGTTAAAGATGCCCTCCAACGCATCTCGTCTACATCCCGCACCTCCGCCCTCAGACCCCACCCCTCCAACCGTAACAAGGACAAAACGCCCCTGGTGCTCACCTTCCACCCTACCAACCTTTGCATAAACCAAATCATCCGCCGACATTTCCGCCACCTCCAAACAGACCCCACTACCAGGGATATATTTCCCTCCCCACCCCTTTCCGCCTTCCGCAAAGACAGTTCCTTCCGCGACTACCTGGTCAGGTCCACGCCCCAAAACAACCCACCCTCCCATCCTGGCACCTTCCCCTGCCAACGCAGGAACTGTAAAAGCTGCGCCCACACCTCCTCCTTCACCTCTATCCAAGGCCTAAAGGAGCCTTCCACATCCATCAAAGTTTTACCTGCACATCCACTAATATCATTTATTGTATCCGTTGCTCCCGATGCGGTCTCCTCTACATTGGGGATACTGAACAACAAAGGGTACCCTGTCGGTTGCAGCACGTGTCTGTCTCCTGAGGAGGTCATTACAGTTCCTTGCTTGGCTCGTCGGAACTGGCGGTCGATGAGTTGAGCATCGTACCCTGGTCTTGTGAGGGCATCCTTGAGTACTTCCAGGTGTCCATCACGTTCCTCCTCATCTGAGCAGATCTGGTGTATGCGTAGGGCTTGTCCGTAGGGGATGGCTGTTTTAATATGTTTTGGGTGGAAGCTGGAGAAGTGTAGCATTGAGAGGTTGTCTGTGGGTTTGCGGTAGAGTGTGGTACTGAGGTGTCCGTCCTTGATGGAGACGCATGTGTCCAAGAATGAGACAGACAGTCGAGAGTAGTCCATGGTGAGTTTGATGGTGGTTTGAAACTTGTTGATGTCACTGTGTAGTTTTATCAGTGACTCCTCGCCATGGGTCCAGAGGAAGAAAATGTCGTCAATGTACCTGGTGTACAATGTTTGATTGGAGATCCTGCATAGAGAAGAAGTTCTGTTTGAACCTGTGCATAAAATGTTGGCATGTTTGGGGTGCAAATTTGGTCCCCATGGCTGTTCCATGTGTCTGGATGAAGAACTAGTTGTCAAAGGTGAAGACGTTGAAATCAAGGATAAAGCGGATGAGTTGTAGGATGGTGTTGGGAGACTGGCAGTTGTTGGTGTTGAGTACTGAGGCTGTTGCCGAGATGCCATCATTGTGGGGGATGCTGGTATAGAGTGCGGAAACATCCATTGTGATGAGGAATGTTCCCGGTTTGACTGGTCCATGGGTGCTGAGTTTCTGGAAGAAATCCGTAGTGTCGCGACAGAAGCTGGGGATCCCCTGTACAATAGGTTTCAAGATGCCTTCCACATAACCAGAGAGATTCTCACATAGGGTCCCATTGCCCGACACGATGGGACGTCCTGGTGTGTTGGCTTTGTGTACCTTTGGAAGGCAGTAGAAGTCACCTACATGAGAAGTACGTGGGATAAGGGCGCGTAGGGAACTCTGAAGGACTGGATCCAAAGTTCTGATCAGTGTATTTAATTCACGGGTGTGTTCTTTGGTCGGATCAGCTGGTAGTTGCCTGTAGTGTTCCTGGTTGTTCAGTTGTCGATACACTTTCTTGCAGTAATCTGTTCTATTCTGAATGACAATGGCTCCTCCTTTATCTTCTGGTTTGATGACAATGTTGTCATTGGTTTTGAGAGCCTGGGTGGCATTGCGTTGTGAATGGGTGATGTTTTGCTCTACCTTTTGGGTACGGCTGATGAATCTGGCATTTATATATTTCCTGACAGTTTGAGCATACATGTCAAGCCCAGGGCAGCGGCCCTCTGGTGGGGTCCAAGTTGACACCTTCTTTGGTCGTTCCTCTCCAGATCCCTGTGATGATTGTTCCAGTTCATCAGTGGGATCACTGCCGGCACCTTGAAAGAATTCCCGGAGTCTCATTCGTCTGATGAACTCCTCCGTATCTGCTGCCAGAACCAACGGGTCCATTTTGGTGGTGGGGCAGAAGTTGAGACCCCTACTCAGGACTTCAATCTCTTCCGGTCGCAGGGTATGGTCCGATAAGTTGATAATAGACTTCCTCGCAGTGATAATGTTGTCTACTGTGGTTCCAGGGCGGGCTTTGCTATTACTGGTAAGAATGCCAAGCTTCTCCAGTTTTTTGTTCTTGGCGTGCATGTAGTTTTGTTGCCTTGTCTCTTTGGTAATGTCGCGTAATTTTGAGCGGGAGCAGCGTCGAAGTAAAAGAGAACCCGGGAGACTACAGCAAAGGTAATACAGTTTGTTTTAAAATTGCTTACCTGTAGCGGGCAGCGGTGTTTTTTTTTCCCTCTCTCCCTACAGAAAGAGCGGGAGCTGCAGAGGAAGTGACGGCGAGCAGAGGGGCAGCCGGGAAGGAAAAGTGAGTATATAAGTCTGGAAGGCGGATAAACCCGAGATTCTACACCTGTAGTATCTCCCACCCGCCCTCCTCCTCTAACCTTCTTAACTACTGCTTTTTTTTTCTTTTAAGGTAAGAATTTTTATTTCTTTACTGGGGACTAGTTAAAAAATTTACTTCGTGATTTTTTTTTGTGTGTATACATCAAGTCCTTACTTAGGGTAAAAAAAAACTATAGCAGAGAGGTATCAGAAGGTATTCTAACTCATACTTGTACTAAGTAAGTAATTAACTAACTAAGCAGAGATGGCTGGGCAGGTGATGTGCTGTTGCTGTATGATGTGGGAGCTGGCTGATCCCATTGTGAACGGCAGTGACCACATCTGCAGCAAGTGTTGGTTGCTGGAAGAACTCCGGATCAGAGTTGATGATCTGGAATCTGAGCTTCAAACACTGCGGCATATCCGGGAGGGGGAGAGTTACCTGGACGCTTTGTTTCAGGAGGCAGTCACACCTGGGAGATTAATTAATTCCCACTCAGCTAGTGATCAGGCACAAAAGAGTGTGACTGTAAGTGAGGCAGGTAGGGGGACCCAGAGTTCAGGAGTGGAGGAGCCTCAGCCCTTGACCTCGTCCAACAGGTACGAGATTCTTGCTCCCTGTTCGGATGAGGAAAAGGGCTCTGGACAGGATGAGCCAACTGACCAAGGCACCATGGTGCAGAAGGCCATTCAAGAGGGGGGAGCTAATAGACAGGTAGTGGTTATAGGGGATTCTATAATTAGGGGGACAGATAGTATCCTTTGCAAGCCGGATCGGGAGTCTCGCATGGTGTGTTGCCTGCCCGGTGCCAGGGTGCGAGACATCTCTGACCGGCTTGAAAGGATATTGGAGCGGGAGGGGGAGGATCCAGTTGTTGTGGTCCACGTTGGTACCAACAACATAGGCAAGACTAGGGTGGAGGACCTATTTGGGCATTACGAAGCACTAGGCAGGAAATTGAAGCACAGGTCCTCAAGGGTCATAATCTCCGGATTACTGCCCGAGCCACGTGCCAATTGGCATAGGGACAAGAAAATTAGGCAAGTAAATACGTGGCTAAGGGATTGGTGTGGGAAAGAGGGATTCCACTTCATGGGGCACTGGCATCAGTTTTGGAACAGGGGGGATCTGTACCGTTGGGACGGTCTCCACCTGAACCGATCAGGTACCAATGTTCTGGCGAAGAGGATAAATAGGGTGGTCAGTAGGACTTTAAACTTCTGAGTTGGGGGGAAGGGAAAGTGAAAGCGACAGGGAGTATGGAGGTAAATGGAAAGATAAGCAGCAGGATAGCATGTTTCCAGGCGGATTTAAAATTGAGGCAGACTGAGAATGCAGAAAAAAGCAAGGATAACTTAGGACATATGACTTACAACATCTCTAATAAGGAAGTTAGCATTAAGGCACTTTACCTGAATGCTCGTAGCATTCATAACAAAGCCGATGAATTAATGGCACAGATAATAGTGAATGATTATGATGTAGTAGGCATCACAGAGACTTGGTTACAGGGGGGTCAGGACTGGCAGTTAAACCTCCATGGTTTTTCGACTTATCGAAAAGACAGAGAGGTGGGCAGAGGGGGTGGGGTTGCCTTGTTAGTTAAGAACAAAATTAAATCTATGGTATTGAATGACATAGCGTCGGATGATGTGGAGTCTGTGTGGGTGGAATTGAGGAACCACAAAGGCAAAAAAACCATAATTGGAGTTGTGTACAGACCTCCTAACAGTGGTCAGGACCAGGGACGCAACATGTACCGGGAAATAGAGAAGGCATGTCAGAAAGGCAAGGTTACATTGATCATGGGTGACTTCAATATGCAGGTGGACTGGGTAAATAATGTTGCTAGTGGATCTAAAGAAAGGGAATTCATGGAATGCTTACAGGATGGCTTTTTGGAACAGCTTGTCATGGAGCCCACAAGAGAGCAGGCTATTCTGGACCTAGTGCTTTGCAATGAACCAGACTCTATAAAAGATCTTAAAGTAAGGGAACCCTTAGGAAGTAGCGACCATAATATGGTAGAGTTCAGTCTGGAGTTTGAAAGGGAGAAGGCGAAATCTGATGTAATGGTGTTACAGTTGAATAAAGGTAATTATGAGGGCATGAGAGAGGAACTGACTAAAATAGACTGGAAGCAGAGGCTAACCGGGAAGACACTAGAGCAAAAATGGCAGGAGTTTGTAGGTATAATTGAGGACACTGTACAGAGGTTCATTCCCAAGAAAAGAAAGATTAACCGGGGAGGGATTAGACAACCTTGGCTGACAAAGGAAGTCAGGAAATGTATTAAAGAAAAAGAGAGATCCTATAAAGTGGCTAAGAACAGTGGGAAATCAGAAGATTGGGAAGGATACAAAAGCAAACAGAGGATAACAAAGAGTGTAATAAGAAATGAGAGGATCAAATATGAAGGTAGGCTAGCCAGTAATATTAGAAATAATAGTAAAAGTTTCTTTCAGTACATAAGAAACAAACGACAGGCAAAAGTAGACATTGGGCCACTTCAAACTGATGCAGGGAGCCTAGTGATGGGAGATAAGGAAATAGCAGGAGAACTTAACAAGTACTTTGCGTCAGTTTTCACAGTGGAAGACATGAGTAATATCCCAAAAATTAAAGGGTGTCACGGGGCTGAGTTGAGTATGGTTGCCATTATGAAAGAGATAGTGCTAGAAAAGTTAAAAAGTCTTAAAATTGATAAATCTCCTGGCCCCGATGGGATACACCCTAGAGTTCTGAGAGAGGTTGCTGAGGAAATAGCAGAGGCATTGGTTGAGATCTTTCAAGAGTCACTGGAGTCAGGAAAGGTCCCGGATGATTGGAAGATGGCTGTAGTAACCCCCTTGTTCAAGAAAGGATCAAGGCAAAAGATGGAAAATTATAGGCCAATCAGCTTAACCTCGGTTGTTGGTAAAATTCTAGAATCCATCATTAAGGATGAGGTTTCTAAATTCTTGGAAGAGCAGAGTCTGATTAGAACAAGTCAACATGGATTTAGTAAAGGGAGGTCATGCCTGACAAACCTGTTGGAATTTTTTGAAGAGGTAACAAGTAGGTTAGACCAGGGGAACCCAGTGGATGTGGTCTATCTGGACTTTCAAAAGGCCTTTGATAAGGTGCCACACGGGAGACTGCTGAGCAAGGTGAGGGCCCATGGTGTTCGAGGTGAGCTGCTGGGATGGATTGAGGATTGGCTATCTAACAGAAGGCAGAGAGTTGGGATAAAAGGTTCTTTTTCAGAATGGCAGCCGGTGACGAGCGGTGTCCCGCAGGGTTCGGTGCTGGGGCCACAGCTGTTCGCATTATATATTAATGATTTGGATGAGGGAACCGGGGGCATTCTAGCGAAGTTTGCCGATGATACAAAGTTAGGTAGACAGGCAGGTAGTACTGAGGAAGTGGGGAGGCTACAGAAGGATCTAGACAGGTTGGGAGAGTGGTCCAGGAAATGGCTGATGGAATTTAACGTGATTAAGAAAGCGAATGCAATGTTGTCTCTTATCTCAAGAGGGTTGGAATATAAAAGCAGAGATGTACTACTAAGACTTTATAAAGCTCTGGTTAGGCCCCATTTGGAGTACTGTGTCCAGTTTTGGTCCCCACACCTCAGGAAGGACATACTGGCACTGGAACGTGTCCAGCGGAGATTCACACGGATGATCCCTGGAATGACAGGTCTAGCATATGAGGAACGGCTGAGGATACTGGGATTGTATTCGTTGGAGTTTAGAAGATTAAGGGGAGATCTAATAGAGACGTACAAAATAATACATGGCTTTGAAAAGGTGGATGCTAGAAAATTGTTTCTGTTAGGCGAGGAGACTAGGACCCGTGGACACAGCTTTAGAATTAGAGGGGGTCATTTCAGAACGGAAATGCGGAGACATTTCTTCAGCCAGAGAGTGGTGGGCCTGTGGAATTCATTGCCACGGAGTGCAGTGGAAGCCGGGACGCTAAATGTCTTCAAGGCCGAGACTGATAGGTTCTTGTTGTCTAGAGGAATTAAGGGCTACGGGGAGAACGCTGGCAAGTGGAGCTGAAATGCGCATCAGCCATGATTGAATGGCGGAGTGGACTCGATGGGCCGAATGGCCTTACTTCCACTCCTATGTCTTATGGTCTTAATTATACTAATGTATCCTGAGTGCAGGCACTGAGTGTGGACTCCATCTGAATTTCAAGGTTGTGGCGCCTGCTGTAGAGTGGTGCACAAGATGATTGAGGAGTTTATGAGAGGTGGGGTGGCAAAGTCTCTCTGCGTAGTCTGTGTTGTAGGTCGACCTAAGTGGGTTCGTGATCCGTAATCCTTTTGGGATCTTTCCTGGTTACAGGGGGCCAACACCTTCAACATATTGTCTAGCTATCACCATTGTTAACAGCTAACCCGAGAATGCAACTTTTTAAAAAAAGGTTTTGTGATTTACACATGAAAGAAGTGAAACTATCACTGTATTCTAATAGATGAAAGGCTTAACAGACAATCAATTTTTCAATGTATAATTTCAGTTACATCTCACTGTAAATTTTTGCTATAAATTCTGTGTGTTAGGATTGTGCCCTCCACTATCACCTGATGAAGGAGCGTCGCTCCGAAAGCTAGTGTGCTTCCAATTAAACCTGTTGGACTATAAGCTGGTGTTGTGTGATTTTTAACTTTGTACACCCCAGTCCAACACCAACATCCCCAAATCATGACAATCTGAGAGTATACATAGATCTAAAGGGTCTCAATAAAGTTCTCACTCCCCCATCACTGAGGAAATGTTGCCACAATTTGTAAGGCAAAGGTCTTTATTACACTTGATGTGGAGGTTAGTGATTCGTAAATGAAGCTGGATGAAAGCATCAGTTTCCTAACTACATTCTGAATGCTCTGTGAGAGATATATTTCACTGTTGACATTTTCACTGCTCTGGAAGAGGTTAAACTTAGACAGTATGAGGGGTAATCAGTGATTGCCCGGAGTGAGTGCTGTTGTGGATTATCTGCCAGTCAATGGATGGAGAGATACAATGGAAAAGCCATTTCAGACGACAATTGGCATCTAGCATGACTGCTCGACAGAAATCTCCAAAAGAAACTAGAGCTGAACAAGAAGGTGGTGAAATTCTTTCAGGAACCACTAAAATCAAGAAGGATCCTAGAAGACTATAAAATGGCTTATGTAATACCCCTGTTTAAAAAGGGAGGGAGACAGAAGACAGGAAACCATAGGCCAGTTAGCCTGACCTCAATTGTTGGTAACATCTTGGAATCTGTTATTAAGGATGAGAGTGTGGAGTACTTGGAAGTGTATGGTAAAATAGGGCTGAGTCAGCACAGCTTTCATCAAGGGGAGGTCAAGTCTAATAAATCTATTAAAATTCTTTGAGGAGGTAATGAACAAGTTAGATGAAGGAGAGCCAGTGGACATGATCTACTTGGATTTGACAAGGTGCCACTCAACAGACTGCTAAATAAGAAAAGGTTCCATGTTATTACAGGCAAGGTACTGGCATGGACAGAGGATTAGCCAACTGGCTGAAAGCAGAGAGTGAGTATAACGGGACCTTTTACAGGATGGTAGCTGGAGACTAGTGGAGTTCTGCAGGCATCTGTGTTGGGACTATAATTATTCATGTTATATGTTAAGGATCTGGACAAAGGAACTGAAGGCATTGTTGCTACATTTTCAGCTAACACAAACATAGATGGAGGAGCAGGTAGTGTTGAGACGTGGGGTGTTTAAAAATATCTGGAAGAGGCTGGGAAAGTGGACAAAGAAGTGGCAGATGGAATACAATGTGGCAAAGTGATTTGTTATGGTCCATTTCCTCCTAACAATATGTCCCCTCGTTTTGAACTTCCACACCCTAAGGAAAAGACCATTGTCATTCACTTTATCCATGCCCTTCATGATTTTATAAATCTCTATAAGGTCACCCCTCAAACACCTTTGCTCCAGTGAAAAATGTCCCAACTTTTCCAGTCTATCTTTGTATCTCAAACCTTCCACTGCCAGCAATATTCTCTGGTAAATCTTTCATAGACCCTCTCCAATTTAATAATATCCTTCCTATAACAGGGCCACCAGAACTGCACACAGTACTCCAGAAGAGGCCTCACCAATGTCCTGTACAACCTCAACATGAGGTCACAACTCCTGTACTCAAAAGTCCGAGCAATGAAGGCAAGTGTGCTAAAAACCTTCTTAACTACCCTATCTCTCTGTGATACAAATTGAGGAGTCAGTGTCTGTACTTGCTGAAGTTTAGAAGGATGAGGGGGAATCTCATTGAAAGTTAGATTATTGAGGGGCCTGGATACAGTGGAAGTGGAGAAGATGTTTCCACTAAAGTGGGAGATTATGACCCAAGGATACAGCGTCAGAGTGAAGGGATGATCCTTTAAAACAGAGATGAGGAGAAACCTTTTTCAGCCGTAGGGTGGTGCATCTGTGGAACTCATTGCTGCAGAAGGCTGTGGGGACCAAGTCACTGAGTGCTTTTGAAACAGAGATAGATAAGTTCTTGATTAGTAAGCAGATCAAGGGTTCCAAGGAGAAGGCAGTAGAACAGGTTCATAAGGATATCAGCCATGATTGAATTGTGAGCACTCGATGGGCTGAATGGCCTAATTTACTACTACATAGTCTTAGAGTCATAGAGATGTACAGCATGGAAACAAACCCTTCGGTCCAACCCATCCATGCCAAACAAATATCCCAATCCAATCTAATCCCATTTGCCAGCACCCGGCCCATATCCCTCCAAAACCTTCTTATTCATATACCCATCCAGATGCCTTTTAAATGTTGCAATTGTATCAGCCTCCACCACTTCCTCTGGCAGCTCATTCCATACACGTACCACCCTCTGTGTGAAAAAGTTGCCCCTTAGGTCGCTTTTATACCTTTCTCCTCTCATCCTAAACCTATGCCCTCTAGTTCTGGACTCCCTTTATACTCTTTATGGAATTGGTGATGCCTGAAGTCAAGTGCATATTGTCATTTATTGATGGCAAAAAGGTGGTGTCTGGATCGTGACAAACTGAGAGGTGTAATAGAGATGTAGTGATGGAAGGTCGAAGCACTTTCATGATAGCCTGAATTTGTAAAGTATTTAGCAGAATTGTTGCCTAGTTTTGTAATTAGGTTGTGAACTTCTACATAAGGTCACTGCTAAGGATGTTTAGTGGTGTTGCAGTACAGAACAAGAAGCACTTTCCTTAGAAACAAACAACTAATGAAAACAATGGCAATGCTGAGGTACTTCTTTGTCAATCATAAGTCCCAATGCAAATTGATGCCAGCAAGACAGGGCTTAGATCAACTCTTACACAGCAATGACAGACATTCGCACCCATTAATGCGAACTCCACAACACAAATGTTGAGAAAGAGCACTTAACAATTGTCTTTAATTGTGAAGGTTTTAATCAGTATTGATTTGGAGAGATAAAGTGATATTTAAATATCCAATTAGAAGGCCCTTCAGAGCACCTACCTCAAACTACTGCTATATGCTTCAAAGTACCTGCAAAGAATGTTAGATAATTTGCAGACAGATCATCTAGACATGAAATATAAGCAAGGGATCAGATACTCCTGACATACTGACAAGAGTAGCACTCCCTATGAAGAAAGTTGAGGATAGTTATTTGATAGAACAGAGCTTGGTTACTGCTGGAAAGAATGCTTTTGTTGAAGCCTTGCTACTCAAGAAAATTCACAAGAACACCATCATAAAATAGAACAACATGTTTATACTGTATGAGAAGCGCATGCTGATTGGTGACAAGTGGACTCTGATTGGTAATTTTGATGGCGATGCCTCTACCAATTAGATTATAACTGACAGTGAACTTTCCAGTTGTGTTTGCACTTAAACAAGGCAAGTTTAATTCTGATTGACCAAGGCATTACCCTGAGAAATGAACTACAGAATTGCTATTGCCTATTTTGTTCCATTGAAACAGACACAATGAGAATACTTCAAGTCCGTGTAAATTAATACATGCAGCATTCAGTACACACAAGTGGACAACACTGAGAGCTGATCTAATTATGTTAAATTAATTGTCAGCATAATTCTCAGAACAATCACAATTAATCAGTAAATGCTTTCTAATTTATATGTAACGTTGGCTGCTGTGTCTATAACTAGGAGGGCAATGTTCAAAAAGTCGGAGAAGGTTACGTAGGCAGCTGGTAAGGGTTGCTGTCTCTGATGGACCTCAGGAAATGCAAAGAGACCTTTGGCCCATTACCTGATACCAATCACACAGCTCACATGGCATACAGCACAAACCCCCTCCCGCCCCATCTCCACAAGGGGAAGGAAGGCTCTTGAATGCCCATTCTCTTTATGGGCTCCCATTACTCCTTGCAAAAGTTCAGACAGTGTGGGGACAGATCAAGTAACATAGGAGGACCACCACCTCGACTTTAGTACAATTATATAGATCTTGGTCAAACCACATATGAAGTATTGTGTACAGTTTTGGTCTCCTGACTTAAAGAAACAATAAAGGTTCACCAAATTACTTCCTGGGCTGGATGGATTGTTCTAAGTGGAAAGTTCAAATAGAATACCTATATATTCTCTGGAGTTTAGAAGAATCACAGATAATCTCAGTGGAACATGGAAAACATGGAAAACTTTTACAGGGCTTGGCGCGGTAGATACAGGAATGAGGTATCCCCTGGCTGTAGAGGTCTAGAACCACAGGACACAGTCTGAGAATAAGGACCAGAACATTTTGAATGAGATGATGGGGGGCCTTCTTCATTCAGAGGGTGGTGAGTCTTTGGAATTCTCTGTCCTAGAGGCCTGTGGAACAGAGTCATTCACGACTGAGACTGATAAATGCCCATATTATCGTTGTGTCTGTTGGTGTTTTCATAATGTTCGCAAATGGTGTTATCATAAATCAGCCATGATCTTATTTGATGGTGGATTGGGCTCAAAAAGCCTACTCTTGCTACTATTTCTGATGTTGTAATGTTTATGTAGCCTTTCTCTTCAAACTTGTAATTGTGGGAAACGTAAAATCCAGCCCTTTGCACTTTATAACAGAGGAATGAAATTCAATCACATTAATTAAAACAGAAACAATCAAAATACCTTCTCATTACAAGTGTTTTGCACTGAGGGTTATTATAGTTGAAGACCTCTATTTATTATCCTCACAGATAGCCCTGTTAATCCTAACATGTTTTGTCAGGAGACTATACGCATGAATTGGAGATTAGGTGACAAATCCTCATCTTCACAACATTAAAACCATCACAGTAGAGATGAAAGGTGATTGTACAGCCTGGTTTCACTGCACCTCTTTTCAATTCTGCCTGCTGATACATCGGATCTAAGCCCCATAGATTTATGAGAACTTCCTTAGAGACTCATGTTCTGCTAAATTAAGTAGTGTAGCAAGGAAATGTTTTAAAGCGGATGGGACCATGTGACTGCTGAATTTAAAGTTTTATTCATTAGGTGGCAGTGTTACTAAGTGTAACACCACAGATGAATGATCAGCTTAAATAGCAGCTTTAGTGAATTGTGCATATTACGTGCAATTCAAAGGGTTTTTTATGTTGTATTATAAAGTCATAGAAATTAAATAGGTTTTGTGCTGGATAAGTATTCCACAGCAGCTGAAGAGTCTTCTGGATTGAATTTCCAAGGGTGTTGGCACAAGTCTTTCACAAAGGTTACTAAACCCAATCAGGAGAACCTCTCCCATGCAAATTATGACATATGTTGTGTGGTGAGGGCATCACAAGATATTTTGAAGGCTCAGAAAGGAGGGATTGAAACAAAATAAGCAGCATTTTTAAAGTATGATCTTTTCAATCTGTTCCAGCATTCTGGCAGCTGAGCCCTTCCAGAACATTGCAGAGCAGCCATGGAAAAATGTCAGCCTTTCCTAAATGTGTATTTGCAAGCGTCTGAAATTTCATTTATCTAGGCCAAGGGTATCTAATCGAGAGAAGAGCATCACATTAATGAGAGGAATGAACTTCTCTAAATGTCTTACATCCAGTATCAAGAAATTAAGCACAGTTGGTAGGAGTTTGTCAAGAGTGAAGTAAAGTTGCCTTCTTTTTGAGAGTAGTGATAACATGGAGTGATTTACCATGAATGCAAATAAGGCAGCCAGTTGCCAAACTGCCTTCATACATGTTGACCGAGGGGAAGGAAACACCTTAAGTCTATTAGATGGGCACTGAAAGGCAACAGGGAGCCTTTATCTTCCCTGGGCTCCTTCCCTCTTCCCCACCCCTTTCATTCTGCCCCTACTCAACAAACAGTCTCTGCTAAATATTGCTGTGTGTCACACAGCACCTTGGATCAGGAATCATTTAAACATGTCTCAGTTCTAATCTTTTCCTATAGGGGAGTAGAAAGTGAGCTGCTGAGAAATGGTTTCCATATTTTGAACTCAGTTTAAATCGACAGCAAGTAATCATTTTAAGTTATCAATTCAAGTAAAATCATTTTACTTCAAAGATATTAGCATAATTTCATTTTTAGGAACTGAAATCACAGTCAGATGGTTATTGATAATATTTACATGAAGACCTTGGTATAAATAAATAACCAAACGAGTGATTTTTCTTCAATGAACCATTAGTTTCACGACCTTGTTATGTGGTCGTGTCACATCTATTCTAGACTATAATTCTCCCTATCTAGTAAATCATTTTGAATGTTCTTTAGATCAATGCACAGACTTCTCCTGAATACTTACAAGATTACATATATCAGAAAGTATTGATTCACACAGTTGCCAATGTAAAATTATAATGTTAAAAAAGCCTCAACCTTGTGTTTCACTTTAAGCTGATATTTTTGGATGCCACAAGAAAGGTGAGCTATGAATTTTTGTCCATTGCGCTGGTAACACTGGGACCATCATATTGATAGACTATATTGAGCTAATATAATCTCTGAGCAAACACTAAACCTGGGAATTTCCAGGCTAATAGCAATTATTAAATAATAAACCAACGAAAGGACAAATCAAAACTTGAATAAAAAATTTTAAAAACTAGAGATTTAGACAGAATCTGTCAATTGGTCAAGCAGGAGAAAGTGAAGACTTCAGATGCTGGACATTCAGAGTCAAAAAAGATGGCGCTGGAAAAGTGCAGCCGGTCAGACAGCATCCGAGGAACGGGAGAATCAACATTTCAGGCATAAGCCCTTCAGGAATGAGGAGGAAGAAGGGGAACGGAGATAAATAGGGAGGTAGGAGTGGGTCTGGGTGGAAGGGAGGTGGTAAGGCAATAAGTGGATGCAGATGGGGGGTAATTGTGATAGGTTGGTGGGGAGGGTGGAGCAGTTAAGTGGGAAGGAAGATAGACACGTAGGACAGGTCAAGATGGTGGTGCCAAAAAGGAGCGTTGAATCTGGGATGAGGTGGCGGGGGAGGGGAGGGGAGATTTGGAAACTAGTGAAGTCAATGTTGATGTCGTGTGGTTGAAGGATCCCAGGGCGGAAGAGGGGCAATTCTTCCTCCAATTGGTGGGTGGCTTTGATTTGGTAGTGGAGACAGCCCAAGACTTGCATGTCCTTTGAGGAGTGGGTAGGGGGAGTTGAAGTGGTTGGCCATAGTAGGTAGTGGGGTTGTTTGGTACATGGGTCCCAGAGATGAATGGACATAAAATTTAACACTAGATGATGTGTCAAATCTTTTCATCGAGGTCAACTAAAGCACAATGAAACAGATTTCTGAGTAGGCAGCCAATCCAATATCAGCCCTTTTGTGCCAAGTTGAAATCTCCTCATAACCTGTTTGTGTGCTGAATTGGCCTGCTAGATCCCAGTGCACACAGCAGTACAGAGGAAGCTCAGAATAAAGAGGGACATCGGGTATTCCTGTAAGTGCAAGAGAATGAGGATAGCCAATGCATTAGAGATTACAGGGCTAGTTTAGTGCGTATGAGAGTATAGGGCTAGTCTAATACATACAGGAGTACGGGGCTTGTTCAATACATACAGGAGTACGGGGCTTGTTCAATACATACAGGAGTACGGGGCTTGTTCAATACATACAGGAGTACAGGGCTAGTCCAATACATACAGGAGTACGGGGCTTGTCTACTACGTACAAGAGTATGGGGCTAGTCCAATATGTACAAGAGTACGGGGCTAGTCCACTATGTAGAGTACAGGGCTAGTCCAATAGATGCAACAGTACAGGGCTAGTCCAATACGTACAAAAGTACAGGGATAGTCTACTACATACAAGACGAAAGTGAGGATTGCAGATGCTGGAGATCAGAGTCGTGAGTGTGGTGCTGGAAAAGCACAGCAGGTCAGGCAGCATTCAAGGAGCAGGAGGATCAACATTTTGCCTGAAACGTCGATTCTCTAGCTCCTCGGATGCTGCCTGACCTGCTGTGCTTTTCCAGCACTACTCTAATCTTGACACTCTGTCTTGGAGTACAGGGATAGTCCACTACATGCAGAAGTACAGGGATAGTCCTCTCTGTACAAGAGCACAGGGATAGTCCACTACGTACAGGCATACAGGGTTGTTCACTATGTACAGGCATACAGGGCTAGTCCACTACCTAGCAGAGCATGGGGACACTGGGAAACATGAGGGAGGATGCACATATGGCCAATACAGACATAGTGAGTTGAATCTTACCAGAAATCAGCTAAGTATCACATTTGGTGAGTTTTTCAGATGGTTTCACTTTGCGAGACCTGATGTTTTTGTTTTGCACTATCTTCCCAAAGTCATTACCATTGCATCTCACACATATGGCACCTCACTTGTAGTATTCTCTCACTTGCCAAAGATGGGAATACTCACCAATGCTGGGATATCCCACATGCTGTTGGCGTTATTGTGCACCCAGTCAAGCACTGGCAGACTGGATCTGTCCTACAAAGCATCAAACATAGTAGATAAGGGAAATTTAGCACCCCACTTTACTGACAGACCACACTGCCAGATTGGTCAGAGAGTACCACCGCATTCAGTGCCTTTTCATTGGTCCAGAGAATTGCCCAGTAATGTAACAGGGTAAGTGCTACCATTTTCGCTCTGCTACCTCACACTCACTCTCTCCCTCTTTACTACTGCTTCCATTGTCCCACCATGTCTTACAGTCTACTACTCTCACTGTTGCATGCATACTGATCATGTCTGTTTATTTTGTGCTTTTTAAATTAAAACTGTGGACTGAAATGAAAAAGTAACTGTTTTGAAACCAGTGTTTTGAAGAATGGCTGCACTGTATGAAATCAAGTAACCTGATAATCATGGCAAGAATTATAAATAATATCTGAACAAGTTTAAATTGTAGACAAATTGGAGACAAGGAGTTTGTTTCTTTAACTCCTTTGCCATTTTCTAATTCCCCATTATTATTTCCTCAGCTTCATTCCCTGAAGAGTTCAAGCTCACTTTACTTTTCTCTTCTTTTTTATATATTTAAAGAATCTTTTACTGCTGTCCGTTTTGATATTACTTGCAACGTGACCCTCAAAAAATATTTTCTCTATTTTATTATTTTTTGTTCATCTTTAGATTTTTTTTACAAACTTTCCCAATCCTCTGATTTAACACTAAGCTTTGTCACACTTCTTTTTCTTTCAAGTTGATACCATCTTTAATTTCCTTGACTAACACTGGTTGCTTTAGCTGCTTCCTAAAATCCTTCTTCTCCATGGGGATATGTCATTGTTGTGAGTTAAGAACTGTTTTCTTAAATAGCTATCATTGTTCATCAACTATTGTTATGTGAAACCCTTTTCCCAGTCCACTTCAGTTCCTCGAGTTGCAAACACTTCTTACAGATATGTTCACCCTGGATCACATTTGTGTCCAGAAGCTCCCACACACTATAGCAGCAACATATCACCATTTCAGAAATCACTAACTTATAATTTAATGTTTTAATGAAATGCTCTAATTTCTCCTTTTTACTGTTAAAGAATTCCATGTTCTTTATATTTTATTGTCATTAATTTTTTTAAATACGGCCATCAATCTTATCCTTAACAAGCTTTTTTTTAAGAAAACGCAAGAAAGAGTATAAACTAAAGACCTTACTTTTCTTTTTAAGCCTAGAAATACTCCCAAGTTCTCCTTGCAAATCAGGTGCTTTCCCTACACACGTCACATTGTGATTTGTGACAATAGGCAGTTTTTCCTCTTGGTGAGAGAGTCTAAAACTAGAGGGCATAGGTTTAAGGTGAGGGGAAGAGACACAAGAGTCTACAGAGGCAATTTTTTCATACAGGGAGTGGTGCGTGTCTGGAACAGACTGCCAAAATGTAATGGTGGAAGTGAATACTATTTTGTCATTAAAGAAACATTTTGTCAGGTGCATGGATGAAATAGATATGGAGGGATATGGACCCAATGTAGGCAAATGGACTGGTTTACATCGTGAAAACTGGGCAGCATGGGGACGTTGGGCCAAAGGGCCTGTTTCTGTGCTGTAGATCTCTGTGACTCCATCACTCTAACATTTGATTTGACTGACAGTTTTATAAAAACCTAAAATGCTTCAGATGGTCTGAAGAGATTTTTTTGAATGGCTGTTTTTATTATATTGACAGATTCATGAGCTTTTAAAAGGACTTAGGGTCTCCAAGGGAGATTTTGAATGGTTGTGCGTTTGATCAATAATTTTATATGCTTCTAATGTGGAGATTGAATGGCTTATTTTTGTTTATTTATTTGATAAACACTTTAAAAACTTTCCATTCTTATTGCATGGCTCACATTTTGTGTTGATGGATACTGGATGAGTAGGCATTGTAGGGTATGGAGTTATGGAGAAGCATTGGGGATGTGGGATATATACAGGGTATGGAGGGGTACAGGAATCTGGAGGAGGGATGGAGAATGTGGGAGGCATGACGGTTATACAGGTAAACAGAGGGGGTAGAGTGATATTAAGTATCACGTGGGGAAGGAGGAGGCTAGGACAGAGCAATGGGTGTAGGTGAGGATTGTAGGCTGATGTGCCCAGGACAATGGCTGTTGCCCCAGGGAATGGAGGTCAACTTTCATGCTGCTCATTCTTGGCATCTGCTTACCTCTGTTCCTGACTCAGCCTTAGATCTGTTTGCTTTTAAACATTTCTTATTAGTTTACACTTGTATCCTATTTTCTCCCTCTTTAACACATTTTTGGTCATCCTTTGATAATTTCCTGGTCAGATTTTCTACTTAGAGTCATACAGCACAGAAACAACCAGTCCATGCGAACATAATCCCCACCTACCTGCTCCTGGACCATACCCCTCCCAATCCTTTCCTATTCACGCACTTAGCCAAATGTCTTTTAAATGTTGTAATTGTCTCCACATTACACACACACACACACACACCACCCTCTGTGTATAAAATTTGCTCATGTCATTTCTATGTCTCTCTCCTTAAACCTTAAAAATGTGCCCCCCAGTCTTGAACCCCGCCCCATCTCAGGGAATAGACAACTACCATTAATCCAATCTATACCCCTCTCAACCTCCTACGCTCTGGTGAAAATTTCTTCATAACTCAAACCTTCCATACCCGGCAACATCCTGATTTCATCAAAACCGTCTCCAACTTAATAATATCCTTCAGGTAACTCAGTGACCAGAACTGGACCCAACATTCCAGAAGAGGCCTCACCAATGTCCTGTTCTATTGCAAGCATTATTCTTAAAATTTGTCCAAACATGCAGATTGCAATCTGGGATCCAACTTGTCCACTAATAACATCTTCTGGGATTATAACGTTCCACTTATTTTTTGATTAATATTTGATGCAACAAGTATAGCTTGCTCTCTGAGACTTGTAGATGGTGCACATTAGTGTTTTCTGTTCTTTTTTTTATCTCCAAAGAGTCTGATTCTATTTCCTGCCATTCCAAACAAAGCTCATTCCTCACTGCTCTTCACGTCATCTTTTACTATCAAGGCTAATTCAATTCCTATTCCATTGTGTCAGTCCTTTTGACAGGTCATCAAAGCTGCAATCCTGGTCACTTTTCAAACATGGGCTGAATTTGATTGTGGTCTTTAGAAGCCCAATATCAAGACCAGGTAGGGTGAGCAGAGTCAACACTTGCTGTCAGTGGGGTCAGCTTGACAATTTTACCAGCTGCAGCCATCTCATTGGCTCTTTTAGTTGAAGACAGTCAAGAAGGTGGCCAATCAGAAAGCCAATACTCCAAAGCCAACACATCAACAACAGGAGCAGTTGTCGCGAGTGAGCAGCCAATGGCATGGTGGCACAATGGTTAGCACTGCTGCCTCACAGCACCAGAGACCTGGGTTCACTTCCCACCTTGGGCAAATGTCTGTGTGGAGTTTGCACATTCTCCCAGTGTCTGCGTGGGTTTCCTCCGAGTGCTCCAGTTTCCTCCCATAGTCCAAAAATGTGCAGGTTAGGTGAATTGCCCAGGCTAAATTGCCTGTAGTGTTAGGTGAAGGCCTAAATATAGAGAAATGGGTCTGGGTGGGTTGCCCTTCAGGGGGTCGGTGTGGACTTGTTGGGCCGAAGTGCCTGTTTCCACACTGTAAGTAATCTAATCTAAAAAAAAAGTAAGTAGAAATATAAATGTAAGTAATAATAAAAATAAAATGATTAAAATGTATCAGGAAATAAAAGGTCTCATCAATTTGAGGGCCATCCACTTTTGGGGGATCATCGAGGAACTGGGGGCATGTATTCATAATTTAGGCCATGGAAGCTGGAAACTGATCGTCACTCCCCTGGGCAGAGGTAGGAAAGTGCACCCATCAAGCTGGTTGCTTCCCAACAGGGCATGGGGCACTCCACCATTCAATCCCTGTCAGTCGTTTTAATAATACAAACCATTTACCTAGCTCCATAGAATGGTCAACAAATTTCCACATCACTCCAACCTTCTCCCCTCTGCTGGGAAACCTTGCTAGCAATGGGACCGCAAAAAGGAATTATTCCAACATGAATCTCTGCTATTGGCTGACAATTTCACTCCTGAAACCTCACAGCCTGGCTCTCTCTCTCCCTCTCTTTATTTGTGTGATCAATATATCTATCTTATTCTTAAAAAGTCTTGCGAATTCAGACAAAGTGCCTCAATCTGATTTTAACAGAATCACCATATTACAGTACAGAGGGAGGCCATTCAGCCTGTCACGTGCCAACCCTCTGATTATTTTAAGTTAGTGCCAATCTCCTACCCTTTCCCTGTAACTCTGCACATTCTTTCTGTTTAAGTAATGAATTGCCTGAATTGAACCTGCTCGACCCCACTTTCAGGCAGTGGATTCCAGACCCTAGTTGCAGTCTGTGTGATGATGTTCTTTCTCTCTCCTTGTACATTGCCCAGACCCTTGATGATCTTGAAATTTTCTTGATGGTGCTGGTGTTAGGTTGGGGTGGACAAGATCAGAAGTCACATGACACCAGCTTATAGTCCAATAGGTTTATTTGAAATCACAAGCTTTCGGAGCGCTGCCTCTTCATCAGGGAAGTCACCTGACGAAGGAGCAGCTCTTTGAAAGCTTGTAATTTCAAATAAACCTGTTGGACTATAACTTGGTATCATATGACTTCTGACCTTAAAACCTTCTAGCAACTGCCCCCTCTGCCTACTCCTTTCCAAGGAAAACAGTCATAGCTTCTCCAATCTGGCTTCAGAACTGAAGTATTTCATCCCAGGAAACAATCTTCTAAACCTCTTACATTGTTTCTAGATGTGTCCATATTCTCACAATTACAGTTTAACCCTTAAATCATCTTGTCAGGGTGATGAACCTTACCCAAATCACCACATTGCTGTGTAGCCTTGACTTTTCATGTATTTCCCTTTACCTGGACTTTGTCCTCTTCTCTTTAGGTTGAAAGCCTTGTTGCAGCCTTCTCTGTGCAATTCAATAGAACACCAACTGCAGCCGAGTTTAAGTGGAGCTCATCCCAATCCAAACAGTTCCCTCATTCTCCAGTGCCCACTGCCCCGGGAACTGAAACCCTTGTTTTCCATAACATTCTTTGAGCCATAGCTTCACTCTTCCATCTGTCTCCCCTATACCAGTTTCCATTTGGCTAACATTATAAATCCAAGAGCATTGGGAAGATGAAGTCCAACTTATTCAATTAGATCCTCGGCCCTAAAAACATCATTCTGCATATGATGTTTTTTTCCTACATGGGCCCTGAAAACTTGATTTTCCACCTAAGACTCCAAGATATTGCCCACATGTGAGGATGATCCCTTGATCTTTGCATCACGCATGCAACACCACCTTTTCAACTGCTGAACATAGCTGCAGAGAACAGTATCTATACATAGCATGGAGATATTACAAACACTGAAAAAAAACTTATTTGTGGGAGGTGGTAAGTATTTATTGCCCATCCCTAACTACAAGGCAATTGAAAGTTAACCACATCGCTGTGTATGGAGTCACATGTAGTCCAGAATATATACGGCAAAATCCCTTCCCTGATGAACATTAGTAAACCAGAGGGGCTTTTGTGACAATCAACGGTGGCTGCTTGGTTGTCATTAGGTCAATTTTTAATTGCAGATTTTTAATGAATTCATGGTGGGATTTGAACTCATCTCCAGAACCTTTGCCTGGGTGGGTGGATTACTAATCCAGTAACATTATCACTAACCAATGCATTCCCTTATACTGGATACTTAAAAGAAGATACAACATTCCAGTACATGAAGGAATATGTAGGGATACCATTGTGCATACTGGAATACAGTGATGCATCACTTGATGTTTCATTGAGAAAATTTGGATACAAATCAGTTAATTAAATTAATACTACACCTTTTGTTAATTGGAACATTGCAAGATCTGGCACAAGAAGTGCAGAATCAGAGTAAGAAATCCTATCTGTGACACTTATTGATCAAAAAGAAATACACATTTGCTTTTGGAGTACTTCACCATGTGGACCTCTGAGTCAGAGGCCTTCCCAGTGGAAGCAGTCTAGTGCAAGCAAGGAATCCATGCAATCAGCAAGTGCAGTGAGACTATGTCCCTTTGCGTAACACTAATTGCTGTATTCCAACATTTAAAGGACCTGAGGACACGTTGAGAGATGCAGAGAGAACATAAGGTAAGTGGGTGAGGGGGGTGGTGGGATAGGATGCCAAGTAAGTTGGTGAATGGTTAGGGTAGATTTGAAGGAGTGGGGGGGGGGGGGGGGGGGGGGTGTTGGACAGTCATGAGGTATGGTCAGTTGTGCTGGTTGTTTCAGAGTTGTGGGTATGAGGGGGATGAGAGTTGGATCTGGGTCTATAGTATGGTCTACGGTCTGATTGGGTCTGGAGATCATTGTGGAGGGAGAAAGGGTTGGTTGTCTGTAGTAGTGATCAGTGTGGGTGTTCTGTGTGAGGGTATGGACTTGGGCTCAGTTTTGTATTTCACCAGAAGTGGGAGAACGTTTTAATCCTCTATGCTTTCCCGTCTGATTGTTCAGGTACGTCAGCTGGAACCTCCAAAGTCTCTGACATGAGCTCAGTATTGGAGACTTTTCCAGAAGGTTTTAGATATTGGTAATTGCCCGGCGGGAGTTTCAGTTGACCGGGCGGTTACCATAGAGTCAGTGCGTCAGGGCTTACACGTGGTCTCAATGTGTACCTTCCAGGGCATGTTTGATCCCAGACTATCCAAAGACCGGCACGTCCAGTGCCATCTGTTTTTTCCCAATGCTGATGCATAGATCCTAAATCGCTCACATTGCAATACTGCCTGCACTGCACATCTTAAAAATTAGCTGATTTTTACATTAAAATTGTAGGTTTGAAGAATCTTCAGCCGTTTTGAAATCACATAAGTTATATTAACAGTCCTTATTCCAACCAATATGATAATTCATATACTTTCAACTTTTGTCTCTGAATGCGTTTTAAGAGTAAACTGAAACACTCAGCTTTTATCGCTTTCAGGAACAAATGCAATTCCTGTCAGTAATGTAGAGTAAATACTCTGTCATATCAGGTCCAAAGAGGTGCCATAACTGTCCTGAAGAATCTTTAGTCACATTAATCAGCCACAGTTACCGCCAACAGAAGATGCAATTATATTACTATATCAAACAGACTGATGTATCTCTAGAACTGCCCTTGAAATTAGCACTATACTCAGGCAGTTATAATTAACAAGTGATGGGAGGAAAGAAATAATAAAGCATTTTGACAGGCTTTATTGAATATTATGCACAATTTTAGATTGATCGAAGACTGTGTCCCTCACAGCACTGCCTTATTTGAAGGCAGATATGTGTGAATAAATGTCAGTGATTCAGCCTCAGTAGATTAGCATTCTTTGATAGAATACCTATAGTTTGTGGCACTGTCCAACACCTCATTCATCACAGCAAACATTCAATGGTTTCATTCTTATTTTTAAGGTATTTGTGAATGGAAAATCCACATGAATGTGTTTACCCTCTGGGACACATCCGTTAAGTGTCATTTCTTGCCCATTTCTAATAAATGAAGGATAGTTCCACATTGCTACTACAGAGCTATTTGGCTAATTGTTAGATTTTTACAGAAGGAATGGAATTTAACAGAACTGGAATGCCAGCAGAGCCATTTAAAAATAATGGGTGGGAACCAATTCCAGAAATCCCATCCCCGCTCCCAGCAGCCCTAGTTTTAGCTGGTGCAGGATTACTGTGCGGCGAGTGAGCCTACTCCATGATGGGCTATCCCCTAGGCCCTGTAATTATCATGAAGTTAAGCCAGTTTTTGGAGTACTTATGTTGACAGATCTTCTTAGCACTCATGAACCATAGTCTGGATTTAGGAACTTTCTGTTCAAAAGGTCTTATCCATGCTCCAATGACCCATCCATTTCAGTGCTTAATATCCATCCCTGAAGTCCCGTTATACCCTCCACACCAACTCATGACCCTTTCATGGGTAGTCATTCAGTGTAGGCAAAGTACACAACCAATGAGTATACAAGATATGTATTCCTGAACTGAATGGCCTCAATATCGATGCTTGGCTCAGAGCTGTAATCATAAGGGATGTATATCATCAGGGGGTTCTGCTATAATAAATTGTATGAACTTTTAACATTACTTATTTGACATCTTTAAGTGGTTTTCATAAGTTATTCTTTCTTTGACGCCTTTCTGATCAACAACTCAATGTTCAGCACCATTCATGACTCTTCAGATATGTAAGCAGGCCATGTTCAAATGCAACAAAATCAAGTGCCAGGCAATGACTATCACCAACAAGAGACAATCTGACTTCCCCACCCCTTGACATTCAATGACGTTACTATCACTAAATTCGCCACTATCAAAATGCTTGGCTTATTATAGACCAGAAAATCTGCTGGACCCACCACAAACACAATGGCTACGAGAGCAGGTCAGATGCTCACCTCCTGACTTCCCAAAGCCTGTCCACCATCTACAAGGTACAAGTCAGGAATGTGATGGAATACTCCTGACTTGCCTGGATGGGTGCAACAACAGTCAAGAAGCTTGACACCATCCAGGACAAAGCAGCCCGTGGCACCACATCCACAAACATCCACTACTGATATGTAATAACAGGTGTGTGTGGTATCTACAAGATGCACTGCAAAAGTTTACCACAGATCCTTAGACAGCACCTTCCAAACCTATGAACACTTTCATCTAGAAGGACAAGAGCTGCAAATAAAAGGAACACTGCCGTCTACAAGTTCCCCTGCAAGCCATTCATCATCCTCACTTGGAAATATATCACTGTTCTTTTACTGTCGATGGGTCAAAATCCTGGAATTCTGTCCCAAAGAGCATTGTGGGTCAACCTTTAGCACACGGACTGCAGCGGTTCAGAAGGCAGCTCACCACCGCTTTCTCAAGGGCAACTAAGGATGGGCAGTAAATGCTGGCCAGCCTGCGAAGCCAACATCCCAGAGTGAATACAAAAAAAATCTATTTATTATAAGATAAAGACATGAAGCGATTGAAAAATTTGTTATTGATACTTTAAATGGTCTACCAATTGAGATTTTAGCAGGGTTAAAGCATTGGCAGTTTTGAATGATTGTTTCTTTTTATCTGAGCAGTTTCAGACATGCCTTTATAACAAATCAGCTCACCAGATGTGCCCATTGACTATCCAGGATGAATGGGCAGGAAAGGACCTTGAGTCAGCATGGAGAGAGTGAGGGGTATGGGGGCTGAATAGAGGTCATGAGTACTCATACATCAGCAAGAACTGACATGGGGGTCTGGGAATGTGCAGTGATGTGAGGAGTCGTTATGGTGGAGCTGAGGGGTTATGTGGGCTGCCAGTAAAGGGCTATCTGGTTATATCAGTCATAGAGGGACAGAGAGTATAAAACATCTGTGATCCTGATGATAATAAATGAGTCAGAAAGCATCATTTTATTGCTGGCATCAGAGCCACATATTTACGTATTGATTGATCCCAAGGATAATCCATACAACAGACAGTTGGTTTAGAAACCATACAAGTATAATCAATTAATAAAATGGAAAAAGGCCACGTGATTAGATTAACCCCACCTTGAGCTGCATCTGGAAGTTTCCGTTATAGAAACTTGTATGATGGTAATATGCAGATCAATGTATTTTTGTGTCTCACACATGTTTATATTTGTAATTTGGTTTTATGCTAGGACACGTATGCTTATACATCAATATACCAAGTTTAAGATCGATAAAATTCAGAGAGTATGTATACAAGGGATAGGGCTCTATGGCACAGTGGTAGTGGCTCTACCTCTGGGCCAGAAGGTCCAGATTTAATTTCGATGTGTCACAATGTGCCTGAACAGGTTGATTTAAAAATCTGCCTGTCAGGGTTTTATACCATTTTATTGTCACAGCCAAATGTCTGTCCCAGGCTCTTGCTGTGGTGTTCTGATGAAGTCTAGTGCAAGCTGAGGGAACAGCACATAATTTTTCAATTAGGCACTTTTGAGCTTTCTCGATTCAACATTAAGTTCAACAACTTCAGAATCTGTCTTCTAGTTTGATATTTCTTCCCTGTTTCTATATCTTGTTTCATGTTTTTACTTTTAACTGCGGAGTCATAGAGAAAAAGAAATGACCTTTACAACCATTGGCCCTCCCTTTGCCTTTTGTTCTATTGCTCTTTTAACCTTCAATCTTCCTTGCCCTTGATCTTGTTCTGTTTGCTGTTCCCTTTTGCTCAAGAGCATACAAACCATAACATCTCTTCAGTTTTGAAGGAGTGTCATATTAGACTCAAAACATTAGCTGCTATTTCCTTCATCTCTGGCGCTCCCAGATGGGGAGATAGTGCTGTAGTGGTGTTGACATTGGACTAATAATCCAGGCTAATGGTCTCAGGATATGTGTTCAAATGTTACCTGTCACCACAGTTGCTGGTGGAGTTTAAAATCGATGAATAAATCTGGAATTGAGATTTTGTCTCAGTAATGGTAACCATGAACTTATCATCATTTGTCATAAAAATGCATCTGGTCTGCTAATGCCCTTCAGATAAGGAAAATGGCCATCCTTACTCAGTCTGGTTTGCATGTGAGTCATGATTCTCAACAGTGTTGTCAACTCTGAAACTTTCAGGGATGATCTAGCAAGCCACTCAGTTTAAGAGTAGTTAGAGGTTCTTCCTTGTGATATCCCAATTTTATAAAAGACTAAAGGGGAAATAATAGTTCCTCCAGCATTTTATATTTTTATTTCAGATTTCCAGTATCATCAATATTCTATTGTATTTTAAAAGCTTGCAGAGATAATGGATGCGCTGATTTGTTTTCTTCCAGCATACACTGGATTCAGTATAATCCCCATGGAATGGATGGTAGAAGGTATAACTCTGCAGGTCAAGAAAGGAGGGAGATGGCAAGCAGAGAGTTACCTGACATGTGTTGTGAGGAAAAGTCTAGAATTCAGTATTAAGCTCATACCAAAAAAGTACTCAGAAAATTAGAATGTGGTTAGACAAAGTCAACATGGACTTATGAAAAAAAATTGTGCTTTTGAAATCTTTTCTGACAGTGACTGATAACAGATATGGAAGGAACAATTGTATTGTGCATTTGTATTTTCAGAAGACATTGATGAAGGATTTCACATGGGAAATTGCTTGACAAGATTAGGGCTCATGGAATTGGGTGTAATATGTTTGGATGGATTGAGGATTGGCTCATGGATAAAATACAAACAGTAGGAATAAATGGGCCATCTTTGTTTGGATTAACAGGTTGAAAGTGAGGTGTTGCAATGACAAGTGCTTGCCACAGCTGTTTACAATCTATACCAACAACTTATTTTAGTAAAGTGTAATATCTCCAAGTTGGCCAAGGATTCAAAGTTATATGTGATAGGAAGCTGTGAGGACATTGCAAAGAACTTGTGAAGAGATATATATTGGTTAGGTGAGTGGGAAATGAAGCAGCAAGTGGAGAATAATGACAAGAATGGTCAATTTATCCTTTTTGGTAGGAAGAATAGAAAAAGAAAATTTAATGGTGCAATTGTTGTAAATGATGGTATTCATGGGGATTTGGAGGGCTTTGTATAGAGAAAATTAACATGGGGATGTAGAAAACAATAAAAGGATTTAAAGGTAAGCAGAGTATTAGCTTTTATTGCATGCGAGTTGATACATAAGAATAAGAAGAATTGCAATTATAGGATACTTTAGTGAGGCCACAGCTGATGTACCGTGTAATGATTTGATTCTTTTACTTATAGTTGCCTTGGAAAAAAACACAGTGAATGTTCCTGAGATTGATAGTTGGGATCAAAAGACTATCCTATGAGAAGAGAATGAGTTGAGTGGGTTCATCCTCTCTGTAGTTGAGAAGAATGAGTGACCTACCAATTTAACATTGAGATAAGGCAAGGTTTCTCTTCCTCCTCCTCTCCTCCTCCTCCCCCCACCCACCCACCCACCCCCACAAAGGGTCTTTGCTCAGTCACAACTTTATTCAGGAATAAAAAATATATGTTTTGGTACTAGGGAAAATCAAGGGAAATGACGAGGTTGAATACTGTGGTTGATGTAGAAGATTGGCCACCATCTTATTAAATGGTGAAGCAAGCTCAAAGTGCCATATGGGCTACATTTCTAATACTCATGTTGCTATAAATTATAACATAAACAATGTCAGACTTCACCTTAGTGCTAGTTTCCTGCTTCGAAGTAAGAAGTTTAACCCAATAGACAGACCCTGAGAATAGAGATTGGAATATAATTACTTGGTAAACATCTAGTTGCAAACCGGAGTCAAGATGGAATTATCCTTATTTATTTTTTGTTTTAGTCACTCATGGGATGAAGGCATTGCTGACTTGACTGGCATTTATTGGTCCCCCAGCTTATCATTGAAAAGGCAAGAGTGAGTGGCCTTCTTGAACCACTGCTGTCCATTTGGTGTAGGTATACCCACAATGCCATGAGGAAAAGACTTCCAGGATTTTGACCCAGCAACACTGAAGGAAGAGTTAAACATTTCCAAGTTAAGATGGAAAGTGGCTGGGAGGGCAACTTGCAGGTGGTAGTGGTTCCATGTATCGATGTCCTTGTCCTTCTAGATAATAATAGCTGTAGCTTTGGAAGACACTGTCTTTGCAGCCTTAGTGAATTTCTGTAGTGTATCTTGTAGATAGTACACACTGCTGCTATTGGGGTTGATAGGTGAAGTTTTGAATGTTTGTGGTTGTGGTGCCGATCTAATGGGATGCTTTTTTTCTGGATGATATCGGGCTTCTTGAGTGCTGTGGGTGCTGCACCCATCCAGGTGAATATGGACTATTCCATCACACTCCTGACCCATGTCTTGCAGATGATGGTCAGGCTTTGGGGAGTCAGGAAGGGAGTCACTCATGGCAGAATTCCTAGCCCCTGCCCAGCTCTTGTAGCCACAGTAGTTATATGGTGTGTTCAGTTGAGTTTCTGCTCAGTGTTAGCTCAGTGATACAAGGTTCAGTGCAGAATACTAGCTGTGAATATTGGGTTGATATGCAGGTGATGCCCATGAGTGCACATGACTCTTGCTCTCTTTGCAAAATGTTGATAGGTCTCTTAATTCTTGAATACAGGCTGTCTAAAGGAGCTAGCCTGAAATCAGCAGTTATGATGAAGGCTTAATTTCTGCTTCACTAACGGTTTAATCAAGAACCTAATGTGAGAGTTAGGACCTATGCTGGAGCAAAACCTAACAGCTGGATATCTTATATTATGTTATACATATTTTATATATGTGTGAATGTGCATGTGTGAGTGTGAATGTGCGCACGTGCGTTTGTGTAATAATCTGTAACTCAGTAAAACTCTCACAACACCAGGTTATAGTTCAACAGGTTTAATTAGAAGTACTAGCTTTCGAAGTGCTGCTCCTTAGCAGCGCTCTGAAAGCTAGTGCTTCCAATTAAACCTGTTGGACTATAATCTGGTGTTGTGAGAATTTTAACTTTGTACACCCCAGTCCAACACCGGCATTTCCAAATTGTCAGTAAAACTCAGTCTCCAATGTATCTTCATTGATACAAACTAGTTCTCAACATGCAATACATCAAGTGTCTACACTCAGAAATTACAAACTCAGATTAGGTACCATGTGCAAATTAACATCATTTATATAGAAAATTCTCAACAGAGAAGCAAGTGTTGAAAAGTAATTTCTGGACAAGGTATTTCATTCTCTGTTTCATTTTAAAAATCAACAAGACATTTCCAACTTATCTTAACATGAAATGGTAGTCATTCAGTCGAGTTTCTTTCCAGTCATTTTGGCATTTATAGTTCCGTTTGTAACCTGAATTGCTTCAAAGACATGACTTATTGCAGAACAAACAAAATACCACACATGTCCCATGACCCCAAAGACTGAACTGCAAGTGTGTTATGCAGGAAAAAGACAGAATTGGCTGATTTCTGCTATTGTTTCCATCAGAACTGGATGTTTCAATAACTTGAATGTTTTCATATCAATTGACAAGTTTGTCTCAACATTAAAAGGAATTACTCAAATATGTATGTTTGGTGCCATTATAAAATTACCAGTGCAATTCAGAGTATCAGAGGAGACCAAAATGGTTGCTCTCCAAGCTAGAATGACTATACTAATAAACAAAGATGCTCCATTATTTTCTGGAGAGGAGGAAATATCATACATAATTTAAAGAAAATGTTTAGGAACTGCTTTACTCAAAGAAAACAAAACTGCCCTACAAATGTCTTTCTCCTTTTAACGTAATTATCAACTGCATATCACGGTGGTGCAACTGTGCACTGATTTCTGATAAAGCCTCATAAATTATGATTTTATATGAGCAACCTTCAAGATATGGAAATTATGCCTTGAAAATTCTGTGGGAAGTAGTAAGAGTTAACATCTCAAATTTCATCAGAACTGGAAATATAGGTTTTAAGTAAATACAGAGGTGGGAAAGAGGTGGTTGATGGGGTTGGGGGAAGGATTAAAGAGAAACTCTGTGATCAGGTGGAAGACAGGAGAGAGTAAATGGCAAAAGTGACGAGGATATAAGGCAAAAAGAGATGGTTGAAGAGCAGGAAACAAAAAGCATTTTCTAGATGGGAAGTAAATGGATGTTTTTTTAATCAATCTGCTCAGAGGTGCTGCCACACATCTCTGAAACAGGTGGGACATGAACCCAGGCTTCAAGAGGCAGGAATTCTATCACTGTACCATAACAGGAGAAGTAAGCAGATATAACAATGTTTTACCATTTGCTGTCTGAAAGATTTGGAAAGACAAGTTGCAATCTCAAATTGTTGACCTTCATTGTTAAGTCTGGAAGGCAGTAAAGTGCCTACTTGATAGATCAGTTGCAATTCCTTAACTTCATGTTGGGTTTTATTGGAACAATTTGGAGACCAGAGACAGAGAGATCTGAATGGAAATTGGGAGGAGAGGGTAGAGTTGAACTGAGAGAGGTATTCCATAATATAGTCACCTGTCTCTGGAGAAGACCCCATTGTGAGAAGTGAATTCAGCACACTGAATTGAAAGAAGCACAAGTAAATCATTGTTTCATACAGAAAGTGTCCTTTGGACCATGGAGAAATGCAAGGGAAAGGTGGGGCTGCGTTTCCAGCATTTGTATGAGAAGGTGTGAGGGATAGGAAGGTGTGAAAAAAGGTGAACCCTATTGTGGTTATGTGGGTGAGGAAAGTACAGGTTATAGAACAGGCTTAGTCAGGTATCCATTCACCATGCGGAAAGGAAATTCTCAGTTGTGGGAAAAGGAAATGTGTCAGAGTACTCGTATGGAAAATAGAATGGTCAGGAGAGAACATAGAATATAATCCTTACTGGAAATGGACTGGGAGGAGATGTAATCATGGTAGCTTTCAGATTAAGCAGGTTTACAGTGAATATTTGATAATAGCCTGTACCCAAAAACGGGGACACAGAAGTTGAAGAAGGGAAGTATCAGAGATGGGTCATGTGAAGGCAAAGGGTAAAGATTCATAATCTTGCAGCTCAATGACTTCAAAAAGAGAGTAATTTTGGGTGAGAGTAAGACAATTCTTCCACTTTATCCCATGAATATCCTGTCTAGAAACTTGGGTTAAAATGACTCTTTTGGTTTTGATTTTCCAAATACTTATTGAAAGTAAGTGAAGAATCATCACACAAATTAGCACAAAGCCATTGAAGGGTTGAGACAGAGGTCATAGAAATGAGTATCATTAGCACACACAAAAGCAAATATTTATGATGAACAATTGCTACTGAACCAAGTTGACTGGAATGAGAAATAATTGCAGGTATAATGGAACCGGTCTCTACCTTGTCTAACAATGGAAAGTGTCGATAATTGGCAAGAGTTTTGGAACAATGGCCTAAGTCTTACTTTTGTTTTGATTCATTGTCAGTTTAGTTGAGTTTCACAGAGGAATTCTCTACATGAGGACCAGTGAGATTTATCACTGCAGCTTACCAAACTCAAACTCCCTATACTGCCCCATCGCACCCCTCTCATACAATATAATACGACCACCTTTCCACCACTCACTGCACCCAGAACAACTCATCACTGTGGGCACATCCAGGAATGGGCTGGCATCCATAGCATCATGGTTCTTTTAAAAGCCATTGGGCATCCAGGCAAACACTGTTGACTGTGAGTTGGCCTGCACAGTTCCTGATAGTTGCAGCCAGTGGAGAATTGATACCTTGCTTTGAACACAGGGACCTGGAGGTCCTGCTGGAAGGGGTGGTGCATTGGCTGGGGAGGAAAACCCCCTCACAGGCTAGCAATGAAAGCCATGACACCAGACGATGCCAGCCTGGTTGGAGGTTGCCTCCTGTGTCAGGGCAGTGTCAGCTCTTTGTAAAGATGCACAGCAAAGCAGGAAGAAGGTCAATCACCTCCATTCCGTGAGCAGGAGTGCCACTATTTTCTCATTGATACCTCGCACTCTATCTCTGCTACTGCATCCACCTCCCACCAAGGTTCATGCGCTACCATGCTCACTATTTCCCGCAACATCGCCCCTCAGTCACTGTTACCCACTCCAAGCCCGATATAAACAGCATGTGCTGTGCTGGCTATTCACTCAATTTGGGCAGTTCCCCATCCGTACTAAAAGTAACAGCTGTGGCATCCAATTTAACTACCATAATACCTTACGAAAGCCATTCACTGTAGGATGGAAGAGTTAAGATGGGTTGTGGGCTGTCCGATATTGGGCTCCTTACTCTTTTTTGAGGAAAGGATCCTGTCTCTGACCTTCCTGAGTGCCTGACTGACTGGGTCCAAACCCTTGGTATTGGAGCTTACCTTTCCTTACTCTGCTGGGACATCCTGAACAAAAGCCATCCTCCTGGGATTTGACTGAGACCTGCTGACAACCGTGACAAGCTTCCCGGCTTTGTGTCTGCACTAAATAGGAAGGTAATACAACAGTACTGGTATTTCTGTCTGAGGGGACAAGGCAAGGAAGAGATGCTTTGAACATCCAGGTAGATTTAAAGTAATTAAGCGTGAAGAGACCAAGTAAACAAACCAGAGCTGAAGCCTGGTCTTGTCCACAAGGAGTGTGTCCCTGAGCACACAGTGTCCTTCCTACAGTGTCACAATGAGAGTTACTGGCACAGTCTGAGGAACAGCACCGAAATGCAGGAGCATTCTGTAAATGGATTGGAGATATGACATGAGTGCTCTTATGGGCTGGTACAGGTTGATAGGGTTGTTAAGAAGGCATATAGTGTTTTAGCTTTTATTAATAGAGGGATAGAGTTCTGGAACCATGAGGTTATGCTACTCTGGTGCGGCCACACTTGGAGTATTGTGTACTGTTCTGGTCACCGCATTATAAGGAGGATGTGGAAGCTTTAGAAACGGTGCAGAGGGGATTTATTAGGATGTTGCCTGGTATGGAGAGGAGGTCTTACGAGGAAGGTCTGAGGGACTTGAGGCTGTTTTTGTTAGAGAGAAGAAGGTTTTAGAAGAAGGTTTCAGACATATAAGATAATCAGAGGTTTAGATAGGGTGGACAGGGAGAGCCTTTTTCCAAGTATGGTGACGGCGAGCACGAGGGGGCATAGCTTTAACTTAAGGGGTGATAGATATAGGACAGATGTCAGAGGTAGTTTCTTTATTCAGAGAGTAGTAAGGGTATGGAATGCCTCGCCTGCAATGGTAGTAGATTCGCCAACTTTAAGTACACTTAAGTCGTCATTGGACAAGCATATGGACGTACATGGAATAGTGTAGGTTAGATGGGCTTCAGATTGGTATGATAGGTTGGTACAGCATCGAGGGCCGAAGGGCCTGTACTGCGCTGTAATGTTCTATTTTCTTTGTCAGGTGCCAACATCCCTGGAAATGTGGTGCACGTGGCCAGTGTCTATGGAGCAAGCCCTGAGATGTTGGTGTCTAACATAGAGCTACCAGTGAGCTCAAGTTGGCAGGTGCCTGCTCTGACTTCCATGTTGAAACTTCTCAGTATACAGAAGATGATACAAATGGAAAACTCCATGTCAATATACTGAGATCGGCATGCCACAAGGTCTTTAACAAGCTACTGTTCCCTTTATTAGGCAACTCTCTGCTGCCTATTGAGAATCTCACCTTGATGCCTGGAACTAAGTTCAAAGATGCAGTGAATTGTTCTCATATGTTGAGATGGGCCTCGCGAGATTTCTCACGTGATTCTGCAACATTTCTCACCGTAGCTCACGTCGTTTAGGCCTCTGTAAAATTCTGCCCAATGTCTGTCACAAATACTCACACTGTGGGGGCAAGCGTGTTGGATGGCAAGGAACATGCCACCCCCACCCTTGAGGTAATTTACTGAATGCCCAGCAATGAGCTCATTGACAGGTGAGCATGAGTCAGTATCTCACCTGACCACCAAAGTCTCAAAAGAAATGAAAGGCCAGAGACATCTGAGTTCTGAAGACCATGGTCAATGCCGACAATTCAGGTGAACCATTTTTATCTTCCTGTGATGAGTAGAGAATCATGGAGAGCATGGGGTCAAAGTAGCGGCAGGGAGGTGGCTTTCCACTTAACCCAACATGGTGGTCCCCCAGGTTACCAGTCAGGAAATGAGCCACACTTCTTACTTCAAACACAAACAATAACAGAAATTGCTGCAAAAGCTCAGCAAGTCTGGGCAGCACTTGTGGAGAGGAGTCAGAGTTAATATTTTGGGTCCAGTGACCCTTCCTCAGAATACTTCCTCTCTATTCTTCTTGCCTACTGGGGAAGCAGGTGATCAGGGAGGTCGACAGCTTAAGTCCTTAAATTGCCATTAATTGGCAAGTTGAGGAAGTCCCCAATAAACCTTCTTGGCCAGTGCTTAATTGCTGAGGTGGTGGGAAGTGTGCAAGTTTCTAATCACCCAGTTATTTCCTCTTCCTGCCATCTCCTGTTTACCTTTTGGGAGGGGAAAATCACACCCAATATGTAATTTAAACAATTACCTTGACCAGCTTTGAAATTGTTGCAATATATTCCAACTGAACACATCTTCCTCTTTCCAATTCAATCAGTCAGTAAAGACAATGGGTACCCTCACTTAGTGAAAGAGAAACACTAGGAAGAGTGTTCAATATGTTCAGATAACACATTTCCCCAAGTACGTGTAATGACGTTATTGCAGTGAAGCTGAAATATCAACACTTCAGTAATGAAAGGCCTAGTGAATAATATCTAGTCCTCCACAATGGCAACATTTTTCTTCACTGAATCTCGAATTAGCTATGATGTTCACCTCCATGACCCATCAATAAAGAGGCCTTCCATAAATTGGAAATTACATTAACTACATCAATCCTTAACACAGACCATATATATATTGCACTGATCACTTTGTTCCATTACATCAGAGAAATCTCTATTAAAGCAGTAAAACCTCTAACAATTCGGATTTCAATGAGCCATTTCATTGCTCATTTGCAAATGCAATTTAATTATTTGTGAACTCCTGATGGAATACATTCACTATTCCTTCAACAGTATCATCTAATGTGCCTGGGCTATCTGTCACTAATTAAGTAACTTTCTCCTAGAAGGTCAAGGGCAACAGATAAATGGAAACACCACCATTTGCAAGTTCCCTCCAAGTCACACACCATCCTGACTTGGACCATTTACTGTCCATTTACTGTTGCTAGGTCAAAATTCTGGAAATCTCTGAAAACTCAGTGGATGTTTGTTTATCACGTGGAATGCTTACTGTCATTCATTCAAGAACAATATGCAATGAGCAATAAATTCAGGCCTAACAAGCATCTCATCTCACAAATGCATATTTAATTTAAAAGTAGTGTTACTTATGGCAGGCAGGCAATCTTTGCCTTTCATGCCTGGATAATAATCTGGTGGAGTAGATTGCTGGTCTATGGTAGGATGTGTTCGATTTCCCACTGTAATTGAATTGCCAGCCAGATAGTGAAGGTGAAGATTATATTCAAGGAAGTTTCTCTCTCTTTATTGTACAGTCTAAATCTGATAAACATAGCATGCTTGGGGAGGCCAAAGACTTTATACATCCAAATACATATTATAAATCACATCATGTGCGACAGCTTTCAAAATGTCCCATTCAAAAATGCTGCATGTAACATATGCATCACACTGCTACTTAATTTGCTTGAATATCACATTATAAAAAGAAAAAAGTTGCAATTACAGAGGCAAGATTCTTTAAAACTGTACTTGAGAAGAAGTGATAAATGCAAAACTTTATTTCGTAATGTGGTTTGTTCAAATGTTATTACTTAAGCTGTCATGGAGGAGCTATAGATTCCTCAGCAATTATCAATCTGTGGCACTGGAAACTGATTCCTCCTATTTCATTTCAGAAAGAGTAGAGAGATTACGGGTTCATTTTCTTTTTCACAAACTTCCATGACCGATGCCAATTAGCCTCCAACTGATATTTAGAAAGTTGTCTTCAGGGGAGAGGTTGATTGGATTTCTGACCCAGGGAGACTTTACAAGTACTGAGGTGGGGGGGGAGAGCAGAAACAATTGTGAAACAGGGTCACTATGACCTCATGAGGATAAATAATTGCTGCTTCCAACGTAACAGAAATGAGTTTGTTTAACTTATTCAAATTGGATCAGAGGGAAGCTGCTCCCGAAATTGTTAGCTTTGTCACAGAATCATAGCATTAGTTTAACTATGCACAGAATGTAAGCAACTGTACATTACAGCTGATATAACAATCGGTAGAAATGAACATCCTTTTAATCTTCTGTACTAAGGTCAGTAAGGAATATGAATTGCATGACCAAATTTGAGAAGTCATTGGTAATAATCAAGTCAACGATGCAGCTGACAAGTGTCCAGGATGGGACATAACAATCGATATTGGAATATTGTCAATAAGATAGATTGAACAGAGTCTAAGAATAGATGATAAAGGGTCTCACAAACATCATGTGATCATTGGAAGGCCTAAGGTGGACCATGAAGTTTTCCATCATTGATAATGTATCCATAGGATTGGATGTGTTGGTCAGGATGGATGTGGCATGCGCTGATGTCAATGTCACATGAAACCATTGTTGCACAGTATAAACAAATATCCTGTACTTTATTGGGAAAGGTACAGTGTCACTGACCTCTCCAATCTGAGCTATAATTAAGAGGGCAATTGGGTCCCATGTGAAAGCCAGATTCAGAGTGGTCTGTGGCCTCTCCCACACATGTGGTAAAAGAGCTTTGAATAAAGGTCACCTATACTGCTGAATATTAAACTGGAGACTCCTCTTTGACACCTGTACCCAACACTTCCTAGCTCTCTTGCTGACAATCTTGGAAATTGTGACCCTTAATGATTGACATATTGGGTAGTGGAAGCAGAATATCTTTTTTTACCCTATCAATATTGTTCATAAAGTCACCTCTTAATCTTCTCTGCTCCAAGGAAAATAAGCTTAATTTCTCAAATCTTTCTTAATGTCTAAAATCCCTTATACTTGGTCTCATTCCAGTAAATCTCTTTTGAACTCTCTCCAGTGCCTTAATAGCCTCCTTAAATAAGGTATCAAGAACTGAACACAATAATCCAAATGTGAACAATGACTTGTAGAGGTGTAGCATCACTTTCTTGCTTTGATATTCTATATACAACCCCAAGGATTCTATAAGCCTTCTTAACAATTGTTTTAACATGCCTGGTCACCCTCAGAGAATTATGTGCATGAATCCTACTATCCCTCTGCTCCTGTACTCCTCTCAAAAGGTGCACTATTCAGCCTGTATTGTCTCTTTGTGTTTCTTCTCACAAAATGCATTACTTCACATTTCTCTGCATTGAAATTTATCTTCCAGGTGCCTGCCGATTTGCCAACTGGTCAATGTGCCTTTAAGTTGCTCACCGTCATCCCCATACAATTTATTATTCTCTCTAGCTTAATGTCATCTGAAAATGTAGACATTTTTCCCTCCACACTCATCTCCAAATCAATTAGAAAAATTAGAAAAAAAACAAGAGTCGATCCCTGGAACAGAACACTCAACTCGTCTCCAATCTGAGAATTTCCTATCTATACCTACCCAAAGTATCCTATTGTTTAGCCAACTTCTAATCCATGCTGCCAAGATCCCAGAAATCCTGAACATTTCTAATTTGCTAATCAACCTGCTGTGTGGCACTGTATCAATGCCTTCTGAAAGTCTAAATATACAACATCCACAGCAGTACCCTCATCCATTACCTGTGTCACCTCAGCAAAGAACTCGATCAAATTTCTCAGACATGATCTGCCTTTGACAAAGCCATAGGTTAAACACATATCTATCTTCCTATTTTGCCTAGCATAACCTTACATGTACACACACAACACAAATATTCATCTCATTATAAAACAGCAAATCTTCCATTTACTATGAGCTATGCCACAGGAGACCTGAGAGTGACCAAAAGCTGCTGCATAAAACAAAACTGAAGATTTTCATGGGGCCCTTGATTATTAAAAAAAAACATTTCTGTTAACTCTACTGAGCTTTATAGTTACATACAAAGCCATTTTAATATCTTGCTGGTTTTCATAGATCCCTTATAGCACAACAATTACTACAGGAACAATGGTGGCTGCATCCCCAGTGACAGCTTCTTGAAATTAATTTTTAGAAGACAAAAACCCACCATTTAAGTAAAATATGAAAGATAACCCTGCTTTTTTTTCCCTCCAGAGACAGTAGGTGGAAATGAACCATCTGAAGCTCTCAATGGTGAATACATTTTTAACATACATATATTTTGTCAGGACAATAACATGAAGTTGCAGGCAACCTTCCAAAGTGAAACAGAAATTGATGCCAAGTAAATGTATCTGCAGCCAGAATAAATCACTTTAATATCCAGAGAACCTTGAGGGATATGACATTCACTGGTGCTTTTAATTCAAATGACTCCAGAGTCAAGTGTAGGGAAAAGCTGATGAATTACTAAACGCTAATTTACTAATTTATTCATTACAGTGATATATAGTACAAAGAAGAAATGCCAAGAACAATTTAAAATGGTAATATTGAATTTATGCATATTAAAGCACCATGAACAAGACTTTTTTGTCATATTTTACATTGACGATCAAAATAGCTCAACATAAAGGTTTCCAATTTTCAACTAGTTTCCAAATTATTTAGTTACATACATCCACAATAATAAATTGTTCTCAGACTAAATCTCAGTTCTTTCCTTTTCTGTTCAAATAAGAACTTTCCTTCAAATAGCTCTCCTCTTTCTGTGGTCAATCATCCAGTCAAGCAATGTCCTGCTTGTAACAGTGTGCACGCGGTCTACTCTCAGTGTTGTGTAAGAATCTACAGTTAACCAGTTAAGGAACAGAAAAAGGAATGATCCTTGACCATGTGCAGATTCACACCAAGGCTCAGATAAACAATATTTAAACTATAAAACTTAGTAGAATCCTTGCCCCAATACATAATCACAATGTTATTCTCAAGTCAGCTTATTATTTTCCCTTATCAGGGAATGATGACCTTCACCTCTCGCATCCCAAGCCAGTATTAATTAGCATCACATTACAGATTGTCTGATCATATTGTTTTGGGCATTTGCTGTGTACCATATTTTCTACACTGCAATGGTGACTTTGAGCTGAAATTTAGCACAAATGGAAGAAGTGTTAATTTTTATGAGTTCCGTCTAAAGTCCTATCTGTGAGCACTAAAATGTCTTCTCATTCTATTCTTTGCATCTTGCTTCATTCCCTCTGCAGGTCTCTATGGTATTGGTTTGTCCTATGCTTTCCTTCATCAGAGCAGGCAGTACTCCCCAGTGATGGGACCTCCCGGCATTCCTGGAGCCAATACCACTTCTAAATCCCAGTCATGCACGAGATCAGATACTGTCAACTGAGAGTTACCCTCACTTTGCATTTCATGGGAGGTGACCCAGCAAGAAATATTTCTCAGAGCACATAGGTGGCATGACTAATATTTCATGGCAAATACATGTGTACAATATTAAATATATTGCAATTTAACAACAAAGGTTAATGCCATCCCATCTTAGAACCTTGTCTGGAGGAGTGCTTCTCTTCCCCCAAGGCCCAGTGTAGCATACAATTTAGTTGTACTAACCACTATGCTATGATGCCCCCCTGTTAAAACCAGGATGTTCCTAACCATCAATGACACACACACACAGCACTTCCGGCACAACAACTCATGTCTTCAAAGCACTTTTTTAGTTCTCATTACATGTATTTCCTCAGTCACTACTGGTGTCCACTCTGCCTCCCAGCATGCTGTCTCCCGTCCCTCCAACTGACTTCCCTAACTTCCCTCACATGGCAGCAACTCCGGATAAAACCCCTAGACTTTCATGGCTGACCCCCATGGTTCATCCCCATGACCAACCTGGTCAGATCAGACCCCTGACTGATCAGTGTATGGCTCCTTGATTGACACTGCACATTCTTGGCCTGAAGACACTGGACTTGCAGGAGTAACTGTGACCGACTTCTTGGACAATGGAGGTATGGGTCTACTTCCCCTGACTGCACCATGTGGCAGGCTAACCATACTCAAGCCTCTGGACGGATAGCGGATGGTTCCCTTTGATTTACTATGCCAGGACCCCCTTCATGTCTCCCTTGGCCTGACTGCGGTCTCCTCCCTGAATGCTGAGGCGTAGCCGTTTTGTTGGAGTACATGCAGTGTGTTTGCTGTGTAAGCTACCAGCAACATGGTGCCTGTGAGACATTGATGTAGTTTGGTGCCATACAGAAAGGTGTCCATCCATTCACTGATGGCTGCTAACAAATGACTGGCTTTGCATCTGTGCTAAACAGCAAGGCATCACAGGAGCACTATCAGCTTTTAACACTCTGGCTGAGAAGAGATGCTGTCAGCATTCAAATAGGAGCAAAATGAGTGAGTGCTAGGCAGCCAATGAGGATCCCTGGTCCAATCCATAGGTTGGGTGCCTATCCCTGTGCACAAATTGTCCTAGCACCAGTTTTCAATGATAAATGCCAGCGTGCTGCTAAGTGCAGCACTGATATGCAGAGTCATGTTGCAAGTGGGTCAGCGATGTGCCATAAGGTGTGGTGAATCTGGTAAGTGTCTCATACTGACGTCTATGGGAGGGGAGGGCTGCAGTGTGAAATGTTGGTGATTAATGTCTCAGGAGGAGGCCGGGAGGCGTAAGTGACGAGCTGGAATCACCAGCTATCAGCTATCAGCTCCAACCACCAGGCCAGGAATTGTCATCATCTAGCTTCTGACTGGCAGGTGAGAGAACAGGAAACTACAAATCAACAAGGTGAGATTATATGATAATTGCATGGTAATTGATGCAACAAGGATTCTTGCTGCTCACCAGTGAGATTCCCATCTTGCTGTTTAAAATGTGATTTGAGAAACTGACGTTTTCCTCTCAATATAGGGAACATCATTTCTGTGGATTTCCCTGTAGTGTCCCATCTGACTCGGCAATGCCAATGTCATGCAGTGGTTGGGAAGACTCCACCCCACATTTCTAAAGCACCTTAGGGGTCAGCATGGTAGCACAGTGGTTAGCATTGCTGCCTCACTGCACCAGGGACCGGGTTCGATCCCAGCCTTAGGAGATTGTCGGTGTGGAGTTTCCACATTCTCTCCATGTCTGCACGGGTTCCCTCTGGGTGTTCCAGTTTCCTGCCACAATCCAAAGATGTGCATGTTAGGTGGCTTCGCCATGCCAAATTGTCCATAGTGTTCAGGGATGTGGAGGTTAGGTACATTAGTCAGGGGTAAATGAAGGATAATAGGGTAGATTAGATTAGATTAGATTCTCTACAGTGTGGAAACAGGCCCTTTGGCTCACCAAGTCCACATTGACCATCCGAAGAGTAACCCACCCAGACCCGTTCCCCTGAGGCGGCACGGTGGCTCAGCAGTTAGCACTGCTGCCTCACAGCACCAGGGTCCCAGGTTCGATTCCAGCCTCGGGCGACTGTCTGTATGGAGTTTGCACATTCTCCCCGTGTCTGCGTGGGTTCCCTCCAGGTGTCCGGTTTCCTCCCACAATCCTTAGATGTGCAGGTCAGGTGAATTGACCATGCTGAATTGCCCATAGTGTTAGGTACATTGTAGGGATTCTATGATTCTCATTATCTGTAAAAGGCTTTTGGACATCCTGAGATTGTGCCAGCCTCCATGTAACTGCATGTTCTCTTTCTTTGCAGAAAATTCCCACTCTCATAAATTCTCAATTTGCCCTGTTGATCCATGCAGTTCATACTGTGATGACATTCTGTCCCGCTCTCTACAACAAGGTTAAACTAGCAGGGTCAGTGAGAGCAGTCACAAGTGTAAGAGCAGTGGCTTTTCTTTGACTGGGACCAAGTTGCAATATTGAAAGTTCTCCAAAAGTTCAGGTGGCTTCCCAGGGATTAATGCTGGCACCCATCCTGCTGTATATAGTTTTAGGTTTTGGTTGTACTTGTTAATTTGCACACGGGTTGGTTTTAATCAGCATTCTCACTGATGCTGTATTTGATTGGTGTAAAGACTCTTCATAGTAAGTTGCAATGTGTCTCCACACTGAATGAAAGTATTCATTTATTTATTGTGAGAAAGCATTGAGTGGATGCTCTCTTAGCGCTGTTGGAAAATGATTACATGGCTCACTTGCTGAAGTGGAAAGTCTGCACTTGCCAAGTGCATAGAACTTACAAAAGAAAATGAAAGAATTTAAAATTAAACTAGTGTGAAACAATGGTGACATATAGTTTGGGCAATTTGGCTAAGTTGCCAGTAATTGACAAACCAATTGTCCAATCATATGAGGAAGATTTTTCTCGTTCGGTTTCTAAGGTGACTGACAGTTTTTGTGACAGTAAAACAAATTCTCTCCCCTTTTACCCTATGGTGGTTTAATATTTCAAAGGAAATCAGCTTTTTTTTCACACACAATTGTAAGATTTTGCAGACAGCCCAGGTATATGAGATAACTGATGTCAGTAATGAGTACCCAACCAGCCTGTGGGCTGTCAATTGGAAGTGCCTTCAATGAGTATGAAGGAAAGCTGTTTTGAACACAAACATCTGTCACTGCCGATGCTAACTTTACAATCCACTTCATATTTTCTGCCAGAGTTAAAACAAGGAAAAAGTAGCCATTTTCAGCAAACGAATGATACATGAGACGGTGCAATTAATTATGTTGGTTAAGTAGACAGGGCTTCCGCACTCCGCCCGGTTCTACCAGATTCACAAGCCTGACTACCCAGGCTGACCACGCGTCTCAGCCTGCTCTTGCCCCACTGAATTCATCCATATACCTCGATAATGTCCTATCGCCCCCCCCCCCCCCCCCCCCCCCCGCCCCCCGGTCCAGGATCTCCCCATGTACATTCAGGACACCACCCACACCCTCCAAGACATTTCACACCAACCTTAAATTCACCTGGACCATCTCAGAAACCTCCCTCTCCTTCCTGGACCTCTCCATCTCCGTCGACAGTGACCAACCGAATATTGACATTTTCTACAAACTTACCAACTCCCACAGCTACCTGGACTACACCTGCTCTCACCTTGCCCCCTATAAAAATGCTATCCCGTATGCCCAATTCCTCCACCTCCACTGCATCAGCTCCCAGGAGGATTAGTTCCACTACAGAACACACCAGATGGCCTCCTCCTATAAAGACCGCAATTTCCCCTCCTATGTGGTCAATGATGTCCTCCAGTGCATCTCAACCACTTCCCGCACCTCCGCCCTCGAACCCCACCCCTCCAACCGCAACAAGGACAGAACCTAATGGTCCTCACCTTCCATCCCACCAACCTTCATATAGATCGCATTATCCTCTGCCATTTCCACCACCTACAAACAGACCCCACCACCAGAGATATATTTCCAACCCCACCCCTTTCCGCTTTGCATAAAGTCCATTCCCTCTGTGACTACCTTGTCAGGTCCATGCTCCCCAACAACCCACCCTCCCCTCCCAGCACCTTTCCCTGGCACGGCAGGAATTGCAAAGCCTGCGCCCACACTGCCCCCATCACCTCTGTTCAAGGCCCCAAAATGAACCTTCAACATCCATCAGTTTCACCTGCACTTCCACACGTCATATACTGTATCCATTGCTCCCGATGCGGTCTCCTCTACACTGGAGAGACAGAAAACCTACTCGCAGAGTATTTCAGAGAACATTTCCAGGACACCCGCACCAGTCAACCCCAATGCCCCATGGCCAAACACTTCAACTCCCTCTCCCACTCCGCCGAGGACATACAGGTCCTGGGTCTCCTCCATCGCCATTCCCTTACCACCCAATGCCTGGAGGAAGAATGCCTCATCTTCCACCTTGGGACCCTCTAACCCCATGGTATCAATGTGGATTTCAATAGTTTCCTCATTTCCCCTCCCCTGACCTTATCCCAATTCCAACCTTCTAGCTCAGCACCACCCTCATGACCTGTCCTACCTGTTCATCTTCTTTCCCACCTATTCATTCCACCCTTCCCTTTGACCTAGCACCTTTATCCCCACCTCCATCCACCTACTGCACTCTCAGGTACCTTTCCCCCCAGCCCCACCTCCATCCCCTCCCATTTATCTCTCAGAGGCTCCCTGCCTCATTTCTGAGGCTTTTGCCCGAAATGTTAATTCTCCTGCTCCTCGGATGCTGCCTGACCTGCTGTGCTTTTCCAGCACCACACTCTCAACTCTAATCTTCTGCATCTGCAGTCCTCACTTTTGTCTAGGCTTCATTTTATGTTACACAAGCCAAGGAAGCCATCAGGAGTTGTCACTTGTTTATTCAGCAGACTCAATAGGACCACATTCATTCAGATTTCAAAGGTGCAAAGCTTCTTTGCTAAGATGAGTGTGAAGATGATCTTGGAGCATGGAAGGAGATGAGTAAGAAATATGTGAATCCTGCCAAGTGCAATCACTGATATTTCCTTCTGAACAGGCTACATATGAGTAACAGTCAGACTGGCACTTCCTTCTAATTCAGTAATGTTTACGTAAAAGGACATGGTTTGATAAGGGCAACAACCCTTAAGTGTTTCTCAGCCTTCCTGCTCGGGTTCCTGTGTCACCACTCTACGAGCAGCACTTGGACACACAAGCAAGGAACTCACATATTCATTCATTTTCAGTGCAGAAGAGATTCAGCATTTTGCAAAACAACATTTGGTGCACTCACCCATCTTTGAACCAAATATTCTGGTCTAAACTTGCTGATTGGACTGCATCAGCAGATGGACATTGGGATTGCTGCCTGTCACACAGAGATGCCTTCCTCAACCCTCCCAGTATTTCCACCTCAGAAAGTAATTCTGTGCTGGAGAATCTCTTCACACACTCAAGCTCTCGCATTCTGTCTGAAAGCAGAGAAAAGCCTAAGCCTCTGCATTAATTTGCACCAGGTCCAGGTCCTTTTTGCAAAGCAAGCTGCTTTTATTTGTTTTAAGCAGCGTACTTCCACTGGGAGGGAAATTATTCTTGGTAAGATAATGCCAGTGGCAGGTGACAGATGAAGAAATAAACATCAAAGGGACGGTCATCCAGCATATTATGGTCCCCAGAGATTAAGCACAAATCTGCTTCTGTGAGTCTTCACACAATGACAGGGAACTTCCAAAGCTGCTCTTCCCTCCATGAAGCTTACTTTGCCAGAGGTGCAATGGAATTACACAGAATGGATGAAATACATGGAAACAGGCCACTCACCCCACTGACCAATGTTGTAATACCTACCAGTTATCACTGTGTGGTAAACTGTGTCAATCAGTTTAAAACATTATAAGCCATTTTTCAATATTCTGTTCAAAAAGAACAAGATGCTCATTATCAGTACAAATGCATTATTTTCGTTAGTAGAAAAGAAAAATGTAGATGTGACCGAAAGCACCTTCCCCAACCCATCGCCCTCATTTTCCTCCTTGCTCACTATTTCTGAAGCTGCCAAACACACACACAGTCGAAAAGGGTGGTGCTGGAAAAGCATGGCAGGTCGGGCAGCATCCGAGCAGCAGGAGAATTGACATTTCGGGCATAAGCCCATTCCTTATAAAGGGCTTAGGACAGACAGCTTTTGGACCTGACAAACAATTGCTCACTCACACAAGTGACCATTAACTGAGAGTTGAGCTGACACTGAGAACCAAAGCCTAAATGTTTTTGTAATCGACAAAGTAATGGTATTGAATACAGGTACGTGCATAACAAAAGAGTCACAGACAATTCCTTCGTAATTGTTCTGAGAATGAATCACACCCTTATGTACTTTTGCTGAATAAACTGCAATGCAGACTGAAAGGATGGAATTTGAGACAGAATCTGCAGCTGTATTACTAGCTTCTGGATACAAGATAATTAGTCTTATTAATTCAAGGGTGTCCATTAACTAAGTGTTATTTTCACAGTATCCCTATAGGGTGGAAGCTGGCCATTCAACCTATCAAGTTCATAAAGACCCTCTGAAGAGTATCCCATCCAGACTCACCATCCAACCCTATCCCTGGAACTGTGCATTTCCCATGGTACCCCACCTAGCCAGCACACATCCCTGGATACTATGGGCAATTTAGTATGGCCAATCCACCTAACCTGCACATCTTGGGACTGTGGGTGGAAACTGGAGCACCTGAAGGAAACCTACGCAGACGTGGGAAAATATATAAACTCCAGAAAGACAATTGCCTGAGAGTGGAATCGAACCCAGGTCCCTGCCACTGTGAGGCTGCAGTTCTAACCACTAAGCCATTGTACCACCCAATTTTACTAAAAATCTTATTTCCCAATTTTGGATGAGTCTGCATTTTCAGCAATTAGAATTGGTATTTTGTTCCAAAGAAGAATCTTGTCATAAGCTTCAATATGTTAGACAACCTCCTAATTATTATTTTATTGATGCTTCCAGCTGTATAGATAAGCCTAAAAATCTGATGATTATGGCAACTATTTACTATCAAGAAATTAAAATGAACTTAAACCATCAGCCTCAGAAATCCTGAAATATATTTGCCTGTCAGAAATAGCATTGGTTTCAAATCAACAGCATGTGGATACTCTCCATAATCTGAAAGCTGTGTTTTGCCTGCCAGGACGAGACAATAAACTGCAAGCTGAATAAACATTTACATCTCATACCCCAAGGACTAAATAAATGAAACAATAAAAATGCTAAGCTTGACTGATTTATATGCGGACTCAAAAGAAAGAAACCCCACTTGATTTAAAATACTCCATAGCTTGCCTTTTGAATCATATGTCTTATGTTTAGTTTTTTTTGTCAAAACATCTTTCCTCCAATCAAAAAATCAACTTGGATAAATTGAAGATCAGTTACAAATATTGGCAAGGCGTGTTTTCATGGGAATCCATTTGCTGTGAGTTTGGGTAGGCAGTTCACCTAAGTAATAGGGATTTTGGATCATCACCCTTAAGGCCAGCATCACACAAAAAAAAATCAGTAAACTGGCACAGAACTAAGGATGTGCTCTACTCATCTGAATAGGAACCCAAGCATTCCCTAACATTCCATAAGATGGCATGATGGCTCAGTGGATAACACTGCTGCCTCACAGCGCCAGTGACCCAGATTCAACTCCAGCCTCGGCAACTGACTTCCACAGTCCCAAGATGTGCAGGTTAGATGAATTGGCCATGGGAAATGCAGAATTGCAGATATAGGGTGGGTCTGGGTGAGCTGCCCTTCAGTGGGTCAGTGTGGGCTCAATGGGCTGAATGACCTGCTTCTACACAGTAGGGATTCTATGAAGACATAAGTAATACAGGTAGCTGCCTTACTGACAGACAACATAGTTACTTCAGGTGAAAGTAGTTACTGGATTAGTGGTGCTGGAAGAGCACAGCAGTTCAGGCAGCATCCAAGGAGCAGCGAAACTGACGTTTCAGGCAAAAGCCCTTCATCAGGAATAAAGGCAGAGAGCCTGAGGTGTGGAGAGATAAGCGAGAGGAGGGTGGGGTGGGGAGAAAATAGCATAGAGTACAGTAGGTGAGTGGGGGAGGGGATGAAGGTGATAGGTCAGGGAGGAGGTGGTGGAGTGGATAGGTGGAAAAGGAGATAGGCAGGTAGGACAAGTCCGGACAAGTCATGGGAACAGTGCTGAGCTGGAAGTTTGAAACTAGGATGAGGTGGGGGAAGGGGAAATGAGGAAACTATTGAAGTCCACATTGATGTCCTGGGGTTGAAGTGTTCTGAGGCAGAAGATGAGGCGTTCTTCCTCTAGGCGTCTGGTGGTGAGGGAGCGGCGGTGAAGGAGGCCCAGGACCTCCATGTCCTCGGCAGAGTGGGAGGGGGAGTTGAAATGTTGGGCCACGGGGCGGTTTGGTTGATTGGTGTGGGTGTCCTGGAGATGTTCCCTAAAGCGCTCTGCTAGGAGGCGCCCAGTCTCCCCAATGTAGAGGAGACCGCATCGGGAGCAACGGATACAATAAATGATATTAGTGGATGTGCAGGTAAAACTTTGATGGATGTGGAAGGCTCCTTTAGGGCCTTGGATAGAGGTGAGGGAGGAGGTGTGGACACAGGTTTTACAGTTCCTGCAGTGGCAGGGAAAGGTGCCAGGATGGGAGGGTGGGTTGTAGGGGGGTGTGGACCTGACCTACAGATGCTGGAAATTAGAGTAGTGTTGGAAAAGCACAGCAGGTCAGGCGGCATCCGAGGAACAGGAAAATCGACGTTTAGCTTTTGCCCAAAATGTCGATTTTCCTGCTCCTCGGATGCTGCCTGACCTGCTGTGCTTTTCCAGCACCACTCTAATCTTGAACCTAGCTCCTTCCTCTACCGGACTGACAAGCACCTCAAAATCGGAACATTGGACACACAGCTAACCTCTGTATATTTTGCAGGCTGGGAGGGAAAGCAACTCATGCCTCACTAAATAGAGAAGCATCATGGCATGTAACTGAGCAGGGTGACAAGGAGCCTGGACCTAGTCTAGAGAGACAAGAAACTTGTGCACATAGCTTACAAGAGCACAAAGACATTAGGCACGTATTCCATTAGATAACTTGAACAGCGAGCCATGGCACTGAGAACTCAGACTTGCAGATGACTCCCTAGACAGTTGAACTCCAACTGACAGGGGAGTCAGGCACGGACAGCGTGGATAGGGAGAACCTGTTTTCCATTAGCAGCAAGGTCAGAACTTACAGAGCATGGATACTAAGTAATTGGAAAAATGATTACAAAAGGAGTTGAGGAGAATTTCTTTAGTAGGGGCATCAAGATTTTGCAATTAAAGAGAAATATTCCAACCAGCATTTCAAGTGCTGCAACCAACAGGGTTACAGATCAAGAGCTGGAAAGTAGGATTACATTGAATGATGGTCTTCTGGTCATAGAATTTCTTGTTCCTATGTAACTTTACACAGCAGGAAGTTCAGTTAAAAACTGGCAAGCACTGCCCTATTTAGTATTTGTGTCTTAGATTAAAAGAAATAATCAAATGAAAAAAAAAGTATCCTTACCAGCTTTACCAATAGAGTTTTGGGACCAAATTTAACAATAGATTTGTCTTAGTTATTTACTTCCATCACATTTATTTAGTCATCATACACTCCAACTAATCAATGGATCAATGAAGTATGATAACTAACTGCAGAAAATTACATAAATTACTTCTCAAATTAATCTAAAGTTATTATTAAATGTTGCAATGTATCAAAATATACAGTTACAAAGCATTTCCGTGATGTCTTAAGAATTATTGCTATCATTGTTATCAAAATTATAAACAGAGATCTCTCAATTGCTCAGTGTAATTAGTTTGTCAGCTCAGGAGACACCAGATTTAATCCTTAGGCAATAACTAAGGCACTGCAATTGGGATTACTGACTCATGACTACAAAAGGAAAAATAATAAAAGCTTAATCACAATCCAACAGCCCCACTTCAAAGTACATTTGTATGGATGTTACCTGAGAATGCAAGAACCAAAGGAATAATAAAAAGTTATTGAACCTTCTCCTTCTATAAACCATGTGCAAAATATTCAAAACACAGGTTCCCTTCCCATTCAGTTAATGACAAAGAAACATTCTGTATAGATATTCTAAACTTCCCAAAAGTAAATCAATGCAACTCCAGCTGTGCTCAAAAGGAAAGTCACATTGGACTCAAAATGTTAACATGAATTCTCTCTCCACAGGTGCTGCCAGACCTACTGAGTACTTCCAACATTTTCTGTTTTATTTATAGCTTCAGCTCATTTTTTAATCTTATGTGTCCAATCTTGATGTGCTTTCCTTCATGCTCTCACCCTTCTTTCCCAGCAGCATAAGATGTAAAGGACAATGATATCTGATATGGTATTTGATCATTTCACACTAGACCCATGTCCAAACCTACAGCCCTGTTTTCAACTATATGTTTGTTCATGTCTTTTTTGAACCAGTTAATGAACTCAACAGCCAGTCATTTTGCTGAGAGTCTGTGCCATATATCGATTGTGACAGGGTTGGTGGGAGTAGAAGGTAAGACTGAAACTTCTTCACTGGCCTAAAGTTTAAAGTCCAGTACTTCAACACACAAGCCATATTTCAATACCACTGATCCACATAGGTAAAGCTTTCATAGTAGCAGAGGACCAATGGGCTGTTCTCTCATTAGAGAGAGAGAGTTAATTGGTGATGAGTTTAACCTGAGGGTCACTTCACCTCAGATGAGGGGTGAGGTCAAGAAGGCAGGACCTTCTGAGTAACCCTCAGCCAGTGTGGTTATTGAACCCATATTGTTGGTGCCACTCCACATCACACACTAGTCAACGGAGATAATTCACCTCCAGTCTGACTGATCTACTGAAATAGATGGGAAGAGGACACAAAACACAAAGCAGCAGTCAGCAAATGAAGGTCAAGCAACTCTTGACTGTCAATTTATTTCTGCATAAAACAGTAGAGGGATAGTTTTGGGACAGGCTTGTAAAAGAGAGAAAAGTACCATATCATCTACTTTAGGATTTACCATGCATTTCCAATAACTATAACTGATGCAAAATGTTTCTTCATACCTGCACCTCATTTCTAAGACTCTCCTTCACATTTTGATTGGTTTCAGATCTCTTTATTTATCCATGCTATCACAAAACTACTAATCATTTCTATTTTTGAAAGAAATTGATTTGTTCAGCACCTTTGCAATCATTTTTTAAGATAATGTCACTGTTATTCTAGAGTTCCATGTATCTCCTTCTGATGTGTTTTTTGCCTCCAGCAAGATATTTTAACCGATGCTGCAATAGTTATATTATCTCATAAACAAAAGTAACTCGACATTATGGATATTGTGATATTGAAGAATCCAACTGATAATTATTACAATCATGCTATTATGCACAAACATTAAAACAACAGGTACATTGGAGTTTGGGCTAACGTCAAGCTCTGAGGTTACAAAGAGTAATATATTTCTCGTAGCAGGCCACACTTGAGATGATCTGGACTATGATGGTGCCTATAATCTTTATATTGTCAGGTTACTGATGATGAGACATAACTCAACAGCTTTCTTTTCTCAAAGATAAAGAACATTTACCCTAAACAGTTGTACATGGCTGTATATGGGCACATCAGCAATTCAACAATTATAAAAGTTGATAAATCAGAGTTTACCATTTTAATATTTCATATTTCAACGTAACGCTTTATAGGTTTAACAGCACATCCTGATGTGGTGATAGGTGTTCCTGTCTGGAGATGTGCTTTTTGTTCTCAGTTTGACTTGTTTAATGATTTGATTGTCTTGTTGCTGTCACTCAATGTCACTGCACAATCACTGGAGCTTTCTTCCTCACTTCCTTCATGCACGGTTGGTGTGTGTTGTAAATTGGTCTGTGCTGACTTTCACAACTTGGCATCATGAGCTGTAATGTCTTTGTGTCATCTGGGTTGGTAGCATACTTCTGGCATCCAAGTATTTGTATTTCTCACTTGCATGGTCTGGCTAGTGTTTTATTTTGGTAATTCTCCCACTCGCTCATCATGTATCTCTTGCATTCCCTTCTGTCTTTGGAAAAGAATGCCTTGTTTCTTGGAATTAGTCAAATCGTTGCTGGGCAAGGTCATTTACACTAATCTTCCAAGTAGAGGTCGTGCTGAGGATGGTCATGTCTCCTCTAATGTCAGTTCACAAAAATGCAGCAATGCAAAAACCTCACTTTGTTGCTCAACTATTAATGATCACTGATTTGGTTGTACAGGCCATGCATTCTACCAGACGGTTGAGTGTAGATAGTGGGGTGACAACATATGGTTCACTCCCCACTGAGTACACATAACCATGAAACTTGTGATGACTCATGTCAGTGTACTGTGGTCTGTTGTCACACACCAGGACACCAAATAAACTAAAAATAGTTCTCATGCTGTCAGCAGCAGTGACACTCATTGTGTCACTAACAGTAAGAAATATAGAGAAGTAATCTGTCACAAGGGTGTAAATAAAGACTGAAAGAAAAACTGCAGATGCTGTAAATCAGAAACAAAAACAGAAGCTGCTGGAAAACCTCATTAGGGCTGGCATCATATATGAAGAGAAATCAGAGTTAATGTTTTGGGTCTGGTGGCCCTTCATCAGGTACTCCAAATTCTGATGAAGGGTCACTGGATCCAAAATATTAATTCTGATTTCTCTTCACAGATGATGCCAGACCTGCTGAGCTTTTCCAGCAGCTTCTGTGTTTGTTTTTGACAAGGGTGTAATATTCCTCACATACTGTGAGTAGGTTATTACTATTTTTGTCAAAGGAGTGGATGGAACATCACATGATTGTAGAGGCTCTCTCCCCTGCTCGGATTGATAGGTTTGCCATGCCCTTATATGGACTCACGGATCATTGAGTAGCCTGATTCATCCATGGTCAGTACACAGATATATGTGCTAGCTGCTTGTGTATTCAATCCCTATGTCTCTCTTGAATAACATCGAAATGATGTCTCAGCATAATCCTTTTGGCAGTAGGACTTGTTTACCCTTGAAAATAATGTAGGTTGATATATCAAGTTTGTTTCTGCAGGGTTAATGAACAAAGCTCTCAGGTGCTTCTTTAATACTGTCAGGTCATCCTTTGATGATCTTTTGCAACTCTTGAGTTTCTCACCTTTAGCAGTTGCCAACTGCAATTCTCACACTAGCTCTGGCCAAAGTATAACAGGGCAACATTAACAATGTATTCAATTGCATCATCAAGAGCAAAACTATGTTGATCAAGAGTCTACTTGTAGGTTGGGTAATGTGCTTAGTGTGACAGATATTATTAACTTAGTACTTCACTTCAAAGTTATTGCACCTCGACAAGTGTAAATTGCAAACATGGCGGTGCATTTGTTCATGGCTTGCAGCAGATCATTCCAAGAAGATAAAGATTTGTTTCAACAGTGAATCTCCTGCCAAGTGAGCATGTGAGAAGTTGCATGTCCCAGGAAAATCCAGCTTTGGAAACAAACTCGTGTGTGCCTTGCTCCATATGCCATTCAGATTAGATTAGATTAGATTCCTTACAGTGTGGAAACAGGCCCTTCGGCCCAACAAGTCCACACCGCCCCGCCGAAGCGTAACCCACCCATACCCCTACATCTACATCTATCCCTTACCTAACACTATGGGCAATTTAGCACGGCCAATTCACCTGACCTGCACATCTTTGGACTGTGGGAGGAAACCGAAGCACCCGGAGGAAACCCACGCAGACACGGGGAGAATGTGCAAACTCCACACAGTCAGTCGCCTGAGGTGGGAATTGAATCCGGATCTCTGGCGCTGTGAGGCAGCAGTGCTAACCACTGTGCCACCATGCCGCCCAAGTGTGAGAAAAGAAGATTCAAATAATTTATCTTTGAACTCCAAACATATTAATGATGTTAGTGAGTTTTGAGAAGATTTGTAGCTCAGGTTGAGGTTCTGGAGGTAAGTTTGCTCGCTGAGCTGGAAGGTTTGTTTTCAGATGTTTCGTCATCATACTGGGTAACATCTTCAGTGGACCTTTGGGTGAAGCATCATTCGGAGGCTCATTGAAGATGTTACCTAGTATGGTGATGAAACATCTGAAAACGAACCTTCCAGCTCAGCGAGCAAACGTACTTCCAGATATCAATGATGTCTTTACCCAGAAATAAATCAAACTATTGTTAATGCTGGAGATCTGGAATAGTTTGGGGTCCAAAGAAAAGGTCATATTAGAGTCCAGTCTGTCGTCTATTAGTTTTGCCAACACTTTGCTTGTATGCCTGCACCCCTTCCCTGTCTACATCAACACACACCAGAGCTTATATTCCCTCTTTTATCTATATTGTAACCCCAAGTCACATCATGTCTTATTGTTTCCATCCTTGCTAAATGTATTTATTTCACGTTGACAGTGGGTGGAAACTTGGCAGAGTGAATCATTTCCAGTTAAACATTGTTTGACATGTTTTCCAATTGATAGTCTTTGAGTTCTGTACCATGTGGGAGTGCTGCCTTTACCTGTTTGCTTCCCAAATGATGATGAAGAAACTTACTCCCCTGCTCCTATACGGTTATCCACAAAAGACAAGTCCTGAATATTGATCTTTGGAAAAACTGTAACTCCGCCAGATGGAACACAGTGAAACTGTGATTGTGAAGCATACAATTAATCCACACATTAAAAATTGCAGAATACCACATCCAATGATTTGAAACTACAGTAGTGGTTCTATTGTTGTTAAAAAAAAGCACCCAGGCAAAACTGTACCACTTATCCTCATTCCAATCCACTATTGAAGAAAACTGCTTGCACTTTAAATAAAACAAATGAAAAGAAGGAAAAGTCAGCATTTCTCAATATACACTTATTTATCAGCTGTTTCCATTATTAGATCTCATATGGATTATCCCTTGACAGTGAAAGTAAAGTCAATAATTTGAACTGTGCAAATACAAAATGCACCCACATTGGCCTTCAGAACACACCATTTGCATCCAAACTGACTATCTGCACACATACTTCTGTCATGTCTAGAAATGGAGTTTACTTAAAGGAGTTATTAAAAAGTGAACAGAATGTTTGTAGATATCCAAGAAGGTATCAAAAGATTTCTAATAAATAGAAAGTAAAGTGGTCTTAATTCACATTTGAATCAAGTAAATCCAACTTGAATGTACTATCTTGCTATAAAATCTTGTTAAAACATTTATGAAGGCAACATATTTTCCATAAAAATTATTTTTTGACAATCTCATGTTTTAACAAGAATGTACTGTCACAATCTATTTAATTTCAATAGGTTTACACCAGTAGGTGGTCTCGGGGCATGATGAAGAAAACCTCTCCTTATGAGTTGAAATCTTGGAATCCTCTGGGTTTGAATTCCATTCTGGGACTTGATAGTCAAGCAATGTGTACTCACAAGATGGTCAGACAGGTTGATTATCAACTTCTTCAGCAACTGTATTCATATAGTCAAAGAGAGCGAAAGCATGGAAACAGACCCTTTGGTCCAACTCATCCATGCCAACCAGATATCCTAAATTAATCTAGTCTTATTTGCCAGCATTGGCCCATATCCCTCTAAATCCTTCCTATTCATGTACCTATCCAGATGCCTTTTAAATGTTGCAATTGTACCAGCCTCCACCATTTCCTCTGACAGCTCATTCCATACATACACCACCCTCTGCATTAAAAAGTTGTCCCTTGGGTCCCTTTGAAATCTTTCCCCTCTCACTCTCAATCAATGCTCTCTAATTTTGGACACCCCCACTCCAAGAAAAAGACTTGTCTAATTCTCCCTATCCATGCCCCTCATGATTTTATAAACCTCTATGAGGTCACCTCTCAGCCTCCGACACTCCAGGGAAAACAGCCCCTACCTATTCAACCTCTCCCTATAGTTCAAATCCTCCAACCGTGGTAACATGCTTGTAAATCTTTTCTGAACCCTTTCAAGTTTCACAACATCCTTCCTATAGGAGGGAGACCAGAATTGAATGCAATATTCTAAAAGTAGCCCAATCAATACCTATACAGCCACACATGACCTCCCAACTCCTATACTCAGTGCACTGACCAATAAAGGCAAGCATACCAAATGCCTTCTTTACTATTCTGTCTACCTGGGACTGCACTCTCTAGGAACTATGAACCTGCACTCCAAGGTCTCTTTGTTCAGTAGCACCCCCAAGACCTTACCATTAAGTGTACAAGTCCTGCCCTGATTTGCCTTAACAAAAGGCAGCACCTCCCATTATTCTGAATTAGATTCCATCTGCCACTCCTCAGCCCATTGGCTGTCAAAAACAATGGAAAACCAATGCAGTACATAGCTAGTCATAATCAGAGACAACTTAATCAATAAATGGAAGTCCATAGTGACCAACACTAGCTTAAAAATACATAAGAAATTATAAAGGAAGATAAGGCTGTTTCAGCATAGCAATGGAGCTAATGTATATTAATAGAACAAGTGGCCTGTACCTCACCGAGGCAGAGTTCAAAAGTAAAGAAATGCTTCAGCCATGAAGAGCATTGATCAGACTGTATCTGGAGCACTGCATTCAGTGTTGGGGACCACATCACAGGAAATAAATCTTGGCTATTGGCTAAGTAGAGAAAAGATTCACCAGAATGAATCTTAAAAAATTGGACTTAAAAAATTAAATAATGAGTATAGCTTGATGAAGTTGGTTTATATTCTCTTGAGTTTACAAGGCTGAAGGTGTTCAAAGTTTAAAGGAATTTAAAAGGGGTAGATAGAGTAACTGCTTCCTCACAGGAAGCAATCCAAAGCAGGAGGGCATCATTTTAAAATGAGATGAGGGTTGTCCAGGAGTGAAATGGGTAAGTGATTTATCCACAAAAAGGATAGCCAAAACCACAACTAACTTCACCAAAAGGATGCTGGATGACTTGAAATTGCTCAGGGCTGATTTATGTTGGGTAAGGGTATAAAGTGATAGTGAGCAAAGATGATTAAACAAAATTTATACATCTGCCATGATCTAACCAAAAGATGGAACTGGTTTAAGGAGATGAATGATACTTTCCCCTTTTATTCAGATTAACTTTACCATAATTCCTTAACACAGATGAAAAGTGAATGCTAAATTCCTTACTGATATACCTACATTTATAATGTTCAGATCATTGGTATAAATTGTAACTAATTCTGAACTGAAAGTACATCCAGTTCTTACGTCAGGAGGTAATTAACGCAACAATATGTAGCTTGGAGTGTTATTTCAATAGTTTCCTGCTTTGTGGAGAAATACTTCTTTAGTCAAGTCTCGTTTGCAGCCTGACAATTTTGTACACGTGTTTTGTGTTTCTGTGATTACAATTTCCCTGCTTGCACAATCATGACTTCTTGCAATCTGTTTTCATGTTAACAAGTTCAGTTTCATTAACGCCTCCTCATGCTAGATATCTGGATTAAAGCAAATGCACAGGCTCTAAGTGTTCCTTTCATCAGAAACATGTAAATACAATGTACAATGTGAGTGTGTCTATATATAATTGAATAGCTTCTCCAGTCTGTTACAAGACACAAAGAAAATATGTTGTTACAGTTGCAGATTTAATGAAGTGTTTCAACAAATAACTATAAGAAATCTGTCAAGGAGTAAAAGCTTGAATTATTACTGGGAAGTTACTTGTTTGATAATAATAATATCGGAAAGTCTGCCTACTTTATTCTGCAACGCTGCAACTATCACATTCCCTTTACAAAAGATATCTGGTTGAAAACCAGGTCAAAGTACAAATAGTGTGAAATGTCTACCCTAATAATGCTATATTCTGATTCATGAAATCTTACAAATTACAGCATTTTTTTTCAATTCGTTGTTTCTATACTCTATCACTTAAGGTTTTTGTGTTTTTTTAAAAGTAAATTGCAGTATGATCAGCTGGGATAAATCCACTGAGTATTTCAAACTCCAAAGGTGGAGTTCATTTTTCGTTTTGATTCCCAGGATGGACACAGGTTAAACTCTTCAATGGTTTAACTGAACATACAGCAAATTCTGTAGGGCTACTGTCAAGGTAGTCTTGTTGCTGATTAGGGAAAACTGCATTACAAAATTCATTCAAAATAATTATTTTTCCCTTGATACATTTTCTTAGTATTGTGTGTGGTGTGTGTGAGCGGAGTACAGACCCTTTGTTCCCTGATAACACACTGCTGGTTTAATCAGAGATTGATGACTGAATATTCCTTCAACAAAGGAGGTTGGGAGCAGATAACAGTAAAAAGGAAATCTTATCATTCATTGTTCTAGTTAGTTTTTTCAAAACAATTTCAAAGGATTGAGGATCTGAGATAATTTTTCTAACTTTTTATGTTGTAGTATGCAGTCCGTGACTAGTTTATGCAAGTATTATGCATTGTTTGGACAGGATGAGATCATGAAATGACCAACTGACAGAAAAGTAATAATTTATCACACTTTGTTTCTCATAACTTTGCGAGTAATTGAGTCCAAAGGCTGGTAGCACGTTCACAGAATAAGTAAATGCTTTAGACTTGGATTATAAAGAATATCAGCATTATTCTGTGCTAGCTTAATGTATGGCACACCAAAACTCTGTCAAAATACTGACCCTTGAAGGAAGACTAAACTGTGCAGTAATATTTTGTAGAACATGCTCCTACCATTGGCTTCTTTGTTCTGTGGAAACCATCTTAATACATACAATAGATGTACAATTGCAGAAAAAATAGGAACTTTTGAAAATTGAATCTAATGTTCTTTTTAACATTTTGTGCCATTCCAAATATGAGTATGATTACTCTAATAACAAACCTAACTAGTTCTCTTTGATGGATCATTGCTGATTTGTAATGAGAGTTGACCTTGACCTTGTGTGATTGTGCAAAATGTTGATGGCTATTAGGTAACCTGTTCCCTATCTTTCCAACTTCAAGAGAGATGCACAACAGGTTGCTAATTTCCTTTTACTTATTTTACTCAAAGCCAAGACTTAACTCTCAGGCTACACAAGTATGTCCAGAACTGCACACCATTAAACTGCATACATTGAAAAGTAAGGGCAGAATGCTTACATTTGCAGTCGAGGTGTCTTACTGAGTGAGATGCATGCCTGCTGGTCTCTCCATGGCTCCAATTGACTTTTCTCATGCAATCTTCCTTTCTTCACCTCATTAATTATGCAACCAGGCCATCTTAATAATTAGAGTGGTGCTGGAAAAGCACAGCAGGTCAGGCAGCATCCGAGGAGCAGGAAAATCAACATTTCAGGCAAAGGCCCTTCATCAGCCCTCTATTCCTAATGGAAGGGCTTTTGCCCGATTTTCCTGCTCCTTGGATGCTGCCTTACCTACTGTGCTTTTGCAGCACCACTCTCATCTAGACTCTAGTTTCCATCTTTACCATCTTATTAGTTATGCAACCAGGGACATATTGCCCTGAAATGACTCAGCAGCAGAGGGGGCTGTGCTCATCTCTGGCAGCACTTTGTAGCATACATGTCGCTGGTATCACATTTAAAACTCAGCTGCTCACTACCTCACCACAGGAAAGTACAGTACCCTGGGTGAGAAGAGGTGTTCAGCAGTGCAGGAAGAAAGGCAATCATCTTTTGTTGTTCCATAAAGGTAAGTGCCACCATTTTCTCTCTGCTACTTATGCACAGTCACAGCGTGACCATTTACTCTAACTCTGCCATTTCACACATCTCTTACCAAGATTCATGGATCACAACTCTCACTATTGCATATATCATGTCCACTCAATGACTCTCACCCTTCAAAGCTACTATCCTCTTCTGCCTTCTGTGCTTCCTATTCAGTCACTGAGGTCATCTTCCATTCTCTCTTGCTTATGCATCATCACTAGCAGTTCTATCCACTTCCATTAGACTCACAAAACCCTTCACCTCATTGCAGGTCCAATTGGCCCACTCCCCCCAGAGTGATGCCTCCACATCATCCGACTGGTATAGCTATCATCCCCAGACTGACTATATTTGACCTGCAGGATTAACCATGATCCAATCCCCCGACTGCAAGGACACAGATCCTGGGCTCTGACTAACATGGCCAACTCTCTGGACTGGAATTGCACAAGCCCCTTGGCTAACTGTGCTAGTACCCCTGACTGACTGCAGTCCCACTTCACTTCACTAAGAACTATTCCCTTTGACTTTCATACATGGCCAGTCATTTGAAGTACAGGCAAAGTGATTATGGTGTAAGCTGCTGGCATATGTTATAGATGTGACATGGATGGAACATGGCTACCCAGCAACATATCCATCCTCTTGACAGTTCAGTGCCCCCTACTATTACAAGTTGCCTGTTTCTCCCTGTGTTAAGAAAGCAATATTTTTGTTACCTTTTAATAGGGCCCTGCAGGAATGACTAAGAACTAATTGAGCTAGGGAACAGGGTGATGGTTATATGTATTAAGGGAGAATCGAATGACCAGTCCACTGTATAAACATGGGGAGAAAGTAATCAGTGTTTTTGGAGTTTGTGATATGAACTCTGACTAAAAGATTATATGACTGAACTCTGTCTAACCAGCACTTTACTTTATAGTCTTTAACATTGGGAGAAGAGGATGGTTAGCTATTTTTCAGTCAAAGATTGAAACTAAAGCAATATGCTAACCAAAAGATAGTTTGGAGAAAATGTAGATAGAATCAGAGTCTGATTACCCACTCATTTTCTGAAAGCAAATGACTTGTGGAGAAATGGACCAAATTAATTGCCTTACGAAAGAACAAGCAACAAACATCCTTGGCACTTTTGCTACCATACAATTGAAAGGTAAAACATTCAGATTTTGTTTCAGAATTGGAGCCTGATGATGTCAACACAAATGTAGGTTTGGTTAAATTGTGAACTTTCATGGATAAAATTGATCAAAAAGATGATTTACTAATTGTTAATTAAGCTTGGTCATATTTGGATAAATTTAGAAAGAGTGAAAATAGTCCATAGAAGAATAATTAATCAAAACATTCCAGCTGGGAATTCCTCAATCTGCGCTGGCATTTAAGTTATTAGACTGCACAAAAGAGCATAGACAGACTTCTAGCTTTGATAGGAGTTAAATTTACAGAAAGACACATGCTGCTTGAACAAATGTCAGAAGTATTTCTTTTATCATGGTGCAAATGTGATATTAAGCTGTATGATGGAAAAATAGAGGACCCAGTGTTCATAGGTTGGTGGCAGGTCATAGGTGACAATACAAAATAAGAATTTCTAAGAGAAATATAGACAGCAATGCTTTTGATAATTCTGAAAAGAAGAGACTTTTTGGGACTTACAATAAAAGAGTGAACCCACGAAATGCCCAGGGATGCTCTATGCACATTTCAAAGGACCATGACCTTTCTCAAATAGTAAAACAGAGTTTTCAAAGTCAAACTAAAACCAGAAGATTTGCAGGAAGGTGAAGGAGACATGGATCAAAGAGACGATATTGTATTGGTCACAGGAAGTTTAAGGCCAGTGATGAATACATTGGTGCCAGAGAGTATTTCAATCATGCTATATTGAAGATAGTGGATGCATGTCTACAGTGGATACAGTAAACTGATTAAAACGTTGGTTAGACAGCCTGAGTAATAAAAATCAAAGCTAAGGTAAAGAGTTTGAGATTTCCACCAGTTTGGGATCTGGGAATCATGGCTCATTAAAAATCTTTAAAAATAGTGGTCATTTGTAGTAAAATAGCTGGAAACAATCATATGATTAGGATGGACATGGCATTCAGTAAAATACCATTGTTATTTAATAGGCCATCGGTGAAGGGAGTCCCAATGAAAATTTGGAAAAATCTCTGCAATTGCAATTCACTTAATTGGGACATGATTATATTCCTTTAATGGAACAGAGTCTTTCCTTTAAGAGAAATTGAAAAACCACTTCAGGCTACTGACAATAGCAATTGTGGTAAAACTACATAAGCAAGTGGCCCGACTACCCTTCAAAACATTAAAACATTCCTTAAAGGATACAACAGAAGAAGGAGGACTCAATATTCTTAGTCTGGTGAATGACGAAGAATGCAGTAAGGTCAGGAAAGAGATCAGTGATAGACGTGCGATTTGAAAGAAATACTGAAGGACATGATCACAGCCCGTAGCTAATGTGCCCATATCAACAGCTTTATATGACATAGTGGCTGTGAAGATAATAACATGGGGTAAATACTATTACTTTATATTTTGTATTCATTTTATATTTTGTACCTTTGGAACCCAGAATTTGGCAACCGGTCTGTTAACAGTAATACATAATGAAGGTCAGAAAATAATTGTGGAAAACATAATAGAAAAGTAGATAGGGTCTTGACTTAAATCTGCAGCAAAATTTCTCACTGATAATTGGGAGGAGAGCAGTTCACTAACAATGAATTTAGAGACGCAAGTACATATGTGAACGTACTAGTTAGCAGCAGAAATCTCTTCTAGCCATGGGGTCTGAAAGGAACCACACACAACCCAGGTGAAATGGTTCATAAAGTTTAGGCAGATGGCTAAACTGTAAATTAGTATTTGCTGCAGCATGAACTGAACATGCTAAGAATTTGCTGAAGGTGACAGGAGGATAAATTTCACATCAGTTAATTTCAGGTTGAAATTCTAAAGTTTGATCTATAATAAGTGATCAACACGCAACGACAATGAATTCTTTATTTTGAGCATGTGAATGCTGCACACAGAAAGGTTTTCAGAAAAGCCCAAGTCCTGGAAAGAATTCGACAAGCCTTCAGATATAATGGACAGCCGATATGGAAACTATTCTCAATTGTGGGGACACATGTAAAGGGCTTTAAAATTCAGATTTTTTGATAAACTAAAAAATAGTCATTGCACAGCATGCAATAATTGTACAGATGGTTTGGATACAATCTTCAAGGGTGGGTGTGGATTACACATTTACAGATTCTGAGAGATTTATACAAAGTGACAAGAAACCAAATACATCTCACGACATGTTGCACAATTATGAAGGTTAGTATGTCACAACTGACCATCTGTTGGGGGTTCTTGTGGTACAATGGTGGTATCCCCACCTTTGAACCAACAAACCTGGGTTCCAGAGGTGTGTAAAAATATTTCTGAACAGGCTGATTAGAAAATAGTTCTTTTTGACAATCTGTTGGATGAAGGCAGATCAGTTCTGATGATCAAGAAGAGGCCATTGGTCTCAAAGAATGGTTACCAAAAGACAGCACAAAAGTCAGTTACTTACCAGAAGGGGCAAGTCAGTACAGAAAATGCAACTATTACAAGGAAAGCAGGGAAAAGCACTGGATATAAGTGGATGGATGTATAGGATGAGTGATGAAAGGCTAGGCACATGGATAGGCAACATGAAGTACAAAAACGGAAGGTATAAAGTTAGGAGAGTGGATCTGGGGGTTGATGTATCCATAGAAAGAGATCACAAATCCTGGAAAGGAATCCTTCCAATAGGAGGGAGAATATCAAACAGTAATAGTCCAGAGAGATAAGCAAGGTAGAGGGCATTGTTTATCAAGGTCAAAGAACACAGCACAGGTGAGAATGTTATTAGGAGCAGAAGGCCATGTGATTTGGTGGCTAAAAGTAAATTAAAAGTCAATTTTTAAAAAAAACCTAACAACAATCAAAAAGCTGAGGAGAATTTGAGATGTACTCAGGTGTCAGGTAGGGAACAGCCAGCACAATCATATAGGAGGATATGCATGGTATACATATGTCCTGATGAGATGCTAGTGCCATGAAGTTTCAAAGAAAAATTGCAGAGTGGATTTATCGAAAGGTGATTCTGAAGATTCTCTGGGTTTGTTAGGAACAAATGGATGGGAATGTTGATCAATTGATATTAAAGTTACATTTCTGAAGGGAGATCAGGTCAATAGGGAAGTGTTTCTTTGCTCTCCAAAAGATTTCCAAAAGCAGTGGGGATACTCTGGATATTGAGTAACTGTGATTCTAGCCTAAATGAAGGCTGTTGAGTGTCAAACCTTTCATTAAGTCCTTCTTATTAAAATTGAGCTGTCTTCAGTAGAAAGAAAACCCTATCATACTGGAGGCAGCGTGCAGCTGTCAAGCATGCTTACCAATGGGATGGGGGCATTGATGACTCAACCAGCATTAACTGCCCATCCCAAATCATCCAGAAGGCAGGTAAGAGACAACAATACAACATTGATAATAAAACACTGTAGGATAATTTACATTCAATGAACTATGTAAATTACAGAAGGGAGAGGATCAATATCACAGTTTTAAAACAGATGCTAAAGAATGGAGAAATCCTGAAATTGAAAGGTGTTGATAGTTGCAGGCAGTTATCTGACCACTTAATGAACAAAGGAGCAAGCTCTAAGAACTATTAAAAGTACTGGAAAGAGGATACTTGTAAATATAGCTTAGACCACAAAAAACAGAAGCAAGAATATATGTTTTGATTCTGTATTTATTATTTGATCTGCTTTTCGGTATCATTGTGTATGTAGATGTACTTAAAAAAGAGAAAGTTGAATTTGCTAGCATCAAATCGGACTGGCAGGGGTGTTAGAGATCTAATAGAACTAGGGATCCTTATATGATAATTAAGGGGTAATTGGAGGAGATCATTGGGTACATGAATATGGGAACACTCAGGCTTCATAGCCAAGTGGCTAGAACAGTACCTTGTAAACCAGGGTTTGAGAATTTAATCTTCACTAAATCTCCCTGACTTTTAGAGCTGATGGCACAGTGATGGCATCTCTAACTCTAGGCTAGAAGATACAGAATCAAGATCCATTTGGCCCAGTGATATGTCATAATGAGCCTGGGCGGGTTGATTACAAATAATTTATGTGGTGAGAGTAATCAGTGTTCTTAGAGTTTTAGAGTCACAAAGTCATAGAGATGTACAGCACAGAAACAGACCCTTTGGTCCAACTCATCCATGCTTACCAGATATCCTAATCTAATCTCTCTCTTTCGGAAAACAAGATAAAAATATGACTGCAGTGGTTTATTGCATTTAAGATGAAGTATCTGTTGTCTTACAAAGACATGGGTCCGGATTTTCACTCCCATTCCTTGGCTTGCTACACATGCTGCATGGGAAACTCCCCTGAACATTGGCATCTTTGGTCCAGGATAAGGCAGAGCTGCTGCCCCCAGACACAGATTGAAGATGGTCATGGGGCTCTGTGGGCTGTCACAGAGTGTCTGAAAGACCCACATAAATTCTCTGGGACTTCATTCAATGCTGTGTAATATTTTAGACCCTCCTGATACCTCCCTCATTTCTCACACACCTTCGCCCACCTCCTATGATACATCCATGCCCCTGTCCAATTTAATGCCAACTGAATGCAAACTCATGCCAAGCCATACACAACTCTGAGAACTAACACTCTCCATGCCAATTTGTCCAACGTCCACTATGAGTGGATATATATGGTGTGATATATATATGAATGGTCTATGTGGCAGGAGCTAAATTAGAATGCAACAAAATAAGGGTGTACATATCATTGCAACCTTCTTTTTCCTAATAAAAGAACTATTTCCACTAATGAAGGCCTGGTCAAAACTTTCTAATGTCAAGTACATATTCTCTCATAAATTCAAGCAAACCTCCAATTATAACTCCATAGCAAAGACAGCTAATCTTTCTATAACATCTTTTAGTGGTCAATCAAACCATAGGACCCTTTGCTGAGATAATTAGAGGTCATGGAAAGAGCCTAGCAATCAATGTAACATAATGATAGCCCTTGATAAAATGTCAACAAATAGCTGCTGTGATTGTTGGTACAGATAGTTCTTCTATAATGTGATGGTTACATTTTTGTGCAATCCCGCATTATAGGAAAATCATGCTTTAGAAACTGCATTTAAAGTGTTGCCGATGTAATTGTGTTACGGCCACCACATGTTTTAACATTTTGCGCTTCAGAAACAGTGTCCCCAATTTGTCAATCGTGGTAGAGTGAATCCGCATTAATGAAATGCTTGTTATAGCAGAATGGCCTGTGTAGATTTTTTTCAACTCTCACTGACACAGGAGGCCTGGGTTTGATTTTTTTTAAAGCGCTGGAGATCTAAATAACCTCGTAGCATAACAGTTTTATCATCCTTATCAGCCCTTCAAGAATATTTACACCTTTTGCAAGAATTTGAGACTCCTATACTGTGGATTAAGGGCCTTGCTGCAGTAAAAATGGGTTTGTTCCAATTCAGCATTGAGTTGAAATGGCTGTGATGAGTACAGATTCCTCTTGTGTGACAGTCTACTCTTTTCCCCTATTGACAAAAACGGAATATGTTAAAAATTGGGACAGATGTCTGTTTCTTGGTTCTGCCAGCTGTTTTTAAATACACACATTCACAGTCTTCACAATGTTTCAAAAATACCTGAGCTATGGGGATTCATGTGAGCTTTCAGGTAGGCTATTTGTTAACTGTCCAGAAATTTAGTCCAATGAACAAAAATCTTCATTACCAGTAAATACGGCGATGTATGGCATTTTTTTTATGAGTGCAGTTAATGCAGTTCTGTTTTGCAATTGTAGAGCTGGATGCATCCACCTTAAAAAGTATTAATACAATGTCTAATTATTATCCATGACACACACAGATTCAGAGAGCTAATGTTAGAAAAGACAATGGGGTGACAGTTGGGCTTGTGGAAGTACAAAACTGGGGCATCCTATCGACCTAGGCAAAAGTGAGGACTGCAGATGCTGGAAATTAGAGTCTAGATTAGAGTGGTGCTGGAAAAGCACAGGAGGTCAGGCAGCATCCGAGGAAAATCGACGTTTCAGGCAAAAGCCCTTTAACAGGACATCCTATCTACCTATTATAACTAATTAGTTCCATGATCTTCAATGGATTTGAATATGAGTCGGAATATGATAGGCAGTAGATATAGTAATGCTCATTTTGTGACTTCATCCGACTCAATTTTCACCCTCGCCCCACCATTTTTAAGAACAAGTTTTATTCCTGATAATGAGTTAACATTTGACTAAACCCAGTCATATTCTCTTAATAACCCCTTACTCAGAAATGTTCCACTCAATCTCATACATCACTGGTATCAGCCCTACTTTACACTAAAGCAGCACTGTCGAGAACCAAATGGTGAGATAGTGTGCAGTCAAGACTTATTCACCAGGAACTAATTAGTCTTTGACAAACATATCGCAGAACTGTAAAAAGCCATTAGCCACCGTCCCATCTGGCTGGCCGGAGTTGACCAACTTTCACACACAAAGCCTCGGGTTCTAATTCTATCCAACTGCCAGACCTTTTACCTCTATCACAGATACCATGCAAAAACTAAAATCCAACAAAAGAAAGTTGACATGTTTATTTAACAGTTCCAATTAAAAAGGTCTTGAAAGTCTCATATTATTCCACTGTCAATGGTGTGTTTTGCTTTTAAGTTATTACTTGTAATTGTGGAAGAGCTGGAACAGAGGTGTCAGGTGATTTGAACATTTTGTTTCTCATCGTGTCTAAAAAATCTGGACACCTGGCAAGTATACAGACACTGTAAAGATGTTTTCCTCTTCTGCAAATCTTGAAAGCCAATGATGCACATTGTGTCAGCTCTAATTATCCTGCTCCAGCAACAAAAACCTGACAGCTGGTGATTGCATGAGTTGCATTGATATTCAAATTTTCCAGCAGCTTTCCAGCAGGTAGTACAAACCCCAGACACGGCTTGTTAAAAGACAACTGATTGTTGGAATCAAAATCCTTGGAATAAAAGGCTGAGCTATTACAGAATTGTCAGCGGTGACTGTACATCCATCAAAAGAAAAAAATGATAAGTACTGATTGTTGTTGCCGGAGGGTGCTAGGCACTGACAATAAATAGGTCAGTGATTTTCTAAGCTGATTATCTATCCATTACTGATTTTCTGATTAATCAAAATAGCAAAACAGTCATGGGCTTCACAGACTGCCTAATGGGTTATTTTCTGGTTACACATACCTTGTAGAGTATCCACTAATTTTACATTATTTTAAACTTATAGTTGGTAATTAGAGGAATGTACATGTGCAGTGAAAGATTGATCCTATCCTTCAAATCTTCACCTACAGTAGCTTTGAATAACCGGCTTTTGCACTGACTGTCAATCTGCTTATCAAGAAGCTACCTCCTAGGTAAGGAATTCAGTGAAACTGTATTGGATCGCTGGAAAATGACGCTGGAGAGATCATAGTGGGGAACAGAGAAATGGCTGAGGAATTTGAATAATTACTTCACACCAGTCTTCATGGTGGAAGACACGAGTAATATCCCAAAAATTCAAGAAAGTAAGGGGGCAGAGGTGAGTATAGTGGCCATCACCAAGGCTATTTGAACCCAGCATGGCATTACTTATGTTAGCTCCTATAACAGAAGCAAGTTAGAATGTGGGCAACATGGTATTGAAAGATCCAACAGACATTTAGTGCAGTTTATTAATGTATACAAATATCACATTTACAGACATATCTCTGTCTAGGCTAACATGAATCTATTTGGTTAGAAACAGTAATATGCTTCTATCACCATGTCATGCTTCAAGTACGTGTATTTGGAAAGGCAAGGACAGATTAGAGATAGTCAACATGGCTTTATGTGTGGGAAATCATGTCTCACAAACTTGATTGAATTTTTTGAAGACGTAACAAAGACGATTGATGAGGGCAGAGTGGTAGACATGATCTATATGGACTTCAGTCAGGTGTTCGACAAGGTTCCATAGGGGAGACTGGTGACCAAGGTTAGATCCCATGGAATACAGGGAGAACTAGCCATTTAGATACAGAATTGGCTCAAAAGGGAGAAGACAGAGGGTGGTGGGGGAGGGCTATTTTTCAGACTGGAGGCCTGTGACCAGTGGAGTGCCATAAGGTTCGATGTTGGGTCTGCTACTTTTCATCATCTATAGAAATGATTTGGATGTGGGCTTAAGAGGTACAGTTAGTAAGTTTGCAGATAACACCAAAATTGGAGTTGTAGTGGACAGCGAAGAAGGTTACCTCAGGTTACAACAGCATCTTGATCAGGTGGGCCAATGGGCTGAGGAGTGGCAGATGGAGTTTAATTTAGGTAAATGCGAGGTGCTGCATTTTGGGAAAGCAAATCTTAGCAGGAATTATACACTTAATGGTAAGGTCCTAGGGAGTGTTGCTGAACAAAGAGACCTTGGAGTGCAGGTTCATACTCCTTGAAATTAGAGTCGCAGGTAGATAGGGTAGTGAAGGAGGCGTTTGGTTTGCTTTCCTTTATTGGTCAGAATATTGAGGTCATGTTATGGCACTACAGGACATTGGTTATGCCACTGTTGGAATATTGCATGCAATTCTGATCCCCTTCCTATTGGAAACTTGAAAGCATTCAGAAAAGATTTACAAGGTTGTTGCCAGGGTTGGAGGATTTGAGCTGTAGGGAGAGGTTGAATAGGCTGGGGCTGTTTTCCCTGGAGCATTGGAGGCTGAGGGGGGACCTTATAGAGGTTTACAAAATCATGAGGGGCAGGGATAGGCTAAATGGACAAACTCTTTTCCCTGGGGTAGGGGAGTCCAGAACTAGGGCATAGGTTTAGGGTGAGAGGGGAAAGATATAAAAGAGACTTGAGGGGCAACTTTTTCACGCAGAGTGTGTACGTGTATGGAATGAGCTGCCAGGGGAAGTGGTGGAGGCTGGTACAATTGCAACAAAAGGCATCTGGATGAGTTTATGAATGGGAAGGGTTTGGAGGGATATGGACCGGGTGCTGGCTGGTGGGACGAGATTGGTTTGGGATATCTGGTCAGCATGGACAAGTTGGACCGAAGGGTCTGTTTCCACGCTGTATATCTCTATGACTCTAGAAGTGTCTGAAGTTAAGATGGATTCTGAGACCTTCACACCCCGAGTCAGAACACAGATTATCTCCCAAAACAAGTATGTCAAACACTAAGTTGCAATTGCTCTTACCTTGCTGTTATAAAAGACACCATCTTCCCTTTTTAACCTTACTACCAATTACTGAACATTACATTTTTAATTATGTTTTCCAGGGTGGTAAGTTGACTCCATTTTGATTGTTAAATAGAATAGCTGCATGCTAAAAAAAAATGTTTGTGATTGACCTTGAAGACTTTAAACAGAAAGGAACCTTCCTCACCTTGTCATAATATCAATTGCATTGTTAAGGTTTGTTGATGTCTTTGGTAAGGTTAAGAGAAACAGGTGGTAGATATTAATTATCTCTGAGAACATAAAATAGGGACCTGCTGTGACACTGGAGGTGGGAATCAATACATTCTCCACAAAGAAACATTATGTCTTTGTTTCTCTCTCTCTCCAAAGGCTTGCAAAGTATTAATCCAGATGGCTGATGCGCTGATTTACACTTGTCATGGGCTAGCGAATGATTTCATCACTCATCACAGAGGAGTCACAACTAATGGCCCTCCACAGAGTATAAAATAATCAGAACGATCAAAAATAATTTGAAAAGGGACACGTAAGCACGGGTAAGAATTACTACAAAATTGCCTGATCATATCATTTCAATTCTGCGTGGAGGGTGGTACACATACTCAAACTGTAATCAATGCTGTTGACATCTTATAAACCTTCAAAGACTAAAATCCAGAATTAGTTTTAAGGTGGACTTCAACTATTACTTTTCACTCTCCTGCAATCAAATAAGCCTGGCAAACTGGGGTCATGTTGCAGGAGCTTGAGGTGCTTTATTACACCAGTGATGGCAGAGGCAAAAGTACAATCTAATTGCAGCCTTATATTTGCACTAATTAATTTATCTGCCAGTTCCATTTTATAATATTAGTGGCATCAACTCTTTAAAGCCCTAAAGACAGCCTCATTCAAATGAGAATGGGCTTTTCTTTTTAAAACAGATGGCAAATAACAAAAGTTAATCTTTTTGATGTTACATCTTACAGAATCTGCTGAGGATTTCATTTCTCCTATTCAGATTGAATTGATTCACAGAGGAACAGTTTAATAAGCATTCCATGAATAAATTTTTTGAAAATTTCTAATCTGAACACTGGTACGTAATTTGTTTGAATTGCTTTCTTTATAAATGCAACTATTGTTTCTGAACTTTTTCTCTAACAATCATTCTGCCACAATGTAAATGCTAAAGGCATCCTTATTTAGAAATAAACAATTATTTCTGCAGGCACAACTTTGACAGTTTAAAGTTTAACAATAGCTTAGAAGGTAAAAATAGGTTACAAAAGGTTACGATATTGTTAAAGATGTCTGACAGAACTGGGTTGCCCTGTAATTATTCTCAAGTCTCATCTCGAATCATGTACTTTTTCCTATGTGTAACGTCATTCAGAAAGCACTCTTGGGTCAAAAATTTCAGACATAAGTACAGGTTAGACTGTACCAACTGAACAAGCTGATAGATATCTTTTCAATCTGACTGTGCAGTCATACGCTATGTCAAAGGGCACAGGAAATGTGTGGCAAAGGTGCCAATGGTAAATTACAAAATTCTGGAAGTTTAACGCATCCTTTTCTGGATGTGCTGGAGCTGAAGCAAGTCTATAGTTGGAAACAACGGGACACCCAAACCTGGCCATATTCAAGAAACAAAGCTTATCTCCAAAAAATTCACCAGACTCTTGCTTGAATACATCCACTACCTGACCATAGGGAGACACAGTGGGAATTAATATGCAGAAAACTGAAACACAGAAAATAGGAGGCAGCATTGACTATTCAGCCTTATAAACCTGCTCTGCCATTCAATATGACCACCGTTGATCATCCCACTCAGTACCGTTTTCCTGCTTTCTCTCAGTACACTTTGATCATTTTTCCTGGCCACTGGGAACATTCTTCCTGTGTTTACCTTATCTAGGCCTGTTAAAACGTTAAGTTTCTCTGAGATCACCTGTTCATTCTTCCGAATTCCAGTAAATATAATCCTCACTGATCTTCAAGTGTTGGTCGTGCCATCCCAGGAATCAGTCTGGTAACCCTTTGTTGCACTCCCTCCACAGCCAGAACATCCCTCTTCTTCAGATAAGGAGACCAAATGGCTCTCAATATTTCGGGTGTGATCTCACCAAGGCCCTTGTACAACAGCAGCAAGGCACCCCTGCTCCTACTGTTTTAAAGTCTTCCTCTTGTTTTAAAGGCTAACATACTATTTACTTTCTTCACTGCTTGCTCCACCTACATACTTACTTTCAGCAACTGGTAAAAGGACAACCAAGTCTCAGTGCACCTCCATCTTTCCTAACCTGTCAGTTTTTCAGATAATAATTTGCTTTCCACTTTGGCAGCAAAAACAGGATAACCTCATATATATCCATATTATACTTCACCTGCCATGCATTTGCCCACTCACTCAATTTATCTAAATCACACTGCAATACTCTGCAACCTCCACATAGCATACCCTCCCACCCAGCTTTGTCATCTGCAGACTTGTAATACTTAATACTCTCATTTATGTTATTCATACATATTGTAATAACTGGGGTCCAAAAACTGCAGTACCTTGTGGAACCTCATTAGTCACTGGCTGTGCAGAAAATGAAAAAGACCCATTTATTGCTACTCTTTGTTTTCTGTCTATCAACGAGTTTTCTATCATATCATTACACTATCACCAATCCCATGTGTTTTAAATTTACATGCTAATCTCTATGTAGGACATTATTGACCACCTTTTGAATGTTCAAATAAACTGCATCCACTGACTCCTGCTTACCAACCGTACAGGTTACTTCCTCGAAACATCGCAGTAGTTTGTAATACATGATTTCCCTTTCATAAATTTATGCTGTCCAATCTTGTCACTGTTTTCCAATTGTTCTTTTATAGTGGACTCCGACAATACTGCAGGAGCCAACAGCTTTGTTGCTTCTCTTTTTTTTTGTCATAATATGGAACTTACAAAATTTACTTCAATGCCTTTCTTTTCATGGAATTCCACTCCCCACCAGCAGTGTCACGAATCACCAGCTAAGTCAGCTATTACCTTTCGCTGCCTCATTTTACCCTAGTGTCTTCATTACCTCTACCCAGCTTCTTGTTCCTTTCCCTACCCTCTTGCACAGGTGCGTGCAATTAGTGGCCTACTCATCCCTATCATTTTCCCCTTTCTCTTTGAGTGACTGCATGCTTCTTTGCCATTATTTGTGGCCTATAACTGGCATGCACCAGTGCTACAGTATTATTTTGCCAATGACTACCCAGCAGGTGTGATCTCCCAATTCCACCTGACTCAGCCACTGGCTGAAGGCTACAATGCCCTGGTGTCCCATCTACCAACTAGGATGCTATTCCCTATGATATAGAGTCATAGAAACATGGAATTGTTCAGCACGGAAACAGACCCTTCTCAGTCCAACTTGTCCATGCTGACCAGATATCCTAAATCAATCTAGTCCCATTTGCCAGCATTTGGCCCATATCCCTCTAAACCCTTTCTATTCATGTACACATCCAGACACCTTCCTCTTAAAACTAGCACGCAATTACAGCAGATAATAAAGGAAGCCAATGGAATGTTGGCTTTTATACCTAAAGGAATAGACCATAAAAAGGTAAGGAACTATTTTTGCAACAATATAAGATATTGGTGAGACCAAATCTGCAGTTGTGCGCACAGTTTTGGTCCCCTTATATGAGGAAAGATGCAGTGGCATTGGAGGCAGTTCAGAGGAGGTTCACTAGATTGATCTCAAACATGATGGGGTTTGTTGTATGAAGTGAGATTGATCAGTTTAGGCCTGTACTCTCTTGAATTTAGAAGAATGTCGGGGGGGGATATCAAATTGAGGTATTCAAGATGTGAAAAAAAAAAAGACATGGAGAAGATGCTTCTTCTTGTGGGGCAAGCAAGGATGACAGGTCTTAGGATAACGGGTAGCAAAAGAGTTGAGGAGAAACTGTGAATCTGTGGAAACCACTACCCCAAGGTGCGTTGGATGCTGGGACAGAAAGTAATTTTAAGAAGGAGTTAGACAGATTTTTATTTGGTAACAGGTTGAAGGATTATGGAGAGAAGGCAGGAAAACGGGGGTGAGGAGCATATCAGCCATGAACGAATAGCAGACCAGACTTGATGGGCTGAGTGGCCTAATTCTGCTCCTATGACTTATGGAATGTTATAAGACCTCCACCAGCCTCCACCATTACCTCTGGCAGCTCCTAACAGACACGCACATCCCTCTGTGTGAAAAATATCTGTAGACTTTTTTTAAAAAGCATGTCGAGTCACTGTCTAGGCCTGCATTTATTCTGCTATCCTAATTATCTCTGGAAGGTGGTGCAGGTGAGTTATCTTCTTGAATTGCTGAAATCCATGAGGAGAAGGTAAGCCCACTGCTATGATCCCAGCTGATGTTGCTACTGGGCAAGTCAGACACCAGTCTGAAACCTGGTTTGATAGATGATATTTTGATTTTTTTGGGTCCGAACAAAATGAGTTCTTGCTAAAACATAAGCACACAATGCTGCAGATTTTACTACAACAATAAACAGATTTTTTTTATTTAAAAAAAAACTGAACTATCAACTTAATACACAAATTCAAAAGATTTTCAAATACATAGTAAATGTCTAATCTCAAAACACTCTTTTATAAGTTGGAAAGAAAAGCAACACATCCCATGCACAGTACCTAATAACACAGGGTATGGCATCCAAAAATATCACACGTTATCAGAATTACTGTCTCTAACACCACAGTGGGGTTAAGTCACTTTTGTTTTCAGTTTATAGACTCTAATTACAGATAGCTTCTTCCTGGAGCTTAAATCTACTCAAGCTTTAAATAACCTCTTCATTGATTTATCCCATTGCTTGTTTTATGGAACTAACACTAAGTTTTTACTCCAATGTAATCTAATCTCACTATTTCCTTCCTGTAGCGATTGGCCAGATGGATCTCATTGAGTGTTGTTAACCTGGGTCAATTGGGGAGCCCCAGTTGACAGATATTGACAGGAGATTCAGAGAGTCACCTCATTCTAGGGACTGGCTCGGAACTGGCTGGTCAGGGCCCATGTACTGTGTACATGGGAATAGTAGTTAGTTGGTGATGGGATTCTGGCCTTTGTGCAGTTACTTCACTTCATTTCACTTCGCGAGAGCACTGGTCTATTGAAGTACCTTCATCAAAGAACTTCACAGTTCTGCAAAAAACTCAATGTAAAATCTCCCGCCATCTTAAACTTGTTTATTTTGTCCATTTATAAAAGCATACTAAGGTACAAGATCATTCTAAAACTACATCTGAAAAATTGTTGTAAAGAAATGACCATGGCTATAGAAATACTTAAAAGTTAATTATTAACTTCAGCTACACATTAAAAAGCTATGTCTGGGGGATCCAAGATGGTGGTGACCCAGCAAGTCTGAGTCTATAGTGCTCCTCCCAAGACTTGGGTAAAGTGGATCACCCACCCCCACCACACTCACCAAATCATTTAAAATAGCTATTTAATTTAATTAGTTGCATAGTATTAAATTTAAACAATCTAATCTTTAGGAAAAATGACCAAAGGGAAGGGAGCTCGCAGCTCTCAGCAAGCAGGAACCCCTCCCCCACCCTCTCCAGCTGCAGCAGAGGCGTCCACAGCCGCCCCGGGGACTTAGCTACGGTGGCAAGCCTTGTGGAAATCATCTCCAAACTGGATGCGAAGATCGACGTTTTCATTGAAGAATCCCGAAGTCGATGGGACTCACTCTCGGCCGCGCTGCAAAAGCTCGACTGAGACATCAAAGAAATCGAGCGCCGAGTCAGAGGGGTGGAGCCAAAGGCCGCGACCTCCGAAACTACAGCGCAATCGGCCGTGGATCGGGTCTGGACTCTCTAACAGCGAGTCTGGACCTTAGAGAATCACATTGATGACCTCGATAATCGAGGTCGTCGAAAAAATATTTGATTGCTGGGCCTTCCCGAACGAGAAGAGGAAGGCCAGCTTACAGCGTTTCTTGAGCAGTGGCTGCTACAGCTTTTAAATCTGGAGGCTGGATCAGGCCAGGTAAAGGTAGAATGGGCCTACCGGGTCGCAAAACATGGGCCCGGCTCGAACCAGCGCCCCCACCCGGTCCTGTTCCGGCTGCAGAGCTATAGGGAGAGGCAGATACTCCTAGAAGCTTCTAGAAATCTTGGAAAAGATTCCCAAGCCATGATCTATAAAGGATCCAAGATCATGTTATTCCAGGACTTTTCCCCAGCTCTGGTCCGAAAAAGGAAGGCATTCAATGAGGCGAAGAAGTGTTTAAGGGACTTAAGTATTCAATACTCCTGACGCTACCCAACGATGCTACGCATTAACCATGAAGGATTCGTGTATAACTTTGGATTGCCAAAAAAGGCTAAGGAATTTTTGGACTCTCTTCGATAAATTGTAAGAGATAATGGATGTTGGTTTGCCTTTCCCCCACTCCGGTTTATATCCCCCCTTTTTTCTTTTTTCTAACCTTACTGTTTAATATTATCTTGGGGGGTGGGGAGAGGGATTTATTTATTTGTTCTCTATTTAACGATTTTCTCCCCCCTTGGCGTTTTTTAACATTATTCTATGTATGTATGTGAGTATGTATATATATATATATATATATATATATGTATGTATGTGTTATATATATATATTAATTATTATTTGATGAGGTTGTAATTTTATAATTATATATGTTTATACATGGTATTAACATTACCAAATATATCAAGGTGTGGGTGGTTGGGGGGGGGGGGGGGGATGTGGGTGGGGGTAGGGTGCTCACTGTTAACTCTAGCTTTGTATTATATCTGAATTCTCCTCATCCTATTGAAGAGCGCCTGGGTCAAGGGTGGGGCATTGGTTGGGAGACGATACGATGGACCTTTGGAAAGGAAGTGACACCCCCTGGGAACAATGGGGAAAATCTCCATTTAAATACGTTTTTTTTATTATTTAGAAATAGTTTTTTATTACACTGTTGTGAGTGTATTAGAGAGCCTTTATTTTTGTGAATTTTATATGCTCTATGCTCAGGATGTTCTAGATAGGGTTTCCCTACCAAGGGGTCTCGGACTTGTCCGGACGATTATGGTTGATCAGTTGGTTAAGTGGTGCACCTGGAATGTCAAGGGGAGTAATTCACCAGTCAAAAGGAAGAAACTATTATTAAACCTCAAGAAAGAAAGGGTTGATATAGCTCTCCTACAGAAGACACACTTATTGGATAAAGAACACTTGAAATTACGACAGGGTGGATTTGATCAAGCCTTTTTTTCTTCTTTTAGCTCAAAAAGTAGGGGAGTTGTTATTCTTATTCAGAAGAATTTCCCTTTTGAAATCCTAAATCCGATAAAATACGAATCTGGACGATATATTTTGATTAAAGCCCTTATAAATGGAGAGAAATATGGGATTTTAAATTTGTACTGCCACCCGGCATACCCCTTTAAATTTATAATGGAAGCCTTTTCAAAATTGATGGCTCTTGGTGCCCGTTGTACAATTATAGGGGGAGACTTTAATTGTATTATAGATCCGGAAATAGATAGGATTCCCAAGAGTACTGCAGGAGTATCTCCCAGATCTAGACAATTGGTGGATCTGAACAAAGAATTAGGGTTAGTAGATGTATGGAGATGTCTTCATCTACAGGGCAGAGATTTTTCTTTTTACTCCAATCCACATAAATGTCATACCAGAATTGATATGTTTTTTGCCCCCTCGATTTTTTAAATTCCATATCATCCTGTAAAACAGGTAGTATAGCAATTTCTGACCATGCTGCTGTATATATGGAAACCAAGGCGAGGAATAATGGGACATCCCCTCAGCATTGGCGTATGGACCCCTTCCTAATGAAAGACAGTAAATTTGGAAAGTACTTCTCTCAAAAATTTAAAACTTTTTTAGAAATTAATTCAGGTACGGCTAGCAACCCATCAATGATGTGGGAGACCATCAAAGCGTACGCGCAAGGTTTGATCATCTCCTACTCAGCGACCCAGAAAAAATTAAAGGGAGAACAACAGCGTCTGCTCGAAGCTCACTTAAAAGCGGCAGAAACAGCATACGCTGATAGACCTTCTATTATTAAATTGCAAAGGATTACGGCCCTGAGGACAGCTCTAAACACTACGCTTACCCAAATGGCTAAGAGGGAAATATTATTTGCAAAACAAAGGTTATATGAATTTGGCGACAAACCGGGTAGATACTTAGCATTTCTTGCAAAGAAAAAGAAGGCCCCTCAAACTATCATGTCTATCAAGGAAAGTACGGATATTTTGACTCATGATCATAAAAAGATTAACGCAATCTTTAGAAAATTTTATTCTGATTTATATAAATCGCAGGATTATGAAGACAGGACTAGGAGGATGCAATCATTTAAAAAAAATTTGACCTTTCTGGGCCTAACTCCGGAAAGGTATCAGTCTTAAATGCTCCCCTAACAGTCCAAGAAATACTTGACGCAATCAGGCAACTTCAGAGCGGTAAGGCACCTGGCCCAGATGGTTTTCAAGCTGAATTCTGTAAAGAATTTACAGAAATATTGGCTGGTCCACTTATGGACATGTATAACTATGCATATAGTCAGGGCTGTCTCCCGCCTTCGCTGAAAGAGGCAAATATCTCTCTTTTTCTTAAAAAAAGGAAAGGACCCAGAAGATTGCCCGTCATACAGACCAATATCCTTGCTCAATGTAGATTTTAAAATCCTTTCTAAAACATTAGCATTGAGACTAGAAAGGGTACTGCCACATATCATAAAGGAGAATCAGACGGGGTTTATTAAGGGCTGTAGATCATCCAATAATATTAGAAGGGTTTTGAATATGATTCAGGCCTGCCATCAGGGAAAGATACCAGGAGTCGTAGTTTCATTAGACGCGGAAAAGGCATTCGATAGGGTTGAATGATCATATTTGTTTTACACATTGGAAAGGTTTGGCGTTGGAAAGATGTTTACCAAATGGGTCTCAACACTGTATAGTGATCCCAAGGCAGTTGTGGTTACCAATAGATTAGGTTCGGATAGCTTCAGTGTGGGTAGGGGCTGCCGTCAGGGATGTCCTCTCTCGTTATTGTTATTTACGCTAATAATTGAACCACTAGCAGAAGCTATTCGGGCTGACCCTAATATAACGGCCCCGAGGATTGGTACAGGTAAACATAAAATTATCCTGTATGCAGATGATGTTCTTCTATTCCTCAGTAATCCTCTGATGTCTATACCTCGCTTAATTCAAGTTATCAATACATGTAGCGCATTCTCAGGCTATAAAATTAATTTCTTAAAATCGGAGGCTATGCCAATGGGTGGCCTTGCAATGATACCCCACTTAGTGGACGGATCCCATATTCCCTTTCGTTGGTCCCTGGAGGGTTTCTTATATTTAGGCATTTTTATTACCCCAGTATTTGGTCAGTTATACAAGGCTAACTTTGTGCATTTACTGGAAAGGATAAGGCAGGACCTCCAGCGATGGGGACACCTTCCAATTTCCTGGTTGGGTAGAATAGCACTAATTAAAACGAATGTCCTGCCCCATCTCCTATACCCTATGAGAATGCTTCCGGTGATGCTACTGAGGCTGGCTCTACGTAAATTATATGGCTGGTTGGGTTCCTTTATCTGGAATCATAGATGGCCCCTCATTAAGCTGAAGAAGTTACAGCTTCCACAGGCAAGGGGAGGATTGAACTTCCCAGATTTTAGGAAATATCAGTTAAGTTCCCTATTAAGTTACATAGCTGATTGGGTCTTGTCTGATCCACAATCAATCTGGCTGGACATCGAGGCTTCTCAAGTAAAATACCCACTTATTAACCTTTTATTTTCAGATAAGAGGAAAATCATTACAGATCATTGTAAAAACCCTATAATACTAAACACAATTAAAGCTTGGAATATAATGTGGCAAAATGAGGGCAACTCACATAAAACATCCCCCTATGCACCGATAGTGGGAGCATGGGGATTCCAACCGGAGTTTACAGATGCCACTCTTAAACTCTGGAGATCCAGGGGTATCTCATATCTAGGGGATCTGTTTAAAGAAGGGGTCCTGATGTCTTTTGAACAGCTGCGTCAGAAATTTGGATTACCTAATGGAGACCTCTTTCAATACTTCCAAATTCGAGATTATATACAGAAGAAGACTACGTTATTAGATAGTCTTTATAAATCAGACAGAGAATGTAGAGTACTACGACCAATGGGGGTATCCTCCATCAGTACTATTTATCATTTACTACATGATGAAGTATCGGGAGATTTGGACAATTTGCTTAAAACATGGGATCAGGATTTGGGACTAGAAATCTCTATAGAAACGTGAAACGCCAGAAGAATCACCATCTGTGGCTCAGGCTATCCAGCTGAAGATACTTCATAGGCCCCACATAGCACCGGATTGATTGGCAAAATTTAAGGCAGGAGCATCTCCAATGTGTCCCAAATGTAAAATAGAGGTGGGCACTCTTGTACATTGCCTATGGACCTGTCATAAGATCCATTGATACTGGACTAAAGTAGCAAGTACCCTGACAGAAATTTTAAGAACGGAAATTAAAGTTCACCCTGTATCTCTCATTTTGTGCTTTTCGAACTTTCCCTCACTGGACATGTACAGGAAGAGACTACTTTCTATTTTCTCTTTCTGTGCAAGGAAAAATATTTTGGTAAACTGGGTGGCTGAGGGCCCCCCTCGACTTTCAAATTGGCATAGATTAATTATAGAATGTATTCCCCTTGACTTCCTTACAAATATGGTGCACCGAAAGTCCGAATTATTTTGTAAAATATGGCAGCCCTTCTTGAATTACATAAATGCAGATATTTTGGCTATCCTAACAAGGGCTTTTATTTAATTGAGATTATGAACCTGGCTGGTCCGGGGCCCCTTAGGAGAGGAATCCCGCACGAATACGGGTTTGGTTACTTTGATGTTAACGCATTCCGAGCATGTATCTCATTACCCAATTTCTATGTTATCCGTTGTATTTTTTTTTGTTTCTTTTTCTCTCTCTCTTATTTGAATAATGTAAGAGACTTAAATATACACTCTGGTTAGTTGTAGGTTAGATTAGCAGTTAGTTGAGTTTTGTTTTGTTTTCTTTCTCGGTATTTTTCTTTTGTTAAATTTTGGCTTTTGTATATTTAAGATTTAATTGTATATCAATATTTGTACTTGAGAGTTTTGTTTATTTTTGTAAACTTGTAAAAATGTTAAATTTCTAATAAAAATATCTGTTAAAAAAAAGCTATGTCTCTCACTTACAAGGAATTCAAGAATCCAAACATGCATAAACAATAGAAAAGAACGCATAAATCACACAGTGTATGTCACAGTACTGTTGTTAGGAAAAGTTACTAAGATCTTGACCCAGCAACAATGAAGAAATTGAGATATAGCTCAAAGTTAGGATGGTGTGTGACCTAAAAGGGAATTCATGGGTGGAAGATGTTCCACGAGTATGTTGGTTGTGTTCTTTGTGGTGATGTAGGTCACGTGTAAGTGAGGTACTGTTAAGAAAGCCATAGCAAGTTCCTGTCATTCAATTTGTAGATGTACAATAGTAATCCCATCAGATGCTGTTTGGGGGACAGTGTGAAAATTCAGAGATGGTCACACCATTGAATGTTAAAGGGAGATGGATAGATCCTGTCTTCTTGCCTGGTACTTGTGCAGCAGAATGCTACTTTCCACTTATCGGCTCAAACTTGCATGTTCAAGAAGTGTGGTGCTGGAAAAGCAGAGACAGTCGGCAACATCTGAGGAGCTGGAGAGTTGACGTTTCGAGCATAAGGTCTTCATTAGCAGTGTTCTGATGAAGAGCTAATGCTCGAAGTGTTGATTCTCCTGCTCCTTGGATGCTGCCTGACCTGCTGTGCTTTTCCAGCACCACACGTTTTGACTCTGATCTCCAACATCTGCAGTCCTCACTTTCCCCAAATTTGCATGTTGTCCAGGTCTTGCTTTAAGAAACATGTGGGAGAATTCTGACTGAACACTATTCATGGAAGCAACAAGAACTGGGGAGATAGAAGAGGCTGCCTACTTCTCCTTCCATAAGAAGCTTTAAAGAGAAAGGTAAAACACTTCCTTTGGAGCAAATCGATAAGACATGCATTATTTAAGCCTGTTCTTAAACTCAACTCACCAGCTAATATGGGAAATCTGGCTTTTAAAAAAAAAATCTTATTCCCAAAGGTACCTGAAACTACCTTCAAGCAAATAACTTTATTATTATAGAAATACATTTTATATGGCATGTAACAATAAAACTATTTATTCATATGTATAGAACACATATTTTTCTCTTTCTTCAAGAATTGCTACATACTAAGATATTCTGTGCTGTTAGGGCTCTGCAATAAATTCTGGACTTTTGCCTTAATATATGCTGCTTAACTGAAGATTACAATGTATTTATATTCCCTGCACCTCTTTATTCCTGCTAAAAGCCACATACTCATTACTGAATATAAACAAATGCTTACATTTTAGTGGGAATAATTCACACTGAGTAAATAAACTGTTGTTAAACAGTAATTTGTATTCACCTTATAAACATTACATTATGTGAATGCAATGTTAGCAGGATAATTATGCATTACTCAACATGCTGGACTTGTACTTCTGCTGATGGGTCCTGAGCATTATCATGTAACGTTGTAGGAAGCAAATATCAAGGTAGTCATCAGAGGGAAAACCTCAATGTACTTGTACAAATTTATTTATTCCACATCACTAAATTTTGCAGAATATAATGGTATTTGAGAAAACGCAAACCAAGCATGTAATGTACTCTTTCTGTGTTGTCTGGTTCACTGTGTTAACAAGTAGTTCAGTTGCTACTGCAGGATACAATCTCTTGAGAGACAGTACCACAGAGATTCAGTAAGAAGCAGTTCTAGGGACCACATGTGGCAGTCTGTTGAATTATTAAAGCACTATCTTATAACTCAACAGACCAGCTAAGATCATTAAAAGGGAATAAAGTTAGCAAGTTGGTGTGCAGGTACTTGCTGATTAACTATCCAAAAGTAAGACTTTGAGTCAACTTTTGATTCTGACATGACTAAGATATATGGGAACAGACACCAGTCTCAGTAGCTGGATAAAAGGAGAAACAACTAAAGCATATTCAAGAGAATTACTGGGAATTTTCCTCTCCTGTAATGATCTGATGCTGACAGAGACCTAGGATTAAACTTTGAAGCACTGATAGAAGCGAGGATTGTGTTGCTGTTTATGGATAGATATATGGATTTGTTAGCCAATTTAAGATATACCACAGATAGTGGTATGAGTTGAGTCAGATATCTTCTTATAACATTCACTAATTGCAAAAATATAGTGTTAAAGACTTACAAACATTGTCTGGGTTCTGTGCTTCCTGATGTTACTGTACATTATACACATAACTGGCTGATTTCACTGACTGCATTACGGAGACAGTGACTGAAGGTAGTTGGTTCCTTTCTATCAGAACGTTCTGAGGTATATCTTAAATTGGCTAACACATACATACATCTATCCATAAACAGCATCACCATCCTTGCTTCTATTCAGGGTTTCAAAGTTTAATCCTAGGCCTCTGTAAGCATCAGATTATGTGATATGACCATCACACTGAGGTTGAGGACATTACACGGCCAGTCAGTGGTTAGCACTACTGCCTCATGGCACCAGGGACCCGGTTCGATTCTAACCTTTGATAACTGTGTGGAATTTACACATTCTCCCAGTGTCTATGTGGGTTTCCTCTGGGTGCCTCCCACTGTCCAAAGATAGCAGGTTAGGTGGATTAGCCATAGGAAATGTGGGGTTAGGTGATAAGGCAGGAGGCTGGGTCTGGGTAGGATGCTCTTCCGATGGTCAGAGTAGACTTGATTGGCTGAATGGCCTCTTTCCACCCTGCAGGAATTCTATGTAGTAGCTGAGGTCTCCCCAGCTATCTAGCTCCAGCTGCAACCACAGGCCATGATGCTGGTCTGGCTGCTGATTCTTTTATTCAAAGTGTTGGGAATATGAAGAATTGAATCAGCATTAGACAATATGTGGACCTGAGGCAGATCCCTGCTGTCCAGTACAATCACAGCAAAATTAAAGAGAGGGCACCTGAAAATAGAAGCTCCCCCTTATCTGAATAGGAAAACATCTTCAAGATTAGAAGACCTCCTATTGGTCCATCCACCATTCTCTATTGGATAGCAAAGCGGTCCTCTGGTCACCAACTGGCTAATATACAGTGCAGGACAGCTATATAACTGCTGACCTCTGACCCCCCACTTGACTCTGAACCTGGGTCCTGAAGCCTGCTGGTAAAATCTTACTCCTGGAGTCACACTGGAATTGATCATTATTTAATGTCTGTGTGATGAGGCCTGCAGTTTGATCCCAGTTGCTGTAGATAATATTAAGCTTCTCTGAGATATACCTTGTGGGGTTCTTAGAATGAAGGTGAAGTATTTCACTGACATTTTTAATATTAGATCAAACTGGGACCAACAGACGAGTTGCCTTCTTCAACACAACTACTGTTTGGGAACTGAAAGAATGCAAATCTTGCGTATTCACATCTTGTCTCGACCATCCCAGTGCTTCCTCCTTTACAAAATCAGAAGTGTTTCCCCTCCCCTCTTAAAATGGGAGCTAAGTTTCTTAGGTTACCTGCAATTCATCCATCCACACAGTATGATAGTTAAGCATGCATTGTTTGCAAGGACAACATTCCTGTTGTCATGGAAACATAGGATTTTACAGAGTAGGAGAAAGCCATTTGATCTATTATGCGTGTGCCAGTTGTCTGAAAGAACTAACTACTTAGTTATATTCCCCTGCCTTTTCCCATGTTCTGTTAATTTCAAATATTTCTGCATGTCCTTATTTAGAGCTATTATGCATCTGGTTAAAAGAAAAAGAATTCCCCCACCTCTACCTTAATCTGTTAGTGATAATCTTCAGTGAAGATCCTCTCATTACCAATTCACACAGGTTTTCTCTGTTTTATCAAAAGCTGTTATAATTCTGAACATCTTTATTAAACATCCTCTTGACATGCGGTGTCATTCTAAAAATAATCACTTTTTTTGTAATCTCTCTTCAGAATTAAAGCCTCTCACCTTTGGTATCATCTTCATGAATTTCTTCCATGCTCTCTCCTGAAGAAACAGGGCCCAATCTGGGTGCAATGTGCTTACTACAGCAGACCAGTGGTTTATATGGATTTAACGTTTCTACTTTAAAGAGGAACTAGGAGGAGGAATAAGTTGTAAAGCTTCTTGAACTCCCTCTGCTATTCAATAAGATCATGGATGACCGCTTGTGCCAAGACCACTTTTCCACCTGATCCTCTTGTCCCTTGATTCCCTTAGTCCACAAAATCCTTTCAATCTTATTCTTGAATATACTTAATGAAGGAGCACCCACATTTCTTGGAGTTCTCATCATAGCATCATAGAAGAGTACAGCACGGAAACAGGCTCTATGTCAACCAAGTTTCCTCAACTGAACTAGTCTCATTTACCTGCATTTGGCACGTATCCCTCTCAACCTTTCCTATCCATGTACCTGTCAAAATCTCTTCTAAATGCTGCAATTGTACCCGCCTTACCATTTCCTCTGGCAGCTTGTTCCGTATATGCACCACCCAATGTGTGAAAAAAGTGCCCCTCAGGTCGCTTGAATAGAGAACAGCGAATGAAGGAATGTCCTCTGAATGAAGAAATGTCTTTTCATGTCAGCAATGACTGACCTCTTATAGGATTTTGGTTCTATTTTAGAATTATAATTCCCAAAGCCAGGGAAAGTGGCTTCTCATCAACCATGTCAAAACTGCTAAGAATTGTCTACCTTTCCATGAGACTGCCTGTAGAAATGAGAGAGTATACATTATTTTACTTCTATACTTCATGCCACTTGGGAATCCATTTCCTGTCTATTTTGACAGCTCATCAACTTGTTCTCTCACTCCAGTAAATTAGTTGGCAAGATGGCAGAGGAGGCAGGTTAGGTTGTGGCTTTTGGCTCTTTCATTCCCTTTTGGCTGACAGGCCACATCCTTCTTTCTTTTTTATTATTTCTTATTATTATTTCTTAATTTCACCTTTTGTATCAAATTAACCTTTTCTTCTTTCTTAGGTTAAGCTGCAGCAGTTTCAGTTGGATAGTCCCCAGGTCCCCGGCGGTTTCAACGGGCCCCAGTCCTCGGCGGTTTTGGCAAGTCTTGATGGTTTTGATGGGTCATCCTATCTTCAGCAGTTTCAACAGGCTTCCAGTTCATGGCAGTTTTGAGAGGACTGTGGTCCTCAGCTGTTGGACAAGTCTTCTGCACTGGCCGGTTTATGAACCAAGGGACCATGGAATGAGCATGACATGATACTTGACTGAAATTTGCTTTTTTTGTGTTAAATATATAAATTTATGTAATTGAATAGCACTATTTTTGTGGAAACTTCCACACATTTTACGGTATTTTCACAAATAGATATAACAATAAATTTATATCTACCTAACATCGAACTCCTAGATTTCAAAATGCCTCTCGCCTTGCACAGAGTTCAAAACAGTGAGACCCTTAAAAGTTGACCAAGGACTCAATGGGGTGTTGGGCAATAGATTTGGAGTGGACAATTTTCCAATACCTCCTTCTGGTTTATATCAGATATGGATGTAAGATACATATGTACACAAAAAATAGCCTTTTGTAACTTTACATACTTCTGTTAATATTTTATTTAAACTTGCCCATTGGCCTTTCTGTTCTGATCAGTCAGTCATGTGAAACTTGGCAAAAGGCTCAATAAAGTTCACACAGACTAATTCAGACATGTTACCCTCATTAACCTTCTCAAAAAATTCAATCATTTCAGTCAGACATTATCTTTCCTTAACAAACACGTGCTGATTTAATTGATCTATGTTTTTCCAAATGACAACTTACACCGTCCTTCAGAACGGTTTCCAATAATTTGTCCACGAGCTGTCAGGTTGACAATCCTGTAATTAGTCTACGCCTTCCTCTCTATATAAAGAACAATATTAGTTAGGAATCCTAACTTGAGAATTCAAGTGTAACTGCATGGTTATAGGACTGAGCTTCCTCCATTTGCACTTGGATATAGATCAATTAGCATTAATAGCTGAGGCATTAATTAAAATACTCGCATTCTGATTGCTTATTCAACTGTAAAAGGAGTCTGGAACACAACTTCCCTACTGAGCAGATGAAATATTCAGGTAATTTCTGGACATTTTCCACAAATTAAATGGCTTTGATGTTTTAACTTGCAGGGCAAGCTTCAAACCCCATGGGGAAACAAAGTGGGAAGGGATTTGTCAGCACATATTGGAGAACCACCTGCATTATTGTTGCTAGTCAGTCTGACACAGCACCCTACTTTACAGAGTGAGTGAACACCCACTGAGCACAGTCAGGTTTACAGATGGTCTGGTAAATTAGAAAGAGCATCCTTCACTGCTGTACCTCCCACTGACATGCAGCTGTTTCCTTTATGGGTTGTCTGTCAATTGTTTTTTTTGGCATCGTGTATTCTTGGTTTCTACTAATTGTTTCAAGAAAGGATTAATATATAGTGTGATGAGAAGCTGAAAAGGAAACCATTGCACAATGATGAAGATGTGGTAACTATGTTACGTCAGCTGAGGCAATACAAGTCTTCAAAACCATAAATAACCCACTTACGTTGTCTGGAAATTCCATTCAAAAGTAGACAGGAATCTCGATTAACTGAAAGAATTATTACAGAACAACTCTTTGGTGAGGTTAGATATGTCATTCTGCATCCTTTCAAATGTTACATTTATCAAAGAACATGAGGTTTCCTTTGTTGTTTCATACCATTTGAAAATGACGAGCAGGAAAAGACCATGTGAACCATCCCATCTTTGTTATTATATGGGGTGGCAATGCAATGTCAAAATAACAGTGAGACCAATAGCACTGACCGCTAAAGATAGAGCAACTTCAGAGGCTGTTAACATTTGTACAAAGCAGGAAGAGCCTCAGTCAGCATTTTAACCCATGAGGCACAAGAAATAATTGTCAGCCCCTTCCTCTCTTTGCCTCAGAATCAAAAAAGCAGATTCTATCAGTAGGCCTAAACTCACCTGAATTAACCCCCTTTGTTTTTAGTCCAAGTCATTCTTAACATAGATTCATTGAGTCATACCATAGAAACAGACCCTTCGGCCCACCATGTCTATACCAATCAACAAACATTAATTTACATAAATTTCATTTACCTGACTGAGTGCTCACCCTGATACTTTGTAAAAGTTGTAAGAGTACCTAACCCCAGCATCCTCTCAGGCAGCACCCTGTGGGTGAAAACATTTTTCCTCAGATTTCCTTTAAATCGTTTGCTCCTTACCTTAAACTTAAGCCCTCTGGTCTCAGGCACATCTGGCATGGGGAAAGAGATTCTCACAATCTGCTCTGTCTCTATGCCTCTGATAATTTTGTATGTCTGAATCAGATCCTACTTCAGCTGCCTCTGCTCCAGTGAAAATAGACTCACCCATTCTAGTCTGTCCTCATAACTGAGACTTTGCATCCCAAACAATATCCTGGTGAATTCCCTCTGCACCCTCTCCAGTGCAATCATGTCCTTCCAATAGTGTGGTGACCAGAACTGCACACAGTATTCCAACTGTAGCCTAATCAATGTTTTATAAAGTTGTAACAAGACTGTCCTGCTCTTATATTCTACACCCCAGCTAATGAAGGCAAGAATCCCATTGCCTGTGTCATCACCCCGTTTGCCCGTGCAGGCACCTTCAGGGATCTATGGGCTTGTATACCAAAGTCCCTTTCTCCATCAGCATCCCTAGGGACCAACCATTCATTGTGTCTATGCTTCCCTTATTAAGCCTCCCAAAATGCATCACCTCACACCTATCAGGGTTAAATTCCATCAGCCATTGTTCTACCCAATTTTTCAGCTCATCAATATCAGACTGAGACCATCCTCCTCACAATCAACAATGTAGCCAATGTTTGTGTCATCTACAGGTTTACTCACTATATCTCCGAGATTCACATTCTAATCGTTAATGTGCAAGGAACAGCAAAGGTCCTAGCCTGTGGTATACCATTGGCTGCAGGTTTCCAATTACAAAAGCAAACCTCCACCATAACACTTTGGCTGCTTTCTGTAAGGCAAATTTGGATCCAGGTTGTCAACTTGCCTTGGATCCCATGGGCTGTTAAGTTTTGGACCAGCTTTCCACACACGAACCTTGTCAAAGTCCATGTAAACCACATCAAGTGCATTTGACTCTTCAAATTTAGTTACCTATTCAAAATACTCAATTAAATCAGTTGGCATTCTAATAGGTCCATGCTGACTATCTCTGATCAATTGTTGCCTTTCCAAGTCATGATTTATCCTTCAGAATTTTTCCAATAAATTTCCCTACCATCGACATCAGAGTAATTTGTAATGATCTCACCTATCCCCGATACACTTCTTGAACAAGCATTAGCTATCCTCCAGTCATCTAGTACTTTACCTGTTGCCGGTGAAGAATTAAATATCTCCACCAGGACCCCAGCAATATCCTCCCTTGCCTCATGCAGCAGCCAAGGATACATCTCATCAGGCCTTGGAGGTTTATACACCGTAATCCTAAAATATCTAATACCTCCTCCTTATTAATCTAGAACCTCTAGAACCTCACCATCCCAAATGAAATCCCCAGCAACAATAGCTTTCTCCTCTGTGATTACAAATGAGAAATATTCATTTAAGAACTCATCCACATCCACTGGCTCCATGTACAGATTGTTTCTTTGGTCTCCGATGAGTCCCATTCTTACCCTGGTACTCGGAAGAACCTAAAAAATGCCTTGGGGTTTTCCTTAATCCTATCTGCTAAAGATATTTCTTTTCCCTGTTTGCCCTCCTAATCTATTTTTCAAGCAACCTCCTACACTCTTCATACCTTTGGAGGACCTCCCCTTTTTTTTTAATATGCTGCAGCTGACATAATCTTCCTTCTTTTGCTTTATCAAACTCCCAAAATTCCTTTACATCCAGAGTTCCCTGAACTTTCTGCCCTTGCCCTTCACTCTTCGAGGAATATGTTGATCCTGAATTCTCTCGATACTAGATTTAAAAATACTACCTTTCCGACATCACTCAGATCTTGCTGCTTGCCTCTTTCAGCTTCTCCACTCTAAGGTGAGTCAAATACAAGACTCACTTCTAGTTATCCATCCAACTGATGTTGGAATAGGAAACAAAATGGGGTGGGATGGGGTGAGTTTGTATATAACTCCTGTTTCAGTCAAGTGAAATTACAATGCTACATCAGGTGAGCTTCAAACTTCAAACCCACCATAGAAACCCCACAACAAAACAAAGGGTGGCAGAAAATCAGTGTTTCAAGTTTCTACCTTAATTTATTCAGCAATCCAGCTGTTTATTGCACCAGTCTTGACAGCAGGCTTTTGTTGATAAAATAGAAACACTGCCTTTCCCCCAAAGACAATCCAATAACTCACGGGCAGCAGATTGGAGAAACATTCAGAACCATAACAACAGCGGGGAATGGAAAGGGCATGCATCGATTGGCACACCAGGATAACACAGCTGCTTACAGTGAGAAAGAAATGGTCTAAAAGTTTTCATTTTAATAAAGTATAAAGGCAAGTAAATGCCCACTGTACCAACAGGAAAGATGTTGTAAGCAACGTTTCTAGCCGGAAGAATGGAACTAGTGACATCAAGAATGGCAAACAGTAAAGGTACATCATAAATGTACCTGGTTGTTGGGGGAGGAGCTGTCTGTGAACGTTCAGGCGAGACGGAGGGAGGGAGGCCTATGGTGGCTGCAGGTTCGAAAGGAACATGAGCCATAATACTGGCCTAAATATTTTTGAACTTTTAAATCGATAGCTGAGGACCATTCAATGATACGTTTGTGCTCTTTTGGAGAGAATGTTTACCTTTTCATAGAAAACATTTTAATTCATTCATTGCTGGTTGGGCCAGCACTTACTGCCCATTCCTACCTGTCCTTGAGAAGTCAGTGATGAGCTGCAGCTGATGTGCTACATGTAAACCCACAATGCTGTTAGAGTTAGAGTTAGAGATGTACAGCACGGAAACAGACCCTTCGGTCCAACTTGTCTATGCCGACTGGATACCCCAACCTAATCTAGGCCCATTTGCCAGGATATTTCCCCATATCCCTCTAAACCCTTCATATTCATGTATCCATCCAGATGCCTTTAAAAAGTTAAAATTGTACAGCCTCTATCACTTCCTCTGGCAGCTCATTCCATACACACACACACTGTTCTTTACATGAAAGACTTATACCACATGATTACAGCAGTTCAAGAAGCTGCCTCACAACCACCGTTTCAAGGACAATCATACAAGTGCAATAAATGCTGGCTTAGTCAACAACATTAAAACATTACGTCAATGAAGTAAAAAGAAACCTCATAACATTTCAAAGTACTTTACAGATATTCTTTTTTCTGAAATGTGGTCACTTTTGTAATGTCAGCAATGCAACAGCCAATTTACACACAGTGATGTCACACAAACAGCAATGAAATAAATATAACCTAATCAGTTGATTTGTTGGTTATGGGATAAATATTAGCCAGGACAGGGGACAGAACGCCCCTGTTCTTCTATGAAATAGTGCCATAGAATTTGTTACGTTCAGTTGTGAAGGGAGACAAAGCTCTAGTTTAACCTTTCAGATAAAAGATGGCATGTCCCTCAATGCACACTGGAATATAAACTTACGATTTGTTTTAGAGAGCGAATTCCAGCATTTTGACCCAGCAACACTAAAGGAACAGCAATATATTTCTGAGTCAGGATGGTGAGAGCTTTGGAGGGGAACTTGCAGCTGGGGTGTTCCCACGTCCCTGCCTTTTAATAATTAGTTCTTTTAATAATTAGTGCATATCTTCTGGATGTTCAATCTCTCCTTTTGAGAAAAGTTCATAGAGGTCTTAGCTTTTTTTCCAATTAGCTTCCCATGGGGAGACAGGAAGGGAATGGAGAAAATTATTGGAAGGAACTGGGTGAGTTGGGCGTGGTAGGAAAAGAGAGGGAAAGAGAATAGAGAACAAAGAGTAATGGGGAGAAAAAAAAACAGAGCGTGGCTGGACAAAGGAAAGGCAGAGAGAGAGAGCTCTGAAATAAAGAAGAACACAAGCAGATGAAGAATAAATAAAGAGTGTGGAGATAGAAGTGACTAGGAAGACTGCTTGAGGGAGGATGTGTGCAGTTAGCCAAATCTGGCTTCAGCAGAAGAAGGGGATCGCTGTGCATCAGAGAGGTTTTCCAGTATCCACCTTTGTCCTTGGTATGGGAATGTTTTTGGATGAATGGTGAGATTACTGCATCGAACAGCATAAGGGAATATTATTAGGAGATGTCGTGTGATGATATATTTGCCTCCATCTTAAAAAGGAGGGAGGGAGGGGGAAAACCAGAATTAATGACCTATAACCTAACAACAATAGTAAGGAAAATTATGGAGTTTATTGTGAAGAATGTTATAACAGAACACTTAGAAAATACCAATGGGATTATACAAAGTCACCACAGATTTCTGAAAGGGAAACCTTGTTTGACAAACTTGCTTGAGTACTTTTGAGGGCATAACCATTAGCATCGAAAAGAGAGGAACAGTGGATATGGTGCCTTTGGATACTCAGAAGGGTTTTGATAATGTCCCTCAGAGAAGGTTATTGTGCTAAATCAAAGCACACGGGAATAATGCGAGATACTGGCCTGGACTAAGAACTGATTAGTGAGCAGTGAGTAGGAATACATGAATAATTTTCAGAGTGAAAGTTGGTGACAGTGGGGTATTGTGGGGATCTGTGCTTGGGTCCCAACCATTCACAAAATTAATCTGAAGTTGTCCACTTTGTATATATTAATGTTCAAAGGAACCAGGGTGTCCTTGTACATTCATCATTGAAAGCAAGAGTGTAGGTCCCGCAAATGGTTAGGAAGGCAAATGATATGTTGGCTTTCATTTAAGAGGAATTGAGTACAGGAGCAAGGAAGTCTTACTGCAGCTGTACAGGGCCTTAGTGAAACTGCACTGGAGCAGTTTTGGTCTCCTTACCTAAGGAAAGATATACTTAGCAAAGGGAGTGTCCAGTGAAGGTTCAGTAGACAGATTCCGGAGATGTCAGGTTTGTCATGTAAGGGGAAACTGCATCAATTGGACTTGCATTCAATGCAGTATGCCCTTGACCAGGGGTTTCCAGAATAAGGGACACTGTCAGGTGAACTAGAGGGATTCTCCACCTATAAGGCTGAGGAGGCAAAGTCACTGGATATATTTAGGCATAAATAAATACATTTCTAGGAGAGTTGAGTTTCTTGGCTCCCTCTTCCCCTTTCCTTCACAGGATGGTCCTTGAGGGCCTCCTGCTTCTTTTCATGCTCTGTGGAAAAAGGCTCTTTCTCTACCTGCCCTACTAATTCTCCCAGCACTGTTTCTGTCATTTGGGAACTCCTTGTTCTCTCAGTCCAGGTAGTGTTAACTTTGTAATAATGTACATTACAGCTACCGTTTAAGAAGCAGACTACTTTCGAGAAGAACATGCTGACTATCCCACACTTTGGGCAAACAAACCAGTCAGTAGCCTCTGAGATCCTCAGGTTGGAGAGGTGGATCTGCTCAGGCTAACACCACAACATTGCAGTCATGTCGGTGAGGAGGGGACAAGAACATCTTATGGAATCCAACTCAATAGGCATGGATGAAGGCTGGCAATGATTGTGATCCTTACTCCCAAAACCAGGAGCAACTGAAATGTTTTACCATTAAGTCCTTTTTAAACCATAATACATAACAATAGACAATAGGTGCAGGAGTAGGCCATTCTGCCCTTTGAGCCTACACCACCATTCAATATGATCATGGCTGATCATCCTTTATCAGTATCCTGTTCCTGCATAACCCTTGTTTCCACTATCCCTTGAGAGCTCTATCCAACTCTTTCTTAAATGAATCCAGAGACTGGGCCTCCACTGCCCTCTGGGCAGAGCATTCCACACAGCCACCACTCTCTGGGTGAAAAAGTTTCTCCTCATCTCTGTCCTAAGTAGTCTACCGTGTATTTTTAAGCTGTGTCCTCTGGTTCGGCACTCACCCATCAGCGGAAACATGTTTCCTGCCTCCAGACTGTCCAATCCTTTAAAAATTTTATATGTCTCAATCAGATCCCCTCTCAGTCTTCTAAACTCAAGGGTATACAAGCCCAGTCGCTCCAGTCTTTCAGCGTAAGGTAGTCCCGCCATTCCAGGAATTGACCTCGTGAACCTACGCTGCACTCCCTCAAATTTGGAGACCAGAACTGCACACAATACTCCAGGTGTGTCTCACCAGGGCCCAGTACAGCTGCAGAAGAACCTCTTTGCTTTTTTCTCAATCCCTCTTGTTATGAAGGCCAGCAGGCTATTAGCCTTCTTCACTACCTGCTGTACCTGCATGCTTACCTTCATTGACTGGTGTACAAGAACACCCAGATCTCTTTGTACTGTCCCTTTACCTAAATTGATTCCATTGAGGTAGTAATCTGTCTTCCTGTTCCTGCCACCATTATCCACATTAAACTGCATCTGCCATGCATCGGACCACTCACATAACCTGTCCAGGTCACCCTGTAATCTCCTAACATCCTCCTCACATTTCACCCTGCCACCCAGCTTAGTATCATCAGCAAATTTGCTAATGTTATTACTAATACCACCTTCTATATCATTAATGTTTATTGTAAAAAGCTGCGGTCCCAGCACTGATCCCTGCGGTATCCCACTGGTCACTGCCTGCCATTCCAAAATGGAGCTGTTTATCATTACTTTTTGTTTCCTGTCAGCCAACCAACTTTCAATCCAAGTTAGTACTTTGCCCCCAATACCATGCACCCTAATTTTGCTCACTAACCTCCTATGTGGGACTTTATCAAAAGCTTTCTGAAAGTCCAGGTACACTACATCTACTGGTTCTCCCTCGTCCATTTTCAGAGTTACATCCTCAAAATATTCCAGAAGATTAGTCAATCATGATTTCTTCTTCATAAATCCATGCTGACTCTGACCTATCCTGTTACTACTATCCAGATGTGTCGTAATTTCATCCTTTATAATAGACTCCAGCATCTTTCCCACCACTGAAGTCAGACTAACTGGTCTATAATTTCATGCTTTCTTTCTCCCACCTTTCTTAAAAAGTGGTACAACATTAGCCACCCTCCAATCTGCAGGAACTGATCCCAAATCTATCTCACTCTGGAAAATAATCACCAACGCATCCACGATTTCTCGAGCCGCCTCCTTCAGTACCCTGGGATATAGACCATCAGGCCCCGGAGACTTATCAACCTTCAGACCTAACAGTCTCTCCAACACCAATTCCTGGCAAATATAAATTCCCTTAAGTTCAGGTCCTTCAGCCACTGTTACCTCAGGGAGATTGCTTGTGTCTTCCCCAGTGAACACAGATCTGAAGTACCAATTCAATTCTTCTGCATTTCTTTGCTCCCGTAATATATTCCCCTGTTTCTGTCTTCAAGGGCCCAATTTTAGTCTTAACCTTTTTTTGCCTTTCACATACCTAAAAAAGCTTTTACTATCCTCCTTTATATTTTTGGCCAGTTTACCTTCGTGCCTCATTTTTTTCTCTGCGTATTTCCTTCTTAGCAATCTTCTGTTGTTCTTTAAAAGCTTCCCAGTCCTCCATTTTCCCACTTATCTTTGCTATGTTATACTTTTTCTCTTTTAACTTTATATGTTTCTTATCTTCCCTCGTCAGCCACGGCCACCCATGCCTCCTCCTAGGATCTTTCTTCCTTTTTGGAATGAACTGATCCTGCATCTTCTGCACTATACACAGAAATATCTGCCATTGTTCCTCCACTGTCATCCCTGCTAAGGTATTGCACCATTGAACCTTGGCCAGCTCCTCCCTCATAGCTCCATAGTTCCCTTTATTCAACAGAAATATTGTCACTTCCGATTGTACCATCTCCCTGTCAAATTGCAGATTGAAGCTTATTGTTTCATTGTCACTACTTCCCAATGGCTCCTTCACTTCGAGGTCCCTGATCAATTCTGGTTCGTTGCACAATACCAGATCCAGAATTGCCTTCTCCCTGGTAGGCTCCTGCACCAGCTGTTCTAAGAATCCATCTCGGAGGCACTCCACAAAGTCTCTTTCTTGAAGTCCAATACCATCCTGATTCTCCAAGTTTTCCTGCATGTTGAAATTCCCCATAACAACTGTAGTAACATCTTTGCGACAGACCAATTTCAGCTCCTTATTCAACTTACATCCGACATCCAGACTGCTGTTTGGGGGCCTGTAGTTAACTCCCAAGAGAGTCTTTTTACCCTTAGAATTTCTCAGCTCTATCCATACTGACTCTACATCCCCTGATTCTAGGCCCCCCCGCATAAGGGACTGAATATCCTCCCTTACCAACAAGGCCACCCCACCACCTCTGCCCGTCAGTCTGTCCTTATGATAGCACGTGTAGCCTTGAATATTCATTTCCCAGGCCCTGTCCACTTGAAGCCACGTCTCAGTTATCCCCAAAATATCGTATCTGCCAATTTCCAAAAGAGCCTCAAGCTCATCCATCTTATTTCTAATGCTTCGTGCATTCATATATAGTATTTTTAATTTGTTACTGCTCTCACCCTTCCCAACAACTCCTATTTCACTCAACCTTACAGCATGATCCTAACATTACAGATCTATACCACTTCATTCCCAGTTCCCCAGGAGTCCATATATGATAGAACTCTGTGTCACCCTGACTTACCATTCCTTAGAGAATGCAATAAAGTTGGTCAAATATGTCATCCTTTAATTGCATTTTCAGGTTTTAGATATTCTTTTTTCTTTCATCTATTAATTAGAATTTAATGGTGGACCAATGGTAGGGAAAAGGGAAAGCAAGGTTATAATTTAAACAGCATTGTATCACTACACCTCTGCTATTTCTTTCCGAACTTAAATTGTACAGATGTGATCCATCTGAACCAAGAACTTATACTATCCAAGTATTGATCTCCCCTCAGTCACTTCCTATCTTAAACGTATCTGGTTTGCTCACTTACTCTTTTCAACATCATGCCTGACATATCAATTGGTTTTTCTGGCAAACAGTAAGATTATTAACATTTTGCTGTCATTTCCCATACATATCCTTTTGGGGGAATTATTCTTCATCTCTAGAAACTTCTTGAGCTTTACTGGACCATTTTCACCCCTCACTTTCAACTTGGCAGAGAAAAGGGTCATTTCTGATGAGGAAGTGGTTCCCCTGTTGATACCCTACAAACCAGTAATGTAGTTCTAGAGAATGAATGATTGCAGTTCCATTGGAGAGACTGGAGGAGATGAGCTGTTCACCCTTGAGCAGTGAAAGTAAAAAGTAGATTTGAAATAGATGTTTAAAATTACAAAATGCTTCGTTAGGGTAAGTAAAGATGATTGATTTCCAATGGTTGAAGGGTTGATAGACAAAGGGCATAGCTTTGAAGTGATTGACAAAAGAACCGGAGACAGCATGAAGTATTTGTTTATGTGGAACAAGCAGCTGGAATTCAGAATCCACTGTCTGATATAGTGCTGTGCAAAAGGCCAATAGGGCCTTTCAAAGGGAATTACTTATCATCTTCCAACTACCTTTTTAAATTTCCCAGGCTATTTTGAGCAATGGAATATTCAGTAATATCAATTGCAAGCCTTGCTTTTCTGTATCAGCTTGGCAGATTTTAGGATGGATTTCACTGAAAAATTGTATCAACTATTGAAAACCCCTGTCCACGAGGTGCCGTAGCTTTCATTTATCTTCTCACTAACAAATATCCAGGATCCAAACATTCGTTCCAAGAGCGATGTCATGTTACTGTATTTCCCCGATATAGTTTACTACATATGCCACTCAAAGTGCAGTCTGCTCTACCGTGATGACACCTGGCAACGATGAAGTGATCACTTTGCTGAACGACTGATTTTGAGCATGGCTTTGCACTTCCTGCGCATCACAACTTTGGCCCCAACTCAAACTCTCTCCAACCTCTGTCCTCCCTCACTGTCTCAGTACTAATTCAGTGTGATTTTTTTTCAAAAAACTGCAAGCCCCAAGTTCAGTCAACAAATCTTCTCCAGACCAACATACATTCAAGCGGGCAAAACCATCCCTCTCTACAACTCCTATTGCTCTGCTTTGATAATGTCACAAAGGAATATCCTCTCGCAAATTGCCTTTCATGAATGTTCACAAGTTGTTAATCTATACAGCAATCTTTTTGCTGCTGAATTTCATACCTTGTGTTATACCAATCTTCACTGGTGATTTATATTTATGTCAATGCACAATTCTATTACACACCTACTCCTGTATTCTCAATTTCCTGTATTATTCTTTTTGTGGTTAAGTAATAAAATTTCTTTATAAATCCCAATACCTAATCTGTGGCCTGTCACCTCACATTTATGATCTATAACAAAAATGTGCATTAATGCTTATTCCTATGACAGTCCACAAAGCTGGCACATTGATTGCATCCAAAAATCTCCTGTCTGTATTCCCAAATGGCATCTGTACTCAACTCTGATTCGCTGAGCAGCAACCTAGTTATAAGATTAAGGCCTAAAACCTTCCACTCTAATATAGTTTTTTTTGGAAGTGGTGGGGGTGGAGATGGGTGAACTGCTGCAATCAAATCGTGTCTGGACTGTGGTGAAGTCTGTCTGCAGAAACAGCTGCCACTCAATAAGTCGATACTTGGAAAAACAACATCAGCTAGTATTCGCTTCTAATGGTATAAAAGCTTGGTTCCATTCATCCCATTGTGCAGGTTGCAGCTAGGGAAAAGGGAACATTTGAAATCAGTGCATTTAAGGCATGACACAATTTTCTTTTAATTCAGTCGCAGGTTGTGGGCATTGCTGATAAAGCAAGCATATATTGCCTATTCCTACCATAATGAACACTCAGACCATTTCAGGAAATAGTTAAGAACATTGTAGGTCTGGCGTCAAATATAGGTCTGATTGGAAAAGGGCAGAGATATCCCTGCAAAGATATCCCCCAATAACATATATGAACTAGATATGTTCTCAGGACAATCTGTTGGTTACCGGCATTATTTGTTGATGATTGTTTGATTAAGAAGCTACATTTAAATGTCACAATTGCACTGCCTCCAAACTCATGCCTTTGGATCATTATCCAGGCCTCAGGATTACCAGTCACACGATACAATACACACTATGTACTGTACTCCTACTCCTGGGCGGCATGGTGGCACAGTGGTTAGCACTGCTGTCTCACAGCACCAGAGACCGGGGTTCAATTCCCGCCTCAGGCAACTGTCTATGTGGAGTTTGCACATTCTCGCCGTGTCTGCGTGGGTTTCCTCCAGGTGCTCTGGTTTCTTCCCACGTCCAAAAATGTGCAGGTTAGGTGAATTGACCATGCAAAATTGCCCATAGTGTTAGGTGAAGGGGTAAATGTAGGGGAATGGGTGTGGGTGGCTTGCTCTTCGGAGGGTCGGTGTGGACTTGTTGGGCCGAAGGGCCTGTTTCCACGCTGTAAGTAATCTAATCAGAGACTGCAGCATTGGTAACCATGCACAGGCTTGGAGTTTTGTTTCCGGGCAGGAATGCCAAGTCAGCAAACACCACCTGGCAAAACTTAGCATTGTAGTTGACATATTTGTTCCAGAATGGCAGTGCTCCCAAGGAGTTGGGCCAGACACCCCTGAAAGAATTGAGGATACTGGCTGTGGATGTAGGCTTCGTGGAAGGTATTGACATGATACTGAAGATTTTTTTTAAAAAGAGACTACAACATTGACAGATTTCTAGCTCTTACCTCCTCCCTGCCCCATGCAGCCTGTCAAAAGGTATACCCACATCCCCATGACCTATTCCAAGCCAACTCATCTCCTCCTGCTCACTCCATTGCCCTGGACACACAACTCTAAGTCCTTTATAGTCCCTATGTCGTTATGCTCCTTTGCCTAATCCACCAATGGCCTTTATAGCAAAGCTCTTCTTTATAGTAAAAATCCAACCTATGGTGTTTCAGTACCAACACAAAGCTGAAATTCACGTTCTGTCTCTGCATGGACTTTGATTTGCATTCTTATTATTGGAGCTGGCATTTAAACAAACGTGGAGTATTATCCATTTAATGTCAGTTTGATCAGGCTTAACAAGAAATTTCCCTGCAACTGAGGCAATGTCAGGGAGATTGATTTCACCATGTCCTCTTCCAGAGAAACCCACTCGATATACAACCTTCAGACCTGCACTTATTTCACTGGGTGCTTCAGTGTCCACTTGTGAACAAGCCCAATTATAGAAGGTCTAATTACCATACTAAATTATTACGAAACTTTGGAAGAGACCAATTTTCCAAATCATGTGATAAAACTTTTCAGTACTATACTAGACAAATGACAACTTTGTGATGATAAGTTCAGCAATGTTGAATCTTGGCAGTGACTCTCCATATTTCAATTCTAGTTGGTCACTGTCTTTCATTGGACTTTTCTTCCACACCACTGCAATCTGAAAGGTATGGACGGCATTACTGCTAACTCCAACCAGCCATCCTTATAAATTCCTTCCTTTTGAAAGGTACTGTGCATTGGTAAGGATTGGAGGAATGAAACACAACAGATTCTTCTTTATTCAGTGTTCATCGTGTATTTAATGCCACACTGCCCCCAAATGATGAAACATTGTGAGATTGCAGAAGAGAATATTATCTGTGAAAGCACTTGTCATGAATCCTGGAGCAACTACCAATGGAAAAGAACATGCTCATTATTTTTGTCCTTGCTTCTCAGCGAGATCTAAACCCGCATCTTATTTTGTACATAAACTTCCCTTAAATTGCTGGCAATCTTCCATTCCTATCATTTTGAAATCACATTTAAACTAAAAGGGTGAAAGCTGAAGAGATAGGAATTCCAGAGCTCAGGAGTAAGGCAGCTGAAATCACAGGGCTAATGGTAGAGCAATTAAAATCAGCACTGATTATCAACTATATAATGTTTATTATAGATCAGAGTACATTTTAATTCATTGGCAAAATCACAACTTTAGCAATTCTTTTTTTCTTTCATGGGATGTGGTTTTCACTTGCATTTGTTGTCTATCTCTAACTGGTCTTGTTCCAAGTGGCTCCCCAGGGCATTGAAAAAGACAGTTAAGAGTCAACACATTGCTGTCGGTCTGTAGTCACGTGTAGGCCACAAAACGTAAGGACAGCCTATTTCCCACCCTCATTCATAAGCAAGTGGAACTGAATGGCACTAAATGACTTTCATGATCACCATAACAGGGACTAGCTTTTAATTCCACATTTACTGATTGAATTTAAATTCTACCACATTGAGATCTTGTTATGTTCTGAGCAACCCAATATTGCATCATGGACGGGGTGTGGTGGGTGTAAGGTATTTGAATATGCAAAGGGCCCAATGCTTGTTTCTGTTTCATGACCGTGAATCATAATCAAGCTTGGACTCCAACCTGTGATTTTTATGGGAACAATAGATATAGCCATAAAGACCATGAATTTAAATTCAGTGGCTATCTAGAGAAAGAGACCCTGGAACATCATGCCTGATGGGTATCAAGGAAACTTGAAGAGATGGCCTTCAAGTGAGAAATGAGCTGCCAACTGAATTCTAATCTCCTGGGGATTATCGTGAACAGTAGATATGATAGAAAAAAAGCCAACACCTTTGAACGAGGCATGTTATATGTTGACCCTATTAGGAATGCAAAGACTGCTACCTTTTCTCCTATCTGCAGTCATTTAGTCCATATGAATCCTCTTTAAAAAATACATTAGAATTCAAGTTTCACTTGTCCGTAGGTGATTTGGGTTGATGATCTCTGGTCGTAGAACTGAAAGAAGTATTTCAATACCTTAAAGTTGTTTGAACATCCTTGCCTATCACAATGAAATATCAAGTTGTTCAGAATGTAACCAGGTCTATATGCAACCAAACTCTATCAGGTTCACTTCAAGCCATGACTGTCATGTTAAGTGACAAACCTTAACAGAATTCGGAGCCAGTTACAAACAAAGCATTTTTCCCCCATATTTCACCTTTGGAGTGCTACCAACCATTGTTCTCCCAAAGTCCCACTGTCAAACAGTAAGGGATTTCGAACCAATATGAAATCTCTTGGATTATAGGTCTGATGTAAAGCGAACACTGTAAGTATAAGCAATAACTTTCAATTATTATTGTTATGAAATGCCAGTTCAAACATGGTTTGTGTGTGCTAGTGAAAGAAGGTGTGTTAGTGTACAAGCCTTCTTTCATATGTCAGTGTGCTCTGAAGGTCACAATCAATGAACCTCCATTAAACACCTCAGTGTTGAAGGTATAGGACTCTCTTGCTCTGAGTATGAGAAGCCAGAAAGACAATCAAAAGAAAATAGGACAAGATAATTTTTACAAAGCAGCAAAACTAAGAATCCCAAAATTGACTTTTGAATTATTAACATTCTGCAATCTAGTCATCATGAATAACACATAGAAACCAACACCTATATTTTTTCACTTTTATCATTGTGTATCTGTGGTGTGTGTGTGTCTGTGGTGTGCATTTGTGTGTGTGTCTGTATCTCTGCGTGTGTGTACATGTGTGGTGAGTGTTATTGCTTCTTTTGTTTAGTACCTAAAAGTTAATTCTTCTCTTCATTCAAGGAAGTCTGGCTTCATTTAAAACAAATTCATTTGGTCTAAGAGAGAGGCATTCATAAGGGATGGCATCCTTGTTGTAACCAACCTAGGGGTGGGTGAATAAAGGGGGACCAGGTCACCCCTCCTCCCTCAGGACCTTAAAAATATGGGGTATCCTGTCTGGCAGTGAAATAACTTGGGGTCTGATTGTAACACCAGTGCTCAGGGGTGGCAGGTTAGTTTTGAAATCACAATTGGACGATGGCACATTACCTGTTCATAATGTGTCTTCATCCCTGCTGGGGGATTATAAGGCTTCTTAGTGCCTGAAATACAGGTCATAGAGCCATACAGGAAGGAAACAGTCCCTTTGGTCCAACATGTCCATGCCAATCAGGTGTCCCAAACTAACCTCATCCCACTTGCCTGTGTTTGGCCCATATCCATCTAAAGGTTTCTTATTTATGTACCTATCCAAATTAAAAAGGTTGCAACTGTACCTGTACTTACCACTTCCGCTGGCAGTTCATTCCACATATGAACCATCCTCTGTGTGAAAAAGTTGCTCCTTAGGTCCCTTTTAAATCTTTTCCCCTCACCGCAAAAATAACCCCCTAGTTTTGAACTCTGCCGCCCTAGGGAAAAGACTTTTGCTATTTACCTTACCTATACCCCTCATGATTTTATAAACCTCTATAAGGTCACCCCTTGATCTCTGATGCTCCAGTGAAAAACATTTATGTGCTATAAAGTTTGAGTTCTAATTCTAAAGCTCTCCACTTTTACTTTGCTACCAATCCCTTGGAAAATCGCTACAATCTCCGGATGCAAACGTTATTCCTTGTTATTGTCATTCAAGTTATGAGGAGGCATGCACAAGCTGAAGGACTTATACTTCTAACAAAATAAAATGACACCGTGCCTCCCCTTCAAAATCAGTAAGGAATAAACATTGGAGTCTGTGAGCAAACATCAGCTGACAGTGCAGGGCACCTGAGTGATCCACATTAACAAATATTTACCACCTGAGCAGGGGTCAGAATGATCTTGAAAATGAAAATCATTCCAGTTATGAAATGTATACCCTCAGCCTGGATTCTGGGTTTTGTGCCATTAACTGTGGCATCATAATGTAGAGACATTCAGATTGAAACACTGAATATTTTTCATCTCCTTAACTTGCCTCCATTATGCTCAAGGTTGATCGAACAGTCAATAGGTTGTTTCAGTTACAGCTTTTTCAGTGTCATATTAATTATTCAATGTGAATGCGCCAAAGTTTTCAAACACTGCACAATGAATAAAGTAACATTAGTTGGGAGGGATCCCTTGTGATTTAATAAAAAAGGGACACTTGGTGTTAAAAGTCAACTTTCTCCTCCATGCAGTACAAAGATGTCGCTCAAAAAAGTAAACAATGGATTTTCTTTGTAATTGAGCCATAAAACCAAACAAACATTTAAAAAACTGAACTTGATTTTAATATCAGCTTTGAATTCTCACAACAAAGTTGTGCCAATTGCAGTTCCAAAAAGTGAATACCTTCAAGTCATAGGAGTCCATACATTCAAGACCCATTCAGTCCAATAACTCAACATAAACTCACGTGGAGGTAACAAACATCACAACAACAAAAGAACAGCAGAATCGAGGCATAAAGTTAATTACTTAACCCTTTCCTATACATATAAGTATACTTACACATTGTGATGACCACGGACAAAACCCAAGATAACCTTGGACATATCAAGCTTTTGATTTCCAACATATTTTTATTTAAAAGGAACACTGATGCAACCAAAATAACTGCAGATGTAATCTACGGTTGTCAGAAGAGAGAGAGGGAGAGACTCTGGAATGTCTCACTTACAGATGCCAACGAAGCTTCAAAAGGGAGAAATCCATTACAAACTGTACTTTAATCCCTTGCAAACATCTGATACTGTGAACACGACGGTTAAAAAAAAGATAGCAGTCTGAAGGAGAGGCATTTGCTTTACCCCTTTCAAAAATACACAGGAAAGGGTTAAAAGCACCCTGAGCTGTGTGGGTTACTGACAAAATGCCCTCACGAGTGGCCTATTGTACTGTGGAGGTCACAATGTTGAGAAGAGCCATTAAACATTCCTGCTGCTCAGGGTAAAAAAAATACTCTTGCACTCTGAGTGCTGCCCACTGTCACACTGAAAGGAATCAAGACAAAAGGATTTCAATCAACCTGCAAAATTGAAATTTTGAGATCGACTGTTCAACTACCAAAATTAATACTGCTTGTAATATCCACTGTAACAGCTGCCCTTCCATCTTCTCTTCACAAATCCATATATGTTTTACTCTTTATTGGACTCACTTTATGAGTCTAAGCTCTGTATATGTACTGCAGTATTGTTTCTTTTGCATTTAGTAATTAACAAGCTCAGTCTTTTTGTGAACTCAAAAAAGCTGGGGAGGTGATTTCAGAGCCTTTGGCTTTGATCGTTATGTCGTCATTTTCTTCAGGAATAGCGCCAGAAGACTGGAGGATAGCAAATGTTGTCCCTTTGTTCAAGAAGGGAAGTAGAGACAACTCTGGTAGTTATAGACCAGTGAGTTTTACTTCGTTTATAGGTAAAATCTTTGAAAAGTTTATAAGAGGTAGAATTTATAATCAGCGAGAGAGGAAAAAGTTAATTAGGGATAGTCAACACGGTTTTGTGAAGTGTAGGTCATGCTTCACAAACCTTATTGAGTTCTTTGAGATGGTGACCAAACAGGTGGATGAGGGTAAAGTGGTTGATGTGGTGTATATGGATTTCAGTAAGGCGTTTGATAAGGTACCCCACGGTAGGCTATTGCACAAAATACGGAGACAAGGGATTGAGGGTGATTTAGTGGTTTGGATCAGACATTGGCTAGCTGAAAGAAGACAGGGTGGTGGTTGATGGGAAATGTTCATCTTGGAGTTCAGTTATTAGTGGTATATCTCAAAGATCTGTTTTGGAGCCACTGCTGTTTGTCATTTTTATAAATGACCTGGATGAGGGCGTAGAAGAATGGGTTAGTAAATTCGCGGATGACACAAAGATTGATGGCATTGTGGATGATGCGGAAGGATGTTGCAGGTTACAGAGGGATACGGATAAGCTGCAGAGCTGGGCTGAGAGGTGGCAAATGGAGTTTAATGATTCACTTTGGAAGGGGCAACAGGAATAAAGAGTACTGCACTAATGGTAAGATTCTTGGTAGTATAGATGAGTTGAGAGATCTCAATGTCCATGTACATAAATCCCTAAAAGTTACTACCTGGGTTGGTCGGGTTGTTAAGAAGGCATATAGTTTTAATTGGTAGAGGGATTGAGTTTTGGAACCGTGAGGTCACGCTGCAGCTGTACAAAAATCTGGTGTGACTGCACTTGGAGAATTGCAGACAGTTCTGGTCACCGCATTATAGGAAGGATGTGGAAGCTTTGGAAAGGGTTCAGAGGAGATTTACCAGGATGTTGCCTGGTATGGAAGGAAGGTCTTATGAGAAAAGGCTGAGGGACTTGAGGCCGTTTTCGTTAGAGAGAAGGTGGTTGAGAGGTGACTTAATTGAGACAGAAAAGATAATCAGAGGGTTAGATAGGGTGGACGGGGGAGCCTTCTTCCTCAGATGGTGGTGACTAGCAGGAGGGGACATAGCTTTAAATTGAGGGATGACAGATATAGGACTCATATCAGAGGTAGTTTCTTTACTCAGAGAATAGTAGGGGCATGGAACACCCTGCCTGCAACAGTTGTACACTTGGCAACTTTTAAGAGCATTTAATTGGTCATTGGATAAACATATGATGAAAATTGAACAGTGTAGAATAGAAGGGCTTCAGATTAATTCCACAGGTTGGAGCAATATCGAGGGCCGAAGGGCCTGTACTATGCTGTAATGTTCTAGGTTCTAATACCTAGATAAATTGGTCTGGGAGAAAGATATCCGCAAGGAGATCCTTTGCAAATTAACCTTGTTGCCAGTAACCAAAGAGTCAGGTGAATAAAGAAGTGGAGCTGGTTTATCCCTTCTCACCTGGGAGCTGGACAATTTGTCTGGATCTGTAACAACTCAGGGAACCTCACCTAGGGGTAGTAACAAAATAGACATGCACTTAACACAAACCATCAAGGAATTGCCCAAACACTTTTTTTTAAAATCCAAATTAGCGTGGATTTTTATCTATTCTATTGGGTCTTCCAGGAGGCCACACTATTTTGGATGGAGTGAACGTTGTGTATTTTGTGACACATTTTGTATTGTGAATGTCCCAATTGTGAGAGACAGGCCGAATGAACCAAAGATCTTGAGCTATTCATCATCACAACGAACACACTTGCACTGTAACTGTCAGCATATTGTTAAGCATCTAACCAGGACTGAAAATCCACAAAGTTCCATCTGCAATAAAATTTTTAATTTTACAAAGTGCTGTGACAAAGATTTAAAAAAACAACTCAAATGAAAGAAGCTAACTAATAGCAGAGACAAAGAACCAATCATTAGTACATTTGTACAGATTTCACTTGTGAGGAACCTTGATTTAACCTACAGTGGCACATTAAGAAATATAAACTGGAGTAGGACGTTGCTTCTCCCCAGGCCTTGCTAGTAAAAATGACCAGCTGATGCACCAATGATGGAGGGAAAATTACTCAAAACATTTCACGGAATACTGTTGGAATTACAATGGTGCACTCAACTCAAGCTGCATCTTTCAATAGTATCCTACACAGGACAGCAGATATCTAGCCATTTGAAAAGGAAATTAGGTCAGGATTTTCTATTTTGTAGGTAAAGTAGGCAGGGTGTGGCAATCTTTCCTGGCAATTTATTCTCCAACCCACCACTAAGGAAGCTTGCTGGATGGACCTTCAATCAGTGTAAGAGGTAATTTCTTGATGAATCTCAGGCCTCGACCTCAGAATCAGAGAATTGCACCTTCTGTGAGGTGCAATGCACTGCTGCAGGCTGGGTCTTCAGGAGGTGGTGCAGCAAGAGATCTTGTGAGCTGGGAGCCATCAGAGCAGTCAGTTGTTTTAAGCAGCTATCAGCTTTGCCCCAAGCCCTGCCCCAAGTGGCCTCAGATTAGGGTAGATGACCACCACCAAACTGACCAATACCCACCCACTCCAAAACTGTTGGACAAATCGCTTTGCTTTCCCAGTTGGGAGAGCTGCCACATGCCTCACCTAACAAAAGCAAGATGCTGTGGTGCTAGAAATCTGAAACAAAAGGAGAAAATGCCGGAGAAACGCAGCAGATCCGACAGTATCTCTGCAGATAGAAACAGAGTTAGCGTTCTGAGTCTGGCATGATTTAAATTCAGAAGGCATGTTGGTTAGCTCAGTTGGCTGGATGGCTATTTTGCAAAGCAGAGTGAAACCAACAGTGGGTTCAATTCCAGCACTGGCTGAGGTTACCATGAAGGGCTTGCCCTTTCAACTCCTCCCCTCACCTGACCCTTAGGTTAAACCACCACCAGTTGTCTCTCCCTATTAAGGCAGCAGCTCTGCAGTAGCAACTTCTGCCTAGCTTTCTAGTCCAGTTAGTCTTTGGTGACCTAATTCTTCAGTATCCTTTACTTGCCTGCCCAGAAGGCAGATTGTCAGGCGGGTGTCAAGCTCAAGCTGTAAAGTGGCAATTGATGGGCTTTAGTTGTCAGCAAGGCAAGGAGCAGGCTGGTTTCTCTCTGGATCAACGCATCCAAATATCGGCCCTTCTCACTACCTCCAGCAAGGGGAAAAGCCATACCCTAAGTCACTATAGAGTAAACCAGAGTGAGATCAGTATCAAAATCCTCAACACTGTCAATCTCATGTCATGCAGGCCTGAGTTATTGGTGTGTAGAGATTCTGTGAATTGATGTCTTAAAGGGCAGTAGTTAAGTGTTTGTCAATGATTTAACCCACAACAGCACTGGGCTGTAAGGATGCTCTTTGGGTCCCAGCGTCCACTGAAGATGGATGGAACTAATTCTGGGACTTGTCATTTTCCAGGTTAAAGGAATAATGGCGGCTGAGGCAACAAACTCAAGGAAGGAAGCATTTCCAAAAATAAAGCTTGTTCTAAAAATAAAATGGTCGAACAATTCCAGTAATGGAAGCAGTTTGCTGCCACTTAAGAGATCCCTCAACCGAGCTGCATGTGTTGTTTAAGGTCAGCTGTGACAATGGGAGAGTTTCAGCAGTTCTCCAGAGACAATTAAAGGGACCACTTTGTAGCAGTAGTCCTCGGGGGCTGCCAGGAAATTGAAATTGTCAGCATGGAGTGAGAGATAGGGGAGATGCTGAAGTGGGTATGAGTTCCAGAAACTGTTGTCAGTTCAAACAGGGCTAACCTAAATCACAAGGTAGTTAATTCACTCTATCATCAGACAAACAGGAAGTGCTCTAGGAAATGAGATTATTTCTCAGATACTACTGAGCTACACAATCTGCTATCGATCATTTCAAATTACTGTCCTCTTTTGGCATTCATTAAATTGTTGTCAGATTGTTTGCATTAACCTTTCTAGCTGCAGTTATACTCTGGGCAGTAAAACCTCAGGTGCCTCATAGCTTCAGAGTCCCTGACTCGGCAATTGTCCCAGTAATTAGCTTTTCTACAGGAACCAGAGAACTGACAGCAACATAACAAGCTAGTAAAAGCAAAGTGAAGCCCCAGATAGTCGCTCAGCACTTTTTCTATCCCACAGGGCCAGATACATGGGAAGGCTAAACACTGGCATTTCTTTAAACTGATCAAAGAAGATGAGTTCAGGCACCAAATAAAATTAACCTGAAAGCAAGGGGGCATCTAGGGAGCTCTTTAAAGAAGCTGGTGTTGACAAGAGCAATAAAATTGAAAGCCACTTCAAAGTGACTTCATGAAGAAATAAAAGTATCAAGCTTTATCTCAGCTTGTAAACAACAATATTTATAGCTAGTGCATTGATAGACCATCTCAGAACAAATGGTTTTACAACTTGCAATTTTCAAAGCCCTGTGGACTATTATACATACTATTTCATGGTCTGTGTGGAATTACCTCAGCAATACACTTGCAAATGTACAGAGTTGAAATTTAAGCTTAAATGCACTCACTGAACCTTCTACAACTCTAAATACAGAATTCAGCATTTTTTGTTTATGCCTAGAAGGGCATGCATTGTCATTTGATTCAGTTGAAGCGGTTTACTCAATTATCATCTCTGCATTCATCACTCCAATTGAAATTGCCTTTATTTTTATTTGTTCACAGCATTTTGAGCATGACAGATTATTCCTGAAATGTCTGGTATGGTAGGAAGATCGTATGAGGAAAGGTTGAGGCACTTGGGGTTGTTTTCATTGGAGAAAAGAAGGTTTAGGGGTGACTTGATAGAGGTGTACAAGATGATTAGGGGTTTAGATAGGGTTGACCGTGAGAATCTTTTTCCACGTATGGAGTCAGCTATTACAAGGGGGCATAGCTTTAAATTAAGGGGTGGTAGGTATAGGACAGATGTTAGGGGTAGGTTCTTTACTCAGCGAGTCGTGAGTTCATGGAATGCCCTGCCAGTAGCAGTGGTGGACTCTCCCTCTTTATGGGCATTTAAACGGGCATTGGATAGGCATATGGAGGATAGTGGGGTAGTGTAGGTTTGGTGGGCTTGGATTGGCGCAACATCGAGGGCCAAAGGGCCTGTACTGCGCTGTATTCTTCTATGTTCTATGTTCTATGAGGGGCGGCTCAGTGGCTGGCACTGCTGCCTCATAGCGCCAGGGACCTGGGTTCGATTCCAGCCTCGGGCGACTACCTGTGTGGATTTTGCACATTCTCCCCATGTCTGCATGGGTTTCCTCTGGGTACTCTGATTTCCTTCCACAATCCAAAGATGTGCAGGTTGGGTGAATTGGCTGTGCTAAATTGTCCATAGTGTTCAGGGATGTGTAGGTTGGGTGCATGAGGCAGGAGGTTAAACGTAGGGGAATGGGTCTGGGTGGGTTACTCTTCGGAGGGGTCGGTGTGGACTTGTTGGGCCGAAAGGCCTGTTTCCACACTGTAAAGATTCTATGAGTGTAGAAGGAAAACTACTGGCTAATAAAAGGGGAAACAAAAGTTAATGGGAAAAATATTGAGATTAGCAACAAACTAGGTTCAAACTCAAAGCAGAGGGCTAACCTTTTTTTACTACATCTCTTTTGAATGTAATGGCAAATTCTCAGTCTGAAATCATGCTTAATGAACAATTACAGCAAACCTCCTAATATGATAAAGGTAGAGAATCATTAGGATTTCCAACTACCAAACTTTGATAGAGGAATTTTACGAGATGTTAGAATAAACATATTGTATACGCACCCATGTCTTTGGGAAAATCCACCTTAAAGGGACTCCCTGATCTTTGAATAAATGAAGTTGCAATTCTTGCTATTTAGCCTGCTTTGGGTTTGCAGACTGCACATACTGAAACCAGTTGGTTGATGTCATGTCTGCTTCATAACTTGTCTGGTGTTTTACTGTTTATATCCAACCAACTTGGAGTTAATCAACCCCTGATGAGCAGCTGATTACTAGACTTCCTGATTTACAGCAATATCTGAAATCGTTCTGTATCCTCTGTAGTTAAGACAGAAATGAAACATTTGTCCATTTCATCCTTCATTTCCTGATGGTCAATCATTCCCATTCTTGAGCCGACAAACATTCATTTTATTTATTATTTCCTTTCTGGATACCTGTAGAAGCTCCTGCTACACATTTTTATATTTCTAGCTAGCTTCCTCTCAATCTAAATTTCTTTCTCTCAATTAACCTTTGGTCATTTTCTGCCATTCTTTATGTTCTAACCAACATCTGACCTGCAATTTATTTTTGCGCACACACACACACTTTTTTTCTTAAGTTTGATGCTTCCCCTTGCTTCTTTCGTTAACCACATGTGGTAGGTAATCCCTTTAGAATTTTTAAAATTAGGAATATACTTATTCAGAACATTCTGAAATATCCCCTCAATGTCTGCTGCTGCTTCTTTATTAGTCTATCCCCTGGCCTAGTTCAGTTCAGCTAGCTCAGGGTTCATGCTCACTTATTTAGCGTTAAAATATGATTCTTAGTCCACACTTTTCCCTTTCAAACACAGTGTTTAAAATTCTACCATGTGTGGTAGCTGACACTTATGGTATATTTACGCTGAGGTCATTCATTAATCCTGTCACATGACACAATATCAAGTTCACTAAAACCTATTTTCTGGCTAGCTGCTTCAGAGCAGCATGATCTGAAACCATTTCATAAGCATTCTATGAACTCCTCATCTAAGATCATTGCCAACCAATCAGATTTCTGCCAGTTTATGATTAGATTACAGTCACACATGATTATTGCTGTATCTTTACAAACACCGACATGTTAGTCTACATTATGGTTACTATTGGGGACACTTAACTTCTGGTAACTTCTTTCCCCTGTTATTCTTCATCTCCTGATTGTACACACTGATCTCCTGAACCAAGGTCATCTGCAATCCAGTAGGTCTGCCCTGCTGAGCTCTGCACCAGAACCCAGACAAACCCTCCTTTTATTACCCAATGTGGTAGAAATAGCTATTTTTTGACCCTTCGAATTATTCAGTATTAGTTTAAAATCATTGCACGAGGATCACAACAAGCAGGGACTCCCACCCCTCCTGCAACAGTGGACACGCCAGTGGCCACAGTGTCAGCCTCCGTGATCCCAGGGGACTTACCTATGGAGCAGAGCCTGATCTCGGACTTTATGAAACTCCGAGAGAAAATTGATTCAGCCATGGAGGAGACCCAGGCCAGGCTTGAACTGATCTCGGTCAGGCTAGAAAAGCATGACTAAGAGATCCAACATCTCGGGCAGCATGTTGGGGAGGTGAGGCAATGGGCTGTGGCTTCTGAAACTGCAGCAGAATTCTCGCTGGGTCAGGTTCAGGTCTTGGAACAGCGGGTATGGGCCTTGGAGGAGCAGACCAACGACCCCAAAAATCTAGGTTGTCAGAAGAATATCCATCTGGTGGGGCTTCCTGACTAGGAGGAGGTAGATCAGCTCTCAGTTTCTTGAACCAATGGCTCCCACAGTTTTTGAAGCTGGAGGTCGAGGTAGGCCGGGTGCGGGTTGAATGGGCCCACCGGGTAGCAGTGCACAGGTCCAGATCGGACCAGCGCCCCTGCCCTGTCCTGGTGCAACTCCAGCATTATAGAGACAAACAAATGCTGCTGGAAGCCTCTAGAGCACTGGGGAAGGATCCACAGGCTCTGAGATACAAATGATCAAGAATTATGCTTTTCCAAGACTTTTCTCCAGTTGTGATTTGTAAGAGGAAGGTCTTTCATGGGGTAAAAAGGTGGTTGAGGAACTTGAATATTCAGTATTCCGCTGAAAATGTGTTGCTGGAAAAGCACAGCAGGTCAGGCAGTATCCAAGGAGCAGGAGAATCAATGTTTCGGGCATGAGCCCTTCTTGAGGAATGAGGAAAGTATGTCCAGCAGTATTCCGTAAGATATCCGGCAATATTACGTTTCAGCTACCGAGGGTCCGTGTTTAATTTTGAGTCACCAGAAAAGGCAAAGGACTTCATGAATGTTTTAAAATAGACTGGCTGGCTTGAGTAATATGGACAATAATGTTTATTTTGTTTTTCTCTGTAATTTGCTTGGTTTACCTCTTTGTCAGGGTTTTTTTTAAATATATGTCGGGGTCATAATTTTTTTTTCTTTTTCTCTCTCTTCTCCCTTCTCTCTCCCCTCCAGTCATCCTTTATTCTTGTTTTCTTATCATTTCCTTTTGTTTTTCTCTTCTGGTATGGGATGGGGGGTTGAGATAGGGGGAGGTTATATATTTCTGTTCGACCAGGAGTGCCTAGGGTTACAGTATGGATGGGATGGGTTGAGTGCCCACTTTTAACTTTCTTGTTCTGTGTGTATTTTTTTCTTACTTTGCGTTGTCTGGGGCGGGGCATGGCTTCAGCCAGAAGGAGCCATGGAGGGGGGTTAATGGGTAGCATGAGCGCCCCCGTGGGAAAGTCTCCTTTCATTTATGTTATATGTTGGCATGTTGTAGACGTAGCTGTTAGAAGTTTTGATTTGGTAATTTTGGAAGTCATATTTTTAATTTTATACGAACTGTTTATTGTTTTCGCTCGGCGCGCTATGAGTGGGGTTCTTCCTCCCAGGGGGCCATGGACTGTTCGGACGGCTATGGCTAGCCATTCATTTAAATGGTGCGCCTGGAATGCTCACGAGAGTCGTTCTGCAATTGAGAGAAAAAAGATACTTTCAAACCTTAGAAAAGAGAGTGTCAATGGAGCCTTGCTGCAAGAAACACATTTAACCAATAAGGAGCACTTGAAGTTGCAGCAAGGAGGGTTCGGATAGGTGTTTTTCTCATCTATTAACTCGAAAAGCAGAGGAGGGCGGCACGGTGGCACAGTGGTTAGCACTGCTGCCTCACAGCGCCAGAGACCCGGGTTCAATTCCCGCCTCAGGCGACTGACTGTGTGGAGTTTGCACATTCTCCCTGTGTCTGCGTGGGTTTCCTCCGGGTGCTCCGGTTTCCTCCCACAGTCCAAAAATGTGCAGGTCAGGTGAATTGCCCATGCAATAAATGTAGGGGTATGGGTGGGTTGCGCTTCGGCGGGTCGGTGTGGACTTGTTGGGCCGAAGGGCCTGTTTCCACACTGTAAGTAACCTAACCTAAACCTAATCTAGGAGTTGCTATTCTCATCCAGAAGAATCTCCCGTTTCAAATGTTAGACCAAATTAAGGATGAATATGGGCGGTTTATGATTCTTAAAGCTTTAATACATGGAGAGGAATATGGGATTGTGAATGTATATTGATCCCCAGCGCATCCTCTTAAATTTTTAATGGATGCACTTTCTAGATTGATGGCCCTCAGGGCATGTCAGACAGTTATAGGGGGAGACTTCAATCGACTTATTGACCCCAAAGTGGACAGGATGCCGAGGGGTCTTGTGGGTATGTCCCTGTAATCCAGGCAGCTGTTGGGCCTGAACAGGGAGCTGGGGGTTGGTGGATGTGTGGAGATGTCTTCACCCTGAAGGTAGGAATTTCACCTTTTTCTCTAATCTATATAAATGCTATGCCAGAATTGACTTTTTTTTGTTCCATCAACTTTTATGAATTCGGAGATGTCTTGCAGAATAGGGAACATAGCCATTTTCAATTATGTGGCAATGTACATGGAGGTCAAGGCTGGTGGCAATGGGATAGACTCCTGGCATGGCGCATGGACCCTTTCCTTTTGGAAGATAGTAAGTTTATAGAGTATTTTTCGCAGGAATTTAAAATCTTTTGGGACATTAATTTGGGTACGGCCAGCAACCCATTAATGCTGTGGGAGACTGCCAAGGCCTATGCATGGGCTTTGATTATTTCTTACTCTGCGACCCAGAAGGAGCAGAGGGGAGAGCAGCAGTGTTTGCTCAAAACTTGCTTGAAGACAGCTGAGTTAGCATACTTTGACAGACTGTCTGTAACCAAATTGCAGCAGATTACAACCCTCAGGGCTATTTTGAATGCTGCGCTCACCCAGACAGCAAAGAGGAGAACTCTCTTTTGCGAAACAGAGGTTACTTGAGAATGGTGATAAGCGGGTCTATATCTAGCATACCTGGCCAAAAAGAAGGATGCCCTTCAATCTGTCACATCCAGAACAAGTGCTGCAACTCTTACTTACAATGCCAAACAGATTAATGCAGCATTTAGGAAGCTCTGCTCTGAGCTATACCGGTCGGAGGGCTGTGAGGATAGATAGATGAAGATGAGAGTCCTTTTTTAAGACCTTGGACTTTTTGGGTGTAACTTCAGAGCAGACGTCTTTTCTGAATGCCCCCCTGACAGTCCAGGAAATACAGGAAGGGGTGAGGCAGCTCCAGAGTGGAAAAGCGCCTGGCCCAGAAGGATTTCAAAGTGAGTTTTAGAAGAAGTTTATAGACATGTTGGCCAGGCCACTCTTGGATATGTGCAACTACTTGAACAGTCAGGACTGCCTCCCATCCTCTCTTCTTATTCTTAAGAAAGGAAAGCCCCAGAGGATTGCACTTCGTACAGACCTATATCATTACTGAACGTGTATTTTAAAATTCTGTTGAAAATGCTGGTGGTAAGGTTGGAGAGGGTTTTGCCTTTCATTGTAAAGGAGGACCAGACAGGTTTTATTAAGGGTCATAGGTCTATGAATAATATTAGAAGAGTATTAAACATGGTCCAGGTTTGCCAGCAAGAGTTGATTTCAGGCTTGATAGTCTCCCTGGATGCAGAGAAAGCTTTTGACCAAGTGGAGTGGCTGTACCTCTTCTATGTCCTGGAACTGTTTGGTCTTGGAGGGGTCTTTGCCAGGTGGGTGGCAGTGTTCTATAGTGACCTGAAAGCAGCGGTAGAAGGTTGGATAATTTTAGTATTGGCAGAGGCATACGACAAGGGTGCCCTCTCTCACCACTATTATTTACATTGGTGATTGAGCCACTAGTGGAGGCCATTTGGAGGGATCCCAACATAATTGCCCCAGAGGTAGGGTCAGGCAGGCATAAGATCACCCTCTATGCAGATGATGTCCTTCTCTTTTTAACTGATCCAATGACATCTGTGCCCCATTTAATACAAGTGATTAATCTATTTGGTTTGTTCTCAGTGTTTAAAATTAATTTTATGAAGTCGGAGGCCATGCCTGTGGGGGCCCCTACTAGAATATCCGATTTTGTGGATAGAACCTGTTTCCCTTTCAGGTGGTCACAGGGAGGTTTTCTGTATTTAGTCATTTTTTATCACGCCGGCCTTCGAACAATTATATAAAGCTAATTTTGTACAGTTGCTAGAGAAAATAAGGCAGGACCTCCGGCGCTGGGAGGATCTTCCGATATCTTGGCTGGGTAGAGTAGCTCTGATCAGAATGAATGTTCTTCCCCATTTATTATATCCTGTGTTAATGCTCCCTTTGATGCAGCCTAGACAAGCACTATGGAGGTTTTACAGTTGGCTCAGATCTTTCATCTGGCATCATAGTCATCCTCTTATTAAGCTGGATAAATTGCAGCTTCCACAGAGGATGGGAGGTTTGGATTTTCCGGATTTTTAGAAATATCAGTTGAGTTCCTTACTATTCTATGTGGCTGACTGGGCCTGCCAGGACCCGCAATCAATTTGGTTGGACATAGAGGCCTCCCAGGCAAAATGCCCCTCATCGATTTGTTGTTTATGGACAAGATGAAGACTGTTATGAACCATTGCAGAAACCCAATTGTCCTAAACACAATTAAAGCATGGAGAATGATGTGGCAAAGTGAGGGTAACTTTCAAACAACTTCCCCTTTCACTCCCATAGTGGAAATGTTAGGATTCCGGCCAGGATCGATGGACTCTGGCTTTAAGCTCTGGAATCTAGAGGAGTCTCCTGTTGGGGAGATCTATTTGACCGGGTGGTCACAATGTCTTTCAAGCAGCTGAGTCAGAAATATGAGCTACCTAGGGAGAGACCTCTTTCTTTACTTTCAGGTTAGGGACTTTATACGGAAAAAGAATACATTGATGGTTAGTGCCTATAAATCAGATATGGAGAGGAGCGTGCTCTGGTCTACGGGCGCTCTCTTGGTCAGTACCCTCTATCACTTGTTAAGAAATGTTTCAAAGGACATTGAGTGGCTATGCAGAACCTGGACCCGGGAATTGGGGATGGAAATCTTGTCAGAGGCATGGGAGAATATTTGGGAGGATGTAAGGAAGATTTTGATTTGTAACAGGATGCAGGCTATGCAACTGAAGGTTCTCCACAGGGCTCATTTGGCACCACCGGAGCAGCCTGCAAAATTTAAGACAGGAGTGTCCCCAATGTACTCCAATGTAAAACAGATGTTGGCACTTTTACTCATTGCATGTGGTAATGCCACAAGCTTCGTAGGTATTGGGAGGCCATAGCAAGTGTTTTGGAAGAGGTCTTGGGAACTGACGTTAGGTTGGATCCGGTGTCTCTCCTCTTGGGTTTGCCAAATCTCCCCTCTTTGGACGTTCATGGGAAGAAACGGTTTAATGTTCTTTCATTCTGTGTGAGGAAGAACATTCTAATGAGCTAGGTGTCGGAGAATCCTCCAGGACTTTCAGGCTGGCGTAGATTAGTTATGGAGCAGATCCCCCTGGACTTCCTTACGAGTATGGTGCACCAGAAAATTGAATTGTTTTAGAGAACATGGCAGCCCTTTCTGAATTACATAGATGCAGACTTGTTGGCTATATTGCTCAGGGCCTTTGTGTTGTCATGAGGACTTTGTCTGGCAGTGCAAGGGCCCCTGGGCGGGGGAAGAATCCTGAACAAACACGGGTTTGCTACTAATGCTCCCGGTGGTGGGGACCTTTGGTGGGATTGCACTGATTGTAGTAACTTAACTGAAAATAACTTAAATCACTATGGTTTAACATTTTTTCTTAATTAATTATTGAATTGTAGTTTTTGTAGGTTTTTTTTCTCTCACTTTTCAGTGGTTTGCGGAGTAGAGTATAGTTTGTTTTCTGTTATTGTTCTGATAAAGGTTGATATACTATTTTGTAGTGATTCTGTAATTTTGTAAAAAAATTAAAACCTTTTTACTCAATAGAAAAATTTACAAAAAAGTGCTACCTCTCCACCTTTACATAGCTTATCATTCTTTTCAAGAGTCATATGCTCCTGTCAGATTTTAATTATTGACATCATTGTCTATCAATTTGCTTATTTTGTTTTAACTGCTACGTGTATTCAGATACAGAACGTTTAGCTTTGCCTTTTCATTATCTTTGTCTTGACAATTGTTTTATTCATTAGTTTATTCTCTTTGCCCCTCCTAGCCACTCTCAGACTTTCATTCCCAACGTTACCATTTTGACCCTACCTTCCATTTGTTAACTCTTCCCATTATTTAAAGCTCTCTGTACATCACTAATTATATGGTTTGCTAAAACATCGGGGTTGGCTATTGTTCTCTCTAATTTTTATCTTTAGATATGCAGACTTTTGCTCTGAAACTAGAAATCAATATGCCAGCACGCTGATTGGTGTGTACAGAACCTGCTGGATAACCATGCAGTTTAGAAGGAATATTGGTCCCACCAAGATTTATCCCAATAGTACAGCTCCTGCTTTCTCCACAAACTAGAACCCATTCTTTCAGCCATGTAGTAATCTTATGTTCATTCTGCAAAATGGCATCTTGCTCAAGTAATAATCCAGATACTATTACCCTTGAGGTTCAGCTCTTCAGTTTGGTGCCTAGCTCCTCGTTTTGCAAAACTCAATCCTAATCCTATCCATACCATAGGTATCAACATGAATCACAACTATTGGATCCACCCCTTTAACTCTTTAGGATCTTGTCTAGAACTGAGTATATGGCTGGATTAATTTCGCTGGGGTGTAAATACAATCAGTCTGCCTGGGCCTGTCACATGTTCTCCATTGTAGACACTCTGGATCTGCAACTGCTGGTCTACCAATTTGCCATGACCTCATACAAGTCATAATCCATTGAATCAAATCAGACAACAAATCAAACTCAGATAAGCTCAATTTCAATTCATCACCTACCACTGAAAAGTCCAGATTTTTTTTTGTTAAAAGTGACAGTTTCAAGGGAGCAGAAACATCACACTTGAAGCTGAACATAACCGTGTCTATTGACCCACCTCAGTAGGCACTTAACATACAAATTGAGGGCTACATTGGAAAGAGATGGCACCATTAAAAGAATTCAGAAGCACACAGATTGGTGTAGTTCAGCAATGTGAGTCATAAAGAAAGATGGACCTTTCAGAGGATGTTTATCCATGACACCTAAATGCAGCTTTGAAATGATGCCCGAACAAAGTACTGATTTTAGAAGAGCTAAATCTGAGATTTGTAGTTTGAAAATTCTTATTGAAACTTAATGTTAAGCATGACACTAGATGAGTACATCTTGCAGAGGAGACCCAAGATCTCACTAAATTCTGTAACCCATTCAGATGATATTGTTTTCAATTATTTCCCTTCAGGCCATGGATTATCTAAGTTTCCTTTCAAACTCATCTGCATTGTATTACATCCATGGAGTCAGGATAGGTCTGTATCACCATGATATTACCATGATAGGGAGAACACAGCATGAATGTGGTCACAATCTGCACTTACTGATGCAGATAGCATGCAATCAAGGACTGATGTTCAACAATTGGAAATGTCATGTAGAATGTGTCACGGATTAACATTTTTGGTTCGATTTACCTTAGAAAATGCATACATCCAGATCCCAGTAAAATTGATGATATCACAGCTATGCTCACCCTTCAAGACAAGGATGCTCTTCAAAGAAGTCAAGGATTCTTTCATTTCTTGTCATACATTCCCAATTTTGCTCAAAAGTCTTAATCAGTAGGGTATTATTGAGAAACATAGTGCCTTTCCTATAGCACAAAGACCACTGGAACCTCTTCAAAGCACTGAAACCATCACTTAGATCAAACTTACAATTTTATAATTCTAGGAAGCCAACTTTCATAAAGATAGAATTCCCTTTGTGGACGGTATCAAGCTGCAAGCTCTTGGAAGTACTTTGGTGAAAATTATTGACTAGGACATTGCCAAGGTCACTGAGCCCCCTGATAAAGCTCCAAGGTTATGACTGTGAGATTAGGTATAAGCCAGAAAATCAGGCAGTCATATCAGAGTCACTTGCTCAATCCAGTAATAATGCAAGATGCATCTTTGGATCTGCAAGTCGACTTCATTGCCATCAACCTGAAGAAATTGTTTGAGTACATTTCATAGAAGGCAAATGCCAGCTGCTGCAAGAAGAAATAGCAAAAGATTCTACAGAAATAATGAAATACAGAAAGATTCTAAAGAAATAATGAAAAATATTATTGAACAATGACCTGACCCAATTCAACATGCCCAAAAAGAAAGTATATTTAATTCTTTGGAGTGAGCTCAACATCTCTCAGGAATCATTTTTGAAGGAAGGCTGGTCATTGTACCAGAATCTTTGTGACCTGATATTCTTCAAAAACTGTGTCATTCAAACATAGACAGAGTGGACAGGAAGACTCCCAAGTGAAACAATATATTGACTGACTATCAGCACTGACCTCAAAATCCTTGTTTCAAGCCTGTAAGGCAATCAAAAGCATATATGAAATCAGTGCAAAAAAAACCACTGGACCATCACTAAATGAAATCCCTGATCCCATTCCTTCAAAATTGTATCCAAAGTTTTTAACATCCAACAGAGTGATTCTGTGATCACTACTGACTACTATTACCAAGTAATTTGTCAATTTCACAATAAGACATGCACAAATGTCAGAGACACTTGAAGCTCAATTTTTATTAGATTCCATGAGAGAGATCCTTATGAACAATGGTCTTCAATTTATTGGTAAGCTGTTCCAGGAAAAATGTGAAAAAAATGGAGTATCAAATACAATACCACTTCTCCATAACTGTTTCCACACAGTTGGGATTCTATGACATATTATCTCAGGTCAAACTGTCTAGCTGAGTGCAAGATTCACACAGTCAAAAATCTCATTCCTACATGTAGACAGACCAAGCAAGACCTACACACTGCAATGTCACATTTGAGAGCAATACCTTGAATGCAATCATTTCACCACTTGTGGAACCCAGGCCAGTAGACTAGTGCATATCAATTTACTGCCATTTACCCAAAGCTCTCGATCTGAAACTCAAAAGCAACTTGTGATACTGCAAACTTAGATGACCAACATGCATGATAAAAATGCAGGTACCAGTTTATTGAAATTGCATTTGGGATAATACGTTCACATTCAAGATTCCACAGCAGATAGATGGCAAGGAACTATAATGACACCAATTTATTAAAGTGGTAGGATCCTGGAAGCCCATACACATGACGGTACAACGGTGAGACAAATCAGCTCTGTTCCCAACTCCCTCTCAGTCCTGTTATATCAAAGTCAGGTTCCCAAATACAAACAGGAATGATAGACAACGTCACTAATGACTGTGGGAAATCAATCAACATCAGTTCCATGGTGGCACAGTGGTTAGCACTGCTGTCTCACAGCGCCAGAGACCTGGGTTCATATCCCGCATCGGGCAACTGTCTGTGTGGAGTTTGCACATCCTTCCTGTGTCTGCATGGGTTTGCTCTGGTTTCCTCCCACACTCCAAAAAAAAATGTGCAGGTCAGGTGAATTGACCATGCTAAATTGCCCGTAGTGTTAGGTGTAGGGGAATGGGTCTTGGTGGGTTGCGCTTTGGAGGGTCGATGTGGACTTGTTGGGCCAAAGGGCCTGTTTCCGCACTGTAAGTAATCTAATCTTAAAAAAAAAGTCACCATCACACGATCTGGATTTATCAGCAAGTTACCTATTATTTTAAATAAATAAACTCTATTTTGGAAAGGAGGGATGTTGCATATATACCTTGCCTTGTGCAACATTGCAACTCTTGCTGGCAGTTAGTCTGCTTTAGATCTGCAAACTCCACAAATGGAAATCAGCTGGTTGCTGTAATGTCTGCTTCGTAATGCATATCACTGTTCTAAATACAGTTAAAAATCACAACACCAGGTTATAGTCCAACAGGTGCATTTGGAAGCACTAGCATTTGAAACGCTGCTCCTTCATCAGGTATTTGTGAAGCAGGATCATAAGAGACAGAATTTATAGCAAAAGATTATAGTGAGATGCAAGTAAAATAATACATTATTGGATATATTGGAAGCTAATGCTATAACCTGGTGTTGTGTGATTTTTAAACTTTGTTTACCCTAATTCAACACCAGCTCCCCCACATCATGTTCTAAATAAACTAACCCACTGAGCTCATCAATCTCTAATGAACGTTTGATTATGAGACCATTATCAAAAAAAAACTGATTAGTTTGGCATTTACCAGCACCACGTAACTCCAGCCTCTTTACAGCTTTGTTCCAAAGATAGTCAACTGAGCTGAATTGAGAGGCTGAGATAATCAGAACTGTCTTTGACATCAGCACCATTTGACAAGAAGTAGTAGTAAAGCTGAAGTTACTGGAGGTGGTGTGGTGTGGTGTGGTGTGGTGTGGTGCAGAGGGGTGCGGAGGGGTGCGGCTACTTTAGGAGGTGCATCCTTATAATGCTTCACTTTAAAAATAAATGTAAGACTCAGTGAGGATTCGCTTCTGCTTCACCAACTGACTTCCAAATCAAACAATGACAAAGGAGGGTGCAACATTTGGTATGGTAATGCCCATCTCCAACCAGAGAGAATCTAACCACTCTCCTTAGCCATGACTGAAGCCCACACTATCAATATCGTGCAGATGAGCATTGACCAGAAACGTAACTGAACCAGTATTTAAATACTGTGACTAGAACAGCAAGTCAGAGACTGGACATTTTACAATCAGCAACCACCTCCTGACTTCAAAGCTTGTCAACAAGTTACAGGACACAAGTTAAGCGTGAATGAATACCCTGCAATTATGAATGCAGCTAAAGAATTCAATACCATATAGGACAAAGCAGTCAACTTGATTTGCACCCCATCTTTACTTAAACATTCACTTCCTCCTCTATTGCCATACCATGGCACCCAATGTGTATGATCAAACTTCTATATAAATTTGCTACGTGCACTATGACCCTTGTAAATTGAATGAAATAAGCTACAGGAAGCTGGGAAAGAGCTTAGCAATAACACAAATATTGCCTACAATACTCAAATTAAGGAAAGTATTATTTAATTAGCATATGAAAATGAATCAAATTTGTATACTTCAACAATATATTGGTCTTTAATAAAGCAAATCTACCATTTAAGTTGCACAGAATATTTACATTTAGGTATTAAGGAAGCAGTATTATTTAATTAACCTAATTTCCAAATACAAATTAAGTATCATTGACATAATTGATTTAATAGGTAACTTAATTAGAATAAAGAACTATGCATCTTATGTCATTAAAAGAAATACAAAGTTTTATTCTGTTTCCACTTTTCTGCTACTGTTAAATTTTAATGCATTAAATAACAGCAACAATGATAGCCAACCAATAAGTGCAACTAACTCATGACAAGTCTTTTCATTCAGCAAGGCAAAATTGCGTCAAAATAGGCAAATATATATTTAATAATGTAACCTTATCCAAAACATATGTCTATTTACTGCATACTAATGATTGGGGGTTGGAAGAATAACAGCAAGAATGAGCTGGAGTTAATGAATCAAGTTATAAAGTAATGGGATTGCCAACGTTTTGTTTCAACATTGCTGCCTGTATAAATCTTGACACAATTACATGAAGTCATTCTAAAATAACTTAAAAATTTAGTAAGGTGCATGGACCAAGTCCTGATATGGTTGTATCTCATCAACCAATGTATTGGCATAGCTAGACAAGGTAGACTTGATCAGGAATTACAAATGCAAACAATCTTTCATAGTTTTATGAATATTTCCACAGAAGTAACTTTCTATCATCTCATTTACCTGTTTAGCACAGGATGAACAAAGGCAGAAACAAGAATACGATATTCAGTGTTTCTCGTCATGGCTATATTATATTATGCTGTAACCCTAAATATTCATGCTGAATAAAAATCTATAAACTTCCATGTTGAATTTATAATTCACCGAGAAGACTGAAAAAATTCCGGATTCCGTAGTCTTTACATAGAAAACCACTTCCTAATATCACCCTAAAGCTACATTTTTTAAAATTATTATGTCCATGGATGTAAGCATCATGGGCAAACCATGATTGGCCCTCCCTAAATGACCTTGTGAAGGTTTCATCAGCGGGTTATATAGGCTACTTGCACGTTTACCCACGGCTCCTAATAACCACATCTGAATTTATTAAGAAATGTACTTGGCTGCTGCGCAGACGATGTTCTGAAATTAACTGAACCAATTCTATACAGAAGGCCATGAGACATGTAGTTGAACTGCTGCAATGTCTGGATATGTCAGATTTATGGCAATAGACAGACAGGATGAAGTAGATCCAGTTGTGATGCTGTGTGATTACATTCAGATCACACTTTAGGGGGTGAATCCAATTCATCTCAACTAGTTTATCTCAACACCCTTCATATAAATGAAGATTTTACTACCTTTCATTTCAATTAATATTCTGGAATTCTGACCTCCTCATTTATAACTTTAAAAAATGGCACAGATTTGTTCATAAGATATTTTAAAAGTTCACAGTTATAGATAAATAGGATGTCAAATTCAAAAACAGCTTCAGCCCAATAATTGTTTAGGACCTCTGTTGCTGTGTGATATTATTACTTTTGTTTTGGTTTGGCACGGTGGAGAGTCACATGACTAAAATCAGGATTAAATTACCTGGAGTGAAGTAATCTGAGAATTGCATTGACACATTCAGTAAAAAGCCTGAATTGAAAAAAAGTGTGTATCTTTAAGTCTCTGAGATTGGTTCAAGCAGAGAACAACTGAATTGGTATTAATTAAGATGTTTCAGGGCAAACAGTTTTAACTGTTTAATGAATTATTTTGGATAAGTAACCAATTAATAGGGAAGGACCAAATATGCTTTATAAGGTGACCACTTTATCAAATGTTTCATATTAGCTCACAGGAATGTGTTATGGTCAGTAGTATTTTATATTGATCTGAAACTAATTTACTAAATGTTATCCCTCAATGATGATCAATGCAATCATCAAACAGAATCTGGGAGGTGCGAGAGACAAACTAATAACCTTCCATCTCTTTTGGACTTTTTTATATAGCAAGAATATAGAAAGAATGGTCACTAAGAAAGCAGTGACCATGATCTGAAAATCCCCCTTCTCTTTTTCTCAATGGAAAATTACACAGAAGCAAATCAGTGGATTCTCCTGCCTCCCATGACTCCTGGAGACCAGAATGAACCTGGTTCAGATCCCATTGAAGTTGAAAAACTGCTTTTTATATATTTTTGGATGCTTCTTCTCCCTTAGGGAGTTGGTGCTGGTGGGAATATGTTTTGGATAATAATAATATCAAGCCTCAATTTAGCTGGCATAGAAATACCTATGTGGCAAACATCACATTTGACAGTTTTAATTTGACAGTTTCAATCATGAGTTAAATTGTCAACATTTCACAAGAAATCCCAAGTCAGACTGGAGTTTCTGCTCATTCCAAAAGGCACTAGGAAGAAATATAACCCTAGCTTTTTGTCATTGCCTTTGGGGTTTCACAGTACCAAGCAATCAGATTAATTGGATCACATAATTAACTTTCTCATATGAAGGTTAGCTTTCTTAAATTAATTCACTGTAACTGTAGCTAAAGAATTTGAACAAATAACAAATAACAGAGGGCGTGGGTACAGAGTCATAGAGATGTACAGCACGGAAACAGATCCTTCAATCCAACTCGTCCATGCCAACCAGATATCCTAAATTAATCTAGCCCCATTTGCCAGCACTTGGCCCATATCCCTCTAAATCCTTCCTATTCATATACCCATCCAGATGCCTTTGTAATTGTACCAGCCTCCACCACTTCATCTAGCAGCTCATTCCATATACATGCCACACTCTGTGAAAAAGTTGCCACTTAGGTCCCTTTTAAATCTTTCCCTTCTCAGCTTAAACCTATACCATCTAGTTTTGGACTCCCCTTTCCTGGGAGAGATAACCTTGGCTGTCCACCCTATTCATACCCCTCCTGATTCCATAACTTCTATAAGATTACACCTCAGCCTTTGATGCTCCAGGGAAACAGCCCCAGCCTACTCAGCCTCTCTCCATAGCTTCAACCCTGGCAACATCTTTGTAAATCTTTTCTGAACCCTTTCAAATTCCACAACATCCTTCCTTAAGCAGGGAGACCAGAATTAAATGCAGTATTCCAAAAGTAACCCCACCAATGTCCTGTGATGAGTGTTGATTTATAAAATTACACCAAGGTTCCCAGATTTAGGGCTTCACTCCAATCCACAATGCAGACGGTTGCCTTGTGTTATTTGAAAGTTCTAAAATGGATGCAGTGCTGACTAATTTAAAACCACAATGCCCAATTTGCACACCTATTCTGGTCATCATTAAATTCACCAGGTCATTTTTCGCAGGTGGCCCTTGTGATGGGAGAAGACACTTCATCTCAAGATTAAGGTCAAGTTACTATTTTCTTTGTGGGATTAATGTGCTCAATTTTTTTTTAACAAGAAACCCAAGCTTATACCTTGCAAGCTTTGTAGTTGCACGAGGTTAAACAAACAGCTTAAACAGTGGTGCTCAAAAGAAGCTACTGGAGATCTCTGTCAAAATAGGCAGATGGGGCTTTAGTTTAATTAACTTCCCTGATATCAACTGCTTTTCCAAACTTTGAACAAATGAGCAGACAACCGTGCTTGAGGACTTTGCCGGGTGTGGGTGGAAGAAGCATAAAGGAGATAGTTAAACTTCAGAGAAAGTGTAATGTTGAGTCAGGGCCTGATCCTGAGTGTTAGGGATCTGTGATGATCAGAAACATGAAGTAAACTGTGTTCGCTTTGAAACAAAGTGGTTAAACCGTGTTTGTACAGAGCTATACATGACAGAATAAACTATCTGTAAGATAACTGTATTTTACTATAATCTGGGATTATTATGTCTGATTATTACATGGGATCTGAATCTGTAAATTAATTTTCCACAGGTAATTATGTTTCATGAATCAGTCATTAGCATTTTCTCCCTAAAATAAAATTAAAACCAAAATCAGGAAATGCTAGAAATGCAGGAATGCTATGGAATGAATACACAGAGTTCTACAGATTGGTTATAATCTGAATGAAGATGCAGCAAACCTGAGGAAGTGAATAATGTCTTTATGCATAAACCTATGACAAAATCAGGAAATAGTGGGTGTACACCAAATACACAAAATGAATTCAAAATGAGCAAAATAGTTTAATACTTGTAATAAGTCCCTTCATCAGAAGTTAAAGGCCAAACGTGAAATATTAACCAATTTCTCAAATTCAAATGTGCTCTGATTTGTGCATTTCCTGATAGATAGATTAAAATGTTTATTTTAGGGAGAATGTGGAATACACGAATGATTGCTTCATGAAATATACTTGCCTATGGATAATTAATTTACAGATTGGGATCCCATATAACAATCAGACCATGATAATCCCAGATGACGGAACTCAGAGCAGATCCCAGATCATAATGTGTAGCTTAATCACTGAGAAGCTCCCAATTGTAACCACAGAGGGAAAGTTGCATTTTCCAAAAATACCTCTTGTACAATTTGGGTCATTTTTAATTAATTAAACTGTGTTAACACATGACAATAACCTGAACAGCATATTAATCATCTGATACTACGAGCTGCAAGCACTTAATTTATTCATATATACAAATTAAAGTGTTGAGTGATTAAATTAATTTTTTGAACACTGATTTTGCCACAGCCTGTACAGTTCAGGATTAAAGACTCAGTCCCAAGGAAATACAGGTCATATTTTCATACTTTATTAATTCTACATTGGAACCATGTAATCCAGCTTCATGTTAGAGGTCATGTCAAGGCCAGGTATAAACACAAACCCAACCTCACCCTGTGCTGTACAGTAAAGCAAATCTGTAATTAATCCTTATTCTGACATGCCAACTACAAAGCATGGTACCCCTCCAACGATTCAGAGTTCATGAACTTGGAGATGTATGCACTCCAGTAACAAAGCATTGCAAATTGAACGGGGAAAGTGCACATGCGACAAGAGGCCCATGCACCATACTGTTCACAGCCTTTGACAGGTTTTAAAATTCCATTAGTCTTTTCAGCTTGTCAGAAGCACTACTTCTGGATGGCACGGTGGCACAGTGGTTAGCACTGCTGCCTCACAGCGCCAGAGACCTGGGTTTAAATCCCGCCTCAGGTGACTGTGTGGAGTTTGCACATTCTCCCTGTGTCTGCGTGGGTTTCCTCCGGGTGCTCCGGTTTCCTCCCATAGTCCAAAAAAAAATGTGCAGGTTAGGTGAAGTGGCCATGCTAAATTACCTGTAGTGTTAGGTGAAGGGGTAAATGTAGGGGAATGGGTCTGGGTGGGTTGCACTTCGGCAGGCCGGTGTGGACTTGTTGGGCTGAAGGGCCTGTTTCCACACTGTAAGTAATCTACTTTAACTCCTTCCAGGGTAATAGACCCGGTGCTCCAATAACTTTCTCGTTTTCTAAAAAGCAAATGATCATTTGCAATTTGGATCATAATTCTCACTCTCACAGCAGGAGGGTACTGGACATAAGTGCTGCTTCACTGAATTGCAATGACGTGGTCGGAAAGGCATTTAGCTGTTCTGACAATCTGACTGTTTTATAGGATATTCTCCAAATGTGGGTTGAGCTGACTTCTGGATCTGGGCAGGTGGGACAGGGACACAACTGGAATTCCCAATTCTGAAGGACTGTCCTCTAATCTCCCCAAATGAACTACCAATATCCAGGACAGCGTCTGTGAGAAGAATCAAAAGCAGAAATTGCTGGAAAAACTCAGCAGGTCTGGTGTCAGCTGTGGAGAGAAATGAGAGTCAACGTTTTGGATCCAGTGACCTTTCCTCAGAACTCTATGAGAAAAATAATGGGTAAAAGAACTGTATGACTTTCCATTGTCTTTGAATACTTTTTATTAGTTACAAGTACATTAGCAATGGAAGAAAAGGCTATTTGCATGGGGAGTTTTGACACTGGGAAGACGTGATTAACTATCTAGTAAAATGTCCTATAAGGATAGCAGGTCTAGTCAGACCGGGTTTCACAGTCATGAACTGGTGTTCTGGAAGGATCTGCAATCAGACTAATGACCAAGCTCTTCACCAGAGTTGTGTCTAATCAATGTCAACAAAGTCAGTACATGGACTGCAGCAGTTCAGAAGGCAGCTCACCATTACTTTCTCAAGGACAACTAGGGATGGACAATAAACACTGGCCAGCCAGTAAAGCCCACATTCCACAAATTAATTTTTAAAAGTTATTGCCCATCCCTAGGTGCCCTCGAGAATGTGGGTTGCCTTCTTGAACTGCTGTAATCCAATTGGTGTAGCTAGACCCACAATGCCATTAGGAAGGGAGTTCCAGGATTTTTATCCAGCGACACAGAATGAAGATATATTTCCAAATCAAGATGGTGAATGGCTTGGAGGGGAACCTGCAGGTGGTGGGATTCCTGTGTATCTGCTGCCCTTATCCTTTTAGTGGCTGTGGGTTTGGAAGGTGCCACCTAAGAAGCCCTGGTGAATTTCTGTAGCATGTTTTGTAGATGGTATATACTGTTGCCACTGATTGTCGATGGATGAACGATTGAATGTTTGTGTATGTAGTGCAAATCAAGTGGGTTGATTTGCACTACATCCACTACAGTGAAACTGTACCCATCCAGGCAAGTATTCCATCACACTCCTGACTAGTGGCTTGTAGATGGTGGACAGTCTTTGGAGACAGGAGATGCGTTACTTACTGAGAGATTCCTGACCTCTGACCTGCTACCGTAGTCATGTGTTCATATGGATAGTCCAGTTTGGTTTCTGGTCAATAATAACACCCAGGATGTTAATAGTGGGGATTTTCACAAAAAAAATAGTGAGGATGTACTGATAGTGATACCATTGAATGTCAAGGTGTAATGTACAGATTCTGTCTTGAAGATGACCATTGCCTGGCACTTGTGTGACAAGAATGTTACTTATTACTGGGCAGTCCGAGAGTAGATATTGTCATTCATGTGCCTTTGTGGAAATATTTCAGACAAATAACGGTACTTGAATGAGTTGCAGCATCCCAAGTCTCCAAATTTTCTGAAGCCAGTGGGGAAGGGCTGGATGGTTGTGTTTGGCACCTTAGTCCATCATTCACCCCAAGAAATGTCAATTCACGATTATGTACTTTGAACAGCTGACAACCAGTCAAAAAGAGATTTATTGATCTCTTCAGTAGGGCGAGTTCTCCATGTCAATTAGTTATTCAGAACATGTAGAGTTCTGAATATTGCACATAGAGTTTTCTTTCCTTCATATGATTGCAGAATGTTTTTAAGTATTTGCAGATTTGGTCATCATACAATGGAGTGCACTTTGCACAAGCAAATTATATCTTCCAGCATGGCTTCAGTAAAATGCATAATAGTATTCACCTCAAAACAAATTGTGGCATCTACATATCGCTGCATTCGCATGTAATGACATCCGTGACAGGTTGCATGATGATCCTTAAATAGGATTGGACTCGGTGTTCAAATCATGGTAATTTGAATTTATTGACTTTGTATGCTGGAGGAGGGCATGGATTGCAGGTAGGAAATGGGCCAGAGAACTTGAAGAATACTGAGTGAGTTTCCCTTCAGGTCATTGGACAACAAGGGGCTCAGGAGAAACATTGGTTAGTGTATCTGCAGTTGGGATGAATTCTCTCTTCCGCTTGCTCTTTCTTCTCATTCTACTCACTCACTGCCAAATAAGTTTATGCCATTTAACCTTTTCTAATATAATCCTCCTTCAGAGGTTATCATGAGAACTGCACTGTGATTTATCATTTTAAAACCTATTGTTGTAGGTAGGACAGAACCAGCAGCTGGGTCATTGGATGACTCAGCTCAGAAAGTACAGCACCATTCACTGACACACAACACTCTGGCACCTGTCAAGACTGGAACACATGAAAGAAAAAAATACCATTGTTATTGCATTAAAATGTTGTTGAAATGTGGTTAAATTCCGTCCAGGCAATCTGGCTGGTATGATGTTAAATAATGGATCATCAGTCTCTGTAATGGAGTGCTTGGTAGTTTATGCATAAGCAATGAATGATAAGTGTCTTTGATGATGGAATGACGAAGGTAGTCATAATCTACAGATACATTGCGTGCATGGAGAACAGAGGAGAAAGTCCTGAAGATAAGAGCTGGTACAAGGCTGTCTGCCTGAAAAGATGGTGTGGCAAGCTTTGCTGTGTCCCACATCTCATTCTCTTTATCAGCATGATACAATTGGGTGCCATTCTCTAGGTGTTACATAAGCTTCACAAAGTTGTGTAACAGACCGCATTGATCCTGGAGACATGGATCAAGGATCATTGACGCTGCTTCAATACTGCCACTGATCTGTTCACTAATGATACTGAAAGCCTCATACATCTTAATAGAGTCATAGAGATGTACAGTATGGAAACAGACCCTTCGGTCCAACCCGTCCATGTCGACCAGATATCCCAACCCAATTTAGTCCCACCTGCCAGCACCCGGCCCATATCCCTCCAAACCCTTCCTATTTATATACCCACACAACTGCCTCTTAAATGTTGCAATTGTACCAGCCTCCACCACTTCCTCTGGCAGCTCATTCCATACACGTACCACCCTCTGCGTGAAAAAGTTGCCCCGTAGGTCTCTTACCCTAAACCTATGCCCTCTAGTTCTGGACTCCCCAACCCCAGGGAGAAAACTTTGCTTATTTACTCGATCCATACCCCTCATAATTTTGTAAACCTCTATAAGGTCATCCCTCAGCCTCCGATGCTCCAGGGTAAACAGCCCCAGCCTGCTCAGCCTCTCCCTATAGCTCAAATCCTCCAACTCTGGCAACATCCTTGTAAATCTTTTCTTAACCTGCTCAAGTTTCACAACATCCTTCCAATAGGAAGGAGACCAGAATTGCATGCAATATTCCAATAGTGGCCTAACCAATGTCCTGTACAGCCGCAACATGACCTATCAACTCCTGTACTCAATACTCTGACCAATAAAGGAAAGCATACCAAACAGCTTCTTCACTATCCTATCTATCTGCGACTCCACTTTCAAGGAGCTATGAGCCTGCACTCCAAGGTCTCTTTGTTCAGCAGCACTTCCTAGGACCTTACCATTAAGTGTATAAGTCCTGTTAAGATTTGCTTTCCCAAAAGGCAGCACCTCGCATTTATCTGAATTAAACTCCATCTGCCACTTCTCAGCTCGTTGGCCCATCTGGTCCAGATCCTGTTGTAATCTGAGGTAACCCGCTTTGCTGTCCGCTATGCCTCCAATTTTGGTGTCATCTGCAAACTTACTAACTGTACCTCTTATGCTCGCATCTAAATCATTTATGTAAATGACAAAAAGTACAGGACCCAGCATCGATCCTTGTGGCACTCCACTGGTCACAGTCCTCCAGTCTGAAAAACAGTCTTCTACCTTTGAGGCAGTTCTGTTCCAAATGGCTAGTTCTCCCTGTATTCCATGAGATCTAACCTTGCTAATCAGTCTCCCATGGCGAACCTTGTCGAACGCCTTACTGAAGTCCATATAAATCATATCTACTGCTCTGCCCTCATCAATCCTCTATTACTTCCTCAAAAAACTCAATCAAGTTTGTGAGACATGACTTCCCATGCACAAAACCATGTTGACTATCCCTAATCAGTCCTTGCCTTTCCAAATACATGTACATCCTGTCCCTCAGGATTCCCTCCAACAACTTGCCCACCACCGACGTCAGGCTCACTGATCTGTAGTTCCCTGGCTTGTCCTTACCACCCTTCTTAAACAGTGGCACCACATTAGTGAATCTCCAGTCTTCCGGCACCTCACCTGCGACTATCGATGATGCAAATATCTCAGCAAGGGGCCCAGCAATCACTTCTCTAGCTTCCCACTGAGTTCTAGGGTACACTTTTATGCATTTCAAGACATTCAGCACTTCTTCCCCTGTAATATGGACATTTTGCAAGATGTCACCATCTATTTCCTTACAGTCTATATCTTCCATATCCTTTTCCACAGTAAATACTGATGCAAAATATTCATTTAGTATCTCCCCCATTTTCTGCGGCTCCACACAAAGGCCGCCTTGCTGATCTTTGAGGGGGTCTATTCTCTCCCCAATTACCCTTTTGTCCTTACTATATTTGTAAAAACTCTTTGGATTCTCCTTAATTCTATTTGCCAAAGCTATCTCATGTCCCCTTTTTTGCTCTCCTGATTTCCCTATTAAGTATACTCCTACTGCCTTTATACTCTTCTAAGGATTCACTCAATCTATCCTGTCTATACCTTACATATGCTTCCTTCTTTTTCTTAACCAAACCCTCAATTTCTTTAGTTATCCAGCATTCCCTATACCTACCAGCCTTTCCTTTCACCCTGACAGGAATATATTTTCTCTGGATTCTCGTTATCTCATTTCTGAAGGCTTCCCATTTTCCAGCCAACATCTGCCCACAATCAGCTTTTAAATGTTCTTGCCTAATACGGTCAAAATTGGCCTTTCTCCAATTTAGAACTTCAACTTTTAGATCTGGTCTATCCTTTTCCATCATTATTTTAAATCTAATAGAATTATGGTCGCTGGCCCTAAAGCGCTCCCCCACTGACACCTCAGTCACCTGCCCTGCCTTATTTCTCAAGAGTAGGTCAAGATTTACACCTTCTCTTGTAGGTACATCCACATACTGAAATAAAATTGTCTTGTACACACTTAACAAATTCCTCTCTATCTAAACCTTTAACACTATGGCAATCCCAGTCAATGTTTGGAAAGTTAAAATACCCTATCATAACTATCCTATTTTTCTTACAGCTAGCTGAGATCTCCTTACAACTTTGTTTCTCAATTTTCCTCTGATTATTAGGGGGTCTACAATACAAGCCCAATAAGCTGATCATCCTTTTCTTATTTCTCAGTTTTACCCAAGTAACTTCCTTGGATGTATTTCCGGGAATATCCTCCCTCAGCACAGCTATAATGCTACCCCTTATCAAAATGCCACTCCCCCTCCTCTCTTGCCTCCCTTTCTATCCTTCCTGTAGCATTTGTATCCTGGAACATTAAGCTGCCAGTTCTGCCCATCCCTGAGCCATGTTTCTGTAATTGCTATGATATCTCAGTCCCATGTTCCTAGCCACGCCCTGAGGTCATCTGCCTTCGCTGTTAGGCCCCTTGCATTGAAATAAATGCAGTTTAATTCATTAGTCCTACCTTGTCCCTGCCTGCCCTGACTGTTTGACTTGCTTCTGTTCTCAACTGTACCAATCTCTTACCAAACTATCTCCTGCACCACTATCACCACCACCCACCACCACCCCCACCCCCCGCCACCACTAGTTTAAATCCTCCCGAGCAGTTTAACAATTTTCCCTGCCAGTATAGTCCCCTTCCAATTTAGATGCAATCCGTCCTTCTTGTACAGGTCACTTCTACCCCAAAAGAGATTCCAATGATCCAAAAATGTGAATCCTCCTCCCATACACCAGCTCCTCAGCCATGCATTCATCTGCCCTATTCCTTGCCTCACTAGCTCGTAGCACTGGGAATAATCCCAATATTACTACTCTCGAGGACCACCTATTTAAATTTCTGCCTAACTCTCTGTAATCTCCCTTCAGAATCTCAACCTTTTCCCTTCCTATGTCGTTGGTTCCAATGTGGACAATGACTGCTTGCTTGTCCCTCTCCCCCGTGAGAACATTGTGTACCCTCTCGGAGACATCCCCATCCTGGCATCAGGGAAGCAACACACCATTCTGCTTTTTCGCTGCTGGCCACAGAAACATCTGTCTGTACCTCGAACTGGAGAATCCCCGAACACAATTGACCCGACGTACCCCTCGGTGCATTAGATGTATGTGTAATTGGCAGATGCCTGTGGTTTTTTCTGAGCCAGGGCACATCAGGCCTTTTGGGAGGCAATATTGCACTTTCCTTCATAGCTCAAATAATGAGGTCAACGCAGAGTGCCTTTAAATAGCTGCATCATGACCGATGCCTGGAGAACAAGCATTACATGAACCTAAGTCGATTATCACAGTTGAGTTAAACCTTGATGGAGTGATGATTTTGCGCTTCATGAATGCACTGAATATAGGATCCAAAAAGGCCCACAAGTACATTCAGTAATGTTTTGCACATGTAAAACCTTTTCATTTGGAAAAACTGAAGTATAATCTATCATGCAGTTGTTGGTTGTCCAAAGGGAAAGTGATGTAATTGCTTTTTCCAGCAAACAAGGCACCAGTCACCTGCTCATTACATCTGTACCTGGCTGATTGACTGATGTCCTTGTGGCAGTCTGAAATGAGCCTCAGGCATAAATACTGAATGCTGTGGTAACCTTAGCAGTCAATGTCTGAATTTGGCTGGAGATCAGGATAGCAGGTAGGGAAATCCATCATCCAGATGATAAGAAAGTCTTTATCTTTTGAAATATTTATTTATGAGATATAGTTGGTGATTTCCAATGTAGCCGATTGAAAGAGACAGTTAAGTTGAAATGTGCATCCAAGCAGCAACTGATATTTTCACACTTACACCTGACATTAGCAACAGAGAAATGATGTGGGGCCAGTTTAGAAATGTCAGATCAGAAAACTGGATAAGGTTATTAACCCTTCAATTTTGTTCGACCATTCAATAAGATTACATTGATCAGCAATCTCATCTCTTATATCCTTCCTTTGCACCATTGCCGTCAATAAGTTTGGCTAACAACATTTCGCAACAAAAACTGAAAGTGCTGGAGAAACCCAACAGGAATGGAGGTAATCCTTTGAATCCAAAATGTCTTTATTTCTGGAACTGAAGAGAGGCAGGAAAATTAATTTTTTTAATGCTGTAAGCCAAGGGATAGAAGGAGCAAGTAGAAAATGGCGAGAGTGCCTGGATCACATGTCAAAGAGTGTACTGATGGTGGTATAGGGGCGAATATAGATCCAGAATAGTTCAAAGGTATGTGTGAATAATAGAAAATAGGTCAACTCTGCTGAGAGTAAACCCATGTAGAGAAACACTTCATCCACCTTGTACTAAATGCCAACATTCTGTCTAATCACTTACTATACTTGCATGCTAACATTTTGTGGTTCATATACAAGGCCACCCAGACTCCTCCTCTATCCAATCAAATGATACTCTACTTTTCTATTCTTCCTGCCAAAGAAGACAATCTCACATTTTCCCACATGATACGTCATTTGCTTCCATTTTTGCCTACTTACCCAGTGTCCCTTTGCAGATTCTGTTTACACTCCTCGTGACATGCATTCCTATTTAACCTTCTATAATGAGCAAATGTGCCAACAATATTGCACAAGACTTTCTCAAGTCCCTTACTGATGTGATCTATTGTGGGAAAATCAAGTGCAATGTCCAGTGAGGCACTTATTGAGACCAAAAATATTGACGGTAAAATGTTTGCATTGTCCCACCATGTCCTGGACGTCAAGATGGGACTTTTGCTACTTGACGGTAAGATGCCTATTAATTATTAGGATTATTGCTCATTATTATTCAATCTTGCCTCATTAATATACAGTCTCTCAATTCCCCCATCTGCCAGGTAGAGAGTGGATGCCAAGAATGTTTGTAATGAAAGTCAGACCAAGTACCTAGCAACTCTAGATCGCCACTTGGTCCTCTGGACCTCCAACCTGAACCCCAACAGCACAGTCTCCATAGGAAGAAGTCAAGCACACGTCACTCTCAGATGTTCGCATCTGACATGGACCAGCCTCTCCATATCATCTTGGCAGATCTCTGATCCACTTACAGTACATTCTATATTTCAGTGGTGCATTTGGAGGGCTACCACCCCCTCTCATTGCAATGCTTCTGTTAGGGCACATTGTTCACATGGACAGACACATAACTGATGGACTGAATCAGCTCCATCTCAGAGTTTGGAAACAGTAAAGACTGCAAATGCTGGAGGTCAGAGTCAATAGATGACTCCTTCTCTTAGCACTCACTCACTGTGCTGCTATCTGGGTGCTCACTGCAGCACTGCCTTGCCTTTCCATGTTGCACTTTGGTCCAACAGCCAGCCATTAAGGGATTGCAGTACTTCTTTCTTGTCTTGCTGTTTAGAGCAGATACAAAGCCAGGAAGCCTGTCAGCACTCATCAATCAAGAGGTGAATATGCTCCTGTGTGGCACATACTCCAACATGCACCATTGCATCAAACACACTGCACGTACTGCAAGTAAACGGCCATGTCTCGCAGTGTAAGGAGAGTAATCCACGGTCAAGTCCAGTGAAACATCTTACAGACAGGTGTTCCTGGCACAGTAAGTCAGAGCAGCCTCAGATATCATTCCAAGGGATTGGGCACAGTCAGTCAGCCTCTCAGGGTGATCAAAGTCAGAGGATCAGAGACTGTGCAGTCCAGGAAGTGGGTGACAGTCAGCCCTGTAGGTTGAGAATAACCAATCCAGGGAGTCAAGGAAACACAGCCTGAGAGTGTGCTGATATCAGTCTGAGATCTGGTCACTGTTCTTTGGAGAATATCCAAATAAGCCAATCAAAGGAGCAAACCACAGTCAGTCTCTGGTTGGTGGTGGTGATTGAACAGATAAAAAAACAATGTCTGGTCCTCTATAAATGTTGATCACCTGTCAGCACATAACCCGAACCATGGAATGGCTACTTTATGTAGCCTGCTTGAATACAAATCAAATTCACAGATGAACAAATTCTCGGCAAAGTTGTGTGTATGCCCATTTATGATGTATATAATTTCCATACATATACTGTTGCCTCTTTAGTCTGACTGGAATTTGTTCAATGCCCACATTCTGGAATATATTTGCCAAGTGCAGCCACTACCATAATTTTAGGCCAGATCCTGCTTCCCAAGGTTGTGCCAACATCACCTGCATGTACCATCAGAAAAAGCCTGCTTTTAAAGAAACTACATTAACAGGTTTCAAAATAATTCATTTTATTTGTGGATGGGAGGGTAATGGGGCATAGTGAGTTCCATTGACTTAAGGATTTTACGTTGGCAGAGAAGGACCATTAGCAATCAGGAATAGAAGACGCTCCCTGTCTCACTTGCAGTGCCAGGAGCAGTACTCCCAGATTCCAATAGAGTACAGTAACCCCAGATAGAGTCAAAACAATCACTTCAGAGCCAGTGGGTTCAGTCCATTCCCCACAGCATCCGTCTTCATTGCATCTGAGCGACATAGTCAACTGACAGGTAGGTTTAACACTTCTCTCACAGTGCAATCTCACAGCCAATGGACAGTCAGGAGTCTCATCCTGTCAATCTACATCAGGGGCAAATCCAAGTCCTTTCGATAAAGACTAGCATCCATCTCTCAGCATAGAAGATGGGGCAGGCTTTTATTTTGGAAAGGAGCTTCAGAACAAAAACAGCTGCTAACAGAAATGTGCTTCTTATAGAGAGTACAAAATGAGTTTCAAAATCTTTTTTTTCCCCACTTATTGAACACATTGAGATCATTAGGAGAATTTTACTCACAAGAATACAATGGTGCATTGCTCACAGCTGCCTGATATTTCAGGAAAAGCGATTTCAATACGTTTCAAGTTTTTTCTTCATTCAACAGAAAGAACAACAACACTCAAACTTCCTTTTCTGACGCGCGGCCAACAAAAGCCTGTTCTCTGGAATTTCCTAATTTACAAAGAAAGTGTTAATTTTCATCTTTCTCTGCATTTTAGTGTTATCTTCCACGTGCCAATAAAGGGGCAAAAGCAAACTACCCCACTCCCACCCCAAACAAATCTCAGTTTTGTGGAAATCATTCACCACTGGATGAAGTTTACAAACTGTTTGGGGATGAGCTAGGAAGCCGTCTTTCCATTGACAGGCCAATTTGCCAGTGGCTGGAACATTGGCAGTTTATAGCGTGGTATATTGGCGAAACCATGCAGATGCTACAACAACAGATGAAAGGACACTGTACAACAATCACCCACACAGGAATGTTCCCTCCCAGCTGGGGAATACTTCAGCAGTCAAGGACATTCAGTCTCCGATCTTCAGGTAAGCATCCACCAAGGTGGCCTTTGAGATACACAACAACGCAGAATCTTCGAGGGGAAACTGATAGCCAAATTCCATTCCATTTCCATCTAGAAGGACAAGGTGGCAGGTACGTGGGAACATCATACCATGAAGACAGCCGGAATGGTGATCTGGGTTCATGACATGCTCCATGTAACCCCACCATACTGTTCTGTATCCATGCAATCCTCTGTACTGTCCTGTTCTGACACTGTCCCTCTGATAACTTGTTATGATAGCTCTACCTTAATCAGTTTGTACAGTTTTAGATGACTTGTTACATTGCTTCGACCATCCAAATGTGAGCTTTATACCTATCATGTTACTCCAGCCACTTGGTTGTCTCCAGACCACTTGAAATTATCTTTTTGCCTCAATTAATCGGATGATGGTTCACCCCTTTACTTGCTATTCAGCTGTTGACACTTTACCCACACTGTATGACACCTTTGATCACCTGCATAGACTTATTATTCAGCCTGCTGACACTCCACTCACATCATTTGTAAGATCTTTTGATCTTTCTGCCTATAAATTCTGTGTTTGTGTGTCTCACTTCACTTCACTGATGAAGGAGCAGTGCTCCCAAAGCTTGTGATTTCGGATAACCCTGTTGGACTATAACCTGTTGTCATGTGACTTCTGACCTTTGGAGGTGGATAAGGTCTCTGTAACTTTCATGATCTGAAGTTTTGTTTGAAATCCACTGCTCTTTAATCTATATAAAAACTGACTGCAGTTATTAGTGATTGCTAACAAAATCTCTGCAGGACTGCTTTGATTGACAGGGTGGCTGATATGACATTTGCTCAAGCATTTTCAATAGAGTTCTTTGTTGATATCACCCACATTGTCAATGACTGACTGCATTCCAATCCCTACAGTCATCTCAGCACAGTGTTTTAATTCACTGTTGGACTGACAGTTTAAAAAGGCTATTAAAAGATTAATTTATTAAAAATATTCATTGTGGGATGTGGGCAACGCTGGCTGGCCAGCATTTATTGCCCATCCCTAGTTACTCTTGAGGAGTGCTGGTGAGCTGCCCTCATGAACTGCTGCAGGCCATGTGTTTCAGACAGACCCAGAATGCCCTTTGGAAAGAAATTCCAGGATTTGGACCCATTGACAGTGAAAGAATGGCAAGGTGTTAGTAAGTCAGGATGGTGATTCGTTTGGAGGAGATCTTGCAGGTGGTGGTGTTCCCATGTTACCCTTGTCCTTCTTGATGGAAATGATCGTGGGTCTGGACGGTAGCATATAAGGGTATTTGGCAAATTTCTGCAGTGTGTCTTGTAGTTAGTACACATTACTGCTACTGAATGTCAGTGATTGAGGGAGTAGCTACTTGTGGAAGTGGTGCCAATCAAGTGGGCTGCTTGTCTCGGATGGACGAGATTAGAGTGGTGCTGGAAAAACACAGCAGGTCAGGCAGCATCCAAGGAACAGGAAAATCGACGTTTTGGACAAAGGCCCTTCATCAGGAAGGGTCCTGGATGGTGTCAGACATCTTGAGTGTTGTTGGAGCTGAACCCATCCAGGCATTCCATCACATTCCTGATGTGTGCCCTGTAGATAGTGGACAGGCTTTGGAGAGTCAGGAGGTAAGTTACTCACTGCAGTTTTCCCAGCCTCTGATCTGCTCTTATAGCCACTGTGTTTATGTGATGAATCCAGTTAAATTTCTAGTTAATGGTCATCCCCAGGACATTGGTAGTGGGGAATTCAGGAGTGGTAACACAATTGAATGTCAAGCAGCTGTAATTAAACTGTCTCTTTTTGGGGATGATTGTTGCCCGGCATTTGTGTGGCACAAATGTGAGTTATCACTTGTCAGCCCAAGTCTGGATATTGTCCAGATCTTGTTGCATTTGATCATGGACTGCTTCAGTATCTGAAGAGTCATGAATGGTGCTGAACATTGTGCAATCATCAGCAAACATTTCCACTTCTGACCTAATGATAGAGGGAAGATCATTGATGAAGCAGCTGAAGATGGTTGGGCCCCGGACACTACCTTGAGGAACTCCTGCAGAGATGTCCTGGAGCTGAGAAGACTGACCCTCCAACATCCACAACGTTCCTGCCATGTCTCAGATATGATTCCAACTCATGAAGAGTTTTCCCCTGACGCCCTTTGATTCTAGTTTTGCTTGGGCTCCTTGATACCACATTTGGTCAAATGTGGCCTTGATGTCAAGAGCTATCACTCTCACCTCACCTGTGGAATTCAGCTCTTTTGCCCATGTTTGTACCAAGGCTGTAATGAGGTCCGGAGCTAAGTGGCCCTGGTGGAATCCAACCTAGGCATCACTGAGCAGGTTATTGCTGAGCAAGTGCAGCTTGATTACACTGTTGATGACATCTTCCATCACTTTACTGATGATCAAGAGTAAGCTGAAGTCTTTTCAGAGCCCGTAGTCTTTGCAGCATCAACTGTCTCCAATTGTTTCTTGATATCAGATGGAGTGAATTGAATTGCCTGAAGACTGGTATCTGTGATGCTGGGGACCACTAGAGGAGGCCAAGATGGATCATCCACTTGGCACTTATAACTGAAGATTGCTGTGAATGCTTCAGCCTTATCTTTTGCATTGATGCGCTGAGCCCTTCCATCATTGAGGATGGGGATATTTGTGAACCCTACTCCTCCACTGAGTTGTGTAATTGTACACCACCATTCATGACTGGATGTGGCAGGACTGCAGAGATTAGAGATGATCCTTTGGTTATGGGATCGCTGGTTGATCGTTGGTTGTGATATATTCAGAAGTTTTTTTTGCAATAAATTAGCAATCAGAGGTGACTTCAAGGTTTTAATGTCTTCATGAATGGGAGTATTTTTCACAGTTGAGTCTGTATGATGAGAGTTTTATTAAATTTTTAGAAATTTATTAATTTCATCTCCATATGGCTCCTGCGTTTGAACCATGGTATTGATGTGAAGAGTTGGTGGAGGGATAAGGGAATGAGAGAGGTGATGGCTAGTGAGTCTAAAACCTTCAAAAACCAAATTCAAAGGCAGTAGCCCACCTCCATGACATCGGAACAACTGTTTAGTGTTCACAGACCAAAGTATCCGTCCCCACATTTTGAAGTAAAAAAGCATCGCATGGCTTAAACTAAGGCAGAGTCACCAAGTTAGGAAATTCCCCAGTTGGAACTACCTGCCTCAGTAGCCAAAATTGGGCAGTGTTGACTGAGTAGTTAAGTTGGATGTTAAAGGGCTTCTTACATGATCCAATTATTTATAATTTGCAGGGGTCAGTGCCTTATTGTCATCCATTTAGTGTGCTATGATACACAATGACGATGGCCTAAAATTATCTTAACTAGTTGGTTAAAATCCCCATAATTACATTAAAAAAAACTATAGAGTCTGAAATTCTTTGGGACAGTGCTTTCAGTGGAAGCCCTGTGAAATTTCAGTCCTTTATCCTTTGTCTAAATACTGAAATGGGATAGTAAACATAAGTTAAATGCAGAGCTGAACAGAGATATTGCTCTATAAACCAAACCAGACTCCTTATGTAGGTTTTATTTTAGAGATGCACTTTTAATCTTCTCTTTGCAGCTACTTGTGTGTCAAATGCAGTCCACAGCTGGAGTGAATAAGACGCTCCAAAGTTTCCTGCATTTTTCTAGTTGTGAGGGACGCAAGACAGTATTTTCATGAATGTTCACACCCTTGAGGTAGGGAATTGCTCTGCCTTTACTTTATGAGGAGATAAGAAACTTAATGCACAAACACTCTTTCTGTAAGGCCAGGATCTCCAAATTGCTGCTGTTCGAAAGTGTTGTTGCACGACTGGCCAATCTTCAAACCAGGAAATGATCGCAAAATAGCAGCATGCCAGGCTATATAACAAGCTAAATGGAAAACTTCAATCGTCATTGCTGCTGTGATTAAAACATATCAAAGTCATTTGCAATATTCAAAAAACTCTAATTTAAAATGTCTTCAAAGCTACGTTTTGCAAACTTGGCTGCTGAAATGCACACCAAAGATTTCCTGTCACTTGGAATTAGGACACAAGAAGAAACATCTCATTCTGATTCTTCCCCAACTAAGTGATTAATTGTATTTACATCAAGCTCACACAAAGGGGGACAGAGGTGGAGACTGCTTTCTGCACTGTTGTATTAGCAGAACTGAACAGGAGAATCATGGGAATTACCTTCAACACATTTTGATCTGCTGATTTACAGGCCACAAACTCAGACACATCCGTCACAGTGCTGTCCTCCTCCACCACAATGACTTTCACAGGTACTGCCACGGTCTTGCCAGTTAGAATTGCAGTATTGAGAATTTCAGTGTTCTGCAAATAAAAGAATTTCTCGGGTTAATATCTTTCAGGAAATGTAGAGCCTTGTGCATCACTTCAAAAACATCCTTTGATCTGCTGAACTGAGCAGTTAAATATTGACTTGTTAGGCAGCACCAATGTACATTTAGAAGACTGTTTTAAGCCCACACACAGAAAGAGGCATATTACTCTAGCACATTCCAGATTGCCTTGCATGGTTCAAATGAGGTCATGGAGTTATGCAATGTCACATAAGATACCGACATGCTACAAGGCTGCAATCATCTAAGATGGTTGTTGACCTGAGCACATGAACCACATCTTTTCAAATATATCTAATTCTAACATGTGTTATCTGCTATGCATGTTATCTGCTTTCAAGAAAAGGCTATACGTAACAGTGTGTTTCTGAGCATCAACTCCTGCGGACTATTGGCAAGAATGAAAGACAGGGGGGTTTGGGGTTGGATGAGGCCTTCTCTGAGCATTGGGTTGAGTACCACCCTTTGCATTTCTGTGTTTTCTTTTCCACTCAATCAAAACCCTTTCTGTTCTCTCATTAGAGGTTCCACTGCATTTTGAAAATAATACTGAAGAGATTACCTGGCCTTAATCACTTTGGCTTTCATGGGAGCTTTCTGTGTTCAAATTAGTTGCAATATTTCCTATAAAAGGTGGTATATAAATGCAACTCTCTTTTTGTTCATTTTTCATTCACACCCATAGCTTAGCATCATAGATGAGGCCACCTTGTCAGGTGTGACTCTATCTCAAGTATATTATTGCTAACATGTGAAAGAATGTGCTTCCACTCCCTCTGGGAAACCAGATGTTCAAAGTGGCTGAGCCAAGTGATCCACCTCAGTCAGTCTCCTCCAGGTACCACCCTTTCTTTTGCAATAGCAAAACCTTCTCTATCCTGGGGCAGGGTTATAGCTGCAGAAGGTGAAGCACAGAGTATGTGAGTAAGAGTAGGTACAGATGGAATACTATAACCTGCTGACTGACACCTAGCTCAAGGGCTCCTTCAGTTGCTGGAGTTTGGACATTGCAAAATACAGTTTCAAAGCTTAGTATTACCAATCATTCAACGAGGTGCAAACACCTGCACAGTTTGATGGGAGCATGCGCAGGAATTCACAGTCTGCACCAGTGCAGTGCTGCATTTCTCCATGACCAAGTTGCAGATCACCACAAAAGGCCTGGCCATTCTCAGGTACTTTGCAGATGATCCTTCTTTAGCCAACACCCGAAACCCAGGCATAGCTTCGCTATCAAGTGGTACGACCAGGTCCAATGTAACAGAATTGTCTGAATTCTCCATCCTGGTGACAAGGAAATGCAGAGATTCAACATTGTGGCCACTGCTGACTGACTTTCAGGTGGATTCTTACCCAAGTTGAGTCAACGGCATGCAGCCAGGGGAAGGGAGGAGCTCTGACGAAAGGGAAAGCCTCTCCGTAAGATCTCTGTTGTCAATGCGACCTGCTCAAATGATGAGTGGTGTGTCACAAAAGACACAGGCAGTTATGGAAAAACATTGAATTAGTGTGATTAAACATTTGGATGGGTTGAACCCAGTATGTGAAATCATTCAATGGAATTTTCCCATTTTTGGTGTTTGGGAGGGTGGGTGTTGAAAAAGAAGTTCCAGAGTCCTTTCATTTACCACTCTAGAGATCCACAATTCTTCAAATTTAAGTCCACAAGAATTGTTAAATATGAAGCCTTCGTAGCAACTGAAACAGAAACCTTCTCATCCTGCATGTCGTACATTGAAATAATTTAAAATTTGATTCATATCAAATTGTCATTTATTTAGGATTTAAACTATTAAGGTGTGGGGAGAGGGGGTGGGATCCAGGGAGATAGTGAGGAAAGAGATCACTCTGAGACTGGTACAGGTGATAAAAAAAAGCAAGTCAAACATTCAGGGCAGTCTGGAACAAAGCAGAAAATAGGGTAGGACTGATAAATTAAACTGCATTTATTTCAATGCAAGAAGCCTAACAGGGAAGGCAGATGAACTCAGGGCATGGTTAGGAACATGGGACTGGGATATCATAGCAGTTACAGAAACATGGTTCAGAGATGGATAGGACTGGCAGCTTAATGTTCCAGGATACAAATGCTACTGGAAGGATAGAAAGGGAGGCAAGAGAGGAGGGGGAGTGGCGTTTTTGGTAACGGATAGCATTACAGCTGTTCTGAGGGAAGATATTCCCGGAAATACATCCAGGGAAGTTATTTGGGTTGAACCGAGAAATAAGAAAGGGATGATCACCTTATTGGGATTGTATTATAGACCACCCTAATAGTCAGAGGGTTATCTGTAAGAATAAAAGGGTGGTTATGGGTAGGGGATTTTAACTTTCCAAACATAGACTGGGACTGCCACAGTGTTAAGGGTTTAGATGGAGAGCCATTTATTAAGTGTGTACAAGACAATTTTCTGATTCAATATGTGGATGTACCAACTAGAGAAGGTGCAAAACTTGACCTACTCTTGGGGAAATAAAGCAGGGCAAGTAACTGAAGTGTCAGTGGGGGAGCACTTTGAAACCAGTGACCACGGGCGGCATGGTGGCTCAGCGGTTAGCACTGCTACCTCATAGCACCAGGGTCCCAGGTTCAATTCCAGTCTCGGACGACTGTCTGTGTGGAGTTTGCACATTCTCCCCATGTCTGCGTGGGAGTCCGGTTTCCTCCCACAGTCCAAAGACATGCAGGTCAGGTGAATTGCCCATAGTGTTAGGTGCATTAGTCAAAGGGAAATGGGTCTGGGTGGGTTACTCTTCGGAGGGTCTGTGTGGACTGCTTGGGCCAAAGGGCCTGTTTCCACATTGTAGGGAATCAAATCATAAGACCATAATTCTATTAGTTTTAAAATAGTGATGAAAAAGGGTAGACCAGATCTAAAAGTTGAAGTTCTAAATTGGAAGAAAGCTAATTTTGACAGTTTTAGGTAAGAACTTTCAAAAGCTGATTGGGGTCAGATGTTCACAGTTAAAGGGATGGCTGGAAAATGGGAAGCCTTCAGAAATGAGATAACGAGAATCTAGAGAAAGTACATTCCTGTCAGGGTGAAAGGGAAGGCTGGTAAGTATAGGGAATGTTGGATGACTAAAGAAATTGAGGGTTTGGTTAAGAAAAAGAAGGAAGCATACGTCAGGTATAGACAAGATAGATTGAATGAATCCTTAGAAGAGTATAAAGGCAGTAGGAGTACACTTATGAGGGAAATTATCAGGGCAAAAAGGGGACATGAGATAGCTTCGGAAAATAGCGTTAAGGAGAATCCAAAGGGTTTTTACAAATACATTAAAGATAAAGGGAGAGAATAGGGACCTTCAAAGATCAGCAAGGAGGCCTTTGTGTGGAGCCACAGGAGATGGGGGAGATACTAAATGAGTATTTTGCATCAGTGTTTACTGATGACATCGAAGATATAGAATGTAGAGAAGCAGATGGTGACATCTTGAAAAATGTCCAAATTATAGAGGAGGAAATCTTGAAACACATAAAAGTGTATGAATCCCCAGGACCTGATCAGGTATACCCTAGAACACTGTGGAAGCTAGGGAAATGATTGCTGGGCCCTTTGCTGAGATATTTGTATCATCGATAGTCACAGGTGAGATACCGGAAGACTGGAGATTCACTAATTACAGATTACAGATTACTTACAGTGTGGAAACAGGCCCTTTGGCCCAACAAGTCCACACTGACATGCCGAAGCGCAACCCACCCATACCCCTGCATTTACCCCTTCACCTAACACTATGGGCAATTTAGCATGGCCAATTCACCTGACCTGCACATCTTTGGACTGTGGGAGGAAACCGGAGCACCCGGAGGAAACCCACGCAGGCACGGGGAGAATGTGCAAACTCCACACAGTCAGTCGCCTAAGGCGGAAACTGAATCCAGGTCTCTGGCGCTGTGAGGCAACAGTGCTAACCACTGTGCCACCGTGCCCGCCCACTAATGTAGCGCCACTGTTTAAGAAGGGTGGTAAGGACAAGCCAGGGAACTATAGATCAGTGAGCTTGACGTCAGTGGTGGGCAAGTTGTTGGAGGGAGTCCTGAGGGACAGGATGTACATGTATTTGGAAAGGCAACGACTGATTAGGGATAGTCAATATGGTGTTGTGCATGGGATATCATGTCTCACAAACTTGATTGAGTTTTTTGAAGAAGTAACAAAGAGGATTGATGAGGGTAGAACGGTGGACGTGATCTTTATGGACTCCTATAAGGCGTTCGACAAGGTTCCCCATCTGAGACTGGTTAGCAAGATTAGATCTCGGAATACAGAGAGAATTAGCCATTTGGAACAGAACTGCCTCAAAGGCAGAAGACAGAGGGTTGTGGTGGAAGGTTGTTTTTTCAGTCTGGAGGCCTGTGACCAGTACAGTGCCACAAGGATTGGTGCTTGGTCCACTACTTTTTGTCATTTACATAAATGATTTGGATGTGAGCATAAGGGGTACAGTTAGTAAGTTTGCAGATAACAGTAAAATTGGACGTGTAGTGGACAGCGAAGAAAGTTACTTCAGATTACAACAGGATCTTGGTCAGATGGGCCAATGGGCTGAGAAGTGGCAGATGGAGTTTAATCCAGATAAATGCGAGGTGCTGCATTTTGGGAAAGTAAACCTTAGCAGGACTTATACACTTAAAGGTAAGGTCCTAGAAAGTGTTGCTGAACAAAGAGACCTTGGAGTGCAGGTTCATAGCTCCTTGAAAGTGGAGTCGCAGGTAGATAGGATAGTGAAGAAGGTGTTTGGTATGCTTTCCTTTATTGGTCAGAGTATTGAGTACAGGAGTTGGGAGGTCATATTGTGGCTGTACATGACATTGGTTAGGCCAGTTTTGGAATATTGCTTGCAATTCTGGTCTCCTTCCTATTGGGAGGATGTTGTGAAACTTGAGCAGGTTAGAAAAAGATTTACAAGGATGTTGCCAGGGTTGGAGGATTTGAGCTACAGGGAGAGGTTGAATAGTTAGGGGCTTTTTTTTCCCTGGAGCATCGGAGGCTGAGGGGTGACCTTATAGAGGTTTACAAAATCATGAGGGGCATGGATAGGAAAATAGACAAAGTCTTTTCCCTGGGGTGTGGCGTTCAGAACTAGAGGGCATAGGTTTAGGGTGAGAGGGGAAAGAGACCTAAGGGGCAACCTTTTCACACAGAGGGTGGTACGTGTATGGAATGAGCTGCCAGAGGAAGTGGTGGAGGCTTGTACAATTGCAACATTTAAAAGGCAGAGTAGAATGAATAGGAAGAGTTATTGGGGGAGGCGGGGACCTTGATTGGATTTGGAAGTCTGTTCGGCATGGATGAATTGGACCGAAGGGTCTGTACATCTCTATGATTCTATAAGCAATATCTTCTTCAGCTTTCCTCTCTGCCACAGTGCAAAACTGTCTGAGATCATTTAACCCCACATCTGAGTACCTCCGTGAATCATTAAAACACTATATTGTGCAATAGTACAGCACGCATTGGTTTACTGTATGGACCTTCTAGAGAAATCTCAATAAGTGCTTATATTTTGTGTGCAAGTGTCTTAGTAAGTTAAGTTATTTGCTGATCATTTTCTTACTCAACATTATGCACAACTGTAGCCTTATGCTTTGACCTTGAAGAGCTCAATTGCTTAGCTCAAACATTTGATATTGTAACTGTATCTCACTGAGGAAAAGATCTGATTCTTTCATTTGCTCAGGAATTTATTTTATTTGGAAGCTTATTAACATTTCCAGCACTTTGCCCTCGGGAGTCAACATTGGTGGAAGTACAATTGAATTAAAAGTGAACATCAAGGCAAGTGCACTTGATGGCATTAATGCACAAAAAAAAACCCTAAGCCTGGTATAGGTAACAGCAGCGTTTTCAAAACGAATGCACCCCGGGTAAAAATACATAATTGATCACTAGACCTACAGCATAATGGCAACATGTTCGACTTGATCTGCTATCTAACAAGCCACTGGATGATAGAATTAATCTATTAATATTTTTAATGTTTAATACATTACCCTAATTAAACTAAAAGACCTGCATTTATATTTTGCCTTTCAAGAGGTCAGGTTCATATCTAATAAACTACAACCTAAGAAAGGGGATTACAACAGTTAATGTGTGCACAGCAAGATCCCATAAACAAAAAAAATTCTAAATAACCTGTTAATCCATTTCAGCAAATTTGTTCAGAGATAAATGTTGGTCAGTACACTGTGAAAATTCCACTGGTATCCTTCAATGGAAATCTTGCACACTAACTGAAGAGAACAAATGACATCATTTTTTCACTACAATTCAAAAGACAATAGCTCTATATGTTTTGTTCTGTCCCATGGGCAGCATATCAGTACACCTTTAAGAGACAAGCTTGTGACATAATTAGTGTATCATAGCATGTCATCTAAGAATATAATGATTGAAGGCTTTTAACGTGGATCACTTGAAGCGATGACACACCACTGAATGCATGCTGCTATTTGTAACCTAACAGCTTTAAGATAGCCCAGACACTGATATGCCTGTGAATGTAATGTTTGTACATAAATCACCAGCTGTAATTAATTTCTGTTGGATAGTTCCATAACACATTATCTATGCCTAGTTCTTATGTAATGGGTGATAACATAATCATTGCCGCACTAGATAAACAACCTGCTAGAGATAAAACCCACATCACTGCGATACAGCACCCTCTCAGTACTGGACAAAAGATTAGTCCAGATTATTTGGTCTTGAATCCAAAACCACCTTATTCAGAGACAAAGTGTTACCATTGAACCAAAACCAACAGTGTACACCAAGATTGAAACAATGGAAAGAATCATAATTTTTAGTGTCATACGTTACGACTGTGACAGGAGGACTGCATTGATAATGAGGTCCCCATGGGTCCATCAATCACGCCATTGGTCCAAATGGGTTGGATCAATTACCAAAATAGCTAATTGCTTTTCTTTATTTCTGCTATTATGGTTAAAAGAAATGTCGACTAGGGTGGTTTAATAAATTTTAAAAAGTAATCCATTTACAGAACAATTCTTAAACCTAGTGGCAACCACTTATCAACATCTAATCTATCATCTGGAGTATGAACTATTACTCCTTAATCTCACAAACAGACAAAACTGAAAAAGGGCAAGTCTTTGCAGAGATTATTTGTTTTTCTAAACAGGCAAAAGGGAAGAAATAACTTCTTTGGACCAAGGGTCTGGAAACAAAAGAGGGAATGTGATGATTTCACATGCCCACCTTTGCCTATCAACAATGTCAAATTGCTGACAGCTATAGCTTGATAGGTGTCCACTTCTTTTCCAACCAAACTGGATTTGAGACTGTGAGAACTGATGACAGTCTACTTCAGGTTTTCACTGGGAAATGGAAATGCAGGCATGTGGAAACTCAATCAGTCTCCCAGAATTTCTCTGGAGTGGTGAGCCCATGATTAAATTTGTTCAATGAGGCCTAGTTCATCAGATTTTGACAGCCTTTTAAACTTAACACTGGCTAGCTGTGTTTCCCAATGTTCAGGAAACCTGGCATTTGAAGGGAAGCAGTTATAGCAGGAAATCACTGCTTTTCAGTAGGTGAAGAGAAACAGATGTGCTTCCCAACCTCTCAATTGGCTGCAGATGGATTTGTAAATTCAGCTTCAAGTTAAGAAACATCTAATGGACATAAAATCACCACAAGGCCATGGATCTGAGTGGGAGAGGACATTATGCCTGTTTTCACCTCCATGTGCTTGCTGAATGTAAAATTCAACCCAACATCTTAATAAATCACCAATATAATTGTGATTCAAATTTCAAAGTATTTCAATGTGGTGAAGCATTTTAGGACACCCTAAGGGATGTGAAAGACTATATAAACACAAATCTTCTCATTTTAAACAATCTCTCGTGGTGAGTGAAACTGCTGTAGAGAATATGTGGTGGAGGCTGGTATAATTGCAACATTTAAGAGGCATTTGGATGGGTATATGAATAGGAAGGGTTTGGAGGGATATGGGCCGGGTGCTGGCAGGTGGGACTAGATTGGATTGGGATATCTGGTCGGCATGACAGGTTGGACTGAAGGGTCTGTTTCCATGCTGTACATCTTTATGACTCTATGACTCTAAGATTGTCATGTAATTCTAAGCTATGAAACCCATCAATGGCCTACATTGTCCATTGTACATTAAATCTTAATTCAACCCTGATCTCTTTTACAACAAAGAACTGCAGAAGCTGGAAATCTGAAAAAAAAACATAAATTGCTGTAGAAATTCAGCAGGTCTGGCAGCATCTGTGGCGAGAGAAAGCAGAGTTAGCGTTTTGGATTCCGTAACCCTTTTTCAGAACTGATATCTCTTAGCTATTCTCCACCTGGATTTCCAAAAGGCATTCGACATGGTGCCACACAAAAGGCTGCTGCATAAGATAAAGATGCATGGCGTTACGGGCAATGTATTAGTATGGATAGAGGATTGATTAACTAACAGGAAGCAAAAAGAGTGGGAATATATAAGTGTTTTTCTGATTGGTGACCAGTGACTAGTGGTCACCAGTCACCAGTGGTCACCAGAGACCAGTGTTGGGACCACAATTATTCACAATTTACATAGATGGTTTGGAGTTGGGGACCATTTGTAGTGGATGATACTAAGATGAGTGGTAGGGCAAATCTGCAGAAGACTGTGAAACTTTCCAGAGGTACATAGATACTTTAGTGAGTGGGCAAAGGTCTGGCAGATGGCGTACAGTGTTAATAAGTGTGAAGTCATCCATTTTGGTAGGAATAACAGTAAAAGGACTATCAATTTAATGGTTAAAAAAAAAGCATGCTGCTGTGCAGAGGCACCTTGGTGTCCTTGTGCATGAATCACGAAAGTTTGGCCTGTAGGTGTAACAGATAATTAAAAAGGCAAATGGAATTTTGTCCTTCATTGCTAAAGGGATTGAGTTTAAAAGCAGGGAGGTTATGTTGTAGCTGTATAGGGTGCTGGTGAGGCCACACCTGTAGTATTGCATGGTTTGGTCTCCTTACTTGAAAAAGGATGTACTAGCATTCAAGGGAGTGCAGGGGAGGTTCACTAGGTTGATTCCAGAGTTGAGATAGTTGGCTTACAAGGAGAGACTGAGTAGACTGGGATTATATTCATTGGAATTTAGAAGAATGAGGGGGGTTCTTATAGAAACATATAAAATTATAAGGGGAAATGACAAGATAGAGGTAGAGAGGATGTTTCCATTGGAGGGAATAGTCTCAAAGGTAGGGGGAACAGATTTAGGATTGAATTGAGAAGGAACTTTTTCACCCAGAGGGTTGTGAATCAGTGGAATTCCCTGCCCAGTGAAATAGTTGAAGCTTCCTCATTGAGTGCACTTAAAGCTAAGATTTAAACTTTTTGAACAGTAAAGGGATGAAGGGTTATGGTGAGTGAGTGGGTCAGTGGAGCTGAGGCCATGAAAAGATCAGCCATGATCTTATTGCATGGCAAAGTGCACTCAAAGGGCCAGATTCTGCTTCTATAGTTCTCATGTACCTAAACCTTTAAGACTGTATGGTGACAATTTTCAGTAATTTCAATTTCTCATACACACTAAAATGAGATGTGTTGTATTCAAAAGGCAAAGTCTATAACTGTAAAAGCCTTGAAGTTATTTAAATATTACTATATATACTTAATGCCTACCATCTGCTTTAAGGGCAAGACTATTATCTATTTAAATAAATACAATCGAAAAGGTAATGTGAAACAAATACAAGCAGCTTTTGAATGTGTATACCACACAACAAATTCTAGACCTAAATTTTAACAACCCTCCAATCTTTAATTTACAGAAATCTTTAAACTGCCATTGAAAATACCAGCTTTTAAAAGTGTGTCGTCAAAGATGTCAAAACAATACTGCAATGAAAAGCCTGAACCCCTATTGGCTTTTTTAAATTATTCAAGCAAGAATTACTACAGGTATTGCATTAAACCCAGTAGAGAGGCAGAGATAACTTATTCAGTTACATGCTATTAACATTTTGACTGAATCCCACATTAATTATTTTATGGCAGTGGTGCTTGAGGCTTTGCAGAAATGGATATACCTCAATGATTTTCTATAACCTCTTCATTTCAACATGCGATTAATTGAATACACGAGACAAAACTATACAAATCTATACTGAGGTGTGGACTTTCTAATTTTACTATTGAACATCAAATCGCACGGACTTCAGATTTTTGGGATTAAAAGGTTGTTTTTGTTTCCCTGGAGGTTGAGAAGCCCTCAATCATTAACAGCATTTTTCTGCAAAAGGTTCTCAGCTCTCATTCCAAGAAATGTTGCATGACATGTAAATGTTTTATTGGGACATTGAACAATTATGAGAGAAAAATTCAAGAATCTCAGTTTTATCAGGACTTCACAGTTGAATTGGATTCAAGGATAATGGTGATGTAAAGACAGTATCTTTTTATTGTTCTGTATTGTTGATTGTAGATTGAAATGAGAAAGAACTGTTTTAAAAGTTACGATTTTGGAAGAGACTGCTGTACTTTATAAAAGCAAGTTACCAAAACTTATTGTAAGTGGTGTTTACACTGCTCCTTCATAAATGAGGTGGGGGGGAGCTGGTTGCAGATGTGATGTCACCAGAAGTGTGTACAAAGTGAGATTCAACTGGCAAAAACAAAAGCTGACTGGCTCGTGGAGGGGTAACCAGTTGTCAATGACAAAAGCCATCAGCCTCCAAGCAACTATGTTACTGAGACTTGACAAACTGAACAGTTTGTGGGTTTAAATAATAATACCAGAAGCCTTTGGATCAATGGAAGGTGAGGTGATATCTCTCTCTGCTGTTAAAGATACCTGAAGCCTAGAAAAGGCCTCACCATTTTCCCTCACCAGTTGCTGAGAACTCTAGCTTTTAGCCATTAAGTAAGAGGCTTTGTAATTAATGTATTAGTCACCTGTGCTTCCTACAAAGAAGTGGAAAAGAACCTGGAATAGAGAACCACAAGTCCTCCATCTATAATACCATTTTTTGTTGCCTGTCTCCGTCCGTATGTGTGTATACGGCTGGATTTTGTAAGGGAGTTAGAATTTTAAATGGTAGAGTTATATGCTGGGAATTCATATTGGGTGTTCATCAGGGGATTATTCTTATAATATAAAATAAATATTATATTTATTTGTAGTAAATAGTAGTTCTTGTTAGAGTATAGAAACTTGGTCAGTGTTTCCCTTTAAACAGACAGATGAATTGGGGAATCTTGCAAACTGATAAATCTTTCACTTTTGTGAAGAGTCCAGGCATGGCATGGCATGCTTTCCAGTGGTCTATCCCAGTGAGGTATAACTGTGACCAAAATCAGGCTTTGGTTACTGAGGTTGTGTTAATCTCACCTAATTGGAAAGTAAGTGTTCATTTTCATTGTGTTTTTATAATTATGTCATAGGATTTTAAATGACTGTGTAGCACATATTTGACATTCTCTGTGTCACATTCCTGATTCCTGATGAAGGGCTTAGGCCCGAAACGTTGACTCTCCTGGCCCTTGGATGCTGCCTGACCTGCTGTGTTTTCTAGCACTACCCTCTCACTCAGATTCTGTCTGTCACAATCAGGCCTCACTCGGATGTAACACATCTCAAATGGATGATGTAAAACTATGATTTACTGGAACTGGTGAGCAGATGGAAAAGTATCATGGCAAGGAACGTTGAGCTCGAGAGGCCAGGGAAATCTGAATGGCCTATCAGGAGACAGAATATTTACTGAGACTGCAAATTCAAAGAAAGGATTTCAGCGTAATAAAATCATTTGCAAATTATACGATTAAGCTTGTTATATCTTTGAGTATCCTTCCTAATGTTTCCACTTTGAGGCCTTGACCAGCATCTCACAAAATCCACAAGACTAACCATGTGTGTTTTCCAAAGCCTTCATTCTTTCAGAAGTACCTATAATTTCCTGAATCCTGTGAACTGATAATATAGGCATCTGAAGGTTCTCAGGTTGTGTCAGGGGTGATTTTTCAGTGTAATGGGAATGAGTCTTCCCTAAAGCAGTCTTATAATTTTTGGACATCATTTTTCTCAACTGAGTTCAAAGCAAGTTGATTACCATTCATTAAACTCTTTTGCAAGTTAACCTTAATTTTTACATCAGAGGAAAAAAAAACAGACTGGGAATAAAAAGAGTGATTACAACAATAGCAATGACATGTTTTATATACCATTCCTTGTTTGTAAAATGTCCCAAAGTGCTTTTTAGCAAGAGGGAAGCTATTACTCTAAAGTAGACAATGAGCATGGAGAAAGTGAAATGTTGGAGAGATTGAGATGAGCAAATCAAAGCAAGATTTTGTGAAACGGAAGGTAAATGAAATTGAAATGGCAGAAACATAGTCGCTGATTAGGGAACACTAACACAGAGATGGAATGAAGGATACTTAAAAAATAAAACAAATAGTGAGGGATGAAAGGCAAAAGAAGTGCATGAATTAGGTTCACTTAGGACAATGAGGAGATTTGAAGACAATGAAGAATTCTGAATGACTGGGTTGCTGGGTTATGGCACATAATTAATGTTTAGAAGCAGAGGGGAGAAAACTTCAGACTTAGTGTGCATGAAGAGACAGGGGATAGCATATTGCATATGTTTGCTGACAGTTGAGATGGGAAATCAGAACAATAGGGAGTCAGAGCAAACATGCTTTATAAATGATGGACACACGGAGGATGATTTCACCAGCAGAATTGGGAAAGGTAGGACTGGAGACAGGTAATATTAAAAAAAATTACATTAGAAAGAATCTAAGATTGAGATTGAGTATGCTTCTAAATTTCTACTAAAATTGCTGGAGAAACTCAGCAGGTCTGTGGTGAGAGATAATGTTAGTCCAGTGACTCTTTTGGTTTTAGATTTCCAGCATCTCAGTTCTTTGTTTCATTTATTACATTAAACTTCTACACCATTCAATTCAGCTTGAGATGACAGCTAGGAAAGTCAAACCCGGTTGAGAGGCACAGATTTACTAGTTCGAGTCCAAAAAGATGGTCTTAGCATTGTCAAAACTCAAGCAATTATTGTTTACACAAAATAGCACTGTATTCCAGGGTGCTGGTTTCTTGTCAGAGATATGGTTGGATACTGCCAAATTTCGAGAGAACCTGTCTTCAAGCATTAATGCCAGTTCTCTGGGGGCTTGGTCTGCTTTAGTACACCTTCAAAATCTTCAAAATTTAATTTAGAAAGAAATGCTCTTTTCAGGAGTCAAACTATTTTATTTTGCTATTTACTTCAGGAAGCATAGCTCAATGGTGCTGAACCTCAAGATCAGCTTCATTTAATGCTGTCAAATCTTACAACCTTTCCTCAAAAGCTCTGCCTCAGGATCTCTTCCTCTCAGTATTCAGAACCATTCCCAAAATCTCCCAACAATGACAACTGGGATTCTTCAAGCACCTGTAAATTAGTGCGGAGTCCCACAAAAATGTAGAATTGCTGCCAAACTGCTCAGTAGAATTCATTGCCTCTACCCCTCAACCCCTGGGGGTTTCTTAGTTTGAATATTTCCTCCTATCCCCTGATCCCAGTCTCCAGGGCCTGCACCACTTTTACCAGACCCCAGGCTGTTTCCTTCTCCACATACTACTGTCGTCTTTGACTGACTGTGAACAATTAAATGAACAATCTGCTGGGAGCAGCATTATACATTTTTCTACTAACAGAAATATGGGCCTAGAAGTTGGATCGCATCCAATTCACAATGTAAAAATAAAATGAAACTTCCCTCTGGGTTGACAAGCTGCAGTCAGTCATGAAGGAGTTTTACAAACAAACCCAAATCAAGCCAAAGAAAGGCACTAAAACCATTTTTGGCCTGGTGCCTTCGGTACCATTAACCAATGTCACATGCAGCTCATTTCCAAGTACAGACTGACAGTGTGCGTGCTGTACAACATATCACACACAATCAAATTTATAGCTATTATCTGCGTAGCTTTCATTGGGTTGAAATGTTTCTGCAAATCCCCTTCAAGTTGCGTTCCAAAAGAGTACAAGGTTCCCTGACATCTGTCATCGATTTGTAGAGGAAAGATAGAAAAAAATTGAATGATATTTCAGGCCTGCATTATAAATGCATTAGCTTCACAGCTTCTCATGTCTGCAAGGCACCATGGGCTAACGACCAAAAATGTTCCCTTTTTAAATCAAAGGTCTGTCATAAATATAATCAATTAAACTCTTATGTGTGCTGCAAACATTGCTGTCACTGAGGAAGCTAGTTTCTCTGATGACTCAGGTGGTTCAGATAGAGGGCTGAACATCACAGACAGAAGGTTCTGAGTTCAGTTGCTGCTCTCTACTGAGTTAGACAGGCAGGAGGCTGGAAGAACACAGCAAGCCAGGCGGCATCATGAGGTGGAGAAGTCAACATTTTGGGTATAACCCTTCTTCAGGACTTTGTCGCGCGCACTTTACTGAGCTGCATCGATAGCGATGACTACAAAATCCCAGCCAATTGGAAAACTCAGCCAGATTTTCAATCCCTCAGTACTAAGGCCCTCTCCAAGTGAAGTCACCATGCAGCAAGTTGCTGGTATGTTTTATTGACTCACGGAATGTGGGCATCGCTGGCTGCACCAGCATTTATTGCCCATCTTTAGTTGCCCCTTGAGGTGGTGGTGGTGAATTGCCTCCTTGGATCTGGCTGCTGGCCACATGCTGTAGGTAGACCCACAATACTGCCAGGAGATGACAGGGTAAGACATCATGATGCTGCTGTTCTGATGATCTGCCACTAGCACCTAAGATAATTATGTTAGCTCCTGTGAGGAAACGATGAGATGTGGGTCACAGAGTACTGAAGAATTCAATGAGCTTTTCTTACAGCACCCGGTATTTATATGTGTACACTTTAATCAGAGGCACTTGAATGACTGAGCTCAAGCTAAGCAATTTGAGTGTACCACAGCTGGCTTCCTTCAGCATATCCTTTTGCTACTGCAGAAAATACAGAGATATGGCATTGAGGGTGAGTTGGAGGTTTGGATTAGGAATTGGCTGGCTGGAAGAAGACAGAGGGTAGTAGTTGATGGCAAAGGTTCATCTTGGAGTGCCGTCACTAGCGGTGTTCCGCAAGGATCTGTTTTGGGACCATTGCTGTTTGTCATTTTCATAAATGACCTGGAGGAAGGGTTAGAAGGTTGGGTGAGCAAGTTTGCGGATGATACGAAAGTCGGAGGAGTTGTAGACAGTGAGGAAGGATGTGGCAGGTTACAGCGGGATATAGAGAAACTGCAGAGCTGGGCAGAAAGGTGGCAAATGGAGTTCAATGTAGCTAAGTGTGAGGTGATTCACTTTGGTAAGAGTAACAAAAAGATGGGGTACTGGACTAATGGTCAGATACTTGGAAGTGTGGAAGAGCAGAGGGATCTTGGTGTCCATGTACACAGATCTCTGAAAGTTACCACCCAGGTAAATAGTGCAGTGAAGAAGGCATATGGCGTACTGGCTTTTATTGGTAGAGGAATTGAGTTCCGGAGTCCTGAGGTCATGCTGCAGTTGTATAAGACTCTGGTGCGGCCGCATCTGGAATATTGTGTGCAGTTTTGGTCGCCATACTATAGGAAGGATGTGGAGGCACTGGAACGGGTGCAGAGGAAGTTTACCAGGATGTTGCCTGGTATGGTAGGAAGATCCTATGAGGAAAGGCTGAGGCACTTGGGGTTGTTTTCATTGGAGAAAAGAAGGTTTAGGGGTGACTTGATAGAGGTGTACAAGATGATTAGGGGTTTAGATAGGGTTGACAGTGAGAACCTTTTTCCACATATGGAGTCAGCTATTACAAGGGGGCATAGCTTTAAATTAAGGGGGGGGTAGATATAGGACTGATGTTAGGGGTAGGTTCTTCACTCAGCGAGTCGTAAGTTCATGGAATGCCCTGCCAGTAGCAGTGGTGGACTCTCCCTCTTTATGGGTATTTAAGCGGGCATTGGATAGGTATATGGAGGATAGTGGGTTAGTGTAGGTTAGGTGGGCTTTGATCGGCGCAACATCGAGGGCCGAAGGGCCTGTACTGCGCTATATTCTTCTATGTTCTATGTTCTATCATGTTGCAGGAGGACCAAGTAAGGTGGAGACTGAGAACTCTCTACCATCAAGTCACATACCATGCCACAGTGATAACATCATAAGCATGTCGGTTACAGTATATAGTTTGTGATACTGACCCCACTTCAAGTTTATCTGTAAGCACTGCCCAGATTCAGCTGCCTATGAAGAATAGCCACTTACTTCACCACTATTCACTCAAGTGTTCCACTGTTTATAAAACATCAGGTTACTTGCCTGCATCCACTATTCCATACATAGATGAAAGTTATTGTTTTTGGTGTCAAGCAAACACGTTCAACCCTCTCCTAGAAATTTGTCTGTGTCATAACCAGGGCATTTACAGTCTTTGTGTTATATCTGAGCCAAAGGTGCACTTCCAACCACAGATCAGAACTGATCCATCACTATGTTCCCATTGCTCCCTAGCTCCCATCACCTCCAGCTGAAACCCTTATCTCTGCCTGTGTCCCTCCAGATGTGATCATTCCAATCACTTCTGAATGGCTCCTAATGTTCCCCTCTCCCTGAACATAAAGTCATCCAAAATTGTGCAACTTGTAACCTGGTATGCATCATCCATTGTCCCTCTACTCTCTGACTGACATTGGCAATCATTTCGGCAATAACTGGATGTTAAAACTCTCATCCTAGTTTAAACGCCTCCATGGCAGGGCTATCTGAGTGCTTTGCACAAGTGGCTACATTTCAACTTGTGTCTCACTCAGTCAGCCCATGAGCAAATTTCAGAATGGTAAACTTTGGCACAGCATAAAAAAAAATGAATAAAATCACATTTAAAAAAGTACGAAGCAGTAGACCCAACCAATTTTTTAAATGTTTTAATTTCAGAAGCAGAGCTGAAGTAATAAATTGATTGGCAGTCCAGGTCTAGAAACAAGTTAAGGAGCTAGCTTTAAAGAGCATTGACTGAGACTGCTTCTGGTGGAACACACTCTGAGCTGGCCTCAGTGGAACTCAGGTGAAACTCAGAATCAGATGCAAGTTTCCTTTCAGCTTGGGTTTTCCTTCTCTGGCCAGGTGTTTGGATAAGTTTCGGGGAAGGAGATGGGGAAGGGTGTGTGTGTATCTGACTCACTCCAGTATCACAGTTCTGACTCTCTCACATGCACATGTTTGCCCCCTGCCACCCCCCTCCAACACTCCCACCAAACACAGACTCCCACTCTCCCTCCCTCTTTCCATCATTCACTTACTTCCACTCTCTCACACTGCCTTCATTACACTTATTTATTTGGAAGTACAAGTTTTCAGAGTGCTGATCCTTCATCAGGAGGACCACAACTACATCATGTTCATCGCACTCAGATTTGCTCACTCGAACAGACTCACTCACTCACTCTTTCACACTCATTCACTCACTGCCATCTACACTACTAAAGCCTTCACTCTTGCTCACACTCACTCACGCCAATACTCCCTCACTGTAACACACCCTCACGCCCACACACACCCTCACGCCCACACACACCCTCACGCTCACACACTCCCTCACGCTCACACACACACACTCTCACACACACACACTCTCACACACCACCTCACTGTAACACACTTCCTCACACGCACACACTCCCTCACAGTAACACACACCCTCATGCACACACACTCCCTCACTCTCACACGCTCCCTCACGCTCACACGCTCCCTCACGCTCACACGCTCCCTCACACCTACACACTCCCTCACTGTAACACATTCCCTCACGCTCACACACTCCCTCAAGCCCACACACTCCCTCAAGCCCACACACACCCTCACGCCCACACACACCCTCACGCCCACACACAACCTCACGCCCACACACAACCCCACGCCCACACACAACCCCACGCCCACACACAACCTCACAGTAACACACTCCCTCACAGTAACACACTCCCTCACTTTCACACACTCACTCATGCCCACACACTCCCTCACGCCCACACATTCCCTCACGCCCACACACAACCTCACTTTCACACACTCCCTCACGCCCACACACTCCCTCACGCCCACACACTCCCTCACGCCCACACACTCCCTCACGCCCACACACAACCTCACTGTAACACACTCCCTCACGCCCACACACCTCACTGTAACACACTCCCTCACGCCCCACACTCCCTCACAGTAACACACTCCCTCACTCTCACACACACCCTCATGCCCACACACATCCTCACGCCCACACACACCCTCATGCCCACACACATCCTCACGCCCACACACACCCTCACGCCCACACATCCCCCCACGCCCACACACACCCTCACGCCCACACATCCCCCCACGCCCACACACACCCTCACGCCCACACATCCCCCCACGCCCACACACACCCTCACGCCCACACACACCCTCACGCCCACACATCCCCCCACGCCCACACACACCCTCACGCCCACACACACCCTCACGCCCACACATCCCCCCACGCCCACACACTCCCTCATGCCCACACACCCTCACTCTCACAAACTCCATCACTCTCACACTCTCCCGCACTGTAACACACTCCCTCACGCCCACACACTCCATCACGCCTACACACTCCATCACGCCCACACACTCCATCACGCCCACACACTCCATCACTCACACACTCCCTCACGCCCACACACTCCCTCATTCTCACACACTCCCTCTCTCACATTCCATCTAGCTGTCACACTCCCTCACGCTCTCACACTCCCTCACACCCACACACTCCCTCATACCCACACACTCCCTCACACCCACACACTCCCCCTCTCATATTCTGTCTAGCTCTCAGTCCCTCACGCTCTCACACTCGCTCACATCCACACACTCCCTCACTCTCACACATACTCCCTCACACCCCCTCACTCCCACACGTTCCCTAACGCCCACACGCTCCCTCACGCCTACACGTTCCTACACACTCCCACACCCACACACTCCCTCACGCCACACCTTCCCTCACTCTCACACTCTCCCTCACGCCCACACGCTCCCTCATGCCCACACACTCCCTCATTGTCAAATGCTCCCTCACTGTCACACATTCCCTCACGCCCACACATTCCGTCTAGCTCTCACACTCCCTCATGCTCTCTCACTTGCTCACACCCATCACACTCACACACTCCCTCACGCTCACACACCCGCTCACGCTCACACACCCATCACGCTCACACACCCCCTCATGCCCGCACACTCCCTCACGCCCGCACACTCCCCCTCTCATATTCCGTCTAGCTCTCACAGTCCCTCATGCTCTCACACTCGCTCACAACCACACACTCCCTCACTCTCAAACATACTCCCTCACGCTCACACACTCCCCCATTCTCTTCCTGCATCTTTTGATGTTTAGGATCGATTTGAGACAGCAGTGAAAGTCACAAGATTTGCTTCCTCGTTCCACCTGACAGAGTGTTGACGTGCCTTGGGTGAGTAGGCACATGCTGTTCCTGATAATCTGGTTCCTTCTAGCCCCTCTGACCTGCTCCACCATCTGCTCCACCTTTGTGTTGCTTTAGGAGGCTAGCCTTTTGAGGGATGGGGCTGAGCAGTGAGAGTTGACTGTGGCTATGGTGTGAAAGTGGGGGTGGGAAGGTGATGTGCATGAAAGAACCTGCAGCCAAATGTGTAAAGAGAAAGCATTCTGTCTGGAAAGAGCAGTCACTGGTCAATTGTAAAGCTATCAGTAGCAAACTTAGGAGAGAGAGCTCTGATTGCAGGAACTGCTCCCTGCGGGTCTGCCACTTTCACCTCCCTGTATTTGAAACAGAGTCTGCAGGCCAGAGAGATTGAGATGACAGGATGGATTCTGGCCCATCACTCATAAATTGGCCTTGCCCAGCTCTACAGCCCCAATCTCTCCAGCTCAGGAACCTTCCGAAGAGCTACAACCCTCTGTGATACCTGTGCTCCTTCAATTCTGATGTCTCAAGTATCCCCAGTTGTAATCATCCCATCACCGGCGTGTCAACAGCAAAAATCTAAGTTCCCTGACTCTCTCCTTGCCTTTCTTCCTTTACGATGCTCTTCAGATCCACACCTTTGACCAAACGGTTTGGAAATCCTAATATCGGTTCAGCATTCTGTTTTATGACACTAAAGTACCGTATGATATTTTTTTCTACATTAAAGTTACTTTATAAATGCAGTAATAATAAGCAATCATTTCTGTTAATCAAAGATATTTGGTAATAATTTATTTTTCAACATTCACTTTTCTCAGCCTATTGACTATGAATGTGCCTTTGCTATTTTGGATTGTTGTGATGGGGCAGCTTGTCCTAATGCATGCTGCATTACTTCCTGCTCAGAACACGCAATATACTCGACTGAATCAAGCATTCTGTGTCACACAGATTCCCCAAAATTACTCTCATTTAATTAGTGACACTTAAGGGGATTTATATTTGATACAAGCATTCAATTATATCACTTAGGAAATAATCCTTTCAAATGACTGTCAAGCTGTCTGTTTGTATTCTGAATTAAATGTCATTTACTCTTTGCATATATCTCAGCCTGTTTTAGAAACATCAACCACAACATTGAATAGGGACTTGTTAAAGGCTGTTAAAAATTCAGCTGCTTGACTGTAACTTTTAGTTTGGAGAAAAATAACTTGAAAGATAGTTGATTCAGGGAAGCCTCTGTTAGTTGTTCATTGTTCTTGCTAGTCAGTCAGGTTTCTACAGTGCTTGTGAACACCTGCAAGGGATAGCCTCAGCAAATAGTCAAGGTCTTACAAGCACATATCAGATGCAACTGCTTTCGTTGGCTTTCTTAGAAGATTTCTTAGAAGGCACAGAGGCGAGCACACACTTCAGTCTTGAGATATGCTCTTTCTCCAGCACAGATGCATTCACCTCAGTGAGTTGAATATTGGAGATGGTTCAACTGTCGCATGGTGAGCAGCACATCACATCTAAGTATGAGGAAATGCTAGAGGCAGGGACATCATTGAAACGTCCTCACTGGAAGGTGGCAGGACACCCCAGGCTTTGCATAGCTGGATGGTAATGCCGGGCAACAGGGATCATTCCAAAGAATAGAAAGGGAGCTGGTGGAGCAGCAGCAGGAAGTGAGTGAGATTCTCCCGGTATTTCCAGACGCAGTGAGCATCTTCAGACAGAGATTGGAGAGGGGATATGTTAGAGGGATTCTACACGAATGGTCAGCACTAAGGCTCTCCTCATGAAGAATCAGAAGGACAGTCTACAGAGTGCACACTGGGCCAGAGCAATGGCCTGCATTTACATAGGATGAGTAGACGGAGTACAGCGTTACCTTCACAATCAGTGTCTCTCATATCGACGTACGCGTTGGGAGCAGGAGTAGGCCACTCCACCCAAGTCTGTTCTGTCATACAATAAGATCATAAATTACATGATTTTAACTTCACCTCCACATTTCTGAATAACTTTATGGGCTCCTTTTCTCTTGGTTAGCTGGGAAGTTGGGGATTGTCCATGTGGAGGAAGATGGAGGAAGGAACATGTCTATGGGACTCCTCTTAAGACAATCCTACTTGTTGCTCCTGGGGGTCTGTGAGCTATTCATGCAACTTTAAAGTAATTTGGCAGGGGGTGGCATGTGCCAAGTGGCCTGGAGGTACAATATGTGGTGAGGCACAGACGAATAGAGAACCCTCGTCAGGCTGCAAGGCAGAATGTAGACAGTTAAGGCACAAAGACAGGATGGCATTGATTTTAATGCAAGGAGTCTTGTGAGTAGGGCGGATGAGTTGAGAGTGCAGCTTAACACAAGATGATATTATATCATTGTACAACAGAGACATGGTTCAGGGACAGGCAGGACTGGCAGCTTAATATTCCAGCATATAGAAACCTCAGGCAAGGCAGGATGGGTGTAAAGTAGGAGGCAATGTCCTAAAATGGATCAATTCTTACAATAAGGAGGATGACATCTTAAAAGGTTCTTCAAATGGAGCTCTTTGGGGAGATCTTAAAAATAAATAGGAGGTAATCATATTGCTGGGAGTATTCTATAGGCACTCAAACAGTCAGTGAAAGTCAGAAGGGCAGAAACACAGACAAATGTCAGAGAAGTATTAAAATAACATTCCTCAATATTAACTGGAACAGCCAAAGTGTGAAAAACCTTTGGAGGGGTTGGTGGTGGAATTCTGAAAACGCATCCAGTACAGCTTTTTAAGATAGCATGCAGAAAATCCTACAAGAAAGAGGGTGGTCCTGCACCTAAAGTTAGGGAATAAGACCATAAGACTAAAAGACATAGAAGCAGAAATTAGGTTATTCAGCCCATCAAGTCTGCTCCGTAATTCAATCATGGCTGATAAGTTTCTAAGGAGGAAGTGAGGACTGCAGATGCTGGAGATCAGAGCTGAAATTGTGTTGCTGGAAAAGCGCAGCAGGTCAGGCAGCATCCAAGGGGCAGGAGAATCGATGTTTCGGGCATTCCTGAAGAAGGGCTGATGCCCGAAACATCGATTCTCCTGTTCCTTGGATGCTGCCTGACCTGCTGCGCTTTTACAGCAACGCATTTTCAGCTCTGATAAGTTTCTAAACCTTATTCTCCTGCTTTCTCCCTGTAACCCTTGATCCTTTTGATGATCAAGAACCTATCTATCTTCACCTTAAATCTCCTCAATGACCTGGCCTCCACAGTCTTCTGTGACAATGTATTCCATAGATTCACCACTCTAAAAGTTTCTCCTTATTTCCGTTCTAAAAGGTCTTCCCTTTGTTCCACGACTGTGCCCTCCTGCGAATGGAAACATCTTCCCAATATCCATTCAGTATTCTGTATGTTTCAATTAGATCCCCCTTCATCCTTCTAAACTCCATCGAGAACAGACCCAGAGTCCTCATATGTTAAGCTTTTCATTCCTTGGACCATTTTGTGAACCTCCCCTGAACTCACTCACAGGAAAGTACATCCTTCCTGAAATATGGGGCCCACAATTATGCACAACACTCCAAATGTGGTTTGACCAGAGACTTATAGAGGCTCTAAACTACATCCCTGCTTTTATATTCATGTTCCCTCAAAATAAATGCCATCATTACATTTGCCTTTCTCACCACTGATTCAATCTACAAGTTTATCTTGCGAGAATCCTGGACTAGAACTCCCAAGTCTCTTTGCACTTCAGACTTCTGAATTTTCTCCCCATTTAGAAAATAGTCCGTGCCTCTATTCTTCCTACCAAAGTGCATGACCTCACACTTTCCCACGTTGTACTCCATCTGCCACTTCCTTGCCACACTCCTAACCTTGTCCAAATCCTTCTACAGCCTCCCCATCTCCTCAATGCTACTTGTCCCTCCACCTATCTTTGTATCACCTGCAAACATAGCCAGAATGACTTCAGTTCCTTCATCTAGATCGTTAATATATAAAGTGGAAAGTTGTAGTCCCAACACTGAGCCTTGTGGAACACCACTAGTCACCGAATACCATCCTGAGACGAAACCTTTTATCCCCACTCTCTGCTTTCTGCCAGACATGCTGGCACCTTGCCTCTAGGACCATGGGCCCATATCTTACTCAGCAGGCTCTTGTGTGGCACCTTGTCAAAGGCCTTCTTGAAGTCCAGGTGGCTCTCCTTAGTCTAACCTGCTCATTACTTCCTCAAAAGAATTCTAGCAGATTTATCAGGCATGACCTCCCCTTGATAAAAGCATGCTGACTTTGCTCTATTTTACCATAAATTTCCAAGTATTTAGAAATCTCATCCTTCACATTGGATTCCAGGATCTTACCCACGACTGAGGTTAGGTTAATCGGTCTGTAATTTTCTGTCTTTTGCCTTACTCCCTTTTAAGCAGGGGTGTCATGTTAGCAATTTTCCAGTCCTCTGGGACCCTCCCTGATTCTAGCGATTCCTGAAAGATCACCACTAATGCCTCCACTATCTCTTCAGCTATCTCCCTTAGAAATCTGGGGTATAGTCCAACTGGTCTAGATGATTTATCCATCTTCAGGTCATTCAGTTTTTCTAGCACCTTCGCCTTGGTGATAGCCACCATACTCAGCTCTGCTCCTTCACTCTCTTAAATTTTGGGATATTACTCGTGTCTTCCACCGTGAAGACTGATGTGAAGTAATTCTTCAGTTCCTCAGCCATTTCCTGGTTCCCCACTATGATCTCTCCAGCATCATTTTCCAGCAATCCAATGTCCATGTTTGCTTCTCTTTTGCCCTTTATATATCTGGAGAAACTCACACAGTCTTCCTTTATATTGAAGCTGGGAAAGTGTTTGGAGTGTCAATGTAGGAGCATTTTGTTGATAATGACTGTAACGCAGGAAGATTTAAGGTAGTAATAGAAAAGGTCAAAAATGAACCAGAAAGGCAAACTCTGAACAGGCCAACTTTTAATACAATTCGACATGATTTAGTCAAAGTGGACTGGGAGTAGCTACTTATAGGAAAATCTACACTAATGAAGTTGGAGTCTGTTGAAAAGGAAATTGTAAGAGTACAGGACCAATATTTTCCCATAAATATTAGCACTGTTGCCTCATTGTGCCAGGGACCTGGGTTCAATTCCAGCCTCAGGCGACTGATTGTGTGGAGTTTACACATTCTCCCCGTGTCTGCGTGGGTTTCCTCCCACAATCCAAAGATGTGCAGGTTAGGTGAACTGGCCATGCTAAAATTGCCCACGGTATTGAGGAATGTGTGGGTTAGGTACATTAGTTAGGGGTAAATGTAGAGTAGTAGGGGAATGGGTCTGGGTGGGTTACTCTTTGGAGGATCAGTATAGCCATGAAGGGCTGAATGGCCTGTTTCCACACTGTAGAGATTCTATGATATTCTATGATATAAATGGGGAAACCAGCAAATCCAGAGAACAATGAATATTGAGGAATAGACAGGATTGAATGAGGGAAAAAAAAGGGGAAGCTTATGGTAGATACTGATGGCTCAAAACCTAGTCAAGACCAGGAGGCATATAAAAGCTGCAGGGGGTTATTTAAAAAAGAAATTAGGGAAGTAAGGTGAGACGTGAAAAATGACCGATACATAACATGCAATGCAAAGGTGTTTTAATTATATTAGGGTCAAGAGAATAACCAGGAAAAGAGTAGGGTCCATAAGGGACTAAAATGGCAAACTGTATGTGGAACTGGAAGACATAGTTGAGAATCAAAATGAGCCGTTTGCATCTGTATTCACTGTAGAGAAGGCTGATATAGATATATAAATCAGAAACAGGGACTGTGATATATCTGAAAAAGTTACAATTTAGACAGAGGAAGTATTAGCAATGTTGACTGGCTTAAAATTGGATAAATGCTGAGGCCCAAATGCGGTAATAATAAAGGGAGGAGATTGCAGGGGCTCTGACTTTAATTTTCAAATCCTCTCTGGTCACAGAAAAGTTAGTTGTCAGAGGGCGAGAAGACAGCTAATAGGTACTATTAATCGAGAAGGGTGTTAGGAGTAAATCTAGGAATGATAGGCTGGTTAGTTTAACATCAGTGGCAAGGAAACTTTGAGAAAAAGTTCTGAGGGACAGAATGAGCCTCTACTTGGAACGGCAAGGATTAATCAGGTTTAGTCAGAATAGCTTCGTCAGGAGAGATCATGTCTAACAAATATGACTGAATTTTCCAAGGAGTTGACTCGGTGTGTAGGTGAGATAGTCAAGTTCGAAGTAATCTGCATGGACTTTGGTAAGGCTATTGACAAGATCTTGCACAGAAGACTTGTCAAGAAGTTAAGAGCCTATGGGATCCAGAGTAATTTGGCAAATTAGATAAAAATCTGGCTTAGTGGCAAGAGGCAGAGGGTAATGGTCAAAGATTGTTTTTGAGACTGAAAACCTGTATCCAGTGGTTTGGAGCTGGGTCCTTTATTGTTTGGAGTATACATTAATGATCTAGATAGACATGGATGGAGAAGGTACCAATAAGTTTATGAATGGCATGAACATTAATGATGTAGTAAACCACAAAGAAAGAAAGCCTTAGACAATAGGGCTATACAGATCAGAATTTCACCAGTTTCCTCATTTCCCCTTCCCACACGTTATCCCAGTCTCAAGCCCACAACTGAGCACCACCCTCTTGACCTGTCCACCGTCTTTCCCATCTATCCACTCCACCCCCTCCTCTCCAACCTATCACGTTCTCCCCCACCTTGCTCTACCTATTGCATTCCCAGCTACCTTCCCCCCAGCCGCATCCCCCTCCCATTTATCTCTCAGCCTCCCAGCCCACAGGCCTCATTCCTAATGAAGGGCTTAAGCCCGAAACATCGATTATCCTGCTCCTCAGATGCTGCCTGACCTGCTGTGCTTTTCCAGCACCATACTCTCGACCAGATAGATCAGCTGGTTGGGGTGACCTAACAGTGGCAAATGGAATTTAACCTGGAAAAGTGCTGGTGATGCATTTTTGGAGGATTAATGAAGGAAGAGAGAATGGTATGATTTTAGGAAGTACAGATGATCAAAGGGACTTTGGTGTGCTTGTCCGCAAATCTTTGAAGGCAGTTGGATATGTGTGTTAAGGTAGTTCAGAAAGTATATGTGATACTTGTCTTTATTGGTCAAGGCATTGAATAGCGGGGAGGTTATGATGGAGCCCAGTAAGTTATTAGTTAGGTCACGGCTTGAGTACTGTGTGCAGCTCAGGTTGTCACACTAAAGGAAGGATTTGATTACACATGGAGAGCATGCAGTGGCGGTTCACCAGGATGTTGCCTGGGCTGCAGTGGTTCAGCTATGGAGAGAGTCTGGTAAGGCTGGGGTTATTTTTCTCACAGGAGAGAAGGCCGAGAGAGGACCTGACTGAGACGTACAAACATTGTAGGGGTGTTGATTGGATAGACCAGAAGAAACTGTTTCCCTTAGTAGGCGGGTCAATCAGCATGGCAGCAAGATTTCAGGTAAGGTGCAGGAGATTTATCAAGGATTTAAGGAAGAATGCTGTCATCCATGGGGTAGTGTGCATCTGGAACTCATTGTCTGAGTGGATAGTCGAGGAATAATCACAACAGTTCAAAACTATTAGATGAAAACCTGAAACTCTGAATCATACAAGGCTTATGGACTAAGTTCTGGAAATTGAGACGAGAGTAGACAGATCCACGTTGGCTAGACAAAGGCCCTCTTTCTCTGCTGTAAAACTCTATGGCTCTGTGATGACATGTTGAAGATACTGTGTTGAAATATATTAAAGATCTTATTACATGTATACAGAAGGATGGGAGTTCTCCTAATAGTCCAGCCAATATTAATACTCTAACCAACACATCAGCCACAGATTCACTGGTTACTCATTCCACTTGCTGTCCATTGCATTTTGCCATGAGGGAATAGAGGACCAGATTTTCCCATAGCAACAGCACTGATTGCCCTGAAAAAGTTATTTCTTGGATGCAAAACATTTTGGGATGTAATCATTGCAATTCTTTCCTTTTATAAATGCCAGACTAATACCTCATTTTTAAAAATTAAATAAATGTTGTATTTCTTCTGTCGTTAAGGAAAAATGAGTGAAAGTAAACACACTCAAAGTTCGAGAGAGTAATTGGGAAAGCTACACATTGCAAGCCTTCCCTCCCTGCGGTATTTAATATTATGCAGCAAAGGTTTCAAATCTCAAGTTGCACTGGGATGAGACTTGGCAGGTTGCCAGCTTTGGTTGCTCCATTTCAGTCCCTTATGGATGACTGTAGTTAGTTATAATGCATGAGTGAATCTGACATAAATCACCTGAAACAAAAGGTTACAAGAACACAAGCTTTAACAACGACCTTCAAAAAACAGTCGAGGCTTAAATACTGTGTAGCCTTTTTGGTTGTAATTAAAATGCTTTGAGCTTCCTTTTCTCTCCTTGCCAAGTTGTCAGATTTGCTATTCTAATGAATCCATTAACGGAATCTGCATTTGATGTTCAGCCTGGAAATTAATGTGATTAATTACTGATGGATATGCTACCACTTTCAGACCACGTCTGCTTGAAAACGGCCACCGTGTCTTTCATTCAAACTGAACAGATAGATGCTTGTATCAATGATCAAAGGTAAAGAAAATTTTAGCTGTGTGATCTTAAAAAAACTTACAAAAAATTAAAAGATTCAAAAGTTGTCAACTAATGTCCTGTCAAATGGGACAGAGAGGTGTCAGAATGATCCAGCTGGAACTGCAGTCAATACTGAAAATGTAAATGAAATATGGATCTTAGTCTGAGCAAAGATGTATCTACAGCCTAGAAATGTCACTGCGAACATTTCTGTGCTGATGCTTCACTGTAAGTAACTTAGCTGTTCTCGATTGAATATGCACATTAATTAATTTATTTCAATCCTTCTACTTAAATAGTAGATAAACCAATTTCACCCTGTAGTTTAGCAAAATGCAGTACTACTAAATGGTGAGCTTCCTAGGTTTAGTGCTTGAAAAAGTTCCTAAACTTTTCAAAAGCATTTAATGTGCCACCAAAATTCAATCCTCAGTTTACAAGCACTACAGACTGTAATTGTACTGCAACTGCAGTATTAAAAATGAGTAATTTGTACGCTCATGAGTTTGAGCCGTATCAATGCCAGAAAACTTAAGAGGTTTCCACTTGGGTCGTCCAATGTCAGTAGTAAGCACTTCCGGGTCAAAAATCCTATAATCATTGCAAAACAAAACTCTTACAGCTTGGCCAAACCTCAGAAGAGTGATACCCCAGCACAACTTCCATTCTGAACATGCACAAGGACTCTTGCCAAGTCAGATTAAATTAATACAAATTTGTAGACTTATCGATAATTGACTTGTGCTTATGAAGCACTGGTTAAGAGACTGCCCAAAATCAGTTGGGAGGGTTGGACTTTATCTTCCATCGGGCTGGATCTATATCCAGGATCCGAAGAGTTCTGTTTCAAAAACTTGCAATGAACAACATTTAGGAAATGTGCATTGTACTGAAGTTGTTTTGCGACCAACGATCCAAATCATGCAGTACTTACAATGGTGAAACTCTCAGTATTTGCCATCAATACTCTTCTGAAACTGATAGCAACTTCTGGGACTACACATGCATAGATAAATGCAGAGTCCAGAGGCTGCTACCAGGATTCCTGCACTTCTTCATTGGTCAGGTTCTCCAAAGAATCTAATCAATTAGAAATCACTGAACACAGGAGAACCTCCATTCTGAAACTCTAGTCTCATTGTAAAAACATTTGAAAAGTCTTTAGCATCTCGAATGTAAGGGTATGGAATGCTTTGCCTGCAACAGTAGTAGATTTGCCAAGTTTAAGTGCATTTAAGTTGTAATTGGACAGGCATATGGACGTACATGGAATAGTGTAGGTGGGATGGGCTTCAGATTACTATGACAGGTCGGCGCAACATCGAGGGCCGAAGGGCCTGTACTGCGCTGTAATGTTCTATGTTCTATGAATGTGGTGTAACTGAGTTTTTAAACAGTGTAAGAACTTAATAATTACTGTTAACTATCCATACAAAACCTGAAAGAGTAATTTAATATTTCTTGAATGTCATTTTTTTCCATTAAATGAAAAATCACATACTTTCAATTTTATTTTTAAAATATGCAATTAATTTTATTTTCCTACTTTAGCTTCCACTTTAATCTCGCGTGCATGTCCCACTCATTTATTTTTGTAGAATTTAAAATGAAGAGTGAAAGGATTCAGCAGTCGTCACTTCCTGATTTGTTGTCTGTGGGAATATTTCAATATGATTGGTTGCGATCACCACACCTCAGTTGCTGGACATTGTCTGTAGTGGGCACAATGTGGCGGTGCCAGTGTTGGACTTGGGTGTACCAAGTTAAAAATCACACAACATCAGGTTATAATCCAACAGGTTTATTTGGAAGCACGAGCTTTCGGAGGGCTCCAATTTTTAATTTAATAGGCACCAGTTTGAAACTGATAGCGGGAAAAGAGAAATTTGTGCTGAGCTCATTAGATAATTGTGGGGAACTTTCTATGAGAGCTGTGGTAAATGCTTCCCCAGCCTGTTACTTCCTGAGGATGCATTCAGACTGTAAATGGAGTGCTGGTACATTTACAGAGTGGATGCAGTCTGATCTGGCATTACAGCAGAGCAGATTGGAAATCTCCAGAAGTGGGAGAATCACCTCACAGACAGCTTGGGTCCTGACATCTGATATATGCTTCACATGATTCATATCAGTGTGGTGTCTGGCATCAACTCTAAATTTGTTGGCTTTGAATTTCATTGGGGTAGGGATAGGAGCAGCTTCTATCCTCTGTTAGAAGGTTAGCAGAAGACTGATAGACTCCCTGAAGTAGTAAAGCGAATAAAACAACTGGTTGATGGCACTCTTTTGTGTGATTAACAACTGAGAACCATCCCAAATTATAGTGGGGGATTGACATATCTTCTGCAGCAAAAGGCAGACAACATATCTGACCTGGATTCCAATTCTTTATATAATCGACCACTGCCAAAAATTCAGTGAAATTCTGCTCTGCGCCCAGTTTGTTAGCACGATGGACAATGCTTTGCACAATGCGTGTGTTTCCCTTCGTGGGTGTAGAGGTCCCACTGTCCTTGGCCTCTAAAGGACTGGGAGAACAAGATGTGATACAGAACACATCAAACTGCTGAAAGAGGAAGGAGGGCTCTCAGTGGGAGGCGGAGTGAACACATGGTTTCCTGAGGACTGCAGTCCTCCTCGTGGTGCACAATGCCATCAACAAACTCACATCCCTTCGCAGGTTCCACTCTGAGATGGACTGCAACTGAAAACCATCCCATGACCTCAAAACCCAGCTGGAGTGTGAACATACACAGGGCATGATGCAAACCAATGGGGCGTATTCAATTAGCAGTCATGATGCCTTTTCTTTGTACTACTAATCCACATTAGAGTGATGATATTAAACCAGACAATGGCTACTGGATGACAAGGGTTGCTATTTGATTTTATGGATGATGATTCTTAAACGCAGCATGCATACGGAGCAATGAGGAAGACAATGTGCTGGTTAGAAGTCAAGCCCCTCAGCTACAGAACATTGCTACTTGAGTTGATTAGATTAGATTTCCTACAGTATGGAAATAGGCCCTCGGCCCAACAAGTCCACACTAACCCTCTGAAGAGTAACCCACCCAGACCCATTCCCTACTCTATATTTACCCCTAATTAATGCACCTAACACCTAGCAATTTAGCATGGCCAATTCACCTGACCTGCACATCTTTGGACTATAGGAGGAAACTGGAGCACCCAGAGGAAACCCACGCAGACACAGGTAGAATGTGCAAACTCTACACAGACAGTCACCCAAAGCGGGAATCGAACTCAGGTCCCTGGTGCTGTGAGGCAGCAGTGCTAACCACTGAGCCACCGTGCCGCTCCACGTTCTTCAGGGAAGATGTTCTTTAAGCAATCTGTTCAGAGATGTTATAATGCACCTCTAGAGCAAGTGGGACTTGAACCCAGACATCCTGGCTCATAGGGAGGGTCACTACCACTGCACCACATGTGCACTAGTTTCTTAGGGTCAAATGTTTTTTAAAATCCACATGCTCAGAGAAGTTATTACACTTAGGACTTGAACCTGAGCCTCCTGGTTCAGACATAGGAACTCTACCACCAGACCACAATCCCCACACCCTTTCCCACCCTGTTAGTGGTCCAGATCAAATCACCTTCAGTAAGCTTCAGCAACGGCCATATTTCCATCAGAAGATCAACGATGGCCTTAGTTGCACAATGCCAATGTTATTTTCAACTCCACTGACACTGAAACAATTCATATCCACTGCAGCAAGATCTGGACAACATTTAGGCCGGGGCTGATAAATGGCAAGTAACATCCATGTCACATAAGTACCAGGAAATGACCGCCTTTAACAGGAATAGATCCATCTTCTCCCTTTGCTTTCAATAACATTAGCATCACTGAATCTCATGTCAACAACAACCTGGGGACTACCATTGATTGGAAACTGGACTGCATTGTTCTCCTGATCCACAATGCCCTTCCACTAAGTACCATACCCATTGTGATTATGTGTAATGTAATACTCTCTGTTCGCCTGGATGAGTGGAGATCCATTGCATTGCAAACACAATGAACCTCCATTAACACAACTTCACAAACCCTCAATTTCTGCCATCTGGAAGGACAAGGGCAACAAAAACACAGGGGGTACTATCACCTCCAGGTTTTCCTTCAAGTCACCCATCCTGACTTGGAACTAAACTGCCGTTCCTTCACTGTCAACAGATTGAAACTCAAGAACTATAAACAACACTGCAGATTGGATTTTATGGCTTTCTACCAGAAGACTTGAAGGTTGGATTGTAGTGCATAAAACCAATGGCCATCCCACCACCTTCCTGCACACCCTCAAACTGTCTCCTATTGAGTCTTGTAAGTGGCTAATTAGTGCTCTTATTTTGCCCCTGCATTTTACATGTGGCAGGGGAAGATGGTTAGCCGAGCAGCTTTCACTGCACTGGTTACCATCAAGCAAGAAATGCAGGATAGCTTCTTTCATGATTTCCCTGTCTTCATCAGAGGTACCTATTCAGATGCCTTTCTAGCCTGGGATTCCCCTCCTTTCAACCTCCCAATGGGGTGTCAACTCACTCACCCCCGTGGTCCACCTTTTAAACAAATAATCTTTCCTCACAAGGCAACCCACCTATTTCAGGGATTAGTGTAATAAACTTCTCCAAACTGTTTCCAATGCATTTACATCCTTTCATAAATATGAAGACAAATGTGTACACCAATCTGGTCTGACCAATGTCCTGTATAAGTGAAGTATCACCTCCCTACCTTACTTTTAAGACCCCTTGCAATATATTAGATCACTCTGTTAGTGTTCCCAATTACTTAAATCTACCAGTCATCTCTCTCTCTCTCTCTCATGACAGAGCAGCCATCTGATGTGCTAGAACAACACCAACTTTATTTTTATTCGCTGTACCTTTAGAAATTTACACAATAGGACACCTAGATCCTTCTTCATCTCAGATCTCGACAATCTCTTATCGTTTAAATAATGCACTTCTTTGTTATTTTACTGCCAAAATGGACAGGTTCACAGTTTCCTGAATTGTACTCAATTTGCTGGCTCTTTGCAAAATTGTTTAACTTAACTATATGCTTTTATAGCTTATCTCCTCTTCACAACTTACTCTCTTCCTATCTTGTGCCATCAGCTTATGTAGCGGCCTTTGGAGTACATGAACAAAGCTTTACTACATGGACTGCTCTGGGGTAGCCCTGGCATATTCAGCAGAGCAGATGCCACAATTCATCATAGATTGCTGCATAGTCTCAGCGTTATCAGATTATAACTCCTGTGAGCAGCTACTCAGCATACACATGAGGAGGAAGAAAAGGTGGAAGATGAATGAAAGAGACAACCAACACAGTCCATCACTGTCGACAATCAACACCCTCAAATGCAATTACAAATAGGATTGCTGTGAGGGAAGAGGGAGCAAGAAGTTTATGTTTGCACAACCCAGAGTTTATAGTTCAATAGAGACTTCGGAGGAAGGGGAAACATGATGGAAAATGGTGGATTAGGGAAGAACATCATGCCATTTCGCTGCATTGTATCCCAGTGCTGGCCAAGGCTTAATCATGGCCATTCTAATGGTGAAAGTGAGGACTGCAGATGCTGGAGATTAGAGACAAGGTTAGAGTGGTGCTGGAAAAGCACAGCAGGTCAGGCAGCATCCGAGGAACAGGAAAATTGATGTTTCAGGCAGGAGCCCTTCATCAGGAATGAAGCGCTTCTGCCCGAAATGCCGATTTTTCTGTTCCTTGGATGCTGCCTGACCTGCTGTGCATTTCCAGCACCACTCTAATCTTGACACCATTCTAATGGTGGTGAACACCATGGGTTAAAGGTACAGTGTTCCTGTCCCTTTCTGGTTTGATGTTGTTCCCTTGGGTTAAGTATCACTTTACCCTGCAAGGGGAGACGGAGGAGAATCAGTCAGCGTAGTCAAATCCATTTGGGTAATGTGGCTGTCAAGGTGGAATAGCTGGTAACCTGGAATAAACTGTAAGAAATAGATGCAAGGAGTGCTATATGTGTGTGAAGGTGAGGTCAAACTAAATCTAGATTTGAGCTGTGGTTGATAGAGGTGACTAATGAATGTTGTGTGACACTAATGGTTACATTAGTGAGAAAAGTACCATACCCATTGTGATTGTGTGTGGTGGAATACTCTATGTTTGCATCTGAAGTTACATTCACTGATCTAGATCATTCACATAAGGACACTCAATCTCCTGTGGCATTGAATCCAGATCGTCAGGACTGCAGGCTCTTAGATTCCCTTCCAGCACCTCCCTCTACCAAAATGCACCTACCCTTTCTGAGGGGGTGGCATGGTGGCTCAGTGGTTAGTGCTGCTGCCTCACAGCACCAAGGCCCCAGGTTCAATGCCTGCCTTGGGCGACTGTCTGTGTGGAGTTTGCACACTCTCCCCATGTCTGCGTGGGTTTCCTGCAGGTGCTCCGGTTTCCTCCCACAGTTCAAAGATGTGCAGGTCAGGTGAAATGATCATGCTAAATTGCCCACAGTGTTAGGTGCAATCGTCAGAGGGAAATGGGACTGGGTGTTCGGAGGGTTGGTGTGGACTTGTTGGGCCGAAGGGCCTGTTTCCACACTGTAGGGAATCTAATCTAATCTAAAAAAACCCAGAAATTGCTAGAAAAGCTCAGCAAATCTGATAGTATCTGTGGAGAGAAAACAGAGTTAACATTTTGGGTCCAGTGACCCTTCTTCAAAACTTCAAAATCCTTCCAGATGTGTAGGTTGGCTTTAAGCTATTGCAGGCTAACTTCTGAAGACTTTTCATCCCCTGCTCAGGCATTCAACAGCATGTTTAGTGCTGACTGTCTGCTATGATAAGTTTAATTAACAGGTTGCGCAAAATTTGCAAGGGAAGCAACAGATGCAAGTTCATCAGCATCAATGTTCCCAGCTTCCAATTTGGAAAGTTATCGAGTTTCCAGGTACCAAAGTTTTCAAAACACTTTCAGAACAGTCATATAAATAAAATGTGTCTGTTCCTGGAGGATCATCCCAATTTCCATTAGAAATACAATTCTTAACCCCCACATCTTCTGCATCTGAACATGTACCAATCTCATAACAACTAAAACTGCCACCCTGAGTTTACACGTCACAAAATTCTGAACAAAGATTCATTAGCTCCATAAAATGTGATGCTTTGAATTACAATGCATTACGAGACAGGGGAACAAAGATAAAATTCAAAGCACAATTGTATTGTTTACTTGTGTAATGGAATTATTTTACAGAGGCAATCCTGGACATTTGCAGAGCATATCATAATAACTGTTTACTTTAAACATGGAACAAAGACATTAAGTGGATAGAAAAATCTCTTCTTGTTTTCATAATATGTTCGTCAATAATTAAAATCATTCTGGAGGCACATGAGAACAATCATTTATTCCACCGTGACATAAATGATTCCCCAAACGAGCTTTTAAATGATCTTCCACTGCAGCAGCATTTTCAGATTCATCTTGCAGGAATTGAAGGCTTCAAAGCTTCATAGATAGAGTGTGCCAAGGTGTGGAACACATCAGACTTTGTGCGTGGCAAGTACAGTGGCTTCACATGACAAAGTGTTATGTAGGAAGATGAAGGAAATAGATGTTGGAAAAGGGAGGATGGGCTCCAGGTTGTGCGAGCAATGCAGAGAACATATTTACATTTTAAAAGGAGAGTTTGTCATCGCAGTAATACCCAATCTTTTGAACCTCTCAACCCTCTGTCCCAATCACTGAAAATGCAACTGTTTTCAGCAAGCAACAAATTATATTTGGGATTAGCACAAGGGTTTTGTTTTACAGAAGTACACATCAGGCACCTGCAGCAAAGTCACAGAGATCAAGTGTGATTTTACTTTCAGCTTATGCTGGTTTGCCGATGGGGCCTTTTATTTTTGTCTGCACTTCCCCTGCTGAGCAGCATTCGATGCCTGTTGCAAACAAGCTTAAGTTTTGTCAATGTCAGTGAAGCAGTGATCGAGGGAAAACCAGCACGAATGTTGCATCACTATGACTGTCTCTATTAGATATGCATGTCTGTATTTTGGGAGAATGGTGCTCCTAAATCTCACCAACATCTGGTCCAGAAGTTTGCGATGGCTGAAATAAAAAGGGAAGAGCTTCTCTCAACCTCCCTGTCACAGTAAAGATCAGGAATGGGTAAAAAGGGCCGCCCTGTAATAAGAAGGATATTATCAAACTGGAGAGTGTTCAGAAAAGATTTACCAGGATGTTGCTGGGAAAGGAGGGTTTGAGATATGGAGAGAGGCTGGATCGACTGGACTTTTTCCACTGGAGTGTAGGAGGTTGACAGGTGACCTTATAAAATCATGTACAGTATAGATAAGGTGAATGGCAGGAGGCTTTTCTCCAGGGTGGGGTTCAAGACAACGGGACAAGCTTTTTAAAGGTATGAGGAGAAAGATTTAATACAGACATGGGGGCAACTCTTTTACACAGAGAGTGGTTCTTGTGAGGAATGAACTTCCAGAGAAAGTGGTGGATGTGGGGATGATTACAATGTTTGAAAGACATTTGGATAAAGTTCATGAATAAGAAATGTTTGGAAGGATATAGGCCAAGCGCACGCAGGTGGGACTAGTTTAGTTTGGGGTTATGGTCAGCACGGACTGGTTGGACCGAAGGGTCTGTTCCCGTGCTGTATAACTCTATTACTCAGCTGTAAGACCACTGGAAGAAACAACTGCCCAAGAACCACAGTGTCTTCAAGAGAGAACCTGCCCATTACATCCTGAAAGCAACTACAGGTGAGCAGAAAATAGACCTTACTCAGCACCACCCATACCCCGAGAACAAACAAAATAAGATAATTCAGTATGAGGCCCAAATCTGTCCATCCTCTCCACTCTGCCCTCTAGTGACTGCTCCTCAGCAGTAAATTTAAACTCCTGCAGATACTGAAGATCTGAGACAAAAATGAAAGTGCTGGAGAAACTCAGTAAGTCTGGCAATATCTCTGGACAGAGAAGCAGACTTAATGGTTCCAGTCCCGGTCAACCCTTCTTCAGAAATCCTACTTCACACTTATCTCTCTCTCTCTCCCACCTTCTCTCTCTCTCTCTCTCCACCCTTACAGCTACTGCCAGAGTTTCTGCAGCACTTACTGTTTTTTTATTGCTGTGAACAGTATCTTCAGTTGAAACACAAGAGTAGAGCTTGAAGTGAGCACTATGGTGAGAGATGAGTGTTCACAGCTTGTAGTATTGACAGAATGTGCTTTGGCACCATTTGCAACATTGCCTTGTTGGTTCTATATGTTGATTGTGAGTGGGCTTTGTGCAGCAAAGGCACTGCAGGGCAGTTTGGAATTGTGTTTTTATCGCTGTTGTACTCAGAATTGTTGAAATTGCCTAAGCGTTATTTTGAAGTCAGCGGGATATTTTTGCAAATAAGTTACGTGCCTGATATTCAACATGTCATGTCGCCACAGGAATTCATGCTTCCAGCCCCAGAGTGTTTTGACTCTTTGCCCATTATTTTAGTCAGCGCTATTGTTTTAATAGTGCATTTGCTTAAGTAGTCACCATCTTCTCACTTAGTGTCTCTAACCCATGCCTCTCCATTTTCGGCCAACACTTGAATTTAGCCAAAGAACTGCATATTGACTATTTTATTTTCCATGGAATATTCTTTAATATTTGTAAAACTTAAATGTTAGCTTGATTCAGAAAGAATTTATGCACAGCAGTTTCATTACCAACCTTGTACTAGCTTCAACTCCCTGCTATGTAGCTCCAACAACAACTTATATTTATATAGAACCTTTAATGTAATGAAGTACTCCAAGGTGCTTCACAGGAGCATTATATAAAAAAAATGATAATGAGCCACATAAGGTCAAGAGCAAAACCTTAGTCAAAGAGATAGGTTTTAAGAATGTCTTAAAAGAGAAGGGAGACTTAGAAGTCTTGAGAGATAATTCCAGAACTTGGACAACTGAAGGGACAGTCGCCAATAGTGCAACATTTAATATTGGGAATGTAGAGGAGCCCAGATATCTTGGGTTAAAGGGGTTGCAGGAGATTACAGAGATAGGCAGGGGCAAGGCAATGGGAAGATTTGAAAATTAGAACAGGAATTTTAAAACCGAGACATTGCTTGACTGGGAATGAAAGGGGTGATGGGAGAACAGTGTTTAATCAAAAAGGCTGAAAGAGGGAAGGTATTCTACATGTAGGCAAGTTACAATAACCTTTTATACGTTGTGGTTATCATGTGGTAACAACGCATGGTGCTCCATAAAATAAATTGACAGGTGTAACTACCTGTGGTAAGGAGGGAATTATTTACATGGATAACCAAAACTTTGAAATGGTCAGTTTTGAGAGATTCAAAACACTAAAAAGGAGATGGGAAAGACGGATAGTGTTCAGGTGAGCGTTCAAAGAATAGGACTGAGACTAATCAAGGATTTGTCATCAATGAGAAGGTAGGTTGTGCAAGAGGCCTGAGCCACAAGATCGAACCCATTGATGATGGTATAATGCTGAAAGAGAATGCAGAGCTGAGAGTAAGCTGAGGCCGCAAAAAAAAGAGAAACTGAGAGCAAATCAAATAAAGTATGTTGGGTGATAGGAAAGCAATGTAGCTCAGAGAAGTGGAGGTGGGACAGTGTGAGACTTAGAATGCTTTGGACAAGATGGACTTGGTGGAGATGGAGGGTAGAAGCCACCAAAAAAACAGACTACGGTGAAATTAAATCGAAGGATTGATACTTCTGGAGCCAAACTATTGAAGGAGTGCCAGAGAACATCAATGTTGTGCAGGTGGGAATAGGAGGTGGGGTTTGTGGCCTCACTCTTGTAAAATGGGATAACAGCATCTTACACAATATGGTATAATCATGGCTATGAAGGGGATGGAATCAATAGCAAATGAGCAAAATTCGCAATGCAGTGGGAAACAAAAATAACACCTTTTGTCGTTTGGTTGATTGATATTGTTACTCGGTTGTGCTTGATACCTGACAGTGGTAGTTGGGGGGGGGAAACGGTGTTTAGCTCGGTGTTAGGCGACTTGTGTCGTTCAGAATAACGTCAACAGTGTGGGTTTGATTCTGGTTCCATAGGACCAAAGATGCTCATATGTAGGAGCAGAAAGAGGCCATTCAGCCTATTATCGAGTCTGCTTCACCATTCAAAGAAATCACAGCTGATCAAACAATCCTCAACCTAACTTTCCTGTTTTTTTGCTATAAACCTGGATTTATAAAGATCTCATAGACATAGAACCCTAGTAAAGGTTCACATAGAAACTGGTTGAAATGTCCAAAGCACAGCCCACAAAGGGACATGAGAGGCATTAGGATAAATTGGGATGGCATCACATGAGGGCAATTTCATTGCAAAGAACTACTGAAAAGGATTGCAAGGACAATAGTATTAAATGTTGGAGAGATGTTATGAAGGATGGGAAGGTATAATAGAATATATTTATAGTCAAGCATTGTTTGTGACATTTGGTGCTGTGAACACAACGAAAGCAGGAATTTGAATACAAGAATTTTGAGAAAGAGGGACACAGAGTTGGGTGCAAAGCAAGCTGGACAGCAGGATTAAAATCACACTTAGTTACCCAAAAAATTACTATAAAACCCTGCATCTCTTCCTTCTCCTAACACAGCTGATGTCTGAATACATCTCCCAATCCTTTTAGGAACTGATCTTTGGATATTTTCAAATAACTATTCAGAGATGGTAGTCCTGGTAGGACTTGAACCCAGTCCACCTCATCAGCAGTAAGGACATTACCACTGTGCCACAAGCACACAAAAACGTTTTCTTTTCCCCAAGATCGCCTCTACCTTTCATAAGGTTTGGCTACTGAAGCAGATTCAAGAAGGGAATGAAATAATTGCTGAAATAAGAAGTTCCAGAATACAGAGAAAAACACAGAGAAAATGTGATTAGAATAGAAAGCTAGCATAACTATGACTAAACGAATAACTTCACTCACGAGTTAAAGTACTTTCTCTCTGCTGGAATTCCTATGATTCTCTAAAAGGACAAAGGTCTAGATATTTCATATGCCATTAGTTTATTGTCAACATAATCCATTTAAAATGCTTAAATACTGGTGTCAAAATGAAACATGTCAGAAAATTAAATCATCTAACTCTATTTTGTTGGAGCTCCTACATCTGTCTCTGAGCCTTGTAAATCTGTTCCCAGTGCTCCATGGATGATTTTGTTGGCTAGTTAAGTATGGAATATTTCTAAAAGGGATGATATACATTCAGATGTCATAGTGTACACAATTAATTTCGATGCTAACTTTATCCAGTTCCTGTATGGGTGTTGAGAAATATTAATTTTATCTTCATTCTGTAAGTGAGATTGATAAATAAAACGTCAATGAAAATAAGACACAATTTTTTTTTTAAATTTCTATGATATGTAATGAAATCCTGCTGTACTGCTATTTAAAAAAATGGACAGTCAATGAAAATGCTCAGGAGATCCCTGATAAATTTGCTTTCTAAATTCAAACCAATTCTCAAAATCAATCCTGAGGAAATAAAATTAACTATTTTTTGTGTGGCTTGAAGGTGGGAGACAGAGGGTAGTGGTGGAGGGCTGCCTTTCAGACTGGAAGCTAGTGACCAGCGGTGTGCCACAAGGATCAGTGCAGGGTCTACTGTTTTTCGTCATTTATATAAATGATTTGGATGTGTATATAGGAGGAACGGTTAGTAAGTTTGCAGATGACATCAAAATTGGTGGTGCAGGCGACAGTGAAGAAGGTTACATTAGAATACAATGTGACTTTGATTAGATGGCCCAATCAGCTAAAGAGATGGAGTTTAATTCAGATAAATGTGAGATGTACTTTGGTGAGGCAAATCAAGGCAGGACTTATACACTTAATGTAAGTATTCTGGGGAGTGTTGCCAAACAAAGAGACCTTGGGATTCAGGTTCATTGTTCCTTGAAGATGGTGTCACAGGTAGACAGGGTAGTGAAGAAGGCATTTGGTACACTGCCTTTATTGGTCAGTGCATTGAGTATAAGAGTTGGGAGGACATGCTGCAGTTGTACAGGACATTGGTTAGGCCACTTTTGGAATACCATATCAATTCTAGTCTCCCTGCTACAGGAAATTGTTGTTAAATTTTAAAGGGTGCACAAAAGATGTTGTTGGGTCAACGGGGTTTGGGCTGTAGGGAGAGGCTGAATACACTGGGACTACATTCTCTGGAGCATTGGAGGCTGAGAGGTGACCTTATAGAGGTTTATAAAATCATGAGAGCATTGGATAGGGTAAATAGCCAAGGCCTTTTTTTCAGGATAAGGTACAAAGGGCATAGGTTTTAGGTGAGAAGGGAAAAATATAAAAGGGACCTAAGGGCACCTTTTTCATGCAGAATGTATGTGTGTATGGAATGAGCTACCAGAGGAAGTGGTGGAGGCTGGTACAATTACAACATTTAAGAGACACCTGATTGGGTATACGAATTGGAAGGGTTTAGAGGGATATTGGCCAAAGGCTGGCAAAGTGGACTAGATTGATTTAGGATGTCTGATCAGCATGGATGAGTTTTTCCGAAGGGTCTGTTTCCATGCTGTACATCTCTATGACTTATGTTTTAATTCATGAGCAAAATCTGTACACCATAATCCTTGCCTACAGTACTTGCTGTTCAATCTAAGAATGAGCATTCAGATTCACCCAGGGGTTTGAAATAGTTCTGGAATCTCCACAATATGGCACAGTGACAACATATTTTCCAAAAGGAGATTTGAAGGTGCTTAACAAATTTCTTCACACCAAAATGACTCCTAAGAGGGATAAACCCATGTACTGTCTGGCAATGTATCCAGATCATGTTTGATTGCCATGAGTGACAAGTTTCCCATTGTTCTGATTACCGCTTCCAACATGTGTACAGGAAGGTGCTCATCAGCCACTCATGACTAATTTAAAGCCTAATTCACCATTGGACCAGAGCTGAATTAAGAAGTGCAGCGACAGCTTGTTTAATTAAATCCTAAAGCCGATTAGATTACATTACGAGGCAAAATCCAGTCAAGTTGAAGTTTAACAGCTGACATGAGCCAGAAACTGGGATAATCTTCATACTGAATTTTAAAAACAACCTTCAATCCACCAATAAAAATGGGATATCTTTAAACTGTGGCTAAACTTCTGGGAAGTTTTCTTTTATGAAGCAGGAAATTATAGATTCCAGGCAGTACTGGTTCGCCATGTTTGCCTTTATAACAGAAACAGTGGATGTATATAAATAGCTTGACAAAATAAAGAGCAGCAGTTAGTCCTTTAACATACTGCTCCACAGAGGGCTCAAATCTGAAGACTGAAATCTGAAATCGTTCAGATGTCAAGCTCCTGAGCTCCGCTGTGCTTTGAGAGGCCAGGACAGAATGTTAGCCTGGGGCTTCTCACAGACAGGAAAAAATACAACAAGATAAAAGGTTATTTTGCAAAAAGTATCAGAAAGCAACAGGGACTGCAGGTCATTCTCACCTGGTCTCCAATATCGGACTCAGGAGCATAATGGTCAGGGTTCTAGAGTAGGTGTCCTGCCCATCAACTCACTCACTCTAGAAAGGGCTTGATATATGCTGTGTTCACATCCACCAGCATCATCTAGATGCCTTGAGTAGATGCACTGCCACCAATGCTCCTTACTGATATTAGTCTAAATTACTGATACCAAGTGGAAAAGGAAGTCCAAGTGATGTCTTTGACTGAAGAGTGTTCACATGTGATGTAATTTAACTCAGGTACTGTCTTAAACAGCCATGCAGTCTGATAAAATGTACCCTCTAAATTTGTTTTCCTTGATGAAAAAGATTTACTTAAGTGCATTACACTTCTGAATTCTTTTGTGTGGCCACACATGTACAATAAATAAACATTTGGGTATTTTCAGGTTTTAGATTAGATTAGATTACTTACAGTGTGGAAACAGGCCCTTCGGCCCAACAAGTCCACACCGCCCCGCCGAAGCGTAACCCACCCATACCCCTACATCTACATCTACCCCTTACCTAACACTAGGGGCAATTTAGCATGGCCAATTCACCTGACCTGCACATCTTTGGACTGTGGGAGGAAACCGGAGGACCCGGAGGAAACCCACACAGACATGGGGAGAACGTGCAAACTCCACACAGTCAGTCGCCTGAGGCGGGAATTGAACCCGGGTCTCTGGCGCTGTGAGGCAGCAGTGCTAACCACTGTGCCACCGTGCTACCCACGGTGTATATTGCTACACAGCTATATAGTTTACAAAGAATATTGGTCTTCCACTTCTTGCTCTTATCATCTCTCTCAGAAATATCTCAAAGCATTTTCCACACTTCACTTCATCGCTGACAGATTTATATAAGCCAACATAGTAGCCATTTTGCATTAGGTAAGATCAGGCAAATATTGGGAAGAATAACCTGCTTTTCTTTTGCAGGTGTTAGTTTCAGAAAGAAATTTGAATAGTTCTTGCTCTTTATGAGTTGTAAGATGGTTAAAAGCATTTCAGTTCATCCATTAAAGATCATGACTTCCTCCCTCTGACAAGAAGAGGCTACCTTATTAGCCAGTAGAACCAGCCTCCTTCCTCTCACCCCTCCCTCAGTAATCCCCCCTCACTTCTAGTTGAAATGAAGGTATTTTCAAGGACGAATTCTACATGACCAACACTAAACCCCAGTCAGCTGTGAGGAATTCAATGCAAAATCCACATGTACATGTAATTTATAAGAAAGTTGCATTGTGATGCTGCGTAATCTACCTAATTAACTAACTTTTGTACAAACTGGCTGTAAAACTGGATCCAAAACCATATTTATCAAGATTAATTAAAGAGGAATTATATATTCACATATTTTTATAGGTCTATTATTGAAAGATTTGAGTACAAAACTTCCTCTGATGACAGATCTTGTTGGCCCTGGCACTGTTATCCTGGAAAACTGCCTCACAAAATTTCTCATGTGCATTAAATTATAATGTCAACATTTATCCATTTTTTCAATTAAATGCTTCTTGCCTTGTGCTTTGTATTAAGATTTTGCCCTGTAGAAGTGCACAAAAAATCACTTTTACAAATGGTATGTGGCAGAAAGCATTTTCAATAAAAATTACAATTAGTGTTCAGCGCTCAGAATCTTAATATAATTATCTGGCAAGTTGATTGTTGTGGAACAATAAATCCTAAGGATCTCAATGTAATTGTTAAACCAGGGTTTAAAGCATTGGTAGAACATATGCAACTGAGCTGTGTACTGGAAACCGTTCCTCCTGCACACAGGAAGTTGATTCAAGCATTGTTTTTGGTATCGTGCAGTTATTTCAACTGACATGCATTTTTTGCTGTGTTAAATTATGTCATAAAACTGGGGGGTAAAGTTGGCAAATGCTTTGGAAGAACTTGTTGTTCAGTTAGTTATCCCTATATGTGACAGTGCGCAGTTTTGCTGCATCTATTCAATACAGTTAAGCACGTTATCGATAAGACAAATATTTGGCAGTTACATCCAACCTCAATTCAGAAAATTCTAAATCCTATTCCGGAGTCTTTCACAGCATGAAAGAATATTACAGATTCTTGGAATGCAATTAGTAACTCTTGGCGTAGTCAATGAGATATTCACTCACAGTGATCTGACAGAGTTTAAAAAGTTAAGCACTGATTGAAAAAGAATCCTTTAAAGACAGTAATGTCCAGATGGCTTCCCACAAGTGTTGGCCAGGATAGGGAGCAAAATATTAGGTTTTAGAATGTGTGCTTTGCGCAGGAAGGAGAGGTTCACATTCTTGTAGTGGGGTACACATTCCAAATCAAGGGAACAATATACCACAGCAGTATCCTCCACCTCTATCAAAATAATTAAAGCATTGCCGGGAGAGAGGTGGCATTGTGGTGCTCTCTTTAAACTAAAAATTGAGATGCCCAAGCTAATGGGGAACACGGGCCCAAATCTCTACAGCACTACAGAATTCAATGATTAAATTATGAATTTAGAGCTAGTCTCAGAAATGGTGAGCAAGGCTACTGTCGTCGATTGCTGTAAAAACTCATCTGATTCACTAATGCCCCTGAGGGAAGGAAATTTTGCTGGCATTGCAACCTACAGGGATTTCAGGCACACAGCAACATGGTTGACTCTTCCGAAATGGCCCAGCATGCCTCTCAGTGCATGAGGCAACAAGTGCTGGACTCCCCAGTGATGCCCACATTCTGTGATACAAAAAAAGGTTCCAAAAAGGGTGGTGTGAATGTGGGAAACATTGAGATTTGGTTAAGGAGGTAGGGTACAATGAGTAAAGTTGTTGGAGTAAAAGTAGGAGGTTTAATCAAAATAAAGAATCAGAAAATATGACCAGATCCTAGGTTCATTTAAGCCTGGGAGTGTTAGTGAAACAGAATTTTTTTGGAAGAATGTAAAAGTAGACAGGCCATTCTGGAAAGCTCGCACATGACATACAGCAGCATTCAAGAGGTAAGCAGAAAATCTACTCTTACATTTCGCACATCAATGAAGTACATAAAACCAAAGGTTGGGCACCCTGTTCTAACCAGCATAACGTTTCCTGCAATTTTCCATTGGCCAAGATTTTGTTGCAAGTGTCAAAAGGATGGTTTTCACCATTTGCCTCACATCCAGTTACCCAGAGATATCAATTGTGCTGCTGAGCAGGAATTTCCAATTCTCTCTTGTATGCCTCAATTCAGCAGCTTCTACAGGAGGTAAGCAGGTGAAGCCTCAGGAAAGCTGGTCAGTTGATCATACAGAATCATCCTCACAGGCAGCACAACAGCAAGCAAAAAAACAGGAAACACGCATTTAAGTCTCTGTACAGGAAGTGAAATAAACATTGGATTACATGTGGGATTAAGTGTAACCCACAGAAAGAAAGAAATTAAAACTATTTTCAGTAAAAGAAATACATTTTAGAGGTCCCTGGATCTCACATGAATCTAGCCCATTCATTATTGGAGAGGACCTGGAACTGGATGGGTAACTGCAGACACTCTTACAAAATTGTTCAGTTAAACACAATGCATTTTTAATGCTCATCTTGATGAAACCTGAGATATAGATGTTATTCTTACAGCTCCAGTCCCTCCTGGAGGGCTGCCTGAGGCACACATTTGGCAGCTTAATGAGCACCATGGAAAGCAGTGCAAATGAGGGTTTCCCCAAGAGCCAAGCTTTACAATGTTCTATGATCTTGTGCAAAGCCACCACTCACCCTACACATTTTGCACAAGAATAAACTGCAGCCTGCTTCTTTATGATCAAATCTCCAAAGTACATGTTTTACCTGAAAAACCATCTTCTGACCAAGTGATATCAATGAGATTACACAGATTCATTCACAGATGTGACCAAAGTCCAATCTTAGGCATGTAAGACATCATTATGATTTAAATTTTTTGATACAAAATACGTCACAGTGATTTACAGTTCGCTTTCTACACTAAAATCATACAAAAACAAATGTTATTTTAAGAAAATGTAACAGTTCACACATATAATATGAATATAACACAAGGTTCACGATTCATGCTGTTACTAATGCTTAAAAACATGAACCATCTGTGGCAAGGACAATATATGCTGTGGTTGCAAACCATGATAAGTTGTCATTAGCCTCTCTGAATTTCAAGAAATTGCTGGATTTGCCTGTAAGTATGAATTAAACTCAGCGCAGAAAATCATGGCTAATATCAAATAATGTAAATATCCTTCAAATGACAAGATTTAATTTCTTGTACTGTCACTTGACCTCACTGACTCTGCAACTGAAGAATTATTTTTGTAGTTTGTGAATTGCTCCCAACATATCCTATCTTATCTGATTTTTCTATGTCTTTTTTTCTCTGTTATAATCAAATCTTTGTTTCCTTTTTTGTTCTCTACATGATTTGACTCTAGTTCATCCAATTTCATCTTCTGTCTTTCACCTGTTTCTTTCTCTATTCTTAACTCTCATCGATTGGCTGTTAGTCCTACCATTCATGACTGTCCAAAGTACCCATCATCCATCATCATCTCACACTTGGGTACAATTTGCAAAGGCAAAGTATTTAAGCTGAGGAGTAGAGGGAAAAAAAGATCTAATGGTACGCAGCACAAGTTGCATAGCCCTTGTTAGGTGTTCTGCACCAAGTCTCGAGAAATTTACGAAAGCATAGATTTTCAAGGTCTCCCACCGTCAGGGACTGCCAATGAAACACTGATCACCAGCACACAACCCAACTCTTTGCTACTCCAAATCAAAGCACTAGCTGATAAAGGCACAGTAGAGTCACAGAGATGAACAGCACGGAAACAGACCCACTAACCCTTCCATCCAGCTCGTCCATGCTGACCCGATATCTTAAATTGATCTAGTCCCATTTGCCAGCATTTAACCCATATCTGTCTAAACCTCTCCTATTCATCTACCCATCCAGGTGCCTTTTAAATGCTGTTATTGTACCAGCCTCCACCACTTCCTCTGGCAGCTCATTCCTTACATGCACCACCCTGTGTGAAAAACTGCCCTTTAGGTCCCTGTTAAATCTTTCCCCTCTCACCCTAAACCAATGTCCTCTAGTTCTGGACTCCCCCACCCTAGGGAAAATACCTTGTCTATTTATCCTATTTATGTTCTTCATGATTTTATAAACCTCTATAAGGATCCCCCTCAGCCTCTGAAACTCCAGGCAGAACAGCCCCAGCCTATTCAGCCTCTCCTTCTAGCTCAAACTCTCCAACCCTGGCAACAGCCTTGTAATCTTTCTGAACCCTTTCAAGTTTAACAATATCTTTCCGATGGCAGGGAGACCAGAATTGATTGCACTATTTCATAAGTTGCTTAACCAATATTCTGCACAGCTGCAACATGACACCCCAAGTCCTATGTTCAATGCACTGACCAATAAAGGCAAGTGTACCAAACACCTCCTTCACTATTCTGTCTACCTGTGATTCCACCTTAAAAGAATTATAAACCTGCACTCCAAAATCTCTTTGGTTGGCAACACTTCCCAGGAGTAAAGTCCAGGTTTCATGTAATTCACCATGCACATTGGCAAAAGAATAAAGAACCATCATGTATGCATCACAAACTACAATTGCAGCCTGCATTATTTCACAAATGCAGTTTTTCAACATCATAATCCAGTCCGAGTAATCATAACATTTATACATTGGGAGAAATAACTCTGCAGATACTTGAGTGGTTTTTAACTGTTTTCTGGTACCCCAACATAACATCAAGAAGACTCTGCACCCCCTCAAGTTTGTCCTGCCATTCATTGAGATCATGGTGGATTGGCTGTTTAATATCCATCTTCATTCGTGTACTTCGACCTTTCGTACCGTTGCCTCACAAAATCTGTCAATTTTTGTTTTGAAATTGAAAATATGATATGACAACGTGCCACTCTTTCAAAAGAGATACCACCTTGTGGGGAAAGAAGCATTCCCAAATTTCACTTCTGACAGGATTGGCTGTAACATCAGGTCATTGTTTTTGCATTAGGATTCCTGAGAATGGGTCATCATCATAAAATAGGTAACTTCAGTTCCTTCTTCCTGGATGCTGCCCAACCTGCTGAATATTTCTGTTGTCAGGTGAGATTATTGAATTTGATTTAAGCTTTTCAGTTCTTTCATGAGCAGTGACTTTTTAATTGTTATTATTCATTGGATGTGAGCATTGCAGACAAGGTCACCATTTGTTGCCCTCAAGAATAATGAAGAGTACCCACTTTGCCATGTATCATGCCTGACCAGGTGAGGAAGTCAGATTACCATCACTGAAGAACATTACTGATGGTTTTTTTTTACAACGATTGCGTATGGTTGTCCTGGTTACCTTTACTGAGACAAGTTTTAAATGGCAGGTTTTAGGTATTTTCTAACCAACCTGTTCAGAGGCATTGTTACACACCTCTGGCAAAGATGGGAAGTGAACTTGGGTGTCCTAGCACAGAGATAGTGACACGACCACAGCATCACAAGAGCCCTTAATGCTAGGTTTGATCAACTGAGTTTGAATTCTGCCAAGAGTGTGGTGCTGGAAAAGCACAACAGGTTAGACAGCATCTGAGGAGCAGGAAAATCGACATTTCAGGCAAAAGCTCTTCATCAGGAATGCTGATGAAGGGCTTTTGCCCGAAACGTCGATTTTCCTGCTCTTCGGATGCTGCCTTTTCCAGCACCACTATCTTGGCTCTAATCTCCAGCATCTGCAGTCCTCACTTTCGCCTGAGTTTGAATTCTACCAGCTGCCATGGTGGGATTTATGCCCATGTCACCAGAGCATTAGTCTGGGCCTCTGGATTACCAGTACAGTCACATTATTTATGAAGCAGCTTCCCTGTAATAAGATACCACAAGGCAATTCATGGGTATATGACCAACACCTTGGTCACAAGAGGTAGACAATAGACCATAGGTGCAGAAGTAGGCCATTCTGCCCTTCGAGCCTGCACCACCATTCAATATGATCATGGCTGATCATTCCTAATCAGTATCCTGTTCCTGCCTTATCTCCATAACCCTTGATTCCACTATCCTTGAGAGCTCTGTCCAACTCTTTCTTAAATCAATCCAGAGACTGGGCCTCCACTGCCCTCTGGGGCAGAGCATTCAAATCAGCCACCACTCTCTGGGTGAAGAAGTTTCTCCTCACCTCTGTCCTAAATGGTCTACCCCGTATTTTTAAGCTGTGTCCTCTGGTTCAGCACTCACCCATCAGCGGAAACATGTTTCCTGCCTCCAGAGTGTCCAATCCTTTAATAATCTTATACGTCTCAATCAGATCCCCTCTCAGTCTTCTAAACTCAAGGGTATACAAGCCCAGTCGCTCCAGTCTTTCAGTATAAGCTAGGTTTTAAATAGCATGCTAAAGAAGAAAAACATGATTGAGAGGCAGAGGGATGCAGGGAGAGAATAGAGTTTAGGATGATGGCAGCTGAAAGCTTGGCCGACAATGGTGGAGTGATTCACATCAGGAATGCTGAGGAGCCTAGAAGTGTATAGAGGCTTGTGTGCCTGGAGGGAAGCGAGAGGAGACAGGGAGGGCTGAGGCAATGCATGGATTTAAAAACAAGGCTGAGAATTTTAAAACCAAGGCAATACCTAACCAGGAGCCAGTGTACGTCAGCAAGGACAAGGCTTCAAGGGAATAGGTCTTGCTGTGAGTTAGCACTTAAGCGTTACAGTGATTCTGGCTCTGAGTAGGTGAATAAGAATGGAACCATGCAAATATAATCCCACCAAGCAAGGTGACAGGAGAGTGGTGGTGGATGAGGATGGCTTGGTCACTGTATGAAAGGCTGCAGGTCTAGGAGGAGGGGTCATTCATTGTGACTCTGATAAGAGATATTTTGTCCTTGTGTGAACATGGAAAACCTGACTGGAGGGATTTGATTATGAAGTTTCTGGAGAAATGGATACAAGTTTACAGAGAACAACATTTTCAAGATCTTTGGGAGGAAAAGGAGTTTGGAAAAGGCCTGACAGTTTGTAATGGCAGGGGAGCTAACATTTGTTTTTTAAGAAGCATGATGGTGACAGGTTTAAAGGCTACGACACAGTGGGGGCAACTTTAATGGAGTCAGGGTGGGGTAACATCTCCCAGCTGGCCAACAGCTCTTTAATCCCACCAGCGCAACAACTCAATCACAGCCACTTCTAGGACGGCGCACAGCACATTGAAATGAATAAGTGATGAGTCACAGACATCACATTAGGTGGGGAGTTTTATCAGAACTGCTTAGGATATTGGGTTCAGCAATAAGGGTGAAGGAGGGGGTGTTCGGGTTTATCCTTAGACAGTGCGTGGAATTTGACCCCTATTACACAGGGGAGATTCCACTTCCCAGAAGGAGGAATCTAGTCTTTCCTCTTGATAGCAGCCTCACATGGAAAACTGATGGAGAGCTTGCTTTGCCTCTGTCTTTCCTTACCTTCTCCAGCCCATGTAAAATCACGGCAGAAGCAGAATATGGTCCTTTCCCAACCATTAATTGGCTACTTAAGAACCTTGATAGACCCAAGACTTGCACAACCCATTGTCCATCTACAAGATTAAGGATGACATGTTGGCTGGAAAGGTAGCAGGCAGAACCCTGTTTTACAATCAAAGTACCCCAGGCTTCAAGTACCACAGTGGGACACTATGTAAATTCACCTCCAGAGAATATGCAGGTTCAGGGCATGGGACAACCTCAAAGGAGGTTGGACCCAGGGAGGTAGCAGAGAGGAAAAATTTAGCAGAGACAGCAGTTTCGATAGTCACAGTCCTGGTGATAAAGAAATATGGGTTCCTTGCACTTGTTATTGGAGTCGATGGTGGAGGGACAGGGGATTAATATGACATTTTGCACGAGAGAAAACAAATAAAGGCATCACCTTTATATTTTTGACATTTCCATTCCCAGGCTCGAGATGTTGCAATATGTGCTCTGTAATAAAACAAGGCTTGCTGAAAATGTTACTTAACGCCATAGGTTCATCCCTAGCGATGTCACTCATCTCACTGTGCTCCCTGGTGCTGCTCACTGTTAAAGGTTATTCTGTTTAAAGCAAACAGGCGAATTGTAACATGTGCCGTGCTGATTCTGTTGCCAGTTGGAGCTATGTGCAATTTGTCTTTGACAGGGTACAGGGATAACCAGGGTTAACAGCCAGACTCGGACAGGGACGAGAGGGTCAGATATTCCAAGGACAGGTGATCTCCCACAGATTACTGCTCTGTCCATTTTTCTTTATGAAAGAAGAGCTCTGCATTTCTGACAGGAGATTGGGCTGAGGGCTCCCTCAGGAACGCAGAGCTATACTTCCATTCTGATAGTTTCTTCGTTACACAGGACTGTCAGAGTAAGCACCCCGCCCCCCTTTTTCACAGCTGGTGTATTCTGATATTTAAGCATCCTGACAGCCACTTTGACAGCTGCTTCAAAAGGATGGTGCATCAGTTAAATAGGATGCAAGGTGGGAAGGGTGCCATCTAGGGAGGGACTAGGGTGCCAGATGGGTAACGTACCAGCTGGTTTGGCAATAGCATTCCAGGTGGGTCAAATACCAAGTTGGAAGGAGGTAGGATGCCAACTGGGTAGAGTGCCAGGGTGTTAGGTATGTGATGCAATGTTTAGGGATGGTTAAGAAATATGAGAAAGATTGGGTCCTGTGGGGGTGGCAGGGAGGGTGAGGGGTTGGTTTAACTCAATCGGTAAATTGATAGCGTTGGGTCAGTCGTGTTTGCTGTTATGGGTAGCAGGGAGTCAGGTGCAGAGCATTGCTGAGGGTTTTCGGTCCCGGGTGGGAGTCGTATCTCTGGAAGGTGTGCTTCAGGCCCTTCTGAGCAAAGTACAGAGTCAGTTTAATAGTTACTCAGGAGTTGGACCACAATAATGTTTAATAGTCTAACTTTTCCTGAGGAACTATTTTATTCAATTTCATCTGAACCCTCCAAAACTTCTGATTTAAATGTTACTTTTTGGATGGATTCAGGCATAGAGAAATTTCCCAGTGGGAAAATTCAATTTCCTGGAAAATGTCTTTGGAGTGTGCTATGATGGGATTCCACAGATGCCCATGTGCAATTCCCATCTATACCGAAATAACTACAACAGTCCAGCAATGGAAAACCCTCCCAAAGGGAATTTGCTCAAATCTGTTGAATGGAGTTAAACTAAGTGTTAATTAGAAAATTGATAAAATTATGCAAAATTGATGAAATAATAAAAATAAGTTGCATTTAAAACTTGTCTCATTGTTCAATTTTTTTTTTGATTTACAATCTAAATATCTGTTTAAGCTGCTTGGTGCCAAATGTTGTCAAGTAAAGAGCCCTGTGAAGCCCCCAGGATATTCATCCTGCATTAAAGACATGTTGTGTTTGCAGTTTGCTGTCATTGACTGGGAACAATTGTAAAGAAGGACTGGTGTCGCAGCAAATGCTCCTAAACTGATGAAACCTTTGAATTGCATCTACCCGGGAGATATAAGTGTTCGCTTTGATTAGTGGGAGCTCTGCTCTTGTCCCTGCCTCTTCAAAGTGTGAAGCACTGAAGTGCAACTTTACAGAGAGGCTGAGAATGGTAAACAAGGGTTCTGTGACAGTCAAACTGAAGCCAAGAACTGGCAGATGTTAATAGGGAGGTGTGTCAGGGAAGAAGTGGAATGGGAGGAAAGGAATGGAGAGGTTAGAAGAGTTGGGCATTATAATAGCAATGCCATTCATGGACAATTATTCACAGAACCAGGGGAGAGCAGAACATGAAAATAACACTGCAGAAAATATTTTGTTTCCCAGACAATTAGAATTCTATGTAGCAAGGTTCAGTCAGAACATGGATGCATGAAATTTTTGTTATTCTTCTTACTCTTTGTTATGTTAGTGGTCAATGTAATTTTGAAACTATATCTTTGCTAATTAACTTACTTTTTGACCCTTCTACGTTTATATGAGCGGTGAGGTCTTGGTTTTTTCATGAAAATTAGGAAATGTGTTCTTAAGACAATTAGCTGCAAAAATAATGATCGAAGGGACATTTGTCCGGCAATTGAGGAAATGCGAAAGGAGAGTTGTGATGCTATCAAAAGAACATATGTCCATTCCTATTTGACTGTTAGGTGCCCAATCTAAATCTAAACACAATCGAATTTGCAAGACAGGATGATTACACTTTACAATGCACAACATGCAGTTCAGGTGGAGATTTTCAACTTTAAGGTTATGTTAAGTTCACCAGGCAAAAAGAGTCACATGTCAATGAATTTAAAGGGTCAACTTAATCCTTGCCCCTCCTTCCTGTGGGAAAGATAGAGCTGGACATGGCAAGGATTACAGAGAAGGCCTCTACTCCATGATACTTCTGAATTCATGCAAAGGCAGGAACCTGGCTTAAAGAGGCTTTCTTTCTTTTAAGAACACTAAAAATAGAAGCTGTAGTCCTATCAAGCCGACTGCACCATTACACACAATCATGGCTGATTTTGGATTCAACTACACTTCCCTGCTCGCTCTCCATTTCCTATGATTCCTTGAGACCAAAGATCTGTGTATTCCTAGCCTTGAGTGTATCCAAGAACAGAGATGCGACAATCTACTGAAAGAGGGAATAGATTTCATTTCATTCCTAAATAAACAACTCCGTACCCTGTGACTGTATCCCCATTTTTCAAGTTCTCTCACTTGACAAAACAATCTTGATTTCTTAATTACAGTATTCCAGCACTTTTCCAACAATTGATTTTAGTCAAATTGGCCTGTGCTGTCTTTCCCCTCTTTCTTCAAAAGTGGTGTAAATGTTTGCCAACTTGCAATCTGATGGGACTATTCCTGAATACAAGCAACACTGGAAAATCATAATCAGCGTATCCACTACTTTTGTGGCTTTTTTGACGACACCATTGTATCATGAATCTAGGAAAGCCAGCAGTCGTCTATGTAATTGTACTAATCAGAGACTTTATCTGGTTTACCAGCAAGGTTCACTGAGCTTCTGGAGATGAGTCACATGGCGAGGAATCAGCAACTCAGTGAAGTTCAATGACGGGGCATCACATCTTTGGGGAAACCAGAACTGGATAAGCAGGCTTTGGTGATCAAGGGATTGAGGGAATGGTAAACACTGGGGGCATAATGCTACTGTGGCAAACCTCTGCACACTGTGGAGTACCCATAAAGCAGCAGCCCTCCAGCCACACTCTGAAGCCCACCAGGACATCACTAGCTTTCACTGGTTGATCTCCCCATGTGGTGGTGGCTCCTCCTCCTGCAGGTAAAATGGAAACCTTCAGAGGTTTCCAGGTGCAGAGGAGCTGCCCAGTGGAAAGTTCAATTTCAGGTGAGAAATTACTTTTAACAGATCCGTCCTGTGCTTTAATTGGTCACTTGGTGGGTGGCCAAGCTACCAGCTTTCCCATTGGCAAACTGGCATGGTGGAGGGAGGACTTTGGTTTCTTATACTGACGCCCACTCCTCTTTCCTCCAAGCTAATGGCTACCAGGCCTGGAAAATACCCCATTCTCTGAATCAGTGAGGAGGTGTATCCCTGTATTTTAATGACTTTGGCCTCATGCGATGACTACTATTTCCAAAGAAGTTCAAAATCACACAACACCAGGTTATAGTCCAACAGGCTTATTTGGAAGCACACTAGCTTTCAGAGCGACACTCCTTCATCAGATGATTGTGCCTGATGAAGGCAATCACCTGATGAAGGAGCGTCGCTCTGAAAGCTCGTGTGCTTCCAATTAAACCTGTTGGACTATAACCTGGTGTTGTGTGATTTTTAACTTTGTACACCCCAGTCCAACACCGGCATCTCCAAATCATTTGCAAAGAAAAATTCCACTGAAAGTAGTATTTCGTAGAACTACAGACAGAAATTGCTGGAAAGAACTTGGCGGGTTTGGCAGCATCTATGGAGAGAAACAAAGTTCACATTTCGGGTCCAGTGACCCCTTTTCAGATCTGAGCCGGACCTGCTGAGTTTCTCCAGCAATTTCTGTTTATGTTTCAGATGTCCAACATCGGCAACTGCCCATTTAAACCCGTTCATTAATGTCTCACAAATCTCTGCGCTTAGTGAAAGAATTTTTCTTCAACTTTATGCCAAAAGGATCAAGACTCATGATCACGTGCCTTAGGTTTAATGCTAACACAAAGCCAGAACTGCTTCATACTGACCCCAGTGTGACATGTAAACTGCTGTGAAGACCTGAAATCGACTTTATTGAGTGAGGGGTCACATTAAGTCTTTAGTTACAGAGGGTTTGAGCAGGAGTGGCTGCATTGCCTGCTATCCACTTCCCCTGAAGGAAAGGAGAACAAGGTGGGATGAATAATTGCCATGACCAGCCCACTTTGCATTCCTTCTGGCCTCAATGTCTCTGCTCTGATGATCTGGTGAATGTATGATCTCAAGTGACTTGAGTTTATCTTCTAACATGACTAATCTTAATGCTCTAAACTGAACAGTTTATCCAAAAATGCATAAATCTGGAGAGATGCCAGATGCAATAATTTAAACTTCCAGAAAGTCAGCTCATGTTGCTATTTAATTCTGCCATAGTGATCTTTCCAGCTGAGTAGTCAATTTGGTCCATCAGCAGCTGGCTCTTTTCTTCAATTCTGTTTGTTTGCACTTGCATAAGTGCATCCAACCTTATTATTCCCTTCCCTTGGTCATTGAGTACAATAAACTATAACATCTTTAAGTTCTTGAATTACCAGTGGAGCACCTCTGTACAAAACTAAAGCTATAAGTTAATAATTCAATTTCAATGATTCCTTTCAGCACATCCTTTTACATTCCTGAAATTTTATTAGAATCCCTACAATGGAAACTGGCCCTTTAGCCCAACAAGGCCACACCGACCTTCCGAAGAGTAACCCACCCAGATGCATTCTCTACCCTATTATCATATACTTAGCCCTAACTTCAATTTTTGTTGGAACATATCAGTGATTACTTTGTATTAAATAACACTTTGTATTTGTCTCATCCGCAAACAGAAATATCTTCTTCATGTCTATCCTTCCTATTCTCTTCAGTACATTCAAGGCTCTATGATGTCACCTCCCCAGTTTCCCTTTTCTCTCGAACTCCAGCATGCTCAAGCTTTCTTGACAAAATTTATTATTTGAAGCGTAATACAAAACCAAGTTGTTGTGAAACTAATCCAATATTATTCGAGAGAGCTCAGGTTATCACTTTGCTTTAGTTCGTTCCTCCTGCATACTTCTGTAATGCAATATGCTTTAGACAGTAAGGAACAGAAAAGCTGCTCTAAAAAGCTGCAACTTCACTGGAATGATGGGCTCAAAATTTGCTCCTCCAAGTTCTTTCATTTTCTACCAAATTTATTGAAGTTGAAGTCTTTTTTGGATAGTTCAAAAGCCCTTGAAATTCATGCAAGAAAGGACGGAGTGGCAGATGAGCCCTGTGCTGTTAGGAGATTGGGAGATAGAAGCTTTGCTGTAAGACAAAAAAAAACCCAGAGGATATTAAAAAGGGAAATGAAGTTGTATGGCCCCAATTGCTGACCTTTTCCGGTTTCATTTTGAAATCTGCTGCCTCTAAAAAACACATTGACTGCTTAGGACAGTAATTGAGTTCATGTACTGAAGAACAAATAGCTCGCTGCTTCAAAGCAGGATCGCTTCAGCAGCATTATTTTACTGCTCCTGGTATCTTAAAAATACAAGCTTCCGGTTCATCGACATGGAGAAAAAAAAGTCTTCTTCATCCAAAATGACAACATTATGCAGAAACGTCAGAATAGAAGAATGTGTGTCTGAGTGAGTGAGCGAGTGAGAAAGAGAGTGAGAGACAGAGACGGGGCAAACTCAAACACTACAATGATAATTACAATCATTTTGCTTTGTCTTATCAATATTTATCACTTTACTCTTCATATTAAAATAAAGTTGTGATTTCCAGCAGGATTAAGAAAATATTTCAAAGGAACAATTATGCTTTATCCCAGAGATTTGCATAGTACGCTACCATTTGTCACCCCCATGTTTTAGAGTGAATGAATCTCTTCAATATACTTCAAGAATTATTCATCAGAATAAATATTTCTGTCCTGTAATCAATATAAATGGATAAGCTTTTCATATGGATCAAATATACGGTGGCTCAGTGGTTAGCACTGCAGCCTCACAGCACCAGAGACCCGGGTTCAAATTACAACCTCGGATGACCGTCTGTGTGGAGTTTGCACATTCTCCCCGTGTCTGCGTGGGTTTCCTCCGGGTGCTCCGGTTTCCTCCCACAGTCCAAAGATATGCAGGTCAGGTGAATTGGCCATGCTAAATTGCCCATAGTGTTAGGTGCATTAGTCAGAGGGAAATGGGTCTGGGTGGGTTACTCTTCGGAGGGTCGGTGTGGACTTGTTGGGCCGAAGGGCCTGTTTCCACACTGTAGGGAATCTAATCTAAAAATATCTGTGAGAACCAAATGCAGGCTCATGGATTATTTCTGGCTCAAACTGTTGTAGTAATTGCCGAGACCTGTGGCAGAGGGGCACACAGACACAAAAAGACATGGGCACAGATTACTGTTGGCAGACAATGGCAACCCTGGGCAAAGGCAGGCAATTTATTCTTCTTTTATTTTTAAACCAAACAGTTTTTGAATTTCAAAGCAAATCATGTCATTTTTTGAAGAGAACACGACGGTGGGGGAGGCGGAGTTTACACAAAAAAAGAATGAAAATAGGTTAGTGGTGAGCAGGCAACAGGCTTCTCTCATCTTTCTGAGCAAGCTGGAGTGGTGAGGTGGAGAAAACAGCTGAAATTTGGCTAAAAGGACAGGACGGTATACTGGTTGCAAAAGTATAACTCTGAATAGAGGGAAAGTGAAAGGTGCGACAAAGGGAGTAAAAGAGTTAAGAGAAGCACAAACAATTCAGAGCGGGTGGCAAATGAGCAACTGAGGTGTGGAGTGCGGGGGTTTATTCTCCATCTTCCTACATGAAACAAAGCAGCAGACAGACTAGTTAATAATTATCAAACAATGGTTTGAAGACTGCACTCTAATCACAGGATTTAATGAATGAATATAATCGACTCAAAACTCTTGCAGTTATCACAACATCATCTGACCTTTTGATTACATCGTGAACCCCTGATGATTCGCACACATTCATTAAACTTCTAGCATGAGATTTGGAGTGTTCAGTAAAATGCAAATTCCTAGCATCTGGTCTCAGGACAGTTCACCTAAAAGCACTCTGAATGAATACATCTTAGCCACGTCAAAACACTTAAATAAGAATAACGTAGACACATAAAAATGAAAGGCAAAACTACTGAGGTAACCATGTATGGAATTAAATGATGCCAAATCCGCTGCAGATTGCATATCGTAGCAATTTGGTTTTTAGACTGCATAATATATTTTGAGAAGATGGTCTCTGATCCTCATTAAAGTTAAGATGCAAATTACACAAGCGATATCTGAGAACAAAATAGTGACTTTTGGTTAAAAAAAATGCAGGATACAATTACAGAAAGAATAACTACACAAAGCAATAACTGTGCTTGCATCAAAAATGATGAGCCCGAGTCGCATTGGCATAGACATGGGAAACAGAAGATCCTATACAAAAGAAGATCGCAGCAATCCTGTAATATGGTAATTTATTTAAAAATACTGAATGTTTGAGTTCCAACATGTAATTACCTATCATTTATTCTAGACAAGACTGTCAGCTGCTAGATGGAAAAGCTTAAAAAATTTTCCACTGGCAAAAATACTTCACAATGATTGCAGCTTATCATCTGATAAATGATTCCTCTCTCGCCTCTCACTGACAACCTTCCTATGTTCACTGGAACCTTTTCGGACCATGTTTTACTTTCATTACTAGAGTCATTTTTCTTCTAAGCTCACCTTGGATGTACATCATAAACTACACCAACACAGACCAGGTGGACAGAATGCCTTGTTTCTGGATTGTATATATTATATGTAAGCAGTCACTTTATACACTTATCCATGCAACCTGCCTGGGCTGAAATCTAAATGTAGAAATTCTCGTCTGAGAAGTACATGTACTTAAAACGGTCATATTCCCATGTGTGTGTTATTTATGTACAGGTGTTAAACTGTTTATTCTGCAAAGATCAGGCTGAAAGGAATCAAACAGAGAGCCCAATTAAAAAAAAAAGGCCTGAGCACATAAACACACACTTCTCCCCTGCATTTTCATGTTGCCTTCTCCACAATATGAACCAGGGCATGGCCCACTGGAGACACCTCATGGTGAACCTACACATTTTAATTTGCAAAGACATGTCAATGCAGTTTCTCATAGTACCCATGGACATGTGCTATTGCTTGTATTTACACAAAGGAAGTAGGAGCAATTTTAGATAAGTTACTCGTTTAAATTGCTTCACCTTCTTTCCTGACTTCTCCAAGCACATTGGCCCTGACTGTGAGTCAATGGGTTCTGACTGAGTATATATCGGAGGTTGAAATGTTAGTGCAGCAAGAAAGGTAGAACATATTTCCCAAAGCCATTCTTTTGATCAGACATTAAAACTGAGGTCTCACCAATATGCTGATGCAAACAGGAAGGCAAATTTCTGATGCCTGAGCATAATGGAAGCTTGAAAACATACATCAGGACTCTTCTTAGAAGTTCCCTTGATTAACTACTAGGTACAGACTCTTGTGGAACTGACAGGTTTGGCCAGTTGTATGCTTTCCCTCAGGGTCAAGGACCTGGAGGATTTAAGAGCCCAACAACAGTTGCCAACAAATCAAAGGCCAATTGTGTCTATTGAATGACAGTCCTGCGACAGGCCGCAAAGGGAGTGTCAATGATTTACAAAGTGTCTGAGGGGTGGCAGGAATGTCCTATAAGGATAAATTAAGGAGACTGGGCTGGTATTCTCCAGCTTTTAGAAGAATGTGAGGCCATTCTTAGAGAAGCATTCAAACTCTTACTGGGCTCGACGTGGAAGTTGCAGAAGGAAAGATTCCCTTGGTTAGGATGTCTGGATCAAGGGGGCATAGTGTCAGAATAAGGGGCAAGCCATTTCTGACAGAGACAAAGAGGAATTTCTCAGCTCAGAGGGTGCTGAATATTTGGAGTTCTTTACCTCAGAGACCTGTGGAAGCTCATTCACAGAGTATGTTCATGACTGTGTTCAACAGATTTCTGGATATTAAAGAATAAAGGGATATGGAGATAATGGAGGAAAATAGCACTGAGGTAGAAGACCTGGCATGATCTGGATGAATGAGAGAGCAGGGTTGAGAGGTTAATTGCTCTATTCTTGGTCCTACTTCCTATAAGGTGGACAATATCTGAGGTCTATGATCATTGCTGGATCCCAGGCCAGACTTATGTGATGGTAAGAAGGATTACAAAGGGGGAGAAAGAGAGATGGATGATGCCAGAAAGGAAGCTCTCATGTTTGTTCTCTCGATCATGTACTGAGTACCGTTGAAGAAGGGAACTCCACTTCCTGAACACTGCCCTCTCTAAGGAGCCTGCAACTGGGATTAGTCATCATGCTCCTGGCATGGTGTATCCTCCCTTGCCCTTTGCTCTGTTAACACCAGCAGGATCAGGATGATGCCCACAAATGGGCAATGAATTGGATGGCAGCAGGGATATTACATTAAAACTGATGGGTAAGAGACCAAGGAACAATAGTCCTCTTGCAAAATAGTCTATTATAACCTATTTCAGGAGAAAGTGAGGACTCCAGATGCTGGAGATCAGAGTCGAAAAGTGTGGCGCTGGAAAAGCACAGCAGGTCAGACATTTTGGGCATAAGCCCTTCATCAGGAACTATCCAACCTCAGCTGCCGAACAATTGTACCAAAAACATTTCAGAAGACTTTATTAATTAACAACAAGTTTGGTAAAGGTGCAAGATTGGGTAAGGTGCCTTAGAATGGCTGGGAGTTTTAATATAATTCTCGATAATGAACTAACTGCATTGAGTAGAGAGAAATCAAACACAGACAGCTCCGATTGCCATGTACTTTGTATGGCACGATGCAATATTCCCAGAACAACTGGAAAGCAACATTCTGAATTTCAAATGGTTGTACTTTCTTAGAAGCCTGCCTGTTATCTATCACAAGATGTCACACTTGATAGAATCAGGCTTATGCCATCAACAGAATGAACACTGGTGAGATCCATATTGTGAGAGAACTTTTCAGTGTCTAAGATTAGGGTGAAAAATGACAGGAACTAATTTTGTTACACAAAGCTACACAGTATGAATAACGCAATAATCAACCATTATTAAATTACTTGTAATTAAGCGTTTAATTCCATCATTCACAACATAACTTATACATAATTTAACTTGCATGTAAGGATTGCATTTCACTTTCTATCACTAGGACAGGGCTTTCTTAGCTCTTAATCATGGGCCTCTCCATCAATACCCAAATTAAATACTCTCCTGTATCTATGTATAGCTAAAGAATCTAGCACTATCCTCATAATGAAACAAAATGTTAATTCCGTAATTAGTTATTAAATTATGTATAAATATAAATTGATTGTTGGATTCATTTGAACCTACACTACTCACCTGTTAGTGGGCGGCACGGTGGCACAGTGGTTAGCACTGCTGCCTCACAGCGCCAGAGACCCGGGTTCAATTCCCGATTCAGGCGACTCTGTGTGTGGAGTTTGCACATTCTCCCTGTGTCTGCGTGGGTTTCCTCCAGGTGCTCCGGTTTCCTCCCACAGTCCAAAAATGTGCAGGCTAGGTGAATTGGTCATGCTAAATTGACCTTAGTGTTAAGTGCAGGGGTAAATGTAAGGAAATGGGTCTGGGTGGGTTACGCTTCGGCGGGTCAGTGTGAACTTGTTGGGCCGAAGGGCCTGTTTCCACACTGTAAGTAATCTAATCTAAAGTATTCATCAATGTTTGCCTGTTATTCACACTGGATCCAAATCAGTGGGCGAATTCAGTTCTCAGTTTTGATTGCTTCTGTAGCTAGTAGTTATCTCATTTCAGGATTTTCTCAGACACTTGTTTTTCTCCGAGTTTTATTCTTTAGCTTTTGAAGCTAATTGCCTGCACAGGTACTTACTGAGATGGACATACTTAAGAGCTTTTAAGTAATTATGCAGAACATACAGCAGGCTGTGGTAACAGCCTGGAAATGGTTGGAGCCAAGTGGTTTTTGTGCATTATTTCAAATGTAACTTGATGCATCCAAAGTGCTCTTTGCAAATCTTATGTTTGCTAATCTATAATCCTCCTGTCGAGATTATGTCTGAACATATGTGAAATTCATTGCAGAAATGTTTCAGGAGATCAATCTGCTGTCACTATCAGTTATTATGCATTTAGCAATCTACAACTTCTCTACCATTCCATGACATGATTATTGGAAACTTACAGAATGTAAAGCTATAGGTGGCATTTTGACATCTCTTTCAGGTTCATAGCGTGTGAAAATCTGTCTCTCAGAACTACTGCTTGATCCTCGGTAAAGCTACAACCCTTACTGCAAATAAAATGACTGCTGCTCCTGAAGCAGTTACACCACCAGCTGCCTGCTACAACTCTATACCTTGCTGGAAATGGAATTCCACACGATAATTGCACAGACAGAAACACTTGAAACAATACATTAAGAGTATCTTTTGTTGCTTTACTACAGGCACGTTTTAACACTTGAATTAAACATACTCATAACAGAAACTGTCCCTGTCTTCACATTCTCTCAGGGCAAGGCACTGGCAACAGAGAAGCACAGGCCTTTCTGCAGCACAACCACTGACCAACACAGCACCTTGCTTTAGCTCAAATGCCAATGTTTCATAAGCAAAAGTGGTGAATGAAGTTGGGCTGCCAGGCGAGAGGGGGAGAGAGTCTAGCAAAGCAGTGGGCGGGAAGGTTGGGTGTGCTGAGGGTGAGGCAAACTGGGAGGGGGTGAATGGGGGCTGATTGGTGAGACTAGGTGGGGTGGCAAGAGACTGCAAAGGCAAAGAAAATGACTGCAAAAGCAAAGGGGGAAAGGGTTTGCAAAAGGAGGAGCTTGGGGGGGGGGCTACAAAAAGGGAAGATAAAAGCGTGAGAAGAGAGCTCATTCAGAAAGGGGAGGGGGATGCAATAGGAGGAAAAAGGCTGTGGAGCTAACAAATAATTCAGCACAAAAGACGCCACATGAATGCTAATGATCACCTTTACACATTTACAAACATTATGAGAGATGTGCTGACTTCTGAAGTATTCAGGAGTGATTAAAATGAATCATGATGTTAAAAAAAAGATACTTAAATGTTTCTGATGGTAAATTATAACTGCCTCTGTCATAAAAACTCTTAAATTGCACCTTTTGATGTCAAATGATATTATTGAAAGTTTTGAGTGTGTTTGAAAGCAAGAACGATATTAACATTTTCTGGGAAGGGTGGGTCATTAATAGTCAACAATGGCATCTTGCAGGTGAGTCCAGAACTAGGAGGCATTGGCTAAAAGATTAGGGGTCACCCTTTGAGGACAGCGATCAGGAGAAGTCCTTTCTCTCAATGGGTTGTCCAACTTTTGAACTCTCTTGCTCAGAATGAAGATGAGATCATTGTACATTTTTAAAGTGGAAGTAGATAGGTTCAGTTGGACAATGGAAATTTAATATTATTCAGAGTAATTGGAAACGTGGAATCCAAAACACAAACTGACCATCCACAATCTTATCAAATAGTACAGCAGACTCAAGGGAACAAATTACCTTATTCTGCTCATAATTTATATGCTCCCAAATTTGTATCTATTTTAAAACAACAAAGCATATCAACATGCATCTCTACCATCCATGCACGAAAACAACAATGCAACTACAGTTTAGTATCTATGTTCAAGCCAACATACAAAGGAAATTTGGGTGTGACTTCAATACATGTTTAGAACACGTTCAAATGGTCTTGACAAAACCTCTCTCAAAAGTCTTTGCTGTTCATCAGGATAGGCTGAGACCTTTTCCACTGGAGCAAAGGAGATTGAGAGGTGACCTTCTGGGAGTTTATAAGATAATGAGGGGTATAGATAGGGTTAATGGGAGTTGTCTTTTTCCTAGGATGGGGGATTTCAAGGCTAGGGAAGAGAGCAGAGAGATTTAAAAAAAGACACAAGGAACAAATGTTTTACATAGAGGTTGTTTCATGTGTGGAATGAACTTCCTGAGGAAGTTGTGGATGCGGGTACAGTTACAATGTTTAAAAGATGTTTGGTTAAGTAAATGAACAGGCAGGCAGGTGGGACTAATGTCGTTTGGCATTATAGTAGGCATGGTAGGGTCTGTTTCCGGGCTGCATGACACTATGACATACTCCCCAACAATGCTCTCCCCTACTAAAGAATGGAGAACATTTTGCTGTATTTATGTTTGCCTATGAACAGTCTACAAACTTACACCTAAAGTTTGTACATGCACCTTAAAGATAGACCAGGGCCAAGAATCAAATTTCAGATGTTTTATGTCTTCATTGGAAGGGAAAAGGTGCAAATGGGTGGCTGATCTGCGACTACACAATCACCTCATCAAAATTTAGATTCCTCCTTGTTATGTCAATTCGGTCAAGTCACTTCAGGCCAAATGTATTAATCAGATTGGCTCAGACACACATACATATTATTCCAGTGCATTACTAACTAGAAGAGAAGAGCAAGGAACTACTTGATCAATGAGCACAGTAGAAGTATATACTGTACTCACAGCATCTCTTCCATTAAAGCAATGGAAGCTGCAGGTAAACTCAAGCACTCACACACCAACCTGCACTCACAGAGAAGTGCAAATCCAGGCACTGCTGCAAAACCTCAGCAGTTCTGGCAGCATCTGTGGAGAGAAATCAGAGTTATTGCCTCAGGTCCAGTGACCACTGCATCTGTGGAGAGAAATCAGCGGTAATGTTTCAGGTCCAGTGACCTTCCTTCAGAGCTGAGGTTCTGAGAAGATGCTGCCAGACCTGCTGAAATGTTCCAGCAGTTTCTGGTTTTGTTTCAGATTTCCAGCATTTGCAGTTCTTCTGGTTATTTTTTGTCACAGAGTGGTATGTGGTGTACTTTAATATGATTGCACTTTTCTAAATGTCACATGTAGGAACCAATGTTTGAAAACATTTCTATTTAGCTCTTAGGAATACTTCTTAGATTTATGAGAGGACATGATCAGTAAACAGACAAATTCCACAAGAAAGCAGTGCAATCATTTCCCTCTTGACTATTTACAAATTTGTTGATTTAGTGGGAGATTTTGCATCAAACATAATTTGAATTCAAAGAAATGTTTTGTTACTATTAGGAGTGTGAATTGTATTGTTTTCCTAATAAACAAAGTTGAAAGGAAATGCAGTGACAAAGCAGTTGTCACTCTCGATTTGAATAGAAACTTTTGATAATCTATCTCCATCTTCACACAAAAAGAAATTATTCATGAGATGCAATCTTCACTGGCTATTTATTGATCAACCCTAAATTCCCAAAGGGCAGTGAAGGGCTAACCACAATGCTGTCAGTCGGGAGTCACATGTAGGCCAGACCAGGTAAGGATGACAGTTTCCTTCTCTGAATGACATTAATGAACCAGGTGGGTTTTTACAACAATAGGCAGTGATTACACAGTCATCATTTTATTCTGATGTTTTCATTTCACTACATATAGTAGTGGGATTCGAACCCCTGTCCCAGAACAGTAGCCTGGGGTTCCAGATTACTAATCCAATAATATTGCCACTTCCACAAATCATCATACAAATTTATTAAGTTGGAGAGGGTTTGAATTATATGTGATGGTGGATAGGCTGGGACCTTACCCACTGGAGCATAGGAGGTTGAGGGGTGACCTTAACAAGGTTTATAAAATCATGAGGGGCATAGTTAAGGTGGATAGCAAAGGTCTTTTCCATTGGTGGGGAAGTTCAAAACTAGGGAGCATACTTTTAAGGTGAGAGGAGAAAGGTTTGAAAGGGCCCTGTGGGGCAACATTTTCACACACAGAATGGTTAGTATATGGAATGAGCTGCCAGAGGAAGTGGTAATGCAACTATGTTACAGCATTTAAAAGATATTTGGGTAGTAACATGAATAGGAAAGATTTAGATGGATATGGGCCAAACCCAGGCAAATGGGACTAGTTTAGTTTGGCAAACCTGGTCGGCATGTACGAGTTGGACCAAAGGGTCTGTTTCTGTGCTGTAGGGTGGCAGGGTGGCTCAGTGGTTAGCACTGCTGCCTCACAGTACCAGAGATCAGGTTCAATTCCAGCCTCAGGTGATTGTCTGTATTGAGTTCCCACATTCTCCCCATATGTGCGTGGGTTTCCTCTCACAAATCAAAGATGTGCAGACTAGTTGGATTAGACATATTAAATTGTCCATAGTGCCCAGGGATGCGAAGGTTAAATGGACTTGCCATGGTAGGTACAGGATGGAATGCCTGTGTCTTGATGGGCCAAATGGCCTGCTTCCACACTGTAGGGATTTTATGACACATAACTCTATGATTCTGTTTAATTAATTGGAACTTTGAATAATGTCAGTACAATTTCATTACAAGTTATTTATTATACATTAGCACAACATCACAGCAATTAAAACCAGAGCTGCAACAAACACTTTTGCATCAAAGTCAACTGACAAATGGCTTACAAAAGGAGACTGAAAAAAAGATGTAGGATACTTGACATCTGAAATGAAAGCAGATAAGATGATACACACACTGCAGGTTAACAGGAGCAGAACAATACAAGTAAGCAAATATCAATATTAATGAGTAACGTTCCTATGTAAAACATTAACCTATTCTCCCCTTTCATTTGCTGACAAACCAGTTGGGCTTTTCCAACAGTTTATTGTAAAGAATGGATTTAACCTGTACATACATCCCATACATCGCTTCTCAGAAGATCTGAATGTGTTTCATAGTCAACAAATTATTTTATGAATTATTTCATTATTGTTGAATATGGCTGCCATGGGAAATCCTGGTTTACAATAACTATTCAAGGAACTTATTCCAATTTGTTGGAATTGGAGAGACCCAATATAGAATCAAAAAGATTTCACTGTCACACCTCTTCCATTGAAGTGCACCTTGATAAAACCTTTCTCTGATCTTCAATATGATAATTGGTTGCCATTATTACCCTTCATTTCCATTGCTATCTTTGCCCCTTCACATGTTTAATGAGGTTTGCTAAGATACACTTGTAAAACCATATCTCTATCCTCAGCACCTGACTACAATTGTGACTCAATTCGAAATCAACTACCAGGTAGATTTTATCCTTTTTGTTTCAAATGTAGCCTCATTGATAGCTCAACAAATTCAATTCTCAAATTACCAGAGGAATCCTCCCACTCCATGTTGTGTCACTGTTTATTAGATTTTGTCTTGTGCTAACATTAAATCTGCCAATCATCTTCAGCTGTCTTCCACTTAAAGGCTTCACTCATTGTTCGATTTCTTCGCCTGTGTCATTTTTTAAAATCCGTTGCCCTTTTTTAAAAAGCTGCTCCCTGGTCCTTGAGACCAAAACATCGGCTGCTAATTTTCTACAGAATGTTTTTGTGGTTTGAATGATTGTAGATTTTTCTGTTTTCATTTTCAAGACTCATTTGAGAAGATGGTGACCAAGCCTTCACTCAATCTGCATGCTGTTTGCCAAGTTATGACATCTGTACACGTACCGGAAGATAGAAATATTGCTTCCACTGCATTCCAACTGATTGAAGGCAATAGTCTACAGGATCAGGAGATTTCACGTTTCCTTAGAACAGGCCCATCAGAAAAACACATACACCAAATATTGAGGCACTGTGTTTGGAGAAATGGATTTGTAATTACACTGTATACTTGGGGCTTGGCATAGTTATGTGATCTCTGCTGTAACTTCCTTTAATTTTGGAAGGAGTTGCCTTTAAACATATTAAATTACTTCAAAGACATGATCTGGTGAAGTATTTGTTACAAATGTCAGAAGCTGAGGAAGATCATTGAGATTAATGGTCACCATCAAGTATAAGCAAAAGTGTTTGTTCACTCCTGGGCATAAAATTACATGATTTAGTCACGCTCTGGGCCATGGGTTTATGTGCAATACTCTGGGGAGATTCATTCTTATATGGCGATACTATGGCTTTAAGAGGTGTACTTTATCTTTTTTTATGAAGGGACATTGAGACAGTGGTACCAAGCTGTTTCTTTCAAGCCAATGAATTAAACAGCTCATGAGGCCCTGGGTTTTGTTTTAAAGTTAGAACAATAGAAGCAGCAGGAATGGGTGGGGTCAAGCTCCCATAGAACCAAGGTTTTAGTTTTGCTTTCAGTAGCTGGGACTTTGGAGTTGTTGTGGAAGCTGCCATACATCTCACTCAGCCACAGCAAAAAAGCTGGAATTCTCTCTCTCTGCCAATCTCTGGATATTTCGTTTTTCTCCTGGGCTAGAGAAACATCGCATGTCAGACAATCTATTTTACTGAGTTTGTCTTTGCCAATGGTGTATTTATGGGATGTTATTATATTGGAACACTTGCTTTGGTAGTTAAATAATCTATTATTCTGTTAAGTTTTCCAATAGTGTTAAAGTCATACAAATTATTTTTCATTTTGTTTATAATTTAAGATTATATGGTAAGAATAAAATGAGTCTTACTTGAAGCTGAGTAGTGTGACCAATCAAATTAAATCTGGAACACAGCACCTTACACTTGCCTGTAAATAAGAGAAAACTTAGGGTTGACGTTATCTCCTTGATATATTTGGAGGGGGTTTGGTCTGATCCATAACAAACTGGGTGTCATCCAGGATTTGGGATTTGAACCCAGGACCTCTTGCACAAATCACACTGATGACAAGTTAAGCAAGAACTCTGCTAGATAGTTCATGAATCCAACAAATCATTGCACCATTTTCACATCTGTTGGTCAGTGTATCTCTGCTATACCCCTCAACTTGTCAGTTGACAGGACCCATGTGCTTAGCTTCAGGCATCTTCAACTGCAATGTTATCATGTTCAACCTCAGGTTCATCTGGTGAGCTCTCTTTAGCAGACTCATCAGATTCTGATTATGATCTGTGAGTGCTTGTTCTGTTCTCTTTCCACATCCAAAAACTGACAGATCATCACAATAGCTTCCACTCCAGAATGATGACAAACCAGCTCGTGCCTTTTGTGTTGACACATTCCCAGAGCAGCTTCTTCGTCGCTGTTATTACACTGTCTAATGGACCTCTCAAATTTCTAATCTAAAGCTGTTCTTGCTTTTGTACACATCCTGTGCAACCTTAATTTTGACTGCCTCGCTCTGTTCACCCTATGGTCTATATGTCTTTGTATGTTATGATCTATCCATACTGCATGCAAAACAAAACTTTCCACCATACATAGGTACACGTGACAACAATACATCAAATCAAATCAAAAACAATCAATCATCTGCATCTCCCAAAGGGCAGCCAGAATGTAGTTAAAAAAATATACTTAATCATCCAGGCTTCATTTGACAATAAACTACTTCACATAAACTGGATGAAAGACCTTTACCTTGGAAAGGTTTGGCAAAATTTCTTCAATGGTTCACATGAGACACTGAGATGTCTTCAAAGCTTCCTGGAGATCATATTCACAGTATTTCAATGCTACCACATTGCCAATCTATTCTGAAGGAGTCGTCACTTTCTTGATTACACCCTTTTCTATCTTTTCTATCTTATTTTCCACTTATCTGGACTTGAGGGCAGTTGGAACTGCCTTGGTAAAAGATGCTACATTTGTCCCAGACACTTATTAACTTCAAGATGATATTCACCAGGAAGACATCCAAGATATGTGTAAAGTTAAAAAATCACACAACACCAGGTTATAGTCCAACAGGTTTATTTGGAAGTGCTAGCTTTTGGAGCACTGCTCCTTCATCAGGTGGTTGTCAACCTGTCAACTACATGATGATGGAGCAGTGCTCCAAAAGCTAGTGCTTCCAAATAAACCTGTTGGAGTATAAACAGGTGTTGTGTGATTTTTAATTTTGTACATCCCAGTCCAACACTGGTGTCTCCAAATCAAGACTTGTGTAAATATCTTAGTACCTTTTCAGGATTCATTCAGTAGTCAAAAGCCTAGTGGCTGCAAATCTCTTCTGAATTGTGTAGGAATACCAGTAGAAGCTTTAGACTTGCCAAAGCTGAGGTCAAGGGACTACATTTAATGTCTACTAAGTGGAGCTTCAGAACTTCATTCCTCTCAGTATACTGGGCTCTCTGTTTTCATTTGTTCTGCTTGCATCAATCCATCATAAGGCATCAGATTTACCTTTCAGAGCTTCATTTTCAAGTCACCATCTCAAGGCACAGCATGCTGGTCTGTAAAACTCATGATATTACAAAACGTATTGATGCTTATTTGATATTTCACACACAGTTGATGCTCTCTTCTGCAGTCATCACTTTAGTAGTCAGAAACCTTTAGACTTGATACTGATGACCTGTTGTATGTTGTAAAGAGAGTCATCAGAATCATTGTCTGACATCTCACCATAACTGTTTTCATCTGCTTGCTTTGTTTCTTTCTAGCTATACACTTGCTTGCAGACAGTCAACTTATAGTTCAAGCACTGTGTTCTCCAACACTAAATGTGCCTCCTTTTCTTTTGTGCAGTGCCTTTCATAATATTTACACCTTGTATTCTGCTTTGATCTTCAACTGGCCCACTTGTAATTCTTTTGGAGTTTCTGTACTTGTGTTTAGCTTTCTTGAGAACATTTCTCTTCACTCAGTAAATATGCTCACACAGCAGGATCTCTTATGTTGAAGGGAATACTATCAGTAATTGGATAATCTTTCAGTTGTCAAAACTCCCATGTTTCAGTTAGAAGTGTCAGCGCAATGACCTAATTGTAACTATTGTCCCTCTCCCCGAAATCTGATGTGACCCATGTGTTGTTCATCAGTTAGATTAGCTGAGGCTTCAAAATATGTCTTTAATTGCAAAGATGTGCAAGTTAGGTGGATTAGCCATGCTAAATTGCCCATAGTGTTCAGGGATGTGTAAATTAGGTGGATTAGCCATGCTAAATTGCCCGTAGTGTTCAGGGATGTGTAAGTTAGGTGGCTCAACTATGGGAAACAGGGAGAGGTTAGTGGATGAGACTGGGTGGAATGGTCTTTGGAGAGTTGGTGTGGACTCAATGGGCTGAATGGCCTGCATTCACACTGTACGGATTCTGTGATTCTATGAAACCCTTCAAAATCTCTTCAACCTGGTTTTTATGCACCTCAGAGAGATGTAAGGTACAGTACAACATGTAGCATACTTTCCCCAGCAGTGATAGCAGTTAATACTCTTATTCATTCAGGCCTTTTCTTTAATTCTGTGACTAAATCATGATTTTGCCATTGACACCGGAAGAAATATCAATTCTGTCTCAGATTGTCTTTCATTTCCACAGTATTAGGAACTGGAAAATTCATAGCCATCCTGACTCACCTAGCATTTTAAGTTGCAGACTACAATTCAAATTCTTTTTCACTATTTACTACAGTAGCTAATTGTCTTACAGCTCTGAAAATTCACTCATTTTCAGCTGCACTTTGGAGACAATGTCACAATTGTCACAACAGTGTGGTTCAAATGAATAAATGAATAGGAACAATGATGAGCTGTGAAAACACAGAACATGTAGGATTAACTGCACCTCCTCTTCATAAGAGAAATGGCCAAGTGGCTGTGCTACATTACAATAGAAAGCAAAGCGAGTCAAGGTCCTTAAAGTGGTTTTTGCTGATCCTCTAGGAAGAGTCTCTTTGCTTCTCTCTGGTGATTTCAAATGAATTAGTTCAGATTAACAATTCAAACTGGGGAATACTTTTCAACAAGTGATGAGGGCAAGGAAAATCCAAGTGTTCATCTCTTAAACACAGAACAATTGTCAAGTAGACATACTTATGAAATGTATTTGAACTGGATCAATTGGTCCATCCCCTCCACAACTCACCAGTCACAGTGAAAGTGGTTCTCATCTTGATTACAATGCTGTCTTTAAGCTGGGCAAAGAGTACACAAGAACTCCAAAGAGAAAGAATGTTTCCATGGGCCATAAAGTTTATCTGTCTCCCCTTCGGATCAGGCCTTACAATGGTTTGCCAAGCACAGCCACCTGTCCCAATACTTAAATCAAGTCCAAACCCAATTGCTTGCACCAACCAATAAAGCATACACTATATATGCAAACTACATGCATGCATGTTGCAAGGTAAAGTGTTGAGTGGGATAATCAGTGATCTTTAAAGGGTCTGCCACTCAAAACCAGGTATATCTTTGAGAGTGAGATTGTTTTGTCATCAAAAGAATCATGAATGGACTCTGTTGGAAATTTGGAATCTGGCAATGGAGGCCTGCCCTTGTAAACCAGGGTGTAAACTGTGCTATGCCCTTGCCTGGATCATAGAATCCCTACAGTGTAGAACCAGGCCCATCAAGTCCACACTAACCCAACTGAAGAGCATCCCACTCAGACACACCTCTTACCCTATCCCTGAAATTCTCGTGGCTAATCCACCTGACCTGCACATCTTTGGACTGTGGGAGGAAATTGGAACACCCAGAGGAAACCCGTACAGACACAGGGAGAATGGGCAAATTCCACACAGACTGTCACCCGAGGGTGGAATCGAACCTGGGTCCCTGACACTGTGAGGCAGCAGTGCTAACCACTGAGCCACCATGCTGCCCAATACCTATAGTATTAAATCTTGATTAATCTTTTCCTAATTAAAATCATTTCCATTCTACAGTTTGGTTGCTGTAACTTCTCTAGGCAACATAAAATTAATTTGGTCTGCTTAATAGTTTCAGGGAAACTAGCAATATATTTTGAAGATATTCAATTAACTAAATCTAAATCACGCTAAGAGAAATGGCAACTTATAACGAGATTATTTATAAAGCACAATTATGATTGGTTGCTCACTACAGTTACTTCCATAAATAAAAGATTGGCGTAATATCAAAATTTGACGTGTAAATTAATTAGAAACAAATAAATTAAGCAAAATACAAATAATGTCCATGCAAAGCCTGAAATCTCAGCATATATAAAGGCTCCATGCCAAAACAAACAGCAAATTGTTAAAAAGTAGTCTCAATCAAACTGTACAGCAAATACCAGCACTAGTTCAAACTTTAATGGTAATTAAATATTTCTGTTAGAAAGGAACAAGATAAATACTAGGCTAAGGCCTGTAGTAATTGATCTAAATTATCTATTAAACTAGAGATTGGATCAGCATCAACCCCATTGACTTGTCTTGTAATACCACTTTCATGCATCCACCAGGTGCACAAAGGTTAACATTTACCAGGTTAATTATCAATGCAGAACCAGTTTCCCCTATTCCTCCACCATTGTCTGATGTGGGAAAATGTTTTTACACAGAACAGTTCTTCAAAGCTAATCATGCAATGCAGAACATTTGCTTCAAGCTTTAATAAGCACATTGTGCTCCAGGGCTGCTCTCCACTGCACAGATGAATTAAACCAGAATTTATGACAAGAGTTTGCAATGAACCATAATATATGAACTCTACTGGATACAAGTAGGAATAGTTTGGTAAAAGAAAGATGTGGTGTGCCTTTCCAAATTTTTGATTTAATGTTTAATATGATGTTAAGTTAAATGCAAGCTGATAGCTGTCTGGCGCATTATCAGATTTTATTATCCATTAGGCTATCGATAAAAATAAAGTTAATGTGGACATTAACTCAAGCTCAGAACCATTTCTACACAATGCTACTGTCTAATTGAAACTAGAGACACTTATTAGCACTTGATTAAGAGCTGAGGGAACTAGCAGTGACCCAAGCAATGATTTATAACCTCAAAGGTTTGAATACTGCAAGTAGTAGGTTGTCAACAAAACAACTTTTGCAACAATCTTGATCTAACGCTTTGCGATGTATTGGTGGGACATGTTAACAATTGATGACAGCATTATCCTCACATAAAACAACAAATAGTTGTGAAAACTGAAGTGCTGGGTGACCGAATCTCAAGGTAACTGAAGCGGACACCTTGGCATGTGGATCCATGGGAGTCATGGATGCTGCTGGGGTCACTGGGAGTAGGTGTTGGGATAGGGGAGAAGGTTAAGGCTGTGGGGGTATTGCTGCACGTAGAGACCATCCTCCAGCATTAAGGCACTGTTTATGGTCATCAAGCTGCATTGGGTAGGCTACATCCTCCGTGTGACTAACATAAAAACAAGCTCTCTACTTCGAGGTCTGTCAAGTCAAGTGGATACCAGGTGAGCAGAGAAAACACTTCTGAGACATCCTCAAAGTGTTCCTGAAAAGAAATGCAACATGCCCATTGACGAGTCAATCTCTTGCTGGAGAAGAACATGCGCATAAGTGCCAACCACCTCCAGCATCTTCAACATGCCCAGGTGGAGCCTGGGAAAAAGTGAAAACAGTGTGTAAAAAGAGCATGGCATTGCACCCACTCACCTCTTCAAACACCATCTGCACTACCTGTGGTAGAGTGTGCGTATCCAGCATTGGATTGTTTAGTAATTTCAGGACTCACATTGGAAGAAAGTCATCATCAATCTTGAACAACTGTCTAACAAGAAGACTAAAGCACTGGGGGTGGGGGTGTATATATTTCCAGTTGTCTATCAATTATCTTTGTACCAATGTGTTTCCATCTATTTCTATTACATCTCTATCTATCTTGATATCTCGAAGTGTCTCTCTATCACTATATCTCTATCTCAATAACTCTACCATCTCCATATCTCCACCCACCTCTATATCTCTATTGCTATCTATCTCAAGACCTCTATTATTATTATATCTATCTATCCAGGTCTCTTGCTCTGTATCACACCTAGAATTTTAAGGTGTATTTTGAAAGGATCAGAAATGAATTGGAATCAGTCCAGAAATAGCAGTCCCACTTGCAGATAAGGAGATAAGACAGTGTTGAGAGGATTCGAGGAATCAGAGTGAATTTGGAGATGAGATGGCAGGGAGAGCATGGTGTGAGTTTTGACAGTCCTGGTAACAGACTGCAAATGGATTTAAACATATTCAAAACTGCTTAACATCAACTTTCTCTGAGGTAAGGTGGGGGGTGTAAAAATATAACTACTGCTGGACTGGGGTGCAGAGTTTAGCAAGGCTGAGCTGCTCAGATCACCGCCATCTTGGATCCCCTTGCTAGTAACTGACAGCATGTGACTAAACAGCAGCAGGTTGGAAGGAGCTGGGCACTGGAATTTGAGTTGGAGCAGGAGTCACGGGTTGGTACTAAAGAAACATGAAAATCGAATCTCCTCAGACAGCAGCAAGGGGAGATTCACAATAAAAACCACCCAGTTGTCGTCTTAGAAAGGTGGGATGCAGGATGTCCCAGCAGCAAGTAACCCAGGACATGGGAAAACCACACCAATTACAGAAAGAAAAACAGAGAATGCAGAAATCAAACCCAGCAGGTCTGGCAGCATCTGTGGAGAGAAAGCAGGGGTAACGTTTTGGGTCCAGTGACTCTTCCGATTACAGGACAGTCCTGTTGAATCCAGGATGATTGGTCACTCACACCAGTCAGCATTGTCTGCTTCAATAATTAGACAAACATTCGGCAGCAAAATTTACCTTTTAGTTTTATTCCAGTCCTTTCCATTTCTCACTTCAGTCCTTACCAATCTTTACAAATAAATTAATCATCTCCAGGAAATGTCAATAAGCCATTAAAAAAAAAGCCACTGATGAAGTAGCTCATCAACACAATGTGTGGAACAAAAGTCAAATAAGAGACTTCTGAACTGGCACACACAGAACATAATGTTGGTGAAAGGCAGAAGGAGTAGGAGGACATGAATAGGTAACCCTGGCCAAGAACAAAGGTCAGCATTGTCACCTCACTTAAACTGAACAATACATCAAAGGTCAGAGTGAAACTGAGCAGATTTCAGGTTAATTTAATCAAAAAAGGTATTTACTTCTTTCCCCCAATAAAGTCTGCAGAGAAATAACAGTATAGTTTGAATTCCCAATTTTGAGCCAATCAGAACTGACTCACTACACAGTAATTGGTTTCCAAGGAACTAATGCGGGAATTTTTCTAAATGGAATGTGAAAAACCATCTTCAAAATTCTTTATTGCTAACTAGAAGTCTACAATCTCTGCCTGCTAATGTTATAACACTGATGGTGGATATAATCCCAGAACACCTGCAGGCTGAATGTACATATTGAACTTTTAATTACATATATTTTTAAAGACAAACATGTAGCGGGAAAAAAAGGTTGAGGATTTAAATTTTGAGCAAAGAAATGTAGTGATTGAAGATTTGTTTGGATTATCCTCAGCCTCAAAACCCTGAAACATCTGACAAGGGGAAATGCATTACAATCTGAAATATCCCCTGCAGGTTATCTTAGACTGAGAACATGATAGGAGCAAAGAAAGCAGCCTGGATAACAGACATGCTTGTTTCTCCTTCCAGGAGTCCAAAAGAACAGGGATTACTTGCCAATTGCAATCTTGGTCAGTGTATCTGACTGGGTGATGACCATGGAGTCAAGGAGCAGAATTAGGTCACTTGGCTGTGCTGTAAGGGGAACAATTCGTGGTGCATCTATCTTTTACAATTTTTTTTTTAGTATTTACTTCACACTTTTAATCAGTGTGTTTGTGTGTCACATTTTGATTTCTTGTCACCTTTACTAACCAATAAACTCACTTTTTTGTTAACTCAAAAAAAAACCCTGTTTAAATTGGCTTTTTTTAAAACACCAACTTATTTCGTCTGGAAGAAATGCATGCTCAAGGTAAGAGATCCTTTTGAAATTAACCTTGTTGCATCCAACTAGAGGGTGGTGAATGAAGAAGGGAAGCCAATTCATCTCTCCTTACGTGGGAGGTTGACAATTTGGGGTATGTGACCTGTAACTGTAATAAAATGGAAAGCCTCACCCTGGGACTGATTATAACAGTGCCCCAACCCAACTGTGTGTTTAAAGACATAATCTTTCTAGTGTCCAAACACAAGGTAAAGAAAACAAATAATTAATGTGTATTTCATGAATATTAATATTTGCAGAGTGTAGTTTAACAACAGCGATTGATACCTGTAGCCTGTACTCTGTGTGCTTGGAGGCTGACCGTCACTTATGAACTCGAATTGAAAACTTTGTGATTGCCAGAATCCCATAGTTAAAAGCAATGACCAGAAGCATCAGTAGATAAACTACACATTGCCAATCTGTTATTTCTGGATTCCAAATGCATTAGTGTGACAATTGGAGTGCCGAAAAAGAGTCAGAATTTAACCTGCCCACATATCTGTTCATTACTCCTTTGGAAAGAGAGGATAAAATGTGACTCTTCATCATTGTCCATGCACACAGTAATTTTAGAAGCTCTTCTCAAGCAGTCCAATGAATTCACATTCAGCACTTGGGAACACTCATACCGATGAACTGCATTTAGAGAAATCCAATCACTTGTGTAGGGGAATGTGACGTATAGCTGATTGTGCACAGCAAGGTCCTGCAAACAGCAAACAGTTCAATTACCAGTTATTTGATCTGTTTTTCCTGATGTTGGTTGTTAAATAAACATGGTCTGACCATCTTTCCTACTCTTCAAATCGATCTAACCAGCAAGGGCTTCAGTGACAATTTAATACTGCGCATCAGAAATGCTTTAGACCATCAGTCTCGGTTTTAGTTTAAAATATATGGTGTAAGAATGTAACATGTTAATCCAGAGGGATACTAACTCATGATGGTTTGAGAACCAGGTAATCCATTATTTTGAGGAACACTCTGAGGGTCACTCAACCTGAAAGGTTAACTGTGATTTCTCTCCACAGATGCTACCAGACCTGCTGAGCTTTTCCATCAATTTCTGTGTTTGTTATCAATTATTTGTTTATTATATCAATATTGTGTAGGACTTTGCACGGATCTTACACTATCTATTCATCTATTCTCCACACACACACCCTTTGGAATAAAAAACAATATTCACAATCAACAAATATCTGAAAGGCTTTTCAATAAAATTTTAAGTTACATCACATGAAGTTTTCATTAAGTGTTACTACATTCACTACATTACTGATCACAAAAAGCTACAACAATAAATGTATAAAATTAAGGGGAAAATAAAAAATATGTAGAAAATTAATATTAGCAATCAAATTCCATCAGCACCACCAGGACACTAGCACATAAGTTTTCCAATTCAAAGTCCATCACAATGCCTTACACCAATTTCTAAACTTTAGTTTTCCGTAGAATTTTCATCCTGAGCAATGTTTGATTTTGAGCTTCATATAACTATACTATTCTAAATCTTTTCATGGAACCACTGAAACAAAAAGAAAGATTTGCATTTATGTAATGTTTTGCACAACTACCAGATACACAAAGCAATTCCCAGGCTCATGGACATTAACAGCACAAACCAGGGTCATCCAGACTATTGTGTCACTGAATCATAAATGTGTTATCGTACAGAAGGGGGTGACTTGGCCTATTGTGTCTGTACTGGCTTGTTAAATGAGCATCATTACTGAGTGCCAATTTACTACTTTTGACCTATACCCCTCTACAGTATTTTTATCCAATAACCATCCAATGCCCTCTTAAATGCTTCAATCGAACCTGCTTCCACCAGACTTGCAAGCAGGCCATTACATACTCTAACTTGTCACTGAGTGAATTAATAATTTTGAACTTTGCCCTTGCTTCTTCTGGAGATCTTTTGCCTTCCGGTTCTTGTTCCTTTGAGGAACTGGAACATACTCCCTACTGTATCCAGCAAGCTCATGATTTTGAAAACCACCATCGGGCCTCTTTTTAGCACTCTTATCTCCAAGGAAAGAAGTCCCAACTTCTTCAGTCTGAGGCTCCTTATCCCTGGGACCATTCTTGAAAACAGCTAGTAATCAGCATCTGTGGTCACAGGATCTCTCAGTGTAGAAGCAGGCCTTCAGCCTATCGAATCCACACTGACCCTCTGCAGACCATCCCACCCAGACCCACTCTCTTACCCTATAGCTCTGCATTTCCTACAGCTAATCTATTTAGCCTGCACATCCCTGGACAGTATGGGTGATTTAGCATTGACAATCCATTTAACCTGTACATCTTTGGACTGTGGGAGGAAACCCACGCAGACACAGGGAGAACGTGCAACTCTGCACAGCCTCAGGGTGGGATCAAACCCGGGTCCCTGGTGCTGAGACTAACCACTGAGTCACCACGTGGTCTCTCTGGTCTGACTACCCCAATTCTATTTTCCAGTCCTTGGCCCATAGCCCTAGTGGCCTTGGCAAAGCAAGTTAATATCTAAACAGTGCTAAAATGTTATGAGAAAGTGAGGACTGCAGATGCTGGAGATCAGAGCTGAAAAATGTGTTGGTGGAAAAGCGCAGCAGGTCAGGCAGCATCCAAGGAGCAGGAGAATCGATGTTTCGGCATAAGCCCTTCTTCAGGAATAATTCCTGAAGAAGGGGTTATGCCCGAAACGTCGATTTTCCTGCTCCTTGGATGCTGCCTGACCTGCTGCGCTTTTCCAACAACACATTTTTCAGCTCTAAAATGTTATGAGCCAATGAAGTTATTTTTGAAGTGCAGAAATTAAAGGTTAAAAATCACACAACACCAGGTTATAGTCCAACAGGTTTATTTGGAAGCACTAGCATTTGGAGCACTGCTTCTTCATTAGGTAGCTCATCACAACAAGGGCTTCCAAATAAACCTATTGGAATATAACCTGGTGTTGTGAGATATTTAACTTTGTACACCCTAGTCCAACACTGGTATCTTCAAATCAGAAATTAAAGAGACAGACTCCCATCCTTTTTGCTCCTAGTTGTTTTTCAACAGCAGTAGATTTTCTCATTTTGCTATCTGTTTCCCACCTGTAGCTTCTGAACAGTAACTGTGTGCCGTCAATAAATGCAAACTGAAAGCATTGTGGTTAGGTTTGCAGATGTGCAGTGATTGTTCATTGTTACAATTTTGTCACCACCTGGATTGTTGCTAGACGCAGTCAATGTCCATGAAAGCTTTGGAGCATATGAACGGCAGTCCTCCTCCAAACTGATCAAAAGGTAAAAAATAAAATGCATCTAGACACTAACTTTCATGATCTAAGCTGTCCAAAGGTGCATTACAATCAATTAATTACTTTAGAAGTGCAATTATTAGTGTAATGTAGAAAACACCAATATCATACAGAGCATTAACAGTGGGTCATTTTTCAACTGCCACTGTTTTAAAATTAATTGTGCCTTCAATTTATCTTTATTAGCCACGTACGTTGGTACTGTTCTGTTGTTATCAGAAAAGCTTGCTTGCCAACACAAAGATCAGTGGTTTCCTTCACAACATTCACTAGAACATCAGTCATTTTTCCATGTGCTGATGTCTTTAACGCATTTTCAAGCTGCTCCTGGAACCTGATCTGGTTCTGATGATCAACCAGTAATGATCTCCCCATTCTTGCATGGTTGTAAATACTTAGCCCATGCCTCTTTGAGAATTTAAACAACCACATTGAGATGTTCTTGAAACCTTTGCCATTGATTTATGTGACTCAGTGCAACTAGTGGCAGCATTTTCACTGTGGTGAACACTGTTCCTATTGTTTTGGTTCCATTTATCCAAGCAAGTAATTAAACAGCATCACCTTTTCTAGCGAGAATATATTATCATGGAAAACTGTTGACATAACTACCAGATCTGCCAGCATCTGCACAAAGAGTTAATCAAGGAAGAGCAGCTTGTCTTTCATTTTATAGCTGTCTGTGCTCAACATTATTTTCAACAATTTCAGATCAGATCCTCTGCCCTCATTCTTTTCTTATTTGAGATTTTAGTCTGTGGATTTTTTCGGGGTGCTTTCGGATGACTCTGGCGATGGTTCTGGTTTTCTCTCTTTTAAACTCCCTCTGGCCACATTATTTGTTTTTGCAACAATCCCTTAATACCTCTTTTTGCCTTGCACGATTATTCCTTTTCTCACTTTATTGCTCATGCATTTTCCACAGCAAAAAGGCCTTTCATTCTGTTCTTTCCTCTCCTTCCCTCCTGCAGTTCTCTACCTTGCTTTGAAAGCTGCCGTATTGCTCAGTATTTGCAGTTCTGGCTGAGAGTCATCAACCTGAAACATTAACTGTTTCACGCTCAGAAAACTTGCTGAATGCTGAACTTCTGTTTTTGATTCAGAATCCAGAATCCATTGTATTTTGCTCTATTAAATGTTTCATCACATTGTTCATGACAACCATAAGATAGGGCACTGGGGTTTGCACAAATTGAAGGCTTCTCACAACTGACCTCTTTGATTGAACTAATCTTCAGACTTATTCAACCCAGAGACTACGTAACCCAAGAAATTCAGGTCAGGTGCCTGTGAGGTTGGGATAATCACAGCAGGGTCCACTTTAATGACTGCACACGCTATGACTTCTGCAGACTGTTATTACTCTATACTGGCATCTCTCAAACGTTGGGAGTGGACTGATCTATATTCTCCAACATATTGCTGAAACTGAATCCAACTCACTTTTCTTTTAAAGGCCAGCAGACTCCGTGAAAAACTGAAATCTCTGCCCTCTTTGGCAGATCAAATTATACTCCTGGGTGAGTCATATTTTAGCATATTTCATAGAAAAATGGGCACACCAGCATTTGCAAATTCCCTCTCCAAGCCAAACCATTCTGATTTGGAAAGTTATCACCATTCCTTCAGTGTCGCTGGGTCAAAATCCTTAAATTTCCTTCCCTCATGGAATTTAGGGGTATATTTAAACCAGATGAACCGCTGGGTTTCAAGGAGGCAACTCACCAACATCTTCTGAAGGGCAACTAGGGACGGGTATTAAAGTGACAGCCACTTCCCATGAGTGAATAAAAATAAAACAACAGACTTGGATCTGTTCTCATTGGAAAGAAGGCAGCTAAGAGGGGATTTGATAGAGACATACAAGATGAACAGGGGATTAGATAGGGTAGACAGTGAAAGTCTTTTTCCAAGGATGATGACATCAGTTTGTACGAGGGGGCATAGCTACAAATTGAGGGGTGATAGATTTAAGACAGATATCAGAGGCAGGTTCTTTACGCAGAGAGTGATAAGGGTGTGGAACGCCCTACCTGCTAATGTAGTCAACTCAGCCACATTAGGGAGATTCAAACAATCCTTGGATAAGCACATGGATGGTGATGGGGTAGTGTAGGGGGACAAGCTGAGAATAGTTCACTGGTCGGCGTAACATAGAGGGCCGAAGGGCCTGTTCTGCACTATATTGTTCTATGTTCTATGTTCTATGTTCTAAATGCTGGGCTAATCCCTTTCCACCTCTCCTGGTTGCTGCTCACTCATGTTCAACAAACCTGAAATCCAATGCACCAAACAAACAGCAAGAAGCCTCGAATGTGTAACTTTGCTGTGATTCCTTGGAGCTGAGTCGTATATGGCAATCTGCCACAACATATCAGCAAATTACCAGGACATCTTACTTGCAAGAAAAAGATCGTTTCCCTTAACTTTAGCACTGAGTGTGACCAAACTTCTCCCGAAAGGAGAACTGATGCAGCGCTATAGAAGATTTCAGTGATAGTCTCAAGAGTTTGTTAAATATTTCTTTGACAGTGTCGAATGTGTGATCTTCATGTAAAGGCTCCAGGGGGGAGAAAAACGTTGCAGTTCACCCAAAGGTCAATGTAGTTTTTATAGATTTCAGTTATTCCTACAACATGTCGGGGGAAAAACTGCACTCCTTGAATATGATCTCAAATCTTACAGTCAAGAGTTTCAATTTCAGCACAACTTAAATCAGTCAGTAATATTTTTAATGTGTTATTAATTATATATACCTATTAGCCCTTATTTAACCATTTATTCCAATTTATTTTTCCTTTCCCATTGCCTTTGTGGTAAATGCAGTTCAAATTCAATTAATGTCCTGTGCTAATTTTACCTAAGACTTTTTCCTCCCTAGAGGTCTTAAGTGACCCCATTGTACTAATTACACTGATATATTGATGGCACTAAGTTAATGTGTTGTCAGCCCATTAATATGCTCTTTACTCACCAAATTATAGCTCTTTAAGCCACTTGCTGAAGTGGAAGGGAATTCAAGCTTTCTTTCTTCACTCTAGCATTTTGCAAAGCATTATGAAATTATTCCACATGTACTCCAATGTTTAAAATTATGTCAGTGTGGGAAGTTTGCCTGTTAATATCTCTCTGAGGTTAATGTGCGGTAACTTAAAGTAATTCCACTCCTCCACATCACTTCATTAAGTATTCATACATTTCTATAATATTTGCAGAGATTTGAAAGGTCATGAAATGTGTGATTCCTTAATCCTTCAGTTTAGTTCCTTCTGTGTAGCAAAGTCTTATAGCATTTCCAACTTTCTTCTTTAATTACACACCATCAAATGATAGTGGAGGAAGAAGCAATTGATCTAGACATTTGGCTGTTCCTTTGGGTGTTCAAATAACTGTGCTCATTGCATTGTTAAACAACTCTTCCATATAATTATAACCAACAGACTAAGTACAAAAACTAGACTAACTTTCCATCTAGCACTCCCGTTTGGTACTGATATCTGCCAAGTCTAGATCAGATAACCTTGGAAGTATCTCAAATGCTTGATCAACAAATGAAGCTGGCTCTTTCATTCTGTCGCTATGCAGTAATGACATGAGTGGTGTCCACCATTAACAGGGCATATCCATCACGCCAATAAAACATTCTATCTATTATACAAATGAGTAATGTGGGATATGAATTTCAGTGTAATGCTTGGTATATGGGCTGTATATCTCGTAGAATGGCAGATCATATCAAATTGAAACAAATTGACAATAAAATCATTTCAAAACACCCTCCAGCTGTTTGCAACACGTAAGGCACGAACTGTACTAACCCTGCCCATATTTGCTAAGCCAACAATGTCCAACATTAGATTTGATTCTGAGATTAGACATTTATTAAATAATCTTAAACATGCTAAGAATTATGCTGACAACCAATTTAAGATTGTTAGCCTGGCTGCAGCATGCGCACATTAATGCACTGAAAGCTGCATTTTGAATACAGAGTAATGTGTTCTTCAGAGACATTGTACCTGCTTCAACTCAACAAAACAGGTGACAGATATTCTCTAGGCACTGCGTTGATCAATCAGAGTCAAACTATTTGGTTTAAATTTAAACAAAGCTTGGCAGTTAACTGCCAGCTATTACCTAACCTGTGTTTTGTTTATACATGAACTAGAGGTGTTTGCTAACTGCTCAGCACTCTGTTCCCATACAGTAGAACAGAGGCAGTTCTTCCTTTATATTGGTATTTCTTGTGAATTGTCCTGATGATTGCAAGATAAAAAGTATACTTTCTCAATAAGTCCACATAATTTTGCATGCCATAATCATGTGTCTACTGCTGCACTTTATACGTTTTCACCATTAAACATATTACAGGGAACATGATCTCAGAAGTGTCCAGCTGAAAATGTGTAATTTTCAGAGATTTAAGAAAGCCAGTTGTAAGAAGCAACAAAGACAAGTTAGAATAACAGACTGCCAGTTTAAATTACGGAATTAATCAGAATGGCTATGAGTTTACAATCCCTTATGATCGAAATGAAAGATGATAAGAGACATGTTTGGAATTTCTTCTAGTGTGATGGCAAACTATACCACTATAATATAGCTTCAGAATTAACTAGGGAGCCTGAACAAATTAGGATAGCAACACTGTTATCAGTACTGGAGAGAGTGCTCTAAACTGTATTGTGCCATGAATCTCACTGCGGATCAGAAAAACAGACTACAAAAATCTTGAAGTCACAGTTGAATCCTCTATTAATGTCGAGAGAGAGAGAGATAGAGAGAGAGAATGTTGATCAATATGTGGTGGCACTTGTAGAGCTCACTATTTTGGACAATTCAATGAGAAGATTATCTTTGTCTTATGAGATCCCACCAGAGCAGTATGTCTGCTGAAAGAGGAGGAAGGAAAAAAGTTATTGACATATGCTCTACCGCATTGAGGAGTAGTGTATTTTTTTAATGAAAAGGCAGTTGTTTAGAGAAATATAATATATTTTGGCTTGCTTTTGTCATGTGACCTGTGCTGCATCTTACATTAGAAGTAGTGGCCATTAAAATACGCTGGGTGAAATAATATTTTAGAGAAGAACAGAGTCATAGATTAATAAAGGTCTGCAGCACAGAAAAAGACTGCTAGGCTCATCGGGTCTGTGCCAGTTAAAAACAACCACCTAACCACTATAATCCCATTTCCTAGCATTTGACCCAGCCTTGTACGTCTGGGTATCGTAACAGCATGTCTAAATATTCCTTCAATGTAATGAGGGCTTCTGCCTGGACCACCCTTACAGGCAGTGAGTTCCAGATTCCCACCACCCTTGAATGAAAAAAAAATCCTCACATCCCCTCTAAACTACTTGCCTCTTCTCTTAAATCTATGCCCCTGATTACTGATCCCTCCACCACTGAATAAAGTTTCTCCCTATCTACCCTGTCAAAGCCCGTTATAACTTTGATAAATCTGAATTGCGTCCCCCACCCCCGAGTTTGCTCTGCCCCATGGAAAACAACCCTAGTCTATCCGATCTCTCTTCATAACTTAAATTCTCCAGGCTAGGCAACATCCTGCTCAATCGCCTCTGTAACCTCTCCAGTGCAATCTCAATACTCCTACAATGTGGATTCCAGAACTGCATAGAATACTCCAGCTGTGGCTTAACTAACTATTTATACAGTTCCAGCATAACCTCCCTGTTCTTAAACACAGTGCCTTGGCCAATATAGGCATCTATCCCATATGCATACCAAGGTCCCTCTGATCTTTGGTGCTTTCCAGGCCCTGCCATTCATTATGTATTCCTTTGCCTAGTTTGTCCTGACCAAGTGCATCATCTCACATTTATCTGGTTTGAATTCCACTTGCCACTGATCAGCCCATCTGACTAGCCTATCTACATCCTCCTGTAATCTAAGGCTATCCTCCTCCCTATTTACCACCCCACTCATTTTTGTAAGACCCGTGAACTTACTGATCAACTGTCCTACCATCAAGTCTATATCATGTATATATCTGTACACTTTTAAAGAGCAAGGGCCCTAGCAATGCTCCCTGTGGAGCCCCATTGGACATAAGTATCCTGTCACAAAATCACCCACACCCCTGACCATCATATTCTGCTTTTTGACAGTTAGTTAATTCTGGAACCAACTTGCCAAATTTCCTTGCCAAAGCTCTTCCCTTTGCTATCAATCTTGCACACAGGACCTTGTCAAATGCCTTGATAAAGTCCAAGCAGACTAAGTTGAATGTATTGCCCTCATCTATACACCTAGTTACCTCTTTAGCAACTTATTTAGCATCTCTGTTATTTCCTTCTTTGCCTCACTCAGTAGGCTGGGATACATTTCATCTGGCCCTGGGAGATTTATCTATGTCTAAACCTCCAGACCACTTAGAACCTCCCCTTGCTAACTTCTTTCAGTAAATCACAGAACAAATGTGCTCATATTACTTACTTGTATCTAAGAAAGATTACTGATCGAATATTTTTTAAACTAGGTACAAGTTTGACTTGGTTAAACAAAATTCGAAGTCAATAGATTTTTATGTTAATATGTGTTAATATTCCAAATTGAAATAATATTAATGTAATGCATGGATGTGCATTAATTATATCAAGAGGCAGTGGTTCAATTAAACATGACCACAATGGATAAGCAGCTAGAAGATGATTAAAGCATTACTTTATTGAAAAGCACTGTAACAATTGATTCTATTTCTGCAGAACATCAAACACGTTATGTAACCTAACTTGACAAACACAGGTATATTAATGAAAACCAGTTTGACACAGTTATTTATATGCAAATAGACAGCAGAGACAGATGGCGTGACAGTAGTCAGCAGTGGTCTAAAACAGGTTATTACAAACCAATTATTGCTATTTGACAGGAGATGGAGGAACATGCTGCTCTCTTTATTGAGGCCAGACAGGTAAATAACGACTACTACTTTTCCTTGGAGGTATAATGAAAATAAAATTGTTCAGCTTATTATTTGAAATAATATATCATTCTACTTAATCGGAATTTCCTGGACTCCAACTTCAACAGCTTATGGCCACAAAAATGAGATGCTTAAAAACTTCCTTCTTCTTGAATCATACTTAAAATACTCCAATGCGACAATTATAAATGGAAACAGTGGCACATGGGCAAAGCAGTTTCAGAAACCCACCATTTTATCTGAGATATCAGTCAGCGAGACAAAAAGGAAACACCAGCAACTAGGAGCTTTGCAGTTTGTAGTTGCTGACCTCCTGGCTGAAAAGCTGCGAATGTTCTTTCTAGTGCATTAATATCCTCAAGCTGAGACATCGTGTAAAAAAAATCTTGAGAGGAAATTGGATGTGAAATAAAACATTAAGTGTTGTGGGGTATTGTCGAATGAACACAATTAGATTGCTGACATAGATACAGTGGACCAAGTGGTCTCCTCTTGCATTACATCATTTAATGGGTGTTGTCCCTGTGGCTGCAACAGGAACACTCTGCCGATATTTACAAGTAATTTAGTAAAACTTGTATTTGAATGTTTTTGATGGAAAGGAGGGTAGAAGGAAACTATATGCATTTCGATATTCCTTGTACTCACATGAAAACTCTGTCTCAGTAATGTGAAGAGAGACTTCGCCACATTTTTGCATTAACTCATAGAATACGGTAAGGCCAGCAGTTAACTCTCATCGTTATAACAGCCCTGGAGGTGGTGTTGGCAAGCCACCTCCTTGAACCACAACAATTGACTCTGTATAGGTAACTACAGTGCTATTAGGGACGGAGTGCCAGATGTTGACCCAGTGACAAATCAGGAATCGTGATGTGGTTCCGAGTCAATTCTGTGTAAGACTTGGTGGGGACCTTGCAGGAGGTAACTCTCATGTATCTGCTGCCCTTGTCCTTCTCAGGAATGGTGGTGTGGATTTGGAAGGTGCTGTCAAAGAAGGCTTAGTGCATTACTGCAGTGCTTTTTGTGGGTGGTGCGTATTGTACTAGTGGGAGGAGGAAGTGAGCGACTCAAGTGATAGCATGGGTGATAGTAAAGTGGAAACTTTGTCCTGAATGTCTCATAATTACTGTTAGGGCTGCTACTTTCTTTGGATCCTGACAGGTGCCTTGAAGATGCCAGAAAGACTGCACAAGTAAGGATATGAGACATGTACCATAGAATACTCAGCTTTTGACTTACTCTTGAAGCATTCAGGCAGCTGAGCTGGATAGGTTTCTGATTGATGGTGACGTTCCTGGATGTTGGTAGTAGAGAAATTGATATGGATGATGCCATTGAAAATCATAAACAGCTGGTTCGACTACCTCTTGTTGAAGATGACCATTGCCTTGCACTTTGCAACATAAAAGCTACTTGTAACTCATCAGCCCAAGCAGCCCAGAGAGTACTCCATTATCTGAAATGTTAATAATGAAGCTTAATGCTCTGCGATCATCAATAAACATCTACACTTCAGTCTTATGATTGAAGGTCATGAACGAAGTACAAAATATAATTGAACTTTGGACACTGTATTGAAGAACTCTTGCAGCAATGTCCTAGGAATGAAATGATTATTCGCTAATAAATGCGCAATTTTCCACTACACTAAGTATGATTCCAGCCAGGGGAGAATGTTCCCTATTTCCGGTTAACTTGATCTTCACATTGATGCCACACTGGGACAAATGCTGTGTTGATGTACAATGCTGCCACTCTGACTTCACCTCTAGACTTAAGCTCTTTGGTCCACATGTACCAAGGCTTTAGTGAGGTTAAGTGCCTACTGGCGCTGTAAGAATCCAAATGGAGCCTCAGTAAGTCGGTTATTGCTGAGTAAGTGACATTTGAAGTCATCGTTAATGATGTCTTCTATCACTTTGCTGATGATCAAAATTAGATAAATTGGCAAATATTCACTTAATTGGATGTGATTTCTTTTCTGGTCAGGACGTACATTGGCAACTTTCTATTTCACAGGATCAGAAACAGGGAAGAAAACCTAACCACTACTGAAGATGTCTCAATGAAAATGGGTTTTGACATCACAGACTTGTGGCCACCATCATAATGAAAGTGACAAGCTCCAAAATTCTTGACTAATGTGGCTGAGAAAGTATCTTCAGGGGAGCATCAATCTAAATAACTTGGGAGCATTGAGAAAACTTGCTTAGACTGTGGAATTGGAATTGTCTCTATGGCCACAATTTTTCCCACAGTTTACATTATAAGTCAGATCATAACAGTATAGGCCACATTTGCTGTTTAGACATCAACCCATTTGTCACAAATACAGAGTTAGAAATAATTATCTGAGCTGTCTAATCCTTAATTAAGTTAGCAAAATATTTACTTGTTTAAGATTGGCAAACATCAGCCATTACAGCTCTATAAAGCAAGGGAAAAGTCAAGATGGTAAGCACCGAGATAGAGGCTGCAAGAACTTTAACATCAAAGTTAGGTCGATGAATGAAGTCCAGGTTCAACTGGCTATGGCAAGAGGCAGTGACTTAAAGGTTTGTAGATATCCAAAAGCAAAACACAAGTCTAATACAGTCACCAGTCTGCAGTCCATGGAAGAAGTGTTGGATTCTGAAGAATGGGGATGAGAGGAGATAATTTAAAATGTGGGTATAGGGAAGGATGCTAAGATTCAGTTGGATGGACAGAAAAACAAGTTAATGGGTTATATCAAGAGGACAAGTTCAGGAGTCAACAAGATAGTGAAGTATAATTAGAGTGAGAAAGATAGCCAAGTAGAGACATTGGAAACCAAGACCAAACAGCCTTGTCCTGACAACAATTGAAGATGAATTGAGGGTGAAAACAGAAGGGGGAGAAGAATCAAATGGGTGGACAACATTGAGAAATGGGATGAGTGAGGCTTGTAGAAAAACAGAGGAGAAAGACAATGCCAAAGACCTTTAAAGATCAACTAAGGTTAAGGACTGCTGTTGGGTGTCCATGTTTTGCATCTGTCACTTGGAAAAAACGAGCAGGATATTGATGAATTCATCTGATGTTGAAGGAAAACTTAAGGAGACGGGAAGTTAAGAAATGGGACTGTAGTAGTGAGGAGCTCAGCCTCCTCACCTTGTCCATGTGTGCAGAGTGGTGTCCCTCAAGCTCTGGAATAATTGTCTCTCTCCAAAGGTGAGCGATGCCTCTACTCCTTTGTGGACTATAGCTGGTCACCTCACCTTAAATCACTCGAGAGACGTGACCTTGATATATTGAATTCAAGTAAAATACGCAGTCATTGCAATTTTTGTAGTTTGAATTTAGAGCAATATATTAAAAAATATTGCAGAACCATAACCTTACATTCAATTGGGAGTACATGTAATTCTCCACATTGTTTCAATTGAATCTGCATGAACTCAGATACAAATGGGCAGATTCATGATTCAACAGGGAAACAAGAATTATGTTGAGACTGATGGAAATAGTCTGGATCAATATAGATTGAGAAACTAATTAATAGGATGGAATAAAATGAATTGTCTACTCCCATTTTTACATTTAAGCAAGAGTTCAGATTGATACATATAATCAAATAATGTGAAATCATTGACATACTTGCAAGAATAAAAAAAAATTTGCTCTGTAATATATATTTTTTAAATTGCTCATGGAATATGGGCATAACTGCCTGGGCCAGCAATTATTGCCCATTCCCAATTGTCCTGAGAGGGTGGTGGCAAGCTGCCTTCTTGAACTACTGCAGTTCTTCGGATGTACACCTACAGGGAATTCAAGGATTTGATCTAGTGACAGTGAAGGAATGGTGATAAATTCCAAAGTCAGGGTGGTGTACAACTTGGAGGGTAATCTGTAGGAAATGGGGTTCCCACACAGCGGTTTTCCTTCTGCTACATGGTAAAGATCACAGGCTTGGAAGGTGCTGTTGAAGACGCCTTGGTGAGTTACTATAGCGAACCTTGTAGATGGTATAGACTGATGCCACTATCCATCTGTGGTGGAGGGAGTGAACATTGAAGGCGGTGGATGTAGTGTCAATCAAACGGATTGCTTTATCCTGGATGGTGTCAAGCTTCTTGATGCTATAAGAGCTGCATCAGTTTGGGCCAACAGAGACCACTGCATCACACTCCTGACTTCTCCCTTGTAGGTGATAGACAGGCTTTGGGGAGTCAGGAAATAGTTGCTCACTGAGGGATTCCTATCTTCTAACTTGTTCATGAATTTGAAGATATTCTTAAATCAACCTGTTTCATGTCAAGTCCTATGGGAAGGATGCTGTGAAACTTGAAACGGATCAGAAAAGATTTACAAGGATGTTGCCAGGGTTGGACAGTTTGAGCTATAGGGAGATGCTGAACAGGCTGGGCCTGTTTTCCCTGGAGCGTCGGAGGCTGAGGGGTGACCTTATAGAGGTTTACAAAATCACGAGTGGCATAAATAGGGTAACAGACAAGGTCTTTTCCCTGGGGTGGGGGAGTCCAGAATGAAAGGGCATAGGTTTTGGGTGAGAGGGGAATGATTCAAAAGAGACCTAGGGGATACCTTTTTCATGCAGAGGGTGGTACATGTATGGAATGAGCTGCCAGATGAAGTGGTGGAGGCTGGTACAATTACAACATTTAAAAGGCATCTGGATGGGTATATGAATATGAAGGGTTGAGAGGGATATGGGCCAAATGTTGTCAAATGGCACTGGATTGATTTAGGATATCTGATTGGTATGGATGAGTTGGATTGAAGGGTCCGTTTCCATACTGTTTTTCTCTATGACTCTAAGTTACTATAGTCTTACCAGACCAGAGAACTACTTTTTCATTACAGAGAGATGACTGGTGGCAATTTAATCTGAGGGCCACCATATCTCAGGTGAGGGGAGAGATTGAGAACTTCAGCGGGTGCAGGGATTGAACCCATGTTGTTGCCAACTTACTACTCTGCAAACCAACCATCCAGCCAACCGAGCTAAACTGACCCTCATAAACCTGTTTAGACATGTTATGACACACCTCTGGAGCAGGTGTGGACATGAACCCAGGCCTTCTGGCTCAGAGGTAAGGACAGAACCACTGTGCCACAAGAGCCTTGTCACAGTATTTATGTGGTGAATCCAGTTCTGTTTCTGTTCAATGGCAGCCTGCAGGATGCAGAGACTTGGGAATTCAGTGATGGTCATGCTAGTGAATGTCAAAAGCTGGTGGTCAGGTTCTCTCTTGAAGGAAATGGTCATTGCCTGGCACAATGTGATGCAAATATTATTTGCCATTCATCAGCACAAGCATGGAATTTGTCTAAGTCTTGTTACACATGGACATGACCTGTCCAGAACCTGCGCAGCCACCAAGGATGCTGAACATTGTGGAATCATCAGTGAACATTCCCCACTCAGACGTTATGATGGAGGGAATGTTGTTGATCATAGAATCCTTAGTGTGAAATGAGTCCATTTGACCAATAGGTCTGCACTGACCCTTTCGGGAGCATCCCATCCAAACCCAACCCCCTATCAAATTTTCCACAACTCTTCATTTACCATGGCTAATCCACCTAACTACACAATTGGGCTATGGGAGGAACTGGAGCACCCAGCAGAATTGGGGAGAACATACAAACTCCACACAGACATCACCGAAGGCTGGAATTGATCCCAGGTCCCTAGTACTATGAGGCAATGGTGATAACCACTGAGCCACCAAGTGTCCATTTCTGATCACCCAGATATAGGAAGGATATTATGCTGGAGAGGGTTCAGAAGAGATTTACTAGGATGTTGCTGGGCATAGAAGGTTCGAGTTATAAAGATAGGCTGGATAGGCTGGGATAATTTTCATTGGACCATAGGAAATTGAGAAGTGACCTTATAGAGGTTTATAAAATAATGAGGGTTATAGATAGAATTAATGGCAGGTGTCTTTTCCTGAGGATGAGGGCATATTTTTAAGGTGAGGAGAGAGAGAGATTTAAAAAGACATGGCGGACAAAGGTTTTACACAGAGGGTGGTTCGCACGTGCAATGAACTTCCTGAGGATGTGGTGGATGTGGGTTCAATTACAATGTTTAAAAGACATTTGGGTAAGTACACGAATAGGAAAGGTTTGGAGAGACATGGGCCAGGAGCAGTCAGGTGGGATTAGTTTAGTTTGAGCTTCTGTGTGACATGGACTGGTTGGGCTGAAGGATCTGTTTCCGTGCTGTCTGACTCTAAGGTCTAGGATCCCTATTGTTGAACACGCCTGTTGAAGGAATGAGTTTCACCACTATAAATAATAGCTTGATGAAATACAAGCTACTAAATTCAAGGTGATTTACCAAAAGTATACTGGGTCATTGCTGAACTGGAGGCCATCCATTCTCAAAAAGGTCTATTGAAAAGAACAGGGATGATCAATGTGCCAAGATGGCAAATTGATATTTGAGCCTCGCTTAATGAATAGAAAATCACTCAAATATTAATGAATATTTATAGGATGCTGACAATATATATTATATATATATATATATATATATAAAAAGATGAAAAATGATTAAGTTAGGTTTCCAACAATGCAACCTTATAGCACAAGGTAGGCTGCAGGTATTTACTACAAGTATGGAGCAGAAGCAATTACTCAGTTCATTTGAAGTGAAGCCTGGTTTTACAAAACAAGGAGGGTTAAGCAAGGCACTTTTCCGCTCACTAGTAATGTTAAAATATGCCTTAAAATACCACCAAATATCTGTTCTCATAAATCAAAACTTCCTCATCAACAGAATGTAGGGACCTCAAATCAGAACCCAGCTGCTTTGTTATGATCGATCCTTATGCCTGGTTTAACATCTTCCCTTTGGGACCACATATTAAAGACAAAGCTAATGTCCTTTAGGTAAAAAAGCTTGCCACTGTTGCCTAGTCCAGGACACATGTAACTCCAGACCCACAGCTGCAGTTGTCCAAAAGGGCTTATAAACTTAAAAAACTGAAGAAGCACAAAACTCCAACAACCCAACTGACATCAACTTAGGAATTGGAAATGACAAAGGCACACCCTGCCTGCAGAGACAACCTCACTAACATTGGGGACTTTGCCAAATTTGAGGAAGCTGTCCTATAGACAGGTCAAGTAACCGCCCCCATTACTATACTGATCAATTATTACCTCACAGCCACACAGCCAAAGTCCCTGATCCCTCAACCGTCCCATGTCTGTGCTCTCTCACCAGTAGGATAGATCCACCAAGGGAAATGGCAACATGATATAAAAGGTAGTCTTCAACATTGGCTCTGAACACCATCAAGTTTCATGACAAACACATGCAAGAAAACTGCATATTGATTACCATCTACCACCCTTCCACAGCAGCAGCAACAATAAGGTGCCAACTTGGTGAAAGTACAATACAGGATTAGGTACATGATAAAAACAAGCAGCAGCATGTCACAGATGGACCTAAATGACCCACTACCAACAAACCAGACCAAAGCCCTGCAGGACTGTTACATTCAGTCATGAATTAGCGAAAGAGGCTCCATGTATATATCCCAATTCTCAATGATAGGGGAGGCCAGCTAATCAGTGCAAGAAGCAAGGTTGAAGCATTTGCAGCCATTTTCAGCCAGAGATGCCCAGTCACCTCACAGGTTAGAGTCTTCAGCCAATTCAGTTCACTGCTCATGATATCAAGAAGTGGCTGAAGACACTGGATGCAAGAAACGAACAGGCCCTGACAAGCTCCTAGCTGCATAATTTCCAATTTGTATTCCAGTGCAAGATAGCTAGTCCCCTTCCCATACTGGCACCTCCCTGGTACGGTTTAAAAATATCCTGTGCACATCAAGCAGAGCCAATTCAATCTGGCCATTTCCAGCTCCAATAGCTTACTCTCGAGCTTTGGCAAAGTGTTGGAAAGAATCATTGACAATGCTATTACAGGGCATTCACACAGCAATAACTTTCTCACTGTTGCTCATTTGGGTTCTGCAATATAAAAAAGAAACTTGCTGGGAATATTCCAACAGGTTTTGCAGAATCAGTGGAGGAAACAGAAGTTAACATTATGGGCCATGCTTTTTTCAACCAGTCATGATTTGGAGACGCCGGTGTTGGACTGGGATGGACGAAGTTAAAAATCACACAACACCTGGTTATAGTCCAACAGGTTTAATTGGAAGCACTAGCTTTCGGAGCGACGCTCCTTCATCAGGTGATTGTGGACAACCACCTGATGAAGGAACAGTGCTCCGAAAGCTAGTGCTTCCAATTAAACCTGTTGGACTATAACCTGGTGTTGTGTGATTTTTAACTTTTTCAACCTTGATTTAGATGTTTTATAGTCTAAACTGAAACGTGAATGTTTTAAAGATCTGAAGGGTGAGGTTAGTGTGATTGCCTTGGAGATGAAGGTAGTATGCACTGGGTAACATTAAGGACTGTGAGCAAAAGTGAAGTCAATGGGAATCAGCTGAAACTCTTCACAGAATGAATTGACACCTAACACAAAGGGAGGTGATTGTAGCTGTTAGAGACCAATCATCTACATCTCAGAGTATCACTGTCGGAGGTCCAGGCTCAACTGCTGCTTCATCAATGACACTCCCTGCAACAGAAGGTAAGAAGTGAAGATGTTTGTTGAAGACTGCAGGATTTTCAGCACCATTTGTAACTCTTCAGATACTGAACCTAAATGTGCCCATATGCAGCAAGTCCTGAACAACATTCAGTCATGGGCTGATAAATGACAAGTAGCTTCACAAGTGCTCGGCATCGACCATGTCTTGAAAGAGAAATCTAACCATTTTCAGTATAGTTATTAAACAATGAATCTGTCACCATGCACATCTTATGGTTTACAATTGACCAGAAACTTACCTGAACCAGCCATGAACATAATATTGGGTCAGAGGCTGTGGATAGTCAACTCCCTACTGCACAAAGCCATTGAGAAGGTCTAAGGTCAGGTGTGTGATGCTATACTCTCCACTTATCCGGATGGATGTAGCTTTAAAAACACGAACAAAGCTGAACATCATTCAGCAAAACGCAGGCTGCTTGATCAGCACTCTAGATAACAACTTAAACATTCAATCCCTACACACCCAGCGTAGAGCAACAGCACTGCACACCTCTACAAAATGCACTGCAGCAACTCACTATGCCTTGCTTGAGAGCTGCTTCCAACCCGACAACCTTCATCCAGCACAAAGGTAGCAGATGGTTGGAAGCACCATGATCTGCATGTTCCCATCCCAACTCCCAAGTCATGCACCTTCCTGGTTTGGAACAACATTGCCATTCCTTCATTGTCACTGAGTCAAGAATGTGTAACACCGCCCCAAACAGCCATATTGAAAGCCTGACACCATATGGACAGCAATGGTTCAAGAGAATGCTCAGAACCATTAACTCAAAAGCAATTAGGGATGGGCATCAATGCCTTTCTACGGGGATCAAATAGGAATGTGAGACTGACAGAGAGCTGGAAAGGACATGATGGGCCAAATGTCTTGTGACTGACACTAATCCTATGAAAGAATAAAAAAAAGATGGTCAACAATTAAGATTTAACCATGTCATGGCCTCATCAAACATCAATGGATAAATAATCAATGGATAGTGCATTTGCCAAATAAACCATCAGCCATGTTGTGAACACTTCAAAAAAATACTGAACACAATATCCAAAATTGTTAGCAATAACCTGGGAGAGTTACATGGAATTAAACACTGAGCGACACCCTGGCCTCAAGTTAAATTAAATATGCCATGCTTTATAACTGAAGAAAATTGATCAAAGTTCTGATATGCGTTCATCTTACAATTAGCAGCTTGAATATATATTCACAGTTTATCAGGAAAACAAGCTTTTTGAAAGTAAACGTTGATTTTGGAACAAGAAAAGAAATAATTGCAAGCTAGTGTAAGAATAATTAACTGTTTGACAGCTGATCTCAATGGAGCAGACACTGGAACTGAGCCAGATCAATGAGAGCCAAAGGATCATGGGAGACAGGCAGCAAATACAATACAGAAGCAGGCTGAACACAAAACGTTTAAAATGGAGGAGAAAAAAGAAAAGAGGAGAAACAAAGAGAGATTATGAAAAGAGACTGGCAACTAACATAAAAGAAATCCCAAAGTTTTCTAAAGCCATATGAATAAGAATGTAAGGACTAGGAGCAGGAGTAAAGCAATTTAGTCCTACAAACCTGCTCCAGTATTCATTGCAAACAATGCTGATCCTATTTCAGCTTCAGTTCTACTTTCCTCCAGAATCCTTCAACCCATCCCTAAGTAAAAGTTTGGCTACCTCCCTGCATTCACTGTACTCCTGGGTAGTGAATTCCACAAATAATAATAAATAATGTGTGGCGAAAAGAGAAGTAGGTTTGATTAAGGGTCAAAATGAGAATACACACATAGCAGTACAGAGTGTGACTGAGGTATGAAATTAATGCTTTGCATCTGTTTTTTTTACCAAGGAAGCAGATGCTGTGTGATAGAGGAGGAAATTCAGTCATTAAAAAGCTACAAAACTGATAAGAAGGTGAAATTGGTTTGACAAGGCATCAGGACCAGGTGAGATGCATCCAAGGATATTAGGGAGGTAAGAGTACAAATTGCAGAATCACAGGCCATATTTTTTTCATTATTCCTTGGACTCAGTGTGAGAACTGGAAAGTTGCAAAAGTTGTCCCCTTATCTCAAAAGGTACATGTATTAGCCAAATAACTACACAAAAGTCAGTTTAATTTTGGTGATGAGCAAACTTGTAGAAACAATATTTTGGGATAGAGTTTACAATCATATGGATAACGTTCATTAATTAGGGAGAGTCAGTGTGGGTTTTTTAAGGGAAAACCACGTTTAACTTAATTGCTGAATTCTTTTTCAAGAGCTAACAGAATAGGTTAGTTGGGGTAATATTGTCATGCACTGTGGCTAAAGATGAACTGCAGGATATACTGTGCCTATATTTCCTATAGGAATTTGGTAAGGTGCTCCTTCAAAGCTTATTGTGGAAAATGAGAACTCATGCTGTAAGCGATAACATCTTGGCTAGAGAATTTGGTAACAAACAGGAAACACTTGGCATAAAAATGGATCACTTTCTACTTAGCAAGATGCAATGGGTGCCACAGGATTCAGTGCCAACCTTTTACAATTTTTATCAGTGATGTAAATGAAGGGACTGAAGGTATGCTGTTAAATTTTCTGATGAATCAAAGATAGATGGGAAAGTAAGCTTTGAAGGGAACGGAAATTGCCAAGAGATATAGATCGGTGAAGTGAATGGGCAAAGATCTAGAAAATAGACAAAAATGTACAAAATACAGAATTATCTATTTTGATATGAAAAATGAAAAAAATGTTATCTAAGTGGTGAGAGACTACAGAGTACTGTGATTCTGAGAGGTGCTGGTGTCCTAGTGCATGAGTTGCAAAATAGTTAGTATGAACGACAGCAAGTAACTGGGAAAGTTATGTTTTCATTCTTTTAAAAATCACACAACACAAGGTTATAGTTAAACAGGTTTATTTGGAAGCATTAGCTTTCGGAGCACTGCTCCTTCATCAGGTGGTTGTGGAGTATAAGATCATAAGGACCACCTGATGGAGGAGAAGCGCTCTGAAAGCTAGTGCTTCCAAATAATTCTATTGGACTATAACCTGGCATTGTGCAATTTTTAAATTTGTACACCCCAGTCCAACACCAGCCCTCTACATCATGATAATCATTCATTGGCAGGGAACATCATACACAAATGTCACGGGTTTATGCTTTAGCTATGCAGGGCATCAGTGAGGCCACATCATCTGTTTAGCTCACTTGGCTGAGTGCTTGATTTGCAAAGCCGACAGTGTGGGTTCAATTCCCAACTCCAGCTGAGGTTACTGTGAAGGACTCTCCTTCTCAACCTCTCTCCTCACCTGAGATATGGTGGTTCTCAGATTCAATCACTACAGTCATCTCTCTCTAATGAGAGAGCAGCCTTATGGTCTAGTAAGACTATGGGTTATGGATAGGGTAAATTGACAAAGTCTTTTCCCTGGGGTTGGGGAGTCCAGAACTAGAGGCCATAGGTTTAGGGCGAGAGGGGAAAGATATAAAAGAGACTTAAGGGGCAACATGTATGGAATGAGCTGCCAGAGGAAGTGGGGAGGCTGATACAATTGCAACATTTAAGAGGCATTTGGATGGGTATATGAATAGGAAGGGTTTGGAGGGATATGGGCCAGGTGCTAGCAGGTGGAACTAGATTGGGTTGGGATATCTGTTTGGCATGGATGGGTTGGACCGAAGGGTCTGTTTCCATGCTGTACATCTCTGTGACTCTATGACTTGACTGTATATAGTACAGGTCCTGTTAGTTTGAAAAAAAGGATATAGTATTAGAAGCTGTTTAGAGGAGATTTATCTAACTAATAGTTGTAATGGGCAATTAATCTTATGAGGAAGGGTTGGACAGACCAGGCTTGGATCCAGTTGATTGAAACATCCAAGATCCTGAGAGGTCCTGAAAATGGTGCACCTGAAAGGGATATTTATTTTTGTGGGATATTCTAGAATGGGGTTCACTGCTCAAAAATAAGGGGTTACCTATTGAAGACAGTGTTCAGCACCATTCGTGACTCCTCAGATACTGAAACAGTCCGTGCTCAAATGCAATGAGATCTGGACAATATCCAGGCTTGGGCTAACAAGTGGCAAGTAACATTTGCACTAGACAATGACCATTACCAATAAGAGTCACTCTAAACACCACCCCTTGACATACAATGGTATTGCCATCACTGAATGCCCCACTGTCAACATCCTTGAGGTTACCATTGACCAGAAACTCAACTGGACTCACCACATAAATACAAGAGCAGGTCAAAGACTTGGGATACTGCAATGAGTAACTCACCTTCTGACACCCTAAAGTCTATCCTACATGTACAAGACAAAAGTCAAGAGTGTGATGGAATATTTACCACTTGCCTGGATAGGTGCAGCTCCAACAACACTCAAGAAGCTTGACACCATCCAGGACAAAGCAACCTGCTTGATTGGAACCACATCTACACACATTCAGTCCCTCCAACACTGGCACTCAGTAGCAGCAGTGTGTACTACCTATAAGATGCACTGCAGCAATTCCAAGATCCTTAGACAGCACCTTCCAAACCCATGACCACTTCCATCTAGAAGGACAAGGGCAGCAGGTACTTGTGAACACCATTACCTGCAAGTTCCCCTCCAAGTTGAACACGTGGCAATAGGGATGGTGCAGGAGGGAGGGTTTTGGATTCATGGATAATTGGGCCTCTTTCCGGGGTAGGTGGGACCTCTACAAGTAGGATGGTCTTCATCTGAACCAGAGGGGTACCAATATCCTGGGGGGGGGGGGGGGGGGGGGGGAGGGGGGGAGGGGAATTCACTAAATCTATTGGGGTGGGTTTAAACTAATCCAGCAGGGGGATGGGATCCAAAATTGTAGTTCAAGTATAGAAAAGGTTGAGAGTAGGGAGGTCCAAAATCAAGTTTCAGGGACGCAAGGTGGCACCGGCAAGCAAGAAGTTGGTTTGAAGTGTGTCTGCTTCAACGCTAGCAGCATCCTGAATAAAGTGAGTGAACTTGCAGCATGGGTTGGTACCTGTGACTTCGATGTTGTGGCCATTTCAGAGACATGGATAGAGCAGGGACAGGAATGGTTGTTGCAGGTCCCAGGATTTAGATGTTTCAGTAAGAATAGAGAAGATGATAAAAGAGGGGGAGGTGTGGCATTGTTGGTCAAGGACAGTATTGTAGTTGTTATGGGACTCGTCAACTGAGGTAGTTTGGGCTGAGGTTAGAAACAGGAAAGGAGAGGTCACCTGTTGGGAGTTTTCTATAAGCCTCTGAATAGTTCCAGAGATGTAGAGGAAAGGATAGCAAAGATGATTCTCGATAGGAGTAAAAGAGACAGGGTAGTTGTCATGAGGGACTTCAACTTTCCAAATATTGACTGGGAACACTATAGTATGAGTACTATAGATGGGTCAGTTTTTGTCCAGTCTGTGCAGGAGGGCTTCCTGACACAGTATGTAGACAGTCCAACAAGGGACGAAACCACATTAGATTTGGTACTGGGTAACCCAGTGGTTAGCACTGCTGCCTCACAGCGCCAGAGACACGGGTTCAATTCCCGCCTCAGGTGACTCTCTGTGTGGAGTTTGCACATTCTCCCCGTGTCTGCGTGGGTTTCCTCCGGGTGCTCCGGTTTCCTCCCACACTCCAAAGATGTGCAGGTCAGGTGAATTGGCCATGCTAAATTGCCTGTAGTATTAGGTAAGGGGTAGATGTAGGGGTATGGGTGGGTTGCGCTTCGGCGGGGCGGTGTGGACTTGTTGGGCCGAAGGGCCTGTTTCCACACTGTAAGTAATCTAATCTAATCTAACCTAATCTAACGAGCCCGGCCAGGTGTTAGATTTGGAAGGAGGTGAGCACTTTGGTGATAGCAATCATAATTCTGTTATGTTGACTTTAGTGATAGAAAGGGATAGGTGCATACCACTGGGCAAGAGTTACAGCTGGGGGAAAGGCAATTACGATGCGATTAGGCAAGATTTAGGAAGCATAGGATGGGGAAGGAAACTGCAGGGGATGGGCACATTAGAAATGTGGAGCTTATTCAAGGAAAAGCTCCTGAGTGTCCGAGATAAGTATGTACCTGTCAGGCAGGGAGGAAACTGTAGAGCGCGGGAGCTATGGTTTATGAAGGGAGTGGAATCTCTGGTCAAGAAGAAGGCTTATGTTAGGATGAGATGTGAAGGCTCAGTTAGGGCACTTGAGGATTACAAGGTAGCCAGGAAAGACCTAAAGAGAGAGCTCAGAAGAGCCAGGAGGAGACATGAGAAGTTGTTGGCAGATAGGATCAGGGTAAACCCTAAGGCTTTCTATAGGTATTTAAGGAATAAAAGAATGATGAGAGTAAGATTAGGGTCAATCAAGGATAGTAGTGGGAAGTTGTGTATGGAGTCAGACGAGATAGGGGAAGCACTAAATAAATACTTTTCGACAGCATTCACTCTAGAAAACAGCAATGTTGTCGAGGAGAATACTGAGATATAGGCTACGAGACTAGGTGTGATTGAGGTTCACAAGGAAGAGGTATTAGAAATCCTGCAGAGTGTGAAAATAGATAAGTCCCCTGGGCCGGATGGGATTTATCCTAGGATCCTCTGGGAAGCCAGGGAGGAGATTGCCGAGCCTTTGATATTGATCTTTAAATTGTCATTATCGACAGGAATAGTGCCAGAAGACTGGAGGATAACAAATGTGGTTCCCCTGTTCAAGAAGGGGCGTAGAGACAACCCTGGTAATTATAGACCAGTGAGCCTTACTTCAGTTGTTGGTAAAATGTTGGAAAAGGTTGTAAGAGATAGGATTTATAATCATCTAGAAAAGAATAATTTGATTAGGGATAATCAGCACAGTTTTGTGAAGGGTAGGTCGTGCCTCACAAACCTTATTGAGTTCTTTGAGAAGGGAACCAAACAGGTAGATGAGAGTAAACCGGTTGATGTGGTGTATATGGATTTCAGCAAAGCGTTCGATAAGGTTCCCCACAGTAGGCTATTGTACAAAATGCGGAGGAATAGGATTGTGGGAGATATAGCAGTTTGGATCACTAATTGGCTTGCTGAAAGAAGACAGAGGATGGTGGTTGATGGGAAATGTTCATCCTGGAGTCCAGTTACCAGTGGTGTACCGCAAGGGTTGGTGTTGGGTCCACTGTTGTTCGTCATTTTTATAAATAACCTGGATGAGGGCATAGAAGGGTGGGTTAGTAAATTCGCAGACAACGCTAAGGTCGGTGGAGTTGTGGATAGTGACAAAGGATGTTGTAGGTTACAGAGAGACATAGATAAGCTGCAGAGTTGGACTGAGAGGTGGCAAATGGAGTTTAATGCGGACAAGTGTGAGGTGATTCACTTCGGTCAGAGTAACCGGAATGCAAAGTACTGGGCTAATGGTAAGATTCTTGGTAGTGTAGATGAGCAGAGAGATCTCGGTGTCCAGGTACACAAATCCTTGAAAGTTGCCACCCAGGTTGACAGGGTTGTTAAGAAGGCATACAATGTTTTAGCTTTTATTAATAGAAGGATCGAGTTCCGGAACCATGAGGTTATGCTACAGCTGTACAACACTCTGGTGCGGCTGCACTTGGAGTATTGTCTGCAGTTCTGGTCACTGCATTATAAGAAGGATGTGGAAGCTTTGGAAAGGGTGCAGAGGAGATTTACTAGGATGCTGCCTGGTATGGAGGGAAGGTCTTACGAGGAAAGGCTGAGGGACTGGAGGCTGTTTTCGTTGGAGAGAAGAAGGTTAAGAGGTGACTTAATAGAGACATATAAGATAATCAGAGGGTTAGATAGGGTGGACAGAAAAAGCCTTTTTCCAAGTATGGTGACGGTGAGCACGAGGGGGCATAGCTTTAAATTGAGGGGTGATAGATATAGGACAGATGTCAGAGGTAGTTTCTTTACTCAGAGAGTATGCTTTGCCTGCAACAGTAGTAGATTGGTCAACTTTAAGTACATTCAAGGTCATCATTGGACAAGCATATGGATGTACATGGAATAGTGTAGGTTAGATGGGCTTCAGATTGGTATGACAGGTTGGTGCAACATCGAGGGCCGAAGGGCCTGTACTGCACTACAATGTTCTATGTTAAGCCACTCACTACCCTGACTTGGAAATACACCGCCGTTCCTTCACAGTCATTGGGTCAAAATCCTGGAATTCCCTCTGCACCGGCATTGGGGGGTCAACCCACAAAAAGTGGACTGTGGCAATTCAAGAAGGCAGCTCACCACTACCTTCTCAAGGGCAAATAGGGGTGGGCTATCAATGCTGGCCAGCCAGCGACACCCAAGTCCCACAAATGAATAAAAAAAGACAGCAATGAAGAGAAATCGCATCTGACAGCCTTGCAAGACTTTGGAATGCTGTTCCTCAAAAGGCGTGGAAGCAGAGTCTTTGAATATTTTTAAGGTAGAGGTAGATGGATTTTTGAATAGCAAGGGTGAAAGGTTACCCTGAGAAGTTGGGAATGTGGAGTAATAAGATCAGCCATGATCTTATTCATTGGCACAGAAGGCTCGAGGGGCTGAGTGATCTACTCCTGCTCCTAATTAGTACTATCCTGTATTTGAATCCTTTCACGAAGGTATGTTGTTCAAAAGGCACAATGCTCCTATATTCAGTCAATTACACGCATTATCATACTCAGTTGAAGCATTGTAAAGATATTTTGCAAGCTTGCAGATTAAAGTGGGTGGCTAACTTGTGAAATTTGTTTAAAAGTACCTTTAAGCTTCTGGAAGAAGTAGGCTCTAAATGAGGACATTATGCAGAGAATTCCTAAACATTTGGTATTTCTAGTCACAGTGTTCTTTGCACAGTTTTTAATAAAGCATTCATTTATGTTCAAATGGTGCATATCATTAAGGATGTAACTAAAAGGAAGAACACAGCAATATATTTATACAAATCAATGCAATACTTGACTGTCATTCTTTGACAGTAGATGGTACTCTAATCTATTCCTAACAAGCTGGTTTGGAGATTCAGTAATGGCAAGAAATCCCAGGAGAACCTGAAATTAAACCAGTTGCATTTACTCACCAACGCTTTGGAAAATCCATAGGGCAGATTGAGATTTCCACTGCACACACAACTGGTGACATTTTCATCCCAACTGATGGCGAGAGAGGATGGGGAGGGGTGAGTTAATGGTTTGGAAATGAATGTCTTTCTCCTGCCCCCACAAACTCATAACTCAAATCAGGCCATCAACCAGGCTCCTGCAAAGGGCCAATGGGGCCTAACTAACACAGTATGGCCTAATAACATCATTGGTGCTAACTAGGCAAGGTATGCAATGTGGGGCTCTCACTGCAGGTCACCTAGAAGGAAAAACGAATAAAAACTGCAAATGATACACACTAGTCCAACTTATATAATATACTTCAAAATGCAGGTCCACTATGACCAGTACATTTATTCCTAACTATTACTGTTTGTTTCCCGTGCGTCTGAGGCCAGACTGGAGGTGCAGATTGTCCAAAACAAGTGCTGAAGGTCCTTTTAGCATGTGTTGTGTGTCAAGGGGAGCAGGGCGAAAGTGAGGACTGCAGATGCTGGAGACCAAAGTTGAAAAATGTAGTGCTGGAAAAACACAGCAGGCCAGGCAGCATCCAAGGAGCAGGAGAATCGACGCTTCGGGCATAAGGGCTTACGCCCGAAACGTCGATTCTCCTGCTCCTCGGATGCTGCCTGGCCTGCTGTGTTTTTCCAGCACCACATTTGTCAAGGGGAACAACCATGTTTTACAAGCAAGTCGTCTGGCTTTGGGCTAATCAGGGTCCCAACGTCCACACCACCCTCAGTCTTAGCCACAGCAGGATTCCAGTCTCCATTGATTGCAGGAAATCTTCCCACTGAGCGATTTCCTGATACTTGATTGTGCTGCCACCCAGTGGCTAGGAGGTCACACTGAAGTAAGAAGAAGGGTCACTGAACTAGAAATGTTAACCCTGCTTTCTCTGCACAGATACTGCCGGATGAAGACCTCCTGCCCAAAACGTCGATTTTCCTGCTCCTCGGATGCTGCCTGACCTGCTGTGCTTTTCCAGCAACACTTTAATCTTGACTCTGATCTCCAGCATTTGCAGTCCTCACTTTCGCCTTTCTCTCCACAGAGTCAAAATTAAAGAGTGGAGCTGGAAAAACACAGCAGGTCAGGCAGCATCCAAGCAGCAGGAAAATTGACATTTTGGTAAGAGCCCTTCATCAGGAAGGGCTTATCTGATGAAGGGCCTTTGCCTGAAACATCGATTTTCCTGCTTCTTGGATGCTGCCTGACCTGTTGTGCTTTTCCAGCACCACTCTCTAATCTTGACTCTAGTCTCTAGCATCTGCAGTACCCACCTCCGCCTTTCTCTCCACAGATGCTGCCAGACCTGAGTTTCTCCAGACATTTGACCAGCTATTGGCCAAGAGTTTATTAACAAATGACCTGCCCGATAATGATCAGAAGAGCCTCCCTGTCGCTTCCCAAAATGCTGAGTAGCCAATCCTGTCCTTCTCCCTGAGATGCCATTATTAATGGGGATAATGTCTTAGTCTTATCACTCTATACTAGACGTGCACACTTAGCATTGCCACATGGAACTAAAATAACCCTGATATCAAAATTAAAGTACCGTCATTAAGACAAGATGTTCACCAAATTGCAATCTGAACAACTCACTGCCAATATCCACCACTCTGTAAACTGTAGTAATCTGACAGTTGTTTTGATATTAAAGGGGCATACTGTATTAGCGTAATGCTCTTCATTACTTAACTGAAAAAATATACCAATTGCATTTTAACAAATTCATATAATTTTAAAGATTGTCCAGTGATGACAGACCACACAGTTGAGGTCAACACCCTTTCAGTTTCTGAGGCAGCTCACTGAATTGTGCTGTACTGCTCAGCTCTCCCATTTCCTTATACTAAATTAATAATATGTCTATGTTTGAACTCTCTAAGGTGTCATTGTTATACTAAGAATAATAGCCTGTGGGCATTTTCAGCCCATACAACATACACCATACAACATTCCCTCCTGCTAACAGCCTAATGCTGTGCCTTTAAGGATCATGTTCAACTTTCCAGTTGATAGTTAATTCACAATGTTACCAAGATAGTATCAATGTAAAACAACATTTAGTAAAAATATATTAGCTTACTGGTGCTTTTTAGTGAAATAAAGATGTAGAATGTATAATTCAACTACAATCATTTTTTTAATTTTCAGGTTAATATAAAATGAGGAAGGAAAGGTGGAAACAGAGAAAATATGTCTATCGTCAAGAGAAATGGCCAAGCACTGGAAAAATGGAAGCATCAATTAGTTTGACAATGTGACAAGCTAAGAGCATTACCAGCAGCCTTGAACATGACTTCAGATATATTGCTCACCATGGATCTGGCTGGCAGTCATTTTGAGTCGTCAAATAATAGAGCAAGGAATAAAAAAACCCTGCACCTCCCTCAGATCCTGAAGCTTCTGTTCTCTACCACCAGCACAAGGTGAATTTCTGAAGCCTTAACATTTATTGTTCTTTAACATTTAAGTGACAAGTGTTTTGAGTTAGATTTGCAAACTTGCCGCATATTCATGAAAACTTCTCAGTGAAACTCAAAATAAAATGTTGCACAGACTGTGAAGATAAATGGGTTCAAGGAAAGCCTTAGCTCAAGTCCCATTGATTCCCTTTTCAAGTGCATACAACACAGCACTTTTATAGAAAATCAATGGGAATTTCACTGTGTTTCACTGAAAAATTTGAAGCATAGTCCTTAGCCTCATGTAAAATCTTTCCAATAAGTGTTTCAGTTAGCAATACAATAGCCCCTGGTTCACCTTTCAGATGAACATAAAAAGTGTGCTCCTATGTTCAGTTTTCATTTGTACTGATTTATAAACTCTAATGTTAGGTAATAATGCAGTTTTATTTGAGCCAAATCTTGTTGGGGAAGTTAGAACTGTGCTAACCCTTAGTTGGACCTGTCTCAATACAGCTTAGTTTGAATAGAATTTGTACAGTAACTGCAATGATTGTATTGAGTCAGCCAGGTGGACCTTGCAGAATATGAGTTCCCTGATTGAGGCTGTTAATCTGGCCAGATCAGGGAGCCCTGGCTGACAGATATAAACAGGAGTATCAGATATCCTGTTCACTCTGAGAGCTGGCTATGAGGGAGCTAGATCAATGCCAAGGATAAATAAAGGGTGATTTGGTGATGGGATACCATCCTCTGTGGAGTCATTTCCATTACTTTCTAGAGGTTTGAGCTGATAATGATGTGGCAAGGCCAATGGAAGTTCTGGGACCTTATTGAATGGTGAGTCCAACAGTGTACCTTAATGAACATGACTTATGAATTAAGGCAGAAACAGGGGAGCAGAAGAGAAGGACTGTGACTTCGAGTCAGATACAGCTAGATAAATAAAGCGAGGAAAAGAAAATGTTAACCAGGAAAGATAGAAACAAAAAACAACTGGCAAATTAAAATTAAGAGAAAAAAATCTGTTAAACATGAAGTACATAAAATCTTTAAGACGTACTTACTACAGGTTGAGTCTGAATAGTTTAAATAATTCCCTTTCTAAGCATGTGAGACATAATGGCATTGCATAAACAATTATCCCACCAATAAAATGGTGAACACATCATTAATTCTGAATCTTAACTTTCTGCAGCAGGTCTAAGAGGAAATTAATGTGTAAATCAAGCAAGTTCTTAGAATAATTAGGAGGTGAAGTCACCATTTGTACATATCAGCATATGTCAACCAACAAAGTTGGGAGATTCTCAGTTCATGACATTTCTCTCCTTCCCCTGAATACACTGGCCAATGTCTGCAGTAATAACAGCATGAACTTACTGTTATTTTTCCAGGAAGATTTGGCCATTAGGGTTCATGGGATGTCAACTTGGACGCTTTTTGGCAAAAAGCCGGCAGAATAACTTGGGAGATGCTGTGTTTTAATTTGACTGTTCACCCTACTAGAGTCATTCAGTGAATTATTACCCAACTCCAGCTGGCCCATTATTAACAGAGAATCCCTGATCATGAAAACTCACTCCTTTCATTAGAAATTACCCGGCCTTGGAGTTGATGTTTCAACAATCATTGTTTAGGCTTCATCATATGGGAGGAGAACAGCATAGCTGCCAGGTTGGTTGCCTCAAGTGTACCTAAAATTAGCCATCAGTGCTGAAAAGAGAGTGGAAATTACCACCTTATGGAAGATTATAGCTAATCAATCTTTATTCTTTCAAATCCACAGACAGATCTTTAATGAAAAAAACATCTTTTCATCCGCAACAGCATTGACAGCCAAAAGGAGATCTCATAAAACCCAAAGATATGTAAGCCAAAGAAATGAATACGAGAAGGAATTTTCCAACTAACGTAAAGGAGGAAGTGTATGGTTGGTTTGTCTCTCTTGTACAGTCCTGTCCATGCCCAAGGTGGGTCCTTGAAAAGAACCACACAGTGTCCTTCAGTATATTTGAGGCTTTCTGTGCCTGATTGCCACTGAATGGCATTGTGGTGAATGTGAATACTGCAGATGCTGGAGATTAGAGGCGTGAGAGTGGCACTGGAAAAGCACAGCAGGTCAGGCAGCATCCGTGGAGCAGGAAAATTGACCTTTTTGGCAAAAGCCCTTAATCAGGAATAGCACTGAATGGCATTGTGACTTGTGTGTATTATTGTTCATCTTCACAAGCCACTTTTCATTCTGCAAGGTTCATTATTAGTGATGTGCCTCTAAATTGAGGATACTAACACACAACTATATATATGAAAGAGGTGCAGAAGTAGACCATATGGCTCCTTGAATGTACTCTGCCGCTCAACAGCACCATGGTTGAAGTGTTTATGTTTCAATTTCCACATTCCCATCTACTCCTGATATTCCTTGATTCTCCAGCCTATTGAGGACTCACTCACCTCTGCCTTAAAACATATTCACTAACATCTTACGTGGAGCTGTTGTTTTAATGATGCTCAAGGACAATGCTGGCACAGAACTGTGGGTTCTTTTGGGATGAGGAGCTAGGTTCTGCCAAACCACTTTGCCCTAGGCCACAAAACACAATATCGTGACCTCTCCCTAACCGCCAGGGACAGTGACTGATTACAGATAACACACCACTTCAGCAATTTATTGCTAACTCCTGGATTAAAATGTTGCTTTTATCCAGCAGCTCCTTCACTCACAGTGGAACACAGGCCTTGCTGCAGGCTGGAATCCAGTCATGTCAGAGAGATAACAGTCTGCTCAAAAACCATCATGCCAGCATCACCCAGCTGGCCTTACTTTCTCTGACATTTAAAAACTGATAATCTCAGGAACAGCCTTGATTAAATCATTCCATCACATTTGAGGAGGTTGAGGGGTGGTGTTGTGTTGGGAGGGGGGTGTTTGGGGAATAACTGAACTGCCACTTGCAAACTATTTCCAAACTGGCAATTACATTAATCCCAAATAAAAATTGTGACCAATAATCTAGCAGTTGGCAACAGGAATACACAGACTGAAATTGAAGTTAATAAAAATTCCTTTTGGCATTGTCGCACTCAAACAATGAGGGGATTTGGCTTCACTATATTTTTGGCATAAATGACCTTCCTTCAGGATGTAAGCCTTCCTCATGCTTCATGATGCAAATCCCAGAATTATTGCAGAGGTGTGGATTAGTCGTCGCCTCTCTGCTTTTGGCTCTTTACTTCGCTAAGTGTTTAACACAATATTGTTTCGGCAGCCACACACAGACATCGAGGCGTAATCCCAGGCTGAATCTGATTGTTGTTTTCGCTGGCTCATGTCACTGACAAGTTTACCACCTCTCAGTACAGCAACTCCATCACAGCACTTGGCCTGATGTTGCAATGGTAAATAGCATATTGGATAAAATGGGTCAGCTGTTCACAGAATGTCCACTGTTCCTCTGTTCAAAATAGCTTTGTACTCAGGGTATTCCTGAATAAGTCACAGGGCAAAAGTGAGGACTGCAGATGCTGGAAATCAGGGTCTGGATTAGAGTGGTGCTGGAAAAGCACAGCAGGTCAGGCAGCATCCGAGGAGTAGGAAAATCGACGTTTCAGGCAAAAGCCCTTCATCAGGTCAATTTTCCTACTCCTCGGATGCTACCTGACCTGCTGTGTTTTTCCAGCACCACTCTAATCTAGACTCTGAGTAAATCACAGCCTGAGTACATCCACCAAGCGCTAATCAGCTGAGTACAGACTGCTGTTTTTCTATGGTGCTGGGTCTCTTAGAGTCTTGCTGTATCCCTGGTTTACACACATACATTTCCACCTGTCAAGTGCACACTGCATGCTGGTTGCACTTAACACTTCAGCACAAATATTATGGATCACTAGCTCAAGCTACATGAACATTACTACTAATTGGTTCAGCTTCAGTGAGTGTCCTATTACAGTGAAAAGGGAGAATTTCTAACCTAATCGAATAATGTCTATCCAGATGTCACTGTTTGTGTCTGCACAGTTATGTATCTGCAGGAAACACTTCTGCCTAAGTGGGTCAGGATTCATTGTAATATTCCCACTGGAGGGATTTTTACATTTCCGGGATGGGATCAGCAAGGGGAAGAGAGCAACATTCAAGTCCTACTTTTCGATGTCTGAGCGCTAGTGTCAAAATTGGAGAGCTGTCTGATAGACCACTCAAGCAACAGCCTGACATTGTCAGACTCACGGCATCATACCGCACAGACAATGTCCCAGACACCACCATCACTATATCCACCAGCAGAGGTGGCAGCACAGTGGTGTACATTTGGGAAGGAGTTGTCCCAGGAGTCCTTAACATTGGCTCTGGACCCCAGGAAGTCTCATGGCATCAGGTTAAACATGGGCAAGAAAACCTCCTATTGATAACCACATCCCACCCTTCCTCAGCTGATGAACCAGTACTTCTCCATATTGAACAACACTTGGTGGAAGCACTTAAGGTGGCGAGGGAATACACTGTCCTTTTAAGGGCAGGGTGTTGGGGGGTCAATATCCATCCCTAAGAGTGGCTTGGAACACTAACATTGACAGAGCTGGTCAAATTCTACAGATTATAGCTGTTAGACACGGTTTGTAGCAGATGGTAAGGGAACCAGAGGGTAAAGCCATTATCACCAATCTATCCAAGGGTCCCGGCACACCTTTCCAGGATAGTAACAGAACAAGTCACTACTGCAGAGCCCTTGTGGAGACACAGTTCTATCATCACATTGAGAATACCCTCAATTTTCTTGATACTACCATATTGCTAAACAGACTCAAGACTGGGCATCAATGAGGCACTGTGGGCCATACCACACAGAATCATACTCAAACACAACCTGCGACCTGGCATTTGCCCAACTCTACCTCTACCAACCCTGGATCAATGGGAAGTGCAGGAGGGCATGCTAGGTTCAGCACCAGGCATACCTGGTGCGAAAATGATCTAGTGGTATTATCACTAGACTATTAACCCAGAAACCCAGGTAATGTTCTGGGACCGGGGTTTGAATCCTGTTACAGCAGATGGTCCAATATGAATTCAATAAAAGTGATGACCATGAAACCCTTGTTGATAGTAAGGAAAAATTCATCTGATTCACTAATGTCCTTCAGGGGAGGAAACTGCCATCCTTACCTGGCCTGGCTGACATGTGACTCCAGACCCACAACAATGTGGTTGAACATAACTACCCGCTGGGCAATTTAGGAAGGGCAACACATGCTAGCCACATCCTGTGAATGAATTTTAAAAAGGTGCCAAACTGGTGAAGCTACCAAACAGGCCTACTTGCAGACCAAACAGCACCAGCAACAAGTGATAGACAAAGCTAAATGATCTCATAACCAGTAGATTAGATCTAAGCTCTGCAGTCCTATCATATCCGGTCATGAATGGTGGTGGACAATTCAACAATTAGAGAAGGAGGCTTCACAGATATCACTATCCTCAATTATGGAAGAGCCAACCATATCAGTTACAAAAGATAAAGCTGAAGCATTCGCAGCAATCTTCAGCCAGCTGTGCCGTGTGGATGATCCATCTTGACCTCCTCCAGTGACCCCCAGTATCAGACACCAGCGATCAGCCAATTTGATTCACTCCATGTGATAGCAAGAAACAGTTGTTAGCACCAGATACTGCAAAGGCTATGGACCCTGACAACATTCCGGCAACAGTACTGAAGACTTGTGCTCCAGAACTTGCTGCTCCCCTAGCCAGGTTGCTCCAATATAGTTACAATACTGGGATCCACCAGATGAAGGTGGAAAATTGTCCAGGTACGTCCTATGCACAAAATGCAAGACAAAGCCAACCCGGCCAATGACTTCCCCATCAATTTACTCTCGGTTGTCAGTAAAATGACAGAACGTGTCATCAACGGTGTAATCAAGCAGCACCCGCTCAGCAATAACCTGTTCAGTGACGCCCAGTTTGGGTTCCACCAGGGCCACTCAGCTCCTGACCTCATTGCAGCTTTGGTTCAAACACGGATAAAAGAGCTGGATTCCAGAGGTGAGGTGAGAGTGACAGCCCTTGATATCACATTCGACCAAGTGGGGTATCAAGGAGCCCTTACAAAACTGAAATCAATGGGTATCACGGGGCAAACTCTCTGCTGGTTGGAACCATACCTGGCACAAAGGAAGATGGTCATGGTTGTTGGAGTTCAGTTACTTCAGCTCCAGGACATCTCTGCGGGAGTTTCTCAAGGTAGTGTCCTAGGCCCAAACATCTTCAGCTGCTTCATCAATAGTCTTCCCTCCATCACAAGGCTAGAAGTGGGGATGTTTGCCGATGATTGCACAATGTTCACCAGCATTCACGAAAAATTAGAATTACTGAACTCGATGGAAAACTTAATAGAATGCTATTTATTAAATAACTAAATGGCAACTGTTCCAATATAGCAAGATCCCATAAACACACCCTTGGCAAAGCCAAATTCAGTTAAATAGACTGTCTCATGTGCAATGTTTCTCCATTCCAGGAGGAAAGAACATCAAGTGAAAATTCTGGCATAGAGAGGGAGAAATCAAGCTTTTAGCTGTAGCTGAGAGAGATGTATGGTAGCTTCAAAACCCCAACAACTGAAAGTTAAACAAACCCTGGTTCTGTGGGAAACTGCCTCCGCCCATTCCTGCTGATTCTATCATTCCAACTTTTTTTTAAAAATCCTAAGCTGCTTACTTTACTGGGTTGGAACAGATTGCTCAATCTTTCTCAATGCATCATTGTAAAAATGGCCAGAATATAGCCTTTAAAGTGATAGCATTATTTCAGCAGTCAAGAAGCTTTACATGATCCAGAACAAAGCATCCCACTTGATTGACGCCACATCCACTCCCTCCAACACCAATGTTCCATACCACCAGAGTGTATTATCTACATGATGCACTGTAGAAATTCACCGAAGATCCACATACAGCATTTTCCAAACCACGATCACTTCCATCAAAAAGAACAAGGTTAGTAGATGGATGGGAATACTACCAGACGCACGTTCCCTTCCAAGCCACCCATCATCGCCGTTCCTTCATGGTCACTGCGTCAAAATCCTGGAAATCCCTTCCAAAGAGCATTGTGGGTCAACCAACAGCATGCAGATTGCAGTGGTTCAGGAAGGCAGCTCACCACCACGTTCTCAAGGGCAACTTGAGATGGGCAATAAATATTGGCCAGCTAATGATGCCCACATCCTAGGAGTGAATAAAATAAATGTAGTAAAGTGCCCAGGTATGTCCTGTATATAAAAACATTGGGCAGATCCAATCATATTGATTATAGCACCATCAATCTGCTCTCCATCGTCAGTAACGTGATGGAAAGGGTAATCAACAGCACTTGCTTAGCAATGACCTGCTTAATGATACTCAATTTTGGTTTCACCAGGGCCACTCAGCTCCTGACCTTATTACAGCCTTGGTTCAGGCATGGACAAAAGAACTGAACTCCAGAGCTGAAGTGAGAGTGACAGCCCTTGATATCAAGGCCACAGTTGCCTCTGCGTGACATCATGGAACCCTAGCAAAATCACGTTCAATAGAAATGAAGGGAAATCTTTCAACTGGTTGGCGTCGTACCAGGCACAAAGGAAATTGGTTGTGGTTGTCGGAGTTCAGTCATCTCTGTTCCAGGACATCTCACAAGGCGTTCATCAGAGTATCTAGGCCCAACCATCTTCAGCTGCTTCATCAATGATCTTATCTCTATTATAAAGTCAGACAGGGATATTTGCTGATGATTGCACAACATTCAACATAATTCATGACTTTTTAGGTATTGAAGTAGTCCATGCCCAAATGCAGAAAAAAACTTGGGAATATCCAGACTTGGGCCAAAACGTGGCAAGTAACATTCACAATATACATGTGCCAGACAATGATCATCTCCAAAAGGAGAGAATCTAACCATCATTCCATGATATTCAATCGCATTGCCACCGTTGAATGCCCCACTATCAATATCGTAGGGGTTACCATTGACCAGAAATGCAACTGGATAATTCACATAAGTGGAGTCTACAGGAGTAAGACATATATTAAGACTACTGCACTTAGCAAATCATTTCCTGACTCCTCAAAACCTGACAACCATCTGCAAGGTGATGTAATATTGTCCACTGCCTGAATGGATGCAGCTCTAACAACATTGAAGAAGCTTGACATTATCCAGGACAAAGTGGCCCTTTTGATTGGCACCACATCATCCAAAACCATCCACTCCTTCCACTACCCCTGCTCAGTAGTAGCAATGTGTACTATCAACAAGTTGCACTGTAGAAATTCACCAAAGATCATTAGACAGCACCTTCCAAATCCACGATCACTTCCATCTAGATGAACAAGAGCAGAAGACGCATGGGAATGCCGCCTCCAAGTTAACCTCCAAGCCATTCACCATCCTGACTTGGAAATATATTGCTATTCCATCAACATTACTGGGTCAAAATCTGAATGTCCCTCCTAGCAGAATTATATGTCTGCCTATAGATCATGGATTACAGTGGTTCAAGACGACAGATTGCCGCCACCTTTAACAGGGCGACTATGAATGGGCAATAAATGCTCATCCAGCCAATGATGCCCACATCTCATAAATTAATTTTACAAAAGACCCTTCTCCCTCTCTTCTTACTTTAGGAAGTTCTACGAGGGGGCCAGATTGCAATGTTACGCAGGAAAGAAAGGGCTTATTTTCCATGTTGTCAGCTGCAGTCTTGATAACCATGGAAATCCAGTTGGAGTTTACAATGTTTATATTGAAGCATGCTGTGGGTAGGCTGAAAACCTGACTGTACACTATCGCTGCGAGATAGCACAGCATGATTACAAAATCATTCATGTGTTCTTATGGATCAGCCTAATCCTTACACGCGTTAATGTCTTCTTTAATTCCAGTGGTCGCTTCAGTCAGATTGGTTGTTCAGGGCCAGCATCTGTCGATACTGCTTAGATTCACAATCTGAGCCAGCCAAGATCACACTCAGCTTGCGTGACAACAACTGTTGGTCCAATGACAGATTTATAATCCCCTAATTTTACTATCAGGTCCTTTGTATTTGAGTATAGCCAATGGTAGGATATCCAAATATTCAGTCTTGCTTGCACTGCCCTAATGTAACAGGGTCTATTAAATCACATCCCAGTTAGTCTCAAGTAAATGTTGCCCAGTTCTGCACAAAACTGCTGCTGTTCAAAATCTATTTACATGCTAGTCGGGCTTTCAGCTAGTTAACTATAAAACAGAATTCCCTCAAAGAAATCCTCCATGTCTGAAAACACAATTTGAATTCTGTTGCACTTCAAAAGAGTTTTTCAAAAAACTCTTTGTTCAGGGCTATGAAGGAAGAGTGAAGAGCAGGACATTAATTACAGCAACAATAGAAGGACATGCAAGAATAAATTTTGGCTTTTGCTGCATAGACAGTCCAGAGCAATTGTTCCCCCCACCCTCCCCCCGCGGCCCATTTACAATCAATAAACTATTCGTAAAATAAATCTTCAGCCTGAGATTTCATCAATATATAAATTTGCTACAATTTATCAGCCAAAAGCCTTGATTACTCTGTTAAAAAAACTTCTCTACAAAGTATGTTCTGATGTATATAACATAAAAGTTGATGATCTTCAATTATCGTGGCGTGATACTTACGTTAATTCTCGTGGCATAAATATGAAATGCAGATAATATTGTCACAAAGGATTAAATTAAACTTTATTACAGTTCCTAGTGTTTACATATGTCCACTACAATCATGAGCACTTGCAGATTTGGGCTCAAACTAAACAACTTGAACTGTAGCACACTTCCTTCCAAGTGTTATGCTGCAAGAGGACCCAGTCGGATGGAGGCTGAAATCTTCTTGTCACTATGTTGAATGCAGTGATACAATAACGGTATAATGAGCATGTCTTTAAAGGGACATTGCACATCTGCTGCAAGACATACAACCACACACTGTACAAGAGAAGATGTCACAACTTCAGATAATGCATCATGCCTTGAAAATCTTCCCCGCTAAAAGAAACTAAAATTCTACTCCCAGTACTAAGAAAGGATCTGAAACAAATGCCTTGACATTGACAGGAGCGTGTTTTGAGCAGTGTGGAGGAATCCCTAATGGGCCAACAAGCTGCTGAGAATTACCTTGACAGTATGTCTTTTTCAACAGGATCCCCAGTTGGATGGCAGCTTAGTTTTGAGAGGCTTGGCTACCAGGCAGGCAGTATAGAGACAGTAACTGTTAGTGACTGTATGTGTGGGATTAATTTCCAGAGCACAAGGTAAAGCTTTCAATTTAAGGGTGTGAGTAGGGTCAGCAGGTAGGGGCATATCTAAAAGCAGTTCTATAAAGACGATAGTCTTTACCTGGAAGCCGTCCTTGCTTCCCTCGAGTTACCTCAGGCCCATGGTCAGCCAGTTTAAAGTCTGTGAAACAGGTTAACTGTGACACTGTCCTCCTTGTTCAAATATTTAAATAGCAAAACCCCTCATAGTGGATTGGTTTATCACCTCATTCTCTCTGCTGTTAAACACAAGAATGAATAAATTGGGATTGAATTTGAGTTTTTAAAGCATTTTAATATCACATCCAAAACCAACCTGCATGTTTTTAGAGCTTAGCATTACCCCAATTAATTCTACTCCTCCATTTAATGACGCTGTCTGACGTGTTGAGTATTTCCAACGTGATCTGTTCAGATGTGCAGCAGCTGTAGGATTTGGCTTTTTCAAATTTCTAATCACCTAGATTGTTATGTTCACACATCATGCTATCTGTGTTTTAAATGATGTATCTACATAATTTTTTTCAAAACTTGACTTTAATATGGAATCAATTTAGCCAAGGACGGAACCCTAATATTTGGAAAGGTCAACAAACTGAAGCTTTAGCTCTGCCTTGATCTCCACAAGTGTTGCTAGACTTGCTGCATTTTGTGTGTCTCCAAAGAATGTTGTTGGACACAAAGGTTGATGATTTTCTTTTTGCCATTGATAAGATCTTTCCAAACTGACTCCTTCAGATTACTTTTGTTTCCTTTGCTGTGAGAAAAGCTTACATTCTTTTGTTAAAAGTACATTTCCAGCCTCATGTGAACAGGTTCAATGACTATCACTGTAACAAAATTGTAAAATTAAAACTTTTGGTGGATCAAGCCAGGATCTGACCTGTGTAGTATTTCCATCACTTCCGCTCAGGACACAGTCAATACCAGTAATAGAAGACCATCTGTGACAAATCTGCTTCTGATATATACATTAAAAAAAACTTCTTTTAGAGACATGTCAGATCTCTGCTCAGTATCACCTCCAATAGAGAAACTGAAAGATAAATCACACAAGTGAGAGATCACGGGGCATTCCTCAAATCCTTGATATGCAATGCCACAAGAAATTTTAAAACTAAACTTCTATACTGTTCATGATTGGATAATTATTCTCTCAATGCAGAATTTGATATTTAACTGTTTTAGCTTTGACAGTATTTATCAGGGTTCGAAATTTTAAAAAATATATTCCAATTTCCATGGATGATGCTGTCCTTCTAAAAGGCAAGAAGGCTTAACTTGCCGGAAGACTCATGGATCAGGCACTAACTGAGCCAGAAAAGGCTTAACTTCCCCCAAATACTCATGGACCAGGCACTACCTGAAGAGATGAGATGTTCGTGTTGATAGATTGCTCTTCAACGCATAGCACTCACCCTCGTCAATCAAATCTCTTATCCACATAACAAATGTAAAGCTGAGACTACTTCTGTGTTGCAAGGACAGGAGTGATCAATCAAACCCAGAGCAAAATGCAATTGCATATTCCTGCATCTCTGAGACTAAGCTAGCTTTTCCTTAGAGGGGCTAGACTTCTCTTTTGTCTCACTGAGATACGAAATACCATGTGGGTATGGGGTTTGTGAAGCTGTACAACTTGATGACCATTTCTCTCCTGATTGTAACTATTTTTGGTTCAGCCAAGCAAGTCCTTGAGGGACATTTAAATGCTGAAATTAGCTAAGAAAAACATATTTCCATTCTTTAAGATGAAAAAGAAATATTATTACCTGCTGCCCTATGGAAAAGGAAAAGTGAGATGTTTAATCTATAAAAAGGGACAATTAAAATACACACGGTGTTGGATTGTGTGTAATGGCATCAGTTGGTCACACTGCTGACAGTTCCATTCAATCTGAAATGCAGGTACTTTTAAGTCGCATAGCCCTGTGATTCCATCATTGCAATCCTTTGATAACTACCATTTCGCTTCTAATTTGATTACCAGATAATGTCATTCCCATCCTCCCAATAAAAACAAAATCTAGATCTAACAGCATTATCATATTCAAGAAACATTTCAAGATTGATGTCTGTGTGGACCTTACATTTCTTGTACGGTACCCTACTTTTTTTTTGAGATTAGCGAAAGCCTAGTCTGTCAAAGCCCATTGTTTTCCTTCTTCAGCATAATTCAATTTATCAAAACTATTCTGAATCTAATGACAATAGTTGCAAATTGGAAGTGGCATCTTAATTATATTCTTGTGGGTATGTCATGGGGAAATTCTGTTTCTTTTACAGACCTAGAGCAAGTTTAATGTGTAGTGGCAATGTTACCATGACTGTGTGGCGAGCTTTAAGTGCTTAACGAACATATAATCAATATTTGACAGATGACTGAAACAAGTGGATTTCACTGATGAGGTGTTACTGTCACGCAATGTGAATAAAACGTGGCTCCTGCTGACTTCTAAAAACCAGAAACCTTTCATGCTTTCTTATTGATCTAAGCAATTCTTACAAATATTTCCCCAATGATATGGAAATTGTAAGATTGATGTGTAACTTTCATATTGAGTACGATGTCACACTAGCAAGGAATATTATTCAAATTTGAACACTTGAATTCCATTATTTTTAAATATCTAAATATAGTCAGATTCTGCAAGAATTGGACAGAACAAGAGTAAAGATTGCATGTAACAATTGCGCAATTTCATTTCAAATTGAGACTAAAAATAACAAAGTTCCTGAGCCACTAATACACCCGTTTGAATAATCATTTAAAACTAACTCAATCTGTTTGGAGTGCAAGCGAGGAAATATGGCAATAGAGAAATAATCAAAGGTTATGGATACGCAGATGATCATAGATTGCAAAACTGAAATCAAGAGGTTTTTTTGTTAGCTCAGTTTATTAAGAGATATTGAGTAAAGTTGAGGTGTGTGACTTGCTATGATCTAACTGAATGACAAAACAAGACAGAGCCTTGAACTATCTATAGATATTTCTAACGATACTAGTCACAAAGTCATGAACCAAGTCCCAAGGGCACAATAATATGCTTAACTTCTGTGTGGCCTGTCATGCTCAAAGAGTAAAAAGGAGCAAATTAAACGAGACTTTAACCTCAAATGTCTCTTTAAAATAGGCCTCAATCTTGAATTGAGGAAGAATATTCAATGACTATATTCTTGATATAATGGAATTTAACAGGCATATTTATGGAAATATTAGGCCTATGACTCTACATAGAGAATGCAGAGAATGCTGGAGAAACTCAGCAGGTTTGGCCATATCTGTGGAGAAGGAACAGAGTTAATGTCTGCCACGGCCATCTTCAGAACGTCTTCAGATATGCTTCTGAGATGTGACAAATACGGTTCGTGTAGAGCATAAATAACAAATAATTAAAGCAAGAAGTTTTGTAGGTACTCAACAGGTCAGGCACTGTTTGTGGAGAGAAGCAGAGTGCTGTCTGATCTACTGAGTATTTCTCGCATTTCTGTTTCATTACTGCTGGATGTCCAGTCTTTGCAATAGTTTTTTATTGTGTAGAGCATGAAGAGTTAGTGGACCCTATTCCCTTGCTACAAAACCTGATACAATTCCACGTGAAATTAATGAAGGCTTTGTCATGAGGCTGTTTTCTTACAGTCAGACAAATGACCACAGGTTTCAGAATACATAATTGGGAAAAGAAATTTACCAAGTTTTCCTGTGGTTTGTGCACGGATCTGCACAAAGCTACATCATGCTCGATGAATATGACTGCATCTTTTGATCAAATAAAAACTTTTGATGAAGGGAATGGTGGGTTTTTTTTTAGAAAGAATTGGACCAACTATCGCAAAAAATGCTGATTAATAAAATTGAGGCTTACAGAATAGGAGGACCAGTGTGCAATCAGTGAGTCATACTAAGTAGTTGTTTTTCCAACTGAAAAATGTTAGACAATTGCTTTAGTTCAATGGTCAGTACTAGGACCATTGCCTTTTTGTTAGCACATGTAAATTACTTGGATCTTGGAATGTGAAATTTCAAAGTTTGCTGATAATAGTCAATCTGGAGGATTGGCAGTGCTGATGATATGAATCACCTGGAACAGATCACAAATAGGTTAAGCAGGATGAACATACAGAGATGTGTGAAATGACATACTTTGCCAAAAGGTACAGGGTCAGATAAATTAGGTTTAATGGTGCAATCCTAAAGAATATACAAGAATAGAGAGGCCTGGAGTGTATGTGCATCACTCATTGATGTTAGCAGGACATCTGTGAGAGTAAAGCATATGGGATGTTAAACTTCATAAGTAGAAGCATTGCGCAAGGAAGTTATACCTAGTCCTCATACATCTACAGTTATGCCTCAACTAAATTCCTGGCATCTAGTTTTAGCCACCATAGATTATGCTTCTTGGAGTTATTGAGCTTGAGGGAGGGTTGCTGATGATGTATAAGATTATGAGAGACTTTGATAAGGAAGACATGGGAAAACTCTTTCCATAGGTGACTGTACAGGGACTGGGGTGTCTATTTTTGTCATGAGATTTTAAACAATGTTTAATGATGCAATGCAAAAGATAGAGATGTGGCTAGAACGTTTCATTTTTTTAAAAAGTAATTTTTATTATGTCATCATAACTATATTCACCCATGTTTCCACTGGTGAGAGAGACTGGAACTAGGAGACATCGTTTAAGAATAAGACATCTCACTTTTAAGAGGGAAATGAGGAGAATTATTACCTCTGAAGGTCATAAGTCTGTACAAACCTCTTCCCCAAAGAACAGTGGAGGCTGAGATAATGCCGAGTTAGATAAATTTTTGATAGACAAGGGAGTCAAAAATAAAGAGAAATAGACAGGAAAGTGAAGTTGAGACCACAACAGCAGGTCAAAGGGTCAAACAGTCAACATATCCTCTTAAATCCCATGATCCTAAAGGTGAGATACAGCCATCCAAGCAAATTATATGTACTCTGCTTCTATCTTGCTCTGGGAAACGCATTTCAACTGTTTTTGTAATCCAGTCATGAGGTTGGTGGACATCTGTTTCAATCAGAATATGCTCAGAGTTGAAGAATGATTCATTTTTTTAAATTCTGATCACAGATATGCTTGTTATTCTGGGAATTTAGGCATTTGGCCTCGCAGCAACAGCATTTTTAACAAGTATTCATAGTCCATAATTACCCAAGTGTTTGCCAGTGGTGAACAGTTTGAACATTATCAAATAATAAAAAAGAAAGAGAAAAATAGTTGTTCCATGAATTTTACAAGATAATCAATTACAAATCAATCTGCAATGATTTAATTGATAGCAGTTTTAATTTCCAGGATCATTTGCCAAAGTGACAACCAGAATGAACTATCATTTTCTTTTTAAGAAAATAAATTCCATGTCTTTCAAATTCTTAAATGATTCTTTTATTGACATCTAATTTGATTTATTGTTCTTCTATGATGATTGATTCAGTTAGCATGATTTCTTACTAATTGTAATATGTTACAGTAGACACAATAAAATTCTCTTTAATTAAGCAATCTTTTCATTGTTACATGATTTTAATTACATACTAAGCATTTATTTAGAAATGTAATTAGCTTGCACTATGTCATTATTCAACACAGGATGCATAAATATAACCTGAAACTCAAATTATTCCAATGGCGCTTAAACATTTGTGAACTACATTAAATGTAAATTATTCTTCCTTAGAGTAGGAAGGAATTTATTGTTTCTTTTTGTATATGACCTATGACTGAAACTGGTGCATGTTATAGATCTAGTTTGAAATCAGAGAATATTATTGAACACAAACACACTTTTGTCCATCCAGTATTGATCAGTATCTACCATCACATACACCAAGACCAAACCACTCTCATGCTTGTTATATCCCCATTAATATTACTTTTAACTTCCTATAATTACTGTTAAACTTAATTGACTATCTTTCAACTACAGTTTTGAATGGAAAAGTCCACATTGTCTTCAGAAGCTATGTAAAAGTTTTTTTGTCCAACCAATATTTTCATTATTTTTGTGATGATGTAACATTTTTAACTTCTCATGAAACAGTGGAGTCTATCATTCTTTAATAGGATCTAACCCTTTCAGAAATGTCAATATCCCCTTTGGAATAGAGGGTTTGAATTATAATGAGAGACTGAATGGGCTGGGACTTTTTTTACTAGAGTGTAGAAGATTGAGGGGTGACCTTATAGAGGTTTATAAAATCATGAGGGGTATAGATAAGGTGAATGGCAGGTGTCTTTTCCCTAGGATGGGGGATTTCAAGACTAGAGGGCATACTTTTAAGGTGAGAGCAGAAAGATTTTTAAAAAGTCATGGGAGCATTTTCTTTTACACAGACAGTGGTTCACGTGTGGAATGAACTTCCAGAGGAAGTGCTGGATGTTACAGTTACAACATTTAAAAACCGTTGGATGAGTACATGAATAAAAAATAGTTAGAGGAATAAGGGCCAACCACAGACAGTTGTTTGGAATTATTGTCAGCATGGAGTGGTTGGAACAAAGGATCTGTTTCCATGTTGTATGACTGTATGACTCTAGATTCCCCCATTAATGTTCTGATCTTGAGATAAAATATTATAATCTTTTCATGTTTCACTACTGTGTCATAAATCTTCCAACTTGGTAAAGTCCTAATGAATCTAGTTGTATTTCTTCCATTGCTTTCCTATCTATCTTATAATGAAAGATTGGTCAATGCAGCAACATAAATGTTGAAAGGTAAGTAAACAGGAGGAGAGGTTTAGGGAGGGATTTTCCAAAGCTGTGGGCCTTGACAGTTGAAGACATGACTGCTCCTGATGGAGCAATTACAATCAGAGTTGTAGGAGCTGGAGGAGGTTTCAAATATAGGGAGAGGTGAGGCTACTTAAGAGAGAGTGAATACAGAGCAGAGACTATAGGAGTGAGTAGGATTTGCAAGCTAGGACACAGGTAGCAACATTTTGAATAAATTAAAAAATACAGATGGTAGAATGTGGGAGCCGTGTAAGGAGTGCATTGAAAATGTCAAGTCTATTGGTAACAAAGACAGGAATAAGAGTTTCAGCAACTAATACTCTGAGGCTAAAGTGGAATCTCTTCCAAAGAGTAGGTAGCACCTTTCATATTAACACCTGCAAAGTGACATGTAGTCATTGGACACAACAAGGGTGTGTTCCAAATTTCACCTTTTCCTCAAGTACAGTGCAGGAACTTATGTTTTATAAATATGGGCATATTATATAAAAATGAGGAGGAAATGGTGAGCCTTTAAAAAACACTAGATGGGCCTCAACTGGAGTATTGTGTCCAACTCATTGGTAAGGATGTGACAACATTAGAAAGAATGTAGAAAAAAAATTCACAACAATGGTTCCAGGGATGACAGTCAACAGTTACAAGGCTAGATTGGAGAAATTGGGACCGTTCTCATTGGAGAAGTGAATATTAAAAGGAGATTTGATAGAGGTATTCAAAACTACGAGGAATCTGCATTTCTTCTTTCTTGGGATGTGAGCATTGTTGGAAAAACCTGCATTATTTATCTTTCTCTAATTGCCCTTAAGAAGATGTGGTGAGCTGCCTCCTTGAACCACTGCAATCCGTTTGGTGTAAGTGGGAGTTCTGATCCAGAGACTGTGAAGGAATGTCAATATGGTTCTAAGTCAGGATGGTGCATGCCTTGGAGTAGAACCTGCAGAGAGTGGGGTGTTCTCATGTACCGGCTGTGTTGGCCCTTCAGTCTGATTTTGGCCATGGATTTGGAAGATGATGACACAGGACGTTTGATATAAGTTGCTGCCATGCAGTCAAGAGGGAAAAGTTGTTCCTATTGACAGAAGGATCCAGAACCAGAGGACACCAATCTATGGTAACTGGCCAAAATAAAGCAATGGCAACACGAGGGAAAACCTCTTTACACTGCGATTGAAATGTGTATTGAGTGTGGGTTGAAATAGATTCAATCATGGCTTCCAGATGAATATTGCACGATTATCTGAAGAGAATTAATTTGCAAAACTCGGGGAAAAGGCAAACGAATGGGATGGTGTGGTCAACATTGTTCAGTGAAAATGCTGACTGGTAGAGGAGGGCAAAAAGGATTGGGGAGAATGAACTTTCCTCCGCACTACTTTGCAGTGAAATGGAAGTGAAGTTAACACCGTTTGTTCATGGTAACCACTTACCTGTTTTCTCCTTGCCCTCTCAGGTCAACAGCTTCAAGTACAGTTTGGTGACTGTCAGTAAAATGTGGTATAATGAAAACTATCTAGAATTGCAAGAAGAACATGTTGCTAATGTCTTATGATTGAATTGTTCTGAGCCTCTAGGTATTCTGGTGACAACATAGAGGCAAAACCAAATGGGGTCATTTTAAACTCTGGTTGCCAGTGCTAAACAGGTGACGCAATACCCGATGGCACCAAGAAAAATCTAGAACCTTTTATTTACAAGGATGTTTCCAGGGTTGGAGGGTTTGAACTATAGGTAGAGGCTAAATAGGTTGGGGCTGTTTTCCTGGAAGGTTGGAGGCTGAGGGGTGACCTTATAGAGATTTATAAAATCATGAGGGACATTGATAAGAGTAAATGTACAATGTCTTTTCCCTGGGGTGAGGAAGTCTAGAAATAGAGGGCATGGGTTTAGGGTGAGAGGGGAAAGATTTAAAAGGGACCGGATGGGCAACTTATTCAAACAGTGGATGGCACATGTATGCAGTGAGCTGCCAGAAAGTGGTGGAGGCTAGTACAATACAACAGTTAAAAGGCATTTGGTTGGGAATATGAATAGGAAGGGTTTGGAGGGATATGGGCCAAGTGCTGGCAAATGGGACTAGATTAATTTAGGATATCTGGTCAGCATGGAGGAGTTGGACTGAAGGGTCTGTTTCCGTGCTGTACATCTCACTGACTCTATGTGCTCCTTCTTATCTACCAAAATTGTGAGTGGTAGGAGATGATGGCATGCAGCATACCACCACTGTCTTGAGATCCTGCAAATGGCATAGTATGTAAACTCCAGATGTCACAGCAAAAAGCAAGGTGCCAGTCTGTAATGTTGGGGCTTGAGAATACTACTGGGAAACCTCTGGTTAACACATGAACCATTATAATTGATTATCATTAGATGGCATTTGGCAAAGAAAATCACAATGCAAAGGGAGTACAGATTGTGCCTATTCTGAGCCATTAGGAGAAATGTCTTTGTTGTCATTTAAATTATTTTATAGTTTTCTTTGCTGAAACATCCTATTTTAGCTTTGTATGCATCAAACAGATTGTTAAGCACCACGTAGAATTAACTCTTTCATCCAGTCTCAGCGTCAACTAATTTTAGAAAATTAGATTGTGCAGTACTTGAATAATTAAAGAATGAAAAAATATCATACAAGTAAATTGAGGTGCTCGTGTAATTCAATAAGCTTGACTTCATAGGACTCCGGCCTAGACACCACACCGTGCTGCTGTTATTGTGCAAATTTTATGATTTTCCATGATTGAAAAGGTCAGAATGCAAGATTTCTAATTGATTTTTAGCATTAATTCAGCAAGCACCATCTGTATCTTAAATGAAGTTGACAGAGCAATTAAAATGGCTAAACCTCCACATTAGAAATTCACATTATTGCAAATAAATTATTTAAGTTGTTAATTAGAGTGAGGAGTTGAAAAATGCTCTCTACTGATCTTAAGCACACTCAAACAGGCAAGTGAAGTTCAACGAAATAGTGGGAATCAATATAGAGCTGTCAAAGTACAAAAGAGAAATCAATACAAAATGTGCACAAATACCCTCAGACATGAGTAATAAAAACCCTATTTGGCATCATAGCAATTCTCACATCAGCAATGTTTTTAGGTGCACAAGTAGGCTGGCACTGTCCATATGTGGGTCGAAAATAATGTCTGTGTTCTGAGTAAACACTTCAAAAGATGCATTGTGACAGACACCATACTGGTGAAGGAGTTAACAAGTGAGCGGTGAAGAGCTGATTTATGTGTGCAAAACAAACAGATCATCTCCCAGTGTGCAATGCTGAGCTGCAGACAGCGGTGTTGTTTTCGAGCTCAGTGCTCCAGCTAACGTCACAGACCTGACCACGGGCTATGCAGCAGGAATGCCACATGTCCCACCAACAGTGCTACTGAAAGGAATCATCAACAGTCCCCTGGATAATTGGTGGTTGACATCTTCGAGTTGCTGCTTCGATTCTGTTTTGGAAGCTTGTTAAAGGTGCAAACGTCTAACAAGAGTGGTGACACTGATACAGATGTAAATATGGCTAACTTCAAAGTTTCTGCAAAGTACAGGTGCTCCCATCATGGGTGCATTAGTTGTCAGTCCCCTTGGAGGATGAGCAGAGGATATTCAGAGCAGGACAAGATGCTTGAAGGTGGAGGAAGAGGAGAGGAGAACCTGGAGGCTACATCCACCCAGGAAGCTTTGTTCTGAGCTGCATCTCAGTGAGGAACAACATTTGTGTTGTCTGTGCTTCAGTAAGAACATGCTCAATGAAAGCTTCCAAATCCTATAGCCTCAAATCATGACACCTTGCTAGTGACTGTGAATGTGACCATGGCAATTTTGTGTGTCTGATTCCTTCTAGCCCAGTGGTATTTGAAAATTTTCACAGTTTTCCATCCATTGCTGCAGAAGAAAGCTCTGGATGTATTAAGAGCAAATGGCAGCCCCTCATCTCTTACCAGAGAACACATGGCTTCCTTAAGATGGTGCAGGATGTTAATAACTGCATCATTTTTGGACATCCCACACTAATCTCTCATGTAACCAAAAGGTTTCCACTCCTTAAATGTCCAGCTTGGGTGACCAGAGGCAGGGTATCATGCAGGTCAATGCCTGGTCTACTGACAGCCATCTTAATGCTTTCTTTTGCAATCATTCACAATTGCAGCTGGATTTAAGGCATCACAATGACACAAAGCCTGCCTGCTAAATGACAAGATAAACAAGCAGGAGGCTGGGAGAATACAGCAAGCCAGGCAGCATCAGGAGGTAGAGAAGGTGATGTTTCGGAAGTAACCCTTCTTCAGCGCTGGAGGTGGATGGAAGGAGAGCAGCAGATAAAGGGGGAGGCGGGGACAGGGTGGTGAAGTGGAGATAGGTGAAGGCAGGTAGAGGGTGCGACCTGCTTGGTCAGTGGGAGGAATGAATCCGGTAGGTGGCTGGGAGGAGTGGGAGGGAGGGGGACGGCCTGGGAAGAGAGTCGGGGGAAGGGAAGGGAAGTGAAGTTATTTGAAATTGGAGAACTCAATGTTGCTTATCTCGTTGATTTCTCCACCTGGTGATGCTGCCTGGCTTGCTGTGTTCTTCCAACCTCCTCCTCCTTGGATTCCAGCAGCTGCAGTGTTTTTTTTTGTCTCTAGCTAAATGACAAGGGTTAACTGCTGATGATATGATTATTCTAATGAACAAACTATGCATGTGTGTGGAATATGCATACAATAAAGACAATGCTGCCAAAAAGAAACGTGTTCAGTCTGGTGTGCTGAAACAGTGCTTCTACTGCCTGGGTGGATAATACAATCTACAACCATTTCAGCAGCAGTCAGAGCATATACAACAGCAGGTTGGCCTTTCATACTTTCAGTCTGAGCTCTTCAGAAATCTCCTTTGCTGTAATAGAAGCCAAGGCATTGAACATCAGAAGCTGCATCATAGTTGAGTTCCACAAGGGTGTGAATGTACTTGGCCAGCACCTCATGCAGGAAGACAAAGTCAAGTATCAAGTTAGTGCTAATCTTCTCCACTCTCCTGGGCATTGATGACAGGCTTCCCAATGCACTAAACGCTGTGTTGTTTATACCCATCAGAATCCTGTCAAATGTCTGATAAATGTCCTCATCTGAGTTCTCTGTGATCGAGTCTATGCACTCCACTTCACCCTCAGAAAAGCTGGTGTTTGCACCCACCTTGTTCCATGTCCACCTGCAGGCCACCTATGCCCAGTGACCCACCAGATCCAGTTCCTGCCTCCATGTTTTCCTCTACATTATGCACAGCATCAGTGTCTGAAAAGTGAGTGCAAAATCAAGTGAAGTTGAGTCTTTATCATCATTCTCTTCTTTCTGTTTTCTCATTACCTTCCAATGTTGTGTTTCTCAAAGAAGAAAGGCACATAGATAAGGGTTTGAAAGCAGGGAGGGAATGGAAAATTGAGCTGTGACCCTGCACTATCAACAGCTTGTTACAGAGAAGGTTGTGCTGAATGGGGGTGAGGGGAGGTGGATTGTGCAGAGGAGGGTTGGGTGTGAGGCCATTGCCATGTTCTATGGCTTTAGCCTCTTAAGGCACAGCCTGGCAATGGAGCTCAAACAGTGGCCAGCGCCATTCCCCACATAGGGGTCAGGATATCAGTCAAGCCTGTTCCTCTCTGGTGAGCTCCTACTGCCTCCACGTGTGCATCACCTTGTCCTAAAGAGAGGGGTGTGTGTTAGTGAACATTATGCTTTGAGTTTGGGTGATGTCACTGTTATATAGTTAAATAGCTGCTGGTGAAACGTAAAGCTGTATGAGGGTGTAGCATATCATATCAATATTAGGCATGAGCCCTGATTGACCGGGATCGTGAGCATATGAGTGACTCCGAGGATTGTCATCCATAGGTCTCTGCTCCCATTCCCTCTGAACCTGTGTCTGAAGGGCTCCTGGCTTCCTCCTAATTCAGCATATCTCTCCCATCTCCCCCACCAATTCAGTATCCAAAAACCTTATAATTTGCTTTCTCCCACATTTTGCCATTATTCAGTGTTTCACAGTTCAGATCCTCTTCCTCTATTGTACCTGTTTCAGTCCAAGTGGTGCAGGCTAGCTTTGACTGGTGTTAGTTAATAACAAAATTAGTGCACGATCGGCATTTAGACAATGGGCACAGGATAATTGAGCATCATGATCCCCATGACTGACTGTGAGGACTATTGAATTTAGATCACCCTAATTCTCACACCTCCAATGTCTTTTAACAAAAGCAGTAACCAAACATTGCTAATTAAGCACCAATTAACAATAGTTTGCTCAAAAGAAAGCACCAGACATTAAAAAACGTCAAAGGGCTCAACCTGAGATAGTTGCATTCTCTAAATGTTTTGAATTCTCTGAAGGGATAGGGAAAGAGAATATTTTCGCTGAATTTGTTGCCAATGCGATAGTCAGACCCTACTACTGGCTCAGCGTTGAGCAGTCAAGCCACAGGAAGCAAGAGGTTTATAGACTAGTTTGTTAACAGGTTTCAGCTTGACTGACCATCATGGAATTAGAAACATTTGAATGTAAAGAATCACGCAAGATATTTAGGGAGTGAAATTCAACTTCAACATGGGTGCAAAATAGGCCATGGTGAATCGACCATCAATGTCACAACATTTCTGTTAAAGTCAATTGAGTGGATTGTACAATATGAGACTAAGTCAACATCTGTTGTGCACAACAATGAAGTTGAACTTTGGTCCACTAACTACTTCTTTAATAAGCAAAACACAAGGAAATATAATTTGAGGCAAGTAACTTTTCCTTTCATATCAAATGTTTATAGCTTATAGAGCCAGTACTTCTTCCCTATAACCATGTTTCAGCAAAGGTGTAAAGATAACGATATCAACTCAGGTTGTTGGTGCAGCAAAGGTAAGTTTTTTATTTAAAGTTAGCAACTTGTTAAAAGGTTATATTTATCTGAGACTGGTACATTGAAATATGTGTATCGGAAAGACGTGAAACTTGAAAGGGTTCAGAAAAGATTTACAAGGATGTTGCCAGGGTTGGAGGATTTGAGCTATAGGGAGAGACTGAACAGGCTGGGGCTGTTTTCCCTGGAGTGTCGGAGGCTGAGGGGTGACCTATAGAGGTTTACAAAATTATGAGGGGCATGGATAGGATAAATAGGCAAAGACTTTTCCCTGGGATCGTGAAGTCCAGAACTAGACGGCATAGGTTTATGGTGAGAGGGGAAAAATATAAAGTTGCCCTAAGGGGCAACTTTTTCACACAGAGGGTGGTACGAGTATAGAATGAGCTACCAGAGGATGTGGTGGAGACTGGTACAATTGTAACATTTAAGAGACATTTGGATGGGTATATGAATAGGAAGGGTTTGGGGGGATATGGGCTGGGTGCTGGCAGGTGGGACTAGATTGGGTTGGGATACCTGGTCAGCATGGACAGGTTGGACCAAAGGGTCTGTTTCCGTGCTGTACATGTCTATGACTTTTGTTATTCAAACACATTTTTCCCCATATGATATGATGTTCGACTACATGATAATCTAAAAAGCAACTGCCAACAGCCTAAATTCTTGAAGTGGAATTGCAATTTTTTTCAAAACCACATTTTGGGTTAGTAATGCAAGAATTATTTTTACTGGAAGTGAAATACTTCACTATCCATCTCATGTACAATCCATCCATCTCCTGGGGAAGAGCCAAGAAAATACTGCAGGCATGAGCAAATAGCTTTGGTGAAAAGATAAGGTAAGGTGTGTCGTGACTGTCATGAGGTCAGTCAGGTGGACCTCATAGAATATGAGTTCCTTGATTGGGGCTATTAATCTGGTCCAATCAGGGAGCCCTGGCTGATAGATAAGAACAGGAGTGTCAGACACCTTGTTCACTCTGAGGGCTGGCTCTGAGGGAGCTGGATCAGTGTCAAGAACTCTCCACGTGTAAATAAAGGGTGACTTGGTGACCGGGATACCAGCCTCTGTGGAGTTACTTCAAGGTGGATCGAGAAGTAGTGATTTGGTGAAAAGCAAGTTTGGTTCTTAAAAGCATTATATTAGTAGGAGATCAGAAAATACCACTTTCTCTCAATTGTTAGCATCATCACAATATGGGAGAGCCCTGCTGCTGTGAATGAAGATTGGATTTGCCATACGTTTGCATTTTAAACACAACCTACTCAGAAACATTGCAGGAGCTTAGAACAGTGGAGGAGCTGAGCAAAGTATCTATCAATATCATTCCAGAAATAGAAGTAGACGACAGGCACAGTTACCTGCACTTTAATGTTTAGACCATGTCTCAGTTAGACAATGTGAACAGTGGCCTGAAAGGAACAGACAAGGTTAATGGCTGAATAATGCGATCATGCTCCAGATCAAGAACCTCTTTCCTCTTCCAATCAGCCTATTTAGGAAATTTATGTAATAGGATGCATTTTGGGTCATCTTTCTTCATGAGGTTTTCATCTGGGAATACCTGTGGAACTATTAGTGAACTAAACTACAAAGATATATACAGTTGCTCAAAGAAAAATCCACCCATCTTCATTTTGGTTTCATAGCATAACATTATTCAGACATATTTTAATTTTGTTTAGGAAAAAAAAGTTGGTGATTAACTAACTGGGTGGAAGTCATAAACTGTGGAAGGAGTCCATTTTGGATGGGCCAATTTTTTCATTTTTTGTGTTGCTTTTATTCTTGTTATCCTTCTCAACAATGGGAACAGAAGCTCAGTTTCATTTCAAATGAGACGCCATAGATTTATTTAGAAATCTTATTTTAATGAAATTATCATTTTGTAAATGGGGATGGGGGAAGAGTAGAGGGAATTGAAGTGATTTCCTGATTCAATTTCTCTGCCGTTTAGGTAAAAAGACTTTAATTAATGACAAGTTAGAATTCAATTGGATCATTATTAAAACATTAAAGTTTGTACAATATTATTTTGCCTGTGGTGGAAGTGGTGTAAAACAAGGGAATATACTTAATGTATCTTTGTATTGCAATCCATTGCTGCAGAAGGTCCTCATAACTAGGGTTATGGAGCAGGCTGGTTTCCTGGGGATAAATTAAATAGACCATTAGAGATACTCTTGCAATGTAATAATTGGTGTGATGGAACCCTTAATATCCACCAGACTTTAAAAATGCATCTCATTCATAGTGGCCTTTATAACTATGCTACCTCTAACTATAAGGCTATCAGAGTCACTTTTAAACTTCATCTCTCAGTAAGACTTAGTTACACAACCTCTGAGCCAAGAGATGAAACATTAATACTGGAGCGTTGGAAGTGATTAAACTGCTTCATGAATATTATAAAACAGAGTTTTATTAATAGCCTTTAGATATTGCAAGATACTCCATGCTTTATGGAAGAAAGCAGAATGCCATTTCTAGAATTAATCGATAATTGCATTTTTAAGAGATGAATTTAATAGAATAATCTATTTGTATTTCCTTTGCTTCACAATGAAGCACTTGGATAAAATCTTTCCAGGATGCTCCATATCAATTTTCCTTGCTGACAACAGCTTTACCTGCTACCATTTGGTGCTGATTATTCAATATCCAATTTTGTTTTAAACTGGGAGCCTGTAGCATTACATTGTTATTAGTGATTACAAAATCAGTCAACCAGTAGAAATGGCTTGAAGGCATAAAGTAAGACTTTTCTGACTATTGTATTCATTAAATACTGACACCAGGTACAGAAAAAGCATGGGAAAAGCTTGCTCGATTGAGAAATATTGATTTTACATCTAGAGAATTATTTAAAGATGCAGCTGACTTGTGACTATGTCATGAAATGGTATTGCAAGAATCTGTAGCTCATGAATAAAGAATCTAGAGAACAAATTTGATGACAATGTGATTACCAAACTCTCTAGCATTGATGAGGCAGGTCTGCAGAGATTGTTTCCTGTGGATCTGCTGGCTTTCTCAATTCACCTCAAATGCTAGCACAGCATGAAAAGAAATCAGATCACAAGAAAACAGATTCATTCCAAAATCACATTTGCAAATTGACGTAACTAAGCATAGATCTTTTCCCACGTCAGAGCCCATTGTGGAATCAAGCAATATGAAAATTGCCCTGTACAAGTGGACTGAGATTGACCAGAAACAAAGTATGCCATTCTTACACTGTCAGAGTTAGCCAATTCACACTTATCGTCAACAATATTTGGCACCTAAGACAACATATGAAATCAGCATCAGTTGCGGCTGCAGTACGCCACTTACTTCATATTGCAAGAATGTTTCCGTAGACAAACATGCCATCAAGACAACAGGGTAAGGTAAACATCTGATGATAGTTGCACTGGCAGCCCATCTACCAAATATTAGCAATGCTGACAGGGAAATGGAAACGGAATTGCCTAAATGGTGTCAAAACAATGTCAATTTAAGTTCCTCCACTATGGTAATCTGCATAGGTTGACTACAAATTTCAATTATAGTTGGCAGATGATTCTGCTATGTGTATTATTTGTTGTGGATGGTGAATTTTAACACATTGTGGATAATGTTGTGAATGGGTGCATACCAAAGTAGTACAGTTATTATTGAAGATAGATTATTTCTGATTTAAATGTACTTTTGCTGTTAACGTGTTTATTTATTTAGCAAATGCAAACCCTCTAGCTAAACAGGAATCTGCTGATTTGATGATTTTATGATGATTTGTCTGCCACGGAGTGTGTGATGGGACATTATTTGGTAATGTGCAACATTGCATGTATCTCTCCAGAAGCCCATAAGATGTTTGTACAGAGGCTTCAGTGGCTGCCCATATGTTTAACAAAGGTCACCCCGGCTACTGTAGTTCAAAGCATGGGTGTTGAGGCACATCTAAAATGGATAATGGATCAACGTCTACAATCTGTAATCCTCCCTGCCACTCCCCCCGCTCCCGCAAACAAATCCCCAATTCTGGTCAGATCGATGATCCAGTCAGAAGACTGAATCCAAGAGAAATTTAAAGGGTTCTGTAGGAAGCCTGCGTGCAGAATCTCAGTCCCCCACAGGGCAACCAGTCTTGCCTTTGAGTAGCCCTTCCACTTTATGCCAACAATTTTTACAACTTAATGTTGAGGTCCTGGTAACATTGAAATGAAACCTCACTGAGTGCTTTGCCACCATTTCTGATACCCCTGCAAGATTTCCACGGTTTCATATTTATATTAAAATCAACAACACTCATTTAGATAAGTTGTTGATACAATAAGTGTAGGTTTGAATCATACCTTTTTGAATTTGGAGCAGAATTTTGAACAGACTATAAGATTTTGTGTTCCACAGGTAGTACCACCCTGATTCTACAAATTTTAATGTGAGAATTCATTTTTAAGAACATGGAAGGAAGAAATTTACGTCTTGAAAGAAGCAAAGTATTCTTCGGGGTTCCATAGTAAATAAGCATCTCTACCACAGAATCAAGCTTGGTTCAATAGCTTAACTCTGAGTCAGAGGTATAATGAAAATAAAAAGCACTTGGCCTGGGAGCATGTGTCATGACATTGGATCAGTATACTGAAGTACTGTGGACATTATTAATTTTTAACACCCTTTTTCTTTTTAAATAATAGTATCTGCTTTGACTAAAAAAATACTGCAGTCATGAACTCAGTTGCTGTCTTGAAAAGTCCTATGTAGGACCCATGGAATGTTATACCAGTGGAGTGTCAAGAAAACTTCAAAGAGAGAATGAAATGTAACAGGAAAGGACAATGAGGGACACTGGCCTATCTCCATCCTCTTAGCAAAAAAAAAACACATTTTGCAAATGTTTTATGACTTGGCCATCCAGGAATATACAATAAAAATCAAGAAAACTGAGTGTAACACTAGCCTCTATATTAGTGGCCTGAAATCCTTCTATGTACTTTGAGGGTCACAACTCTGAGACCAGCCATTTGAACACTCCAGTATTGCAGGTCAAAACAAAAATCCCTATGATCATCATTATCACTCTCTATCATTATGAGTGCTACTGAAGGGAACCAGGCCAAAACAATTTAAAGCAATCCAAAAAGGCAATAAATTGGAAACCAATTTATTTTTGTTCAGCTACCAGAATCAGTGCTACTGATAATATCCCCTGCAACATCCACAATGCTCAATTCTCAATTCCGTTATTTCAAGGGGAGGAATTGATAGGAAATGAATCTTGTTGCAATCACTGAAGGGGAGGCTAGTTCACTTCTCCACACACAAGAGCTTAACAACTTAAGGTACTCTACCTGGAAAGGTAAAATACTGGGGCATTGCACTTGGGAGCTGGTTGTAATACTGTACACTTGTTGAAAAGCAATCCAATTTTTCCTGCTCATACATTCTTTCTGTATATTGTTGCCATTTTTATTTCTCCTTCAGATATTTACCCAATTTCTTTTGAAGACCACTACTGGATCTGTATCTACTGCCCTATCTAATAGCACATTCCAAATCTTAACCATTCGCTGTATAAAAGTTTTGCCTCAAATCTCCATGACTTTGTTTTACCAATCATCTGAAATCAAGGCTTTCTTGCTATCAGCCATTCATTACTGGAAACAGTTTCTTTTATTTGAACTCTCTAAGCCATTAAGGGTTTCAAAAACTTTTTTCAAACCTCTTTTTGGCCTTAGTTTCTTTACATAGAACATAGAACATAAAAGAATACAGCACAGTACAGGCCCTTTGGCCCTCAATGTTGCGCCAATCCAAGCCCACCTAACCTACACTAGCCCACTATCCTCCATATGCCTATCCAATGCCCGTTTAAATGCCCATAAAGAGGGAGAGTCCACCACTGCTACAGGCAGGGCATTCCATGAACTCACGACTCGCTGAGTAAAGAATCTACCCCTAACATCTGTCCTATACCTACCACCCCTTAATTTAAAGCTATGCTCCCTCATAATAGCTGACTCCATACGTGGAAAAAGGTTCTCATGGTCAACCCTATCTAAACCCCTAATCATCATGTACACCTCTATCAAGTCACCCCTAAACCTTCTTTTCTCCAATGAAAACAGCCCCAAGTGCCTCAGCCTTTCCTCATACGATCTTCCTACCATACCAGGCAACATCCTGGTAAACCTCCTCTGCACCCGTTCCAGTGCCTCCACATCCTTCCTATAGTATGGCGACCAAAACTGCACACAATACTGCAGATGCGGCCGCACCAGAGTCTTATACAACTGCAACATGACCTCAGGACTCCGGAACTCAATTCCTCTACCAACAAAAGCCAGTACGCCATATGCTTTCTTCACCGCACTATTTACCTGGGTGGCAAATTTCAGAGATCTGTGTACATGGACACCAAGATCCCTCTGCTTCTTTAAGGAGCATGGAACCAGATTTGACAATTTATCTGTGTAACTACGCTCTCACATTTAGAACGATTATGGAGTCATAGAGATGTACAGCATGGAAACAGACCCTTTGGTCCAACCTGTCCATGCCAACCAGATATCCCAACTCAATCTAGTCCCACCTGCCAGCACCCAGCCCATTCTTATTCATATACTCTTCCTATTCATATACCCATCCAGATACCTTTTAAAAGTTGCAATTGTACCAGCCTCCACCACATCCTCTGGCAGCTCCATACTCGTACCACCCTCTGTGTGAAAAAGTTGCCCCTTAGGTCTCTTTTATATCTTTCCCCTCTCACCCTAAACCTATGCCATCTAGTTCTGGACTTTCTGACCCCAGGGAAAAGACTTTGCCTATTTATCCTATCCATGTTCCTCATAATTTTTGTAAACCTCTATAAGGTCACCCCTCAGCCTCCGATGCTCCAGGGAAAACAGCTCCAGCCTGTTCAGCCTTTCCCTATAGCTCAAATCCTCCAACCCTGGTAACATCCTTGTAAATCTTTTCTGAACCTTTTCAAGTTTCACAACATCTTTCCGATAGGAAGATCAGAATTGCACGCAATATTCCAACAGTGGCCTAACCAATGTTCTATACAGCCACAACATGATGTCCCAACATCCATACTCAATACTCTGACCAATAAAGGAAAGCATACCAAACGCCTTCTTCACAATCGTATCTGCCTGTGACTCCACTTTCAAGGAGCTATGAACCTGCACTCCAAGGTCTGCTTCAAAACTTGGAGATGCCGGTGTTGGACTGGGGTGTACAAAGTTAAAAATCACACAACACCAGGTTATAGTCCAACAGATTTAATTGGAAGCACACTAGCTTCCGGAACACTGCTCCTTTATCAGGTGGTAGTGGAGGGCTCAATCCTAACACACAGAATTTATAGCAAAAATTTACAGTGTAATGTAACTGAAATTATACATTGAAAAATTGATTCATTGGTCCAGGACATTCAGCCTCAGACCTTCGGGTGACCATCCTCCAAGGTGGACTTCGGGACAGGCAGCAGAGAAAAATGGCTGAGCAGAGGCTGATAGCTAAGTTGGGTTCATGTCACATTACAGGTGACCACCATTGCACTACACACACACACTCACACACTCACACACACACACAGGCACTCCTATACACACAGACGCTCACACAGACACCCACACACACCCTTACAGACACACACATTCCCACACATGCACCCCCTCACAGACTTAAGACGCTCTGCACTCACTACACACACACACACTTTCTCACACTCACAACCCCCAACCCAGACACACACACAAACAGACAAAGACCCACATGACCACATTTATTTTGTGGGTGAATTTGTACTTGCAGGATTACACTGTACTTTGCTCAAAAACTGCATGCATTCATGTAGAACTCTGAGCTCAAAAACTGCATGAATTTATGTAAAACTTGGTTATCTCACTTTTTAGATGAGAATCAATCTAAACATCAGGTCATAGACAGAGAACACAGGGGGCTAACACCTTCAACATATTGTCTAGCTATCACCATTGTTAACAGCTAACCTGAGAGTGCAACTTTTTAAAAAAAGGGTTTTGTGATTTACACATGAAAGAAGTGAAACTATCACTGTATTCTAACAGATGAAAGGCTTAACAGACAATCAATTTTTCAATGTATAATTTCAGTTACATCACACTGTAAATTTTTGCTATAAATTCTGTGTGTTAGGATTGAGCCCTCCACAATCACCTGATGAAGAAGCGTCACTCCGAAAGCTAGTGTTTCCAATTAAACCTGTTGGACGATAGCCTGGTGTTGTGTGATTTTTAACTTTGCTTCAAAACTGTATTAGTACCTATGTTGTAACATCTCCATCATCTTTCGACCAAAAATGTATCCCCTCAGACTTACCTGAACTGAATATCAACTGGTGTGTATCCATTCGAAAACCTATTTATTGCCTGTCACATTGCTTATTGCACACTCAAACTGTAAGTTTCAAATCCGTTCTAAGTCTAAGTCATTGATATGTATTAAAGACAGCAATAGTTCTAGTATGGTATTGATTCTGAGGGAGCATCACAGAATCTCTTTACCATGCTCAACAAACTGGATTCACCATTCACCACAACTGTTTTCTATACATGACCCTTTTTGTTTCTGTGCTGTTACTTCCCATGGCTTTCAATCTTTCTTACAAGCATAAAATCTGGTACTGCGCGTAGGGTTAAATTCCCACTCCAGAGACTGATCAGAAATTCTGGTCTCTTACTATAACATTCTGTTGTGGGAGTGCTGTTTTGTTGGAAAATGATTACTCTGCAACATTTGAGTTCTTCTCATTGACTTGGGCAATATCTATCTCAAGCAACTTTGAAAAGCAAACAATTTCTGGTCATCATTACAATGAAGCTTGAAGAAGCTTGCTCTTTACACACTGCTGCTGTGTTTCCAACATTCCAATTTCCACCTTCATTCTACAAAGGAATTTTGGGATGTCATAGAGATATATAACATGGAAACAGACCCTTCAATCCAACTCGTCCATGCTGACCAGATATCCTAAATAAATCTAGTCCCACCTCTCAACTCCTATACTCAATGTACTGACCAATAAAGGAAAGTATACAAAATGCCTTCTTCATTATCCGATCTACCTGATACTCCACTTTCAAGGAACTATGAATCTGCACTCAAAGGTCTATTTTTCAGCAACACTTTGCAGCACCTTCCCATTAAGTGTATAAGTCCAGCCTTGATTTGTCTTAACAAAATGCAGCACTTCACATTTATCTCAATTAAGCTCCAACTGCCACTATTCAACCCATTGATCCATCTGATCAAGATCCTGTTGTACTCTGAGGTAACCTTCTTCGCTGTCCACTATACCTCCAATGTTGATGTCATCTGCAAACTTACTAATGTTATGACAAGGAGGTGAACCCCTCTGTTAATTAAACCAAACACCCAGAAAAGCTTGCCTCACTTCATAATCTGTTAAAGTATGAGTGACAGAGAATTCCCAAGTTCCACTATGTAAAGAAAATAACATCAATTTATGTTTTTAACTCGAAAAGCCATCATGAAACAATAATTATTCACAATGCCAAGGCTCCCCTTCTCCTAACTGCTTACTATCTGCCTCCAACTCTATCACAATATGCTGTTCCAATAGGACACTTATTATAATTACATCAAATTGATTTCAAAATCACACAGTCACTGTCGTATTCTGTGTCTTCACTCTTCCGGCTGATGGGTTGTCTCTTTTTACTGCGAGTACGTTTCACATGAAAGGGTACCTTTGGCAGAGAGTGTTTCCTAATTTCTTGGACAGTGAGATGGTAAATGGGTAATTAGCTCTCCCTCTCTACAGCAGTTGCTCTCTCTGTCTTTTTGCTCAGCTAAGAACCTTCTCTCCCTTTCTTTTCCCTCTCTCTCTCTCTCTCTTGCTCCTTCTCTTAAGATACAATCCACACTTTCAACTTCATAACACAAACCATACCTCTTATGTTCACCTGCAAATCATTTATGTAAATGATGAAAAGCACTGGACACAGTACCGATCCTTGTGGCACACCACTTGGTCACAGGTCTCCAGTGTGAAAAGCAACCTTCCATCACCACCCTCTGCCTTCTACCTTCAAGCTAGCTCTGTATCCAAATGGGTAGGTCTCTCTTTATTCCATGAGATCTAACCTTGCTAACCTGTCTACCATAAGGAACCTTGTCGAACGCCTTGAAATCCATATAGATCACATCCACCACTCTGCCCTCATCAATCCCCTTCAGTACTTCTTCAAAAGACTCAATCAAGTTTGTGAGACAAGATTTCCCACACAAAAAGTTATGTTGTCTATCTCTAATCAGTCATTACCTTTCAAATATCCCTCAGGATTCTGTCAACAACTTGCCTATTATAGATGTCAGGCTCACTAGTCTATAATTCCCTGACTTTCCTTACCATCTTTCTTAATCAGTGGCACTGCATTAGCCAACCTCCGGTCTTCCAGCACCTCACCTGTGACTATTGATAATGCAAATATCTCAGCAAAGGGTCCAGCAGACACTTGCCTCGCTTCCCATAGAGTTCTAAGGTACATCTGTTCAGGTCCTGGGGCTTTATCCATCTTTATGAGATTTAAGACATCCAGAACTTCCTTCTTTGTAATTTGGACATTTTTCAAGATGTCACAATTTTTTTACCCACATCTCTATCTTCCATATCTTCCTTCTCCACAGTAAACACTGATACAAAATATCCATTTAATATCTTCCCCAGTTCCTGAGATTCCACACAAAGGCTGCCTTGCTGATCTTTGAGGGGTCTTATTCTCTCCCTATTTATCCTTTTGTCCTTAATGTATTTGTAGATTCTCGTTGGATTCTACTTAATGCCATTTTCCATAGCTATCTCATTTCACCTTTTTTCCCTCCAGATTTCCCTCTTAAGTATACTCCTATTGCTTTTATACTCTTCTGGGGAATCACTTCATTTACGTTGTCTATACCTGACAAATGTTTCCTTCTTTTTCTTAATTAACACCTCAATTTCTCTGGTCAACCCTACACCTACCAGCCTTGCCTTTCACCTAACAGGAACATACTGTCTCTGGACTCTTGTTATCTCATTTCTGAAGGCATCCCATTTTCCAGCCATCCCTTTACCTGGTAATATCCACCCCCACACAACTTTTGAAAGATCTTGTCCAATACCGCCAAAATTGGCCTTCCTCCAATTTAGAACATTAATTTTCAGATCTGGTCTATCCTTTTCCATCACTATTTTAAAACAACTGGGGAAGTGAAGGACATGGTCTTGATGCAAGCCTTTCTTTTTATTGTTCTTACCTCCGTAAAAATGCACAAGTAGTCACAAATACTGCATAACAATGTGTGTCTTGGAAACTCCAAAGAGCAGAGTGGAAGATGCACATTTCAGTAAAAATATAAGTCCCCATCTCTAATATGTGCAAAACAGATGAGATTGCTGTTACTGTAGAGTCAGAACAGTAAGCAATGTAAGCTGCTGCTAAGAGTCCTTACCGCTAACAATATATGAAGGAGTACACTTGAAACAAGGCACCTCATGACTTCTATGGCTGTGGGTATAGATTTAAAACATCTATTTGCCATTTAGTTTTAGCCCTGCACTTCACTCTGGGTTTTGCAGGAGTGATAGTTTCAACTGCTTCAGCTGAAGAGCTAAGTTACTGAATTGTCCATCGATAGAACATCTATTTCTTCGATAAAAGAGAACAACCCTTCAAAACAGTCCCTTCAATCAGGGACGTCTGTTGCAGGCTTTAAATTGGTCTAGGGACATGAACAGGGTGTGTGGTATGTGAGCAGAGTCTAGAGAACAATTCACAATAAAACATCTGCAATATTGTTTATAATGTCAACATTATGAAGTTATGTGTTTGTGGAAAATTCACTGAATTCTGTAGTTATCAAAATAGTCACTAAGTTTCTTCTGGAGTCTTGGAATGATTTGTTTAACTGGCTGGCTCCTTTAAACACCTATGTGCAGCTACACAGTTTAGAGGGAGCATTAATCATCACCTAGTGCATTTCTGTACCCTTGACCCTTTCAAGTGTACATATGTAAACAGATGGACAGCTAAAATATCCCCATGGAAACAACACACAGAAATAATTTCCTTGAAAATATGTGACTATTAACACTCTTAAAATTTTAAAATCAGCACAAATTGTCTAAAAACATTACTATAAACAGAACCTATAAAAAGCACACTTATGACCCAGTATTGACAACCACCGGGATGGTTGTACATATCGTAATACAGATAGATTCTAAACAGTAGGCAGTCTCGAGACTTGTAGTTTCATACATGTGCTCCAACTCTACATTGCACCTAATATAAATCATTTTAATTGAAATACAGGTAAGAGCACAAAACTAAGGTCAGGGTTTATTGGACAGCAGTGAACCCTGCATGTTTTGGAGACTTGGCCAACTTGCAGCAGGTACCTCCAAGTGCAGGAGAAGTACCACCTGCAGGATCTTTGTAGGATCCTCGAAATCTAATGATATAGAAAGGTGATCCAAAAGCAGCATCTATACAAACAATCTTTTACAGTAGTCAATATGCCTAAAACCACATATTTCTACATCAAATATTTAATGATATGAACAATTAGCAATAAAATGCAAGACTGCTTAATATAACATCTTCATACAAAACAGATAACAATCTTTTGTAAGTACAGCATTGTGTTATGCCTCACAGTTAATGTGCAGTAGAATTTTATGATAGTATCATGTAATTTAGAGTCTTACCCCGCGGAAATAAACCCTTGCCAAACATAATCTCAAACTAAACTAGTCCCAGCTGCCCGCTCCTGGCCCACATTCCTCACAACCTTTCCTATTCATAAATCCATCCAAATGTCTTTTAAATGTTGTAATTGTACCCACATCCATCACTTCCTCAGAAAGTTCATTCCACACGCAAACCACCCTCTGTGCAAAGAATTTGCCCCCATGTCTTAAATCTCTCTCCTCTCACCTTAATTATGTGCTCCCTCGTCTTGAAATCCCTCATTCTATGGAAAAGACAACTACCATTAACTCTATCTATACCCCTCACTATTTTATAAACTTCTATCAGGTTACCTATCAATTTCCTACACTCCAGTGGAAAAAGTCCCAGCCTATCTAGCCTTTCTTTATAACTCAAACTTTCCATTCCTGGCAACATCCTAGTAAATCTCTTCTGAACCTTTTCCAGCTTGACAATATCCTTCCTATAACTGGGCAACCAGAAATGGACACAGCATTCCAGAAGAGGGCTCAACAACATCCTGCACAACGTCAAGTGACTTTCCTGAATCCTATACTCAAAGGACTGCGCAATGAAGGTAATCACGCTGAATGCTTTTTTAACCATCTGTCTATGTGACACAAACTTCAAAAAATTATGTACTTGCACCCCTAGGTCCCTCTGTTCTACAGCACTCTCCAAGGCCCCAACCATTATTTGTTTAAGTCCTACCACTGTTTCTTGTCCCAAAATAAAATACCTCGCTTTTATCCACATTCCACTCTATCTGCCATTTTTCAAACAATTGACCCATTTGATCAAGATCCCTTCAATAATCTTAGAAAACCTTCTTCAGTATCTAAAATGCCACCAATTTTGGTGTCGTCTGCAAACTCACAACCATGCCTTCTATATTCTCATCCAAATCATTTATATAAATGACAAACAAGAGGACACAGAATTGATCCCTGTGAAACACCGCTGGTCACAGGCCTCCAGTCCGAATAGCAACCGTCCACCAGCACTCTCTGTCTCCTGCCATTAAGCCAATTATGTATCCAATTGACCAGCTCACCCTGAATCCCATGTGACCTAACTTTACTATAAACATATACTATAAACATACAGGGTAGAAACATCTCAGTAGGGCCATTTGGAACATAAAAGATTGATGGAATCATACTGCTCATTGTAACCAAATAGTTCAGCATTAGCCAAGACACTGAAGTATCTGTGATTGGAATATACATATGTAGCAGGAACTGTATTAAAGTCTGCTAAATCTTTCAATACTGTGCTACCTATGACTAACTCTTATACTATGGGAACTAATAATTATGTGATTGGCTCCAAGGCAGCTGAAAAACTTGTGGGTGTGAATGTTTGGTCAGGAGCCATCATACCTCTGAAAAGAAAGAAGCTGATTTTTCTCTTCAGTTAAAACAAAACGCCTCAAGCCTAAAGAAATCCAACTTATTTTCCTCATCCATTGCTGTGACTTTTAACTAATAAGAGACTTTGTCAGTCTGAACCAGTTGCTCTGTGCTTCCTGCAACTACACTGAGAAGGGAGATCAAGTTGCAGCAGGTCCTGACGAGTTAAAAGGAGTATCTCAGTCAACACAGTGAATAAGGAACACTGATCTACCTTCCCAGTCTTCTCCTCTGCCAATGACACCCATGTTTACTTGTGCCTGACTGTATGTATGTGTATTGGAGGTATTAAGAGTGGGGTAGAGTATTAACTTATAGAGTTTTATGTTGATAGTTCGTAATTCTTTATCTGTAGCTAAAATATATTTACGTGTAATAAGTAGTAATAATTGTTAAGTACAGAAAGCTGGCCTGCACTTCCTGTCAACCTGGGTCTAAAAGATTAGTAAGTTAGGGAGTTTTGTACACCTCTATAAGATCTTTAACCTTTATAACCACTCCACAAATTGTGGAGTTTGATTTGGCAGTTGCTGTACCAATGAGGTGTCACGTTCGGTTTTATTTTTCTTTTTACTTTTGCACTGGCCTGTGTTCAAATCACAGTTACAGCAATTAAACATCACCTGTCTTTACTTATTATTACTACAAGATTCTATTATTTTGTTACAATCCCAGACCACACACTAACCTTGATACAACATTGTTAGAGATCGGTGACTTTTGTTCAAAGTGCCTAAAATTGGAAATCCCATATACCCACTGAGCAAATAAAGTCAGAAGATTCTACAATATGGAATGGATTTTATTAACAATACACATGTCAGCATGATCAATTAGCACCATTAATCTTATATCTAATATCAAGAATTAGTATGAGGCAAACCCATGCTCAAACACAGCACTAATTGTTAGGGTGCTGATTCCAAGAGCTGCTGGCCAATTAGAGGCCAGTTACTCCTGAGTTCCAACACTGTCACTAATGTGAATACGAGAAGATGTTACCTACATGTTCTGACACTATTACAATGTCACTCATCTTCATTGTAATAATTCAAAGAATATATGCAAGATTAGTTGATAATATTTGTGTGTGCATGTGTGCGTATCATGCATGTGCAAGAATATAACCAAGCCTTGGCTGTGAAGCCAACTTTGTTTTATTTGTGTACTATTCCTCACTGTTTGGGTCTGACTTTGATGACTGGGCACTTGGGTGAAGTACAAGAGAGCTGTCTGTATAAGTGTTACCATAAGAAGCAAAACAAAGAGCAGGAACTAAATGAGAAAATAAAACAATGTAATTAGAACTGAATACATTTTGGAGGTTCTTTCAAAGTGTCAGAGAATCATAAGAGCTTAACGCCATAATTTTGAATGATCTCTCTTTTCTATGAGTGAAAGCATTTAATTTTCCTTAGGTTCATAATTGATCAATTGTACTGCTGTGATTGGACTTCGGACATGAAATTAGCCACTAGGTAATTCCCGGCAGCAGTTATCTTATTTTCATTGTACTTACCTTTGCTGTGCACTAAAAGGACTACTTTTCCATAAAACAGACATAAATACAGGAGTAAGAAAGCAAGTAGCTATAAGCATTGTTTTGGTATGATTTACAATGGTATTCACTTTGATTTTATTTGATTTATTGCTCCTAGTCAACATTAGTTTCGTCACTGTCATTTATCTTTAATATATTGTAATTTTTCAACTGAATAGTGTTAAGCTGTACTCCTGGATCATTTAGTCTATAGGAAACGTGTGATTGATGGTATATTCAAAATGCCCAGGGACACAAAACACAGAAAACAAGAGAATGGCCAACAAGTGAAGAGCCCTACATCTGAATGACAGTTGACATCTATTTATATTCCAAACTTATTAAATAGCTTTCATGTTTATTCCTTCATTTTTGTTTTACATTCTACTTTCAAATTTGTTTTTCAGTTTTGTAAAATGTGTGGAATTACTTCAAAAGGATATTGTTTAACGTACAGAAGTTGTGATCTTTTTGCATCAACCAATAAAATAATCTTCAAGCCACTTCTGGCTAGATCATACGCTGCTGTGCAAGCAGGGACAAACCGGTCAGAGTTACTGGCAAGCTTCAAAGTGGAGACAGTAAGCAAAAGACCAAATTGGAAAAGGATAAGAAATTATTAGATTTCTACCAACATAACAACAAGGCTATGTTCCAAAACAGTGAACATCAAAGGTCTTGATTGATAAGAATAAATTACTCAAGTTTCTCAACACTTTGATCTTCTACCACCTTTAACACATTAGAGTCTCATCCTTATTCATTTTATGAGGATAGATTTAGTGTATTGATGCTTCACACAGTCTCTGATAGTAATAAGGACATTTAGATGCCGGGTACTTCTTTTCTTTAGGCTAAATCTTAAACCGTTTCATTGCTTTTATTTCCATTTACAGCACATTAAGGCTGCTCCTCATTACATTTTTGATTCCGGCGAGAGCAGTATTTACAGAAAACTGAGCAAACTTTGACTTTAGGTATCCCACTGTGACTGCAACTAATCTTTTTCTTATAGACTAAATGAGTGAATTGTATAGGAAAACCTGAGGTGGATATTCTACAGCACTGGGAATGAGGGTTTCACATACTGGGGAAAAATAACAATTGGAGATCGCCGTTCACTAACATGATCTGCCATGTCGGGAAGATCAGTTCTTCATCAGAAGGATGGACACTATAATTTTGGCTTGCCTTCCATTGATTCCTCACAGTGCTTTATGACTTGCAGGACTTTCTTTCTCCTCCCAGACTGTATCCATCTGGCAGTACCTATATGGTTCTGGCAACAATTATTGACATTTACCACTTCTGTGCTGTGGTGGCATTTTACTTTCAGGGTCATGATTTATTTTACAATATCTGCAATAGGATTCAATGCTCTCTGTTCACTCTGGAGATGTTGGACCCTTTTGCAGTAGTTTCCACTGGACTGACATCTCCTTCAAACCATGAGCTGTTGAAAGACCACCCCCACCAGCACCAAGGTTAGGTTTTTTTTTCCCTGTTTCCTCGGTGCTACAATCAGATTCTTACAGTTAGACTTTTGTTGGGGTGGGATGACTCCAAAGTGGCTGAAATCCAATCTTGGATTCCCATCCCCACTTCCCATGCTGCCAAATTTCACTAGCACAGAACAGTTGCCCTCAACCTCCAAGTCCAACCTGACAGTTCCATCGTGAGGTTTAGGTGCCTTCTAACACAACCTCTCCATGACTTATAATTGATGGAGAGTCCCTCACATTAAAGATGAGCCTTACCTTGTTACAGTCTCCAAATCTGGACTAAGTTCAAAAGATCTTACCAATGCCGGCTATCCACTCTATTAATCTACACTCACCTCACAGCTAATACCAATAAGAGCACTGAGTTGGTCAGGAATCTGTTTTCACAAGTTAATGGTTGAGTTGGCTTGGTTAGCACCTTTAGGTGATATAATAAGTTGCTCTTTCTATGATTTTTTTTCAAGGCTTCAGTATTGATTCAGACAAGACTAAAAGGTGTGAAAGAGTGTTTGAAGCCAATGTTATTGATATTTTAATTAACACTCTAGTAGCATTGTAGGAATGCAGGGTACTTTTCAAAACCATTTCTAATTTGCTTTTCTCTCTGCAGTTCACTTGTCACTGTTATCATACGGTTCACTGGTTTAGAGTATACAGCATACTAGATGAATGGGCATGAGTTGGCATGAGTTTGGAAGGGTATGTGAGTCCTAAGGATTCAGGATAATGTAATGGCACCAAGGGTACATGAGCCCACAGGAAGGGAGGAGGAGTGAGATGATGTGAGAGGTGAGCGAGAGGTGCTAATTACTTTTATAATATTGGGACAACATCCTGGAGAACCGTGGAGGGCCTTCTAATCCTCCTGCTCTAGCACTCGCATAACTCTGTAGCCACACAGGATCGGCTCCGGGAGTTGGTGTGGGCCTAATCTTAACAGTGTGTCCCACTGCCCCTCTACCTCACACACTACCGAGTGGATACTTTGTGCAACCATATGCATTAAATTGAGGTGAGTCTGCAGAGTTGAACATTTGTCAAATTGAGCTACCCTCCTCAGTCACAAAAATACAATCCTTTAACGCATATTTTCAAAGTTAGTTCACAAATCTACTGACTTGTTGGCATCCATTGTGAGTACACTTGTCCAAAAATAAAATTAAGCTAACCTTTACACCCAATCCTGAAGAACCCTACACAACACACTCAGATTTTTTTCCAATTAAAGATGACATTATAAAAATAGTTCTGATATTCAATCATTTTAACAATACACTGACCATTATCTCTGCAGCGACTCAATGACATGTAAGTACCATTACATAGGAGGAGTGACCTTTAGACCTGTCTAGTTTGGAGTCATCTCCATCAAAATCATCCATTTGATATTCATAAAACAAGCATCAACATGTCCATGTACAATCACTTCTATTGACAACCTCTTGCATGAATGACAACTAGTTTCATATCTCATGCAGGATCTTGTTAAGTAAATAACAGCACAATATCTCATCAAAAAGGCTTTCTCTGAGTGATAATGTATGATATCAGTGGGTCTGCCAGCATTGTAGAGACCCTGAAATAAATCTAGCCAGCATGGGGTTAATATTTCAGGTGGACTCCTCCAACAGATATTGATTGCTATGCATTTTTCATTTTGGGATGTATATTATCCTGCATTAAACAAATGTATTAAATTCTTCTTTCTGAATTATTCCGAGATGGGAAAATATCCTTGCATCAAACACAGCACCAGCTAAAACGCCAGCAAGGAACATAGCAGTTGGAATGTGACAGGAGAGACAAATCTTGTGGTATTTAGGGAAAGTAAATTGGTCAATAAATACTGTAGGGGAAGACATTTGCACCCTCTTTGACAGCAAAAGCAAACAACAGCAACTCGTCAGCAATTTTAAATATTTTTTCCATCTAATCTAGCTCATACTTCTGCAAGGGAGCCATTATTGCCAGGTAACAAGCAACTGTTTCATAAAAATTAATTCATGCTAAATACAACACACACACAGCAGGTTTTGATTCTGGGCATGTAAACACCCGGGGAGAGCTTATGATTGCTTGATTTATTTAGCTCCTCGTATATAGATATCTGCAATTGCTTAAATAATTGTCATTAATTCCAACAGACTATCTCAACCTAAAAATAAAATAGTCATTTAAAACAAGGGGTGATGAATTATTTAAAAAAAGGTTGGCGCAGTGCTCAAGACCCCACCCAAGTGTTCACAGCGAGTGGGAATGTGACGGTTGAGCTTGGGATCTCCAAAGATGGAGTGAGTTCTCTACATCAGGAATTGTAATTAGGTGGAAGTGAGGACTGCAGATGCTGGAGATCAGAGTCAAAATTAGAGTGGTGCTGTAAAAACATAGCAGGTCAGGCAGCATCCGAGGAGCAGGAAAACCGATGTTTCGGGCAAAAGCCCTTCATCAGGAATCAGGTGCCACGCGATAGGCTTTCAGTTACCTTAAATTGATATGCTCCGTAGGGGTAATCAACCTGCCTGCTCTCTCGGACAAAGAATAGTGAAGGATGAATGTAGGAGTTTGAAGCTGAAAGCAGAAGACATAAAACAAAATTGTTATAAATCGGCAGGAAGGGAAGGACAAGGGCAACAGGTACAAGGGAATACCACCACCACCTGCAAATTCTCCATCATGCCATTCATCTTTCTGACTTGAAAATATGTCACTTTTCCTTTAGTATCACTGGGTCAAAATCCACTACCCCCACTACCCCCACCACCCCCATCCCACAGCATTGTGGGTCAAGCTACAGCATATGGACAGCAGAGGTTCCAACAGCCAGGTCACCACCATCTTCTCAAGAGCAATTAGGGACATACAATAGGTGCTGGTCTAGCCAGCAACACCCACATCCTATGAATGAATATAAAATATCCAGAACCCAAAAAAGGCAGTGGAAAATTTTCCCCCTGATTCCCATTGACTTCAACGTTGCTAAGTCTCCTTCAGTCAAATGCTGTTTTGATGTCAAAGGCAGTCACTCTCACCTCATTTCTGAACAGAGCGCCCTTGCTCATGTTTAGCCAAAAGTGTTTTTTTCTGGTCTAGAGTCTGAGCTCTCACTATCATACTTCTAGTCGTCTGCTGTAGCTTAACTTGGTTGGCACATTTTTTTGGATACACTAGGTGCCACTCCAGGTGTTCACACTTTATGGAACTACCACTAACTTTTCACTGGATAATAATGACAAAGTGAATGACATGTTGGGGAAATTAGATTACAAATTACTTTGAACATTATTCTGTTGCTGGAGTTAGCCCATAGCTGCCAGATGCCCAAATCTGAGTGGCTCGATTTGTTGTGTAAAAGGCTAGGAGTGCTGAACAACATAGTGGAAGGAGTGAGAAGATGGGACTTTATCTCCACAAAGGCTGTGCAGTGGTCACTCCTGCCAATACTGTAATGGACAGGTGCATATGAAACAAGTAGATTGTAGATTCCTTCATGGTGTTATACACATCAGTTGCTTCAAACTCAATCTGCAAGTTATGTCCTTCAGAACTTGGCTAGCTCATCCTGTTACCAGGCCACGCTTGGCAATAAACAGTAAAGTCTTCCATCATGCTTGACTCAACTACCCTCAAAGTTTCTTCCGAGGGCTGTTCAAATTAGAGGAGAACTGATTCATCGATTGAAGGCTAAGTGGTGGTAAGTTGACAGTCGGGAACATTTAGCTTCCTTGTCAATGTTTGACGTGATGCCATAATGCTTCATGGGATCCAAAGCTAATGTTAAGATTTCCTACAGTTTCATGACTTACCAGTGATGCTATTGGGTCTGTCCTGTTGGTAGGATGGGTCATATCCAGGGCCAACATGGAGCATGGCCTCCAGTACACCAGGCTGTTGCTTTAGAAGCCTATAGGACCATTTAAGAGCAGAATGTTTTGGTCCATCAAGTCTGCTCCGCTATTTGATCCAGGCTGACATTTTTCTCATGGCCAGTCTCCTGCCTTCTCCTCAGAACCCTTGATCCCTTTACCAATCAAGAATGTAACTATCTCTGTCTTAAAGACATTCAACAACTTGGCCTCCACAGCCATCAGGTCCATAAATTCACCACCTTCTGGTTGAAGAAATCCCTCCTTATCTCAGTTCTAAAGAGTCACCATTTCACTCTGAGGCTGTGCTCTCTGGTCCTAGTCTCTCCTATTCTCAACATTCACCCAACCCAGGCCTCTCAGTATTTTGTAAGTTTCAATCAGATCCCCCTCATCCTTCTAAACTCCTACAAAACTCCTCAACCACTCCTCATATAACAAGCAATTTTTCCTGGAATAATTCTTGTAAACCTCCTTTGGACCCCTGTCCAAGGCGAGCATATCCTTCCTTAGATACTGGGCCCAAAACTGCTCATAATATTCCAAATATGTTCTAATTAGAGCCTTATACTGCCTCAGCAGTTCACCTCTGCTCTTGCATTCTAGCCCTCTTGAAATGAATGTGAACATTATATTTGCCTTCCTAACTGCCAACTGAACCCGCATGTTAACCTTTACAAAATTGTGAACTAGGACTCCCAAATCCCTTTGTCCTTCAGATTTCTGAAACCTTTCCCCATTGAGAAAACAGTCTACATCTCTTTTCCTAACAAAGTACATAACCTTTACCACATTGTATTCCATCTGCCGCTTCTTTGTCCATGCTCCTAGCCTGTCCAAGTCCTCCTGCAGCCTCTCTGCTTCCTCAACATTACCTGCTCCTCCATCTGTCTTTCTGTCATCTGCAAACTTAGCAACAATGCCCTCCATTTCTTCTTCCAAATCATTAATGTATAACACGAATAGTTAGAGCCTGACAGGAACTTCTAAGGAACTCCACTAGTCGCTGGCTACTATCCTGAAAAAGACCCCATCACCCCCATTCTCTGCCTTCTATCATTCACCCAATCCTCTATCCACACCAGTATCTTGTCCCTAGCACCATGGACTCTTACCTTATTTTGCAGCCTCCTATATGGCATCCTGCTAAAGTTCTTCTGGAAATCCAACTTACTGGCTCTCCTTTGTGTAACTTGCTCATTACAGCCTCAAAGAATTCTAACAGGTTTTTCAGACATAACCTCCTCTTGATGAAATTGTGCTGACTCGTCGCTATTTTCCAATGCACTTCCATCTCTGCAATCTCATCCTTAACAATGGACACTAAATTCTTCCCAACAATCGAGGTCAGGCTACTGACCTATCAGAAGATAAGGAGAAACTAATTCTCTCAGAGGGTTGTGAATCTGTGGAACTCCCTGCCCCAGAGTGCAGAGGAGGCAGAATCAATCAACAGATTCAAGGAAGAAATAGACGGGTTTCTGATCAAAAGCGGGATAAATGACTATGGGAAGGAGGCACAACAATAAAGTTGAGACCAGGATAAGATTAGCCATGGAGGAGAAAGTGAGGAATGCAGATGCTGGAGATCAGAGTTGGGAGTGTGGTGCTGGAAAAGCACAGCAGGTCAGGCAGCATCCTAGGAGCAGGAGTCCTGCTCCTCAGATGTTGCCTGACTGGCTGTGCTATTCCAGCACCACATTCTCAACTAAGATTAGCCATGGTCATATTATATAATGGAGTAGGTTCAGAGGGCTGAATTGACTACTCCTGCTCCTATTTCCTATGTTCCAGTAGTTTCCTATCTTCTGCCTTCCTCCCTTCTTAAACAGGGGTGTCCCATTAGCCATTTCCAGGCCTCTGGGAACCTACCTGACTCCAGTGATTCCTGAAAGATCACCATCAATGCCTCTACAATCTCCTCAGCTATCTCCTTCAGAACTCTGGGGTGCAGTCCATCTGGTCCAGATGGTTTATCCACCTTCAGATCTTTCAGCTTCCCCAGCAATTTCTCCTTAGTGATGGCCACTACACTCACCTCTGCTCCCTAACTCTCTTGAAGTTCTGGTATACTACTGGTGTCTTCCACTGTGAAAACTGATGCAAAGTACTCTTTCAGTTCCTCTGCTAGTTCTGTGCTCCCCATTATTACTTCTTCGGTCTCATTTTCTAGCGATCCAATGTCTCCTCTTACCTCTCTTTTACCTTCTATATATCTAAAACAAAACTTACAATCTTATGAGCTAGCTTGCGATCATATCTCATCTTTCCCCATTATTGCTTTTCAGTTATCCTCTGCTGGTTTTTAAAGGCTTCCCAATCCTTTAGCTTCCCACTAATCTTCATCACATTGCATGTTTTCTCTTTTGTTGTTATGCTGTCCCTGACTTCCCTTGTCAGCCACAGTTGTTTTGTCCTCCCTCCGTCTGTTTCTTCTTCGTCAGGATGAATTTTTACTGTGCATGCTTAACTGCCCCCAGAAACCCCTGCCATTGGTGCTCCACCATCATTGTTGCTAGGCTTCCTTTCCAATCAATTCTGCCCAGCTCCTCTCTCATGTCTTTGTCATTATCTTTACTCTATTATAAAACCATTACATCTGATTCCAGCTTCTCCCTCTCAAACTGCAGGGTGAAATTGATCATATTATGGTCACTGCCTCCAGGGGCTCCTTCAACTGAGGCTCCCCAATCAAGTCTGCCTCATGACACCTCACCAAATCCATTCCTTTTCTTGAGATCAGCTACCAAACACATTTTCCCACATTGAAGTCCTCCACAATTATTACAATTGGACCTTTCTTACATGCCTTTTCTATCTCCTGATTTATTTTCTGCCCCACATCCTGGCTACTGCTAGGACGCCTATACATAACTCCCATTCCGGTCCTTTTTCTTTAGCAATACCTCAACCTCTATCCACACAGATTCTATGCCTTCTATGCTTCTTGCTATTAATTTAGTTTAATTTCTGACTAACAAGTCAACCCCACCCCATCTGCCATCTGTCTGTACTTTAAATAGGATGCGTATCATTGGACATTTAGTTCCAAGCCTGATCCTGTTGCAGCAACGTCTCTGTGATTCCCACAACATCGTACTTGCCGATTTCACTCTGCGATACAAGCTCATGTACCTTGTTTCGGGTACTGTGTGCATTTAAGTACAACAGCCTCAGTCCGGCATTGACTGGCCCTCTTCACATAGTTGTCTTCTTACTTGTTGTGCCTGGCGTTAGATTCCTGAACTTTTCCAGACTCTTTGTCCTATTACTTGTTTTGGAAACTTTAATAACGTCTGCTGAACCCTCCCCCACATTAACTCCTTCCATAATTTTCCATGCAACTGAACCCCGCCCCTCTCCGATTTAGTTTCATAGAACATAGAACAATACAGCACAGAACAGGCCCTTCGGCCCACGATGTTGTGCCGAACATTTGTCCTAGCTTAAGCACCCATCCATGTACCTATCCAATTGCCGCGTAAAGGTCACCGATGATTCTGACTCTGCCACTCCCACAGGCAGCACATTCCATGGCCCCACCACTCTCTGGGTAAAGAACCTACCCCTGACATCCCCCCTATACCTTCCACCCTTCACCTTAAATTTATGTCCCCTTGTAACACTCTGTTGTACCAGGGGAAAAAGTTTCTGACTGTCTACTCTATCTATTCCTCTGATCATCTTATAAACCTCTATCAAGTCACCCCTCATCCTTCGCCGTTCCAATGAGAAAAGGCCTAGCACTCTCAACCTATCCTCATATGACCTATTCTCCATTCCAGGCAACATCCTGATAAATCTCCTCTGCACTCTCTCCAAAGCTTCCACATCTTTCCTAAAATGAGGCGATCAGAACTGCACACAGTACTCCAGATGTGGCCTTACCAAGATCCTATACAGCTGCAACATCACTTCACGACTCTTGAATTCAATCCCTCTGCTAATGAATGCTAATACACCATAGGCCTTCTTATAAGCTCTATCCACCTGAGTGGCAACTTTCAAAGATCTATGAACATAGACCCCAAGATCCCTCTGCTCCTCCATCTTACTAAGAACCCTACCATTAACCCTATGGGACAGCTCTCCCAATTTGGTACAAGTCCCCAGATGGCAGTGAGGAAGATTGAACAAGATTCACTGAACTGATTGTGCTTTTATTATCTCCAGTTGATGTTGGGTAGTTCAGCTATTTTTATTTCTCATATAGTTTTGTCTAACAATTTTCAATAAAATTGAGTGGTCTTCTGGGCCTTTTCAGAAGACAAATAGGAGTGTAATGTAAGATTGGAAGACAAGAACAACCCAAAAATCACAACGCAAGGATTCTTTATGTTACTGGCATCAAGTAATCGCAAACATGAAGGGAAATTAAGGTTAAACAAAGAATACACAGCATTTTCATGAAATTAAGTCTGTCATTAACATTTGGTTGAGGAAATGGTTTGTTGTCTGATCCTTCTCCCAATGAGGTGGGCCACCTCCAAAAATACCCATTTCCCCAGACAGTAGCCATTTAACTGTTGAAGCTGCCCTCCTGAGCGTCCTCCCTCACCAGCGCCACCTGCTGCTCTAAGTTCTGTTGCACACTTCCCTGCGTGGGACTTGTCAATCTGACAACAAGACATAGCACAACATCTACATGGAATTAAGCTTGTTGTTTAAATCTGTTTGATGAAATCCTTTGTCATGTCTTTCTCGTCATGAGGCCTCCTTTTGCCTAAAACACCTTTTCCTCCTCAGGTCAAGGCTGGAGGTTTTTGCTCTCCTTTATTGTCACCACATGCTGCTTGAGATCCTGGCGCAAATGTTCCAGCTGCCTAGCTTGGTGCCCTCCCTTAACAGTGCCAACCGCTGGAGGTTCCATTACAAAAGTCAGCTATATTTCTGAAGTCACATTTATACCAGATCAATATTTCTTCTCTGAAGTTCCTAAAGCAGTTGAGTTTTCACAAGAAGAAAAGACTTTCAGCTTCATGAACACCATTACTGATCTTTTTCTTTGTAAAATCCAGATTTACTTCATGCGCTGAATTTAAATTCCCGAAATGCCTCTGTGGAATTTGAAGTGGCAACTCTAGATTGTTTGTAGAAGCCTCTGGATTCTAAATCTAATAACATAACAGCAAAGTTATTATCCATGTCAATATTTTTTATCTCAGTCCTAAGTGGCTGACATCTTACCTTGAGATTAAAGCAAACAGCCTTGTGGAATCTATTGTGGGGCAGAACTAAGGAGTTGGAAAATCATCTTAAATGAGGTGATCTCTGCCGGAAGTCTGAAAACGTGTACAAGTTGGAAAATCATTGTGTGTGTATGTGTGTGCGTGTGTGGGTGTGGGTGTGGTGGGGGCGCAGTTCTGAGTTTCACTGTGATTCCCTCCACTGTGGAATAGTTGGCTTATCTTTGGCACAATCTTCCTGGGCCCAGACAGCCAGACTGAGGTGGGGCAGGGCTGGAAGGTAGGGTGGGAAGGCATTGCCTGGGAGAGGCTGTCAAGTCTCAACCTCTGGGTAAAAACAATGACTGCAGATGCTGAAAACCAAATACTGGATTAGTGGTGCTGGAAGAGCACAGCAGTTCAGGCAGCATCCAACGAGCAGCGAAATCGACGTTTCGGGCAAAAGCCCTTCATCAGGAATAAAGGCAGTGAGCCTGAAGCATGGAGAGATAAGCTAGAGGAGGGTGGGGGTGGGTAGAGAGGAGCATAAAGTACAATGGGTGAGTGGGGGAGGAGATGAAGGTGATAGGTCAAGGAGGAGAGGGTGGAGTGGATAGGTGGAAAAGAAGATAGGCAGGTCGGACAAGTCAAGGAGACAGTAACTGAGCTGGAAGTTTGAAACTAGGATGAGGTGGGGGAAAGGGAAATGAGGAAGCTGTTGAAGTCCACATTGATGCCCTGGGGTTGAAGTGTTCCGAGGCGGAAGATGAGACGTTCTTCCTCCAGGCGTCTGGTGGTGAGGGAGCGGCGGTGAAGGAGGCCCAGGACCTCCATGTCCTCAGCAGAGTGGGAGGGGGAGTTGAAATGTTGGGCCACGGGGCGGTTTGGTTGATCGGAGATGTTCCCTAAAGCGCTCTACTAGGAGGCGCCCAGTCTCCCCAATGTAGAGGAGACCACATCGGGAGCAACAGATACAATAAATGATATTGGTGGATGTGCAGGTGAAACTTTGATGGATGTGGAAGGCTCCTTTAGTGCCTTGGATAGAGGTGAGGGAGGAGGTGTGGGCACAGGTTTTACAGTTCCTGCAGTGGCAGGGGAAAGTGCCAGAATGGGAGGGTGGGTCGTAGGGGGGTGTGGACCTGACCAGGTAGTCACGGAGGGAACGGTCTTTGCGGAAGGCGGAAAGGGGTGGGGAGGGAAATATATCCCTGGTGGTGGGGTCTTTTTGGAGGTGGCGGAAATGTCGGTGGATAATTTGGTTGATGCGAAGGTTTGTAAGGTGGAAGATGAGCACCAGGAGCGTTCTGTCCTTGTTACGGTTGGAGGGGTGGAGTCTGAGGGCGGAGGTGCGGGATATGGACGAGATGCGTTGGGGGGCATCTTTAACCACGTGGGAAGGGAAATTGCGGTCTCTAAAGAAGGAGGCCATCTGGTGTGTCCTATGGTGGAACTGGTCCTCCTGGGAGCAGATACGGCGGAGGTGGAGAAATTGGGAATACGGGATGGCATTTTTGCAAGAGATAGGGTGGGAAGAGGTGTAATCCAGGTAGCTATGGGAGTCAGTGGGTTTGTAAAAAATGTCAGTGTCAAGTCGGTCGTCACTGATGGAGATGGAAAGGTCCTGGGCCTCCTTCACCGCCGCTCCCTCACCACCACACACCTGGAGGAAGAACGCCTCATCTTCCGCCTCGGAACACTTCAACCCCAGGGCATCAATGTGGACTTCAACAGCTTCCTCATTTCCCCTTCCCCCACCTCATCCTAGTTTCAAACTTCCAGCTCAGTTACTGTCTCCTTGACTTGTCCGACCTGCCTATCTTCTTTTCCACCTATCCACTCCACCCTCTCCTCCTTGACCTATCACCTTCATCTCCTCCCCCACTCACCCATTGTACTCTATGCTACTCTCTCCCCACCCCCACCCTCCTCTAGCTTATCTCTCCATGCTTCCGGCTCACTGCCTTAAGTCTCAACCTCTGGCTGACCTGGAAGCACATGTCACATTACACAGACTGACACACAGGGCCAAGGTCCTCCCAGCAATGGGCGCACTTCCCTGCCCCCTACTGAAAAAGGAAAAAAAAAGTAATATTTCTAAATGATATGCTCATTTTACACACTGCAAATTAGAGCTTCAGCATGACCAATATGTTCACTTCCACATATTGCTGATTTTATTGATGTTTTCCCCACTGGAATGAGACCAAAGGCTGACAGGAAGCCAGGATGTAGGCAGCTGGCTGACTGAGGTGCACACAGGGTTTCTTGCCTCTGCCCCTGAGAAAGTCCCATGGAGGAATGGCTTGCAACTATGACCTGCATCTGTGTGCAGGCCTTCACATTCATAGTAGTGGCCCGTGACAATGCTCAGGCAAACAAACCAGATGCCTCATCAGGACACAAGCTTCCAGGAGGAGGCGTCCTCATTGCCACATCTTCCCATGGCAGTGTCGCACTCTCCCAGAGGGACTGCTGCCATTCCTTCACTGGGCACAGAATTGGCCCAACTTGAGGGCAGACTGTGGATGTGTTTGACATCAGTTTTTGGAAATGGCCCCAACCAGCCACTTTTCATTTAAACAAGATGCCAGATTCCTGGGGTCACTCTCAGGCTGTTCACAGAACAAACAACTCAAATGCGAGTGACAAATTGAGGAAAAGAGGGAAGCTGTTAATTGAAAGATTTTGCAAATGCTTTTTTTTTTAATCTCAGGCTTTTAGAATCCCTAATCACAGGAGAACTTTTCCTGGCAAACTACATAGTAGGTTACAAGAGCACAATTAAATATAAAACATCAGAGTTCTTTGTGTAGATAACTACTTAAGACAGGCCTAAACAGTAAATGTGATCGATTTGTTCTCCTGCTGCCATGTTCAAATGCTATATACCATCTCACATCACACTCAAATCTGGACAGGGACTGCCTAATTAAGAACCACAGCAGATTTTACATCTTGGGCTAAGTAATAAAGTTATGATAAGAGCATTCATAAAACAGTCTTGACAAGGAATAGGCTGTATTCATTTTTACATGTCAGATTTGCAACTCTTACTTTTTGACGCCTTATATTACAAACTGAATCCCTCTCTGGTTTGTTTCATCAAACCAGAATACCATCAAACTCAACAGCAGCAGAACATCTGCCCTCAAAAAGATTCCAATTTAATAACCTTGAAATATAACATCTTTGCTGCAATAATGCCACTAAATATAAGTTACCTTTTCAAGACCTGGGTGAGATGCAAGACTTTCAACAACGAATAATCATAAAAAGCTCTTTGCATGTGAAATTATTAATGAGTTGCTATTAATGGGGAAGGGTGCCTGGACCCGAAACGTTAACTCGGATTTCTTTTTCATAGATGCTGCCAGACCTGCTGAGTGTTTCCTGCAATTTCTGTTTTTGTTTCTGATTTACAGCATCCACGGTTCTTCCAGTTTTTGTTTACTATTAATGTAGAATGAGTTCTGAGAGCCAGTTTCTCCACATGGCAAGGTATTGGAAGTGGTCAGACAGAGGAAAAGCAGCCTGTCACCTACTTGTCAGGTCTCTGCTCCTAAGGTGATGACCCAGTTTCGAAAGAGCCTGTCTTGATGGGGAGACCTGGCTGAGGGTATCAGTTCAGGAAGGCCGACGTTCAGCTGCCCATGTCAAATTACTCTAGCTTTGTCCACAAAGGCAGGGCATTCCAAAAAAACACCACGGTAGACACTCCACAAATCAGAAGGCTTTAAGACGGCCGGATCAAGTGAGAAAGGATCATCACAGAGGGCAAGTTATTTTGATCTTGTTCCAGAACTAGATTCCTCCTTTCACAGCGAGGGCCTACCATGGGTGCAGTGATTATAATAAGATCAGCCAGGTGGACCTCATAGAATAGGAGGTCCCTGATTGGGTCTGTTATTCTGGTCCAATCAGGGAGCCCTGGCTGACAGATAAGAACAGGGATGTCAGATATCCTGTTCACCCTGAGAGCTGGCTCTGAAGGAGCTGGATCAGTGTCAAGGACTCTCCACGTGTAAATAAAGGGTGACTTGGTGACAGAATACCGGCCTGTGTGGAGTTGTTTCAGTGGGAAAGACTTATTTTGTGAGTGCCACAACTATCTAACATCCTGAGCAGGAATACAGGAAAGAATGAAATCACCTTGATTACATCTTGAATTGTGAGAAAACAGCAGCATAAAATATTTGGAAAGAATAGACAAATTACTTTGAGAATTTGATTATTTGGTTTTCCCATAAGCAAAGCTTCTTTTTAAATAAAAACATGATTACATTTTAGCCGCATGAGGTTGCTGCCACAAATCTAAGCATATTCACCTGAGTAGATGAAAATTTTTGAATGTTTTAAACTTAGATCCATCTCAATTCAATGACATATTTGCTCAGGCTATAGTTAAGCTTCACTTTCCCTTAACCATCAGCATGGGAGTGACAGCAATGACATTTAGAGCTTTGTTGCTTCCCTCCTATTACACACTTGTGTACAAACTACTTCACATATTTCAAAGGTCAAGAGTTGAACTCTGCAGATTTGATATCTGCCAGTGTTACAATCAATCAACACTTGTTCCCAGCAAAGAATCCAGCCATCTGCAAAACCACTACAAGGTGGTCATGTTTTAATGTAAATCATATTTGTTTTGAACTGGGAGATAATTTCTCTGCTATGGACACCCCTCCTCTTGCTTTCTGTGCATTTGAGGTTCACTCCTGGTACAAACAAGTGATTTTTAATTTAAAACAACGTTCTGCAGATACTGGAGGTCGGAAACAAAAAGAGAAATTACTGAAGAAATTCAGCAGATCTGGCAGCATCTGTAGGAAGAAAGTGTAGTTAGCATTTCGAAGCCGGTGACTCTTCATCAGAACTATTTTTATTTGCTTCATGAGCGAAATGACAACCAGTCAAACCAAATTGAGCAAGAGCTGCTCAGAAAGCAGAATTCACACACATTTACTGTCGGAGTAATGGGTCTTTTGTAAATCATGTATAATTACATGTACATGAAAGTCATTTCAAAAGTCTCACGAAGAACAAATACTGGAAGTTTAAACATGACCAGAAGTATTGAAGCTATTGCTTTCTCCAAAGACACCATCTTCACTTATGTGTTCTCAGCATTCTCTGTTCTAATCTCAAAGCTCAAATATTGGTCAGCCTGTAGTCACCAGTGTACTAAGTCTGTAGGCACCGGCATATTGTGTACTGAGCCAGTAGGTGCGAACATATCACCGTATAACTGAGTAATTTATGTAGACATCTGTAGCATTATGTATCAGTCTCCTGTGGTCACTCTCCGACATCCAAACAGTTAAAGACTGGCATGGATTTGGAAAATTCATATTGGAGAGTTTCTCCATGAGCCCACACTGACTGGGCACCATACCAAAGGAACTATTACCCCAGATACAGACTCATCTACATACCCATGGTCCTAGAAAGGATGCTGAGTGGAAGCTATGAGCCAAATGACAGAGCTGGCAACTCTCGAGCCTTAGCAGTCCCTTCAGGAGATATGAGAGGTGGAAAACATTGGAATTAAAATGTTCACAGTGTGTTGGAGCAGAGGGGTGACTCCTCCAGCAACAAATTAAAGCAGAGAGTGAGGTCTTTGGAGGATGGAGCTTTCAGCTCGAATAATTCACAGCCTTTCGTAGAGGGAAGCATCTCCATGGAGGCCAATTCTGGCACAAAACCAGTCCACCAATGGCAAATCATCACCAACTCTTTGGGACTTTCAATATTAAATTGGCCTTCTGCCTTCGATCAACAGATCCACATCCCAGCTTACACCCCGCTCCCCCCCAACACACACACACACACACACACACACACACACACACCCCGCAAACACACACCCGCACACTCTCTCTCTCTCTCTCTCATTAGATTTTTTTTTAATAGATTACCTACAGTGTGGAAACAGGCCCTTCGGCCCAACAAGTCCACACCGCCCCGCCGAAGTGCAACCCACCCATACATCTACATTTACCCCTTACCTAACACTACAGGCAATTTAGCATGGCCAATTCACCTGACCTGTACATCTTTGGACTGTGGGAGGAAACCGGAGCACCCGGAGGAAACCCACGCAGACACGGGGAGGACGTGCAAACTCCACATAGTTAGTCGCCTGAGGCGGGAATTGAACCCGGGTCTCTGGCGCTGAGAGGCAGCAGTGCGAGCCACTGTGCCACCGTGCCACGCGCGCACACACACACACACACACACACACACTCTCTCTATTAGATTTTTTTTATTAGATTACCTACAGTGTGGAAACAGGCCCTTCGGCCCAACAAGTCCACACCGCCCCGCCGAAGCGCAACCCACCCATACCCACCCAGTAAAATGTTGGGTGAAAAGTCCCATTCCCTAATAGAGCAGTATATTGGCATCCATATCCAGATGGGTGGCAGACAATTTAATCCTCACCCTGGCCCAGTTTCCCATTCACGTTTGCTTTGAATAATATCTTTGGTCTTGACATACACTGTGCAAAGCAACAAATCAACTTGGTAATTTTTAATTTCACTGGTGTGGTATAAACATCGAATAGGCAAGATGTGAAATTTTGCACAAAACTTCTTAAGGCGTGGTTGTTTTTTGACAACTCACTTAAAAACTTGTTTCCAGGTTTCATCGAATGGCTCGTCAAAGAGAGCAACACCAAAGGATGAATGTCATCTGGTTGACTGGTGTCTGCTCTTCATGCCTGTGAATTTAATTCAAATTCCCACCAGAGCATAGAATCCACTTTGAGATTCCATAACTGAATTGTGTGCATCAACTGCAATAAGAACAACGAAACATTCAGACAGAAAGATTTACACAGCTATAGCACAATTTATGACTCCCAATTAAGTGGATTCACTGTTGCATTGTGAACAGCTAATTGAGAATTTGAACAGCAGCTCACACAGCAGTTGCAGAGTTGAACTTCATACTGAACCGAAATGGCTCACACAGACTCAGACACTAAGCTACACTAACTCTGAGACTGACCAACACACTAAGCCAGACACTGGGCCTGGCATAATCATGGCCAGTGGTACACACAAACTCAAGACTCAGCTCACAGCACATCTTTAGATTGTGGGAGGAAACCGGAGCACCCAGTGGAAACCCACACAGACACAGGGAGAACGTGCAAATTCCACACAGACAGTGCACTGACCCACACAGAAACTGGGACACTGACCATCACAGAGACCAGGACACTGACCCACACACAGACACCAGGACACTGACCCAAAAAGAGACCAGGACACTGACCCACACAGACACCAGGGCACTGACCCACAAAGAGACCCACACACACAGACACTGACCCACACAGAGACCGGGACACTGACCCACACAGAGACCGGGACACCGACCCACAGAGACACCGGGACACCGACCCACAGAGACACCGGGACACCGACCCACAGAGAGACCGAGACACTGACCCACAGAGTGACCGAGACACTGGCCTACAAAGAGAACAGGACACTGACCTACACAGACACCGGGACACTGACCCACACAGAGACCGGCACACTGATCCACACAGAGACCGGGACACTGACCTACACAGAGACCAGGACACTGACCCACACAGAGACCAGGACACTGACCCACACAGAGACCGGGACACTGATCTACACAGAGACCAGGACACTGACCCAAAAAGAGACAGGGACACTGATAAAAAAGAGACCGGGACACTGACCCACACAAACACCAGGACACTGACCTACAGAGAGACCGGGACACTGACCTAGAGAGAGACCGGAACACTGACCCACACAGAGACGGGGGCACTGGCCCACACAGAGACTAGGACACTGATGCAAAAAGAGACCGGGACACTGACAAAACAGAGACTGGGACACTGACCCACACAAACACCGGGACACTGACCTACAGAGAGACCGGGACACTGACCCACAAAGAGACCAGGGCACTGACCCACAAAGAGACCGGGACACTGACCCACAAAGTGACCGGGACACTGACCCACAAAGTGACCGGGACAGTGACCCACAAAGAGACCGGGACACTGACCCACAAAGAGACCGGGACACTGACCCACAAAGAGACCGGGACACTGACCCACAAAGAGACCGGGACACTGGCCCACACACAGACCAGGAAACTGAAGAGGACACTGACCCACACACAGACCAGGAAACTGAAGAGGTCACTGACCCACACAGAGAACGGGAAACTGAAGAGGTCACTGACCCACACAGAGACCAGGACACTGACCCACACAGAAACTGGGACCCTGACCCAGATACAGATGAGGACACTGACTCACATACAGAACAGAACACTGACCCACACAAGCTTTTGTACACTACCTTACAGATAAAACTAAACTCTGACTCACATGTTTAAATACAACCTGTTCATCCAGATGTTGGCCAAATTGCTGAATTGTGACTCCCAACGACCCAGGTACACATCATAAAGTCTGTATTTTTTTTATTTTTGTATTCTTGTTTGTGGACTGAGGGAAAGGACTATTTCAAAAACCAAGCCATGGGTAAAAAATTAAAAGGATGTTACCAAACAAGTGCTGTTTACACTGCTGTTTGTTCAAGCAGTGGGAGAGATTACTCCAGATGAGGTAAAGCCAAGGGCGGTGTCCAAGGTGGGTTTTGGTCAGCAATGTTTGTTGATCAGTCTGTGGAATGCTAACAGGTTGTCCATGGCAATGGCCTTCTGCCTGTTAACAAGTATGTGATTGGTGCCAGGGAGCTGAACAGATTGTGAGTATGAATCTTTGTTCAGGAGCCAATAGGACTTGGAGAAGGGAGGTGCTGTCCTGTTCTCTGCAGTAAAAAGAAACACCTCAAGCCTGACAAAAGCCAGATTTTTTTTCCCCTCATCAGTTGTAGTAAGTCATGGCTCTTAACCAAAAGGTCAGAGACTTTCAAGATGTGAACTATTCACCCTACGCCTTCTGAAAGCAAGTGAAAGTATCTGGAGAAGGAAGATGGAGGAGCAGCGAGTCCTGCCAAACCAAAAGGATCACTTCAACACAGTGGCTCAGTGGTTAGCACTGCTGCCTCACAGCACCAGGGACCCAGATTTGATTCTTCTCATGGGTGACCGTCTGTGCAGAGTTTGCATGTTTTCCCCGTGTCTGCATGGCTTTCCACCTGGTACTCTGGTTTCTTCCCACATTCCAAAGATGTGCAGGTTAGGTTGGATTGGCCATGCTAAGTTACCCATAGTGTCCAGGGATGTGCTGGCCAGGCGCATTAGCCGTGGGAAACACAGGGTTACAGAAATGGAATGGGGTGTGGGTCTAAGTGGGATGCTCTTTAGAGGGTCGGTGTGAAATTGTGGGCTGAATTGCCTGTTTCCATACTGTAGGAATTCTATGGTCAGGTATCATTGAAATTCCCAGCTTTCCTTCTGTCCATAACACCCATTCCTTTAGTGTCAGCCTAGATGTGTGTGTGTGTGTGTGTGTCTGTGAGTGTGTGCGTGTAGAAAGAACTTTGCAATAGAATTAGAGTTCTAACTCGTAGAGATTTATGTAAATAATTCATAATTATTTATCTGTAGCTAGAATCAATTTATTCATAATAAATATTGATCATTGTTTTCCAGTCACCTGAGCCATGCTTTCTGTCAAGATGGGTCTGAAAAATAGGAACATTTTTAAATACTTTACTTCTGTGGCAACTCCAGAAGTAGGTGGGTTTGATTTTCACTTTGCTACCCCAGAGGGGAATAACAATAGATATTGTTTTGAAATATCTAGTATCTAGAAAGTGTAGTTTGTCTTGTGGCTCTAATTAGCATTTCACCTGATCGGGACCAATAATGAAAAGCAAGGGTCATTTTCTGTGCAACCCTATTGATTACAGGCAGAACCTGTCTGTTTAGTTAATTCAAGGGAATGAGAAGATAGATGAGTCCTTGACCAAGCACTAAGTTGTTTTTCAAGGACCTGCAATAGAATTTGTACTTGTTCAAAGCCCATCTGAGTTTTTTCTCTCTTGTAGGTAGCTACTCAAACATTTACGAAATGATGTCCAGAACGCAAGTGCCTTCTGCACGAGCCCCTGCAAGCCAGCTCCAGCCCGGGAACTAGCCCACCTCTGCCCATTCCTGTTTCATTGCTCATTGCATGTTCATCTTTACAGTTGCACACAGTGTATTCAGAGAGAAACACTGCACAACTTCTCCATGTATTAACTGCCTGAACATTTGATTTTTATGGAAATATTTTGCTATAGTCTTGGAAATTTGCACCATTAACACCATTCTTGGATTTTCTACACTTTTACAAAAAGTAAATGCTCCATACCTGCACTAAAATAATTTACTGTGGGTGAAGGAGCAACTTTTTCACAAAAACTGTCTTCAGGGTAATTAGGTGAATCTTCTGTGGTTTTAATTTGCATTTTACCTTGGCTAGAAATATTTGCTGCTTTAAAAAAAAAGTTTAATTTAATCTGCTTAAAGTAAAATATAATATTTAGTTTGTGAGGCTGACATTTGTCTATTATTGACCACACATTGCAAAAGAGTCTGTTTGCAGACAATGACATTGACATATTGAGACGATATCAAGTCAAATATGACCTTCAAAGGTTGAGCCAATTTGCAGTATTCCAAGCTCTGGCTGTACCATCGCATGTAGGAAGCGGTTTGAAGAGAAGGCAATGGATTTCACAAACAAGCTTGGCTATTTGGGCTATCTAGCTAATTCTTCCATAGAAATTCAGGGCACCAATATTCCAGCATCCATCCATGGCAAATTGGTTTACCCGTGATATACTGCTCACAAGACCATCCCAAATATACTTATTCATTGCATAATGAGCTGTTTGCCTTTTAATGGTTTCTAAACATCTTCAGCTTATTCTATTTTCTGATTTAATTCTGAAACACGCTATGGATAACCTTCGTGATGAAGTGCTTATGCCTGAAACATCCGACAACTCCCTGTATAACAGAACTGTGGAAATACCTTTACAACATAAACTGCTGTAGTTCAAGAAAAGGTGGTAACCTTGAAGTTAGAGAGCCAACAGGAAGCCCTCTAGCACCAAAGGAGCTGTGTTATCATTACAGATAACGCAGAGCCTAACGCTACTAATACCATAGGGAGCCCTGCTGACCAAGAGGAATATTCACAACAGTCACTCTCTGATCAATGGCCTTCATGGACCTTTTCATTGACTTAAACTACCTGTGGCAGATAATGATTCCATCCCAATCCAACCATCCTGAAAACGGTTTCATGGTTGGGATGGTCTCTGCAAAGTGGTGCTCCAGCTGTCAGACTGAAATTATTTGCCCACTTTCATACTGGGCACAAAATGCGTTCTATGTCAGTTGCCAGTCACTTGGTTAATTCCAGATCAATAATCCTTGACCAATGCTAGGTGAACTGATCCACAGTCACCTGATATATTAATCAGAGTCTAGAATAGAGCGGTGCTGGAAAAGCACAGCTGGTCAGGCAGTATCCGAGGAGCAGGAAAATCAACATTTCGGGCAAAAGCCCTTCATCAGGAAACATCAATTTTCCTGCTCCTCGGATGCTGCCTGACCTGCTGTGCTTTTCCAGCACCACTCTAATCTAGACTCTGGTTTCCAGCATCTGCAGTCCTCACCTTTGCCTGATATATTAATCAGTCAAAAAGAAACTTCAGAGAGAATTACACATTAACGCTTGGTATTTATGATAATTAACTAAAACAAAAGATCAAACTGTCGTCAGTGACTGTTCATCCAATCGGACAGTTTTGGCTCTCTCCCCCGGCCTCTTTGGATTACCAGCTTCCTCTAATAATGGAGACAATCCAGAATGCATGTAGGCTCTTCAAAAGGCAGAGTGTCAGAATGGCTCAGGAAGGAATCATGATATCCACAAGCTTGCAAATCATTCACAACAACTACAGTATGCCTCCACCATTGGTGTGGGTATTCTACACATAACCTTGTTTTGCCACAAAGTAATCAAAGGCAGCAGGGTCATCAAATCCGATTCCCTCAGCCTACTCTTTGATCTGAAGCAGAGTTGTCCAATTTCATGTTAAAAGGTATTATCTCCATAAAATCTGTGAAGTTGAAGTGGGCGGCAAAGTTCAATTGATACCTGATTTTACAGAACCTGCATGTTAGGACAACACCATGTTTTCCTGTATAATGATGGCAAAGCATGTATACCACAAACCGTTTCTTTTAGTCTGTCACACTTTGAGGCCTTATGCAGAGCACTCAGCCATCAAGGCAGCTTTATCTCAATGACACCAACCAAAGTGGGATGACCCTACTAATCCCATGTTTTGAGCACACTGTCATGCTCAGAGAGAACAAAGTTGGACAAGCAGATATGCAACAATGTTGGCTTATCTCCTTTCAATGCTCCCCATGTGAGTGTAAAAATCGGTGAATGTGTATTAACATGTGTGTTCCAAATCTCCAATAGTTTGTGCTTTGAAGCACTGGGTGGTATGTAATGATGGAGCAAAACTGCATGAGGGAAGTTACAGGAAACTTTCTGCCTTTGTAGGGGAGCTGTAAAAATCCTGATAATTGAGAGTGAACGGTGAGTGGTTTAATGGCTTCCTTCTGTAGTGTAACATCCTATGATTTTATGGTAATAGGTGAAGACCTTTTCCAATTGAAGAACAAGGACCATCTCATTTCAGTTGTCCCTTATCGCGTCATTCAGTCACTGACATATATTCAGAACATGATTGTTCGATTATTGCAATATCAGTATTAGTTAAAGGATCACTTTCTTTAATTTTCCTTCTTTTTCTATACGAATCACCCCAATGGAAATCAGGAACTTATGCTTTTGAATAATTATGCTTTTACTTCCACTAAATTGCATTTTCAATGTAATTCTCATACATTTTGTAAAGAATGTTTTTAAGTTGGCAATCAAACAGCTGCCCTCTGAACTTATGAAGTCAGGATATGAGTCACAGAAATGACTTAATCTTCTTTGGTTTTTCACTTACTATTCCATATTTATAAGATAAATTACACCATATGGAATATCAACACTATGGTACTCTTTTTCTTTAAAAGTAAAGATGAGGTGTAGTTTGCACAGAGTGGAGTATGCTTCTCCTGTTCAACCACATTATATAATGCTAACAAGTATGTGATAACCCCTACAAAACCCAGAGAAATCACTAACTAATTTCCTTGTGGAGCTCATTAAGTATAAGCTCCCTTAGCAACAGGCAATGGCCTGCCTGGCTAGAATTCATCACCTGAGCCCTTCATAAAGTATATCCAGACGGCAATCCTGTGGTGCAGTGGTAGTGCCCCTGCCTGTGAAACAGGAGGTCTGGGCTCATGTCCCACCTGCTCCATTGCTATGTAATAACATCGCTGAGCAGGTTGATTAGGGAAAAATAGATTAAATTACAAACAATAAAAGCAAACCCAGAGATGGGTCTGCAGAACTGTCTGCCCCAACCTGGGACTAGCCTATGTACACCTTGACTCTATTTTAGTTCAACAATAAATGATGTCCCTTTCAAGTTGGGCTTACTGAATTAGCAGACAGTGTTCGAGGTATTTTGTATGTTTAGTCATTCTTGCTATCGTTCGTGCCTGGTAAAAATGACGTTATAATTTGTTCACTGGTTTGTCACAAGTTAAACAAAGAAACAGTTTTCTGCTCATCTGTACCCACAGGTCTGGATGCAAGCTCAGTAATGTCTCAACAGAGAGTTGAGAAATGCATGAAACAAACACAAAGACATGACATAACATTGTTGAAAGTTCGAACTGGAATTCTTGAAAATGGCTGTAACAAGGTTTAAGTGTAAAGTTACACATGTATTGTGCAAATCACATGTCAATCACACCATTACAAAATACTGAGCAAAGGCAAGTGGTTTCTCTGTGAAGTCTCCTACCATAGCAAGAGGTACAATCTTTGTAATGTCCCTCTGACTGACGTGCAGCTCTGATACAGCTTTGTCCTGGTCTATCTGGGAGGTCCTGCCGGGGTATTCCACTTGCCACATGATTCGACGAGTCACCGACAAACTGCTGAAGTTATCCATTTCAAAGTCCATCTGCATGATCTCATAAGATGCACCATCAACTCTGTAAAGAACATTGATTCATTAGGCTCTAAAATGATTTCTGATGAAATATCTTTGCATCAATAAAAACAGATCGACTCAGCACCTCAAGAGTTGTGTTTTTTCAGTGTTTCCAAGGTCAAAAGTAAAAACAAAGCGATATTAGTTTTTCTTTTTAGAATTTAATTTGGTCTTAAGCAGATGGTTCATTAACCTTTATCCCGCTTTTAGGTGCCCTGATTGTGTAGGCCTACTCACTCAGAGGCACACATTCAGGTGGGTAGCTCAGTGGTTAGCGTTGCTGCCTCATCACCCCAGGGACCCAGGTTCGATCCCAGCCTCGCACGACTGTCTGTGAAATTTACACATTCTCCCCATGTCTGCGTGAGTTTCTTCCCACAGTCTAAAGATGTGCAGGTTAGGTGTATTGGCCAAGCTAAATTGCCCACAGTGTTCAGGGATAAGTAGGTTAAGGTGCATTAGTCAGGGATAAATTTAGAATAATAGGGTAGGGGAACGGGTATGGGTGGGTTTCTCTTTGGAGGGTCAGTGTGGACTTATTGGGCCGACGGGCCTGTTTCCATATTGAAGGAATTCTATGATACTGACCCCTAATAGGCATAGAAGAACAATAAGAAATGAAGCTCATGTTGTTGAACTGTATGAATATTTGACCACAGAAGAGCTTGGTAAACTTTGGGAATGCTAGCTCCACATCTGACCAGCCCCTACTGATTGTTGTGCAAGAGAATACCAAATGTTTTTCTGTATCGAGAGTGTAAGCCATCACTAAACTAAAAGTTTAGCCTGTCCAGAAGAAATTTGCAAAGTAGTTTGCCAAGGTGAACACAGCTTGCCTCACTGGCAGGGAAGTATGATTTGAATAAAACTACTGCGTTAAGCAAAATAAATCACACCCACATAATTATCAAAAGAAGTAAAAGCAGAGTACTGCGAATATTGGAAATCCAAAACAAACACAGAGAATGCTGGAGAAACTCAGCAGATTTGGCAGAATCGGTGGAGAGAGAAACAGAGTAAATGTTTCGAGTCTGGTTCGACTCTTCTTCAGAATAAACAAAACGAACAAAAATAAAACAAGTTTGACAACAACAATGATGAATGCCCAGAAAAGCATGAACATTTTGCATGGTTGTGTCAAAGATACAATTACTTTCTGAAGCAGAGTAGAGGATCAGCACTGTGTTACTCCACACTGACTGCACATCCCCTTAAAAAAAGTGACCCAGTTAATACCTACCCCACAACAAACATCACGTAAACAGATTATCTGGATATTGATATTTTAAGAGCTTTGTTGTGTGTAAATTGCCTGTTCCATTTCCTGCATTACAATACTGACTACATTTCCAAAGTGCTTTATTCGCTATAAAGTGTTTTGGAATATTCTTAGTTAGTGAACTGCATACTGTAAATTCCAGTCCTTAAATAACTAAGCAGTTTGATCTTCAAACATATAAAACATATTCTGTTCTTTTAACTAAGTTAAGTAAGCAATTTAAACTTTGTGAGAGAAATGTAAAATCTCTCCCAACTAACAAATGCCATTGATAATGTCTTTAATCTTCACAACTTTAATCTTCATGACATTTGTTAAAGCATAATGGAGTAGTTTTTCATCTTGACCACTCAGGTCTTGCCTTCGATTGGACTTACAATGCCGCTTACAAAACCTCACAGATTGTTCATCCATTCATTTAAATAGGAAGAAAATCAGTAAGTTTATGTGGAAACCCAGAATGATCCATTTAAATGCTTTCTTATATGAATAAAATCCCAATGATGAAAATCTGCAGAATTTCACAGCTTTGATAAATCCAGTGATTCACAGTAAATCATTCTTCATGACAAAAATATTTTACATTAAAAGAATCTGAGCTTCAAATTACAATACACATTCAACTCAGCCATCACATTCATGTTCTAGCAATCAGGCGATTTGGGATTGGAAGCACAAATTGCCCTTTCCATGTGCTGTGGTTATTATTAATGGTCAACTAATCTGGCTGGCAACTGGGCATTCTCCTTTTAAGGGTTTAGCCTTACGAAAAGCACTAGGATTATGCAGGTTGACATTCAGGCAGGTCTCAGAGATAGGGGCACAAGGAATCATAGCCATACAGCCTGCAGAGTAGAGGTTAACTCTGACTGCTTTACATGCACAGCATCAATCAAAGCTGGTGGATTATTTATTAGCAGCATCAGGTTTGCAATTTGGACCTAAAGGGAAGGCAGTTTGTCAACACAAAAAGAAGGAGGACTGTTGGTTAGGAAATTCCAGATGTTGAACATTTAACAAAGAATTTGTGAAAGCTGTTGAACACCACCAAATACACTCAACATTACAGTTATATCATTTACTAATAGTCTGTAATGCATTAATGCTGCATAAGTCAATGATGTATGATGTATTAATAGCCTAACCGAAAGAAAGAAGCAGAAAATAAGTTGGAAAACATTCAGTCATTAATTAAATAATCTTGGTATCCAAAGGTGAGTGACAGCCCTTGACACCAAGGCAGCACTTGACGAAGTGTGCCATCAAAGAGCCTTATCAAAACTGCAGTCAATAGGAATCAGGGGAAAGCTTACCATTAATTAGAGATATGGAGCACAATGGAAGGTGGCTGTGATTAATGGAGCCCAATCACCTCAGCGTGAGGAAATCCCTGCAGGAATTCCTTAGGGTACTGTCCTGGTTGCAACCATCTTGCCTGTTTCATTGGGTGGGGCTGATATTGAGGGTGATACCAATTGATTATGACAGAATGTAGGTAAATTATCAGCACAGCCAGGCCAGTGACAGGTGGAATTACATACAGAGAATTGTGAGGTGCTACATTTTAGAAGTAGTAAAGGGGCAGGTCGTTTGGACTAAATGGCCAAGCTCTAAGCCAACATGCAGAGATTTTTAAAAAAACTTAAGTGTCTATGTGCATAGATGTTTCAAGATCCTAGCACACATTGAGAGATTGATTAGCACTTATGAAACTTAGGCTTCACAAATCAAAGTATTGAATACAGAAGCAGAGAAGAGATGCCCAACCTCTTAAATCACTATATAGGCAGAACAGATTCATTTAGAATGGCATCATGGTTGGCGTAGTGGGCCAAAGGGCCTGTTCCTGTGCTGTACTGTTCTATGTTATAAAAACAAGCATAAAAACAAACCTTTATAGTTGTAATTCAAGACGTCTACAACGGCATGGAAATGATGGTTAAACTATCAAATGACAGACAGCCCACTATGATAATGAAAGGTTGTGAAATCAGTCATGTAATAGCAATGCTTTAGTAATAGCCACCAGACCTACATCAACATCAAGAGTGAAATATCCAACAGTGATTTTTAACAACATTTCTGACATTTTATTTTAAATTGGAAAGGGCAGGAAATTTAATGCATGGACAGATTGAGATTTCTTTTTATAGCTTTCCTGACAATTTAATGAGTTTATGCAATTTTGATTCACATTCATGCTTACTTTTACCAATCCCTAAAGGCATGTGACCTCTCATAGAGGCATCCTGGGACCATATCCAGAAGGGTACCTTACTTCTCCAAAGAGTTTTAGCAGCTTCAGACATTCTCTCACCAGGTCTAATATATACAATGCATGTTTTAGATATCCCACTAGGGATAATTTGGATCTGACCGAGGCAGTTGCATTTTAACATATACAGATACCTCTGACTCACAGATGTACAATTCAAACCCATTCCCATTCTCCACACCCCCACCCTTATGCAAAACCTCGTGCAGATCCCGGTGGACTCTGGGAACAGGTCTTCTGGTTCGGATGTTAGTTTCATTGAGACAGAAAGCCTTAAGACCTTAAGATAAAAGAGCAGAAATTTGGCCAATTAGTCCACCAACTCTGCTCTACCATTCAATCATGCCTGATAAATTTTCACATTTTCAGCTCTGATAAATTTTTCAATCCCATTCTCCTGCCTTCTCCTCATAACCGTTGATCCCTTTAACAATCAAGAACCTATCTATCTCTGTCTTAAATACACTAAATGACCTGGCTTCCACAGTCTTCTGTGGCAATGATTTCCATAGATTCACCACTTCCTGGTTTCTCCTCATCTCCATTCTAAAGGGTCTTCCCTTTACTCTAAGGCTGTGGCCTCGTGTCTTAGTCTCTCCTGCTAATGAAAACATCTTCCTAATGTTCACTCTATCCAGCCCTTTCAGTTTTCTGCAAGTTTCAGTTGGATCCCCTCTCATCCCTCTGAACTCCATTGAGTATAGACCAGAGTTCTCAAATGTTCCTCATATGTTAAGCCTTTCATTCCTGGGATCATTCTCATTAAACCCCACTGAACCCGCTCCAGGGTCAGTACATCCTTCGTGAGGTAGCAACAAAATTGCTCAGTCCTCAAAATGTGGTCTGACCAGAATACTATAAAGTTTCAGAAGTACACCCCTGCTTTTATATTCCAGTCCTCTCGAAATTAATGCCAACATTCAGGGCGGCACGGTGCTTCAGTGGTCAGCACTGCTGCCTCACAGTGCTAGAGCCGGGTTCATTTCCCGCCTCAGGCGACTGACTGTGTGGAGTTTGCATGTTCTCCCTGTGTTTGCGTGGGTTTCCTCCGGGTACTCCGGTTTCCTCCCAAAAATGTGCAGGTCAGGTGAATTGGCCATGCTAAATTGTCCGTAGTGTTAAGTAACAGGTAAATGTAGGGGTATGGGTGGGTTACGCTTCGGCAGGTCAGTGTGGACTTGTTGGGCCGAAGGGCCTGTTTCCACACTGTAATGTAATCTAATCTAATTGCATTCGCTTTCCTGACTACCAGACTCACCCTGCAAGTTAACCTGGAGAGAATCCTGGACTTGGACTCACTTTGCACTTCAGATTTTGAATTTTCTCCCCATTTAGAAAATAGCCTATTCCTCTATTCTTCATACCAAAGTGCATGATCTCACACTTTCTCAGATTGCATTTCAACTGCATCTCTGACCTTATGAATATTCAGTAATAGTTTTGGAAAAAAAGTTTCCATTAGCTGATGGTACAAGGACTAGGAAACACAGACTTAAGATACTGTGTAGAGACAATGATTTGGACCCCATTGCCTGAGAGGAGCATTGGAACATTCAGCTACAATACTCCAGGTGTGGTGCCAGCCAGGATCTAGATCATTGCAGCCAGACACCTTTACTTATTCACATTATTTTCCAACTGCCATTTTCTAGCCAGTTCACCTAGTCAAAACCTATTGGAGCTTTCTTGCATCATTTCTACAATTATATTCCCACCTAGTTTTTTGTCATCAGCAGATTTGGAAATCTTATAATCAGAGGTTGGCAGAAGTGGAAATGGTGAATCATTTCTAAAGGAAATTGAATGGATACTTGAGGGAAGTAAATATATAGGACAACAGGGACAGAGCAGAGAACTGGGACTGTTTGGATTAGTCTAGACGTGATGCCACTTAACTTCTTTCTGTGTCATGATAACTCAATAATTCCACTCTAAATCTTCCGCTCAACATAAGGTCGGAATTGAGGATAACTGCTGTTGATTGCTGTTCTGTACTGTGTGCTACTGTGGAGAGTGAAGCAGTTTGTGACCACATGCACCATGACATTGATAATATTCCAACTTGGGCTGATAAGTGACAAATAACACAGATGCCAATTAAAGTGCCAGGTAATTACCATCTGTAATAAGAGAAAATTCAACCATCTCCCCTTTACAGTCAATTACCATTGTCATTGTTGAATCCTATGCCATCGAGATCTTGGAAAGTACTATGAATCAAAAGATGAACTGGATCAGTCATGTAACCAATATGCTAACATGGGGGCAGGTGAGAGTGTGGAAATCTGTGGCGAGTAACTCACCTCCGAAAGCTAGAACCCCATCCGCAAGGCAGAAGTTGGGCATCTGATAGAATATTCTCCACTTGCTTGGCGGGGTGGAGTTTCAACAAGACTCAAGATATTTGACACCATCCAGGACAGAACAATCCACTCATTTTGGATCCCATCCATAACCTTAAACATTCACTCCCTCCAGCACCAAAGCACTGTGGCAGCAGTGCCTACCATTTACAAGTTGGACTGCCATAACTACCAAGGCTCCTTTGGCAGCATCCAAACCTAGGGCCTTGTACACCAAGGAGTATAAGGGCAGAGGACACATGGGTGTACCATGACTTAAAACCTCTTCTCTAAGATTCCACCATGCTATTCTTGTGCTACTCTATACATTCGCATTGCTTGACTTTCACTGAATCAAGATTACAGAATACCCCCCTGAACAACATTGGAGATGTACATATGTCAGATGGACTGCAGTGATTTGCGTAGGCAGATCACCACCACCTTTTCAAGACCAGTTAGGAATGGTCACTAAATACTGGCCTTGCCAGCAGTGCTCACATGTCAAGAGTGAATAATAAAAAAATGAGGGTAATGCATAATCATAAATTTCAGTCAGAAGTAAAGTGTACATTATTAAATATCTATAAACACATTGCATACATTCCTGAGTCGAACTATAGTTTATGTATAGCCTGGCCAACCAACATGACAAAGGCTAATGTCTATCATTTATTATTGTGGCTTTGTTTAATGCAGCTACGCTGAGCCAAAGGCACTTTAAAGTGGCAACCCAGACAAGTCCAACATCAGCAGAGTCTTGCTATCCATAAACCATCCATAACCTTATATGCCAAATAACAAATCTGGCAGGAAGGCTTCATTAATAATTTGCAAACAGAGGAAACAATTAAAAAACAATTTGGGAATTGAAAGGAAGTGGTGAAATTATCGTAGTGAAATTAGCTTCCATTCCAGTCACTTTCCTTTTCATTTGAATTAACTTTGCATTCTCTAATAATTATCGGGATACTCTCAAACCCTCAAATGCTGGTCAGGAAACTTACACTTTTGTTACTTCACGTAAGATTCAAAGTAGAACTCCACAAAAGATAACTGAATGGAAAATAATCTTTATACTTTTGTTAATATTTCTTAAAACTGTGGAAATATATGCTGTACATAAGTTCCCCAGATAATTATAATCTTCAGATAATTCTTCTGAAATATTCCTACAAAATGTGTTGAGACACCATTATACTGGTATCACAAAGTATATCATGATGCAACTATTCTACTCATAGAAATCTATAAGATAGGAGCAGGAGTAGGCCATCCAGCCTTTCAAGCCTGCTCCACCATTCAACGTGATCATGGCTGATCATCCAACTCAGTACCCTGTTCCTACCTTCATCCATACCTCTTGATCTTTAAGAACTGTATCTATGATAATTGAAAACCACATGTTGTGACATCACAAGTCCATTTATTTTTTTTTAAAAAGGCCCACATTTACTTGATGAGTTCACTGGTCTACCACGACAGCTCTGGTTTGAATCTTATTGAACTCACCTGAAAAATGGCAGTGGCCTACTTTTGCGAGGCCCTTGTTGCCTCCTGGAGTTTCCAACATGGGGCAAGCACTGCAGAGTTCTAACGTTAATCAAAAGTAGCAAAAATGTAATGAGGCACTTCACAGTGAAACATGCTATGCGTAGAAAATCATGTCAATTGTACTACAGGCAGTTTGAAATATCTTGCTCTCAGGCTGCATTTCTGATATGGTATGATTCACTAAATATGAAGACTGTTACAACTGAAAAATCCAGATTTTCTTGCCATTTCTGTGAGTTTTAAGTTGAAATGTTTTTGTTTGGAAGCTTACCCTGTTCCCTGTACCTAGACTACACCTCCTCCCATCCTGCCCCCTGTAAAAACACCATCCCATATTCCCAATTCCTTCGTCTCCGCTGCATCTGCTCCCAGCAGGACCAGTTCCAATGCCGTACAACCCAGATGGCCTCCTTCTTCAAAGACCGCAATCTCCCCCCCCGACGTGATCAACGATGCTCTCCACCGCATCTCCTCCACTTCCTGCTCCTCCGCCCTTGAGCCCCGCCCCTCCAATCGCCACCAGGACAGAACCCCACTGGTCCTCACCTACCACCCCACCAACCTCCATAAACATTGTATCATCCGCCACCTCCAAACGGACCCCACCACCAAGGATATATTTCCCTCCCCTTCCCTATCAGCGTTCCAAAAAGACCACTCCCTCCGTGACTCCCTTGTCAGGTCCACACCCCCCCACCAACCCAACCTCCACTCCCGGCACCTTCCCCTGCAACCGCAAGAAATGCAAAACTTGCGCCCACACCTCCCCCATTACTTCCCTCCAAGGTCCCAAGGGATCCTTCCATATCCGCCACAAATTCACCTGAACCTCCACACACATCATTTACTGCATCCGCTGCACCCGATGTGGCCTCCTCTATATTGGGGAGACAGGCCGCCTACTTGCGGAAAGTTTCAGAGAACACCTCTGGGACACCCGGACCGACCAACCAACCCAACCACCCCATGGCTCAACACTTCAACTCCCCCTCCCACTCCACCAAGGACATGCAGGTCCTTGGACTCCTCCATCGCCAGACCATAGCAACACGACGGCTGGAGGAAGAACGCCTCATCTTCCGCCTAGGAACCCTCCAACCACAAGGGATGAACTCAGATTTCTCCAGTTTCCTCATTTCCCCTCCCCCCACCTTGTCTCAGTCCCAACCCTCGAACTCAGCACCACCTTCCTAACCTGCAGTCTTCTTCCTGACCTCTCCGCCCCCACCCCCACTCCAACCTATCACCCTCACCTTGACCTCCTTCCACCTATCGCATCTCCAGCACCCCTCCCCCAAGTCCCTCCTCCCTACCTTTTATCTTAGCCTGCTCGACACACTTCCCTCATTCCTGAAGAAGGGCTCATGCCCGAAACGTCGATTCTCCTGCTCTTTGGATGCTGCCTGACCTGCTGCACTTTTCCAGCAACACATTTTAAGCTTTATGAATATGCAAAATTTTGGGGAAAAAAAATAATGTAAGGATTGGAACTTCACACCAAGAGCCAATCTTGATGGGGATGGTCCCTCATTATCCTTGTTGTTCCCATTTCCTCAAATCCAACGTACAATAATCTGACCTATTTTAGCCCAGCTGACCAAGGGAGAAGGTAAGTAACAACCTGGGAAGTTGTTTCCATTAAGCGGGGAGAGTAGGACCCATGGGCACAGCCTTAGAATTAGAGGGGGCCAATTTAGAACGGAAATGAGGAGACATTTCTTCAGCCAGAGAGTGGTGGGCCTGTGGAATTCATTGCCACAGAGCGCAGTGGAGGCCAGGATGTTAAATATCTTCAAAACAGAGATGGATAAATTTGTGATCGTGCAAGAAATTAAGGGCTATGGCCAGAGTGCTGGTAAGTGGAGTTGAAATGCCCATCAGCGATGATTAAATGGCGGAGTGGACTCAATGGGCCAAATAGCCTTACTTCTACTCAAATGTCTTATGGTCTAACCTATGTATGTGGGTTCGTGGAATCCAATTAACAGCAGCAGTCCAGATCTAAAAACAGAAGTTAGTGGAAAAGCTCAGCAGGTCTGGCAGCATCTGTGGAGGGTTGAGTGACCCTTCCTCAGACCAGTCTAGATCCCATTGCCTGCCAATGAAACAAGGAGCTGTGGATGATAGAAATCTGAAAGCAAAACTGAAAACCATTTCTGAAGAAGGGTCACTGGACTCAAAATGTTAACTCAGTTTCACTCTCCATGAACGCTGCTAGATCTACTGCGTTTCTCAAGAAATTTAATTTTTTGTTTGAGATCACATTGACATCCACCAAAGATAAAGTGAGATCATTTTTTTTGTGCATTGGACAAGAGTGATAGCTGGGTGAAAACTGGGGAGGAGAGGAAAGGGTAGGTGGGAGTATTCAAGCAAGTGCTAAACATTCCAATTATGTAGCACCAGTTAATTTTGTAAATATAACTCCAGTAGAGTTATATATGACAGTAAAAGGAACTGCAGGTGCTGGAAATCAGAAACAAAAACCGAAAATTCTGTTATGAAGAAGGGTCTCTGGCCCCGAAACATTAACTGCTTTCTCTCCACAGACACTGCCAGACCTGCTGTGTTTTTCAAACTATTTTTGTTTTTGTTGAGTGCGTGACAGTCCTGTGCAAGTAAGGTGGCAACTCCCTTAGTTTTATAATTGGAGGGCAGCAGTGGGTGCAGGTGAATGATGATGCTACTGCACAAAGCAACCAAGGCAAAATATGTCTCCAGATGTCTTGCAATTCTCTAACAGATTGACTGATTCAGAAGTTTCAGTGGTGTTCTGCATTCCATACTTACAGAACATTTTGAATAAAATAATTTCAAAATCACTGATTTATATAGCAAGGTAAACACTGCACATATCCATAACCCCGGAACCACAGAAAACATTTCAAATGCTGCCAAACGTTTTTGAAATTGTAATCTTGTGATGTCTATTTCTCTTCACCATGTGAGGCATTTGACAAGTTATTTTTAGGGTTAATAGTCTAACTTGTCTTCAGATGAAAGCATAACAACAGACACTTAATAGCTTGATAAAACTTCCAATACACTATAATCGTCAAATCAAATTTGGCAAGCAATCTAAGTCAATGCTGAGACTAACTGCTTCTCCGCATGTTCAGGGTAACATCAGTGCTTTCCAATCTCTGCCACTTTTTTCTTATTCTTTGAGTTATTTAGGATTGCACCAAGAATCAAAGTCTAATATATACAGATTACATAATGATTCAACAACTGATTAAAATCTGATTAAGCCCCCTGTATGGACATCACAAGTTGCAATTATATCCATTCATGAACACCTCTGTTACACTTATTTCAACCGTCATTCCTGATCAACACAGAACAACCCTATTTTGAAAAGAACAACTGCTGTAAGGCACTGCAGACTGAAAAAATCAGGCTGACTTCATTCAAAGATCAACGAGGGTTAGATATCAGACTGGATGTACATGGCTGTATGTTCACAGGCGTCCTTTTTTTGTCCTATTATCAATTTCCAACTATATCGTCACATCAGCTCATTCAGAACCTTTGGTCAGGCCTTTATTAACTCAAGACTTGACCAACTCCCACTTTCCACTCTCCTTCAGCTGAATTTCTGTCCTTCAGCTGAATTAAAACTCTGCTGGGTGACTCGTACTTGATGCCAAATCCATTTCAACCACCATCCCTTTGTCTGCTGACCTACATAGGGTAGAACATTATAGGGGTCTGAGTGGTATGGGCAAAGGCCAGGTTTGTGGCAAAATCAGACAAGAAGTGGTATCAGAATTTATGAAAGGGAATGCAGGTAGCATCCTGAAAATGTCTGCGATCAGGAATTAAAAGGGAAGGAGGAGCAGAAGAAATTTGCGATGTCTAGGGAAGTAGCACAGAATTACTTGCTGCAACTGCAAGTTGAAAGTCCCAGGATCTGATGGATCTCCCCTTGGGTCTTAAAAGACGTAGCTAGTGAAATAGTTGTTGCTAGAATAAAAGCAAATAATTGTGGATGCTGAAAATCAGAAACAAAAGGAGAAAGTGCTAGAGAAACTCATCAAGTCTGGCAGCATCTATACAATGAAAACCACTGGGCTCAAATTATTAACTCTGTTTTTCCCTCTGCATATAGTGCCAGACCTGCTGAGATTTTCCAGAATTTCCCAGTTTTGTTTGACATAGTTGATGCACTGGTTTTAATTTTCCAAAACTCATTAGATTTAGGGAAAGTTCCTTTTGTTTAAAAAATAAATAACATAGCTAATTTGTTCAAAATAGGAGGGAGGCAGAACGCAAGAAAGTGCAAGCCAGTGAGCCTAACATCTGCCAGAGGGAAAATGCTAGAAGCGATTATGAAAGATGTTTTAACAGAGTACTTGGATGTAGAATTATAGAATCATACAGTGCAGAAGAGGACTTTCAACCATTCGAGTCTGCACCGACACAGAGAGAAACACCTGACCTTCAACCTAATCCCATTTATCGACACTTGATCCAGAGCCCTGAATGTTATGACATGCCAAATGCACATCCAGGTACTTTATAAAGGGAAATGAGGCAACTCGCCTCTACCACCCTTCCTGGCAGCGCATTCTAGACCGTCATCATTGTCTGGATAAAGAAGTTGTTTTTCTCACATTCCTAAACCTCCAGCCCCTCACTTTGAACTCATGTCCCCGCATTACTGACCCTTCAGCTAAGGGGAACAGCTATGGTGAAGGCAATCAGACAGAGGCTGTATGGTTGTTTCAAACAGAAATTATGATGAACTCATTCATTTGAAGTATAACTTGGGCTGCAGATAAAGGGGAACTGTTGGATGTATTGCATTTACATTTCCATAAGGCAAATGATAAGTGCCACATCAAAGATTATTGCAGAAAATGAAAGCTCGCAGTGTAGGGGTTAACATGTTGGCAGCTTTAGAAGACTGGCGTGCTAACAGGAAGCAGACAGTAGGAAAAATGGGCCTTTTGTAGGCTGGCAGGATGTCAGAAGTGGTGTGCAACAGGAGTTGGTGCTGGGGCTTCAAATGACAAAGGGTTTGGAAGTATGAGAACTAAGTTTGCTGATGACACGGAGAAAAGTAGGAAAGTGAATTTGAAGACGACATAAGGAACTTACAAAGGGATATAAATAGATTAAATAAGTGAGCAAAGATCTGCAAATGGCGTACAATGTGGAAAAGTGCAAAATTGTCCATTTTGGCAGAAAGAATAATAAACATAAGAACATAAGAACTTGGAGCAGGAGTAGACCAAGTGGCCCATCGAGCCTGCTCCATCATTCAATAATATCATGGCTGATTTTTTTTTTTGTGGACTCAGCTCTACTTACCCACCCTCTTAACATAACTCTTAATTCCTACACTGTTCAAAAAATCTATCTTTGCCTTAAAGACATTCAACAAGGTAACCGTAACTGCTTCACTGGGCAGGGAATTCCACAGAATCACATACCTTTGCGTGAAGAAATTCCTCCTCAACTCCATTCTAAATCTGCTCTCCATAATTTTGAGGCTATGCCCCTTAGTTCTAAAGAAGTATACTATCTACACGGTGAAAGATTGAAAAACTTGAGATGGAGAGAAATTGGAGTGTCCTATTGCATTACAGAAACGTTGTGTGCAGATACAGCAATTGATCAGGAAAGTTAATGGGATATTATAGTTTATTGTGAGGGGAATTGCAAGTGTAAGGAAGTAATGTTTCAGCCATACTTGGCATTGGTGATAGTATTGTGCACAGTACTGATCATAGTAATTATGGAAGGTTATTAGTGCACTGAAATCAATTCAGAGAATGCTTGTCGGATTAATACCTGGAATGAGTGGACTGCCTTATAAGGAAGGGTTAGACAGGCTAGGCCAGTATCTTTTGGAGTTTAGAAGATTCAGAGGTGAGTTGATTGAAATATATATGACCCTGTGGATATTGAAAGGATGTTTCCACCCCTGAGAGAATTCAGAACGAGGGGTCATTGTTTTAAATGGGTCCCTTTTTTTAGAAACTGAGATGAGGAAACATATTTTCTGTAAGAAAGTCCAGAGTCTTTTGAATTTCCTTTGTCAAAAGTCAGTGGTTGCAGAATCTTTAAATATCTTTATGGCAGAGGTAGATGGATTCTTGATTACCATCGGGGATAAGCAGGCATTATCCTCGATGAATGATTATCGGGGATAAGCAGGTATGCAGAATTGAGGTTAAAATCAGAGTAGCCACGATCTTATTGAACGACAGAGCAGGCTCCAAGGGTTGACCAGCCTACTCTTGTTCTTTGCTCATATGTATGTTTGTATTGAGTCAATATGCTGTGGAGAGAATGACAGTATTTAACATCATAGGGCACGCTGCAGGAAAACCACAGAGCTATTTTGAGAGAAGACCATCATTTTCTCCTTCAGATGCTGACGCGTCTGCTGTGCACTTTCATCACTTTCTGGTTTAATGAGATTATTTCAAAAGCATTTAACACAAACTTCATCAACATCAAAATTTACTTCAACTTTATGTAGTTGTCCTTGCCTTTTCTGCTCTTCTGGTGAACTGAGTTGAATTATTGTCACAAATAGTTTGCTGATCTTTCTAATCGTTAGTTGTGTATATTACTATGCTCTACTGCAGAGGCAGTGCTTGTTTACTGTATTTAAAATCTATTACATATTTCATAAGTATTTGTCATGGACAAATAGTCCATTGGTTCAGTTCCTAAAGCCCATTTCTTGAAACAAGGCAGGCGAAAGAATTAAATTCACTAACAAATGGTATTGAATAAATCAACACTCAGTTGTCCATGACTGTTTACCTATCTCAGAAAGCTGCATTAAAATGGGAGGAAGTTTCACTGATTGCTTTGCTATTCCCAGTTAAATATGGAACTTCTCTCACAGTCTTAAAGGTTCATAAGAAATATGTACAGCAAAACAGAATGATTTCTAAATTTCAGGAACATTTCACGTATGTGCCCAATTTAACAAAATGACAATATGACCTCTCAACTCTCTTTTAAGAGTGTTCCAACATATTGATATTGCAAAATGCCACAAACAATGTCCATTTTCCCGTATCACCTTTCATCAAATATCCTGCTGGATTTTCCTTTGAATTCATTTTCAGCTAATGTGCCACTATTATTGTGATTATCACAGGTTAGAATTAGGATAAGCAGCAGTCCTAAATTTGGAACATTTTTGTTATAATCTTTTCTGCACGTCGAAGTTTGCACGGACTTTTATTATTCACAGAAAGGTTACAGTAAAGAAATAGGTCACCCCGCCCAGCTAGTCTCAGCAAGAGAAATACTACTTACTCTCAGTGTCCAGCCCTTTCCACAAAACCCTGTTGTTCAGGTTTTTATTCGATTTCCATTTGAAAGCCACAATGAAACTTACCTCCATCATCGCAGGTGGAGCATTCCAGTTCCTGACAACTCATCTAGTAAAGAATGTTTTTTTCCACAAACCAATTATGCTTCTTTTGCTAATTAGGTAAAAACAAGGACTGCAGATGCTGGAAACTCGAGTCTAGTTTAGAGTGTTGCTGATAAAGTACAGCAGGTCAGGCAGCATCCAAGGAGCAGGAAAATCGATGTTTCAGGCAAAAGCCCTTCATCAGGAATACAGGCAAGGTGCCTGCAGGATGGAGAGATAAGTGAGAGGGTGGGGGTGTGGAGAAAGTAGCATAGAGTACAATAGGTGAGTGGGGGAAGGGATGAAGGTGATAGGTTGGGGGGGGGGGGGAGAAGGGTGGAGTGGATAGGTGGAAAAGAAGATAAACAGGTAGGACAGGTCATAGGGGACAGTGCTGAGCTGGAAGTTTGGAACTGGGATGAGGTGGGGGAAGGGGAAATGAGGAAACTGTTGAAGTCCACATTGATGCCCTGGGGTTGAAGTGTGCCGAGGCGGAAGATGAGGCGTTCTTCCTCCAGGCGTCTGGTGGTGAGGGACCGGCGGTGAAGGAGGCCCAGGACATCCATGTCCTTAGCAGAGTGGGAGGGGGAGTTGAAATGTTGGGCCACAGGGCAGTGTGGTTGATTGGTGCGGGTGTCCCAGAGATGTTCCCTAAAGTGCTTTGCTAGGAGGCGTCCAGTCTCCCCAGTGTAGAGGAGACCGCATCGGGAGCAACAGATACAATAAGTGATATTGGTGGATATGCAAGTAAAATTTTGATGGATGTGGAAGGCTCCTTTAGGGCCTTGGATGGAGGTGAGGGAGGGGGTGTGGGCGCAGGTTTTGCAATTCCTGTGGTGGCAAGGGAAGGTGCCAGGATGGGAGGGTGGGTTGTGGACCTGACCAGGTAGTCACAGAGGGAACGGTCTTTGCGGAAAGTGGAAAGGGGTGGGGGAGGGAAATATATCCCTGGTAGTGGGGTCTGTTTGGAGGTGGTGGAAATGTCAATGGATGATTTGGTTTATGCAAAGGTTGGTAGGGTGGAAGGTGAGCACTAGGGGCATTCTGTCCTTGTTACGGTTGGAGGGGTGGGGTCTGAGGTACAGGATGTGGACGAGATGTGTTGGAGGGCATCTTTAACCACGTTGGAAGGAAAATTGCGGTCTCTAAAGAAGGAGGCCATCTGGTGTGTTGTGTGGTGGAACGGGTCCTCTTGGGAGCAGATACGGCAGAGGCGGAGGAATTAGGAATATGGGATGGCATTTTTGCAGGAGGTAGGGTGGGAAGAGGTGTAATCCAAGTAACTGTGGGAGTCGGTGGGTTTGTAAAAGATGTCGGTGTCAAGTTGGTCATCCTTAATGGAGATGGAGAGGTCCAGGAAGGGGAAGGAGGTGTCAGAGATGGTCCAGGTAAATTTAAGGACAGGGTGGAATGTGATGGTGAAGTTGATGAATTGCTCAACCTCCTCACGGGAGCACGAGGTGGTGCCAATGTAGTCATCAATGTAGTGGAGGAAGAGGTCGGGAGCGGTACCAGTGTAACTATGGAAGATCGACTGCTCTACGTAGCCAACAAAGAGACAGGCATAGCTGGGGCCTATATGGGTGCCCATGATTACCCCTTTGGTCTGGAGGAGGTGGGAGGGTTCGAAGGAGAAATTGTTAAGGGTGAGGACCAGTTCGGCCAAACGAATGAGAGTGTTAGTGGAAGGGTACTGTTGGGGACGTCGGGAGAGGAAGAAATGGAGGGCTTGGAGGCCCTGGTCATGGCGGATGGAGGTGTAGAGGGATTGGATATCCATGGTGAAGATGAGAAATTGGGGGCCGGGGAAATGGAACTCTTGGAGGAGGTGGAGGACGTGGGTGGTGTCTCGAATGTATGTGGGAAGCCTGGACTAGGAGTGAATAGGACAGTGTCGAGGTAGGTAGAGATGAGTTCAGTGGGGCAGGAGCATGCTAATTGTCTTAAATTGATGTCTTCTCATTCTCAACTCTTTCACCAATGCCAATAATTTTCGTCTGTCCAAATAACTCATAATTCTGACATGTCTGTCAAATCTCCTTTCAACGTTCTCTCCTATAAAGACAACAACCCCAGCTTCTCTAATCTATCCACATTACAGGAGCTCCGCATTCTTGGAACTATTCTTACTTCTTCATACTCTCCAAAACCTCCACTTCCTAAAGCATGGTGCCCAAAGCTGGACACAAATATCCAGTTGATGTTCGACCAGTATTGTGTGAACGTTCACCAAAATACTTGTGCTTTTCATACTATAGTTCTAATTATGAAACCCTGGATCCCGAATACCATCTCAAACCGATTTTTCAACCACTTGCAAGTGCAACCTCATTAAAATATCTAAATGAGGGACACACCTCCTGACATCACTCCCACTATCTCATCTCCATCAAAATTGGAAATGGATGGGTTGAGCTCAGCTTTCAGAGCTTTGATATTTAAACTTCCCATTGTTGGAGACAATTGTAGGAAAATGACCGATTGTATTTCAGGCTAAAGACCTGTCATCACAATATCAGAGATTAATAGATTAGATTACATTCCCTACAGTGTGGGAACAGGCCCTTTGGCTCAACAAGTCCATACCAACCATCTGAAGAGTAACCCGCCCATTTCCCTCTGATTAATGCGCCTAACACTATGGGCAATTTACCTGACCTGCACATCTTTGGACTGTGGGAGGAAACCAGCGCAAACCCATGCAGACACAGGGAGGATGTGCAAACTCCAAAACAGACAGTCACCCGAGTCTAGAATTGAACCTGGGACCCTGGTGCTATGAGGCAGCAGTGCTAACCACTGAGCCACCATGCCACCCCATCTTCCAGTTCCTATAGAAGTCGATTTAGTAGCATTGATAATTTCTCTCTTTGCCAATGCTATTTCATCTGCCAAGAGATAACCACACATTTCCTGTTTTTTAATTATTTCAGATTGCCAGCATCTGCAGCGTTTTAGTTTAGTTTTATCTTTCCTTGAAGGGCAGAATAATTTTGGTGCAAAAACAAAGTATTGTGCCTTTGGCAGGAAGCTTTCTGTTTGAAAGCATGTTGACCATCTGTCCAGCTAAACTGGATAGTGCTGAAAGTTCTGAAGGGGAAACATAACACCGGAGGGTAAACATTACTTTTGAGTGACAGCACATGCTCATCTGCACAGCATTATTCCTACTGATTGAAATTAAAATATTGGGTATAATAGGTGGCAAATGCAAGACCACACTGAATTTCTCCCCAAAATGTCTTCTTTTGAAATAAACTTAAGCCCTTTTTCCAATGCTTCAGTGTTTTATGATGCCTAGTTATTCAGTGAGGTATCAAAATCCCTTCTCCTCTCCTACTTTTGTCTGACCCTGCCTAATTCAGAGGTTGGAAGTTGATCTGAAAGACTAAATGGGAATATACGCACCACATGAAGATGTATAATTGATTACCAGACATAAACGATGAATTTTCATGGCCAAGTTGCAGAGGCACGGCAGTTGCTTAAAAATTTCACCTGCATGTGTGGGATCTTCATCCCAGTTATAATAAAAAAAAACAAAAAAAGCTCACAATTCACCCCCTCTTGTATTTCCAATGGCCTATCCATGTGATCACTTCACTGACTCTCACCCACTCCCCAACTGTCCCTCCATATCCTCTATGATAACCTTTGCCCATGTACATACCTCATGGTCCTTTTTAGATCCTAAACCAACATAGGCCAAACTATAACTCCTCAGTCATCTTCATGGTCCATTGTAGCCCAATGTCATAGGTGCCAATCCATCCCCCTAAGTTTCAACCACCCTTCCCCTACCCCCACACTCTCCTGCTGACTCAGCCAAAATCCACCATTGTCAGACTTCTGAAGAAAATGGTAAGTCCCAGATTCAGAGGCAAAGTTTCTGAATTCCATGCTGTTTTTGGTTGAGGAACAGTGAGGTCTTTCACCTCAGTGAAAAAAACAGGCTTTGGTCAATGATGCTAACCATAAAGCTGCCATGGTTGTATTCTGAGAGGAATTATGAGGGTTTTAACTGCAATTTCCAATAAAGTTTTTCAACATTCAGCTCCACAAAAGCCTCAGAGAAATGGCATAAATAATCATTTTAAGCATCACTACTAATCAAAGAGCTACCAATCAAGGAATTCCTGTGGAAATTCCAGCTGGAGGTGTGTTAAGGGAAATTTTGTCTTGTAATCATACTCGCATAGACATACATAAAGTTACTCAGGATGCGTAAGATAGTTCAGGAAAGTTAGGAAATTTGTTTTTTGACACATGGAAGTTTTAATATTCCATTTTGAATCAAATATTCTTTGATCTATGTATTTTTTATAGAATTGTTTTTGGTTAACAATCCATATTCAGATTTAGAATGAGTTTCACATGGATTCATCATGACTGAAAGATTGTAAGCATGAGTCAAATCACAAAACAGGCAGAGACCATTGAACCAACAAAACTGACCCATTATGCTATCATATAAAGTTCAGTAGCATATGCTCAAACTCCAAAAAAGAAGTGTTCCTGGTCCAATGAGGAATTGTACCTGACCCCAACAGACTGGGCATGCTTCACCAAATTTCAATTAAGGATATATTCTTCCACTTTGTCAAAATCAGTGATTGCAGCTGTTGAGTTAAAGTAAAAGTTCAATTTTCTGTTTAATTTTGCATACAACATTTAGATTTATTTTGGATAAAATGATATCTTATTAGGTAAAGATTATGTAATGCTCATTTCGAAGCATTTGGTTCCCTTTTGAATTATTTTGTAAAGATTGATTTAAAGCCCACAAACGTGGAATGTACAGATCAGTTCTCTGCACATTAGATTGCCACTATATTAACTTTAATAACCTTACCATTATAAACATTTTGCAAATCTCAGTGATAATTGTATGCTAACTAAGTAGAAGAATACGTCAATTTAAAGTAATTGCACAGTACTACCATGACTTAAATGACTTAGTTATGCTGAAAGCTTGTAGCTTTTTTTAATTTTGATTTTTTTTTTGCAAGTTTCATATCCTGTTGTCTTTTGTGCCCTTGTCTTCTGAATACATTACTTTTTTTCTGGGAATATAGTGTCCTATATGCCTTGGTACAAATCACTGCAGCTTATGGTTGGGATAGATTGCAACCACCAATCCTTCTTTATAAATTAATATTTAATGTAACCTTTTCAGGCATGTCATGACATACTTCTTTCTGTATGTGGCAGGTGGAATTTGAACCTGGACCTTCTGGTACAGCAGTACGGGCATTATCACTGTGAATATTCCCAAATCCTCTTTTCTATGCTGAATCAAAGGCATATATTAACTAACAGTGGTACAGGATAAACCATAATTAAATCTTAATGAGTAGAGGCATTTGTCTTACATGGGATATAGACTGTTACAACTAGTTCATGTTACATTGACTAATCAGATATAATGACAAAGGCTTTGAGGAGCCAAAGGTGACACATCTATCGCCATCAAAACCTTGTGCTAGACGGAATCTTCTCCATCCAAAGTCTATGTAACCTCATCAGAATAAAGTTAAAAATCAACACCAGGTTATAGTCCAATAACCTGATGAAGAAGCAGTGCTTTGAAAGCTGGTGCTTCCAAATAAACCTGTTGGACTATAACCTGGTGCTGTGTGATTTTTAACTTTGTCCACTCCAGTCCAACACCGGCATCTCCCCATCATCTTCCAAATGGTGAAATTTAATGCAGCCTCAATATTAACTCTTTCAGAACCATTACCTTATACAGGATCTCCCTCCTAACATTTTTCCCCATATTTAACATGTGTTCCGTCATTACAGACCTGAATGTAAGAGCAGAAATATACTGCTGACACTGAGTAAGGTTCTGGTCAGACTGCATTTGGAATATTGTGAGCAGTTTTGGACACTGTAACGAAGGAAGGGTGTGCTGGCATTGGAGGGGTCCAGAGGAGGTTTACAAGAATGATCCAAAGAATGAAAGGCTTGTAATATGAGGACGCTGGGTCTGTATTCAAGGGAGTTTGGAAAGATGGGGATGGTATCTCATTGAAACTTATCAAATATTGACAGGCCTGGATAGAGTGGACGTGGAAAACGTTTTTTCACTGCAGGAGAGACTAGGACCCAAGCACATAGCTTCAGGGTGTAGGGACAAACCTTTAGAACTGGGATGACAAGGAATTTCTTCAGCCAGACGGTGGTATATCTGTAGAATTCATTGCTACAGAGGGCTGTGGAGGCCAAGTCATTGGGCATACTTAAGACAAAGATAGATAGGTTCTTGATTAGTGTGGGGATCAAGGGTTACAGGGAGAAGGCAGGAGAATGGGATTGAGAAACATATCAGCCATAATTGAATGGTGGAGTGTACTTTATGGGCTGAATGGTCTAATTCTGCTGCTATATCTTATGATCTGTGGATGTCTTCCAGGTGAAGTAGACATTGTTACATTTCAGTCATGGTAGTACAGGTTTGCTGATTCCTTCACATTATATGTCACTAGTCCCGATAATTGTTCTCTGGAATACAAATAATTGATAAGAAGAATGTAGCTTTTGAACCTGTGTTGGATCAGTGCCCAGCATCAAAGTCAAGACTGCCCCATCAAATTGTTCAGTGTACTGCTTTGCTGTCTGAACAGCTTCAGTTAAAGATTCATTAATGAGCTCCAGTGGGTTGTACAGTTGATTCTTGTTCTACTGGTAAACTTTGCTGATTTTTCTTTCAGATCCACCTATCACGATGTTAGGAGAAAATATTTCCACAACTCCCGTAAAGACTGCAACTTCCTGTCGACAGAATGAAACACTTCTCTTAGACCACCATGAGTAATAGCAATACATTCCCCTTCATGGTTCTCTCATGAGTACAGGAAGCCTGACTAAATCTTCTACCAGTAGCCCCTGGAGCAATTAGACAACAATGTTTTATTACTGACCAGTCTTTATGCTCTTTGAATTATCAGAATTCCTTCTGTTATCTCAATAATGTTGAGGTCAAAACGATTTAAAAGGGACCTAAGGGGCAACTTCTTAACACAGACTGTTGCATGTATAGAATGAACTGGCAGAGGTGGTGGTGGAGGCTGACAAAATTCCTTTTTTTAAAAAGGCATCCGGATGGGTACATGAATATGAAGAGTCTGGACAAATATGGGCCAAAGGCTGACAAATATGACTATATTAATTTAGGATATCTGGCCAACATGAATGAGTTGGACTGAAGGGTCTGTTCCATGACTCTATGATTCTATATGTGTGCAAGCTCAAAAGTGAAGAGTTGACTGTGACTGTAATGTATATATTTTGATTTTTAAAAAGTCTGTGTTGCAGAGAATAATACTACAAGTTCCTTGACTAAAGGTATTTGATCTGATAGAATAGTGACACTTGCAACTTTGTTAAAATTAACATGACACTGTTTGTCATACACAATTTCTGTCCAATTCAGATTGGTTGGATCATCAGGAAGGCCTGATAGAGATATGTTGTCTAACATCAATATGTTTTCTAAAGAAGGATTTTCTACTTCATGAATGAACACTTGGCTCTCTGCTGCTCAAAACCTGAGGACTACTTTTGCTCATTAGATTCCTTACAGTGTGGAAACAGACCCTTCAGTCCAACAAGTCCACATTGACCCTCTGAAGAGCAACCGACCCAGACCCATTTCCCTCTGACTAATGCACCTAACACTATGGGCAATTTAGCATGGCCAATTCACCTAACGTGCACATCTTTGGACTGTGGGAGGAAACTGGAGCACCCGGAGAAAACCCACACAGACACGGGGAGAATTTGCAAACTCCACACAGACAGTTGCCCGAGGTGGGAATTGAATCCGGGTCCCTGGCATTGTGAGGCAGCAGTGCTAACCACTGAGCCACCGTGCCGCCCCGAAGATCTTCTGGAAGTGACTTATCGTTTTACAGAAATAGCATTCTTTTCTCATAGCTGGGCACGGCTTGTGCTTCTGAGGCTTTTTGTCCCACAGTGATGACACTGACCCTTTATAAGAGATATTTGGCCGACTCCTTATGTTAACTCATTGTATGTGTCTGTAGAGTATCTACAATGTTAGTCTCTTGTGCTTGTCCTTCTTCCATGATTTTTCAAGAGTTATCTTGATTTCTGCTATCAACAAAATTTGAATAGCTTTCTCCAAAGCCAAATCTTTCTTGGATGATAATAAATCTAATTAAAAACTCGTCAATAATTAGAACTCTTCAGCATCTTGAGAATTCTGCTTTCAAAGCTCCATAATCATTGTTTCATTAATGACTTCTATAGATTAGTGAAGAACTATCTTTGAACTTCCCTGGAAGCTGAATTCTTTGGTTATACATTGCTTTTTCAAGAATTTTGCTTGTTTGCAGATTGAAGTAATTATCAAAAACCGAGAACTTCTTTTACATTTTGAGGATATAAAGCATCATTGTCAATAGAAACTGTTGCAAATAATACTGCATTTCCTTGTTCAGATTGTGATTAAGTATTTAACTTGGAAGTAATTTTGTCCCTTCAGAATGGTTTTCTCCAAAATCCCCCATCCTGTATTCTGTTTGGACCATCACTGACCAGGGCCAATGAAATACCTTGTAAAGTAGTCACGGTTCCAATTAGAGATGGGCAATAAATGATGGCCTAGCCAGTGATATTCATGTCCCATGAATGAATATTAAAAAAATTTGGGAGATGCAGCTCCTACCAAGCTCGTATACCAGACTGTGATAACCAGTCTGTTTTTGTGCTACTGATTGAGGCATACATATTGACCAAAATATCAGAGATAATTCCTCTGTTCTTCTTAGAGTTGTCATCATGGAAGCTTTTATGCTGATCTGAGAAGGCAGATGGGATCTCAGTTTAAAATCCCATCTGAAAGGTGACACTTCTGACTACAAGTCATTGAAAATTCCTCTGCACACTGATCTATTTCCAGAACCTATTCTGGGGCTTTTTGACCATCAACTAACAATGGCAGCACAGCACTCTGGACTGCCACCATCAACAGTTAAAATGTTCTTTCCTCCAGTACTGTCAACCTTTAATCTACTAAGCAGTAAAAAATGACATTTATAATTAAAAATATCTGGCGCAATTAGACCTCAATCACAGTGCGACAGGATCAATATAAAGCCAGGTGTTTTACATTCTCGCTGAATAGAATTACTTTCTGCATTCCTCAATTAGTCCACTTTTATTTATTTATGTTAATTATTTTCCAAAAATAAAGACTGTGCAAGGTAAAAGACTGCAGTTCTTAATGTCAAAGAAAATGTTCCCAAATGGAAAAAGCTTTAGGACAGCAATGACTGACTATTTGAGACAGGTCATTCAGCCCATTTACCACAGGTTTCCAGGGCTTCCTGTTACTGCCCGAAGACTTTCACAAACATTGCTGAGTACCCACAGATAACTGGCAGCTACTTAATGAACTAATTATGTGTTCAAATTACAATGTCTGCTTATGATAATTTGCCAAGACTTTTTTAAAATTCACAGATAATTTATTTAATAAGGAGATCTTCCAACCTTTACTAAAATCCCAATGCAAAAACTTCTGGACTTTTGTTGGGAAAAGTGCTGAAAATGTCCAGTGCAGTTCAGATCACTCCAAATATCACTTGGAATATTACAATAGCTTATTCTTTAATATATTTGGTTTACCTAAGTAATGGTTTGCTTTTCTGACCAGTTTAATGAAACTGGTTCAATCAGGCCATAGCTGCAATAATATCTCATAAACAGAGCCGGGGAAGAGAATTTTGGTGGCAGATGAAGCTAGGACATAAAATGACAGAAAAGAGGAAATTAACACAATATGGCAGAAATGGATTTGGGTTACTCATTAGGGCACAAAGGTTCTCAACATCTATGTAGACTACTACAATCAGGGCCTTAATAACTTGCTGGCTGAGGTTGATATGCCAGACTGATCTTACAAACCAATGTCAAGGTCACCATTACTAACAAAATTCAGCGTAATGGCAGAATTGTTTGGCTGGCCAGTGCTGTTACATTCACTAACTCCTTCAGATTTATCTTTTGGGCTCAATTAAAAGACAAAGGGCTCCACCAGAGAAAGATGTTGCATGAGATACTTTCAGAATTATCACACATTGTCTGCTCTTAAAATTCACAGTCATCTTTGGGGTGAGTGAAATGATTAGATTAGATTAGATTACCTACAATATGGAAACAGGCCCTTCAACCCGACAAGTCCATACCAACCCTCCGAAAAGTCACCCACCCAGACCCATATCCCCGACTAATGCACCTAACACTACGGGCAATTTAGCATGGCCAATTCACCTGGCCTGCACATCTTTCGATTGTGGGAGGAAACCGGAGCACCCGGAGGAAACCCACGCAGCCACGGGGAGAACGTGCAAACTCCACACAGTCATTCGCCCGAGGCTGGAATCAAAGCCGGGTCCCTGGAGCTGTGAGGCAGGTTTAATGAGGCTTGGACATAAAATGACAGAAAAGAGGAAATCAACACAATTGTTAATAGGGGTTCTTTCATTCTTGGGCAAAAAAAAGAAAAAATTGCTGACAAGATTATGTTTAACAAGGATCCAGGTGATGTGTAGTGGATGATTTGTATGCATACATAGATTATATTTATTTCAGAGTTTGAGTTTTGAACTAGTAACACGGACATTTTGGTCTCTGTGTAACAAAAGGTAATAATTAAACCTAATCTCTCAAGAGCCATGATTTAAAACCAATATTTGTCAGAGAAGGGTTGACTGAAACCCACCTGGAGTAACTATCGTAATCTGTCTGTATTGTGAGAGTTTTACAGTTGTCGAGACCAAATACTGAAAATTTGATTTTGGTATAGAAGGTCAAGAATTCAATTACGTCCAGGTAAACCCATAGTTTGGATAACTTCAGTGACAGTTCACAGAAGACCTGCCTGGGGTCAGATGCAAGAACAGTTTCTCTTAGAGAAATGAATTAGTTTAGAATAGTTACAAAATAGGTTACCACAGTGTAAAGATTTTGATTTAAAAATCTAAGAATCCTGAAAGGGATATTTGAAGCTAAAAAAGCTTAAGCTTGTTATTTAATAATCAAGGAAAATGCTCACAAGCCCTTAAGACCAGAAATTAAATGAAACAGTGAAGTTAAGTCTGTACATGTGACAGAAAAGGGAACTCTCTCTGGCATTTGAGTGCTGTAAAGTGACGATGAAATAGATGAAATTTCATATCGTTGTGCAATCTTTCAAATTGTATTGTATGTAAATAGCTTAATTTGTTCTGTTTTATCTTTTTCTCTATGTGTAATTATCTTCTGTTTTATTGTTAAAACCAAATCTGCTGCATTGCTGCTTACATTTTAGTGAAAGAACACCATGTTAAATTAGAAATAACAAACATAATCAATCAAATCAAACCAGATCTCAATGTGTGATCTGGCAGATCCAGGAGGTAAATCAGTTGGAATCATAACAATCTGCAAGAAGTTTTGAAACAGCAGTCACCCTTTAAATGGTAGCATTGAACATTCAATGTAAACTCGAAAAGGGTGACTTTGCTATTTTCATATCTAGCACGCCTCCAAACACATTGAAAAAATATGCAAAGAGACATATACACTAATTTTGCATTGCTTGAGAACCAAAATAAATACATTTTAGAATTCATCAATACATTGAGTGACACACAGCAGCACCAATTATGCAGTATGTTATACAGAAAACTTAATATATCATGTGTGTTTCATTGGAATTCATTGTAACTGTCTATTACTCCTTTTACGTGATACTGTGGGAGGCATTTTTCAGTACTTAAACAGTTACACTGCAAGACACATAACAGCTTTTAAGTTACAGAAAGAGTCTGTCACTCTGAGCTTGTGCAATCTGGTCATTCGTTTCCGCTCAATTTAACAGAATACTTGCTGGTTTTATCTACTTTTTTTTGTCAGTAAAACTTCTAATGTTGCAGAATCACAGAAGACAGCCATTCAGTCCACTGTGTCCACTCTACCTCTTTCAAGATTAGAGACAAAAAAACTGCAGACATTTGAATCCGAAGTCAATAAGCAGCATCAGGAGGTGGAGAAGTCAACGTTTCAGGTGTAACCCTTCTTCAGGACTGGGGGTGGCTGTAAGGGAAGCTGCAGATAAAGGGGTAGGCGGCAGTAGGGTGGTGAAGTGGGGATAGGTGAAGACAGGTAGAGGGTATAACCTGATTGGTCAATGGGAGGAGTGAATCCAGTTGGTGGCTGGGAGGAATGGAAGGAAGGGGGAGGGGCTGGGAAGAGAGTCAGGTGATGGGAAGAGGGAGGTTAATTGAAACTGGAGAACTCAATGTTGATCATGATTTACTGACAGTTGCCCTCTGGTTATCTCATAACCCTTATTTATATTAAAGTAATCATCTAATGCCCTCTTGGTCACCTTCCTTGAACTATTTTTTCACATTTGCAAAAGAAGTAAATGCAATCACTTTAAATCTATACCCTCTCGTTCTTGATCCTTGTAAGGGAGGGGAGCAGTTTCTCCCAGTCTATTCTGTGCAGATACATCTTGAGTTTTAAAACTTTAGTCCAATTTCCTCTGTGCCTGCTCCTTTCAAAGGAAAGGAGTCCCAATCCATCCAGTCTATTCCCATAATTGAAGATTTTCAACCCTGGAATGGTTTACATAAACCTCAAACTGTATACAATACAATAGCTGAGGTCCAACTGTAAGCTGGAGTATTACAGACGTTTAGCAGGAACTCATTCTCCATAATCTATGCGAACATTCATAAAGCCTAGGATACTGCCTGTTGCATTAACTGCTGTCTCCATCTGTACGACCACATTTAATGTCTTACATAGGTGGATCACTGTGCCCCTGCATGCCCTTTAGACTAGTTACACTCGCTCTCCATGGTCTTCATTCCAAAACGTATCACCTCTATCACCTCATGTTGAACTTCTACCGCCTATTTGCCCACTCCACCAACTTGCAAATGACCTTCAGAGATTCTGTAATGTTCTCCTCACAGCTATGAATTCAAGACATGGATTTTAACTAAAGTCACTTGAAGAGAACATTATTTCGCTATAATATGATCACATCTACCCATTTAATTGTCTTTTAATATCTTGACGCTTTTCATTGATAGTCTCAACTTTTCCCAGAAGCCTGGTTTTGAACTTGAATTCTGTGAGCTGAACTTGGATCGTGCTGTCTTATCACATGCAATGTATTTACTTTTGTAGAATGCATCCTATGTTTTATCTGATGGAAACTTTTTTGAGATTCTAGCAACTCCTGCCAATAACTAACTTTCAAACAATTTGGAAAAATATAACTTAGATTGATTCTTCTTAAAGAGCACAATAAACGTTACTAATTATTTATATTCTACTCTCTACTCCTGAGCACAATGATTTATTCTGCAGCATAATTTCAAGAACACAGACAATCTCCTGACCCTTCAAATGGGAGTGTCAGATATTAGTTGGCTTCATCATCAGCGAATGAGTTGAGCAGGTTCACACCCAGATTTTCCAACAGTGGTCACTAGATTCTCATCAAACGTAGGTGCACCTTGGCTCCCTTGGTGAAGTGTACAGACACGGAGATCAATTTCATTTCCCTCACAAAACCATAGACCAAAATCAGCTACCTTAATCAAGACCATCTAAACAGCACTATGGATTTACATACAAGGACAACGGCAGTTCTGAATACAACTCATTAGGTTGCTTAAAAACAGGCAATAAACGTTCATCTTGTTAGTGATGTCTACATTGCTGCCACTGCCACTAAATCTGTTGGAAAATGGGGGTGGCAACTCAGCATTGGCTCCCACTGCCATTTCGAAAAGTCCCTGAAATTGAAGCACCTCGCAAAAAATCCCACTCTGTGTGATGTTACCTCAATGCAACACCAGTGCAATAGTGAGATTTCCTCTGGTGGCTGTATTCTTAATTGAAGCAGCAGTTTGATAATATGGCAAATATTTTTTCTGACAGATTGATCCATAGAACTATCAGGCTCCTTATACTGATAACCAACAAGCTGACAGATAGAGCATTCAGTTTATTTGGTTCAGTGATCCTAAAAAGGCAATTCTCTGCCAGTCTGCAAGAATCAGGAAATGACAGCATGGCATTTTGAAATCCATGCACTATGACCTCCATCTGTAAATCTATCACTTCACTGAGCTTTGCACTGCAGCAAGACAGCCAAGAGTCAGGAAGTAGGGTCACTGTCTTAAATAACCAGATCCGTGCCTTTCAAACATTGCTAACAGACTAGCTGTATTTTTGCTACTCTTAGTGCTTTGGAAAAGAAAATGTCTGAGAAATTTCATGTTATCACTGCAGAAGGATGCATTTTGCTGTTGTATGCCCTTGAATTGGATGTTTCTAAACAGTAAACAACAGGGGATTGCCCTATATAGCACTTGAAAAATAGACACAATGTGAAATGTAGAACATTCCCTGGCTCCATCTGCCAAAGAAAGGGCCACCAGCAGAAACGGTTATACCCTGCGGCCCTAGTGTCACCATCATGAGACTTACATCTACCTGTTTTGTGTCAATATAAATTATTTTCCATTATTTTCACTGCTCCAAGGGCATGTCCATTCTCAAGTGCCCTCCTCAACTGTCAAGATCACCTGACATCAGGAAGAAGGTAAAGTATAGTCCTTAAAGTATAATCCTTACTGATGCAAGAAAATTACAGAGCTGAAACTTTCATTTTTTTTGGCCAAGTGTGAGTTGCATTGAGGTCTTTTGGAGGGATTCCCACCAGGAGTCCAAGCTGAACTTTTTTGCCACATCTCACCAACTGCAACCTCATTAACTACCAACCCCACCTCTTGGAGTCCCTCACACCAGATTCTGTCGCCATCTTAGCACGTGTCATTCCAAGACCAACTCATCCACCCAGCGGATAGCGCTAAAAGACCAGCATTTCTTGCAGTTGTCTATCTTTAAAAGGCCGTTGTGCACCGGAGGAGCAATGGTATTCTGTAAGATGCCCTGCTCAGTTAAAGACATTTCACGAAGATTTCAGACAAGGGCAAGATGACACAGTGATACTCCTACAGGATACGGAAGGTCTTGGTTAAGGGGCAAAGGAAGACCAACAGAGTTACAGTTTCAACAACACAATCTGACTCTTTCATGTTTGAATATACACATTCACTGCATCACACCTAATGGCACACTTTGCTTGCATTTGGCACAATAGAGATAACACACTAACTAGTTAAGCATGCTTATGGTTCAAGATTTTTCTTTGAGTGGAGTTGGTAGTTATGAAATGCTCTCAGATCACTCCTTTCACTTTATGTTCTTTTTCCCTGGAGAGCGCACACACACTGTTGTTTACTGATAAATTAATGACTGCCTGCTAGAAAATAGTCATATTAATTGCATGACTTTTTTCAAGTTAAACTTGAACATTAATTGGATCAATTCCTTATTCTTCACTAAGGGCAACAACTTAAACTTGATAGCAAAGAACCTCTTAAAAATTGCATATCAATGGCAAGAGTTCTGTTTATCCAGGTTAATTATCTACATCAACGGAGATCAGGGAGGGGTTTACAAGTAACTGGGTCAGGCATTGTGTGAAGGAATGGCCCAAGATGTAACCTAATACCAGTTACCACAAAATGCGTATTTGATCAGGTAGAAACAATAACTATCCAACACATGATGAAATATGATATCTATCTCAATGGTTTGAATCTACAAAATTGCTGAAAACTTCTTGCAAAGATCGTTGTTACTGAGACCCCAACAACAGTGTGATCTGTTTGCAGTTGAATCCTAACTCAACAACAATATGTAAACAAACAAGCCAGATCGAAAGGCAAGAGAAATAAATCAACACGGATGGGCATTCTGAATTACTTCACCTTTAACAAAATTGAATAGCTATGTTGTGGATGTCACAAAGAATATTCATGAGACATGATTTTTCTGTGTAATTAATTCAGGACAGATTCCCCACTCATACTGTAAATATTTGTGAACGTTCAGAATTTGCACAGCAATGATTAAATGTGCTACTCAGGTAATTCTCATGTCTGCATTACAAGTTTTCCATTAATTTCCAAAAGCTTACAACTGAAATTGCAATTAACTCATTGTGGTAAATGGCTTGATAACTTTTGTTATGACAGTGCTGGGTCAAAACTATTACAAATTGCAATGGATGAAATTCCAAAAACAGTGTTCCATGACACAGAAATTATTCCCCCCCAAACTTATGTCTTTGAAGCACATGGGAACACCAGCACCTGCAAGTTTCCTTTCCAGTCACCCACCTTTCTGACTTCAAACTGTGTTGCCATTCCATCATTGGGAAGGCCTAAAAATCCTGGAATTCCCTCTTTGACAGCACTGTGTGAGGACATACACCACATGGACCATGGTGGTTGAAGAAGGCAGGTCACCATCACTTTTTTGAGAGCAATTATGGACAGGCAAAAAACCTTGGCGTACACAATTGTATCTGCTCCCTGTAAGTGAATAGAATTTGTTGTGCTGGTTTTTATGCTCCACGCTAACCTTCTTCCATCTTACTTCAAAGCACCTTGTCAATCTATCCATCTAACTACCTAATGGGAATAGTGAATTGAAAATGGTTCCGTCTGTTAATAAACACACAACATTTTTTTTACATTCTGAACCAACTTCAATGTCACAGTGTTCAAATTACCAATTTGCATGGAACGTGGTATATTTCATTGTTATGTACAAGTATAAAAGCTTACCTGGATTAAAATTCTGGGATTTGTATAGGATTGTATTGGAAAGTTATGCATTTTTAATCAAAATTCCATTTTGAGATGATTGAATTCTGCGCGATATTCTAAAATATTCTGTGAAGAAGTCATTATAATTTGTGATAAGTGAATTAATGCTGACCTTACCTCACACCCATTCACTGAAATGTGATAAAATATATATACTCTTCTGAAAATTTCTTCCAAAGTCTGACAGTTAACTTTTTTTTCAACTAACATTAGTTTATGTCCCTATTGGAATTCAGGAATAGAAATTGTACAAAGCACAAAGCTCCGTGCTGACCAGGGGATGAGAGATGATGGATTGATGTCTGCAGGCCCAGACAATCTAAGGCTTATCCTGGGTTTCAATTAGTTCAAAAGCACCATTTCTCGGCTCCATCGAGACCTGTCAGAGGCTTCACAGTGGGTTCCTTGTCTATCCAATGATTCATGTTCCACTGCAACTGTCCGAGATTTGATAGCTATAGTCACATTTTAGTTGCAAGAGGGAACCCAATTCATGGTTCCTTCTGACAAGTTAGTTCACAGAAGGCAGGGCTCCTACGTACAAGTTAATAGACAAGAGTGATTTGAAACATGAGAATCTAAATCACAATCCCCTCCAATTGCCTTAAAGGAGACCATGAAGTTCAAAATTATGCAGGAAACTATGACTGTTTGCATAGTATAGTTCAACAATAAGATTAGAATTCACCCCATCTCAGCTCCACATGCTGTGCTTCAGTAATGCATTTTATAGATTCAAATAATGCTATATTTACTATTACAGTTTTATCATAGAGTTGCTAGGGTATGGAAGAATACTTTTTAGCCCATTGACTGCTTTGAAACGAGTTGATATACCATGATGTCACACAGATAAAAATAAAAATAATATTGATGTGTCCTGTGTCTGTCACTTTTCCACTGTAATTCTTTCAGTTTCGCTATAACCACTGTCCAGTTTATCCTCTAGTCTTTCACTTGTCTTTGTCAACTTATGTTGGAAATCACTTCCTTTGCCATTTTCCATGTTGCATATTGGTTTTCAAATCAGTTGAGAAGTCACCCTCTCCACATTAGGCAAATATATTGGGCCACACTAGTAAATTTGACATGATTCAAGTTTTAATTTTTTTTTGTGCATTCCTCCACCCTTAGTAGCGTGAGGTAGTATATGCACAGATCCAAGAATGGCTACTTCAAAAGTCAGTCTATTTACATAAGCATGGAGTTACTTCAGTGAAGATGCATGAAGATATTACAAACATTGAAACTTTTTATAAAAATGGACACATAAATTGTTTAAGATGGCTGCCAAGAGTGTCATGTGACTTTTCCAAAATCAAAGTCAGGGGTCTCCCCATTGAATGAATAAATCTAAATAGCACTCCTTTGCAGAATTTCATATTTGCCATTTTGAAAGCTCACTCTAAAATAGAGACAAGGGGCTCCTACTCTCTTAATACTGGATTAGTGGTGCTGGAAGAGCACAGCAGTTCAGGCAGCATCCAACCAGCAGCGAAATCGACGCTTCGGGTAAAAGCCCTTCATCAGGAATAAAGGCAGTGAGCCTGAAGTGTGGAGAGCTATACTCTTAAGTCAAAGGAAAGCTAACAAGACAGTTATGTGGAAAAGGCTAATTTTTACCTTCAAATGAATATCAACAGCTTTTCACCAGATTGCTGAAACTAGTTGTCCAATACTGAGAGAGTACCATCTACCTAGTATAAATATCAATGGCCATTGATAATGAAACCAAAACCAGCTCCCTGATGGTGAAATCTTTTACCCTCAACAGAAGTAGCAGTCGGCAGAATAATGCCAACAATGCAACCGCAGAGGAAGGCTGTGATACCTTTTTCTTTCAAGTACCACATGGCATACTAGACTTTTTAAAAGCCTCAAGCCTGATTCCAAGATTCTGAGGAGACCATCTGATACAACAATCAAGAGTACTTGTCTACATGACTTACCCAACAAAGGAACCCTGCAGTTGATCCAGATCTGACACCAGCCATTTGATCTTACCCAAACTATTATTCCAGAGTAGAGAAAAAAAAATCCCTTTTTTACTTAATTCTGCTTTCTTTTATTGTATCTTGCTTGAGTGATTGATGTGTGATTGACATAGCATTTCGATATTTTTGGGTGGGGAGGGGTTAAGTGTAAGAATAAATAGCCCTCTTGATTTAAACTCATTGAGTCTGCTGCTAGTGATCTTTAAGTTGAGTATACACTCACAGGGTTAAGAAACACATATGTCAGTCTTTTTCAAACTAAACTACTGATTACAGAGAGAGGGGAAGGGAATTCTCAGTTTCAGATTATTTCCCTTTCCCTGCTCATAACATGAGCTTGATCAGAATTTAAACCCCTTCATATTCATCACTCGTCATATAAATTTCCTTCAAATTTTACTTGCTGATTTCAGGTTGTGATCTCAAAGATGGCACATTTGTATAAATTGTTTTTACAATCTTTTTTCTTTCACTTTTCTGCTTATGAAAATCTTTGCTAGAAGTGTCTGCACTGCCACATTATTGATATAGATCATGCTGCAATTCAATCTTTGTTTTATTACTTGACTAAATGACTGAAATTCATTAAATCAACTGAAGATTCTATCGAACTGCATCCATTAGGTACACACTTCATTCAATGGAAGTTTAAACTTTTTTGGTAGCACAATAGAAAATATTGACATTTAAACTTAAATCTACCTTTAATGGCACTTTGACATTTTGACAAAATCCATACAAGTTACTCTTTTTAAAAGCACGTCACTTGAGAGCAATTTGCTCTGTGTACCAATGTTTCAACCAACTCAATAGGATTGAGTGAGTTGTGTTCAGTAAATAGGTTCAGACAAGGGACAGATAACTGGAATAAAATAATGTTTATAATTTGGATGGAGAATGAGGATCTGCCCCACATCTACCATCCCTCATGGAAGATCTCTGATCTTTGGTCTTCTTCTACTGTTATCAACAGGAATAGGTGTAGGCCCTCAAGCCTGCTTGTGAATCCACTGGGATTTAATGGTGGCTCAAGGATTTTTCCTCACTCACGTGGTTTTCCTGCACCTCCTGAAAGTTGCCCAGTGAACCCTGTTTGCTAGTGCTCTCCTTTGGATGGAAAGCAAAGTGAACCCCCACTCCCCCTATTTCTACAACTGACCTCTTCTATTCCCCCTTACTGGCAAACCTGCAACTCTCAGCTTAACTACTCAGTTATCTCCAAGGAAACCCTCGCTATATTATTGACAGGAACCATTGCTTTCAGTAGTCCTGTCAGTGATGGAGAGCTGCCAGCCTCTGACTGGTGAGGATTTTCCCGCTTGGGTCCTAAAACTCAGGGAACATCCATTGCCAACGAGGTAAGTACCTGATGGGCATTTCATTTGATTGAGGTGAAACAACATGGGGTCCCCATTCTGGGATCCATGTCAGGAAGATTAAATCCAGCCCACAAGTGTAAAACAGAAATAGTCCAGAGATGGAAATACACAGGAATGAGAAAAAAAAGACAACGAGCAGGTGACTCTCACCCACAGCAAAACAATTACAAGGCAGCTGACATTGATACAATGACTGAATACATCCACGCAGCCTCAGTCTAATACCTGGTGTGGCAGACAGACATCGTAAACATATTGCCTATTCTCAAATTCAGTGCTTACTCAACAACTGAATACTGAAATAAGTGCAGCCAACTGTATGACCGTTTTAGGAGTATGTGACCTCTCTCATATTAAACTTGAATGTTGTCACAAAGGCATGTTTAAGTCAAATAACACTTTTTTTATTTGCTTGCTGGAAACATAAAGTGAACTTTTTTTTCAAATAAAGCAGACTTCTAAGCTCACAGACTAAACTGACAACTCAAGATGCTGAACTCCAACTTGCTTTACTATGCATTTCACATTCCAATGTCTTTGTGAATGAGTCTGCAAAACCTACAAAAGAAGATGACCAAGTAAGGAATGGTCAAGGCTGGTCTAATTAGAACATTTAAAAGGCCTATGGGTACATGAATACGAAGGGTTTAGAGGGATATGGACCAAATGCTGGCAAATGGAACTAGATTAATTTAGGGTATCTGGTCAGCGTGTATGAAGGAACTGTTTCCGACCTGTGCAAATTTATGCCTATATGGATGTGATGATCCCAATGTCTCCTGGCCCTTCAAAAAGATCCATGGCAATCATCAATAACGTTCATCAATAACGTTGAAGATGGACAATTAGAGGCTAAATGCCTGAACAATGACAATTGGAGAAAGCAGTCACATAAAATACACACAGCAGTTGACTTGTTAAACACATGCTCTTTTTTTTCCAAACAGTATAAACAGTTGAAAAGCTATGAGGGGTGCTTTCTCCCTCACCACCCAGCTTCCAAGTTCATACCTGGTCTATTGCTTGACTTTCTCTCACATGCAGCTGAGAGATTTTAAAGAACAAGCTCATCTCCATGGCTGAGTCTCCAGCAGAACAGAAATCACACATCTGTCATTTTAAGCCATTTTAGCACTGAAAGCAGAAGATCACCAAGCAAAAGTAACAATGATGACCCAACTGCAGCTAAACCCCCACACCCCGTGTCAATGAACCAGAAAGTGAACTCCTTTAAAAATCAAAAGAACTCCGGATGCTGTAAATGAATTTGTGGTGAGAAATCAGAGTTAACATTTTGGGTCCTTTTGAGGGGTCACTGGATCCAAAATGTTCACTCTGGTTTCTCTTCACAAATGCTGCTAGACCTGCTAAGCTTTTCCAGCAACTTCTGTTTTTGTAACTTAATGCCTTTTATGGATATATATATATATACGTGTGTGTGTGTCTGTCTGTGTGTGTGAGAGAGAGAGTGGGACAGGGAGAGTGTGTGTGTGCGAGAGAAGAGATTGTTTAAGTGCAATAAAACTAACCTCTTTCTTTGTGAAACTCAAGAAAATTTATCCTATTGAAATTTCTATCAAAGGGCATAAGGAGTCAAGTACTCACTGACTTGACAATCATATCCTTTTCAAAAACCAAAACCTGTTATGGGCAAATAATGAGAGGACAAAGAGGGAACCACTTGGCTCCTCCAATTTCTCAATCAGATTCATTTGCAAAATGAACATAAATCTGGTAATTTAATAAAAACACAAGAGCTCATGTCAATCCAAAATTATGGTCTGCTGTCTGACTCATTACTATCACAGTTTTCTCATTTAACTAGGGGATGAAGTCGCAATTTTAATAAGAAACAAGAAAAAGTTTGCATTTTAACTAATTAATGGCTCACGAATGAGCTTTCAGAGCTTTGAATTTCTGAAAATATGATTTCATTAGTGAATCATTAATATTAGACAAACACAGGCATTCTCATGTCATTCATTAAAAGACAAGTTATTGTCCTCCTCATTCCTTCCCCTCTGTTACCTGATATCAATGAAAATGATAAATGGATAGAGTGGAATACAGATGGCTGATGCACTTTATCTCACTTTGAGGAGACAAATTTCAACCCCAACATGTTCATCAGCTTAAACAGCTCTTGCATTGGAAAATTCAGATTTCCATCCACCCCAAAATACATGTGCAGAGAAATACAAACATTTGGCAGTCTATTGCCAGAGGAATCACTGTTCTGTACCCACCTCCATCGCCTGGACTAGCAGCAAGTGCATCGACAACAAATTTGCCAACCAGATGAAGTTCCAACACAGGACTACATGCATGATAAACACACTCAACCTTAGCCTAAACATGGACTAAAGGAGAGTCAAGATTAAAGTCATAGAGTCATAGAGATGTACAGCATGGAAACAGACCCTTCAGTCCAACCCGTCCATGCCAACCAGATATCCCAACCCAATCTAGTCCCACCAACCAGCCCATATCCCTCCAAATCCTTCCTATTCATATATCCATCCAAATGTTTCTTAAATATTGCAATTGTACAAGCCTCCACCACTTCCTCTGGCAGCTCATTCCATACCCTCTGTGTGAAAATGTTGCCTCTTAGGTCTCTTTTATATTTTTCCCCTCTCACCCTAAACCTATGCCCTCTAGTTCTGGACTCCCTGACCCCAGGGAAAAAACTTTGTCTATTTACCTTATCCATGCCCTTCATTATTTTGTAAACCTCTATAAGGTCACCCCTCAGCCTCCCTCGCTCCAGGGAAAACAGCCCCAGCCTGTTCAGCCTCTCCCTATAGCTCAAATCCTCCAACCCTGGTAACATCCTTGTAAATCTTTTCTGAACCCTTTCAAGTTTCACAACATCTTTCCGATAGGAAGGAGACCAGAATTGCACACGATATTCTAACAGTGGCCTAACCAATGTCCTGTACAACCGCAACATGACCTCCCAACTCCTGTACTCAATACTCTGACCAATAAAGGAAAGCATACCAAACACCTTCTTCACTATCATATCTACCTGTGACTCCGCTTTTAAGGAGCTATGAACCTGCACTCCAAGGTCTCTTTGTTCAGCAACACTCCCTACGACCTTACCATTAAGTGTATAAGTCCTGCTAAGATTAGCTTTCCCAAAATGCAGCACCTCGCATTTATCTGAATTAAACTCTATCTGCCACTTCTCAGCCCATTGGTCCATCTGGTCCAGATCCTGTTGCAATCTGAGGTAACCCTCTTCGTTGTCCACTACACCTCCAATTTTGGTGTCATCTGCAAACTTATTAACTGTACCTCTTATGCTCACATTCAAATCATTTATGTAAATGACAAAAAGTAGAGAACCCAGCACTGATCCTTGTGGCACTCCACTGGTCACAGGCGTCCAGTCTGGAAACAACTCTCCACCACCATCTTCTGTCTTCTACCTTTGACCCAGTTCTGTATCCAAATGGCTAATTCTCCCTGTATTCCATGAGATTTAATCTTGCTAATCAGTCTCCCATGGGGAACATTGTTGAATGCCTTACTGAAGTCCACATAGATCACATCTACCGCTCTCCCCTCACCAATCCTTTTTGTTACTTCTTCAAAAAATTCAATCAAGTTTTGGTGCTGGAAAAGCCCAGCAGGTCAGGCGGCTTCCGAGGAGCAGGAAAATCGATTTTTTCGGGCAAAAGTCCTTCATCAGGAGCTGAGTTCAAAAATGAGGTGAGTGTGACTTCCTTTATCATCAAAACAGAATTTGACTAAAAAAGCCATGTTAAGATCAAAATTAATGAGAATAATGAAGCAAACTTTCCACTGCCTTTTTTGGCTCTGGATTTTTTTTTATTCAATAAGGAAGAATTAGAGCAGTTTAGTGAATTGGAATAGCTTAGAATTGGGAGATGATATATGTGACAGAATTGGAATTTCTTGCAATCTCAGTGGCGAAACTATGAGGTAGCGACAGAACTGAATCAGAAGCCAGAATCCGTTGTCAGGCAAAGAATGCTATAAGCTGTGTTGCATCTTAGATCTCACTGAGGAGCAGAAAAGCTAAATTGAGGCAATTTTGAAGGCCTTGGAGATACAGTTTGAACTCTTGATTAAGAAATATTTAGCAGAAAATAAGCAAAAATACTAAGGCCAGGATATAGGTTGCAAATATTGCAATGGACACCGCACAAAGGAAAGTATGTCCAATTATAGAAGGTGCTGTAACTTCAAGAACCTGAATCACTTTGCTCACAGATGGGTAGCTAAATCAAATGCATTCTACTAGACAGGTGCCAAACCATGACCCCAAAGAAGCTCTTTAGAAATGGGTGTTGTCAAGTTTGAAAGTGATAAATGGCTGGTGAATGATGACTGATAGAAGAAGAAAATCAAGCAAGCCTGAAGTGCCAATGGACATCAGTGTTTGGTGCATTGTCCTCATACTCTGCAGACCAGTGCAAAGTAACTCAAGGTGGTGACCCAAACATGAATCCCTCAAAGGGAGGGTAGAGGCTTTATGATATAATTACACTGATTCCAAGAAGACAACTGAAGACAAGAACTTAAAGCAAGGAGAAAAATAAAGGTCTGGTGTTGAAGATGTAAACCTTCAACAAAATCCACCCATCTCAGCTGAAACAAAACTAAAGTTTGGGCTGGTAACCCGACATGGAACAAAGGAGATCTGCTGCATTTCACAACACACTAACTCACTGATTGCTGATCAGATCCTATAAACTTACAAAGACATTTTTACAGGTCTTGGGGCCTTCCTGGTAAATACTACCTCAGGGTAGCAAAGGGAGGGAGATCAACACAGCATTTGCCAGGAAATGTGCCCTTAAGCCCAGCTTAAAAGATAAGGTAGGAGAGCTGGGAAAGAAGGGAGCAATTAAAAAGGGCGATAATTCTTACAGACTGGATTATCAGCATAGTAGTAGTGAAATACCTGTAAAGCCTAAGTGCAAAGGCTCCCAATAGAACTTTGAAGAGATCTCACCATCTCATGTGAACCATTGAAGATATTTTGCCACAACTTGCCAAGACAAAGGTCTTTACTACCATTAATACTTAAGGATAGTTATTGACAAGTGACTTTGAATGAAAACAACAATTTTCTAATTACATCCTGGACACCATTTAGAGACAGATGGCTCAGCATGCAATTTAACATTGCCACTACAGGCAGCATGAGATAATAAGTGATTTTCCTGAAATGGAGGTGATTTGGATGGCCTGGTAGTCTATGGGTTCTAAGGAATCCCATAATTTTCCTTTTTTATACTACAAACTGGAATGTAGGTCAAACATTGTTGTATAGCTAAAATATGAGAAGTGTTTTGAAACTTAATTAAAATGGAGTTGGGTGAAACATTTATGGCTACGTTGCTTTTTACCACTCCAGCTTTACTCACTTCCATTGTTAGCCTCAACTATCTCGCATCCACAGACAGAGACATGTTGACTTCTCTTTTTTTCCTGCTCTTAAATAATTCAGGATTTCTTAAGAATCTCAACTGCTTTGGAGTCGCTGACCAAACTACACATTTATTTTCCAATTGAATCCATACATTGTCTCTTCTGGACGGTTATGACTTTCTGCAGTATAAGACTTGTGCTGCTAGGCAATGGAATTTATTTTTCTTTTACCCCATTCATTCCTAATGCACTTAGCTGTTCATCTCAAAGGGCTTAACCTCATTAAAATGCCTGTCGACAAACAAATCTCCAGATACCCTTTCACCATGTCTGGAGCTCACAAATGAAACTAAAACTGTCGGCAGAATTTGCCCAGTAGCAAATTAAATGTTTTATCCAATCCTACTGCAGTTCAGAACGACTTAGTCTCACAATCCTCTACTCATTAATTTGAGTTATGCCTGATTTCAATGTGTCCCAATGTGTGGGACACTAATTACTTAGCATATGCTTTCAAGGACAAAAACCATAGCAACCACACAAATCTGAAAGCCCAAGCCTCAGGCTTCGCCTTAGTAATGTGGCTGGGTTGTTAATGCCATTCGAACTTCCATGGGACATTCTCCCTTTTGCAACAGTGGATTTTAGGTCATTTGCCCTGGTACTGGCGAGAGGTGGGAACGAGCTGTTGCTGCTTGTTTCTAACTGACGACTACAAGAGAGAAAAGCTAGGGGAAAAGATAAGTACAATAATATAAGCAGAATTTTCCCCTTTGGATCAGCACCCTGGCCTCAGGGCCAAATGGGTGCTAACAACCTATACTGCAGTCAATTTGCATTTTCCCCCGCTGGCCACATAGTGGTGACACTTCAGTTTCCAGTTCTACATGGTAGACAAGCTACAGAGCACAGAGGAGGGTCTCTAACTCGGAAGAAGATGATTCGTGCCGATCAAGCGAGAAAGATCGAGGGAAAGGGCACCTCCATTTTGAACCACCCTTGCTTTAATATTTTATGTTAACATTGAAACTGGAATAAATGAGGGTCTGAAACCTGAATACAGGCTGAGGTAACTAGTTGTTGTCAGGAACAACCACTAATCAGATGTTCTTAGTAGTTTAGGTGGCAATAACATGGCTTCTCAATGCAAAAAAAAATGACTAAATGGCTTCTAGGCTGAAATTGACAGTTCTGCTAAAAACTGCATAAAATGGCTTGCAATTATGCTATAGCTGCATAATTGACTAACCACAGTCTGCTTCAATAGAGATTAGCAGACAATGCTCCCTTTACAGCATAGAAATAACTTGACTAGATAAGACATCACTGGCCATCCTATTGACCTTCAGATGTAGGCGCAATGGCTCAGTTACTGAGATAAGGGTGGCCTGAGTGTTGGAAAACAAAGTTGATTCCCAGGAAATATCACTGGACCAAGTAACTGTCAAATAAAGCAGTATTGTATATTGATTGGTAATTGTCTGAATGTACTATGTGATCATGGCCTGTACCTTTCTTGAAGAAAAGTATTAAAATGTCTAAGCCATGTGTGCAGCTTCTCCGAGGAATACAGATGTACACAACCTCTGTGTTCCCGGATGCTCTGTAAAGAATGAAATCTTAAATAACCAGACTGATTGTGAGTGCTTTTTGACTGATTACAGAACAGAGAGAGCCACTCCCGGTGGGGTGGGGGTGGGGGGGGGTCCAATCTTCATAAGCAGGTGGGCTTTAATTGCAGACCCGCATACAGGATGATCAGCAGCCAGCCCCAGCTGTGTTCAAGCAGAGGCACAGGGCCCATCATTGGGAGGTAGCATCCAGGGCAGTGGCAAGGTCTCCCCGAGACCTCCGACTGGCCCCTAGGCTGAATGGCAAGTTCCCGTCTGTCAGCTTCTGTTAACTTGCCTTTCGAGAACACTCACTCACCAGAATTCACTAGCTACTTGGTCCCATGGTTGAATGGATCCAAAAGACTGGCACATCAGCTAGCAATATGAATTCTCACGCCCTCCTGCCTCCTAATATGGGGCTAATAACCCTGCCTGCGGTGGATACCATCAGGTTACAACATCACAAATGCATTCCAAGTTCACAGTATAATCTGGAAAAAATGACAAAACATAGCACTGTGTGAACGACAGGGTCGTCTCAAAGCCCAGCACAAGGAGAAAAGGACTTTAATCAGGCTGATTTCAAAATCGGTTATATCAAAAAAGAAGATACAACTAACTTTTTAAAAGTATGGCTCTCATGTCAGAGTTTCAAGTAAGACTTAACTTCTTAAATTCAATTAGCTTCATCTATCAAATCCAAGGCAGGCAGAGGGTGGAAGCCCCTAAGGATTGATCCAGGCTCCAATGTTCTCGAAGCTGTGCATTAATGACATCCCTCAGGTTTATAAAGCTGGAGAGTCATGTACAATATATGGATGACATGATTACATTAAGCATCAAAATCTATTTTGGAAATTTCAGCAGTTTCAGCTTCGAAAACAAGACTTTCTGACAGTCTTTTTGGGAGCCATCTGTTTTATCATTAAAAGTAAAACATTGTCTCATTTTCATTATGTAGAACAATTACGTGCCCTTTAGTAGTTAAACACCAGCATCTCATACCATCCGCAGTGCAAATTATTTACATTGATTGCTGCTTCGCATTGTTTTAAGTTAATTAAAGAATTAGTAAATAGAAAAGCAATGGTTTTCTACTGAAGCAAATTAAGCCTTATCTAAGTAATCGAAGCTGAGCTTATTTGAAATCCTGGATCCAACTCTCAAGTGTCCTAACAGAAAATTTCAGAGGTCAAATGAAATCTTTTGGGAACCAGCTCTATTTATACTCTTCTGAAGTCAATTTGCTCAGTTCAGCATCAAAGGATTCACTCTTCAAAATCTCAAATAAATCAGAATTTGTAAATTCTCTGCATGTCTCGATCATTCTCACATCCTGTGCTTAATCTTGGGGAATTTAGACAGATGTTAGAAAGATGTTAAATTGTATAACAACAAATCATTACATTGAAAAGCCCGACTTTACATTAACCATGGTCATTCTAAACTGTTCAATTGAATGCATTTTCAACAGTGATGTGAGTTGATGCTGAAGTCAATGGAATTGCAAACCAGGTGACTTATATAATAGGTAACTGAACACGAATCTGCCCTTTGCACTACCACTCAGTCACAATTGCCTCCACTTGATTCCAAATTCAATCCAAAAATATACGATAAGTATGTTTTCCCCTCAACTTGCCCCAAAGTATCTTACGTTTTTGGTTTTGCACTCAGACAGCTGATTTATATTCTGCCATTAACACTTACACTAAACCTATCTCCTCTTCTCCAACCATTACCATAAGGGCAGCATGGTGACTCAGTGGTTAGCATTGCTGCCTCACACTGCCAGGGACTCAGGTTCAATTTCAAAATTCCAGCCTTGGGTGACGGTCTTTGGGAAGTTTGCACATTCTCAAATTTCCTCCCACAGTCCACAGATGTACAGGTTAGATGGATTGGCCATGCTAAATTACCTTTCGTGTCCATAGGTGTGTGGGCTAAGTGGATTAGCCATGGGAAATACAGGGATAGTATGCTCTTCAGATGGTTGATGTGGGCTGAATGGCCTGCATCCACACTGTTGGGATTCTATGATTATCACTCCTTTTGCCCTGTGACAACTATTCTCCCTCATCTTTTCACGTTCCTGTGACCTATCCCTTCTGTTCGATTTGCTCCTTCACACATTTTTCTACAGTATAAATTCCATCAGTTTTTCACCTCGCTTCTCAATTCCAAGGACAAGTCATACAGAATTTGAAATGTTAATGTTGTTCCTCTCTCCACAGATGAGTTTCTCCAGCACACTCTGCTGTTATTCCATGGGCTTTGTTTGGAATAGAACATATCTAGTCCCAGTTTTGTTTTTCAAAGAGGGTATGAGGAGGCCCAGGAGCAAGTGAAAGATTATAGACAGGCTGCACCAACTTCCGTCGGCATTCTAGGATGTATGTCTGAGCACTTTTCCACTTTGAATCCCACCCATATTTTTCAGAACAAATGTATTAACTATTCAGTTCATTTCAAATCATTTCAGATTTAACTTAAGACAGTGCATTTAAAAGTTGATAGGAAGTGTACAAAAAAAAGACATTCTCTGCATATAAAGTAGCATTCTTCATTGCATTTCAAAAGATTTCCTTTTAAGATTAATTATTAGGATTGACCATAATAGCTAGATGCACTTTAAGCACCAGCTTGCTAAACTGAATTTATAGGGAGTTGTTTCTCCAGTTGCATTACTACAGATTTTTAATTATGTAAGTTTGCTCGCTGAGCTGGAAGATTTGTTTTCAGATGTTTCGTCTCCATACTAGGTAACATAATCAGTGAGATTTACTGTTGAAGTGCTGGTGGTATGTCCCACTTGTCTGTTTATAGGTCTTAGTTTCTTAAGGTGTGATGTCATTTCCAGTTCTTTTTTATTGCAAGGGAAAGTAGATAGGGTATAAATCGATGTGTTTATTGATGGAGTTCTGGTTAGAATGCCATGCCTCTAAGAATTCTCATGCATGTCTTTGTTTCACCGGTCCTAGGATGTGTGTGTTCTCCCAGTCAAAGTGGTGTCCTTCTTTGTCAGTATGTGTGGAAACTAGTGATAGTTGGTCACGTCTTCATTTTAATCTTCGTTTTCTGCAGCAATTGTTGAGCTCTCTTCCTCATCCTGCCCAAGTAATGCAGAAACTGATAAGTGCCTAACTTCTGATAGACAAAAGGAGGATGTGATCACCCACTAACTGCTGTGTGCATTTGAGCCTGTGGGAATTGGATGAAGACTTCTTCATCCGAATCACCATCCTTATATTCAACTTTGACCTCGAGTGATCTGACCTTTCACCCCTTGTAATCCACCTTTATCTGTATGCTCACTCTTTGAATCCTTAAAACATTCACAGTAAATGCAGGTGACCTACATTGCTGCTAAACTCGAGAGAGTATGTTCATGGAAATTAAAGGGGAGATTAAACAACAGCTGTTTTAAGCAATAATGTCTACAAACAAAAGCTTCAGGTATACTGCAAGATGAGTTTTGAGATTTTCTTTTAAAGATGATAGGTATGTGATATATTGAATACTGTCTGTTCAAACTTGGGGTTTGTTGCTTTAATAGTGGCTGTATTTTAACAGCTTATGGAATGGAAAATCAGACTTCACTGATACCTTGTAGAGTAGGGCATGTGTATTTGTATTGTGTGGAGGGCTGCCAGCCTTGGGTCTTAAAACATGATCTCCTTCCTCCAGCTTTCACTGTTAAGTTATCTGACATCCTCACATGCAGTGTCTTCCCCCTTCAGAACCTGATGGGATGATTCCTAATCTTTGATCAAATAGCATTTCTTCCCCCAGATGCCCATTCATTTTAAAAAGCAAAGATAATGTTAATTTTGCTTCCTGGAAACTCCAAGACAATTTGGAGGCTTGGCAATTGTTGGAATTATCGTTGAATTGATTGTTTGCATAGGCTGCTACCATTTGAAATTTAGTCAGGAATGTAAAAATATTCAAGGGTGATGAAGGAGGAGTGCAAAAAAATTATTCCTTTCGGTCTACTTCTGAAAATGTATTCTTATACAGCTGTGATGTCGTCAATCCCCCGGTATATGTGTCGGGTTGATCTCAATCATGACACAGTGATTGTGGTTGGTTAAATAAAACTTGCAGAGAGAGAATAATACTTCCAGACCAAGTATATGCTCAACTAAAAAGACAATGGAAGGTCTGTGTGGTGTCAGGAACGGAGAGCAAGAGTAACCACTGGATTGCTCTCATAGGCTCTCCACTTACAGAGATGTTGATGATTGAAGGGGGTGTTGTACATTCAAAACAAAGCTTGTGTTGTATCCTGTAAGGAAAAAATAGCAGCTGAATTAAATGTAGATGTCCATTCCATTTTTCACCCTTTTTTCCCTACCAGTTCCTGCCATTCTCCTTCTCCCTGTTCTCCACTCCCTCAAACTATCCCCATCCTCCTTTCTTCTCCCTCTCCCCCACACCACCCAACACCCTCTAGTTTCCCTTTCCTGCTTTGTGCTCCATCTTTTTCATCACCACGTCTCAATCTCCATCTTCCTCTCCTTTATTGTCACCCTCGAATTCCCTGGCCTGATGTTCCTTGATCTCATTTTCTTCTCCCTCTCTTCGCTCTATTTTCTTTTTTTCTCAGCACTATCAACTCCAACACCTTCCTGTTTTCCCCTCTGCTGCTCTATAGATAATAGTTCTGAAAGGGTCAATGTTGGACATTGCATCAGGCTCCACCTAATTTGATGACATCATGAGGATTGGGTTGGGGAAAGGCAGCACAGCCTTAGATCTTAAGAATGACACATCTACCATCTTTGTAATAAAGTCTATCTCACGTTAGTAACTTGTACCTGATTGATAATATGCAATCAATTACATGTTAAGAGCCTCCTATTGACAGACTATCTAATGGTATCCTTCTACCACTTTAGACCAGGTAGCCTGAGTTAGATTGGGGATGGTAACAGCAATATATCCAATCATATGTTGCCAGTGGTTGGCATTGCATGCTCAATCACCATTTTGTTCCCCCTTTCTCTCCATGCACTCCTCCCCAATTAAGAGAGATTTCACAATCTATGGAAGAAAATGCAGATATAACAGTTAAAATGTTAAGTATTTTAACTGCCATATTGGTGTCTATAATGACCAAAACATCAAGTTAGCACAAAGAAAGGTGGTCTAAATTTTGACAGCAGACAAAACAAACTGTGCACAAGATGCAAAGTACTTAATTATGGAGCTATGAGATCAACCTAATCAATCTCAGATCTTTATGACTGTGGGTGGCTGTCGTTGTGACTTAATTGGTACTCCATATGCATACTTAAATTTATGGAGTCCCTTATTACTTTATGGAGTATCTTGAAGTACTTTGCACACAATTTGGTTAGAAGTCCAAACCAAGTGTTCAATATAATATTTGGTCTAATGCACACGTAATGGAACATCATGCAATAGCAATATCATAACTGCCATTAGTTTTCACATAACACGAGTTGTAAATAGACAGCACAGTTGTAATTACAATCTAGCATGATAGAGCTCAAAATGCATTGCATATTCCTATGTTAACAGGCTCTATGAGTGATGCTTTGGGTGCCATTATTGTTGCAGTGTTTACCAAAAGGTGTGTTACTATATATTTTAACTGAATAATGGGCACTGCATTCAGGCTAAACTCAGACTGGATTTAGCAGAGTAACACCAGTCAGCTAATGACAAGGATTGCTTGAGTATTCAGTTGGCAAAAAAAAAGGTGGAAGGAGAGTAGTGTGAGACTGCTTCTGAGTTGGAGGTTCTTTCATGTGATGTTCTTCTATCTTCTAGAACAGAAAGCAGAGAATTCTTTTTATTTAACATTACACTTAGAACTCTTATAGTCCAAATAAATAAATATGTAAATTAGAATGTGGGAGGAAGGAGAAATTGGAAGACACAGTGATGGGCAGAGGACTGTTCCACATGGTTATCCAGGGCTCTGGAGAGAGATCATCCCTTTCGTGGATGGAACTTGGGAGATTGACATTTTTCACGGGTTTGTTGAGGGCTCGTTAGTAGCAGTGAAATAACGATGGGGAGCAGGATTCCTGGGTGCGTTATTTTGTAAGGTTGCTTCCAGGAGTCAGAGGGATTGGTATTCCTTTATTCAGAGCCGGAGGGTAGAGTGCTGCCTAATACAGCACATGAGGAGGAGGCTGGTTTTAGTTGCTGAGATCTAAGCTAATTATTGGATCTTGATCATTTAATTTTTTTTTTCTCTTTTGCATACTGAAAATTAAAAAAAAGGAGGTAAGGGAAGGGTAGATCCTTTTAAAAAAAGTTGTATTTAGAACAACTTCTTTTAGGCCTTATAATATAAAACATAGGCTTTAAGTTCTCCCGGACAAAATGCCAGCAGCAACAGTCTGCAAATGCTGGATGTGAGCAAAGTATGGGTCTTTGTAGGCATGCCCATGTTAGCTAATGTTTAAAGGAAAAACATGGCCATTAATGGAGTAGTATGCTCCTCCTATTGGATGTTGGAGATCAGGAAACATTTGACGGTCCCGGGAGGCTAAGTCTGCAGAATGTGTGTTGGATGCGTCTCATATCATACTGTTCGGATCAGCTGAAGAGGTGGCTGGAGTTACTGAGGATCATACGGGAGGTGCAGGGTGTGATGGCTACTAGATTTAGAGAGGTGGTCACACCACAGGTTCAGTCTGCTAGATGGGTAACTGTCAGGAAAGTAGGAAGGTGGTTCAGAAATCTCCTCAGGCTATTTGTCCCTCAAATAGACATATGGTTTTGGGTAGTGTTGTGGGGAAAGCTTCTCAGAGGAAAATAGCAGTGGCAGCCAGATCTTGGAATTGTTATCAGGGTCTCTCCAGTCAGGGACACAGGCAGGTGATCCTGCAGCCCTGAGAGAAAATTCAAGACAGTGTGTTGCTAGGATCAAGGATGTCTTGGAGCAGTTGCAGCAAATTCTCAAAGGGGAGAGTGAAAAACTAAAAGGCATTGTACACATTGGTAAGAACAACATAGTAAGGCAAGGTGTTGGGGCTTTGAAAAGTGAATATAGGAAGTTAGATAGGAGGTTCATAAGCAGAACCTTAAAGTTGGTCGTTTCTGGATTACTTCTGGTGCCATGTGCAAGTGAGAGTAGGAACAGGAAGATAGGGTAGATAAATCAGTAACTGAGGAGCTGGTGCAGGGGGTGAGGGCTCAGATTTCTGTATCACTGGGATCTCTTCTAGGGCAGAACACATCTGTTAATTATGGGCTTCACTTGAACAAGAGGGGGAACCGATATCCTGACAGGGAGATTTGCTAGTACTAACTGGGAGACTTTAAACTGGTATGGAGAGGGGTACAGAAATCCTAAGCAGCAGTGAGAACAGAAGAACAGATGAGGACGGTTCAGAATTTAAAGACAGCAAGTAACGTTAGAAAAGGCAAGCAACAGTAAGTCAGAGGAGGAGATATCTGAAGAATTAAACTGCATTTATTTCAATGCAAGGTGTATGATAGGTAAGGTGGATAAACTCAAGGCATGTATGGGAACATGGGATTGGGACCTCATAGCTTTTATAGAAACATGGCTGGGACAGGACTGGCAGCTCAGATTTCCAAGGTAGGGATGTCATAATAAGGATAGAAAGGAAAGCAAGAGAGGAAGGGGAGTGGCCTTTTTTATTAGGGAAAACATGACTGCTGCAGAGAGGATATTCCTGACGGATCATCCAATGAAGCTATATGGTGGCAAGTTAGAAATAAGAAGGGGTTAATCACCTTGATGGGAGTGTGCTATAGGCCCTCCAGTGGGAAACAGAAGAAAAAATATGTGCAGAGATCTCAGATATGTGTAAGAATAAGAGGGTGGTAATAGGAAGGGATATTAATTTTCCAAACATAGACTGGGGCTGCAACAATGTAAAGGGCTTGGGTGAGGATGAATTTGTTAGACACGTGGAATAATTTTTTAAAATCAATATGTAGATGTACCTCCTCGAGAAGGAGCAAAACTTGATCTTCTCTTGGGAAGTAAGGCAGGGCAAGTGGCTGGTCTGGTATAAAGGTCAAAGTTCTAAATTGGAGTAAGTCCAATTTTGACAGTATGAAATAGGAACTTTCAAAAGTTGATCCGGGTAGACTGTTCGCAGGTAAAGGGATGACTGGCAAGTGGAAGGTTTTCAAAAGTGTTTTAACAACAGTTCAGAGGCAGATGTTCCTACTGGAGTGAAGGGTAAGGCTTGTGGGAATAAGGATCAATAGAGATATTGAGGTTCTAGTCAAAAGTAAGGAGACATATGTAAAATTCACTTGATACTTGGCATCTGGGATCAAGTGAATCTGTAAGAGTATAAGGGGAGTAGGGTATTCTTAGGGAGTTCAGGAGGGCAAAAAAGGCATATGAGATAGTCTTGTCAGATAACGTTAAGGAGAATCCAACGAGATTCTACAGATACATTAAAAACAAACCAGCAACTAGGGAGAGAATATGGGCCCTTAAAGATCAATGAGGTTGTCTACGTGTGGAACCACAGGAGTTAAGAGAGAGACTAAACAGATATTTCACATCAGTATTTTCTATGGAGAAAGACATGGGAAGTCAGGCAAGTAAATATTCATGTATTGAAAACAATCCATGTGACAGTAGAGAAGGAACTGGAAGTCTTTAAAAAAAACAAAAGGTGGAACAAGTCTCTGGGACCTGATCAGGTATATCCAAGGATGTTGTGAGAAGCTAGGGAAGAAATTATGGAGCCCCTAGCAGAGTTAATTTTATCATCTACATTCATGGGTGATGTGTTGGAGGACTAGAAGGTGGCTAATATTGTGCCTTTATTTAAGAAAGACTGTAAGGAGAAGCCTGAGAACTTTAGACCAGTGAGTGATGTCAGTGGTGGGTAAGTTGTTGAAGGCGATCCTGAGCGATAGGATTTACATGCATTGAGAGAGGCAAGGACTGTTTAGGGATAGTCAGCATGGCTTTATGCTTGGAAAGTTGTGTCTTACTAACTTGATTTTTCTATTGAGGATGTGACCAAGCAGATAGTTGAGGGCAGAGTGGTAGATGTTGGCAAAATGGACTTCAGTAAAGCCTTTGACAAGGTTCCGCATGGTAGACTGGTTAGTAAAATTCGATCACATGGGATTGAAGGGGATCGTGCCAACTGGATACAAAATTGGCTTCACAGTAGGAGACAGTGGGTGGTGGTGGAGAGTTATTTTTCAGATTGGAGGCCTGTGACTAACAGTGTGCCACAGGGATCAGTGCTGGGTCACAGCTGTTTGTCATTTATATAAATAATTTGGATGAGAATTTGGAAAATATAGATGGTAGGTTTGTAAATGACAGCAAAATTGGTGGTATATTGGACAGTGAAAAAGGTTATCTAAGATTACAGAGGGATCTTGACCAATACTTTCAAAAGTTGATTAGGGGCAGATGTTCACAGGTAAAGGGACGGCTGGAAAATGGGAAGCCTTCAGAAATGAGATAACAAGAATCCAGAGAAAGTATATTCCTGTCAGGGTGAAAGGAAAGGCTGGTAAGTATAGGGAATGCTGGATGACTACAGAAATTGAGGGTTTGGTTAAGAAAAAGAAGGAAGCATATGTCAGGTATAGACAAGATAGATCAAGTGAATCCTTAGAAGACTATAAAGAAAGTAGGAGTATACTTAAGAGGGAAATCAGGAGGGCAAAAAGGGGACATGAGATAGCTTTGGCAAATAGAATTAAGGAAAATCCAAAGGGGTTTTACAAATATATTAAGGACAAAAGGGTAGCGAGGGAGAGAATAGGGCCCCTCAAAGACCAGCAAGGCAGCCTTTGTATGGAGCCACAGAAAATGGGGGAGATACTAAATGAATATTTTGCATCAATATTTACTGTGGAAAAGGATATGGAAGATATAGACTGTAGGGAAATAGATGGTGACATCTTGCAAAATGTCCAGATTACTGAGGAGGAAGTGCTGAATGTCTTGAAACAGGTAAAGGAGGATAAATCCACAGGACCTGATCAGGTGTACTCGAGAACTCTATGGGAAGCTAGAGAACGGATTGCTGGGCCTCTTGCTGAGATACTTGTATCATCGATAGTCACAGGTGAGGTGCCGGAAGACTGGAGGTTGGCAAACGTGGTGCCACTGTTTAAGAAGGGTGGTAAAGACAAGCCAGGGAACTATAGACCAGTGAGCCTGACCTCAGTGGTGGGCAAGTTGTTGGAGGGAATCCTGAGGGACAGGATGTTCATGTATTTGGAAAGGCAAGGACTGATTCGGGATAGTCAACATGCCTTTGTGCGTGGGAAATCATGTCTCACAAACTTGACTGAGTTTTTTGAAGAAGTAACAAAGAGGATTAATGAGGGCAGAGCAGTAGATGTGATCTATGTGGACTTCAGTAAGGTGTTCAACAAGGTTCCCCATGGGAGACTGATTAGCAAGGTTAGATCTCATGGAATACAGGGAGAACTAGCCATTTGGATATAGAACTGGCTCAAAGATTGAGGGTGGTGGTGTTTTTCAGACTGGAGGCCTCTGACCAGTGGAATGCCACAAGGATCAATGATGGGTCCTATACGTTTTGTCATTTACATAAATGATTTGGATGCGAGCATAAGAGGTACAGTTAATAAGTTTGCAGATGACACCAAAATTGGAGGTGTAGTGGACAGCGAAGAGGGTTACCTCAGATTATAACAGGATCTGGACCAGATGGGCCAATGGGCTGAGAAGTGGCAGATGGAGTTTAATTCAGATAAATGCGAGGTGCTGCATTTTGGGAAAGCTAATCTTAGCAGGACTTATACACTTAATGGTAAGGTCGTAGGGAGTGTTGCTGAACAAAGAGACCTTGGAGTGCAGTTTCATAGGTCCTTGAAAGTGGAGTCGCATGTTGAAAGGATAGTGAAGAAGGCGTTTGATATGCTTTCCTTTATTGGTCAGAATATTGAGTACAGGAGTTGGGAGGCCATGTTGCGGCTGTATAGGACATTGGTTAGGCCACTGTTAGAATATCGTATGCAATTCTGGTCTCCTTCCTATCAGAAAGATGTTGTGAAACTTGAAAGGGTTCAGGAAAGATTTACAAGGATGTTGCCAGGATTGGAGGATTTGAGCTATAGGGAGAGGCTGAACAGGATGGGGCTGTCTTCCCTGGAGTGTCGGAAGCTGAGGGGTGAACTTATAGAGGTTTACAAAATTAGGAGGGGCATGGATAGGGTAAATAGGCAAAGTCTTTTCCCTGGAGTCGGGGAGTCCAGAACTAGAGGGCATAGGTTTAGGGTGAGAGGATAAAGATATAAAAGAGACCTAAGGGGCAACTTTTTCACGCAGAGGGTGGTACGTGTATGGTATGAGCTGCCAGAGGCTGTGGTGGAGGCTGGTACAATTGCAACGTTTAAGAGGCATCTGGATGGGTATATGAATAGGAAGAATTTGGAGGGATATGGGCCAGATGCTGACAGGTGGAACTAGATTGGGCTGGGATATCTGGTCAGCATGGACAGGTTAGACTGAAGGGTCTGTTTCCATGCTAAACATCTCTATGACTCTAATTGGACTGAGGATGGCAAATGGAGTTCAATTTCGATTAATATGAGATGTTGCAGGTAGACAGGGTTTTAAAGAAGAAGGTGTTTGGCATTCTTGCCCTCATTGCTCAGACCATTGAGTATAGGAGTTGCGATGTCATGTTGCGGTTGTATACACGTTGGTGAGGCCACCTTTGGAGTACTGTGGACAGTTCTGATGCCCTGCTAGCGGAAGATGTTAAATTGGAGACGGTGCAGAAATAATTTACAAGGATGTTACTGGGACTGGAGAGTTTGAGTTATAAGAAAACACTGGATAGGCTGGGACTTTTGCCACTGGAGCATAGGAGGTTGACAGATGACCTGACAGAGGTTTATAAAATCATGAGGGGCATGGATTAGGTGAATAGCAAAGGTCTTTTCCCTCCAGTAGGGGAGTTCAAAATGGATATATTTTGAAAGTGAGTGGAGGAAGATTTAAAAGGGACCTGAGGGACAACTTTTTCAGACAGAGGGTGGTTCATATGTGGAATGAACTGCCAGAGAAAGTGGTAGATGCAGGTACAGTTACAACATTTAAAAGACATTTGGATAGTACATGAATAGGAAAGGTTTAGAGGGATATGGGCTAAATGCAGGCAAATGGGACTAGTTTAGTTTGGAAATATTGATTGGCGTGGACGAATTGGACTGAAGGGTCAGTCTGCATGCTGTAAGACTCTGTGGCTCTATAATATTCAGTTCTGTACATGATGAGAACTGCAGAGATTCAACATTTAAACTGTGACAGCCATGCCATCCCCTTCAGGAATGCCTCCAGATCACGTAAACAAGAACTTGAATTTACATGAAACTTTTCATGACCTCAAGGCATCCCAATGTCCTTTAGATCCAATTACACATTATTGAACGACAACAACTGTTATAATGTAGGACAATTTGGACGCAGCAGTCAGAAAAACAGTGACATAAGCAGAGCACAGACGCTATTAACCTCATGCTACAACTAGTCTTCCAGCCAAACATACATTTAGGATCTTGTAGCAATGCTTTGCTACCTTAACCAAAAGTGGAAACCTTACAGAACAGGATTCATAAGGTTTCACATTTATCTGCTTCTTTCCTAACTTTATCCTGTAAAGAGACCTCAGCAGGTTAATCTACTGCCGCAGAGGACAATGTCAGAAAGTCCCTCAGGAATTATTTTCAGCAATGCAAGAGCGAGTAAGGGTGCATGCCAAACACTAATTTACAGTGTCCTCTAATGACGGTCACAGCTAGATCTTAAAGTTTCCAAATATCGTCCTTGTATCATCCAATTTAGTCTGAAGGAATGTCTGAGACCCTAATAGAATGAGGGATGGTTATATTTATTAACAGTTCGTTGATTGTGAATTGGTTCTATAAATATGGGGAGCTAGTTATTAGTTGTGGTGAGTTTTATGAAGCATGGTTAACTGAAATGAAGCTCTCAGTGAAGGTGTAGACTTGGCTTTTATTTAAATACAGTCATCCTTTAGAGTACAACTGTTGTAATCAACATAACTTTGCTTCCGGAACACTGACATGCATAGTCTATGCATTGATGATTTGCCAAATGATCTCTTTAATTTTAACTCATGCCAATTGAATAGGTAATACCATGAAGAAATTAATTTAGTGCATTTGTTTATGCCTACAGCTCCTCAGTAGTTTAATTGTGCAAGGGGCTATGTAGATGTACTGGCTGCGAATTTCATTGCCTTTAGATCAAGGAGGCAAATGCTTATTTGGCATTGTCTTTTAGTCAAAACGTGTGGCGCTGGAAAAGCACAGCAGGTCAGGCAGCATCCGAGGAGCAGGAGCATCAATGCATCAGGTATCAGTCCTTCATCGGGAATGTCTTTTAGTGACAATTTCCCATGTTTTATAGATAGGTACTACTGAAAAGTGGCTAGGTCCCTTAAAATGCTTTCTACTGCTATTTATAGTAAGACTTCTAGAACCTGGACTCTGAACCTGCCTTTTTTGCAGTTAATATTTAGCCATGCTTTCTCAGTATAATATAACTGGGTCAAATGGCTCCCAAGCATAATTCATGATCAATTATCAGGATTATTGCTGTTTCCACATCACGAGTTGATCTGCTTGGAATGTATTTTAGCAATGTTTTAACCCGTGCACAGGAAATAGAAAAAAACATTCATTAAATGGCTTTCTTAGTAAAGGTCAAGTAAGTCTCAATAATATAGACAGAGCATTTTTAAGCTTAAAAGGATTATTTCTAAAAATGTATGCACATGTAATCATCAGAAAGTGAAAATTGATTTATTGTATAGTATTTAATTCTAACTATTGTTAGGAATTTCTGAAAATAACAACTGATAGTCAGTCTGTATATTTTCATCGACATTTGAATATGAATGGACTAATTAACCATCTTTCAGAAAATCCCTGACTCAGGTCACATCTTCTGCAGAGAAAATGTTATGCAAATGTGCAAAGGAATTTGAACTTTCAGACAGTAAGATAAAACGTCTTTTTGAAATCTTATTTTTCTCCCCCTCCAACTATTTTCCACAACATGTAACAGAATGGGTAAAATTTCAAGAGTGGCAGAAGTTTTCAGGTACCTGATTAAAGAACTCAGAGTGTCCCTACACCCCCAAAATTGTAGCAGTTCACTACCACCTTCTCCAGGTAATTAGGGATGGACAATAAATGCTGGCCTAGACAGCACCACCCATATTTCAGGAATGAGTTTAAAGAGAATGCCATTCAGTACTTCAATTAGCTGCATGTAATGTGTGAATGCTCATATGCTATTAGAAGTCACAACTTGAATACAATAGATTGTTATGGACCAGACTAAACCCCCTCAAAGTGCATTCAGAAGATAGTCTAGATCCTAATTTCTTTTCTTATTTTGCAGGTAAGTTGTAATGTGTTGCATTCCAGATGCAATATTATTGGTAAAACTGCTCAAAGTTAAGCAAAATACACTTTATTTTTACACTACAGTTAAAATTGTTGTGTCAGTATAGTTTTACCAGACCATCAGGGCTGCTCTCTCATTAGACAGAGGTGACTGGTGGTGATTTAACCTGAGGGCCACGAGACCTCAGACGAGAAAAGAGGTTGAGAAGGAGAGTCCTCCATGGTAACCTCAAACCAGTGATGGGAATTAAACCCACACTGTTGGCATCACACATCACAATCCAGCCAGCTGAGCTAAACCAATTCCCACAGTTAAAATACAGATAAAATAAAATATAAAAGAACTTGCTTAACTGTAACTCTATTGAAATGCTTAAAAAAATGTATTAACTATATCAATGAACTGTTCCAATATAGTAATATTCCATAAACAGTCTTGGCAAAGGGAAGTTCACTAAAATAGATTGCCTCACAGTTAATTCTCCACTCGAGGAGGAAAAACATCAAGAGAAAACACAGAGAGAATAGCAGGGAATGATGTTTTTGACCCCAGCAATAACTGCTCCTGAAAAACTGAAACTAAAAATCTTGGTGCTATGGAAGCTTGACCCCACCCATTCAGACTGCTTCTATTGTTCCACCTTTGAAAAAAAACAAGGCTTCACAGCTGTTTACTTTATGGACTTTGAAACAGCCAGATTTCCACCTCTGATCTCAACCCTCCTTCGTTAAAAAAAAAGGACAAAATACACCTCTGAAAATCACAAAGCCACAAAGTTGAACGTTTTGTTGTCCTTTGGGTCAAAAATACAAACCAACCCATTTTAACTCATTTTTAATGCCTATTGTGCTCCATAATGGTGCTCCATCTGAGACAAGAGACCAGGCACTGATCCAAATATCTTCCTATCAGCAACTCAGTGCCATTTCCCAAAATGCTTTTATGAACCAAGCTAAGGGGCAGAAAAAGAACAATTTAATCTTTCATTCAATATAATGGTTAGTCTTTGCAGTTGATTTGGGGAATTTAATGTCATGGAAACAGTTAATACCTAGATAAATTGTATATCCTTATTACATTTTCTCTCAAGGTGCTGCTACTCTGAATTTTGCTTGATAATTATTAAACATGAATTAATTAGACTTCCAGGGACATGCATAAGATTTCAGATGCATGACCTATCTTGTTGCTGACAATAATCGCATTAAAGAATAGTTAACATTAAAGGCAAACAGTTTTAATCAATGGAAACTGTCTTATTTTAAAACAAAATGAAGCCCTTTTCTGAGAATAGTGAATATAAAACGTGACCAACTTTTGAAGAAAAAGATTCCCTTGGAAATTTCAGACTCTTAGTTATATTGTTATGCTTAGCACAGACCAAAGCGCCCACTGAAATTTGCTGAAAGACAGAAAGAGGACTGAGAACTGACAGCCTTTTGTCATTTACCATGAATCAATGTCAAGAGGTACATTAATGGCTGCACATGCTGTATCAATCCTGGCAGTCACGCACTCTGTGCTATTTAATCTGCAAAATCTGATAGTCAGTTGACAGAAAAGCCACATAAAAAATTGAAATACCCAAACAAGCAAATGTAAAACTCTTTCAATTGCAAAATACCAGCAATTCCTGTAATCTTAACAAGGGTGATGACTTTTTTCTTATTGAAATATTATGGAAAATTGGAAAACCAGAATATTTATAAATAGTAATTCACAGGCAAAAAGCTGGTGCAGAAACAATGAATTGATTAGCTGTCATATTAGATTGTTTTTCTCATAAAAGTGTCCCTGTTAAACAAAGGCTCAGAAACAAAATCAAAATTTATGGTAGATACAATTGTATTACAGCATGTGCTTCTTTTATTCTCATCATTAAAAAGCTTTGAGGAAGTCTGAGAAAGTTATCAATCTAATTTTATTGAATTTGTTAATATCAAAATACATGTATTCTTACATTCTCAACAAAAGCTACAGTTGGAGTTTTCCAACAGAAAGAACCAATGGCCTCAAAATGAACAACTCATTTGGATTATTACATAAATTCTCAATACCATTTCAGAATTCACCTAAATGGCTTTTCAGAGAGAAGTAAACAGCTTCTTTAATTAGTCTGGAATGTAAAAATGCAATAAATTAGCCAGACTATTGTGATCAAACTCAAAGAACAATCATTTGAGCTATGCCATCTCCATCTCTACAAGATTGCCCAGAAAAAGTACCAAATAAGAAACATCAGCAGATTGTTTAATGGCATTAGATGAGCACTTGAAATGTTGTAAAATTCAAGGCTATGGGCCAAGTGTTGGAAAGTGGAATTATTCCAAATGGACTCCATCTGTGAGTTCACTGATGACACCACCGTAGCAAGTCAGATATCTAACAAATACAAGTCAAAATATGGAAGGGAGATAGAGGGTTTGGTGACGTGGTGCAATGAGACCAATTTCTCTCTCAACATTGACAAGACTAAAGAACTGATCATTGACTTCAGAAAGAAAGGTGAAGAACACATCCCCATATACATCAACAGAACTGAGGTGGACAACGTCAAGTTCCTAGGAGTGACGATAACTGACAACGTGACCTGGACTTCCCACATAGATACGGCAGTCACGAAGACACAACAATGCCTCTTCTTCCTCAGGTGGCTCAGAAAAGTTGGCATGTCCATAAGGACTGTCACCAACTTCTATAGATGTACAATCCGGGTGCATAACAGTCTGGTAAGGCCTGATGAGGACCGTAAGAAACCCTAAGAAACAGACTGTATGGAAGGTGGTGTGTACAGCCCAGATAATCACAGGAGGCAGTCTTCCAACCATGGACTCCATTTACACAGCTCGCTCCGCGGAAAGGCTGACAACATCAAAGACCCATCCCACCTACATGTTCTCCTACAAACTCTTCCATCAGGCAGAAGATACAGGAGCCTGAGAACATATGCACCAGCAGGTTCAGGAACAGCTTGTTCTTGGCCATTAGTAGACTGACGAATGGACTTTCTAACGTCACATAATGCCAATCTTGCAAATGTTCATCTCACCTAGCACACACCATGGGCAATGTAACCTATATGCCTCGGTCTAAGTCTCTTTGATCTGTACATCCTTGCTTACTGTGATCTGCCTGTACTGCTCATAAATACAGCTTTTCACTGCACTTCAGTACACGTGACAATCAATCACATTGTTTGGTCAGCACAGATTCGATGGGCTGAAGGTTTCTTCTGTGCTGCATTATTCTATGGCTCCTTTTGTTAGCTCAAAATCAATTTTTCCATTCCCATGGGGCCAGCCTTTAAAAATGGCAGTCAGAAGCCAATTCCAGCCCCTATTTCCATCAACAGCAATTTTAACTGGTGCAGGATGAAATAGCAAGTTATGAGAATGCGCACAACTCATTGCAGAGGGAAGCATTTCAAACCAATTGCAATTTCTGTGGAATTGGACCAAGCTTTGAAGGCTGGAGAGTTCACAGCTGCCCAGAGAGACTGTTAATATAATGGAAACCAGGCGCAGAACCTAAAACCATACGACAGATAAGTTCAAAAGATGTTCCCAACTTCACATGCCATAATAAAGTGCTGACTGGTAAGTTACACATGTTCTTTGCGTAGTGATCAATTAAAAGGCTTTATTACAGAATAGTATGTGACCATTAAATTGAACAACCCAGTGAAAATGTGAAGCTCGCATCCTAAATTGGAAAAGATATTGAAATGATTTACAAGTATATTACTGGTATTGGAGAGTGAGTTATAAGGATCAGCTGGGACGTTTTTCCTCGGACCATAGGAGGTTGAGGGGTGACCTTATAGAGGTTTATAAAATCATGATGGGCAGAGATAAGGTGAATAGCAAAGGTCTTTTCTCTAGTGTAGAGGAGTTAAGAACTAAAAGGCATAATTTTAAGATGAGAGGAGAAAGATTTAAAACAAACCTGAGGACTACTTTTTCACACAAACATTTGTGGAATGAACTTCCAAAGGAAGTGGTAGATGCAATTACAACCTTTAAAAGTCATTTGGATGCAAGTCATGAATAGGAAAGGTTTAGAGGGATATAGGCCAAACGCAGGCAAATAGGACTAGTTTAGTTTGGGAAACTTGGTCGGTATGGACGAGTTGGACCAAAGGGTGTGTAGGCATGCTGTAAGGCTCTATGATTATGAATTATAGTTCAGCCGCCTATTAGGCTGCTTCGAAGCTTTGACAGATAATCGAGCAGTCTGAATTGTGTCTCAGCTATCTGTTTGGCTGTTGCAAATGTTTGGGTGATGCCTGAGATTTGGGATGACTTGGGATGTACTCAGCTCTGAAGGTTTTACTGTCCCAGCTGTTCAAAAGAATCCATTGATATATGGTTAGCTGAATTCCAAACCCAATAATGGATTAAGTTCAGCAGAAAGTGTGCACACAGTTGTGCAATGACATCTCATTAGAAGGCCTGGCTGCCTTCTAATCCACCAATGGAGTCAGCTCAGCACAAACTGGCATTGTGTGTGTGATCCCTAGTTCCCACAACTGCCAGCAGGGAAGCCCTGCCAAGATTCTTCCCATAACTAAGCTGCATGTCAGCAATCTTCAAGCTGCCTGATTACCCTCGACAAACCAGCTCCCTGCTTCTGTATGCTTTACATGTGCAACTTGCTGACAGCACATAAGTGAATCCCCCAGCAGTTAAACTAGGCATGATTGTATTAGCAGGGGTCTAAGGCACATCCCCATTTCCTAGCCTGCTGACATTTATTCCGAGTTCTTGCACGCACCCCCGGCCCTTCTAAACATTGTGCTGTATGCCCACTTCTGACTATTCAGAAACACTTTCTGAGGATATAATCACTCCTATCCACCTTCAGTCTCAATTAACCAGTATTGATAGCCATAATATCCCTGCCCGTTGATGCAAAATAACACAAACGGAAAATCAAAGGAGCCTAAAGGATTGAAATAAATTTTGGGATGCGAAACCGGTTCCAAAGGTGCAGTCATCATGTTTCAAGACGAAAGATTTAACTCATGGTGAATACTACAAAAATTGCATATCGCCTGCTAGACTACTCATGTTTCTATCCTGCCACGGCATCCTGCGAAGGAAACAGCTCAAACCAAATTTATACCGGTGACCGGGGCTGTGTGGAATCATCCTTTCACCCCTCTTTGACCTTTCCACTGCCCTTCATATTACCGTACATGGGATTTCCCTTGGTTGTGTTTATTCTTACTTTGCTATCGGAGACCAAGGAACTAGCAGGAAAAGCGTATTTCTATTGCAGTAATTTTGGCGCATTTTAAGCTGCACATAGAAATTAAAGTAATAAAGGCCACAATAGAAAGAGAAAGGAGTGAGCGAGACATGGAGGGAAGTGAAAAAAACTAGAAATGACGACAATTTGCACTTTCACAGACTAATGTATTTTTGAGAGGTGAAAGAAAAAAAAACTGGAACATTTCCATGGACAGGAAACAACATAGAACAAATACTAACATTAGAAACAGAAAACACTGGAGACTCAGGAGGTCAAACAGCATTGGTTATGGAAACATGTATTAGTTGACAATTCAGCTGTAAACCCTATCCAAAGATATTTTCAATGAATAGCATTTAGGAAGAAGCAGAACCAGAAGGAATTAACATATTTTCAACAATCACACACAGCTGAGGGTGTCAATGAGTTACAAAGTGCAAATGTGGAATCTGAATATGGTTCTAAGGCAAAATTACAATGAGCACAGGGAGGCTCAGCAAGAGAAATCAATGAGTGAAGAACAAACACGGAGAAGGGGAAGTGGGTTCGTGTATGTGTGGCTCAAATTCTCCAGAAATGCCAGAATCTTGACATCATCCTGCCCTCTTCATTCAGGTAACTTCAAACATGACCAGGGAAGCCCCGTGCAATAGTAAAGGAACAGCATTTAAGTACACTTCAAGACCCTTTCCAATTCAATTATGGCTTTTTCAATGGTCGAGAAACACATCAGGCTAAAAACCTGTTTATTGTAACCATTTTCAGTTGGATAAGGTATCAGTCATACTGGCAAAATACCCACTGTTATATGAATAAAATACTCCAATTACCTTTCAGGATTATAATAGGTTCCTTTTGCTATCTTTGGCTGGCGTCCTAGCCTCAACATTTGACCAATGAAGCTGAAGAAGTGCAGCCACAGCTAGCTGAAAGACTGCTGTAATGCAATAGGGAGTAATGGTGCATTGCTGTAACACTCCTTCTCTCAGGCAGTGCTTGATGGGTGGCTTTCAACCTCTGGGCAGTCACTTCACCCGTCTTCCATTCCCTTCATTGCAGCTGCCAGCCTTCACCACAGCATGGGAACAGCTCAGACAACTCCACCTTGCCTGCTTGACAAACAGTAAAGGGGTCACCACCAGCACCAGCACCAGCTCCTGACAATATGCTGCTCCATAAGCAGAGGAGATGGACATTCAGTTCCAGCTGGAAGGAGCCAAGACCAAGTCTCCAGGTAAAGAATCAACTCTCTCTAGCTTCTCAGGAGGCTCAGGTTATCACAGCAAGTCACTATTGACATGTCCAACAGTGTGACTGCCGGGCACTTATTATCAGTGGCTGTCAAGATGCCTGTCTCTGGCGGAACACCATCATCCACCACTCTCTCTCCAGGTCTTCACATCTCATTAAGCTGTGTCTTTCTTCTCCTGAAGCTTCTTCTCCTGAAGGGTCCTTATGGCTTATGTGAAGGCAGGGAACCACACCTTTTGTGGAGAGTGAACATGCAAAAGGTGAACAGGATGATACTGGGTGTTCATTGTTGGCTTCTCACATGGCGATGTGAAACTTCTGCAATGTGAGGAATGAGTACAGCTGCAAGGTGTGTTGCTCTGAGATATGCCTTTCAGGTAAATGCTGCCAAAGTAGGGGTTTGGAAGCTGAATGTGTTGTGTCATTCACCTTTCCCACCCTGAATCCTATTGTTAGACATTCTCCCATTGGATGGAGCACTCATTTACTGCTGCCTTCCTCAGGCAATGTAAGGTTGGAGTGCTTGTCCTGTTCCCCCTGTCCCTCAGTAAGTTCAACTCATTGTTGATCCTTGGATCCTGGAGCAGTATCTTCAGTAAGAGTGAGCTATCTCAGAGGCATACTTCCAGGTCTCCTCACCACTTCAGTGGTTGCACTGGTGACTTGTCTTATGGTCCCTTTACGTAGGAATTATTCCTTTTTAAGAGAATCAGCATAAGGTTTCTCCTACTCCACTCCAACTGCAAAACCCTTGAATGCTCAGATGGGCCACTCATGCCAGGGCTCAGTCCTCTTTCTACCTGCCATTAGCATGAATTCATTTGTCTCTGATTCCCTGGAGACACCACTATATGGGTGTAAGCACTGACAACGAGGGAGAATTGATGACAGCACTGGACACAAAATAGTGAACCTCATCAGTTCTCCCCCTTTCTCGAAAGCCACAACTCTACTCTCTATGTCCCTTCCCTATATCCACACCACTGATCACAATCATATCACTCCTACCACTCCCGTCATAGAGCTGCAGTACTGCTACACCAACATTAGCAACATCATGTCTCGCTGAGGGAGAATCATTCAATAGCAATTACAAAAGCTGAGCTCATATAATGGGAAAATATCTAGCATGTTTGCTTAACCAGATACTTATCTATCAACCCCAAGTTCCATTTTACCATCTGACTATCGGAAAGTATCCTTAATTTTCACAGCTTTCTAAAGTGCGTGACAGAACTGTCACTGAGACACAAATGTCCTTAGCTATAAACTGATAGAAAGGAAGCTCTTCTATAAAGAAGAAAAGTAACTTATTTCCTTTTGTTCCAACAGGAAACCCAAATTTCAAACAGATGTAAGTGTCCTTTTATGAAGTTCAATATTTCTGTTTGACAGTCTCACTCAATCATCTCAATACATTTGATATGGTTTAAACTGCTTTAGCTTTTTGCTTTGATTCCACAGGGAGAATAAATGGGATTGCTCACACCAGTCACCGATGCCTCAACCCTCTAACTTCAAACACTTCAAGACCCTTTCCAATTCAATTATGGTTTTTTCAATGGTCGAGAAACACATCAGGCTAAAAACCTGTTTATTGTAACCACTTTCAGTTGGATAAGGTATCAGTCATACTGGCAAAATACCCACTGTTATATGAATAAAATACTCCAATTACCTTTCAGGATTAAAATGGGCAAAAAAGAAAATGAAATCTTAATTGATGTGTCTTTGAAGAAAGGTTTCGGTTGCATACTGGTGGACTGATCATCTATGCCACATGTTTGTGTGAAATTCTTTAAACATTTTAGTCATTCGGGGATGCGGGTGTCACTGGCTGGCTGTCCCTAGTTATCTTTGAGAATGCGCACACAATATTCCATCTGTGACCCAATCAACAGGTTATAAAGTTGTACCAAGACTACCTTGCTCCTATATTCTTCACACAGGCTAATAAAGGCAAGCATCCTGTTGATCTGTGCTAACACCTTCAGGGATCTATGGACGTACAGCAAGGTTCCTTTATTCCTCAATACTTCCTAGGGACCTACCATACATTTTTTATACTTCCTGTATGAGACCTCCCACAATGTATCACTTAGAGTCATAGAAATGTACAGCATCGAAACAGACCCTTCGGTCCAACCTGTCCACGCTGACCAGATATCCCAACCCAATCTAGTCCCACCTGCCAGCACCCAGATCATATCCCTCCAAACCCTTCCTATTCATATACCCATCCAAATGCCCGTTAAATGCTGCAATTGTACCAGCCTCCACCATATCCTCTGGCAGCTTATTCCATACATGTACCACCCTCTATGTGAAAAAGTTGCCCCTTAGGTCTCTTTTATATCTTTCCCCTCTCACCCTAAACCTATGCCCTCTAGTTCTGGACTCCCCGACTCCAGGGAAAAGACTTTCTCTATTTATCCTATCCATGCCTCTCATAATTTTGTAAACCTCTATAAAGTCACCTCTCAGCCACTGATGCTCCAGGGAAAACAGCCCTAGCCTGTTCAGCCTCTCCCTATAGCTCAAATCCTCCAATCCTGGCAACATCCTTATAAATCTTTTCTGAACCCTTTCAAGTTTCACAATATCTTTCCGATAGGAAGGAAACCAGAATTGCACTCAATATTCCAACAGTGGCCTAACCAATGTCCTGTATAGCTGCAACATGACCTCCCAACTCCTGTACTCAATATTCTGACCAATAAAGGAAAGCATATCAAACGCCTTCTTCACTATCCTATCTACCTGCGACTCCACTTTCAAGGAGCTATGAACCTGCACTCCAAGGTCTCTTTGTTCAGCAACACTCCCTACGACCTTACCATTAAACATATACTGCTAAGATTTGCTTTCCCAAAATGCAGCACCTCGCATTTATCTGAATTAAACTCCATCTGCCACTTCTCAGCCCACTGGCCCATCTGGTCCAGATCCTGTTGTAATCTGAGGTAACCCTCTTCGCTGTCCACTACACCTCCAATTTTGGTGTCATCTGCAAACTTACTAACTGTACCTCTTATGCTCGCATTCAAATCATTTATGTAAATGACAAAACGTAGAGGGCCCATCATTGATCCTTGTGGCACTCCACTGGTCAGAGGCCTCCAGTCTGAAAAACAACCCTCCACCACCCCCCTCTGTCTTCTACCTTTGAGCCAGTTCTGTATCCTAATGGCTAGTTCTCCCTGTATTCCATGAGATCTAACCTTGCTAATCAGTCTCCCATGGGGAATCTTGTCGAACACCTTACTGAAGTCTATATAGATCACATCTACTGCTCTGCCCTCATCAATGTTCTTTGTTACTTCTTCAAAAAACTCAATCAAGTTTGTGAGACATGATTTCCCATGCACAAAGCCATGTAGACTATCCTGAATCAGTCCTTGCCTTTCCAAATACATGAACATCTTGTACCTCAGGATTCCCTCCAACAACTTGCCCATCACTGAGGTCAGGCTCACTGGTCTATAGTTCCCTGGCTTGTCTTTACTACCCTTCTTAAACAGTAGCACCACATTTGCCAACCTCCAGTCTTCCGCACCTCACCTGTAACTATCGATGATACAAATATCTCAGCAAGCGGTCCAGCAATCTCTTCTCTAGCTTCCCACAGAGTTCTTGGGTACACCTGATCAGGTCCTGGGGATTTATCCACCTTTAACCATTTCAAGACATTCAGTACTTCCTCCTCTGTAATCTGGACATTTTGCAAGATGTCACCATCTATTTCCCTACATTCTATATCTTCCATATCCTTTTCCACTGATGCAAAATATTCATTTAGTATCTCCCCCATTTTCTGTGGCTCCACACAAAGGCTGCCTTGCTGATCTTTGAGGGGCTCTATTCTCTCCCTAGTTACCCTTTTGTCCTTAATATATATTTGTAAAACCTCTTTGGATTTTCCTTAATTCTATTTGCCAAAGCTATCTCATGTCCCCGTTCTGTCTTACCAGGATTAAATTCCATCTGTGATTGCTCTTCCCAATTTACTAGCTGATCAATATCAAACAGAAGCTTAAGACCATCCTCCTCACTATTACTAAAACCTCCAATTTTCATATCATCTGCAAATTTACTACTTATATCTCCAACATTTGCATCCAATGTCATTAATGTACATAACAAACAACAAGCATCCTAACACCAAACCCTGTGTTACACCGCTAGTCACAGGCTTCCAATCAAAGAAATAACCCTCCAACTTTGCCCTTTGCCTCCTTCTTGCAAACCAATTTTTGATCCAGTTTAGAAACTTGTTATTGTTCACTCGTGGGACATTCCTGGCTGGCCAGCATTTATTGTCTGCCCCCAGTTGCCATTGTAACGATGGTGGTGTGATGTCTTCTTATACCGCTGGAGTCCATTTGCTGTGGGTTGATCCACAATGCTGTTGTAGAGGAAATTCCAGGATTTCAAACCAGTGACGGTGATATGTTTCCAAGTCAGACTGAGAGTGGCTTGGAGAGGAACTCGAAAGTGGTGATGTTCCCACGTGTCTGTTGCCCTTGTCCTTGGTTGTGGTTGTGGTTGTGGGTTTGGAAGGTGCTGTCTGAGAATCGTTGGTGAATTTCTGTCGTGTATCTTGTTGATAGTGCACACTGATCTTAAACTGTTTAATTTAAAATGAACTCACAAATTAGAAACACACTGAAACCTTACACAGACATTAAACAATGCCATGCTCGGTACTTTTAGAAGTCAGTGTGAATCATTTCAACATTGCATAGAGTGTGAAGATGTCTGACTAGACTGAGCTCTCTGTTCATGCCACCAATATTTCCATACCACTAATCTAAACTAAATGAGTGCTTATAAAGGAAACCAGTATTCTAAATACAATATTATAAAATATATACAGGCTATGCTAGTGCCTTGAAACAAGTATTTCTGTTATCAGCACCTGATACAGTGGCATTAGTTGTGAGTTAATTGCGGGTATGCCCTGTCCATTATGATACATGCTGTTAATGTGGTAGAAAGATCATTGGGAAAAAAATAGGCCTCACCAATCAAACTGTCTTTAAGGGATACTGCATAATAACCTGCTCTCACAGGTTAGTCTATCATTTACTGATAGCAATGTTATCTTAATGCATTCATTTGCCTTCTCTTTGTTTGCTATTTTAATGCAGCTAATACCCCATTTACTTTAAATGAATTGACACCTCACCTCATTAGCAAGGAATGGATTGCAAAGGCTGCTCTTTGACTCACATACCATTGCCCCTGGATCTATCCTTGAATTCTTGCTGCTTCACATCTAAATGCTGCATCCGTTTCAACACGTACCGTAACAACACATAGAACATAGAACAATACAGCACAGAACAGGCCCTTCGGCCCACGATGTTGTGCCGAACATTTGTCCTAGCTTAAGCACCTATCCATTTACCTATCCAATTGCCGCTTAAATGTCACCAATGCCACTCCCACAGGCAGCGCATTCCATGCCCCCACCACTCTCTAGGTAAAGAACCTACCCCTGACATCCCCCCTATACCTTCCACCCTTCACCTTAAATTTATGTCCCCTTGTAACACTCTGTTGTACCCAGGGAAAAAGTCTCTGACTGTCTACTCTATCTATTCCCCTGATCATCTTATAAACCTCTATCAAGTCACCCCTCATCCTTCGCCGCTCCAATGAGAAAAGGCCTAGCACTCTCAACCTATCCTCGTACGACCTATTCTCCATTCCAGGCAACATCCTGGTAAATCTCCTCTGCACCCTCTCCAAAGCTTCCACATCTTTCCTAAAATGAGGCAACCAGAACTGCACACAGTACTCCAAATGTGGCCTTACCAAGGTCCTATACGGCTGCAACATCACCTCACGATTCAATCCCTCTGCTAATGTACGCTAATACACCATCGGCCTTCTTACAAGCTCTATCCACCTGAGTGGCAACTTTCAAAGATCTATGAACATAGACCCCAAGATCCCTCTGCTCCTCCACCTTACCAAGAACCCTACCGTTAATCCTATATTCCGCATTCTTATTTGTCCTTCCAAAATGGACAACCTTACACTTGACAGGGTTGAACTCCATCTGCCACTCCTCAGCCCAGCTGTGCATCATATCTAAGTCCCTTTGCAGCTGACAACAGCCCTCCTCACTATCCACAACTCCACCAATCTTCGTATCGTCTGCAAATTTACTGACCCATCCTTTGACTCCCTCTTCCAAATTATTAATAAAAATTACAAACAGCAGAGCACCCAAAACTGATCCCTGCGGAACTCCACTTGTAACTGGGCTCCAGGCTGAATATTTACCATCTACCACCACTCTCTGACTTCAACAGGTTAGCCAGTTCTCTATCCAATTGGCTAAACTTCCATAAGCCTACCATGGGATCCTTATCAAATGCCTTACTAAAATCCATGTACACTACATCCACTGCTCTACCTTCATCCACATGCTTGGTCACCTCCTCAAAGAATTCAATAAGACTTGTAAGGCAAGACCTACCCCTCACAAATCCGTGCTGGCTGTCCCTAATCAAGCAGTGTCTTTCCAGATACTCATAAATCCTATCCCTCAGTACCCTTTCCATTACTTTGCCTACCACCAAAGTAAGACTAACTGGCCTGTAATTCCTGGGGTTATCCCTATTCCCTTTTTTGAACAGGGGCACAACATTCGCCACTCTCCAGTCCCCTGGCACCACCCCCATTGACAGTGAAGACGAAAAGATCATTGCCAACGGTTCTGCAATTTCCTCTCTTGCTTCCCACATAATCCTAGGATATATCCCATCAGGCCCAGGAGACTTGTCTATCCTCAAGTTTTTCAAAATGCCCAACACATTTTCCTGCCTAACAGGTATCTCCGCTAGCTTACCAGTCCATTTCATACTCTCCTCTTCAACAATACGGTCCCTCTCATTTGTAAATACTGAAGAAAAGTACTCATTCAAGACCTCTCCTATCTCTTCCGACTCAGTACACAGTCTCCCACTACTGTCCTTGATCGGACCTACCCTCATTCTCGTCATTCTCATGTTTCTCACATAAACATAAAAGGCCTTGGGGTTATCCTTGATCCTACCCGCCAAAGATTTTTCATGCCCTCTCTTAGCTCTCCTAATCCCTTTCTTCAGCTCCCTCCTGGCTATCCTGTATCCCTCCAATGCTCTGTCTGAACCTTGTTTCCTCAACCTTATGTAAGCCTCCTTCTTCCCCCTTACAAGACATTCAACCTCCCTCGTCAACCAAGATTCCCTCACACGACTGTCTCTTTCCTGCCTGACAGGTACATACATATCAAGGACACGTCGTATCTGTTCCCTGAAAAAGTTCCACATTTCAACGACATCCTTCCCTGACAGCCTATGCTCCCAATTTATGCTCCTCAGATCCTGTCTTGCAGCATCGTATTTACCCTTCCCCCAATTGTAAAACCTGCCCTATCTCTCTTCATAACCAAGGTGAAAGTCACAGAATTGCGGTCACCATCACCAAAATGCTCACCCACTAACAAGCCATCACTTGTCCCTGTTTGTTACCAAGTACCAAATCCAATATGGCCTCCCCTTTGGTTGGACAATCTACATACTGAGTTAGAAAAGCTTCCTGGACACACTGCACAAACACCGCCCCGTCCAATCTACTTGATCTAAAGAGCTTCCAATCAATATTTGGGAAGTTGAAATCGCCCTGTGGCTTCTGCACCTTTCCAAAATCTGTTTCCCAATCTGTTTCTCCACAACTCTGCTGCTATTGGGGGGCCTATAATAAACACCCAACAAGGTGACTGCTCCTTTCCTATTTCTGACTTCAGCCGATACTACCTCCAAAGGCAGATCCCCCTCGAACTGCCTTTCTGCAGCCGTTATACCATTTCTAACTAGCAACACCACCCCCCCCAATCTTACTGAAACATCTGTAACCAGGAACCCCCAACAACCATTCCTGTCCCTCTTCTATCCACATTTCCGTGATGGCCACAACATCGTAGTCCCAAGTACCGATCCACGCCTTAAGTTCACCCACCTTATTTCTGATACTCCTTGTGTTGAAGTATACACACTTGAGCCCATCTCTGTGTCCACAAGTATTCCCTGTCAGTGCTACCTTCTCCATAGCCTCCCTACATTCTTGGACATCCTGAAAAACAGCTAACCTACTTGCTGGACTACAAGCCCGGATCCCATCCCCCTGCCAAATTAGTTTAATCCACCCCCCCCCCATCCCCGGAGAGTGCTAGCAAACCTACCTCCCAGGATATTGGCCCCCTTCTGGTTCCGGTGCAACACATGGCTGTGCCTGATCTCCACTGCACCTTCAATTGTCTTAGAATTGTCACATCACTTATGAACATCCACAACTGGATAAACAGAGACTTCCATCAATCAAACACTGGGAGAAACTGACCACTGTTCCATTCCCAAACCTGAATACCATTCCCATTCCCAAACCCTTTGCCCAGCCACCACCTCTACACTAGTTGGAGTCTTACTTGACAAAAAAGAATGTGATGGGCAGAAACAAATCATCTCAGGCCCAGGACATGGCTACAAGAGTTCTTCAGACTAGTGTCCGAGGCTCAGCCACTTTCAGATACTTCATCAATGGCCTTCTCCCCAGTGCAAGGTCAGAAATGGAGCTGTTCACTAATGATAACACAACATTTAGTACCATTCTGAACCAGATACATGCAGGCTTAGGGTAACAAGTAGCGAATAAATCTGACATCACAGAGTGTAGGCAGTGACCATCTCCAATATGAGAGAATCCATCCATCCTCTTATGAGATTCATTCAATCTAACCACCCAACTTGACGCTATCATTCAACATCAACATCTTGGTTACCACTGCATTAGAAACAATTTTCCCTCAACAAATCAATGCTGACTTTTGCAAATTAGCTCACATTTTTCTATGTGATGACTAATTCTGTCCTGAATAATTGCTTTTAGAGGGTTTTTTCCCACCACTCACATTAAACTGAGCAGTCTATAATTGCTGGATCTATCTTTACAACCTTCATTTGTATAAGACCATACGTTTTGCAATTTTCCAGTCTTCTCATACCAACCACAAATCTAGGGAAGATTTAGAATTTTTTTTAAATGATGAGGGCCATAGACAGGGTATATAGGAAGAATTTTTTTTTCCCTTGGTGGAAAGATCAATAAACAGAAGGCAAAGATTTAAGCCAAAAGGTATAGAGGGGATGTGGTGCAAAAAGGTGTTCATCCAGAGGGTGGTAAGAATCTGGAACTCACCACCTGTAAGGGTGGCAGAGGAAGAAACCCTCATAACATTGCAGAAGTATTTAGATATGTACTTACAATGTCAAGGCTGAAAAACAGGATTAATTAGGTACTTATTTTCAACCAGAGCAGACTCATTGGGCTAAAGAGCCCTTTCTTTCTCTGTGTTGCAGACCTATAAGATTCTATGACTCTATTGAAAGATTGGAGCTGATTCCTCACTTTTCTCACTTCTTTTAATGTCCATGGATGCATCTCATCCGGGCCTGGTGCATTTGTCATTAGTTATAAACCGAATAATTTCTTCTACTTTCAGAAGTTATAGAGTCATAGAGATGTACAGCATGGAAACAGACCCTTCGGTCCAACTCAACCATGCCGACCAGATATCCCAAACCAATCTAGTCCCATTTGCCAGCACTTGGCCCATATCCCTTTAAATCCTTCCTATTCATATACCCATCCATATGCTTTTTAAATGTTGCAATTGTACTAGCCTCCATCACTTCCTCTGGCAGCTCATTCCACACGCACCACCCTCTGCGTGAAAATGCTGATTCAAACTTAGAAAAGAACAGTGAAAAATTAATTTGTCTTTTCTTTCCACGGACTAACCTTCTGTGCATTTCCAGCATGTTGGTTTAATTCAAGGTTCCAGCATCTGCTGTGGGTTTTTTTCTCATAATAGCTGTTTGTAAATCCATCTCCATGCGTAAGGCCCGGTAAAATCATATCAGAAAAAAAAGAGGGTCCTAAGTGTGTTCAACAAACAATCATGTCCAATATACTGGTCAAATATCTGCAGTCCTGACTCCAGCTTACATTAAAGCTCAGAAAAGGTTTACTACTTTGGACATTTGATAACCCAGGACACAACAGGGCTTAGATCTTATAAGAACAGTTCATCTCATTAAAATTCACAGAAAATTTCATCAATACAGTTTACCTGAACAAAGTCTCAGCCATTTAGACACAGAAAAAATAATTATTGCCATCCCATTTCAGTTTCTCGGAAAGTGATCTGTTCCGACTTCGGAACTTCATTGATTCTATGCAATCAAGTGTCAGTTACAGCAAATAACAACAGGAGTTGCCCAACATCAAACTGAAACATAGCTATGATTGGGCTGTGCTTTGTATTCAAGAGGTGACCAGAGCAGCAGGGATGTTTCAGACAAATTATTGTTCAGTTGATTACTTCTGTACACAATATCCACAATCCCATGTTATCGAACATGATGTATATTATTAAGTGTAATAACGGAAACACTTGCAATAAAAGCTTTTTTGAGATCTAGAAGCCTAAATTCTAAATCATTGCACAAAGGGAATTCAAAGTTTGACCCTGAGAATCCTGATACAAAGTCTGCGTTTCTAATTCAGTTCATGACTGACTGTGTCTGGACTGTCAGTCACGTAATAAATAGAGTTGCACTGTTTCTTGATGAATGGAAAAGTCACAATACAAATTCATGTTTTAAATTATGTAGAGACCAGATACAGGAATAAACTGCAAAATAAATTAAATGAAAACTAACATTCATTTTGCAGTCCTGCGGAACCAGAATCGTTGCTGCTTTGAAGGTAATTTGGCCTACATCTTTATAATCAAGTTTCTTGAGTTTGATTGTCCTCTTCACTTGCCTGGGCATATTGTTTTACATGAGTGCAAGGAATACAGGGACACAGAACCTCCCTGACAGGAAGCGTCTATGTTTAGGAAAATTCGGCAGTCTCCCTAATGACCTGCAGTTCTCCACTTTCTGTAGCCAGCAGTGATATTATATTCCAGAAGACTAGAATTGAAGACAATCCTCTCACACTTTTGTTAGCATTTATTTACACAACTATACATTAAAAGCATGGAACTTTGGCTCATCAAGCACAATTTCAGATTGTGTCTAATTCTAGGTGCAGTAGTGAATCAGAAGAAAGGAACACGCTTATGAAGACACGAGTTAGGATCAGAAGTAGGCCATTTGGCCCCTCAGGTCTATTTTATCATTCAATAAAATCATGACTGATCTGATTATTCCACATTACTGCCTATCCCTTGTTTGCTTGTTAAGAACTCTGCCTTAAACTTTTTCAAAGACATTTTTTTCTCATGAAGAGTTCAAAGACTCCTGACCCTCTAAGGATGAAATTCTCCTCAATTATTTTAAACGAACAAATCCTGATTTTTAAGTGACGACTCTTAGTTCTAGATTCTTCCACAAGAAGAAACATCCTTTCTAAATCCTTCCTGTGAAGACTCCTCAGAAATGGAGTATTTAGTAGTGTCTTATTCTTCTCAACTCCAGTAGAGACAAGTCTAGTCTGTCCTACTTTTCCTCATGAACCAACCCAGAGATTCCAGGTATTAGTCTGATAAACCCTCTCTTAACTGCCTCAAACACATTTAAACTTTCCTTAACAATAACAAACAATATTTTACACAGTATACCATTGTGTTCCCACCAATTCTCTGTATCACTCCCTACTTCTATTGTCAATTCCAATTGCAATAAATAATAACTTTCTATTAATTTCCCAATTACTTGCTGCGCTTGTCCCTTTTGTGATTCACGCATGAGCACACCCAGATCACTTACTATTCTCTTCAATCTCTTGTCATTTAGACAGCATATTTATTTTTTTTCTTCCAATCAAAATGGACATTTTCACATTCCCCACATTATATTGCACTTGCCAGAGTTTGGCCCATTCATTTAACCAACGTTTATCGCTTTGTAGCCATTTGAAGTTCTTCTCACAACATACTTTCCTACTTCATTGACTCTCAGCAAATTTGTCAAGCATACCTTCACTTCTTTCTTCCTTAGATAATTTGTAAAACATTAAGGCCTCAGCACTGATCAATGCAACACACCACTCACTACATCTCACCAAATAGAAAATGATGTATCTATGCCTAATACCCGTTTCCTGTTCACAAGCCAGTCTTCTAACCATTTCAATATATTATCCAATACACCACAAGCTTATACTTCCCACAATAATGTTTGTTCTGGCACTTTACCAAATGCATTTGGAAACCCATGTACAATATATCTTCCTGCATGTTAGTTCCTCATACAAGTCCAATAAATTGGTTAGCCATGCATCTTGCTATCTCATCTTTAAAAATAATTTTTAAACTCTTCCCACTGACAGAAGTACGCACTGGCCTGTATTTTCATGCTTTCTGTTTCCCTCTCTTTTTGAATACAGGATTTATATTCACGACTTTTTCCATTCTATTGAAGTTAGGGAGTTTCGGAAAATTAAATACAATGCATCAACTATCTCATTAGCCACTTCTTTTCAGATGTTAGGATGAAGTCCATCAGGACCTAGAAAAGTAAGAGCTTGTAGTTACAACAATTTGCTTAGTTCCATTTTCCTGATGGTTGTAACTGTTATAAGTTCCTCCGCCCACTTTCATTTGAGATTTATGCTGAATTCTGGGGCATTCGCTTCTATCCTCTATAGCGAAGATGAATACAAAATACCTGCTTAACTTTGATAAAGGGTCATTTAGACTCAAAACGTCAGCTCTTTTCTCTCCTTACAGATGCTGGCAGACCTGCTGAGATTTTCCAGCATTTTCTCTTTTGGTTCCATCTGTTTAACACATCTGCAATCTTATCATTTCCTTTAATGATTCCCCAGACAGATTTTCTTTTGGACCAACATTCACTTTGTTAACTCTTCCTTTTTAAAATTTGTCGGAATTCTGACAACCTGTTTTTACATTTCCAGCTCGCTTTATCATGCTGTAATTTTTTTCCATCCTTATTAATCTTTTGTCGAACTTTTCTTTTTTTTAAACATTCTGTCTGACCCACTGACCTGGCATCTACTTTTGTGTAACTATATTGTTTATCTTTAGGTTTGGTACTATCTTCCACATTTATAATTTCTCATTGATGATGGGTCCACCCCTTGAAATTTTAGTTAATTTTATCCATTGTGTGCATTCTGAAACATCCATCACTATAGCTCTATTGACCTTTCCCATAACCTCATTTGCCAGTTCACTCAGTTAAATCTGCTTTCATACCTTAACTGCCCAATTCAAGTTTTAACTTCTAGTCTTGGATTTATTCGGCTCTCGCTGAAATTAAGTGTGAACTTCAATCATATTACGATTACTGTTACATAGAGGTAATGAATTAATCAAAATACCAGATAACACCTGCAACTGTCCATCACGAAGGTATCACACAATGTAAACTACCCTCCTCTAGGGCTCTTCAAATTGCTTCACTTATGCATTTGTTTTCGTAAAGCAATCAATCAGATATTGTTTGACCTGCATCTGCACATTTAGTTTTGCAGATTTCCTTTCTCTCTGGCATTTTACACAAGCACCAGTCTGAAGTCCCATCTGATATTGACATCAGTGAAGGGTAGAATTTAGTGTAAAGTCAGGTTTACACCCAATCCAGCCAGTTCCTGACATTAAGGTAAGGTTAAAAGTTTCCCCAATGGTTCTGGCATAAGCAGAATTTATACACATGATAATAATACATCAAGGTCTAAAAGTAAGTGTTACTTCAATGGAAATAAATATCAAGAGATTTCAAATAGGCTGCCAATTCATTTTCATCTGTTTTGCACTAATCACACAAATTCCAAAATCTCTCTCCTCATGCTCTAATCCTCGTTACTTCTAGCGATGTAGCCTCAAGTTTTAACATTCAATGCAGCCAAAATCCACTCTGGTCAAAACAAAATAGCTTGTAATCTTTCTTATAGTTTTCAACAAGATAAATACTTTTCACCTTCTTATTACAACCTTCTTGGTGCTTTTCCCCCAGAAATTTTGGAATCATTTGATTCCTTGTGAATTCACTTCATGATGACAGCTCAGCAGAAACTTGATACTTCACCCAAATGAGACAAACTGGAAGGCCACTCACTTTGGGTCACCATTTCACAACCAACAGCAGCCACTTACAAAGCAGTATTGGTGCAGAAATGGAAATACATTCCCTCCCTACTCTTGCTTTTATCTAATTGGTGAAAGATGCTCTTTGGTCTCCCAAAACACATTGGTTTTCCAGTGCAAAGAGTTGTTCACTACTATGTTGCAGGCAGGCACATTCCAAGGTCCATGACCGTGTGCTGAGACGTATACTAAAACTTGGGACAGCAGCCATAAAGGCACAATAAGGAAAGCCACTGGCTATGGCCATAGTGCACAGAGGGGCTGGAAACTGAGTGAAAACCATCTGGCTGCATGTTTGACTTGGATATTTTGTCTGCAAATGTACTGTTTTTTAGTTTATTCATGAGATGCAAGAGTCACTGGCTAAGCCCATTCATTACCCATCCTTAATTACCCAGAGGGCAGTGAGGAGTCAAACACATTGCTATGCATCTGAAGTCACATGTAGGACAGACCAGGTAATGATGGCAGATGCCCTTCCTTAAAGCAATAGTGAACTAAGGAGAATTTAACCACAATCAATAGTGGTTACACAGTTCCCATTATTTTCGATTCTAAATTGAATTTGAACTTGAATGGTGCGCTCCAAAACTATGTTCCCAGCACATTAATCTAAGGTTCTCAATTACTAGCTCAGTGACATTACCCACAACTATGTCACTGCACTCCGTAACACCATATGGTCCTGCGGAAAAAATTGCTTTATTATGCATTTTATGTAACATCAATGTTGATACTCAAGCAATGTACTTCTTTAAAATGAATGAATGAAGCATATCTTTGGGAAAAATAAATTATTTGTCTCCCTCACTACATTCAAGGACCTATTGTCAGGACCATAATCTCTAGCTCTATCATCTCTATACCAAACTGTTCCAGTAGTTTCTTACCAATATTCAGTCTTTGCAAACTCAAACTGTCAAGAAAAACTGCAACATTTGCTATTTTGCACATTTAACGCTGCCAGTCTTACAACTCTTGCATCCCAACACATCCAGTTTAGCATCCTGTCTTATCTATAAACATCTTCAAAACCTTTACCTTAGCATATCTTGAAAACCCATACACTCTCACTTCCTCTGGCATCCTGGCCTCCTGTGTATCATCCCTGCATTCACTACATCAAAAGTGGAAGAGCTTTCCATCCACCTCAGCCCTACTCTCTTTAACACTGTACCTAAACTCACCCAAGACTCGAATTCTCTTTCATCCTTTATAAACGCTCATGGAATCAGTAGGTTCAACATAACCTTTGGTCACATCGCCCCAATTCACTCCCCTGACTTCAATGTAATGCTATTGTTATCTACCTGTAACGTGGTCAGAAAATTGCCTGTGCTGACAGTCTTTTCTGGGTGTGTGAAGTTTCAGAAAATTGCTCTAGAAAAAAAAAATCAGATAATGTTCACAACCTGCTTAATGTTAAAGTGAAAGCTGTCCTTTCTCTTGTAACCTAGGAACAGAACACTGGTCTGTTTGGATAATTAATCATTTCAGATATCACAGATACAAAATTCTGTCTCAATTGGTCGCTCTGCACTGGCAGCTGACCGCTAAGACTTTGTGAACAGTAGGTAATGTTGGCATGCTTTCTGAAGTTGAAAAAACTCCATATTTTGAGTCTCTTGGCATGGTTTAAGTTGGAGATAAGTCTTTAAGATCTGGATGTTTTCTTACCTTTTGGCTCTTTTAAATTGTTTTTCTGTTATTCCTTTATTCTGGTTTTGTAACCAAGATGGCACCGTAGAATGGCAAGTTTGGACACTTTTCACTGTATTCATGTATTCCTATACTTGGGTCACGTAATGATAAAATCTAATTCTAATTATTGTATTGTTTTGACAGTTGAATTTATTTAATTCTGTTGGTATGGCTGTTTTAATGAATACATATTGAACTATGTAACTTAGAACCTATGGTCTGTCAGTGTGATGCTTTTGCCATCTATCGCAAAGATCAGGAGGGTATAATAGGAAGCCTCTTCTACCTCTGGGGTTTTTAGCTATTAGTGTAGCACATTTTCCACCTCACATACCAGTATCACAATCAAATTTCTGTCTAAGGGAAATGCGAGCTTGCAACAGTTTTTTTATTCAAGGGATGTATGCATCTGTGGCTAGTTTAGCTGTTGGTGCCCATCCCTAATGGCCTTGAGAAGCTGGTGGTAGCATCGTTAGGAAAGAAGTTCCAGTAATTTGACAAGCAATTGTGAAGGAACAGTGATATAGTTCCACTTCAGCCTTGTGAGAGATTTGGTAGAAAATTGCAGGTGATGGTACTGCCATGTGTCTGCTGTCCTCATCCTTGGTGGGAGAGGTCATGAGTTTGGAAGCTGATGACAGAAAAACTTTGGGGAGATGCTGCAGGATATCTTGTAGATGGTATACATTGTGACCACTATGCATCAGTGACTGAGGGCTTCAGTGTTCAGTTTGGTGAATCAGGTGCCAAGCAAGAACGCTGCTTTGTCCTGGGTGGCATTCTTGAGTGTTGCTGGAGCTGCACCTATCCAGGCATATGAAAGGTATTCCATTATATTCCTGAATTGTGCTTAGTAAATGGTTGGTAGGCTTTGAAGGGTTAGGAGGTGAGATAATTGTAACAGAGTTCCTAGCTTCTGACTTGCTGTTGTATCCACAATATTTATATTGCTTGTCCAGTTCAGATTCTGGTCAATAGTAATCGACAGGGTGTTTCATAGTCATACAGCATGGAAAAAGACCCTTTGGTCCAACTAGTCCATGTCAACCATGTTCCTGAACCAAACTAGTCCCAATTACCAACGACATTCCTCCAAAGCTTTCCTATTCCTGTTCTTATCCAAATGTCATTTAAATGTTGTAACAGTACCTGCTTCCACTATTTCCTCTGGCAGTTTATTTCACACACTAACTACACTTTCTGTGTGTAATAAAGTTGTCCCTCATATCCTTTTTAAAACTTACTCCTCTTAACCTAAACATATTACACATAAATCCTTCTCCAAAGCTACATAAAAGTTAGTGGAAGCTTAAATTTGTAGGAAAATAACGCAAAATCCATGCTTTTTTAATTTTTCTGTACTTTTGATTGTAACCTGAAATTGGAAAAGAACAGTTGAGGCACCTCAAATTTTTTTAAGAAAGTTACCTGACAATCATTATAAGTTATTGGTTCAAGTAATAATGAAAAGTTTGCAGATGAACTGGGGTCAAAGACTGTGCACAAAATACGGTTTCAAATTAGTCTGCGGTCTCATGACCAGTTACTGATGACAGAGTCTTTCTGTGATTGGCCCCCGGGAAGCTGATCAACTTAGGGATGTGAACAAGATAGTGAGATCGCCACAAGCACAGGTGCTATCTCTGTTCTCTGCAAAAAACAAAACAGTTTAAGCCTGAAGAAAATTAGTTTATTTTTTCCCATTAGTAATTTCAGCAAGCTGTGACTTATAAATGTTAATAGTGCAGGATTCACGATAATGCCATTTGATGTCACGGGACAACGGCTAGAGCCTTTTATTGGAGATTATGTCATACAATGAGATCGTGGCTGATCTGATTCTCTTAAACTCCACTTTCCTTGATTCCCTTACTGATTAAAAATCTAAGCAGAAGTGGGTACTGCAGATGCGAGAGGTTAGACTCAAGATTAGAGTGGTACTGAAAAGGCACAGCAGGTCAGGCAGCATCCAAGGAGCAGGAAAAATCAATGTTTTGGGCAAAAGGCCTTCATCATTCTCATTCCTGATGAAGGGCTTTTGCCCGAAATGTCGCTTTTTCCTGCTCCTCAGATGCTGCCTGACCTGCTGTGCTTTTCCAGCACTACTCTAATCTCGATTAAAAACATGTCTATTCCAGTCTTAAGTTTGAGATTACAAAGACTGTGGTTGAATTGAGAGTTTAATTTGGTTGGTGTGAGGGAGTTTCCCAAACCACAACAATCCTGGATTATATCAGAGCCACATGCCAATGTAACTGGACATAGATTGTTCATTGTAACTCTCGTTTCTCTGCAATATGCTGATTACTCTTGTACAATTAGGAGAAAGTGAGGACTGCAGATGCTGGAGATCAGAGCTGAAAATGTGTTGCTGGAAAAGCGCAGCAGGTCAGGCAGCATCCAAGGAGGTGTCCGCGAGCTGGCGTTTAACCTCAGCGGTGTAAAGGTCGGTGTGCCAAACTACTACCGCGCCTCCCTTGTCTGCCGGTTTGATAGTGAGGTTCGGGTTGGAACGGAGGGAGTGGAGGGCTGCACGTTCCGAGGGTGAGAGGTTGGAGTGGGTGAGAGAGGTGGAGAAGTGGAGGCGGGTAATGTCACGCGGACACCTCCTCCTACTGCCCCCTTGACCATGACCCCACCTCCCACCACCAAACCATCAAATCCCAGGCCATCCATAACCTCATCACCTCAGGGGATCTCCCATCCACCGCGACCAATCTCATAGTCCCACAACCCCACACCGCCCGTTTCTACCTCCTGCCCAAAATCCACAAACCTGACTGCCCCGGCCAACCCATTGTCTAAGCCTGCTCCTGCCCCACCGAACTTATCTCTGCATACCTCGACACGGTCCTGTCCCCCTTAGTCCAAGAACTCCCCACCTACGTTCGGGACACCACCCAGGCCCTCCACCTCCTCCATGATTTTTGCTTCCCCGGTCCCCAACGCCTTATCTTCACCATGGACATCCAGTCCCTGTACACCTCCATCCCCCATCACGAAGGACTCAAAGCCCTCCTCTTCTTCCTTTCCCGCCGTACCAACCAGTACCCTTCCACTGACACCCTCCTTCGACTGACTGAACTGGTCCTCACCCTGAACAACTTCTCTTTCCAATCCTCCCACTTCCTCCAAACCAAAGGAGTAGCCATGGGCACCCGCACGGACCCCAGCTATGCCTGCCTCTTCGTAGGATATGTGGAACAGTCCGTCTTCCGCAGCTACACTGGCACCACCCCCCACCTTTTCCTCCGCTACATTGATGACTGTATCGGCACTGCCTCGTGCTCCCATGAGGAGGTTGAACAGTTCATCCACTTTACCAACACCTTCCACCCCGAACTCAAATTCACCTGGACCATCTCAGACTCCTCCCTCCCCTTCCGAGACCTTTCCATTTCTATCTCGGGCGACCAAATCAACACGGACATTTACTATAAACCAACTGACTCCCGCAGCTACCAAGACTACACCTCCTCCAACCCTGCCCCCTGTAAAAACACCATCCCATATTCCCAATTCCTTCGTCTCCACCGCATCTGCTCCCAAGAGGACCAGTTCCAATACCGTACAACCCAGATGGCCTCCTTCTTCAAAGACCACAATTTCCCTCCAGACGTGATCAACAATGCCCTCCACGGCATCTCCTCCACTGCATCTCCTCCACTTCCTGCTCCTCCGCCCTTGAGCCCTGCCCCTCCAACCGCTACCAGGACAGAACCCCACTGGTCCTCACCTATCACCCCACCAACCTCCATATACAGCGTATCATCCACCGTCATTTCCGCCACCTCCAAATGGACCCCACCACCAGGGATATATTTTCCTCCCCTATCAGCGTTCCGAAAAGACCACTCCCTCTGTGACTCCCTCGTCAGGTCCACACCCCCCACCAACCCAACCTCCATACCTGACACCTTCCCCTGCAACCGCAAGAAATGCAAAACTTGCGCCCACACCTCCCCCCCTTACTTCCCTCCAAGGCCCCAAAGGATCCTTCCATATCCACCACAAATTCACCTGCACCTCCACACACATCATTTACTGCATCCGCTGCGGCCTCCTCTATATTGGGGAGACAGGCCATCTACTTGCAGAACGTTTTAGAGAACACCTCTGGGACACCCGGACCAACCAACCCAACCACCCCGTGGCTCAACACTTCAACTCCCCCTCCCACTCCACCAAGGACATGCAGGTCCTTGGACTCGTCCATCACCAGACCATAGCAACACGACGGTTGGAGGAAGAACACCTCATCTTCCGCCTAGGAACCCTCCAACCACAAGGGATGAACTCAGATTTCTCCAGTTTCCTCATTTCCCCTCCCCCCACCTTGTCTCAGTCAAATCCCTCGAACTCAGCATCGCCTTCCTAACCTGCAATCTTCTTCCTGGCCTCTCTGCCCCCACCCCACTCCAGCCTATCACCCTCACCTTGACCTCCTTCCACCTATTGCATTTCCAACGCCCCTCCCCCAGGTCCCTCCTCCCTACCTTTTATCTTAGCCTGCTGGACACACTTTCCTCATTCCTGAAGAAGGGCTCATGCCCGAAACGTCGATTCTCTTGCTCCTTGGATGCTGCCTGACCTGCTGCACTTTTCCAGCAACACATTTTCAGCTACAATTAGGAGAAGCCAAGAACTGACGAGATTTCTCCTGCAGCTAGTCCCCACTGGGCATGGAAGATAGAACAACACCAGTTAGAAAATTGGAATGAAAACTGATGCACCCAAAGGCATTATTGAACGATTGTTATTGAACAAGGAAAACCTGATACATTGTGGAGAGCTGTGGGTCAAAGAGCTTTATTTCTTGTTGACTATGCTATCATTACCTAATTGTATTATTATGTCTTACTGACAGCTATAGTACAAATGTTAGATTCAGAAATTAGTCTTTATTGATGAAATATGTCTGTGATTCAATAATAAACTGCAGTTTTGAAAATCAGACTGAAATAGCCTCTGTCTAGCTGTCAGAACATAAACTTTTATTATGTCCACAATATCTCAACAGACAAATGGAAGATACATGATTCTTATGTTAAGTGGTCAAAGACAAATGCAAGGTTTTACTGGCCTGACAGGACAGTCAGCTGGTAAATCCCAGTTAGTCAACAAAGTCATTGTGGAGTGGTGTATTGTAGCCTAAAGCCTCAGAGAGTTTTCCACTCAGTTGCTGTGCTTAACATTTATTGCCTTTGTCTTAAAAAATGGAATTGACTTGAAAGTTAAAGCCTATGTGGGAACATGCCATCATTTCCATCATATGCATCAAAGGTGTTGAGGGAGAGCATGACAAGACACAAAGGACTATAGAACTGACAGTGCAGACTCACATCAGTTTATCCATTTACAATTGAAATAATCCTTGAAGTCACATCAATGTCACATCACCTCAGCTAGTTAGCCCAGATGTGCAATGTTTTTGCAGCTCAGGTAGCAGACTGGGAAAAAAAAATCTTTTAGCCCAGAAGCCAAAGATTATTCTCTTAGACAACAGAACAATTTATTATGGGCAGCCCATTTTATAGTTTTATTTTTCATTTTTATTGCATAACCTCCAAAGAGCAAAGCAGCTTTTGTATGTGAGCAACATTCATTGTGTTTTGACAACTTATTGATATCATTTGTTGGGCAAGAAAGTCCACAGAGACCAAATATTATGGCTTAGGCAATAGACCAAACTATGCATTCAGCATCCCCTCAAGACACTCACTGAACTTGAGAAGCAGAGGACACTCTCCAGTCTTCTGGCAACACTGATAATATTGTTACATCAAAGTGAGCTTACATCCATACGTGTGGTTCCCTTGTGAAACATGCCTGAAGAATTTAGATTTGAGATTAGTCCCAGTGTGTAAAAAAAGACATGATCTCATCTCCCTATTCCTCCTTTAAGATTGTGTGTAAACAGCATAAGCATAAAATAAAATCTAAAAATACAGCATCTCATTGGATTCGGAGTCTGGTATTCAAACTTGTGACAATATGCAGAAAACTGCATTAGTCATGTTTCTCCAACACAACAGTGAAGGTCTGTACTATTGATAAAATCTTGTAAAAGTCAACCTTGGTTTCATGTAAAATCTACTGATATCTGGAGTACTGGAAATTGCATCAAATTATTTCACCAGTATCCCATGTTAATGCACAAAGCGTGCAAAGGCTTCGTGACAGTGAAAGTAGAAAGACCTCCATCTCAGAACGCCATAAAGAATTTCAGAGATGTTGCACAAAAATAAAACACAACTGTCTATAACAACACACTGGCTGGAGTGGGGGAAGATGAATAGATGAAAATAAGCAAATTCAAATGTCACATGTCAAAGAAAAGAACAAAATTCACACACAAAAAAAATCCTCATATTACTGGCTTCTTGGTTCTGTGCCCCACATCGACTGAAGTCCAAAGTCACATCATTGAAACTAACACAGGAAAACATCAGCTGTTATTAATGAATAATACAATCCTCAGCCTCATTCATTGAAAACAGAAGAACCAAAGAAACAGGAGCAGGAGGAGGGCTATCAAGCCTACTCTGCTATGCAATATGATCATGGATGGTCCCAGACCTCCATTCGACTTGCTAACCCATTCAACATGCTCCTCTCGTACACCCACTCACAACATCACAAAATATATATCCACTGCATTCACATTGAATTGAGCAGGAAACAAACAACATTACAAAGGCTTTATAAAGACAAAAAAAAGTGCAAAATTTCAGTATGGCAGGTGCCCAGGAAGTCATCTCCACCAGAAGTGCTCCACTCACCATATAAATGATGATGGAAAAAACACCATCTGGAACACGAGGTCCATTGCACAGAAATGGCTTAATACCCATCTGAGGTGTTCTTTGGCCTCTTTCAACATATTTTCAGCAAAGTGTGGTCCACCTAGAACATCAAGCTTTTTAAAAAGGTGCTTAGGGGAACATGGAACCAGGAGGTGCAGCATTTTGCTTTTGCTAGCTCCACAATAAAGCAGCTGTCACCTACTAATTGCCTGCTCTAAATTCGTCTTACTCCTTATCCCATTGCTACCTCCCCATTTGCTCAGGCCACTCCTGGGTCACAGCACAATCAGCTCTCTCCCAACTACTCCCAATAATGATGCGTAAGATGGGGGATAAAGCAAAGTCAATGTTGTTGAGCATCAAGGGGAGATGATTAGAATCTTGCATAAGAGACTACATTTATGGGGTCTTTGCGTGATTTGTCATTTATCAGGTCAAAACTGAATGCTGTCCAGTCCAAGGCCTGCAGATGCTGCACTTCATTAACTGGAGTATTGTGAACACTCTGTAATCATCAGCAAACATCCATACCTCCTGACCTTATAGAGCTGGGATAATTGGGCTCCAACAACCACAATCATCTTGTCTCTGCTGGGTATTAGTCCAGCCAATAGGGCTTTCACCATGATTCCCATTGACTTCAGTTTTACAGGGCTCCCAATTACCACGCTTGGTCAAATGTTGCTTTGATGTCAAGGTCAGGTACTCCCAATTCTGCTCAAAGTGCTGCTCACTAGCATCCTGTTGATGACACAGAGTAAGCAGAAGGGGCTGTCACTAGTTGGACTGGATTTGTCCTGCTTTTCAGAACAGGTTGTAACTTGGTAATTTTTCCACTGTATTGGATAGATGCTGGTATTGCAGTTGTACTGAAACAACTTGAGTCATGTGCACCTAGGTCTGGAACCCAAAACTTCAGTAGTACAGTCAGAATGTTGCTAGGGCCCACAACTTGCACCAAATGAAGTTCGTCCACTTGTTTCTTTATAATATGTGGACTGAATCTAATTGAAGACCAGCTTTTGTGGTGCTGAGGGCCTCAGGAGGAGGTCAAGATGAAACATACACTCAACACTGTTGGCTGACGATGACAGCAAATGCTTCAGCTTAGCCTTTAAACTTACCACATTCATTAAGAGGATGCTTGTGGAGCCTCATCCACTGACTGAACTACTCACGTTACACAACACGATGGTGAGTGTCCTTGTTGTGAAGATAGAACTTTGCACCTACAAGACTTTGGGTGTGGGGCTTGTGGCAGGGTCACACCAATCATTCTTATTATTCTTACCAAGGGATGGATGCATCTATGACAGCTAGATTGGTGAGGACAACATTTTAAAGGATTGTATTTGAATAAATTCTCATTCCTTGCTTATCTAGATTCATAAGCTAGCCTGACTGATATACATGGCCTTGCATTCTGACACTGGACAGAATTCAGAAGAGAAGTTGAATTATGTGGGTGCATTACAAATGTGTTGAGAAACTGAAATTTTGATCTACCTCTTGAAACATTTTCAAAAATGCATGCTTCCTCATCTCCCCTGTGGGAACTACTTCCCATATAAATGTTAGTAAATGTGAATAGCATTTCAGTTAGTTGCTGGTAAGATGAACAGATGAAGGAAGATGAAAAACCCTTGATGATATGATTATATAATTTTAATAGGCTGCCTGGCAGTGAAAACCATTAACACTAACATGCTGAACTAAGTGTGCTTCAGCATTGTAGTGCTGCAATCCAAGGTAATGACTTTAACAGAATTGGGTAAGAATGCTTTACTGAGATAAGTTACTTATGATTTTAAACACTGTGGAACATACAATATTTAAAGGAATTAGGCATGATTTGGAGATGCCAGTGTTGGACTGGGGATTTTTAACTAAAGGAATTAGTCTATTAACAATTAGCTCATAGCTACATGCCTCCAATCTAAATAAATCCAGCTGGCAATAGCCATTCAATTTTACCTTGTTCAACAGAGAAACAGTGTCTCAAAGTGTACCAATTACAAAAGCTGTATAACCATAGTCAAAGGTCAGAGGAGGGGGAAAATGTCTCAAAGGGGGAAATATCCAAGAAAGGAGAGCATCCCCACTCCAAAGAGAAGGCAGTAATCTTGTTCTGTATTTATGACTTGAGTGTTATAATTGCTCACTCATCACCACAAGGTGTTGAATTTCTTATAGATATTTCTCAGTCTCACGTATTCCCACCAGCAGAGATTGCTGAGAATGCCGTCAAACAGCACTTTATTCAGAGATAATCGAATCTGTGAATCTTGTGAGCTGAGGTACATAATATCTTGTAAATTTAAATGGTTAAAATAGAACTTAATGCTCCTTCCAGGACATAAGTTGTAATAAATGTAACAGAACCTTTGATAAATAAAAATGATGTGAACACACAAGCTTCAGACAGAAACCACAGAAAGGATCATAATGACAACTGAGTTTCCTGGTTATTTGCTCCTCTCCTTCAGCTGCCTTATGTCTCTTTCTCCAGCTGATGTTTATATCATTCCTTCATCCTGCTCATACAATGCAGTGACTTGTTTCCCTCAAATCTTGTTAACTTTCAATGTAACACACAAAGAAAATCCTATCCTTTTACTGTTTTGAGAAAAATCGGCTGAACCCATCCAGAGCAGTGAGGTCACAATTGGCCATCTCTTGTGCACAACAATAACTTAACAACATCGCATACACTTCTAAATGGACATAAGAGGTGAGCAGCGTGATACTGCTTGAAGTCATCCAACATGGGAAACTAGCAACTCTTAATATCAACATCAATGCTTTTGCTCCTGCTGGAGGGAGGGAAAGCCCACTGTCTCATGATTACAAACATTGCAATCTTGTACAGGAGCAAAGGGCGAGTACAATGATTGGCAATTTCTATTGAGGCATCTCCCTGTGGTATTTTCCCAGCTGTGTAATACTGGGGAAGGGCGGTAGCAGTACATGCATTTGGTCGGGCATAATTATTAGGACCTTAACAGTTGCTATGGATGCATGTAGTTCCCTGTAAAAGTGAGAGCAGGACTTGTCTCTGCCCACAGACTGTGTGTGACATCTGTTGAGTGGGTGGAACCAATGTAGCATGAATATTAACTCAAATAACACTCCACTGAGCAGCACAGCAAAGAATTGGCCCTGGTCAGACTGGAGCCACCTCAACATCTCTACACCCGAATAATTGAAGGATCTATGGTTGGCATGATCTTCTTCCAGTAGTAGCAAATATAATGTCATGAGCAAAGTTAAAAATCACACAACACATCCTTCATCAGGTGATGAAGAAGCAGCACTTCAAAAGCTAGTGCTTCCAAATAAATCTGCTGGACTATAACTGGAGTTGTGTGATTTTTAACTTTGTCCACCCTAGTCCAACACCAGCTCCTGCAAGTCATGAGCAAAGGAAACCTTCATGGATCTGACCAAGGCATTCAACCAAGTGAGCCGAGGTGCTCTATTTAAGCAGCAGAAAATCAGCTGCTCACTGAAACCGTTCAATGTGATCTACTCCTTCCAGAAAATGTGCTTGCATGGTCAGCTATGATGGTCAACATCAAAACCCTTTCAGATCCACGTTGCAGACAAACAGGGTTATGTTCTGGTCCAGGCACACACTTCTCATTGATGCTGACGTGTTTTCAGGTCATCTTCAGAGGGAATCTACATACAGATCAAATCTCACACAGAGCTATGAAGTCATGCTTATTTGACAAGAGGTGTTCCAAGTCCTCATCAAAGACGTGTTCTACGCTGACAATGGTGCTCTAACATTCAATATTGGGATAAACAGCCTCAGTAGCAAATAGACAGGCTCTCTCTCACCAATAAAATGTTTGTGTTGGGCATCAGCACTAGGAACACAAATGCCAATGTCTGAAATGTTGCCGTCTATCAGCATTGAGAATGTGTCACTGGAGATTGTTGATCACTTCATATTGAGGCTATACAATCAACACCAACGTAACAGCTACAGCCTTTGCTCTGTTCAAGCTGAGTAAGAGAATGAGTTGAGAGCAAATTGATTAGGATTACCAAACAGTGAACTTACCAAGCTTGCATCCTCTGCACAATCCCTTGTAGTGTGGAGACCTGAGCAACATATGTTAGGCAGGAACAAAGACTTAGCAGTTTCTACCATCATTGCGTAAGATGCATCCTTACAAGCCATGGTCACCAACTCAGGCCCTGGAATATGCTCATTTCATCAGTATAGATATTTTCCTTATAACAACCCATTCAGAGATGCTATCATGTAGCTCTGAAGTTGGTGGGACTTGCATATTGGCCTCCTGGACCAGAGGTAGGGACAGTACCAATGCAACTCAACAGCCCTTGCCATTTCATTAATATACAGGCATTGCTAAATCAAGGACAACTGCTCTGGTGCAGCTCTGCTCTGGAGATGGATGATAGCTGTAATAGTGCTCACAGACCTTCTGTAAACTGAGCTAGGCAATAGCTTTGTTTGCTAGCCAGCTGTTTTGTAATGCCAAAGTGACCTGAACAGTTTTCAATTCCTGTCCTAGCTGTGGTCACTGTGAAAACCGTAATTTGTCCCCTTGCTTGAAGTGATGTAACACCAACTGAAATAGAATCTAAATGTGCAGAAGCATTTTAATGTCTCAAGTTTCAAATAATCAGTCATGGAGGAAGCTCTCTCACAGAAATTTGTGTGCTTTGAAAATAAATACTCAATGCATTGACGTGTTTCAGGAATGTAATGGACTATGCTGTTCAATGGAGCTTTGGCCCCATCTTTCTTTAATTGATTCACGAGATGTGAATATCATTGTAGGCCAGACTTGATAAGGATGGCAGATTTCCTTCCCTAAGGGAGTTTAGTGAACCAGATGTTTTTTTTCTCCAACAATCAATAATTGTCATCATCAGACTCTTAATTCCAGATTTTTTCTTTCATTGAATTCAAATTCCACCATCAGCCAGGCAGAATTTGGAACTGGGTCCTTAGAACACCATCAGAGTCAAAAATTGTGGTGCTGGAAAAGCACAGCTAGTCAAGCAGCATTCAAGAAGCAGGAGAGTTGACATTTCAAGCATACGCTCTTTATTCCTGATGAAGAGCTTATGCTCAAAACGTCGACTCTACTGATCCTCGGATACTGCCTGACCGGCTGTGCTTTTCCAGAGCCACACGTTTTGATTCTGACTCACCAGCATCTGCAGTCCTCACATACTCCTCAGAACACCATACTGGGTCAACAGTTCCATGATGGTTTGCTCATGTATGTCCAGAAAGTTGATGGGTCTCCTGAGTCAGTGCCAGACAATAATGGAGGTGAACAGGACTGAGTCCTGGTCCCAATGACTCTAGAGCTTGTTTTGTCCACCAATATCTCTGGTGCCTTCCATGACAGTGATCGTGGCATCAAATTCAAATATCGTACATCTGAGTCATGTACAAGTAATAATTTGGACATCTTATTCAACACAAAAGAAACTAAAATAATGAATCTTGTTCATCCATGAAAGCCCTATCTTAACCCAAAGTTTCATTCCATGACCAGGATCAACCAGGGGTGAATAAATTCACACATCTCAGCAACACACTCTCTCATGCAGTCTCTGTTGAGAATAAGACACATGCAGGAACCACCGAAGAAAGGGTAGCAATCGACAGCCTTTGAGCAGGTGTCTGGGAATGCAAAGGAGTAATCCTGCCAAACTACCTGAAAGTTTGTACAGCAATTACAAGCTTGGACTTTCCAGCAGCATCACACTAAGAAACTCAATAACTTTCAGTTGTACAGTCTTCAGAAGTTTCTGGCAGGATGAAATAACAGACAGTGACATGTCCTGCCCCACAAACCAACAAGTCAAGTGTCCACTGAGACAGTTATAGCTGAGTGGAGCTGTCATGTAGCTGGAAAGTTTTTCATTCACTAACCAAAGGGAATTTTCTTTGGAGAACTTGACCCTGGGACGTAGCTACATGTCACCAAAGGAACTGCTACAAACACACTGTGAAGACTTCACTTCGGAAGCTCACTCAGCATTACTGCACCTGACACAAACAAATAAGAAATGGTGTGGATTCCCTCAAAAGCAAGTACACACCAGAAGCAGAGAGAAAATGCAAGGAGAGGACATCCTGAAACAACAACTGAAACAAAGTTTAGTACTCTGCAAACTCCTGTCCGACTGACAGTAGAACCATCTGGCTGAAAATGAGCTTTATCAGTTAAACACTCATTGGCACACTACCAAACACTCCAGATGCTGTAAGTCTTTGCCTTGAAGGACAAAAGAAATTTTTAAAAAGACTAATTATTAGCTACAAAGTGTTTTGGGACATCTTGAAGTTGTGAAATGTGGTAAATTCCTCTCTTCATTTAACCAAGAAAGGCATATGTCTCAGTATAAAGACTCCATTGGATATAGATTATTATTGACAATGTTATATACTGTAATAGATATCAAGTTATTTACTTTCATAAAAAATGCATAAAAATCCATTGAGCATTCATTAAATACCAATGATGATAGAAATTTCTACTCTTTTGTTTTTTTTTAAAATCAACCTGCTCAGTGATATTATTATGCATTTGTGGAACAAGTGGGACTTGAACCCAGGCCACCTGGCTCAAAGGTAGAGTTCTTATTGCTACAGCAGAAGAGCCCTCTCCACTCTTTTGTAAATATTTCAGTTCAATAACTAATGTAGTTCAATACATTTCAAATGTGATCCATTATTGAACACCTGAAATAATTAAATAAGAATTTGCATTCAAATAGTGCCTTTAAGTGTAGTCTTTTGTTTACTATGTCAGGGAACACAGCAGCCGATAGTCAGCAAGTTGCAAATGGTAATGAAATAAATGATCCAATTAATCCACTTTGCAGCTTGAGGGATGAATATTGGCCTTTGTTGCTCTGTGAATAGTATCACATGACCAGGCAGGTCACATCTCTTTCAAAAGGCAATACCTGCAGCCAAGTTGTTTTGGTGATGAGAGTTGACTTCACAATTCAGTGCTAAACAAGCTTGGAATAATCAGAATATTTCAAGGTCAATTTAACAAGCCAGGCCTTTACTTTGTGAAAACACAAAACTGATATTTTGAATTAGAGCTGCATTTCAGTAATTTTTACAGCTGTGTAGGGAAATCAAAGTTTTAGTCTAGTTAATTTAACCTAATCCAGAATGCGAGGTAATAACATTGAATTCGGTTTCATTGTGGTCGATATAAGATAATTTTGTTGTGAGTGAGAATAGCCAGATGTCTGAGGTCAGAACTAAGGTCATGGGTTAATGGCTTTATTAGTCCAGGCTGAAGCTTATTTTCATGGCTTAATTGCTAGATAAATGTTCATGCAGAAGCTCCTAAGTGAAACAGCCTTTCTTTAAAGTAGGTTTAATTTTAGCTTAAGTGCTTAGAGGACAAAGTTACATGCTTTTGGAAGTGTATATATAACAGGCTTATAATACAAATATATATTACTTTGGCACTAGATATGCAAGTTTGTAACTATTTTATATATTTTGATTGCATCTTGTTTGTGTTTTCTGGATTTAAAACATTGATTGTCTCAATTCACCAGATTTGATCCACACTTCATTATTTTCTGTGGTGGAGCTATTTATACTCTGAGCAGTTTCTGTGAAGTTTTGTTTTACTTGTTCATAGATGTTGCTGTCTCTGCCTGAGCCAGCATTTATTGTTCATCCCAACTGCCCAGAAGCTAGTTAACCAGATTGAATTTGTATATAGACCAGACCAGGTAAGGATGGCAGATTTCCCTTCCAATAGGACATGAGTGTTCACAAAGAATCTTTAAATCACTATACATGTCTGAACTTTAATTGACTTTCCAAAACATGCACAGTACCTGATCTGTCTTAGATTAGCTAAATGCCCCATTTATAATTGGTTTCTTAAGGCTAATGGTCATCTCACTGATATCACTTCTAAATATCCCCTTATTCATTCCCTAAAATATCAGTCATTTATGATATCATCCTTTTCAGTACAGCTTCCCCCTCTTTACTGACTTTATAGATCTCTGCTAAAATAATAAGACACAAGGTAATGTAAGACAAGAGGACCTGAGCCATGTCCCAATAATTAATGGTCACCACTAGGCTAGCTTTTAATTTCAGAATTTTATTATTTCATTTCAATTCAATTCCAATTTCACTATTTATCATGTCCTCAACATCAGCTTGGAGCTCTGTGACATTATCACAACTTCACTTCCTCATCCAATAACACATTAAGAGATGGCTCTATTAACTGAAATATAATAATAAGCCCTTGAAAGCCCCAGAAGATTTAAATGTATGAATAAGACATTTGGGATGCTATTAATTATTGGGATATGGCTCATATCCTCTTGTTTCAAGGATGTAAACACAAATTATTTTGGTATCCTCTCATTCTTAGAGATCCAAAAAATTAATAAACTGGGGAGAGCTGTAATGAAAGGGGCAATCCCATAAATGACTGATATTTCAGGGGATCAGTCAGGAGATACTCAGAAGTGATATCAGTAAGATGACCATCACCCTCAAGAAGCAAAAACAGAAATTGCTGGAAAAGCCTCAGCAGGTCTGGCAGCATCTACGAAGAGAAATCAGTTAACATTTCCTCCAAACTGAGCATTCAGAGGAGGGGTTAGAAAGGTTAACTCAGTTCTCTTCACAGACGCTGCCAGACTTGCTGAACTTTTCCAGCAATTTCTGTTTTTGTTTCGGATTTAAAGCATCTGCAGATCTTTCTGTTTCTATCACACTTAAGAAACCAATTTGTAAATTGGGCACATATCATTCAGCCAATCTAAGACTGATCAAGTGCTGTGCATGCATTGCAAAGCCACGTAAAGTTCAGATATATACAGGAGTAGTGGTTAGAAAGGATTTGAAAGCAATAACTTTTTGCAGTCCAATGCACAACAGAAAGAAGATTGGTCAGCAGATTAGAGCAAGAGATGAGCAACCAATGAGATGAACTCAAGAACCAGTATTCTCCCATACATCGACTGACATTACAGCATAATTTCCTTTGAATTTCATAATTTTGTTGGGTTAATAAATTGTTGAACCTGTTTAAATATATTCAAACCTAGAATAGGCTTGTTCTTAGTTAAACCAAGAAAGCTATTTTGATCAGTTCTCTCAAATTTGTTTTTTAACTGTAATTGACTCAAATTTTACAATTAAAATTAAATTAAACAGTCTCGCCCTTACAACTGTTTCAAAAGAAAATGCAGACCCTGTATTATATAACCCACTCTTGAATCTTAAGCCCATTGATTGTCTACTTAACCTATTAGCACATACCGTTGCAATTATCTCTGTAAGGTTGAGAAGCAATTATATTGCAAATATATGGAAAAAGTTCATAGTACCTGTCTTGGCTTTCATGCTGTTAGAATAGACTATGCAGTCAAGAAACTAAACAAATGGAACAAACTCCATTACATCACAGCTATCACCTGCTGTGTGATTTCAACACAAAGACAATGTTTAGCTGGAGTTCTAAAGCAAGAGCCATCTCTCCACATGGATAGCAAACTGTGCCATAGCAAAGAAAAGTTATCAGACAAGACTGACTGCTGCAGCACCTTCCAGCTCATCATCTCAACCTACAGAGTACAGGCAACATGGTGAGACACTAGCCTAGTTGGACGATGGCTGGGCTGTTAACCCAGAAACCCGGGTAATATTCTGGGGATCCGATGTTTGAATCCCTCCACAACAGATGGTAGAATTTGACTTCAATAAAAATCTGGAACTAAGAGTCCGATGATGATCATGAATCCATTGTCAATTGTTGGGGAAACCCTTTATGGAGGGAAAGTGCCAGCCTAACACCAGACCCGCAGCAATGTGGTTGACTCTTCACTGCCCACTGGGCAATTAGGGATGGGCAATAAATACTGCCTAACCAGCGACACCCTTATCCCATGAATAAAGGAAAACAAAATGTTGGAAATAGATGCAAGGTGCTTTTAAAGTTCATCACTTGCTGTCCTCTGATCCAACCATAACATTAATTATTTTTTAAAAATGGTCACAAAAACTAAATGACACTCGAATTTTAAAAAAACACAAACTACCCAGTTCTGGCTCACTAGGCAAGTTAAGATTGACTAAAAAAAGCTTATAATGTTGCCAAAATTAGTAGTCAGCTGGAGCATTGTGAGTGTTTTCGAAACCAGCAAAACATGACAAAACCGTAGATAAAAAGGGAAATAGAGATTGAAAGAAAACTACCCAGAAAATACAAGCAGATTATAAGAACTGCTACAGATATATAAAAAGGAAGAGTGGTAAACATTAGCCCTTAGGATGCAGGGACAGAAAAAATTAATCGTGGACATTGAGGAAATAGCAGAGAAATCGAACAATAATTTGTGACACAAGGTACAAATTATATACCAGGTATTGAACAGCTTATTAGAGTGGGGAATTTAGGGTAAATAAGATTGGAAGACAAAAGGTATTGGAGAAATTTAAGGGACTAATAGCCAATAAAACTCCAGAAACTAATGTTTACACTCTAGGGTTCTAAATGAAATAGCCACAGAGGTAATGGATATATTAGTTTCGTTTCAAAAACACTCAGATTCTAGAATCATCTCAGCAGATAGTAAAACAGCAAATGTTACATCATTTCTCAAGAAAGCTGAGTGCAAGAGAAAAAGAGAACTACAGGTCTATTGGGATGGAATCAGTCATCAGGAAAGGCCAGAACTTGTTATGGAAGTAATTTGTACAAGGCACTTACAAAATCACTTCAGTATTGAAGTCAATATGATTTTACAAAAGGGAAGTTGTGTTTAATAAATTTTTTTTAAAAGTTTTTTTTCAATACTTAAGATAAGAAAAAGTTCATAAAATTACAGTAGTATGTGAATGTGAATAGATGGCTGGTCAACAGACAGGAAGCAATGAATCAGGATAAAGAGGATATTTTCAAATGTGCAAGCTACAGCTATTAGAGTGTCATAATGTTCAGCACCAGGCCTCTGTTGTTTACAATCCATATTAATAACTTGGGCAAAAAGTCTGCGAATAAGTTTTTTAGGTTTCCTCGTGATGCACTATAAACTGTGAGGACAGAGAGAAGATGCACAGATTGGGTTCAGTAACTGGGGAACATGAAGAAAGATGGTGTATAATGTGAACAAGTGTGAGATGATTCATTTTGGTTCTAATACAAAAGCAGAATTTCTTTTCCAAAAGGTATGAGGCTTAGAAATAGTGACGATGTTCAGACAGACTTGGATGTACTCATAATAGGGATGTAGGAAGTAAGTATGTAGATACAACAAATAATTTGAAAAGCAAATTGTCCTTTACTGCAAGAAGATTGAAGTACAAAAATAAGGAAGCTTTTTCTCCAATTGTGTACAGCTTTGGTGAGATCACATCTAGATTGCTGTGCATAGCTTTTATCTCCAGATCTCAGGAAGGATATATTTACCTTGGAATTCAGCAGGTGAAGGTTGACTACAGAATTTGAGAGAAAAAGTTTTATAATGGTCAGAGTTTAAAGAATTGGGATGATCTAATTGGATCATAGGCAATTTCAAAGAGGCTTGAAGGGTGGACTCTGGAGGATTGGTTCTCCTCGCTGGTGAATCGAGAACATAGAGTACAGTCTCAAGATTAAGGGTCAATCATTTAGGATAAAAAGAGACTTCTTCAATAAAGTTATCTTTTGACTTTTATTTAATATATATTTAAAGTTTGGAATAGTCAGATTGTTGGCCCCTCATGGAATCAATGGATATGGGGAGCAGATAGGAAAGTGGAGGATAGGCAGGCAGTTTGCCACAATTATACTGAGTGGCAGAGCAGGCTTGAAAGACCAAAAGGTCCACTTTTGCTCCAATTTGTTAACTTCCATCAAGGAGATTGTAGCTCCCTTAAACTATCTAGTTTATTTGCCACCTTCCTCCGTCCCTCCCCTTTCTGTACTTTCATATTGGATCATTTACAGAAGTGGAACCAGGGACAACTTCTTTGGGTTTTGTGGGTGTTGAAAGGGCACAGATTTTCTTTGCTCACATAAAATTTTATTCATACTGCGCTGTACCACCTATAACTTATTACAATTTGGCTTGAGCAGCTGTCATTGATCCTCCACCAGGGACCAGCCATTTAGAATGCAACACTGAATCAAATTATAATCTGAAAATCAATTTCTGTCAAGCTAAAGGCCATATTAAAAGAAATATTAGGTATTCAGATTCATCTGCCCAAGGCTATAACACAAAGTAATCAAACCCAATAGCAGAATACTGAAGCTTCGCTGTACAAAGCTTAAGCTGGTCAACTATTATACTTATTTTCATTCAAGTTGAATGGAGTCATCAGTATATCTTTTCCATTATGTCTCAATATGGGGAATATTACCATTTCATTGGGTGGAAGTGAGGGGAAGACTGGGGTGGGGGTTGGCTGGGAAGAGAGAAAGAGATATAAGATAAGAGAGAGACAGTGTATGAGAGAGATAAAGGCTAAGGGGGAGAGGGAATGTGGAAATACATGGGAGATGGAGTGACATTTTTGAGACAGTCGGGTAGATATTGAAGTTCCCATGGACTACATTTGAAGAATGGCAAATATTTCGCCCTGAACCAATGTTATCAAAAACAAGTTAGCTTTTCATCTCACAGTATGTAAGATCTTTATATAATCATACCATTCCTACAGTGTGGAAAGAGGCCATTTGACCCACTGAGTCCAGACCATCTCTTCAAAAGCCACACCCATAATTACCATGGGAAAAAGTGAGGACTGCAGATGCTGGAGTACCAGAGTTGAAAAATGTGGTGCTGGAAAAACACAGCAGGCCAGGCAGCATCCGAGGAGCAGGAGAATCGACGTTTGCCCGAAACATTGATTCTCCTGCTTCTCGGATGCTGCCTGGCCTCCATAATTACCATGGCTAACCCACCTAGCCTGCACATCTTTAGACAATCCACCTAACCTTTACATCTTTGGACCGTGGGAGAAAACCAGTATACCCAGAGGGGACGCACACAAACACAGGGAGAATGTGCAAACTCCACACAGACAGTCACCCAAGGCTGGAATCAAACCTGAGTCCCTGGCACTGTGAGGCAGTAGTGCTAACCACTGAGTCACCGTGCCATCCTTGTTGGAAACAGTTATCGACAACATAATTGCACTTCCATGAAAATTTTTGAATTGTTTCACAATGTTGTAACAGAGCATTGCATAAACATGTTTTTTTGACATTAAATAACTTTCAAGGTTCATTTCATCAATGACTTACTTTAGTAAGGGAGTTTGTTGAAGTGAGCTCAAAGTTAATTGTCTGGACAGTAGATGGGACAGGATTGAGACAGGGTCTTGAAACACTGAACTCCATCAGAAGAGATCAATTTAACAAGCTTAATGATACCTTTCAGTAACAAAAAAGCCTTTGTGTTCTTAATGAACCAGCTTGTTCCAAAGTATAGGATTCCACACATGAGATCATCATTCAGAAACTTTCAAACTGGAGATAAACTAACAATCGGGTTGAGAACAGAAAAGAACAAAATTCATTTTGATCCCAAAATTCGGGCAATGCTTAGTTAAATTGTGCTTGTGAAATGAATTTGATGAAGGTACTGTTAAAGCCCTTTGACAAAAAAGTTTAAAAGTTAACCAATTACTAAATGTAATGAATGAGAAGTGACAATTAGTTATCCCCTTCAGTGTAGCCATCAAGGCAATACTGTTGATATGAAAGTGCCAGTGCGCTAATTTAATTTCCTGAGATTGGGGGCATGGGTGTTGATTGAGTAAAAGGATTTGTCTTGCTTATGATAGGCATATGACAAATTTTAAGCATTTTTTTTTTAAACAGACACTTTTTAAATACAGGAAGTCCCCAGGTTACGAATGAGTTCCATTTTTTCCACAGTTCGTAAGGTGAGTTTGTGCGTAAGTCGGAACAGATATGGGCTAATTAGTCGACCTGTTTGTTAGGACGAAACATTGTACATAACTCGGATTTTTAAAGTTAAAAATCACACAACACCACGTTATAGTCCAACGGGTTTAATTGGAAGCACACAAGCTTTTGGAGCCGCGCTCCAAAAATAGGTTTTAACAATGAGAAGTCAGAGATAGGTTCATAAGTATAGGATGTTCGTAAATTGGGCGTTCAAGAGACTTCCTGTATGACAAATAACACATCCTGTGACTTTAGTAGTATCAACTCCAGAAGAAGACCCAAAACTTATGCAAATGTCTCACCAAAATATGGAAAATCATTGCCACTTGTGAAATTCATATATATTATGATTCAAGTATGGACTAAAACCTACAGACAACAGGATATGCAGACAGTTCATGTTCATGCTTCATTTAGAACAACAGAATAAATTAAATCTCAACTTGTGCCAATTTGGCAGAACCTGGCAACCTTTCCATTAGCAGTTGTGTTGTGTTGTATTGGATTGGCACCATCAGCCTCCTATTTAAGCCACTGAGATTGTGGCTCTGATAATGCTCTCTGTGAAGCCACAAGATGGCCATCTCTTTTTAGCTGATGGGATCATGTTGATGCCCAGGAAGATAGCGTTCAATTTGGCTTTTAGTTGTCTAAGTCTGCAACCAGCCTCCAGATGTCAGGCAGCCATTTGAGCGGTTGGGATATTCTCCCAGCCACAGGACTGTGTTAGAGAGCCATCCAGATGTGGGTCACTGGAATATTTCAGGACCATTGCCAACACAGCCCCCAACCCTTGGCCTGTTGTCCTGGATCGGGAAGATCCCAGTAACTATTTTAACCTCAGCTTTCCATTTTAATTGAAAAAGCACAATTTTAACATTTTTCACAAAACCAGAATTCTCCACTAGCAAAATGTATTAGCAGAAATAGTATTTGACATTTAATCTTTTTCTGTCTGTCTCATTTTGTAGTCAAGATGCAGAAATATGGGAATGAGGTGTTGCATAATGTAGGCTACTTTCGAGGAAATGTTACATCTTGTGCATGGAAAGGATTACTCCAGGGTGCTATTAAAACTGATAACAGGTAAGGCCAGGTAGGGACCCAGGTCAAGAGCACACCATTATTGGCAGACAAATCAAAAAGTAGATAAATTGGTCTTGTGCATGAACAGGAGGTCAGCCAAGAAAACTCCTCGATATATGGCTCACATTAGTATTGCAAGATAAGGGCTAATCGGTTTAAATTCAAATGTGGATATTAGCATCAATCATGGAATCACTGCCATTTTAAAAGGGATAAAACGTACCTGACTATTTTAACACGATGGAATAAATCATTAACTTATCGACAAATTAGAACTAAGATCTATAAAATTATAGTCATGTAATAGTGATTCTGAGCTTCATAAATAATTAACTCTATGTTATAGAACCACACAAACATAATTTATATGTATTTCTTTTTAAGCAAGCCTATATTTTTCAACACATTTTATAAAATGTTTTAGGCAAAGGAAACTGGCATAGTGCTCTGAAATTTTCTTTCTTCCTCAATCATAGTCGTTTTGTTGCTTTTACTTAGCTCCCTTCAAAATGTCACCATTCCTAAGCCCTGTCAGTTTCTGCCTCATTCTGGAGCTACCTTCTAGATGGAAAAAAGATATTTTGGATGAAATAGGCTCTCTCCATTTGGCCTTTGTATGAGTAGCTGGGTATCAAGAGAATTTTAACAATAATACGTCAGCTCTTCACCTGATGGGGCTGTGATTTAGCACATCATCAGCCAATATGTATTCTTGGAGAAAATGAGGACTGCAGATGCTGAAGACTCAGAGTTGAAAAGCGTGACACTAGAAAAGCACAACAGGTCAGGCAGCATCCGAGGAGCAAGAAAGTCAATGATTTGGGCTTTCCTGATGAAGGACTTATGCCCAAAATGTCGACTCTCCTGCTCCTTGGATGCTGCCTGACCTGCTGTGCTTTTTCCAGCACCAGGCTTTTCAACAGGTTTTCTTCACTCACCAATATTTTTCTTAACCCGTTTCCTCAATTTAATGCTGAAAATATCAATTCTTTTAGACGGATATGAATTCACAGCATGCGTCCTATCCAACAGCTCCACTTGAGGCATTAAGGATAGACAAATTCTTTGCTCCGGAAGTAACTACGTTCAAACAAAGTAATCTAAACAGAGGTTTTCAAAGTTATGAAGGAGTTGGGCTGAGGTAGATTTTTAAAGGACGCTTTCATATTTCAAGGAGATCAAGTCGAGATAGACACCACTAAATCCAACAGCAAACTCAGAAAAGATTGTTTTATCTAAAGAGTGGGAAGAATGTGGAAGACGCTACAAAAGGAAGCAGCTGAGGCAAATAGCACAGACACTTTTAAAGGGAATCTGTATAAGGATGAGAGAGAAAGATTAGGTTCTTTTGTTTGGGTTAGATAAAGTGGGAAGATGTTGGAATGTTTAGGAGGAGGTGCATGTGGAACAATAACACCAGGATCTATCTGTGGGACCAAATGGTCTGCTTTTGTAGTCAAAGGTTTTGTAACTTTTATTACGTGTTTAGATATAATTAACCAGAAAATACATCAAGAAACAGGCCCTTTAGCCCAATACCAGTCTTAGAGATGTACAGCACGGAAACAGTGTTTATGCTTTTCTCAAACCTTTCTTATTTGTACTTATCTGTTTCAACATGCATAACCGAATGACCTCTGTGAACATTATCTTTGTAACTATGTGATCAATTTATAATTTTAACCACCCCTATTAGATCAACATGTAAATTTTTACTTTGAAGAGAAAGGAAACATGACCTTTCTTGATTTTCCTTGTCACATCCGTACTGACAATCACAAGTTACATTTGCAGTTTCGAAAGATTTTCCTTTTTTTTTGTTGAGTGTCTTTAATCTTCCTATCAATAAAATGAAGTTCACTGATCTGGGCACTTGGACATGTTCCATCTCTTTTCTTAAATAAATGCTCAACACCAGTACACTGGCACTCTGACTATTCTTGCCTACTCTTTTCTTTATTATTTTAAAATGCACAAAGGCAATCAGTCTGGACCAGTTTTAGCCTGTTCAAGTTGATTAGCTTATTAAATCTTCTGTTGTGTTTATTTAAATCCAGTTATATCATTTCCAATCTCATCTTCCAGTGTTACGTCCACCTGACCTGGTCTCCCTGGTAAACAGTGAAGCAAAGCAATTATTTAATATCTCTGCCATTTCATTATTGCAGCCTGCGGTTTTATGATGACTACCCCTTGTGGCTGTATTTGCCTTTGGAATATTTTGTTTTGTTTCTATTTTTTGATAGGTTAATATCATTGTTCCTTTTTGTCTTCCTAATTACCTTTCTCCGAATTTCTTCATTTTTTCCTATGCTTTCCATGTATTAGTCATGCCTCTTTCCTTATGTTTTTCTTCATTTGTGGTGTCTTATTTGTGTTTCTATTGATCTTATTTCCTCGCAAAATATCCTCTGGTTAAACATCATCTTAAATGATTTCTATTACTTTTCAACAGCATTGTTTGCCAAAAGTATCACCCACTTTATTTTGCAAGGTCTAGTCTCAGCTATTAAGAATCAACTTCTCCTGATTATGCTTTTGTACTTCACAATGTTTTAAAATTCATTCATGGGATGTCAGTGTCCCATTCTTAGTTGCCCTTAAGACAATGCTGGTGTGCTGCCTTCCTGAACTGCTGCAGTCCATTTGATGGGAGTAGACCCACAATGCCATGAGGGAGGGAGTTCCATATTTTTGGCCCAGTCACAGTGAAAGAATGGTGATATATTTCCAAGTCAGGATGGTGAGTGACTTGGAGGGGAAGTTGCGCTGTGGTGGTATTCCCATGTATCTGCCACCTGTGCTCTGGATGGTGGTGTTGGAGCTGTACTTACCTAGGCAATTCGGACGTATTCCATTACACTTCTGAGAATAGGAAATGGGATGTCATGTTGCAGCTGTACAGCACACTGGTTAAACCACTTTTGGAATATTGCGTGCAATTCTAGTCTCCCTCCCAACAAGGAGGATGTTGTGAAACTTGGAAGGATTAAAAAAAAATTTACAAGAATGTTGCCAGGGTTGGAGGGTTTGAGCTATAGGGAAAGGCTGAATAGGCTGGAGCTGTTTTCCCTGGAGCGTCAAAAACTGTGGGGGTGACCTTATAGAGGTTTATGAAATCACGAGGGGCATGAATAGGATAAATAGACAAAGTCTTTTCCCTGGGGTGGGGGAGTCGAGAACTAGAGGGCATAGGTTTAGGGTGAGGGGGGAAAGATATAAAAGGGACCTAAGAGGGGCAACTTTTTCCACACAGAAGATGGTGCGTGTATGGAATGAACTGCCAGAGGAAGTGGTGGAGGCTGGTACAATTACAGCATTTAAAAGCATCTGGATAGATTTATGAATAGGAAGGGGTTTGGAGGGATATGGGCCAAGTGCTGGTAAATGAGTCTAGATTAACTTAGGATATCTGGTCAGCATGGACGAGTTGGACCAAAGGGTCTGTTTCCGTGCTGTACATCTCTAAGATTCTATGATTATTATTTTCTTTAAAAAATTACATTATGGTCACTATTGCCTATAAATTTCCCTACTTTTATTTTTGGCTCTTCCTTTCACTGTATCCAATAGCAGATGATACCTTGTTGGGCTCTGTTGGCTATAGGTCAGTCATTCAAACACTTACGTCTGAGTCAGATGGGTATGGGTTCACTTTGCAGTATGGAACCAGAGTTCTAAATTGTGGTCTGAAGGAATGTTGAACTGTGGAAGTACCATGTTATGGATGAAATATTAATCTAAGACTAGGTCTATCTTCTCCGCTGAGTTTAAATGAAACTTCTGTGAAGAACAGGGAGTTATCTCTAAGTTTGTCGTCATTGTATATCCCTCAATCAACATGACAAAAATAAATTATCTAGTCTCTATCACATTGTTGTTTATGTGAGCATGCAGTGAGAGAAGTGACAATTGAGTTTCCTATATTACAACATTAATGACACTTCAGATGTAAAAATCACACAACACCAGGTTATAGTCCAACAGGTTTAATTGGAAGCGCAGTAGCTTTTGGAGCGCCGCTCAACCACCTGATAAAGGAGCAGTGTTCCGGAAGCTAGTGTGCTTCCAATTAAACCTGTTGGACTATAACCTGGTGTTGTGTGGTTTTTAACTTTGTACACCTCAGTCCAACACCGACATCTCCAAATCATGACTTCAGAAGTAATTAATTGACTGTTAAGTGTGTTGGGTCATCTTGAAACTGTAAAATAGGCCAAATAAATTCAAGTCTTTCCTAATAACACATTCAATATTAATTTTGTACCCATTACAGGAACTCCATTACCTCAACACTTTAACCTAACACTGAGTCATTACTTCCCACTGTTTGGGGCTGGTTGGAATCCCTAAATCGATTTTTTGTTTACTATTTTTCTCTCTAATCCACTGCATATTCCTTTTTCCATCCCTTCCATATTTCGGTGATGCATCAACCCCAGCTTCCCTCCTTAATGCCACCTCCACACCCCACTCTTCACCCTGTCTGAAGTTCACTAACCGTAACCGCATTCCCCAATGGATCCACTATTCCTATTTTAATAATGATGAGTCACATTTTTTTAATTGAATGTACATACAAATAAGGAACAATGGCCACCTGGCCATTCTAGCCTGCTATGTCATTCAATAGTATCATGGCTGATCTGGTTTTAACCTCAATTCTACATTTCTGCATTTCCCGACAATCTTTTACCCCATCATTTCCAAACACCTTCGAGCAAGTCCAACCACCCTATTTCCTCTATTCGCAAAAGTTTAAGTATGTTGCACATTTCAATATTTAATTTACAATTCTGATTTTTCTGTTTTTATACCTCAATATTCGCTGTCTGATTCCTCATCTTGGCACCGGGTGAACAACGGTCCTCATAGAATCCCTAGAGCATGGAAGCAGGCCATTTGGCTCCTCAGGTCTATGCTGACCCTCCAAAGAGAATCCCATCCGAACCTACTCCCCCAACATTATCCCTCTAAGCCCACAGCTAACCCACTTAGCCTACACATGCCTGGACACTATCGATAATTTAGCATGGCCAACCAACCGAACCTGCACATTTTTGGACTGTGGGAAGAAACCCATCAAGACAAGGGGACAATGTGCAAACTCCACACAGACAGTCACCCCATGGGTGGAATCAAACCTGGGCCCCTGGTGCTGTTAGGCAGCAGTGCTAACCACTGAAACACTATACCGCTCTTTATCTGTCCCCTTATTTATAGAATTCCCTTTCACTACCACATTTCTATTCTCTTCTACTCCATTAGACAGCCATTTGAGGCAAGGTGTCTTAGTCAGATAAAGGGCAGCATCGTGTTCCAGTGGTTAGCACTGCCGGCTCTCAGCACCAGGGTCCCAGGTTCAATTCCACCCTTGGGTGACTGTGTGGAGTTTGCACATTCTCCCAGTGTCTGTGTGGGTTTTCTCCCACAGACTATAAATGTGTATCCTTCCAGGTGTCTACCTTATCCTGACAGGCAGTGAGCACTTTATACATGTTGGAAAGGACCATTCTCGATAGGACTTAATTCAAAATCTTTCCTTACTCTCCCTGACAGTCACATGCTCTGCCTTCTGACTCTGTTTTCCATCTGCAGTGTGACCCATTCGAGAAAACAGTCAGGAAATTCTATTCCCTCAGCTCCCCAGGGTTTTACAGTGTCCCTCACTCACATTTCACAGGAGGGACTCTGAGCCAGATTAACTGAAAGCAGAGACAGTTACTACAGTTATGAGAAAGTTGGAACATTATATACTCCACAAACACCATACCTTTCACAATCTTGACACCACAGCCTGCCTTGCCATCTCTAGCCTTTGTTTTATTTGTTCATTGATAATTAGAACTAACATCAGACGGGTTGCTTTTGTTTACAACAAAATTCCCAACAACAATGAATCACTGACACTTTTGCATCAAAGTGAATAAGACAAAGTTGGCCTATCCATCTAATCAGCATAATTTCACCAGCATTACCTGCGCCTTCTGCACTGTTCTCCTTTTTTCAACACTGCCTACACATACTATAACAATAAAATGAGTCACCAGTATTGCTTGCTGACCGCAGGATGCCTGGCCTTTCAAATTATGCTCCTCTGGAATACATCCTGTCTGTTTTTCAAATAGTGGATAATGTAGTGTGAATGACGATGGTTCAGAACCTTGAAATATTTATAGAAATTTTAATTTTAAAAATGTGCTTTTGTGAAAAGAAAAACTGCTACAGATATTTTTAAAAATGCAGATATAAATTCAGAGTCTCTCTGGCAAAATCTTATTTGCAGCATGGAATGCCATTTCTGAAAATGATCAGTGAAATTTCAAACTGGGAACAGGAAGTAGCAGTATACTGACTAGGCTCCTCACCTCAGCAGAATGCCACTTCTTGCAAGTATGTCTGTTCTAGCCACCAGGAATATACCAAAGAAAAATTAAAACCTGACTGCAACAACTGTGTGTATGTTATTAGCCAAACCTCATAGTGAATGGACTAGAGTGCTTTGGGGATACACCTTTAGGAATGGCCATTTGATCATCCCTGCACTGGCTTACTCTTACTTTAAATGCTCAGTCAGTGATCAAAGGAATAAGAACTGAATTTCTGCCAATCTGCAAAACCAAGTATTTTGGAATTAACTGCTCAACTATCAATGTCAACACTACCAGTGCCATCCAGTAATAAAGTTGCAATATTGTCTTATCTGCTCTTCACAAAGAATTCATAGATTGATTCATTTTCTTTTTACTTTTAACAGTTTGCACTCACCTCTTACTTCTACTCTGCATGTGTGCCATGTTACGGTATCTTCGGTTGTTTAATAATTAATAAATACACTCTGATAATTCAAGAAGGACTGCTTAAATCGGTCTTTTGAACGTAATTTCATTTGGATCTTGAAGAAATGAATCCACAAGGGAAGGAATCTCTCTTAAATTCACCTTCTGTGACCAACTAAGTGGGTGTTAATACCAAGACGAGTCAGTTCATCCTTCCTCTTAATGGTTTGGTGTATCTGTTTGGAATCATAAACTGGGGAACCTTACCCAGGGTCTGTTCATTACAGTAGACATTGCCAGGACTTGCAAAACCTAAGTTTAGTAAATATTAGGATTCTAGGAATCCTGCAGTAGGTAACACGCATCCTGGTGACTCAAAATCTGTGCACCATTTAAAAGGCACAAATCAGGAATGAAAACAAAAACAGAAATTTCTGGATAAAGCTCAGTGGCAGTAGCTGTGGAGAGAGAAACAGAGATAACATTTGGGAGTCCAGCGATCTTTCTTCAAAACAAGTCAGGAGTACGATGGAACATTCCCCACTTGGCTGGGTGAGTGCAGCTCCAACAACGCACAATAAGCTTCACTCAATCCAGAACAAAACAGCTCGCTTGATTGGCACATCACCAAACATTCACTCCCTCTGCCACTCACACTCAACAGCACCAGTATGTATAATTCACGAAGGCACTGCAGAAATTCAAGGCTCCTTACACAGCATCTCCCAAACCCACAACCACTGCCATCTAGAAGAACAAGGGCAGGAGATGCATGGGAACAACACCACCTGATGGTTCCCCTCCAAGCCAGTCTTCATCCTGATTTGGAAATATATTGCCGTTTCTTCAGTGTTGCTGGAACTCCATCCCTCATGCCAAATGAACCAGGGACTCAAACGCAACTAAGGACTGACAACAAATGTTGGCCCAGTCAACAATACCTATTTTCTATGATCGAATATAAAAAAAAGCCATTTGAATTGTGTGATATCCAGGAGGGAGCTACTTCCACAAGAGCCACATCGGCAGCAACTGTGGGGCTACATGGCCACTAAACAAATGAGGGCAAATCCTTGGATGTACTGTGCACTAAAATTCACAATCAGAGACTTGAAGCAAGTCATTTCACTGCTTTCCTTGTCGGGGAACACAGTGGGACAGGGAAGGAAACTTTCAAAAGGAAGAAAGTAAGCAGAAAATTAGATAAAACAAAATGTCATGAAAAGTATGCTCCATATTTAATACAATCCACGTTGATTTAAGTAAGCTAATTTATTGTACCAATAAATATTATATTGCAAGTAACGCATGTGATCTACATAATTCATTCAGCATTTACAGCCCAATTATGTAGTGCATGCTTGATTCAGAGATTCTTTCCCAATTTAAACAGCAATTGCTTCTATCGTTGAATCTGAAATCAGCCACATTAACACAATGAAATAATACTTATAGCTACCGATTACACCAATTTTGAACAGGGAGCGTGGAGTTTAATGGTACAATTACTCCTTTTCTGAGTCAAATAACAACCGACTTTGATCAGCCAGCATAACTAAAAGTAAAAACTATTTCACTCCACATCTCTATTTCATTCCATGCCTTTCCTGAGAGTTTTGTTACCAAACCCCAATAATAAACAGGGCTGCTTACAGAAGTACCTTGATCCATTTTGAATGGCCGCATTGTTCGTAAAGCTTTCACTGTTATCACTCTGCCCAAACTGACATCTTCAAGGGGCAGCACATGCACAGATTAAATGTGGAAATGCAGAAACTACTGGTAGTGATCCCACACTTCTCCATAGCATGCAGTATGGAGGAAAATCAACAAACTGAACACTTCCACTTTTTACACTCTTAGTCTTACTTTAAAAACTCTTGAAAAATTATGACTTGCTGAATGAGTTATAACTGGGCTTTTATTCATCTACTAACTTCACGATTGATGTCAACACCCTTAGTGTCCCTCTAAGGCCAATTATATCTTTGTGGGGTGTTGCATTTTTTCATGATGATAAAAAAAAACTATTTTTATGGAATATATTTTCAATGTAGTGGAACTATTGCTTCCTCAAAATTAACATACCAGCAGTTTTGAGCCATGACCTTTAGAAAGACACTTGGTTGAGAACAGATGTTTTGTAGAACTATGGCTGTGAGGATCACTCTTATAAGGGAAAGGAGGTCAAAGAAAAGGTTTTACAAAACAAAAATAGTTACTGTTGTATTGAAGGAGTCAGCAGTGCAAAACCACAGAACTAGTTAAGAAAGAGGAATCTCCACTTTCTCCCAAGATCTGCTGTTCTACTTGTACAAGAAAATGCCATCTATCCAACTGTGGATGCCATCACTGGATCTGATTTCAAGTGTTTACATCTTTGTTTCAGCAACAAGTAATTAAAGCAATGGGCACCAATGTATGACCATGCTGCTTCTTTAACAAGCTTATGTTGTCCTTGGCTTTCTTCTCAGAGAGGTCATAGAAGACACTGACTCCAAAATGTCTACGTTTGAAGGGTTTTAGGGTCAGTTTGAATTTAGCGAACAGATTCTGCCTTAGGCAAAAGGCATTCAGTTTTTTTTTAAAAACCACTTGTACAATGAAAGGGGAGTGGCCAGTTCTCCCAGCTCAGTTTCACTCTGTTTTGGTCTGGCTATTCACTGAAAGCAGTTAGGCAGCTGTGAAGCTGCTGGATCCAAAGAAGCAGGTCCATGCTAATCCTTCCTCTCTCTGACATCTCTCCTGTAGACCCTGTGTTTGATTTTTACCTTTTGTGCCAATGGTGTTAATGGGAATGGTTCTAAGTATTGGAACAGCATCATTAAGCTGGATGATCTATTGGGTTTTCAAGTAGGTCAAGTTATTCAGTATGCTGTTCATTTTGTTTGTGTAACATCCACTAATCTTGTAAATAACTAATTACACCCCTCCTGGAATATTCACATTACATCTGCTTAAAACAACGAGCAAATTTCAGGTCTGGGCTGCTTTCTTGAAATGTTTTGAGAGGGTCTGGCCTGGTCCATAACAAATGGTACATCACAGAGATTCAAAGGGACTTTCTTCTTAGGAGTATTCTTTTGTCTTATTCGTACTTGTTTTAATTGTGACATCTGTAAGAACACAGGAACAGAAGTGTTGGTCATTCAGCTGTTGAACCTGCCCCACCTTTCCTCGGGCCAAAATTGTGCCATCTTACATTCCTTAAAAGGATGGTCAAGTAATTTAGGGAGATGTTTCCTCTAATGGGAGAATCTAGATCCAGGGCTCACTTTGTGAAAATCAGGGGTTACCCAGTTATAACAGACATTAGGCAAAATGTTTTCTTTCTCAGACATTGGTGGGTTTTGGAGCTCTTTCACTGAAAAGGCAGTGGAAGCAAAGTCCTTGAATATTTTTAAGGCAGAGGTAGATGGATTTTGTTTATGCGATCTGTGATAGTGCTGTGGCTTTGAGAGGTTATTTTGTCCTGTTGTTTTTGAAGAGAAGTTTTAAGACAGAAGTGACGAACAGTCTATGAGAACCACGAAAGTAAACAGCTTATGAGACCTTCAGGTTATTTTTAAAAGTTGCAACAATAGAAGCAGCCTGAATGGGTGTGGTGAAACCCCACACAGAACCAAAATTTTTAGTTTAGCTTTCAGCAGTTGCTGTTGGGGGTCTGGAAGAAGTGAAAGCTATTTCTTGCCCCTCTTGGTTATAGCCAAAAACTAGGGGTTCTCTGCCTGCTAAGGAGTTGCATGTGAAACAGTCTGTTTCTGAATTTATCTTTTGCCAAGGCTGTGTTTATGGCATATTACTATATTGGAACAGTTAATTAGTAGCACTTACTGTATCTATTGTTCTGTTAAATTTTCCAGCAGTTAAGTTATTCTAATTCCTTGTTTTTCTTTTGTTATAGTTTAACTATAGTGGATGAATAAAGTATGTTTTGCTTTAACTTCAGTAATTTGACAAATCAAATTAAATTTGGAATGCAACACCTTACATTTACATAAGAAAAAGTTAGGGTCCAGACTATCTTCTGCATATTTTGAGGGAGGTTTGTTCTGGTCCGTAACAAAGGTGGTGAAGGGTAATCAGGGGCAGGCAAGAATGTGGATTTGAGGTTACAACTGAACCTACCATGATCTTATTGAATGGTGCAGCAAGCACAAGGGGCTGAATGGCCTACTCCTGCTCCTAATGGGTATGTTTGAATGTTTTTGCTCCCACTTGATCCTGGCCACCAATAATAAGTAATCCAGAGTAAGACCTGTCTCTCTAATACCCTCCTCAACTTTAATGCTATCCATAGTGTGCGAGTATATGTGTAAAAACACTGCCACAGATCTTACTGCCTATTGCTAGGGTCCCTAAGTCAGAAGCTATAAACATAAACCTAGAGATTTTCACTCACACACATACACTGAATCAGTTTCCCTTAATAATTACTCATCTGTTGCAAAAATGCCTGTGTAGTGCTGCCCCTATCAGGCTGTCACACTTTTATTGACAAGTTCATGCTCCTATTATACTGTGCACATACTGGTCGATGGCTAGTTGACAGAGTGGAAAGAAATAGACCTCAATCTCAAAGGGAGCCTGTAGAAAATAAAAGTTACGAGCTCTCGCTAAAGACTGGCGAATTCCTTGAGGAAATGATACAAAACATTGCTTGTACCGTTGCCCCTGGAATTTGCCAATGCCCATTGTTACAGCAGGTGGTCGGGACAATCCCCACAGGAAAGCAGGTGGTCGGGACAATCCCCACAGGAAAGGAGGGCTTAAAACCGGAGAGCCAGAGCCAAATTGGCACATTTCTGCCGAGTCCTGCTTTATTGAGGAGCTGAGTTTCAGAATTTTTTAAACACTCTATGTTCTGTTGTCAGGCACGAACATCCCACAGACTTAAGAATATTACAGACTGACAAGTCCTTGTACATTGCATTTTCATTTTCTTGCTGGCTGTACAATCTGTATTTTGTGCACTTTTGTGCTGGCTTTTGAAAGGCAATTACTGCCTAATGACACACAACCAATGTGGTTTATATATTGCAGAATGGCTTTACAACAGCTTGTAAGAGCAGCCCTTTTTTTAAGCATCCATTTCAAGTGTAGTGAAACAACATCCATCACACGCCATCCTAATTTTTCCATTACTGTACTGCAAACAGTATTGTTGTCGAGGGCAATTGTGGAAGAGTATTGGCCCTGGGGATTTTGTGCAGACTGACAGCATGCCTGATGGCAGTTGCACATTCGAGGTCACTTGCTAAGCTCATGGGAAATTCCTCTGCTGCTGATGAAAAAAAAACTTATTTTTTTTTAATCACATTTATTGTTTAAAATCAGTATTAAGGTTTTGGGCTGTGTATGTCCATTTTCACTAGGTCTAAAGAACTCGCTGCAATTACAAGCCTGCCTTTTTTGACTGAAGGAAACAAAACATCATCAATGTGCATTTATATAGTACTGTTCATGTCGAAGAACATGTCGAGGCATAGAGGCACTACAGAAGTGGATAGTTAACCAGAGTAGAGGTGATTAGGAGAGATCAATAAAAAAGATTAATGAAAAGGGGCGAAGTCAGTTGTTTTACAAGAGGAGATGTTCAGGGTGAGAATGCCAGGGAATAGGGAGTAGCTGGTGAAGGCATAGCCCACAGCGGTGGAGTGGCAGAGTGTGTGGCAGAGTGGTGCAGTGAGAGGAACAGAGAATCAAATGTGGTACATTGTTGGGCTTAAGGTGAGTGAGGAGAAAGTGAGGACTGCAGATGCTGGAGATCAGAGCTGAAAATGTGTTGCTGGAAAAGCGCAGCAGGTCAGGCAGCATCCAAGGAGCAGGAGAATTCACGCTTCGGGCTTATGCCCGAAACGTCAATTCTCCTGTTCCTTGGATGCTGCCTGACCTGCTGCGCTTTTCCAGCAACACATTTTCAGCTCTTCAGGTGAGTGAGGGATGGTTGAGACAATGGAGGGACCTAAACAAAAAGGTTTAGATTTTTAAACTATGCACCACCCCAGAACGGTTGTGAAGTTTGAAAAAAATTGTTGATGAAATGTGCACATTATATGAAGACATCCTCAGTGTTGTTCAGATTTTGATCCCACAGCATTGAAGTCATTGTGGTGTGTGGCCTGCATGGAAGTGCATTGATGTTTCCATGTATCTGCAGCCCTTGTTTCTCTAGGAGGTGGAGGTTGCAAGTTTGGAATGTGCCATCAGAAGAGATTTGGTGACTATGCGGTGCATCTTGAAGATGGTGCACGCTACGTCATTGTGGTGATGAAAGCAAATGTTGAAGGCAGTGGATGCAGTACTGTTGTAAAGATCATGTTGTCTTATTTTTCTACATTGTTGTTTGTATTCTGAAAGGAGAAAAAAAGACAGTTCTAAAACCAAGATTGTGGAAGGGACTCCTGCACTTCTTAAATGCACCAGTGCTTCTTCTAAGTGCCATTGATACTTAGTCATTCAACCAGAGGGGAGAGGTCAGTTGTAGTTAAACATTCAGCCAGGATTTGAATAAATTAAGATTCTGCTGGCAACAAGATAGTTGATTGGTCTGTGGAGTTGTGAATAGCTGGTGATGACATGGTGATCCAGTTCAGTTCCTGGTCAACGGTAACTCTGACAATGTTGATAGTGGGAATTCGGAGCTGGTAATGCTACTAATTGTCAAGTGGTGATGGTTAGATTCTCTCATTTTAAAGAAGCCTGGTGTTTGTGGAGCATGAATGTTACTTGTCACTTATCAGCCCAAGATTGGATATCATGTGGGTTTGCTGCATTTGGATATAGACTGTGTCAGGATCTGAGGGGTCACAAATGGTGCTGCACATTGTACAATTATCAGCCAATATCCCCACTTCTGACCTTATGCTGGAGGGCAGGTCATTGATGAAGCAGCTAAAGATGTTGAGCCAAGGACACTACCCAGAGAAATTCCTGCAGAGATGTCCTGGAGCTGAGATGGAGTGTTAAAACTATAGGCTGGAGATCCTTGCAGTAATTGCAGTGACTTTGGAGTGCAAAGGTATGAATGAGGGTTTCATTAACATACAAGCTGTCTCATGGGCTAAAATACCACCGGTTTAAACAAAATTTATAGCAGCACTTAATCACTACTACTTGGATTATCTCAGCTTCCCTCCTGCTTTCATTACCTGCACTGTAGAATTCAAACCTTCAGCTAAATGCCACAATTAACAAAAAGAAAAATTAACAAAATGAAAATATCAATATTTATGATAATGAAGGAAACCTTTCAGCCCACTGTCTCACTAAATGACAGAAACAAATTATCCAGCCTCTAACCATTTTCCAGCTCTGACCTTGATGGATCTGTTGTTTTAAGAACATATCTTGTGATTAGGGTATCTATCTTTGACACAGTAGCTTCCAATCACCCACCACATTCTGAGTAAAAGTCTCCTCTCCGTCACCATTGTAAACAGCCTCATCCTGTTCAATTTTTCTTCATTGTTAAAGATCTCCATTTTCTGGCAGCTTCCTTGTAAATCTCCTTTGTACACAACTTCATCCAATGCTCTTGTTGTGGGCTAACAAGTATTTCATGCAGTTCCAACACAATCTTCCATGTTCTTAAACATTAGGTCCATAAGAGATCATAAGACCATAGACATAGGAGCAGAAATTAGGCCATTGAGCCCATCGAGTCTGCTCTGCCATTCATTCATGGCTGATATATTTTTCAATCCCATTCTCCTACTTTCTCTTGATCCCCTTTACAATCAAGAACCTAGCTATCTCTGTCTTAAATATACTCAATGACCTGGCTTCCACAGCCTTCTGTGGCAGATTCATCACTCTCTGGCTGAAGAAGTTTCTCATTATCTGTGTTCTAAAAGGTTTTCCCTTTACTCTAAAGCTGTGCCCTCAGGTCCTAGTCACTCCTACCAATAGAAACATCTTCCCAATCGCGACTCTGTCCAGGCCATTCAGTATTCTGTAAGTTTCAATTAAGTCCACCCATCCTTCTAAACTCCATCGAGTATAGACCCAGAGTCCTCAAACGTTCCTTGTATGCTAAGCTGTTCATTCCTGGGACCATTTTCGTGAACTTCCTCTGAACCTGCTCCAGGGCCAGTACATCCTTCATGAGATATGGAGCCCGAAATTGCACACAATATTGACCACAGCCTTATAGAACTTCTGAAGTATATCCCTGCTTTAAACCCAAATCCTCTCAAAATATATACCATCATTGTAATTGCCTTCCGAACTACTGACTCAACCTGCAAGTTTGTCTTGCGAGAATCCTGGACGAGAACTCCCAAGTCTCTTAGCACTTTAGACTTCTGAATTTTCTCCCCATTTAGAAAATAGTCCATGCCTCTATTCTTCCTACCAAAGTGTATGACCTCACACTTTCCATCTGCTACTTCTTTGCCCACACTCCTAACCCTGTCCAAATCCTTCTGCAGCCTCCCTGCCTCCTCAATGCTACCTGTCCTTCTATCTATCTTTGTATCATCTGTAAATCTAGTTTACAGGTTCCTTCATCTAGGTCTTTAATGTATAAACTGTTATAAGTCAGTATTCAGTACACTTTATTAGCCATGGGAACCTTCGGGGAACTGTAAGCCTGCATTCCAAGGTCTGTCTGCTCCTCTGCACGTCTCAATGTTTGATCACTTATTTTCTAGCCCTGCCTTCCCTTCCCAGATAAAGAACGTCCAAATCCTCCAATTCAATTTGATATGCCACATTTCAGCTCCTTCCACTAATCCATTGATATCATCCTACTGTCTTCAGTGTTCTTCCTCACTTGCAACCACACAGACGATCTTTATATGTTTTGTAAACTTCTTAATCATGTCTCCAAATCTACTTATTTGACAAATACACAAATAGAAAGGGATCCCAAAATGAGTTGTGCAAGAAAATTTGAAACATGTTCGAGTCAGTTCACCAGTTTCCATTCAAAGTACAAACTGACAATTACTCTGCACTAAACTGAACAGGTGTAATGAAATGGATGTGATGTGACTGATGATTTATTGAAATGTTTCTATTTGCATATCGACCATTTGATCGGTTACTTTCAATTACATTCAAGATGGTGCTATTTACCTTGGGGAAAACATGACAAAATTCTCTTTTGTCATTAATGAGCAATAATTTCTAACATAGTATTTCCCGAAAGTTGCAACATTTTCTACAAGTTATCAGCTACATTTTCAAAAAAATGAACTATTTTAGTTCAAATAACAGAAGGGGGGAAAAAAAGAAAGCAAAATCAAGATTAATGTGGCTGTAATTTGTTCAATCCTAAACTCAGGCCATATGTGAATTTTTTTTAAGTGTGCTGAAGTCTACTTTCAGATATTAGCTATTTCAGTACATTGAAGCACAGCTAAACCTATTTATTTAGAGTCTGGAGGTCCCATTACATGTCACTGCACAAGTAATTATGAATTATATTTATTTGGGTGCTAATGCATCATTGCACCAAATTCTGTCAGAGCGGAAATGGGGTCAATTTTGTGGTTGCGCATTGTGCAGGAAAATTAAACATTGGATTGACATCAGCTCTGTGCTTTGTGTATCCTGCATTCCTGAAAATTCTTCAATGGCACTGAAGCACGAGAGATAAAACCGTCACCAGAACATTCATTACAATAACTAGCAGAGAATAAGCGGGTAACTTAGAGATCTGACAGTCTAACTATACTAACAAGTCAAACGCCTGACCCCCAATTTTAATCCAAACTTGTCTGGTAGAAAACAGGTTTGAACAAATCTCTCGCTGAGAATTTACTCTCAGTCAATTTCAAATGCAACAGAATGCTGATCTGCAGTGGCTGATCCAAGTGGAGGAGTTTTTTTTTCAGTCACACCAAGTACATTATTAAATTCCTCTGCAGATAAGAGGCAGGCACTTCCAAAACAGGAAAATGCAATGGCCATTCGGTAGAAAACCTGGCCTAAAATGTTGTGCCTGTAAATCAGTTTGGATTCAGATTAAAGAAACAAAATCCTCCAAGGTATCAACTTACTTGACAGCAGCTCTGTAATATTAAACGCCAAGAGCAGTAAATATTTATTTGAATAGCTGCAAGAGCCCAATTCAGATTAAAGAATTATTCACTGTGCATATTCTCCCATCTGTCTACCTCATCTCAACCTTAAAGCATATCATTCTATTCCCTTTTCTCTCATTTACTTGTTAGTTTCCCTTTGAAAGTTCCTAAGTTTTTTTAAACAAACACTTCCTGTAGTAGCAAATTCCATATTTTAACCACTCCCTCAGTAAATAAATTACGACACGCTGTCCCCAATTTCTTTTAAAAATTTGTTCATAGGATGAGAGCATCACTGGCTAGACCAGCATTTATTGCCCATCCCTAATTGCCCACAGGGCAGTTAAGAGTCAACCACATTACCATGGGTCTGGAGTCACATGAAGGCCAGACCAGGTAAGGGCAGCAATTTCTTTCCCTAAAGAATATTCATGAACCAGGTGGGTTTTTCCAGCACCGGTTTCGTGATCATCATTAGACTCTTAACTCCAGATTTTTATTGAATTCAAATTTCACCATTTGCCGTGTGGAATTCCAACCTGGAAACCTACCTTTGTCTCTGGATTAATGGTCGAGCAATAATACTACTTGGCCATCACCTCCCCCGACCTGAACAAGTTCCATTCTGGAGTCTGTTCACAAGTCAAGTTGTGTGCACTTTGTTTCAGATTGCTTATGAGCATTCACAGGTTGGATGTTTGCAAATCAGTGACCCCCACCCACCATTATCTATTTCCCTTTATTAGTAATTACCTTAAATTTAGGGTCAACAATTTTGCAATCTCTCCTGACTGAAAACATTCTTCCCACATTTACCTTGTCCTAGACTCTAACAGGGCCTTCTGGAAATCTCAAGCAAAATACTGCAGACACTGAAAATCTGAAATAAAAGCAGAAAATACTGGAAACTTGCAGCAGGTCTAGCAACATTTGAAGACAGAGAAACAGAGTTAATGTTTTAGGTTGATGGCCCTCTTCATTGTATCCCTGTCCTCACCTGATTTTGTTTTTAAATCGCTTCCTGTTTTTACATCAATTTGCCAAAATCTACAGGTGTCAAAATTTGCTATCGCTCCCCTTTCAGGAAGAGCCTTCCTGTAGAGACGTTATGCTCTGTTTTCCAGCGGAATCGCCATTTGTCTTTCAGCTTGTTATAGAGTCATAGAGATGTACAGCATGGAAACAAACCCTTCAGTCCAACCCGTCCATGCCGACCAGATATCCCAAACCAATCTAGCCCCACCTGCCAGCACCTGGCATATACCCCTCCAAACCCTTCCTATTCATATACCCATCCAAATGCCTCTTCAATGTTGCAATTGTACCAGCCTCCACCACATCCTCTGGCAGCTCATTCCATACACGTATCACCCTCTGCGTGAAAAAGTTGCCCCTTAGGTCTCTTTTATATCTTTCTCCTCTCACCCTAAACCTATGCCCTCTAGTTCTGGACTCCCAACCCCAGGGAAAAGACTTTGTCTATTTATCCTATCCATGCCTCTCATAATTTTGTAAACCTCTATAAGGTCACCCCACAGCCTCCGACGGTCCAGGGAAAACAGCCCCAGCCTATTCAGCCTCTCACTGTAGCTCAGGTCCTCCAACCCTGGCAGCATCCTTGTAATCTTTTCTGAACCCTTTCAAGTTTCATAACATCTTTCCGATAGGGAGAGACCAGAATTGCATGCAATATTCCAACAGTGGCCTAACCAATGTCCTGTACAGCCGCAACATGACCTCCCAACTCCTGTACTCAATACTCTGACCAATAAAGGAAAGCATACCAGACTCCTTCTTCACTATCCTATCTACCTGCGACTCCACTTTCAAGAAGCTATGAACCTGCACTCCACGGTCTCTTTATCCGCAACACTCCCTAGGACCTTACCATTAAGTGTATAAGTCCTGCTAAGATTTGCTTTCCCAAAATGCAGCTCCTCGCATTTATCTGAATTAAAGTCCATCTGCCACTTCTCAGCCCATTGGTCCATCTGATCAAGATCCCACTGTAATCCGAGGTAACCTCTTCGCTGTCCACTACACCTCCAATTTTGGTGTAATTGCAAACTTACTAACTGTACCTCTTGTGCTCGCATCCAAATCATTTATGTAAATGACAAAGAATAGTGGGCCCAGCACCAATCCTTATGGCACTCCACTGGTCACAGGCCTCCAGTCTGAAAAACAAAGCTCCACCACCACCCTTTAAGCCAGTTCTGTATCCAAATGGCTTGTTCTCCCTGTATTCCATGAGATCTAACCTTGCTAATCAGTCTCCCATGGGGAATCTTGTCGATCACCTTACTGACTTCCATATAGATCACATCTACTGCTCTGCCCTCATCAATCCTCTTTGTTACTGCTTCAAAAAACTCAATCAAGTTTGTGAGACATGATTTCCCACGCACAAAGCCATGTTGACTATCCCGAATCATGTACATCCTGTACCTCAGGATTCCCTCCAACAACTTGCCCACCACCGAGGTCAGGCTCACCTGTCTATAGCTCCCTGGCTTGTCTTTACCGCCCTTCTTAAACAGTGGCACCACGTTTGCCAACCTCCAGTCTTCTGGCACTTCACTTATGACTATCGATAATACAAATGTCTCAGCAAGAGGCCCAGCAATCACTTCTCTAGCTTCCCACAGAGTTCTTGGGTACACCTGACCAGGTCCTGGGGATTTATCCACCTTTAAACATTTCAAGACATCCAGCACTTCCTCCTCTGTAATCTGGACATTTTGCAAGATGTCACCATATATTTCCCTGCAGTCTATATCTTCCATATCCTTTTCCACAGTAAACACTGATGCAAAATATTCATTTAGTATCTCCCCCATTTTCTGTAGCTCCACACAAAGGCCGCCTTGCTGATCTTTGAGGGGCCTTATTCTCTCCCTAGTTACCCTTTTGTTCTTAATATATTTGTAAAAACCCTTTGGATTCTCCTTAATTCTATTTGCCAAAGCTATCTCATGTCCCCTTTTTGCCCTCCTGATTTCCCTCTTAAGTATACTCCTACTTTCTTTATAGTGTTCTAAGGATTCACTCGATCTATCTTGTCTATACCTGACATATGCTTCCTTCCTTTTCTTAACCATATCCTCAATTTCTTTAGTCATCCAGCATTCCCTATACCTACCAGCCTTCCCTTTCACACTGACAGGAATATACATTCTCTGGATTCTCGTTATCTCATTTCTGAAGGCTTCCCATTTCCCAGCCGTCCCTTTACCTGCGAACATCTGCCTCCAATCAGCTTTCAAAAGTTCTTGCCTAATACCGTCAAAATTGGCCTTTCTCTAATTTAGAACTTCAACTTTTAGATCTGGTCTATCCTTTTCCATCACTATTTTAAAACTAATAGAATTATGGTCGCTGGCCCCAAAGTGCTCCCCCACTGACACCTCAGTCACCTGCCCTGCCTTATTTCCCAAGAGTAGGTCAAGTTTTGCACCTTCTCTAGTAGGTACATCCACAGAAAATTGTTTTGTACACACTTAAGAAATTCCTCTCCATCTAAACCTTTAACACTATGGCAGTCCCAGTCGATGTTTGGAAAGTTAAAATCCCTGACCATAACTACCCTATTATTCTTACAGATAGCTGAGATCTCCTTACAAGTTTGTTTCTCAATTTCCCTCTGACTATTGGGGGGTCTATAATACAATCCCAATAAGGTGATCATCCCTTTCTTATTTCTCAGTTCCACCCAAATAACTTCCCTGGATGTATTTTCAGGAATATCCTCCCTCATTACAGCTGCAATGCTATCCCTTATCAAAAATGCCACTCCCCCTCCTCTCTTGCCTCCCTTTCTATCCTTCCTGTAGCATTTGTATCCTGGAACATTAAGCTGCCAGTCCTGCCCATCCCTGAGCCATGTTTCAGTAATTGCTATGATATCCCAGTCCCATGTTCCTAACCATGCCCTGAGTTCATCTGCCTTCCCTGTTAGGCCCCTTGCATTGAAATAAATGCAGTTTAATTTATTAGTCCTACCTTGTCCCTGCCTGCCCTGACTGTTTGACTTACTTCTGTTCTCAGCTGTACCTGTCTCAGATCGATCTCTTTCCTCACTATCTCCCTGGGTCCCACTCCCACACACCCCCCCCCCCCCCCCCACACATTATAGTTTAAATCCTCCCGAGCAGTTCTAGCAAATTTCCCTGCCAGTATATTAGTTCCCTTCCAATTTAGGTGCAGTCCGTCCTTCTTGTACAGGTCACTTCTACCCCAAAAGAGATTCCAATGATCCAAAAATGTGAATCCTTCTCCCATACACCGCCTCCTCAGCCATGCATTCACCTGCTCTATCCTCCTATTCCTGCCCTCACTAGCTCGTAGCACTGGGAGTAATCCAGATATTACTACCCTTGAGTACCTCCTTTTTAAATTTCTGTCCAATTCTCTGTAATTTCCCTTCAGAGTCTCAACCTTTGCCCTTCCAATGTTGTTAGTTCCAATATGGATAATGACCTCTTGCTGGCCCCTCTCCCCCGTGAGAACATTCTGCACCCTCTCTGAGACATCCTTGATCCTGGCACCAGGGAAACAACACACCATTCTGCTTTTTCTCTGCTGGCCACAGAAACGTCTGTCTGTACCTCGGACTACAGAATCCCTTAACACAATTGATCTCTTGGAAGCCGACATACCCCTCATTGCATTACAGCCAGTCTCAACACCAGAAACTTGGCTGTTCATGCTACGTTCCCCTGAGAACACATCACCCCCTACATTTTCCAAAACAGCATACCTGTTTGAAATGGGTATATCCACAAAAGACTCCTGCACTAGCTGCCTACCTCTCTTACCCTTCCTGGAGTTAACCCATCTATGTGACTGTATCTGAGACTTTCCCCCCTTCCTATAACTGCCATCCATCACATACTGTTGCTGTTGCAAATTTCTCATTGCTTCTATCTGTCTCTCCAACCAATCGACTCGATCTGATAAGATTCGCATCCAACAGCATTTATGGCAGATATAATCCGCAGTAACCCAAACTCTCTTTAAACTCCCACATCTGGTAAGAAGTACATATCACTGCAAAGGCCATTTTTGCTCCTTCACAATCTACAGACTCAGAAAATAACACCGTCTTATTCCTCTACAAACACTGCCCAGGTTAAATTCATAGTTATGGCTCATATTTTAAGTTTAATCAAGAGACTTATCTCCAAAAGCATATAATCAAGAAAGAATCCACTATACTCACTACTGCAGCCTTTCTCTTGGACAGACTTAAAACAACAATTAACTTATCTGATTCTGTGCTGTGAACTTCACCCAACAGGTTCCTCCAAGATGAGTTATGAATTTCACTGTTAGTTAATTTTCCCAGATGCACTCCGATGTCCAGCGATACACAAATTCAAACAGCAAAGGCAGTAACTGTGCAGGTTCTCTCTCTCTCTCTCTCTCTCCTGCACTGACCTCACCATGTGCTTCCTTTGTCTGCTCTTCTCCCTTTTAAAACCGCTGTTGTTTTGACTTTTTTTTTCCAAAAGTTCCAAAACAATGCAACAGCATATAAAACAGTAATTGCTGCTCCTGGAATTCGAGGAAATCACCTCCAACACCTAAAATACCTTCTCAAAAAAAAAGGAGCAGCTCTTACAGTCCCAACAAGTATGTAATTTTCCGCAATTGTCATATATTTCTTTGGGAAACATTGTTCTTCTACATCTTTCTATTTCTGAGGATAAATGTTAAAATTTCATGTTGATATTTCTTTTGCCACCTCTGTATTATCTGTAATGAATGTACTCTGTTTAGTGATTGTAATAATGTCAGCCAGGTGGAGCTCAGAGTAGGAGTTCCCTGATTGGGGCTGTTAATCTTGTCCAATCAGGAAGCCCTGACTGACAGACATAAACAGAGATTCTTCTTCCGGGGTTACGTTAGAGCCCGGGTGTCCTTGGAGAAGGAGCACGCGGTGTCCACCGACACCCTGGAGTCGTTCAGGGAGAGGTGGGCACCGCAGAGAGTGGAGTGCATCATTTCTCCCTCCAACTCTATTTTGATTTAGTCCCTACCCTCCCCTTCACTGTTTTTGATCACACAGCATTGCCCTTTTGATGTGGAGGGCAGTGCTTGTCACTGGCCACTCGGGTGTTTTTCCTATCTTCCTGGTGGTGGAAATTGAATAAAGATTTGTGCACTTTGTGTCTTTCACTGTAAAAAAAAACAGAGATTCTTTATTCCCCCCATCAACTCTATTTTGATTTAATCGCTGTCCTCCTCTTCACATTTTGATCACGCAGCATTGCCCTTTGTCGAGAAGGCACTGCTTGTCACTGGCCACTCGGGTGTTTCCTTTCTTCCTGGTGGTGGAATATAAATAAAGATTTACACACTTGCTGTTCTTCACTGTGTCCAACACCTGCACACACAAGTCATGAGTGCTAGGGAAAAATAAGCATTACCGCTGTTAGGTGGTGGTGCGGGGGAAAGAGGGAAAAAGAAAGGATAAACAGAGGTTCTGTTCAGTCAGAGCTGACTCTGAGGGAGCTAGATCAGTGTCAAAGACTCCCCGCATGTAAATAAAGGGCGACTTGGTGACTGAATACCGTCCTCTGTGGAGTTATTTCACTATCCAGCAGTTTTGTCTGATAAACACAACTACAGTTTCATTCACCTTCTTAGCTTGACTGAAATCACCCAAAAGCATCTCAGAGTTATTTACATTCTGCCCACAATGTATCAGGGGAAGCTCTGAGGCGAATTCTTTATCCTGAATTCTCAGTGTTTCACCACTTTCATTATAAAATTTTCATCTTCGTTTTCAGAACTCTCTGAGGATTTGTTAATCAGGCTGGATAGTAACACTGTGTGTGTGCCAATGATGATTACCTTCTCTAGCTTCATTTCTGTAGCTGCAGCTAAAATGACAGTCAACTACATGAGCAGCCACAGTCTTTTCTCTCCTCTTAGGTGGGGTGAACAGACAACATTGGGCACTCCCCCACCTATCTTTGTGCTCGCTGCACTATTGCATGCCATTTTCTCTTTGAATGAGACAAGGGCAGAAACTGAGTGAAATGAACATGGCTGGCACAGCTGTTAGTGTTGATATGGGTGGTGAGATGGGCAAAGCAAGTGAGCAGGCAATTCAGAGGGCACGTCAGGTTAGTGGTTTGGAGGTTTGGGGTAAGTGACAGATGTTGGGAGGAAGGCGCTACATACAAATGGTGAGAGTGATAGACCATGAGCCATGGTGGGAGCTGAGTGTAGGAATTGACTCAGACGTACCAGAGAGAAGATTATGTCACTTCCTGTTGAGCACAGAGGCCAATGACCTTCTTCCTGCAACCCTGAGTGTTCCTCCAGACCAGGAACTCTCCACTGATCCATATCATAACTTCAGAACAGATTGGAATAGTGTAGCACTAAGGTCTTCTCTGCTGGTTCTCAAGAAAGAGGAAGACTCTCCTTTCCATAGCACCTTCTACTAGGACCTATTGGCAAAGTGGCAGGAGGGCAGCATTTCATCTGTTGGCCATCGCCTCATCAATTTTCCACACACTCAGACTATGAGGTCCAATTTCTGGCTGGCAGTATTTGAAGTGGTGCTCAGCTGGGTTGTAAATGGCAGTGCGGGCATCAGAAAGCCCTGACACAGGGCAGCAATTTTGCTGCTTGTGAGAGTCAGATCGCACAAGTGCTGACCAGGAGAGTCATGGTGCACAGCTAATGAGGTGAGCAGTGTAAAACTGCCGAAGGAAACTCGCTGGAGCTCACAGAGAGAAACCTGCCATGTTCAACTTAGTTGGTTGGGTGGCTGGCTTATGATGCAGAATGACACCAACAGCATGGGTTCAATTCCCACACATGGTCACCATGAAGGTTGCACCTTCTCAACCTCACCCCATGCCTGAGGCACAGTGACCCTCAGTTTAAAACATCATCAGTTCTCCCTCTCTTCCCAACAAAAGAGTGGGACTATGGCGACTTTAATTTTTACATATCGACATTAATAAAAAATCAGCAGTCCAGTTGTTTGCCTGATTGACTGGAAACATTTTAGCCTTCGATTTATTTTATCATTGTGAATCTGAAACAATGCAGCACAATCTCCTTCTGGTCATCTGTGCTTCAGGAAATTTCACACACTAATTAAACAACACAGGGAGGGGATTCCAGAAGGCATTAGTTTAACAATCCATGGGGGAATCAAATATTATATCTGCCAGAGTCTGACCTTTCTCAAAAGCCAAAGCAGTTTTTATAATTTGCTGTACCAACCATTCCATCTTAGCAACATCTGTCATTAATAAATATAATATTGGCCATCCTCAGCTGTTTGAGACAATTACTAGCAACTAATACCGTACCAATCTCTCTCCATCTCTCTCTCTCTCTCTGTCTGTCTTACACATACACAAACACACACACACAAAACCTTAAAACTCTCATGATAAATGCAGGCATATTTAGTGGCAATCTATAAACATGAGCTTAATACTGTATATTATTTTGATTGAACTCTCATGTTTAGAGTTGAGAGTGTGGTGCTGAAAAAGTATAGCAGGTCACCCACATCTAAGGAGCAGGAAAATCGATGTTTCAAGCAAAAGCCCTTCATCGCGGATGAGGCTGTGAGCCGAGGGAGTGGAGAGGTAAATGGGAGAGGGATGGGGCTGGAGGGAAGGTAGCTGAGAGCGCGATAGGTAGACAGAGATGGGGGTAATGGTGATAGGTCGGAGAGGAGGGGGGAGTGGATAGGTGGGAAGGAAGATGGACAGGTGGGACAGGTCATGAGGGCAGTGCCGAGTTGAAAGGTTGGAACTGGGATAAGGTGAAGTCCACATTGATGCCGTGGCTTGGAGGGTCCCAAAGTGGAAGATGAGGCATTCTTCCTCCAGGCATCGGTTGGTGAGGGTGTGGGGATTGACAAGGCGCAGGACCTGCATTTCCTTGGTGGAGTGGGAGGGGGTGTTGAAGTGTTCGGCCAAGGAACGATGGGATTGGTTGGTGCGAGTGTCCTGGAGAAGTTCTCTAAAGTGCTGTGCGAGTACACATCCTGTCTCTCCAGTGTAGAGGAGATTGCATCGGGAGCAATGGATACAGTAAATGACATGTGTGGAAGTGCAGGTAAAACTTTGATGAGTGTGGAAGGGTCCTTTGTGGCCTTGGACGAAGGTGAGGGGTGAGGTGTGGGCACAGGCTTTGCAATTCCTGCGGTGACAGGGAAGGTGCTGGGAGGGGAGGGTGGGTTTGTGGGGGGCGTGGACCTGACAAGGGAGTCATGGAGGGAATGGTCTTTACAGAAAGCGGATAAGAGAGGGGAGGGAAATCTGTAATGTTTAGGCCCAGGCGCTTTTACATTGATTTACCAATGAGATAATTTGAAGTTTATCATTTTCCACTCAGTTCTAGAAAGTAGCCAAACACAGCCACAGGAGAAAGACCTATGCCTTGAACAGCAATATTGTAGCAGTACTTTATTCTCTGAAGGCCTAATTCAAAGACCATTACTGTAGGAATAAAATCTGTCAAATAGAGCTGATATTCTCCCTCCAATCATGTTAAAACTTTCAGAGTATTTCATGGATCAATTCAAATGGCAGCAACATCATCATAATGATGGTGGTTTTATGCAACATTTGCTATATATGGTCCTTATTACATTGAAGGAAGATTGTTTTATTCATTGCTATGACATACTGGGAAATATTTTGCTCCAAAATACTAATCCACAAGTTAACAGCTTGGAGCTAGGAGAAGATGTCTTATGAACTGTGCCACACAACAAGTTGTTAGTTAATTTTCAATTCTTGCTGTTAACTTCTGGAAAATAGAATTTCATACTGAACCACACTGTGATTTTCATGAAATCGCTGTCTTGTATTGTAATTGCCAGAATCTTATCAAACTAAGCCCAGTAATTAACAGTGTAAGCATCCTTTCAAGCTGCATAATTAAGAATGACTATCACACTCATTCTCACCTGTCGCAAGCAATTCTAACTTATTTCTCCTTTGAGTTGTTCTCGCTCCCTATCACCTACAATCCAATCTTTGTCTCTTTATTTCTCCTCCTCATTTAATTCTAATGCACTCTGCTTTTCAATTCACTTCTTCTGCGTTTTTCTCAAACTTGAAATCTCATTGCTTAAGCGGATACAATGTCCCATTATACATTGAAGTTATAGATTCCCTTTTACCCTCATTGTATATCATCAGTTCACAATTTCAGCAAATTTGTTGGGACTTTGATTGAAAGCTAATATTACACAAGTAAGTCTAACTAAAATGATATATCATGAAATGCCCGATCCCAGCAAAATCTGTCCCATTCGATACAAATGTTTATTATAGGCATGTTTATATATTTAATTATTTAAATCTCATGAAGATACTAATTTGGGAATTTCACCTTCTCTTCCATTACCAAGCTAGATGCACCTATTATAATTCTTAACTTAATGTGTTCTCTCAGTTCACTGGAGACAAGCCCTTCTCCCAAACAACAACCTGGTCCTGCCAAACCATTCCTCACAAAGATATCTTCTGTTTGAAGGCTTCCAGCAATGAGTGGCATTCGTATCCTCAAGAAATGTGCCCAAGTAGTGGTGTAGCAAAACAGCTCGGAGACTAGCTTTCATTGTTCCAAACTATATTAACCTGATGCAGGATTTTGGTTGGTCCTTTAATGAGCAGCTAAATCTATCTGAGGCTTTGTTCTCACATGGATTCATTAGCATCAAAGGGGGGAAAGCTATTAAATCATAATTACGTGGACATCCATTTCAAAACTGCACTTCGTTTATCTATAAAAGGCATAGTCACCTTTGTCTTACCATAGGGCTGCTCTCTCATGAGAGAGCGATAACTCGTGGTGGTCTAACCTGAGGGTCACCGTACCTCAGGCAAGGAGAGAGATTGAGAAGGAGAGTCCTTCATGATAACCTCTGCCTGTGTGAGAATTATACCCCAGTTGTTGGTATTACTCTGCATCACAAGCTCGCCATCCAGCCAAGTGAGCTAAAACAGCATCCTTTGTCTATCTGCATTACAGAATTAGAAATAAAATGATCTTCCTTTTAAGTTTGAAACATGCAACATTAGCTCTAACAAGAACAGTGTGTACTTTGAGTTATTTATTCTAATTCTGTTAAAAATCTTATTCATCTAGCTCTGCAGCCACCTGGGCACTGTTTTATAGGGTCCATGTGAGATTTGTAAATATTAAAAACCATTTGACAGGAAAGCTAGCTAGATTAATTTCCTCTAATATTGTGCTCAAACCTTTGACTGCAGACAGTTTGATTTAGTAGGTAATCTGTACTTGCTTCTCACCGGTCAGAGGTCATGAACCAGATCAAGAGAGGATTTGAGGTGAAGCCTGTGGGTGGAAGTGGCAAGTGGAACAATCCTTCAACAATCCAGTCTCTCTCAAATAATGCTTAGCCGCTGGTTCCACATCATGGCACATGCAGGAAACTACAATCAAATCACTGGATGCGTATTTTAACTTTTGCTGACTGAGAAAGGAAAGAATACTGCAATCAGAACACAGGGGAAAAAAAATGGGAATCAATTTCAGGAATTCCACTTGTTCAAGTAGCAGGATTCAAATTGGACCCAGTTACACCAGCTTTATGTGAATCAAATAAGCATGAAGGTTAATTTTAGGAACCAATAGAACATGAATGGCTGACAGATGCCCAAATCAAAACTGCATCGGGCTATTCTGCAGTTTGAGCTGGTAGCCAGCCCAGTCAAGAAGTTCGGCATCCTAAACACACCTTCAGTGGCTGCAGCCTCCAATAAGCAGCAGTCACCTTCTATAGGAGACTCCTAATTTTCAAAATAGTTCCTGTGGAACCAAGAGCATGAGGAGAGATTCCCTGACTCCACAACAAAATCACAATCCCAGCTGCCTCTCCCCTGATGATCCATATAGATGGAGGCCATAAGACTGCGAATTGGTTCTCCTTAAATCAGATCACTGCCTGGGGATGTCCCACAGGTTCTGTAGTCACCCCATTCAGAGACACAAACTGCAGATTAGCTTCCAGCCTCCCAGATTGAACCATGTGCTCTATCCGTGAGTCCATCACTGGTCTGAGACAAGCCCATAAACATGCTGGCCAAAAACCTTTTGCTCTTACCGCATATGGATTTGTAAATAATAGACAACTGCGATCAGGTACAGTGGCAAATAATCATGAATTATCCTTACTGCCCTTAACACAGTTCCTCTGCTAATGAAAGCAGGTTAATGATCATTTGTGTCTATGTAAACTCAAGAAGGACAACAGTGCGGAAGCTCATATCTTGCTGTCCACCATCGCTGCCACAGCAGGCTGCTGGTTTAATTGAAGATTATTTGTTTTAGACCAACCAACTGTTCAAACACTGGAGTCTGGCAGCCAGCACAGACAATCCCAGCAGGTGGCTCTCTCATGTAGAACTCTCTTTCCTTGCAATTATCAGCTTTTTGGAGTCATTTTCGGGCTATCCCTCAGCAGGGCTAGTGCGCTGCTTCGAGCTGTGCTCAAAAAGTCAAGCAGTCATTTTTTTCTCTATAAAACATCACTTTGGAAATAGCATGTGCTCTGAAGAGCTGAGGTCACCTAGCTGCACACTTTCTATGATATAATTGGCATTCCAGTGTGAACCAATGTTTTATTGATTACATATACAATGATCTGAATATATTTTAGAAGGTGCTAAAATCCCATGGAAATAAATTGAGTATCGGACATCTCCAATGCATTTGGTTTAAAGGCATTCTGATTAGAAGGCTACAGTCATACTAATAGAAACAGTTCATTTTTGAAAAGGAGTTTGCAGGGCAGTAAATGACCTTTCTTTTGCACAGAAGTCACTTGCAAAATTTATAATTAAGGAGTCCTGGTCTCCCCCTTGACTAACCCAGTAACCAGTTCAATTCACAGTTCAGTTACAATAGGGTTTATTAATATGCACTGCTTTCAATGGACTTTGAACTTCTTCACCCCATTTGTAAGATAATTATATTCCGGTGAAAGGCTGGGAATAAGCTTTAATAAAAAAGAGCTCCACTCAACTTCAGAGCTTTAACAGTGCAATGCTCATGTTTAGCAATAGCATTTCAGATTTTCTTCACTGACGTTTTTAGGAGGGTTAAAGGTCTGAAGAGAATTAGCACAGGGCCCGCACACAATACACAGGTTTTACCAGCTGGTTGGCTTTTTCTTATTAAGACGTGCACTGACATATCAAATGGTAGGACCGCTTTATCATTTTCTTGACTGCACTTTGACTTGGCCTGGAAGCTGCTCAGACGAGAAGCTGTACTGGTCTATTTGCAGCATTAATGCTGGATGTAAGCCTCCTCCAACCCCCCTTCATTCATCTCTATCAGAATATTCCAGCAGCCCATTCTCCCCCCATGTACTTCTCTATCTTTCTCTGCACAGTATCTAAGTTATTCAACTCTGTGTACAGCTCAGTGTATAACTAAGGGCGAGGGCAGTGAGTTCGATATGCTGACCGATCTTTAGGTAAAAGGCATTTCTTGTGCACTAGGTAAAAACAATGACTGCAGATGCTGGAAACCAGATTCTGGATTAGTGGTGCTGGAAGAGCACAGCAGTTCAGGCAGCATCCGAGGAGCAGTAAAATCGACGTTTCGGGCAAAAGCCCTTCATCAGGAATAATGGCAGAGAGCCTGAAGCGTGGAGAGATAAGCTAGAGGAGGGTGGGGGTGGGGAGAGAGTAGCATAGAGTACAATAGGTGAGTGGGGGGGGGGATTAAGGTGATAGGTTGGGGGTGGGGGAAGGGTGGAGTGGATAGGTGAAAAAGAAGATAGGCAGGTAAGACAAGTCATGGGGACAGTGCTGAGCTAGAAGTTTGGAACTAGGGTGAGGTGGGGAAAGGGGAAATGAGGAAACTGTTGAAGTCCACATTGATGCCCTGGGGTTGAAGTGTTCTGAGGCAGAAGATGAGGCATTCTTCCTCCAGGCGTCGGGTGGTGAGGGAGCAGCGGTGAAGGAGGCTTTGGACCTTCACGTTCTCGGCAGAGTGGGAGGGGGAGTTGAAATGTTGGGCCACAGGGCGGTGTGATTGATTGGTGCGGGTGTCCCGGAGATGTTCCCTAAAGTGCTCTGCTAGGAGGCGTCCAGTCTTCCCAATGTAGAGGAGACCGCATCGGGAGCAACGGATACAATAAATGATATTAGTGGATGTGCAAGTAAAACTTTGATGGATGTGGAAGGCTCCTTTAGGGCCTTGGATGGAGGTGAGGGAGGAGGTGTGGGCGCAGGTTTTGCAGTTCCTGCAGTGGCAGGGGAAGGTGCCAGGATGGGAGGGTGGGTTTGTAGGGGGGCGTGGACCTGACCAGGTAGTCACGGGAGGGAACAGTCTTTGCGGAAGGCGGAAAGGGGTGGGGAGGGAAATATATCCCTGGTGGTGTGGTCTTTTTGGAGGTGGCGGAAATGTCGGCGGATGTTTTGGTTTATGCGAAGGTTGGTAGGGTGGAAGGTGAGCGCCGGGGCGTTCTGTCCTTGTTACGGTTGGAGGGGTGGGGTCTGAGGGCGGAGGTGCGGGATGTGGACAAGATGCGTTGGAGGGCATCTTTAACCACATGGGAAGGGAAATTGCGGTCTCTAAAGAAGGAGGCCATCTGGTGTGTTCTGTGGTGGAACTGGTCCTCCTGGGAGCAGACACGGCGGAGGTGGAGGAATTGGGAATACGGGATGGCATTTTTGCATGAGGTAGTGTGGGAAGAGGTGTAACATTTCCCCTTTCCCCTTTCCCCACCTCACCCTAGTTCCAAACTTCCAGCTCAGCACTGTCCCCATGACTTGTCCTACCTGCCTATCTTCTTTTCCACCTATCCACTCCACCCTCCCCCGCCCCCAACCTATCACCTTCATCCCCTCCCCCACTCAACTATTGTACTCTATGCTACTTTCTCCCCACCCCCACCCTCCTCTAGCTTTTCTCTCCACGCTTCATGTTCTCTGCCATTTCTTGTGCACTCCCCATTGGATTTATTAGTGATGGTGTTACATTTATTATCCTGATTTTGGACACCCTATGAATGGAAATTTACCATGCTCCAGAGAAAGAAGTTCCAGTTTGTGCTGCATTTCCTGATAACTTTATCTTTTTATATTTTCCCTCGGATTTTGAAGTATGTTAATCACTAATAAGGCCATAATTACATCACATCAGATTATGAATGACTGTGTTAGCACTGCTTAACGTGAATATGCCTGCCTACATTTAGGTGAAAACTGGTTAGAAATAATAGCAGAAGCATGTAAATGTGGATCTGATTTTAGCTGTGTGAAGGGAAAAGCCAGGCCAATGTAATCTAACGTTTGTAAGTAGTGAATGGATAAAGATTAACAGCAACAGCACGTATCAATGAAATGATAGAAACTAGGAAAACTTCATAAATGAATTGCTAAACATGTCAATAGCTTTCAATGAACCAGAATATTTTTCATTTGGTTTCTTGATCCTTTTCTGACAACATTCTCCTATTCCATTTTCTCTTAAAGGTGTACTCTCTTTTTTGGGAAATAGTGCTGAATTCTCCCTTTTTTTTTAGCAAAGTGTCTTTTTCAGTGAGAGTCACGTCAGGCTTCCCACCATGACCAATGATGAATTTTATTTAATCATCTGCTTTTCAGCTCATCCATTAGGCAATTGGCTTCTCGAGTGCCCAGCTGATACAGGTGTACAGCAGGCGTGCTGGAAGTGCTCAGTGCTGGTTGGATGTTGTGGCCTTCAAGATGCAGGCACCAGATATACAGTCCAGCTCTGCAGCTGCAGACACTGCAAGCCAGGAATGGCCCAGACACTTCAACATTCTCACTGAGGACATGGACCCAAAACAGAAAGGTCGCACTCTGCTTTCCAGACAGGGACATGGAACTGCTGGTGATCAGAGCGGTAGAGAGGAGGCCCATCCTCTACGCTGCAGAATGGCAGAAGAGGCTACACCCAGCCAGCCTGGATGCAGATCAGACAAAACATCTGGCAGCACAGCAAAAGGGTCAATGATCTTCTGCGCTCCACAGGGGTGTGCACCATCATCTTCTCTCTGCTACATCACATTCACTCTAACTCTTTCAGTGCACTCATCTCTCAACAATGGTCTATCACTCTCACTATTGCATGCTGCACCTCCACACAACAGCTCTCACCTCCTAACTTACTATCCCTGTCTGCCCTCTACACTTCCTACTCACCCACTGGGGACATATAGCCATCTCTCCTGGATGACCACTGACAGCTTTTCTATCTCACTCAATCCTTCCTGCCTTCTTAGCAGGAGAAGCTATCACAGAACAAGGTTGAGAGGGCAAAGGTTTGGGGGGGGGGGGGGGGGGGGGGGGGGGGGGAGAGGATGTGGAGGAGATTTGGTGATGGCTGACAGTCATCCTCAATCCAAAAGAGGGGGGGGGGTCATCGTGGAGATGGTGAAAGAAGATCAAGACCATTCGGATGGTGAAGCTGAAAGCTCCATGTCAAGCCAATTCGGTCAGTTCATTGCACTGCTCTCCCATTACCACCATCAGTGTTAACTCATTTGTAAGGTGCTGAAGCTTCTATTCCTATGGCACAAGCAGTGGCCTCTCTTCTGTTACGCAGGCTCCAGTATACCCACACAATTGTTGCCTAATGATGCCAGTGTTTGAGCACATCAGCCTAACCAATGTTATCAGTACCATGCCACCTCCTTCTGTGTTGTAAGCAAAGGGCTGAAACAGCAATGAGATCACCAGTTCTTTCTGTATCCATTCAGGATGTCATGCTAATATTATGTGGGGGCGGTCAGAGCCAGAATATCTCTTCCATGTTGTGATTCCTGAGCAGCCATTGCAACTGTAGATGAGACTTCATCTTCAGCCACAGTACGCTATGGCATGGAGGCCTCCAGAGGCGAGCAGTGTAACACATCTACATGATCTCAGAGTTACATCACCTTATCTAGATGAATATAGCACAAGCCATTTCACTAAATAACATTGGGAGGTTAGAAGTCTGGCAGGACCACACTTTCAGTGCACCCACTACCCACATGAAATACTACACTACTAACGACAACAGGTGATAATCTTAAATACATACAGTTCAATGTGTGAAGGTAGAAGCTCAGAAGCAGTGTGCAGCAATGAGACCTCTGAAATGTGTTTGTGAATTGGTGGGCAAGGGATGACCTTTTAAGTGGGTGGTAATGACACAGTAGTATTGGCACTCAACTAGTAATCCAGAGACCAAGGCTGGTTCTGGTGACATGACATTTAATCCCATCACAGCAGGTGATGAAACTTGAATTCAATAAAATTCTGGAATAAAATTCCAATCCAATACTGATCATGCAGTTGACTGTTGCAAAAGCCTATCTGATTCAGTAACATCCTTTGGAGGAGGAAATCTGCTGTCTCTATCGGGCCTAGTTTACATGTGACTCCACAACAAAGTATTGACTTTTAGCTATCTTCTGGGGCAACTAGGAATGAGCATCAAATGCTGGCCTAGCCAGTGATGCTCAATGATAGGTAGCTGGATGATGGGTGTAATCAATCCAACTGTCAGGCCAATGATTTGTTTCTTGGGAAAGGAAGGTAGAATGGGGTGATGTTTAGACATGAGGTGAGATTAACCAATAATCAGGTGCAAATGTATGGAATTAAAGCAGTAATCACTCAATTGTGAAATTCAGAACTCGTCACTTAAAACCTTAACTGGGAAAATCATTTTGCTCAATTTCAGGAATCTGAATTTTTCATTCTTGCTACATTTCCCCAGTGCCTGGCTGGAAGGTTTCTCCCCTCCCCCAGTTTCACAGGCATCAGGTACCCTCCTAGACCCACACAGTGAATCACTCAATCCTCCTCTCCCTAACCAATTGGCCCCAAGGCTAACTATAGCACTAGCATCTTTTATCTCTACATCATCTTCCCAGTGCTAGCGGAGATCAGCTCACCCAACAGTGAGATACCAGCCTGAGGATCAACTCAACATGCTGACTCTTTGAAAATTAGTTACTTAATAAATAAACCTCTGGAGTCATTAGGAAATAAGCAGTCTTGTTATTCCAAATGTACAGACATTTTCCTGTATAATGTTACAATCGAAGTTCATCACATCTATTATCCACACAAATTACTGCTATTCAACCATCACCATGCTCTAGCACTAGACAGGAAGATAAGCTTTAATTAACAAAAATACAATGTCAGCCAGCATTAGTTTTAGCTTCTAGACTTAGGTTAGAAAATGATACTGTTTGCTCAGCCTGTTCAGCGTTTAACTATTCAAGATGGGTTGTTTGACAATCTGTAGTTAACAGCAGAAAATTCAAAATCAGTTTAAACTGCTAGTATAATCTGCTTCTGATGGTTTAAATAAGAAGGATTTAGTGGTTTAACAAATTCTCTTCACATGTTGTAGAGGGTCAGGGTTTATGGAAAACAGTAAGAATATTCCGTGTTCGTGCACTCTTCCACATTCTTCCTCATTTCCACAGAGACACTAAATTGCAGATGTGATGGATGAGATGTCCTCAGCATTAATCTGGCCCAGTTTCACCATACAGCTTTGAAGACTTATTGAATTTCTACTTCAAAACAGACACTGCATAATGGGCACAGACTTGAAAAGAAGATGCCCGGCTAGACATTAAAGAAAAGAGACACTCTGGTCAAACAAATATTTTAAGTGATGACTTAAGATCTATAAATTATCAATGTGATTAATGAACAATAATGGATCTGGCACAGTTGTCTCTCAACGCTGATACCATACATTTGTCAATGTAGTTTCTAATTTTACTTTTATCAAACATTAATATAGAAGGGCCAAATTTCATTTGAGAAAGAAACAGAACTCTTAATTTGTTACTGACAGTTATGCTTGCCAATATAGTTTCAGTAGTTTTAAACTGCAGTAGATAATTTATTCTTATACACTTCCCTCCACTTAATTATCATGGATATTTATTTCTTGGTTATTACTTACTTAAGAGACTTTTATTAAGTTATTTTCCCACCAGAATTCTAGGTAATTGATGTAATGAAAAGCTACTAGTTGCAAAAACAGACCCTACTGATGAGCTTAGCCTCAATTCTTTGCTATGAATGACGGTGTAGCATTCATGCAGACTCTCAGACTCTACCGTAACTTCACACACTGGTAATTAACTGTAAGCCTCTTCTAGTGACTTGGTTGGTGAATCAGAATGTTCTGACCACGGGAGTAGAAACAACAAATTTAATAGCAAGGAGAATTGTTACGATGATCAGGAACAAATAACTTGATTAATTAAAGCTCATCAGCTTTGGAACAAAATATTTCAGAATGGACTTTTGACATTTTTAAGAAGAAAGAGAAAATAAATCTAAAACATGTCTAAGCCACAGATGACAGGGCACAAATTTAAGGTTATGAATAGCAAATTTGGGACAAAGATTAGGGAAATATTCACTAAATCAAAAGAATGATTGCTAACTGAAAGGACCAGTCAGCCTAGACATCAGTCACTGTAAAGGAGCAACTGAATAATGCAATGTCAGGAATGACTGTCCTCGAGGAAGATGATCAAATGGACTGAAGAATTTTCTTTCTTTCAACTCACCTTCTGAAGGAATGGCCATGCATTTCTTCTCAAATAGAGCGCAGAATTACATAAGATCACCAAATTCCTTCATTTAAGTACGCATACAATCAGGCTTATTTCAGAAAATGCTGAGAACTCAAACTTTCTAAAATGCAATTTGTTAGTCATTCTGAAATTACCAACATCATTTAGTAGATAAAAGCAAACTTTTTACAATGCACCTTTTGGATATAATTCAAAAACAATGGCCATCCCAAACAAGCCCAAACTGCAAGAGATTCCTCTATTGGTTATCTCTCCATATTTCTTCCTCAACTTCAACTATTCCACCCGACCTTCTCATCCATCTTTCTGGGTCTGGCCCCGGCAACTCATGCACACGTTCACTACACCCTGCACATACGTTTTTATTCTTTCACAGGATGTGGACATTGCTGGTAAGGTTAGCATTTGTTGTCTATTGCCTAATTGTCCTTGAAGTGAGCAGCTTACCAGGCTATCTTAGGGGGCAGTTAAGAGGGTGGATCTGGTGTCACATGTAGACCAGATCAGTTAAGGATGGCAAATTTCCTTCAAATTAGTGAACATGCAATGGTTGTTTCATGGATACTACACAAAACTAACTTTCAATTTAATGAGTCAAAAAGTGTGATGGCTGGAAAAGCACAGTCGGTCAAACAGCATCTGAGAAGCACGAGAGTCGATGTTTCAAGCATAAGCTCTTCATCAGGAATGTGGGGGGTCAAGAGGGTTTAAGAGATAAATGGGAGGGGCGTGGGGCTGGGGGCAAGATAGCTAGGATTGTGATCTACAGAAGAAGGTAAGGGGTAGTGGTGATAGGTCAGTGTGGAGGCTAGAGTGGATAGGTGGTTAGGAAGATGGAATGGCATGGAATAGGTAGGGCATGTGCTGAGTTGGAAGGTTGGATCTGGATAACTTGGGGGCAGGGGAAATGAGGAAACTGGTGAAATCAACATTGATCCCGTGTGGTTGGAGGGTCCCAAGGTGGAAGATGAGGTGTTCTTCCAGGTGTCAGGTGTCTAAAATTTGGTGGTGGAGAACGCCCAGGACTTGGCGGAGTGGGAGGGGAATTTGAAATGGTCAGCCACAGGACATTGGGGTTGATTGGTGCGTGTCCCCGGAGATGTTCTCTGAAATGTTCTGGAAGTTGGCATCCTGTCTCCCCAGTTTAGGGGAGACCACATCAAGAGCAACAGACACAATAGGTGAGGTGTTTGGATGTGCAGGAAACTCTGTCGGCTGCGGAAGGATCCTTTGGGGCCTTGGATGGAGGTGAGGGGGGGGGGGGGGGGGGGGGGGGGAGGTGTGGGCGCAGGTGCTACCCCTCCTATGGTGGCAAGGGAAGGTGCCAGGAATGGATGGTGTGTTGGTGGGGTGTATGGACCTAACAAGGGAACTGTGGAGGGAATGATCTCTGCAGAATGCTGATAGGGATGGGGAGGAAAATCTATCCTCTGCCATTTCTGCCACCTACAGTCAAATCCTACTACCAGAGATATATTTCCCTTCCCACTGTTTTCAATATTCCACAGAGGCCATTCCCTCCAGGAGTCTGTTAGGTCTACACCACTCACCAACCCACCCTCCACTCCCAGCACCTTCCCTTGCTGCCACAAGCGGTTTAAAACCTGCACCCACACCTCTCCCCTCACCTCCATCCAAGTTCCTAATCAGGTCCTGGCGATTTATCCGCCTTGGCAAACAAGGTGCAGATGATGGAAACCAGAGTTTAGATCAGAGTGGTGCTGGAAAAGCACAGTAGGTCAGGCAGCATCTAAGGAGCAGGAAAATAGACATTTCAGGCAAAAGCCCTTCTTCAGGAATGGAGGCAGGGAGCCTCCAGGGTGGAGAGATAAATGGGAGGTGACAGGGGGGGGGGGGGGGGGGGGGGGGGTGGGAGGGGGTGGTGGTGGGCTGGGGAGAAGGTAGCAAAGAGTACGATAGGTAAATGCATGTGGGGATGGAGGTGATAAGTTGGAGAGGAGGGTGGAGCAGTTAGGTAGGAAGGGAGATTGGCAGGTGGGACAGATCATGGGGACAGTGCTGAGCTGGAAGCTTGGAACTGGGGTAAGGCGGGGGTGGGGGGGAGGGTGGAGGAGAAATGAGGAAACTGGTGAAGTCCACATTGATGCCCTGGGGTTGAAGTGTTCAGAGGTGGAAGATGAGGCATTCATTATCTGCCTTTATGCATTTTAAGACATCCAGCACTTCCTCCTCTGTAATATGGACACTTTTCAAGGTGTCGATCTTGATTTCAAGATTGAGTTCAAGGATCAAAAGATCCTTCCACATCTGGCAGAGATTTTCCTGCTCATCCAAACACCTCATCTACTGTGTCCATTTCTCTCGATGTGATCTCCTCTACATTGGAGAGACAGGACAGCAACTCAAGAAACTTTTCAGGGAACAACTCCAGGACACATGCACCAAACAACCCCACCATCCTGTGGACGACCACTTCAACTCTGCCTCCCACTCTGCCAAGGACATGCAAGTCCTGGGCCTCCTTGACCGCCAAATCCAAGCCACCTGACGCCAGAAGGAAGGACATCTCATCTTTGGCCTTGGGACCCTCCAACCATACAGGATCAATGTAGATTTCACCAGTTTCTACATCTCCCCTCCCCCACCTTTTCCCAGATCCAACCACCACCCTCTTGAACTGTCCTTCCTGTCCATCTTTCTTCCCCCCTATCCGCTTCACCCTCCACTCCGGCCTATCACCACTACACCCCACCTTCATTTACTTATCACATTCCCAGCTACCTTCCCCTCAGCACACCCTCCCATTTATCTCTCAGTCCTTTGGAGTACTCCGTCACTCCAGATGAACAACTTACATGCGAAACATCCATTCTCCTGCTCCATGAATGCTGCCTGACTGGCTATGCTTTTCCAGCAAAACACATTTTGACTCAGATCTCCAGCATCAGCAGTCGTCACTTTCTCCATGGTGGGATTTGAGGCCGTGTCCACAGAACATTAGCCTGTGTTACTGGTCCAGCAATATTATCACCATACCTTTGTCTCCTCTCAAAAGGATAAATACAGTGACATTACCCCACCATGAAGTTAGATGTTAAATTTGGATCTTGTAACCACTGGGAAGAAAATCAAAACAACTCAGAACATGCGATTTGGACAGTCAAACTCACTTACACAATGTCACAATAAATAGCAGCAATTAACAAATTTTAAATTATTGAATTTAACATTTGAGTGAAAAATAATTATTGTTGTTACATTAATAACAAAATGTGCATAAAAATAAGCCACTGAACCTTTGTACTTCGTACAGTGACAGGAAAGTTGTGGAGAAGCGAAAGAAAATTAATTGTACTACAGGTAGGAAGCTGGAATGTAGTTCCTTATGTAAATTCATATGGAAAACATGTGCTTGTTAATTACAGATGTACCAGTAATGACAGTACTTCATCGGTACATTGTGTATGCTATTAGTCACGGAACATCTGTATCTTAGTTCCAGTGTTTGATGCATATATTTTTACAACCCATGGGAGCAATTCGTGAAGCAACATATATTCTGTCAGTGCAGGGTGCAACTTCTACAACTCCTGCAATTAACCGATTGCTCTAATTAAGTAAAGATGAATGAGTAGGGAGCAATGACTGCAGTTCTTTCACCACTCTGTATTGTAACTTCCATGCTTTGCTGCCATTGCAAACCACTGAGGAAGAAATTTGTTCAAAGTGATGCCAGGCAGGCTACTTGGATTCCCTTGGGTTAGGGGCAGTCACCAAGAGCTGCTACCCCTGTAAACCATGCAACGTTCTTAAGAACATAGGATTCAAGAGCAGAAGTTGGCTATTCAGCCCATTGAGTCTGCTCTGCCATTCATTGAGGTCATGGGGATCTGAAGTCCAACTCCACTTTCCTGCCTTTTCCCCATGATGCTTGATTCTCTCACAGATTAAGAATTGCACAAATTCACTATCCTCAGAGAAGAAACCATGATGTGGAAGAGTTGGTTTTGGACTGGGATGGACAAAGTCAAAAATCACACAACACCAGGTTATAATCCAACAGGTTTATTTGGAAGCACTTGCTTTGGGAGTGCTGCTCCTTCATCAGGTAGCTGTAGAGCAAGACCATAAGACACAGAATTTATAGCTATTGTCTTATGGTCTTGCTACTTCCAAATAAACCTGTTGGACTATAACCTGATGTTAGGAGAAAGTGAGGACTGCAGATGCTGGGGATCAGAGTTGAGTGTGTGGTGCTGGAAAAGCAGAGCAGGCCAGGCAGCATCCGAGATACAGGAGAATTGATGTTTCGGGCATAAGCCCTTCACCTGAGACCAGTGACGTGATGTGCAAATGTGAAACAAACCTGTCCCAAAGCACCAACATCATCTCCAAATTAGGAAGATCTGAACTTCTCAGGAGTGTTACATCTATAAAATTCAAAAAACAATCAGAATGGGAATTATTTTCCTTTGAGTCTGCTTCACAATAACAAAGGGGTGAGTTTAAGTTCACATGAAGAGAATCACTCGCCAGCCTTTCAAATACGTTGGTGTCAACTCTTGCTGTCTTTTGAGGTATTTCCTTTACTCAATGGAGTACTTACTCTCGGACTCAGTAAGCTAGATAACTCCAGTATTATAAACTAATTACCATTTAAGGCAAGATTCTTTTCTCCAACATTACAAAACAGAATAACAGATACTCCAGTAAAGTCTATCCCATCTTTGAAAATAGCTTTGTGAATATACCCATAAATCAGGGTCAATTCCAGGGTTTGAACATTATATTGAAAGGAGATTGACTTCCATTTGTTTGGACACTTGCTGCAGTTCTCCTTTAGCTATAAGCTTTCACAAGATACACAACACCCTTTTGACATCCTCACAGCATTTTCACCTCCTTGGCGGAAACATGGGATTATAACTGGAATACCTGTTTTCAGCAAACCAGTGTTAATGCATATTTCACCTAATTTAAAACCGAACTGTCAGCAAGTTTATTAATATAAATAGCTACATAAATTCACCTGGGGGCTATATGCTCCCAGTTCTTCCAGTGGTCACAGATTTGCAGATGATCAGGATGAATGCTAATATACACTGGACAATGTAAATCCATTTTGATGAAATATGGTAATAAGCTGATGAAAAATTGGCCTTTGGTGAATTCATAGTGTATAATGTTACTAGACATGATCGCATCATGGATTTACATCAGCACCCCAACTCACTTGAGTCAATGCACAGTCACGCTTTATCTTGAGTCACTCTGGGCACAGCAGTATTATTGCCCCAAGTTTGAAATAACCACTACATCGCAACAGAAGAATAATTCTTAAATTTTCATAATCTGTCATTTTTAAAAGATAGAAATGGTTAGGGCAAATCTAAAAGTTTAAGTTCTAAATTGGAGAAAGGCCAATTTTGATGGTATTAGGCAAGAACTTTCAAAAGCTCACTGGGGGCAGATGATTAAAGGTAAAGGGATGGCTGGAAAATTGTAAGCCTTCAACAACGAGATAACGAGAATCCAGAGAAAGTGTATTCCTGTTAGGGTGAAAGGAAAGGCTGGTAGTTATAGGGAATGCTGGATGACTAAAGAAATTGAGGGTTTGGTCAAGAAAAAGAAGGAAGCAGTCAGAGTATACTTAAGAGGGAAATCAGGAGGACAAAAAGGGACATGAGATAGCCTTGGCAAATAGGGTTAAGGAGAATCCAAAGGGATTTTATAAATATATTAAGGACAAAAGGGTAACTAGGGAGAGAATAGTGCCCCTTAAAGATCAGAAAGGTGGCCTACGTGTGGAACCACAAGAGATGGGGGAGATACTAAACGAGTATTCTGCATCAGTGTTTACTGTGGAAAAGGGCATGGAAGATATAGACTGTGGGGAAATAGATGGTGACATCTTGAAAAATGTCCATATTACAGAGGAGGAAGTGCTGAATGTCTTAAAATGCATAAAAGTGGATAAGTCCCCAGGACCTGATCAGTTGTACCTTAGAACTCTGTGGGAAGCTAAGGAAATGATTGCTAGGCCTCTTGCTGAGATATTTGTATTATCGATAGTCATAGGTGAGGTGCCAGAAGACTGGAGGTTGGGTAACTTGCTGCCACTATTTCAGAAGGGTGGTAAGGAAAATCCAAGGAACCATAGACCGGTGAGCCAGACTTAGGTGATGGACAAATTTTTGGAGGGAGTCCTGAGAGACAGGATTTACATGTATTTGCAAAGGCAAGTACTGATTAGGGATAGTCAACATGGCTTTGTGTGTGAGAAATTATGTCTCCCAAACTTGATTGAGTTTTCTGAATATGTAACAAAAATGATTGATGAGGGCAGAGCAGTGGATGTGATCTATATGGACTTCAGTAAGGCATTCGACAAGGGTCCCCATGGGAGACTGGTTAGCAAGGTTAGATCTCATGGAATACAGGGAGAACTAGCCATTTGGATACATAACTGACTCAGAGGTAGAAGACAGAAGGTGGTGGTGGATGGTTGCTTTTCAGACTGGAGGCCTGTGATCAGTAGAGTGCCACAAGGATTGGTGCTGGGTCTACTGTTTTTCATCATTTATATAAATGATTTGGATGTGAACATAGAAGGTATAGTTAGTAAATTTGCAGATGATACCAAAATTGGAGATGTAGTGAACAGCAAAGAGGGTTACCTCAGAGTACAAAAGGATCTTGATCAGATGGGCTAATGGGCTGAGAAATGACAGATGGAGTTTAATTCAGATAAATGTGAGGTGCTGCATTTGGAAAGGCAAATCAGGGTAAGACTTATACACTTAATAGTAAGGTCCTCCGGAGTGTTGCTGAACAAAGAAACCTTGGAGTGCAGGTTCATAGCTCCTTGAAAGTGGAGTCAAAGGTAGATAGGATAGTGAAGAAGGCGTTTGGTATGTGTTCCTTTATTGGTCAGAGTATTGAGTACAGGAGTTTGGAGGTCATGTTTCAGCTGTACAGGACATTGGCTAGGCCACTTTTGGAATATTGTGTGCAATTCTGATATCTTTCCTCTAAAAAGGATATTGTGAAACTTGAAAGGGTTCAGAAAAGATTTACAAGGATGTTGCCAGCGTTGGAGGATTTGAGCTATCGGGAGAGTCTGAACAGGCTGGGACTGTTTTTCCTAGAGCATCATAGGCTGAGGGGTGATCTAATAGAGGTTTATAAAATAATGAAGGGCATGGATAGGGTGAACACACAAGGTCTTTTCTCTGGGGTTGGGGAGTCCAGAATTAGAGGGTATAGGATTAGGGCGAGAAGGAAAAAAATTGAAAAGGGACCTAAGGGTTTTTTTTTTCACACAGATGGTGGTGTATACATGAAATGAGCTGCCAGAGGAAGTTGTGAAGGCTGGTACAATTACAACATTTAAATGGCATTGTATGGGTTTATGAATAGGGAGGGTTTAGAGGGAAATGGGCCGGGTGCTAGCAACTGGGACTAGATTAGGTTCGGATATCTGGTCGGCATTGATGAGTTGGGCTGAAGGGTCTGTTCTTGTGCTATACATCTCTATGACTCTAAAAGTTCATTTGGCTTAGCTTTGAGGATTTGCATTGACTTAATAAATTTGAGTAAAAAAATTCAAGGATAGGGAGCTCTTCACAGATTCTCACTTTGGATAAAAACACAAAGTCCATGAGCTGACAACCACACTATTTAAAGTTGCTGAGAGCATGAAGGCACAATCAGACGGAGATTTCAATTATTCAGTAATTAGGTGGATCAAATGAAGAGTAACTCAAAGAGGATTGAAACGTGGGAGCAAATTTGCAGTTAATCAGGGACTGTGTCTTATCACAGTAGATAAAGCAAGGCACTAGACCAAAGAGATTGGATGGAGAGTTCAATGATAAGCTGGCAATAATGATTAATCTAAGGATAGTGGGATTCTCAGAATTACAGTATGCTTAAAATTGGCATTATCATACAGTTTTATCAGAATGCCAGATTATTTTGCTTGAAGAGAAAGGTATTCTGGATATTATATTGAAAACAGAAGAGAGATTTTTTGAAAAAAAGCAAACATACATTGTCAAATGTAATGAGACACGAAAAATACGGTTGAACTGTGAGCTACAGTATAGAAAGAAGACAAGAATTTTTACACTGAACCGAACAAGTACAGAAACAAAGGATGAATATATTAGAATTATAAATATGAAAACTGGGGGAGGCAGGAAGTAAAGCATAGAAAAGAAAAGGAATGAAAGGATGAAAGCCATTGGGGAAATAAAAACAAATTGTTCAGTTATATTGGCAGAAGGCAGACAATTAAAATGGAAGTCAGTTCTCTAAAGGATAAGATGGATAGAGAGCCAGGAAGTTAATGAATTATTAAATTAATTTTCATATTGGTTCTCATAAAGAAGCTTTAGAAGAAATGTATTTAATCCAGATTATGTAAAGGTGGTCTGGGAGATGATTAAGAATGAATGTAGGTTGATGTGCCTTTCTTTTCTTTTCTGTTTTAAGATAGATATTTTCTGTCCTGTCAGAACATGTGCTTCTGAAAGAGCTTGATGCAGGTTCGTACCAATGGCATTGAGAGGTGACCGAAGCAGAACCATGACAATAGGGAGGTTCATTAATTCCCATTCTTGATCAAATGACTCTTCAAACTTGGTGGTAAACATTTGCAAGCACTGGCAACTTTGTCCTAAATTTGCTGATATGTCTAGACTCTCCTTAAGCCTGTGGCAGCCTCTGTCAATACATCTGTGAACCAGCTGTCCGAACACATAACTGCTGTGCCTCAGGGTGTCCAAGGTGTGCCCTGATTGTCTCTGCCAAGCCGTTTAGGACACCTCCCTGAAGTAATGCTGATGGTAAAATATCAGAGGTGAGCAGTGGTGTTTAATTAACCATTGTTTGGAGACAAATCTGTTGATTTCTTTACTCTTCAAGTGCCCACTCCTTTCATTAAGAAATTTGCAACAGAAGCCAGTGGAAGTGAAATCAGAAAGGTAAGTCTGTGGACGTGAGGAAGAATTATGGTGGATTCCTGTCTTGTGTTCAGCACTTGATGACATTTTGCACTGGCACTCAAGTGAGCTCACTGGCACATAATTGAATGTACAATTGTAGGAAAAAACAGATTTGCAAAGTGCCTGAGACACTGAAGCCACTGAGGTGCCTGAGAACAATTAGATACACGAACCATCCAGGACCTTAGCCAATCCTCATCTTTTACAAATCAGCTTTTATATCTGCAAAAGGAAAGTTGCACTGTAACATTCAATTTATCAATAAAAGGCTCTAGCTGGGCACTCCGTCTCTTAGGTTCTGTAGTAGTTCACTCAGTCTAATTTCAGCACTCAATAGGTGTGTATCACAAACTCTAACGTATGGCAAGTACATCGGCTTGATTTTTACCAGCTCTCTGAGGACAACTGGGAGGCAGAGGGGATGGGGCCAGTCAGCCAGGCCCCAGAAAGATGGGGTGGAATGGCATTATAATGCGCTCATAGAATGAGTTCCCTGATTGGACCAAATTAATAGCCCCAATCAGGGAGCCCTGACAGGTAAGAGCAGGAGCATTAGATATCCTGTTCACTCAGAGCTGGCTCTGAGGGAGCTGGATCAGTGTCAAGGCCTCTCTGCATGTAAATAAAGGTTGACTTGGTGCCAGGATACTGGTCTCAGTGGAGTTATTACAGTGAGGACAGGTAGTGCCATTGCTGCAGGGAAGACCATTGCTATGTCTCAAATAATGCAAAAACATGTAACTGCTGTGCCTCAGGATGTGCCAGGGTGTGCCTGATTGCCTCTGCCAAGTCGTTTAGGACACATCCCCAAAGTAATGCTGATGGTAAAATATCAGGTGAGCAGTGGTGTTTAATTAGCCATTTAGATAACGTTTCCCTATGGCCATCCACCACCTGCTCTCCTGTTTTCATAATGTCTTTGCCATAGGAAGGTTACAGGAACACTGTCCCAATCTTCTTGCACCTTACCCATACGGTTGCAGGTATGAAAGGCCATTCTTCAGTGCCATAACACTTATGTGCCATTCTGTCATTTTATGCCCCTCCATCCCTTCTGCCTCCCATCTGTCCTCAGACAGCTGGTAAAAACAAAGTTATCTAAATGGCTAATTAAACACCACTGCTCACCTCTGATATTTTACCATCAGCATTACTTCAGGGAGGTGTCCTAAACGGCTTGGCAGAGACAATCAGGGCACACGCTGGCACACCCTGAGGCACAGCAGTTGTGTGTTTCAGCATTCTTTGAGAGACAACAATGATCTTCCCTGCAGCAATGGCACTACCTGCCCTCACTGTAATAACTCCACAGAGGCCAATATCTCAGCACCAAGTCAACCTTTATTTATATGCAGAGATTCCTTGACACTGATCCAATTCCCTCAGAGCAAGCTCTCAGAGTGAATAGGATATCTGACACTCCTGCTCTTATCTGTCAGGGCTTCCCGATTGGGCTGTTAATCTGGTCCAATCAACAAACTCATATTCTATGACCTCATTATAATCACCATTCCACCCCACCTCTCTGGGGCCGGGCTGATTGGCCCCAGGTATGTCGTACCTAATTGTGAGGCCTCATGTTTATGTAACTATCCTCCAGGTATAGTTCACCTGCATTCCTGGTGGTGTTGCAAAGGCCACTGGGCTGCAGGGCCTCCAACCTCCAATTGGCTTACAGCATTTGATGGTATCTTTAATTGTTTTCCAATGAGCTAGCTGCTAAGGGGTCAGTTCATTCAGTGTGAGTAATGCCAACAACATGCGTTCAATTCCCACACTAGATCAGTTTACTATGAGGGACTTCTCAACCCCTCTCTTTGCCTGAGACATGGTGATCAGAAGGATAACCTAACACCAATCATCTCTCTCAAATGAGAGAACAGCTCTATGGTCCTCTGGGATTTAGCTTAGTTGACTTCTGCAGACAAGATGCTATCCAGGTCCCACAAACTGTTGAAACAAGATCCACACCAGCCCCACCATCACCCACATTTCTTGGTCTCATTAGAGGGAAGCCTATTACTGCCACTTTATTCCAGCCATTGGAAACAAACTTAGAAGGGCCCTGCATTAATCACACACATGTTTGGAAACTCTAAGTGTGTTTGTCCGCTGTACTGATTCCATACCACATACTGTTTGCCTTCCCAATTTTATTACTCATTTCTTTCACCTTGTGGCCTCCCCTATGATATTACCAATTTGCTGCTAACATTAGCTCAAGCTGGGGGAAAATTGCTTATCATGGATTAGCATCAGATAGAAACTAGCAGTATTTTGTTTACTTCAGACCTTTTGTGTAAAACCTCCACAATTGACAGCGAGAGGGTGTTAGGGATTATGAAGCTAGGATAAAAATAAACGTTAATTTAACAAAATGGTCAGTGAAGCTTGAGAGCCTGAGTGTCTACACTTGTTCTAATGTTCCAAGACACATTTTAATCCTTCAAAATTGAGCTACATTAGGGGAGGTAGTGGTGTAGTGGTAATGTACTTGGACTGGTAATCCGGAGCCCGGGTTGGGGGCTCTGGAGACATAGGTTCAAATCTTACCATGGTAGATGGTGAAATTAGAAAGTAATGACACTTCAGAATAAAAAATTAGAAAACGTTATTGAATTCAAATTGCATCATCTGCCAAATACATGTGCCCAGTCCAACCAGCAAGAGCCAAAATCAGTGATTCTCTTCTGAGGAAGATGAAACTGTTGAGTTGCCTTGGCAGACAATGTGCCCATAGCTCCACAGAATTCTTCAGGGAAAGCTAAAGGTCAAGTCGAAGGCCATCACCTTCTAACACCTGCTGTGAACACACCAAGCATTTCATACCCAAAAACAAGTCAAAACAAATTTCTTGCCCAGGATTCCTTTCACCCATCATATGTACGGGCACCTATGCCTCTTTACACTCTGTATATGATATAGATTAAACCAAACATGGCAACAAAGAAGGTTTCTGGTGGGATTTATCGCAGTGTGAATGATGGTGCAATCCTCTCCAGGGACTGTGCAATGTAAAACAAACCCAGTGCCTCTGAGGCATCATGCCCCAGTGCAAGTCTCCAAGAAAATCTGGGCCACAAGCATCATCTCCGTGGGACTGCTTCAAAATGCAAATAGCTGTAAGATTAAACTTCATCAATTTTATTCACACTGCCACTATGTCAGGAGACTTCCAAGGCTCACTGAGGCCTCTCCCATGAATATTCTGCTTCAGTGATGGATTAGTCCCATTCAATTCAAGTATCAGAAGTAAAACTAAACCATTTTTACAAGAATGTATTGCCCTTTGTGTTAAACTGCAAAACATTGTCATCAGTTTCATCAGAGATTTCAGTTACCATATTTTATGACAAATCCATTAGTTTTATAACATTTTATGAAATCAAATATGTTTTACTTTCTAAATAATGAAACAATCACATATGTCTATGCTTAAAATTTATTATGTTAGCCATAACTGGTTAAAACAAAACTTATAATTGCATAAGACTTTCTTTTAATGGAAATGGTTCAGTCTGTTTACTTTTAAATTAGAGACGTGAATTGTGAGTTACAATGACTGCCAAATGAACTAGCACGCAATTCACTGACAAAATTACAGATACCGCTTTGCTGAATTCACAGCATGAAGTGGAGGATGTGTCATGGGAGCTAGCCGTGCAGCTGCCTTGCTGCAGATTGTCAGACTTAACAAAGAAAGCCTACTCTGAATTCTAGTCTTGGCTGACATTTTCCCTCTGGCTTACGTGGCAAGGTTGCCAGCCTCAGTGTTATTTGTGGCAGAAAGGAGAAAGTCCCTCTTTCTTTCTGTGGCAGGGAAGGAGGCGTGCTGGCATAGAATCACTCTGAAGAGCAGTCAAGTATGTGTCAGTTGGCCAGACAAGAAGCAGATTTAATGGTGCCATATCGATGTCTGTGGACTAGATCAGCTTCACTACAGGGAACAATATGGACTGGGAGAGCGTGGGGAAAGTTGTGAGTGACAAATAATTTTGGCAATGAAATCTTTTCACCAATACAATTGCCAGATATGAAAACTCCATTGTTTAGTTTAAAGTGTCTTCATCACAGACTGGCATTCTAAATTATAAACCACAATAATTACCTGCAAAATGTCTCAATAATTTGCACTCTCAAGCTTTAAGCTCCTGCTTCAAAGCAACTAATGTATGGATTCATGTTCTCTTTAAGTAACTGCTGGAAGTTCTTGCTGCCAGTCAGCATCACAAGTTACCCAGAAAATTAATCACATGGCTAACCTGCTGCAGGGCCATCCATTAGTTTAAAAAAAAAATGATAATTTTGAATATTATTTGACATATCCTGAACATCAATGGAAGCAATGCAAAATTGTGGACAGTGCAATCCTAGTGTGGAATGGATGTACTCAAGCTGTTTGCTTTCACTGCATGTTTAGGTGGCCATTACATGCCATGCAAGGCAGGTGCCTCTCAAAACACTTTATGATTAATATGAGAAAGGAACTTCACATAATTCATTCACAATTTGAGAGAGTATATTTATTCATTATAATGTGATGATGGACTTATACCAAAGTTTAGTCAGATCATAGCATGACTACCCTGTGTGGCGATTTGAGAAGGATGTTGAGGCACTTAAAAAGGTATAGCATGGAAACCATAGAACCGATATAGTACAGACAGAGGCTATTTGGCCCATCTTGTCTGTGCCGACACAGACACCTCGATGCCCATTCTCATCTCATTTCTCTGTACACTGCCTATCGCCCTGAGGCTTACAGCACTTAAGGTCCAGTTACTGTTTAAAAGAGTTTAAAGTCTCTGCCTCCACCACCAACTCAAGCAGCAAATTCTAGACACCCACCATCCTCTGCATAAAAAAAATTCCCTCCAATCCTTCTGTCACTTTGCTTGAATCGATGAACCCTTGTTTTGGAACTCTCAGCTAAGGGAAACAGGTTCCTCCTGCCTACTCTATCTCTACTCCTCACAAATCATTTTTAATTTAATCGTGTCATCTTTCAGCCTTCTCTGTTCCAAAGAAAACAATCCCAACCTCTCCAATCTCTCCTCATACCACAATTCTCCAGCCCTGGCAACATTCCAGTAAATCTTCCCTGAACTCTCCCCACAATAATTATGTTCTTCCTGTGAAGAGGTGAGTAGAACTGCACACAATTCTCCAGCTGTAGTATCACCCATGTCTTATTTCATCATTAAATCTCTACTTTTGTATTCTATACCTCTGCCAACGAAGGAATGAAGTCCAGAGATTTTCTTTACAATATTATCTAACTGGCCTAATATTATTTGGGCATTTACATTGTACCCTTTTTAAACAATGAAACTACATTTACATTCCTCCAGTCTTCCAGCACCTGACCTGTATCATGTAAAGGTTGGAAAATAATCCTCAGAGCATCTGCTATTTCCTCCTTGCCCTCATTCAACATCCTTGGGAACAATCCATCAGGCCCTGGCAACTTATCCACTTTATGGTTTCCAACTTCTTTAACATTTCCTCTCATGTTATGATTATTTTGTCCAAACTGCTCCTCCTGCATTACTATATCCACATCATCCCTTTCTCTTGTGAATGTGGACACAAAAATATTTGTGTAAGATTCTTCCCATACCCTCTGCATCTTCACACAAGTTCCCTCCTTCGTCTCGGTTTTCCTTAATGATCACTTTGCTCTTTATGTACTGGCAAAACACCTTGGGTTTTCCTTTATCTTGCTTGCTAATATTTTTTCATGGCCTCTCATTGACTTCTTTATTTCTTTTTTACTTAATCTCTGTATTTTCTACACTCCTCTCAGCTACCTGCAGTGTTGAGTATTTTGTGATTGTCATGAGCTTTCTTTTACTGTTCAACCATCCCCTGTATTTTTCTAGACAGCGTCCAGTCCACCTCAGCCAAATCACTTCCCAGCTTTGTAAAATTTGCCTTCTCCACGTTAAAAAGCATTACTCCTGATTTATCTATGTCCTTTTCCATAATAACCTTAAATCTAACAGAATTATGGTTACTATCTCTGATATAGTCTTCCACTAACACTTTACCGACTTGCCCATCTTCATTATCCAAAACTACATCGAGAATTGCAATTCCTCATGCTGGGTTTGTCATGTATCATTTAAAAAAACATTCCTGGACAGAGTACGTGAATTTTTCGCCTTCAATGCCCCTTGTATTGTTTGAAACCCAGTTGATATTGCAATAGTTAAACTCTCCTGCTATTATTGCCCTCTTATTCCTACAGACAGACATTTGTCGACATATATGTTCTCCTATCTCCATCCCACCATTTGGGGTTCTGTAGAATTCTGTGTGACTACCCCTTTTTTATTCTGAAACTCAACACATCAAGCCTCATTTGTTAACCTGTTTAGTGTATCATCCCTTCTCACTTTTGATTGATTCATTAACCAATACTGCTACTTCACCCCCGCACCTTTTTTGTTAGCCACTGTAACCTGCTGAAACTCTATATCCAGTGATAGTGAGCTGGTAATTCTGCCCTTCCTTTAGCCAGGTTTCCATTACAGCAACAACACTGTGCTGCTATGTGTCTATCTGTGCCTTTAGTTCATCAGCTATGTTTGTAATACTCCATGCACTGAAGTATAAACAGCTCAATCCCCATCAATTTCCTGTGCTGGATGCCTTTTAATCCTTATTTCTTTTGTCTTTCTGAATCACTGACTATATCAACAACTAACATTCTTTCTCCTAGGTCCTGATTTGAATCTGACCCATCTAAGCCCACTCTTCCCTCTGCCACAGCCTAGAATGAAGAAATTCAAATGGATAGGAAAACTTGAAAGATTGAGATAATAAGAGAACAAAGGAGCTTCTGGGGTTCTGGAAATAGACGACCTCTACAATGATGAACCGAAGTTGTTAGGTTAAATGTGAGAAATTGAAGCAGGAAACAAACAATAAAACAACATACAAAGATTGTCAAACTAGGGAAGGCATTTCCATAGCGTAGGGTTGAATTAGGGCCAATGCCGGGAGATATGCCATGAATTTGCTTCTGCTTTGTCACTTCACGTTTTGCATATTACTCCTCGGAAATTGCAGCCAAAATCAACACTTGACAAAGTTACACTTGTCCTACCTGCCGATCTTCTTTTCCACCTAGCCACTCCACCCTCTCCTCCTTGACCTATCACCTTCATTCCTCCCCCCCCCCCCCCCACTCACCCATTGTACTCTATGCTACTTTCTCCCCACCCCCACCCTCCTCTAGCTTATCTCTCCACACTTCAGGCTCACTGCCTTTATTCCTGATGAAGGGCTTTTGCCCGAAACGTTGATTTCGCTGCTCGTTGGATGCTGCCTGAACTGCTGTGCTCTTCCAGCACCACTAATCCAGAAAGTTACACTTGGAGGTTGTTAGGTTGAGGCAACAAAAGGATAGAGTAACAGGGAATTCACATAGGACTGGGATTACTGTTCCCATGGAGAAATAACATCAAAACGAGCAGGGTGATGTTGTTGCTGTTAGTTATTTGTAATTCTTTTTATTACATATCACATAATTGCTTGTTTTTCTAGTTTTGTCAAAGAACTTGTTTAGTGGTTTCTGAGGAGAGATTTACTGAAAAGACTTCAAGTTAACGAATAATAATTGAATCAATGTCAGCAGCAAAGAGGAAGTGTGTGTATAGAACAAAGCTTCTATTTGTTAGTAATGTACTAAGGGTTACAGGTGTCTGGCAAATTGCCAGTGCATGCAAAGTATAAAGAGGGTTATGATATAACTAATCTGAGCATAAAGAACTCAAGAGATAGTACAGTGTTTTCAAACACAGTTGTAAGTTGCGAGCTCTGAAATTGCACTGGATTGGTCACAAATTTCCAAAGATCCTGAAGCCTTGATTTTGGTTACACTGTTGCAGAATATTGCAGAGACTGGGACGACTAAAAGAGCAGGAACACTAACTTAGCTTCAAAATCTAGCCCTATTGCTCCTGTCATTGAGAAGCCACTGCAAATTCTGAAGAAGAGGTAGATGCAAAACAGATAGCTGTCCTGGTGACTACAACCTGCAAAGGCTCAATTGAAGTGGTGAGTTATTTGATGTTTACCACACAATCTGTGACTCATGAGATCCGGTCTGCATGATGACTTTTTAAGTCTCAAACTGGAGTCTCCATTGCACTCTTTCTGACTACATTATCCGTGCACCAGCCCAGACTTGAATGCATAACAGAATTCTCTCTGTCATAATCACAGAGAGCGTGTGCCAGCCTTATTTTGATGCTCTTCTTCCAGAGTGTCAAACAGTCTCATTTTGAATAAAAGACAAATGGTATGCTGGCAGAATCCCTGAGTGAGGACCAAGGAGGCCTAGCACACACAATTATCATGCATGTGTGATGCACAGCAAGAGAAAAGAGGCTATTTCTGGGAACAAGGTTGAACTGGCATTCAGTGACAACAAAAGTGGACTGAAGATTCAGGGCAAAAAGTTAAGAGATGGGAGGGAAAGGTAAGCCCATGAGAACCTGCAAAAAGGCAAAAACTACAGAGATTGAAGTCCCTTTTAGTTATGAAATATAGCATGTCTGTTTTTCATTCTTTTCTCTCCCAGTGTTATTGAGTATTCACTATGTTTAAATAAATATTACCAATGATGTAGTGCCCACAGATGGGCCCAATAGCACAGTGGGGAAGCCCTGGCTTTGTGGCTAAGGGGGAGACAGGACCACATTTTATCAGTGGTGGCTGTTTCACTGGCTGTGCTATAATAATAGATGATAACCCCAGTTCATACGTGGTGAACTTTTAATTATCACATGGTTTTTAAGTGAGAACATATAGCCAAAAGGTGATTGCAGATTGAAATTCAGATCTAAATCTGGCAAAGCTCTGTGTGAACGCATGGAGCATCACTGTTGTACAGTGTCAGGGAAACCTCAAACAGAAAGCCCTAAAAGGAAGAGATAACAAGTAGCTGACTACCCTTCATAGCAGAAAGCCATTTCCTCTGACTGCAGATATGTTTGTGCTTTACCTTTCAGAAATATGCAAAACAAAAGGGTAAAGACCATTTGAAACTCTTGGTGTGTGTCTGTGTGTGTCAGTGAGGTGATGTGCTAGTGTGCTGATAAAGTTACAGTTTGGGAGCAGTCACAAGAAACCCCAGCACAGATGTAAAAGAAAATCGCGCTTGTTCTGAGTGCTAGACACCAGGCCTCCCAGTTACGTCACCATTGAGAAGAAACAGGATAAAACCTGTCAGCTCCCTGCAGAGCCTTGAATCCTGAACTCAACTGCTTCACTACCAATGGCAGTGTAACCGCTATCATTTATCTTAAAAATGTGTTGCTGGAAAAGCACAGCAGGTCAGGCAGCAAAGGAACAGGAGAAGGGCTTATGCCTGAAACGTCGATTCTCCTGTCCCTTTGATGCTGCCTGACCTGCTGCGCTTTTCCAGCAACACATTTTTAAGCTCTGATCTCCAGCATCTGCAGTCCTCACTTTCTCCTATAACATTTCACTGTCTACACTTCAAAGAACCTAGAGACTGATCCATGTATCTTTTTAACTGTTACTTTGTTACTCAATGCACATTTCTAATCATATATGTATGTGTATGTCTGTCTGTGTGTTTATCTGTGTTGTGTGTGTGTCTGCGTGTCTGTGTATGTTTGTGTCTATCTATGTGTGTCTTGTTTGATCATTTTCTCCATGTTTAGTAGTTAATAAACTCACCCTTTCTTTAACTCAAGAAAAACTGGCTCATTTGCCTCCCTTTAAAAATAAGTACATCTGGATTGGGATAAGGTAAACATATGGAAAGGAATGCTTTTTAAATTAAGCTTATTGCGGGCAACTGAGAAATGGATTGATTAAGAAAGGGAGCCTATTAATCGCTCCATTCAGAAACATAACAGTTTGGGTGTAAAGATAAAGTCACTGTGGTCAAGCAATTACAGGCACAAAATTGGGCATTCTAACTGGGTGGAATCTGTGTGGTCTAGGTGATGTATCTACCTACAAACCTTTCAGCTTCCCCAGCAACTTCTCCTTACAGATGGCCACTAGACTCACCACTGCCCCTCTGACTCTGAATTTCTGGTGTACAACTAATGTCTTCCGCTATGAAAACTGATGTAAAGTATCAAATCAGGTCCTCTGTCATTTCTTTATTCCCCATTACTTCTCCAGCTTCATTTTCCAGCAATCCAATGTCCACTCTTGCCTTTCTCTTAGTTTTTGTCGTTTATACTTATATTTCATCTTCTCCTTTTTATTGTTTTTTTAGTAGTCCTCTGCAGGTTTTTAAATACTCTCTAATTTTCTGGCTTCCCACTAATCTTCACCACATTGTGTACTTTTCTCTTTTTTATGCGGTCGCTGACTTTGCTTGTTAGCCATAGTTGCCTCATCCTCCCCTTAGGAGGTTTCTTTTATCTTGGGATGAATTTTTGCCAAGCCCCAAATGACCCCCAGAATGTCAAGCCATTGCTGCTCCATCACCTTCACTGCTAGTCTCCCCTTCCAATTAACTCATGTCTTTGTAGTTACCTTCACTCAATTGTAATACTCTTACATCTGATTCCAGCTTCTCCCTCTCAAACTGCAGGGTGAATTCTATCATATTATGGTCACTGCTTTCTCGGAATTCCTTCATCTTAAGCTCCCTTATCAAGTCTGCCTCATTAAACATCACCAAATCCAGAATTGCCTGTTCCCTCATGGACTGTACAAAATGCTCCAAAATACCATTTTGTAGACATTCCACAAATTGCTTTCCTTGGAACCCACTACCAACTGGATTTTCCCAGTTCACCTTGTAGAGTCACAGAGATGTACAGCACAGAAATAGACTATAATGATGACTGTAATAGTGCGTTTCTTACATGCCTTTTCTATCTCCTGATTTATTTTCTGCCCCACATCCTGACTACTGCTAGGAGGCCTGTATGTAACTCTCATTCGGATCTTTTCTTACCTCGCACTCTTTTCAGGGTAAGGGTTTTTAATACACAAACTGGTTGAAGTCTGCAAAGCACAAACAACATCTGTATAGTCTTACTAGATCATTGGACTGCTGTCTCATTAGATAGAGACAACTGGAGGTTGTTTAATGGGAGGGTCAACACACCCAAGACAAGGGGAACGGTTGACAAGGACAGTCCTTAATGGTAACTTTAGCTGGTGCAGGAATTGAACCCATGCTGTTGACATCAACCATGCTCTGCACTGTCCAGCCATCTGAGTTAACTGACCCCCAATTTGGAATTATCCCACCAGAATTAGAAACAAATTAGGAATATTTGTTTAGGGGGAATCAATTGTAAAACTGCCAATGGAGCAGGAAGTCGGAGTACAACATGCAGCAGCCTCAGCAGTGCCACCAGTAGTACCATTGCAACTGGCAAAGAGTGTTAATTAGGGCTGCACCTCACTGAAGCCCACAGAGTTCACCATGTGGATTGAAGGCTTATTCACCACTGATAAAACTTCAGTTTCATTGTTCTCCAGGAAGGAGAACCATCTACAACCTCCTGCACTACTGACAACGCAGCACGCCAGTTGCCAGGCAATGGGCACACTGGCCCATAGACCTCAACTCTCCTCTCATCCAGCTATTTGACCCTCGATGCATGGAGTACTCTATTCACTGCTCTTCTCCATACCCCCAACATCAGCATCAATACCACCTTTTTCCAGCTACAACCAGTCCTGGCAACGGGTTACTGGAGTCAAAATGTTCACTGTGTTTCTCTCTCCACAGATGCTGCTAGACCTGCTGAGTTTCTCCGGCACTTTATTTCTTCGCGATTACAACACAGAACATAGAAATTTACATTGCAGTACAGTTCCTTCAGCCCTCAAAGTTGGACTGACCTGTGAAACCAATCTGAAGCCCATCTAACCTACACTATTCCATTATCATCAAATGTTTATCCAATGACCATTTAAATGCCCTTAAATTTGGCGAGTCTACTACTGTTGCAGGCAGGAAATTCCACGCCCTTACTACACTCTGAGGAAAGCACCTACCTCTTAACATCTGTCCTATATCTATCACCCCTCAATTTAAAGCCATGTCCCCTCGTGCTAGCCATTGCCATCAGAGGAAAATGGCTCTCACTGTCCACCCTTTTTAAGCCTCTGATCATCTTATACGTCTCTATTAAGTCACCGCTTAACCTTCTTCTCTCTAACAGCCTCAAATCCGTCAGCCTTTCCTCATATGACCTTCCCTCCATACCAGGCAACATCTTGGTAAATCTCTGAACCCTTTCCAATGATTCCACATTCTTCCTCTAATGAGGTGACCAGAACTGCACCAGAGTTTTGTACAGCTGCAACATGACCCTGTGGCTCCAAAACTCAATCCCTCTACAATAAAAACTAACACACCATCCGATTTCTTAACAACCCTATCAACCTGGGAGGCAACTTTCAGGGATCTATGCACATGGACACTGAGATCTCTCTGCTCATCCACACTACCAAGAATTTTAACATTAGCCCAGTATTCTGTATTCCTGTTACTCCTTCCAAAGTGAATCACCTCACACTTTTCTACATTAAACACCATTTGCTACCACTCAGCCCAGCTCTGCAGCTTATCTATGTAACCTGCAACATACTTCAGCACTATCCACAACTCCACTGACTTTAGTGTCATCCGTAAATTTACTAACCCATTCTTCTACGCCCTCATCCAGGTCATTTATTAAAAATGACAAACAGCAGTGGCCCCAAAACTGATCCTTGCAGTTCACCACTAGTAAGTAAACTACAGGATGGACATTTCCAGTCAAACACCACCTCTGTGACCTTACAGCTAGCTAATTTCTGATCCAAACCGCTAAATCAACCTCAATCCCATACCTCTGTATTTCTAGCCAATTTCTGATCCAAAACACTAAATCACCTTTAATCCCATGCCTCTGTATTTTCTACAATAGCCTACCGTGAGGAGCTTTATCGAACGCCTTAGTGAAATGAATATACACCACATCAACCGCTTTACTCTCATCCATCTGTTTGGTCACCATCTCAAAGAAATCGATAAGGTTTGTGAGGCATGACCTACCCTTCATAAAACCGTGTTGACTATCCCTAATCAAATTATTCCTTTCTAGGTGATTATGGATTTAATTACCAAATTCAAATCTGTAACAATGAAAAAAAATTTCCGGAAATGCCATTGCAGCTTTATAATTTTAAGTGATGAAGACATTGTTCAGACGTAAAATTAGCTAACCAACACAAATATGCAAATGTTTGAACAATTGTTGGTTTTACCACTTCCCAGCATGAGTTGATTAGCTTTACACTCACAATGAATTTGTTAAAATGCCATATTGCATGATATAATGTTGGGAGCTATTTTGAACTGTACATTATTTCCTGTTACCATACATCCAGGATCCCGAGAAGAGATTCAGGTTGAAAGCTTCACTAAATCATACTCCATCAATAAAATATAGAATGATTGCTGCCACTCTACTCCACATTCTGAACCAGAAATATCTGCTAGTTTAAAATGAAAGAGCTGTTACTGGAAAGTCGTATGCCTTTCCACATTGAATCGGTTACCTTAGTTATATTTTCAAGGGGCACTTTCTGAATAAGTGATTCATTGCATTTCAAACATAAGCATAAAAACCAAATCACAGCACATGAAGCAGCTTTGTACTTATCATTCTTTGAAATGGAATATACCAATATTAACAAAACACGTTATGCTTGGGTTACTATGACAGCTTTGAATCAGGCATCTCTGACAGTCTAATCCATTTAAAAGAGCAAATTCAAGAATTAGTAAAGCACTGTTCATTTTGTATCCAAACAGCTGTAACATCAACAAAAACAAAGAACTTCTAATTACATACAACACCATTCACTACCTCAGGACATCCCTAAGCACCAATTAAGCACCTTGGAAGTGTAATCACTGCTGTGATGTCAGAAAAGTAGCAGCTAATTTGTGCACAGTGAGCACCCACTAACAGCAATTAGATGAATGGGCATTTCACATGAAAATTTCACCCACAGTGAGAGGTTACATTGAAGAGAGGGCTGAAAATATAATGTTGCGAAAGCCAAAAATCACGAACCCATATAGCTTCTTTCCTGCAGGTGTGTTTGACATGGAAATGTTAACATTCCCTTTTCTGTGGATTTAAAAAAAGTATAATATAGACTTTAATATACAGAGGATACAAAAGCTGGAATCACAGTTTATTTTGCTTGTGCGTTATCATTACGGAGATTACCATATCCTGCCACTCTCAATATAAAGAACTGTTATATCTATGTGCCCCACAATGATAGGATCATGATTAAAAGCTGCTAGGAGCAAAATAAAGCAAGAGAAATAAAGTCTCTCTTCACAGCAGGCTACGGAAAACTACAAAATGCAGAACTTCATACCAACTCTAGAATTTAATAGCAAAATAAACATTAAACGTCTTGGGACTAATGTTAGCCCGTGACTTTAATTCTACATTTTCATTAAGTTCAAATAGAGCCAAAATAAGTGAGAAATTTAAACATGAAACTGAAAAGCCATTCAGAATAATGTATGATGATTGTAATGCCATCTGGTTACTGTACAAGCTGATTATTTCCTCCAGAAACAAGTGGAAACAGGCAGAAGCTCAAGACAGAGAGATGAGGACTGGCAGACACAAGATTTGGCCAGAGACAAGTGAAGAGTCAGAGATTTCCAGCTCAACCAGTGAGTGGGAATGAGCAGACAGACAGACTTTGGGAAGCAGGGGACAGAGGCAAACATGTTACACAACACACACACCAGCACCAGCCTCCATCTCCCACTCAGTACTTAGGTTATTAGACTGCTAAGGATAATGCTTGAACCAATTTCCCAACTCCTAACATCCAAATACCTAGTGCTGGTTTAAAATGGGAGGAAAGCCAAAATGGATAGAAACAGAGCAAAAGGGAAATCAGCATGACTGTAACTGCGAAGAAGAAACACCATTATCATAGGACGAGAAGACAGAAGTATATATAATTATAAAATGTTGGTTGCTGAAACCACAGAAAACTTTAGAAATTAGTTATTGAAAAGTTTAATTCACAAATATGATATAACCAGGAAATGATCTCCTGTAATATTACATTTTGCATTACAGTTTTTACTGAGACCCATTTGTCCTATGCACTTACAAATATTCTGGTACTCATGATGATGTATTTCATTTATGTCACTATACCTTATTCCATACCCCAAGACCATTAGACCATAAGACATAGGAGGAGCATTAGGAAATTTGCCCCACTATGTGTGCTCCACCATTCAATCATGGCTGATATGTTTCTTAACCCCATTCTCCTGCCTTCTCCCTGTAACCTCTTGACCCCTCACTAATCAATAATCTGTATCTCAAGGATTTGGCCTCCAGAACCTTCTGGAGCAATGAGTTCCACAGATTAACTGCCCTCTGGCTGAAGAAATTTCTCCTCACCTCAGTTCAAAAGGGCCGTCCCTTTACTCTAAGGCTATATCCTCGAGTCCTAGTCTTTCCGACAATTGGATACATCCTCTCAGTGTCCACTCCATCCAGGCCTCTCAGTATTCTCTAAGTTTCAGTGAGGTTCCCCCTTATCCTTCTAAACGCTACCAATACAGATACTGAGTCCTCAACAGCTCCTCATATGACAAGCCCTTCATCCTCGGGATCATTGTTGTAAACCTCCTATGGACCCTTCCAAGGCTAGCACATACTTCCTTAGATACAGGGATCAGACCTTTTACTTTCTTTTCTTTCTCAGCTATTTTTCAATGTTTCCAGTTATTATCAAAATTCATCTTATCTTCTTTTAATGACTTTGCAAGAAGGCTTCTCCTGGCCCAGCGATGATGTGGCTTCGAGCTGCCTGGCATGGTGATCTTGGCCTGGCATGCCAGTCTCCCAATGTGGTGGTTTCATCTCCGCATGGAGATCTTCTTCAGCGTTGGCTTCCAGGTATTCCAGCGGCCCAGCAAGCAGTCTCGGCCCATCATGGCTGTCTTCTTCGACAGAGGATGTCCGCCAGTGGCTCAGTGGTTAGCACTGCTGTCTCACAGCGCCAGGGACCCGGGTTCAATTTCCGTCTCGGGCAACTGTCTGTGTGGAGTTTGCACATTCTCCCTCTGTCTGCGTCGGTTTCCTCCGGGTGCTCCAGTTTCCTCCCACCATCCAAAGATGTGCAGGTTAGGTGAATTGGCCATGCTAAATTGCCCATAGTGTTAGGTGCATTAGTCAGGGGTAAATGTAGGGGAATGGGTTTGGGTGTGTTCCTCTTTGGAGGGTTGGTGTGGACTTGTTGAGCCGAAGGGCCTGTTTCCAAACTGTAGGGAATCTAATCTAAAACTCGAATTCCAGCGGCCCAGCGTGGTGATCTTGACCTGTTTCCATGGCATTTCCATCCCAGAATGGCAGTCTCATCCTGGCTGAGTCTTCCGAGCATTCCATCATTCTTAAATCGACTTTCTCCAAGCCCAGGAGCCAGTAACTGTGCTGTGATGAGCTTTGTCCTAATTTTATTTTTCTCTGTTGTATGACTTCTGTCATAAATAGAGGTGCTGTGGTAGGGTGACATACAAAAACGTTTCCTAAATTTTTCACGTAAAAGTACACATGACAATAAATTTCTATTTTTATTTCTATTTAAAAACAGCTCACAACATTCCAAACCCTCTGCCACTTAAATACATTTTATCACTGCATAAAATCACAATATTCTTGACAACACCATTACACTGCTCAGAAATATCCTTCTTAACACTTGATGTCTTTCACACAATATTACTGTAGAGTTTGAACACACTAACAAGATAATTTGAATAACAAAACTACCTCGACTGAAAGGAAATGATGGCAATATGATGGGAAATCTAATTTAAAATTTGATTAAAAGTTGTTGAGAAGACTTTTGCGTTAAATAATTTGGCAACATCCTTTCAAAAACCACCAAAAAAAATGGTATTTGACCTGTGATAGCTGAAAGGATTAATGTTGGCCTGTCACTATCAGGCAGAAGATAAAGTGTTTGGACTTTTTCTCATGCTGAAGGGATTTATTTCTACTGTGGACTGTAATTACTCCCTCAGACTGTGTGCTGGCTAGACGGATCACATCATTCTTCTCCACCATGGGGGTTCACTTTATCCTGGTCAATGCTGTCCTGTGAAAACGGCATTTTGCTGACAAAAATGTTAATATATTTGAATGAAGTCTGACAATAAATCAGTTTTGCAAGACTAAATAAAAACCAGATGGGTTTACGTCTGACTGTGAGATGTTGTGCTTGGCAATTCCAGTCTCAGAGACACATGAGAACTGAATCATAACATGAAGAGACGTAGGAACAAAAATAGGCCAGTCACCCCATCATTGCAGATTCCTGATGAAGAGCTTTCACCCGAAGCATCAATATTCCTGCTTCTCGGATGCTGCCTGACCTGCTGTGCTTTTCCAGCACTACTCTAACCTTGACCCACATTCAACCCATCAACTCTGCTCTGCCAATCAAAAAGATCCTTGCTGATTTAATTATCCTTAACTCCAGTTTTCTGCCTCTTCCTCAAATATGTGATCTGCCTATGTCCATCTTTAATATGTATCAGTGTTCCAGCCTTGACAGCCCTCTGCAGAAATGAATTCTACCAACTCACTACCCTGCAAGAAAAATATCCTCCTCATTTCGGTCTTAAATGCTTCTGACCCAAGTTTGTCACTTTCAAACGGAATGCTGAATTCTGCGATATTAAGGTCACTGTTCCCCAAAGGATCTTTGACAATGAGATTATTTATTAATGTGTCCTATCACTCATTACCAGATCCAAAATAGCCTATTCCTGGTTGGATCCACATGTTGCTCTAATAAACTGAATGAATACACTCTATGAATTCTTTCTCATGACTAACTCTGATAATTTTATTTTCTCAATTCGCAAGAAGGTTAAAGTCACTCATGATTAATGCACTGCCTGTTTTACAAAACAAAACACCAATTGCTGGAGAAACTCAACATTAGCATCTATGCAAAAATACACAGTTAACGTTTCAATTCCAACCTTTTCAGAAGCGTACCATCCTGTGAAATTTGGTGACTTCCTGTGGGTACACATTATCTGCTCACTGTTTGAAGGTTGCCCCCTCCCACTCTTTCAGTCCAATGGGTACCCTCACAGTAACAGCACCACCAGTGCAGCATGACCCCTGGCACACACTGGAACCACCACTGGGCTCTGGCTCGCTGAATCTTTTCCTGTAACTTTCCCCAAACTTCTTCAAGAGTACCCAGCACCTATTTGTCTACTATTGGAATCTGTTTTCATGACTATGCTGATGGCATTTATTTATTCCCATCCCCCCCTACCCCCTTAAACTTTGTCATTATCCAAATCTGTCCCAACATTGGCCTCTGACCTCAGTATGCTGCTCACTCCAGAGCTGAGTTTCCAACTTCACATTCTGGTTCCCAGCAGGTGTGCTCAATTCCGTATCTAAATATTACCTATTTTGAGCTCTACTTCAACTTTTACTATTGCTTAAAATCTTATTCATTCTTTCAGAGCCTTCAGGATCTGCTTCAACAGTACCCACTTTTTAATCTGCCAAGCTCCATCCTTCATAACTTCCAACACATCCAGTGTCTTCACATGGCTTATAACATAATTTATTGGCGTACTGCTGCTGACTGTATTTGTAGAAATTTGGGTGTTCTCATCGACATAACTCTCCAAACATTGTTCTACTTTAACCTGTAATATCCACTCCCTTTTGGTCCTATCCCAAATTAATTCAATTCTGGCATTCCCTCCATTTCACCACTTTAGCTGTTTTCATTCTACCCTCCAAAACTCCCTTCCCAAGTTTTGCTTTAAAATAATTTGTCATAAACTACCTGTCTGGTCAAGCGTCTAATTTTACTCTTGAGTGTTGCACTTTGGAATGTTTTCCTACATTAATATTGCTTTTTAAATGTTAATTTGTTGTCGTTGCAACACTTGAAGTTTGCTTTGAATTGTGGTCTCACTCAGTGAAATAAGGTTAACGCTCAGCAGATCAAATAGCTAGCAGAAACTATGTGAATAATTGACAATGACATTTTTCCTCTTCATTGCTATCGGACACTTGTTATGTGAGAAGAACCAACACTAAACAAAAAATGGGACGTTTTAACATTGTTCTCCCATGGTATAGGAATACAGCACTTGTTGCTAATCACTAACTGAGTGACTTGCTTGGACATTTCAGGCATTGATTAAGAGTCAACTGCATGACTGTGGGTCTAGAGGTAACTTGGATGCTGCCTGAACTGCTGTGCTCTTCCAGCACCACTAATCCAGAACGTGGGTCTAGAGTCCTGACCAAGTGAAAACAGCAGACAGTACATCGGTGAACCCGGTATTTGAAAAAAAAACAAATGGGATGACGAGCTGTGTATTCAGATTTATAAATTAAGTTTTAATTCCAGTAGCTTTCTTGGTGGGATGTGAACTCATGCCCTCAGAAGACCAGCTTGGGTCTACTGAATTACTGACCATGGACATTGCCACCATGCCACTGGACATATCACCCATTCCAACGCAATAGGTATTCATGATCTTGGACAACAGCTTTAAAAATTGAGCTATTGATTGTTAAGCACTTTCGCCTTTGGAGGGAGTTCTACATGTGGTTCATAGTCCTATAAAGGCTTATACTGAAATTAAAAAAATCAAAACCTTATGGAGGCCTGGTTACCCTAGAAACCACCATCTGGAGATAGTTCTGATTTAGTATGATAAGCATTAACCTTTTGTTGCCTCCTTCAATTCTGATCACTTTATTTCCTTCCATGTTTTTTATAAAATGCAAAGTCTTTAATTTCAGCAATATAAACACATTTATTGCACATTTTCAACATCAGCATGAGATTGTGAGAACCATTTGCCCTTTTGTCACATCAATGTTTAAATCCAGAATGTTATCGTTCAAGCAGAAAAACTAATGAACATTTTCATCGTGTGGCATACATACAATGTGCTTCAGGCAGGCAAAAGTTAAAGCCAGACCTTAAGCTGCAAGGTAAAAACTGTTTGTTTGAGGTTCTCAGCTTCTCTAACTGGATCATAGCCTACCTTTAGGCAGAGAAAGACTGAAAGTAACAGGAGAGTAATTGAGGAGAGAACAAAGCCAAAACATTCTTTTCAACAGCAAGCCCTTTAAAGGAATTTAACCGACAGTAATTTCAGTTTGTCTGATATCATCACTGAGACCTTTAATCTGTCAACACATACCTCCAATGATGATAAAACATTTAATAAGGCCTGTCCCTCACATCATCTTGTCACTGGCAAGTAACTCTTAATGACATTTATTTTCAACTCAAATCCATCTCTATCACAGCAGTTCGACATAATTTTGTTCTACTGTGGCATTAAAAAGTGACATTTTTAAGACTTTTGCTGGAAAATATTAAGAACTGGAAAAGAACAGCTAATCTCAGTCACATCAGATGAGAATTAATCCAAGCGGAGATTCTGCCAAGAATTAATAACATCGAGCACTGACAAGTTTCCGTTTTTGAGAATGGATTTGTATTTTACATAATGACTTGCCCCACGGATCTCTTTCCAAGAGTGTATCATGAGAGCTCCAGCTATAACTTGGCCAGGATTTTGAAGAGCAGGGTTTGCAGTGAGCAGCTGACCTGAACTGCAGGAGGTGAGGAAACTTTGTTTTACTCTTACACTCCAGCTCCACGTGACCCCACAAGAAAAGTGAAGTGAGTGACTCTTTCAGGCCTCATATGGTACTGACTCTCCTTCCCACAAGGTGGTTTTCACTGGAAAAGCCATAGATTGGTTCCTGTTTTAGGCTCACAGTCAAACTCATAGTCAAGCCCCGACAACGTCTTGAGGGATTTGTGGCTTTAAAGAACTCCATTGGCTTCCTGTCACATTCTTCTTGACTGCTCAGGAGAGCAGGTCTAAATCCAAAATAACAATAGGAAACACTGCAAACATCAGCTCCAGCATCATCTGCGGCGAGACAGAGAGATAAAGCCATCATTTCAGATCGAAAACTTGCATCAAATGCCGCTGACCTGATAAAATCAGATTTTACTTCAGATTTTCTGCACCCATAATATCTTGTTTGAGGGTATGGTTGTGGTGTGGTGATTAGACCACGGGGGATTAGATCCATGAAATGAATGGTTTAAAATTGCCTTGTAATTTTTAAGTACCTCATATAACAATGAGAAGTATTCCTTCCTAAAATGAAAACCTTTCACCTTCTTACCATTGTAACTCCTCATGGCCATAGAGCCTGGGCCTCCAGTGTTGATCTCTAGCTCTCAGAGACTGCCTGCCTCTGATCAGTTGTAGTTGGGCCAGGCTTGGGACTTCAATGTTGAGACATCCAAAACCTGCTGATCAGCTCTTAAGTGACTATTTGGAGATTGATCTGGTGGGCTTTCATGCTGATTGGAGTAGGGTTAGTCAGCCTTATACATTTCATCACCATATAAATACATGAGCCATAATTTCAAGCCTAAGGCCCCTATTCCTCTCAGATTGTTTGGGAGGGTTTTCTTTCCTGCCTTCCTTGCATTTAGTAAAGCCATCAGAGGTGACTATTAGCAAAAGTTGAAATTTAGGCAGTTGAAGGCAGATTATTAGTCAGGTTGAGAAACTGGCAGTGCAGGACGAGACGGAGAATGGATAGGATAGGCAAGCACTCGAAGTGACAGAATGTGACTAGTGCAGTCTGGGTTGGGGCCTCAACTATTCGTCGCATTTATGAACAAGTTTAACATTGGAATAGGAAGCCACATATCCCAATTTGCCGATCAGATGTAAAAATAGTGTAGAGTGAAGTTAAAATTACAAAAATGTATCAATAAATTAAGTGAATGAAAACAGATTTCAATGTGGATAAATGCAACGTCATCCGCTTTGGACTGAAAAATTACACAATATACTCCTTAAGTTATAAAAAGGAGGAATAGGAACAGCTGAGGATCAAAGAGGAACACAGTTCAATAAAAGATTGTGAACGACTGTAGAAAATAAGCAAAATGACTAATGAAATTGTGACCTTTACATCTGGAGGTAAGCATAAAGGAAACTGAATCAAGCTTCAGTTAGACCACACTTAAAGTACGCTGCACACATATGGCCAATTCCAGGGCATTATGCTCAATACAAGAGATCCACAAGCCTAGCTATCACCAAGAATGGCCTAAGGTCTATGTTCAAGTTGTTGGTTACGGACAAATCTTTCTGCAGATTGTGCTTTCAATTTAAAATTTCAATTATGTTCTGAGGAAAAAAAACTTACCATAGATCAGGCCTTTAATTGTATAAAACATTTGATTCCATTGTTTCTTGCAAATACCCTGTTTAATTATCTCTGCCTGATCTTGTCATCTCTTGGTTGCAGCCACAAATAGAAAAAGCAGGAAACAGCTGATCCTCGAAGGATCAGACATAATAAGCTCCCACCAAGGCACTTCATTCCACCTTATCCCACTGACATATGCCCAATCCTACAATTCAGTCTCTAATTGATTACCTTGTTTCTTGCGCTCACTTTAGAGCTGTACGGAATTCTTTTTGTTACTCGTCACAGCGTTTCAAGTGCCATCCCTCCAGAAAGTCAGAAATAAGCTTCTTTTGTATAGCCACTATTTTCCAAATTAGTTGCACATAAAATATTGAACCTTGAAAAGATCTTTATGGATCACCTTGTCATAGTTGTTCTGTCCTCCAACTGAACACTGATCTTGATGCTGAATCCAACTTAGTCTCAGACAGAGGACAAGATAAGGAGATTAACGTGGAAACTCTTGGATTTTGGAAGCAGAAATTCAATGACTTAAGAGTCAGGGAATGATGGGCATGGTGGAATCTGAATTCATTTTTAAAAAAAAACTGGATTTCCTCTTTCAGTGGAAAGTGACATCATTACCCACAGCAATGATTCTTAACTGCCATCTGGGCAATTAGGGATGGATAATAAATGCTGGCCAAGCCAGTGATGTAACATCCCACAAAGAAAACAAAACAAAAAAAATGCACTCTTGCACTTCTCAATCCACCTTCTGCCGTCCATTACCTCCTTACGCAGATGGTTTGTGCCCCTACATCTGTCTCACTGTTGCCATCACTTTCTGTTGTCAGGGATTACAATTGACCCTTCTGGAGCAAGAGAAAGGAAGCTAAGGAATTAAGGACTGAGAAATCACAGACTTCACAAATTGGAAAAAGTCTTCACTAAATATAGTTTAGCCATTTGGATAAACCCTTCTTCACTCTCAGTACTAAAAATGGGATGATAACCTTCACTTTTTTAGGGCTCGATCTAAGCACAGACACGCAAAGCAGCAATCAAATGGATCAGGCAACAAAAATGTGGCTTGGGAATTGCATGGGAAGTTTGCGAACACAAAGGATTAGTACTTACACTTTCAGCTTATATTTATGCAGACTTTGATTTCAACCTGTGACCAATGAATGCAGCTCAGAATAGTAGGCATTGTAATTGGAACCAAAGTCAGATTTGTAATCAGAAGATTTCCTCTGTATGCATTTAAGAAACATGTTGGAATCCAGGAAAGGTAATTACTATCATGCCAGACTCAGCTTTGATGATCTGTCAGTAATATATAATACAGAATCAATTACATACTTCAGAGACTTGACTGTAAATATAATCCATGTGCATTACACTGGAAGCAAAGTCACAAGTGCTTTATGCTAATTTGTTACTGCCCAATTATCTCTTGCACATTCTGCTAATTTTGACCAAAGGAATGACTTGGAAAGCTGACAGACTCTGGCATCTCTACATCTCTGTATGACAGTTTCTTGTTTCACTTTCATTGGGTGCACTGGGGAAGTTCCAGTTCAGAGCCTGCTGCTTTATCACCTACTTCCTACCTCAGTCCCATACATCCACAGCGTGAATCAGTGGGAGCACATCTGCCTCTGATTGAAAATTTTAGAGTTCCTAATATCCCCAATCTGGATGGTCCATCTCCTGGGCACTGTTGCTGGCAATAGGAGATATAGTTCGTATGCTCCATAGACTTGACCACATGGCCTGACCCTGTGGGAGTGCTACCTCACTGGAGGTTTTACCACGTGAATAAGATATCGAACCGATGTCCTTGTCCGGCTTCTCAGATGGATGCACACGATCAAATGATGTTTGCAGATGGACCAACTGAGTTCTTCTCAATAGATTTATTTATTTATTTGATATATTGTCACTTGTACCCAGGGACAGTGTAAAGTGGATGATGTCACATTCTGGCGCCATCTTGGATCACAGAATATATTACGAATAAATTGTATAATTGGGAAAATATTGAATAAGTTAATGTTAAATTGATATTACTAAAACTGAAACAGCTTCAAACGTTCATCTTTCTCTCTCCTTGGGCTTCACCCTTTCTGCTCCTCCACTCACTGCCATCCACCATCATCTCGACAACATTCTCCTTTCCTATCGCCACCATTGTTCCTGTGTCTCCCGCCTCTGAGCTGGAGATGGTCATGCTGCACGGTTCCCACACCTCCTCCAAAGCTGGACATCAACTGTCAGATCCTGGCTGTGAACTGACTGCTGGGGCGTCTTGGGTCATCTTCCAATGCCCCCCTTGTTTTCCCCTTCCCTCCCCAAAAACTCGGGGTTTGGGGCCCTGGAGGAGGCCATCAGGCAACCAAAACAGAAGAAACGTCACCGAGCTGGAAAGACATCAATGAAGCTGAGAGGATGTGGCAGAATTCGCTGCATTTTGATCTAAATGCAAATTTGTGCTGTTATTGCCTTACACTTAGAGGAACAGAAGTATCACTCAAACATTTTACATTCTCAGGTCATAATGACCACAGTCATTTTCAGATTAGAAACATAAACTCAGACTTGACAGCTCATTTGCAGCATTGTCCATTGTTCTCACAGACTCCAAACCCAGTTGGAAATGATCTTCTGTTCCGTGTCTGGGAGCGGTAAACCATAGAGGAGAGCAGCTGCATCCCCCGCCACCACCGCCCCACCGCCCCCCCGCCCCCCCCAGGATGAACCCTCACCTTCACTCCTTACCTTCTTGTGCCCTGTCCAATATGTATTTCTCAATCAACATTGCAAAGTCAATTATCTGATCATTTATCTCATTGCCATTTGCTGTCTGAAATTTGCATGCTGCTTTTCCTCCATTAAAACAGTGGCTACACATCAAAAGTACTTCAATAAATGTTAAAAATCAAACAACACCAGATTTTTAAACTTTGTACACTCTAGTCCAACACCAGCATCTCCAATTCAATAAATGTGAAATATTGGGATGCCCTATGGCTATAAAAAAGTTCCTATATGAAAGAAAATTATTTCTCAATTAAATTGAAAGTCTTTAAACATCTGCCCAGTGACCTTTATGAATCTATTGTAATGAAAACTAGATTGCCTAAGATACTTCAAATTCTCAGAACACATGCCTGGAGACAGATGCATTGCTTTAGATATTCTTACAATCAGTGTTCAAGAATGAAAAGTAGTCAAATAACAACAGCCTGAGCTATGGACTCACCAACTGATGGACATGATTCAAAATGCGTGTCTAGACTTCATTCATATTAAGTACTGCTCGAGAGATAAATGTTCCATTCTCAGTCATGTCACAAAGGTAGAGAAAACCATCCAGCATCTGATTCCATTTTCCATAACCATTTCTTAATATATCACCTTGAGAGCAGAATAAAACTGTTTCACCAACTGAAATAGTTAGCCTGTTTACTAAAAACAGAGTCAGGTACAGAAAACAAACAGAACCAAGATTTTTATCACAAGTGCTACAGTTCATCAGATGTGATATCTTTTTAAAAAAACATTTCAACAATCCTTGAGCATTCTGACAGATTGGTGTTCAAAGATCTTTATGGCAATTCTAAAGGCGTTTCTTCAAAGATCTGTCAAATCTCTTCTCCACTGTCTATTTTCATACTTACTCCTTGTCACAAATTGTGTGTAAATTCCTGAAGACGGCCATGATCTATTGAGGTCAAAAAGCTACACATTGGTTTTCTGAATGTGTATTCCAGTTATTCAACTCTACAAATGCCATTAAACCATGAGATTCACTTGCTGTAGGGGGGATAAAAGAAAAACATTCAATGTAGTAGCATTGTTCTGTATTGCTCTTTTGTAGCCAGAGGGCATCCCAAATGGTATGTTGATCTTCATAGCGAGAGGATTTGAGTACAGGAGCAGGGATGTCTTGGTGCAATTTGTACAGGCTCTTAGTGAGACCAACCTAGAGCATTCTGTGCAGTTTTGGTCTCCTTACCTGAGGAAGGATATTCTGGTTTTAAGGGCAATGAAGGTTCACCAGACTCATTCCTGAGTTGGCAAGACTAACGTATGAAGAGAGACTGGATCAGTTAGGATTATATTTACTGGAGTTTTGAAGAATTGTGGGGGTGAGGTGGGGGATGGTGGGGGTGCTGTCATGGAAACCTATAAAATTCTAACAGGACCAGGCAGGGTAAACATGGATGTTCCCAATGAAGGGGAGTCTAGAACCAGGGGTCACAGTCGATGAATATAGTGTCAGCCATTTAGGATTGAAATGAGGAGAAATATCTTTACCCAGGCAGTGGTGAGCCTGCAAAATTCTCCACCGCAGTTGAGGCCAAAAAACTGAATATTTTTAGGAAAGAGGTAGAAATAGTTCTTAGGGCTAAAAGGAATCAAAAGGTATGGGGTGAAAGTGAGAACACGGTACTGAGTTGGATCAACCACGATCATTGGGATAGTGCAGCAGGATTGACAGGCCATATGGCTGATTCCGGCTCCCATTTTCTATGACTCTATGTTCATATAACAAATTATGTTTAATTAGGACTCACTAGAGTGATTTGTCCTATCAGATACACATTCAATTTTTATTCACTTTGTATCAAATTAACCAGGAGAGGTCTGATTGTTGTAAACAAATACCTATTTTATCATACATTATGTGTGTGCAAATTTTATTCAGAAAAAAGGGTAGAACATTGCTTATGTTATTAACTTTCTCCATGCAACTACAACACTCTTAAAATGAGTATTGTCATCTCTTGAGTCACAACCAATAAATATGTTAACAACCTAACCTGTTGCTTTGTGAGATTATTTACTGTCACAATAGAAATCCACTGTGTGCGCGTGCGCGCTATACCATTTGTTATATTTAATTTGTTGCTGAAGGATACCCCTCTAAGAACTCAGCATTTACTTATATTAGAGTGGAACTGTGTATTAATGGGCCATTCAACATAAGAACTTTCAATTGGATACGTGATGATAACCCAATTACTCACTGCAGTGGGATTTACCAGCTCTGGAGGGAAGTCTGACATTTCCCGAAAAGTATGGCGCTTTAATGAGTTCCTTGATCTTTTTTGGAACTTTTCAAGTAATGACCAACAGCCCTTCTCACCTCAGAAGAGTTACTGGGATGGTGGGGACTGCTGCAAGCTCAACATCCAGCCAAACTGTCATATTGAATATGGACACAGGCCACACATGAGTGATGGCAAGATCCGGTCAGGGGTGGGGTCCCAGGAGAAGGACAAGTGAGTTAGTAGCAAGTGCAGACCTTAGGTCTCAGTGGGTCTCCCTTCCTCTTTGCTGTCCTTCAATCAGACACTTACCTTTGAACAAGAAACTATCCCCTCCCTTGGAACCTGGTATGCAAAGACACCAGGATGTGCTTATTATGTTCCATGCAAGGCAAAACCTGCCCTCCACAGGATTAAACCTATCGCCCATGAGATGAAGCCTTTAAGTAGATATTAATCAATGACAAGACCTGGGCAGGCTGTTAACTGGCCTTCATGCTGCAGACTCGCATTGGGATGGAGGCAGGAAGATGGTGTGGTCAGCACCCACCCTCTCCCACCCTTTCAAATGCCTCCCTGTCACTTAACATGCCTCAGACGAAGGCACTAAATTTCACCCTAAGTGCCATTCACCCATCACCTTGTTCTCGTTGACTATAGCTATTAAGGTTTATGTAACCAATTGAATGGCAGAGTAAGCTTCAGGAGCTGGACTACTGTTCTTTTTTTCCAAAGCCCCATAATTAAAACTCCCACCAATTGTTAATATCATTTTAGGTATTGGCCATTCCTCTCTCTCTAACCTCCACCAGCTTAAGATTGTTCTCCACTAGGACGTTCCATCTACTGGACTTTATTGGACTCAAATGCTCCCTTTCTTTGCCACACCAGTTACAGCCACGTTTTCATGTGTCTGGGCTCATGCTCTAGCACTTCACTGATTTCTCCAAGTCATTGCCCTCCTCCAAGACCTTTCTTAGTACTCACATATTTGAACTTTTCTTTTGACACCAAGCCTAATATCTCCACTTACGTGGCAATTCTTGTTACATTGCATGATAGTTATGTATTTCAGGACCGTTTTGTCTATGTTAACACAAACCTGTATTGTCAGGGTTATTGTGACATGACTAAGAGAGAGCTAGCTATTTTTGCACAATTCAACAGGGAAAGACTATTTCCTCCAGTGAGACAGCCCAGATAATAGGATCTTAAAATTCTGAGGTGATGTTAGCACATATTTCTTCACACATGGGGTTGTGAAAATCTGTCAGCCTACTCTGCCAACCAATTCCCCAATAAACAAGCATTTTGCCAAGGTCAATTGAAAATTTCAGAACAGAGATTCAGAAATTGTCAGTGAACAAGAATATTATTGAAGGGTATGGAGCCCAAATTGCTAAGTGTAGTTGAGGTACAGTTGAACTGCAAGTACAGGGGGCCAAATGAACTACTTCTTCTGTTCAGTTTGACAATCATTTGATAAGAAAGCAAAATCTTAATATTTTCCAAATCTCAATCACTGCACACTCATCAGTATCCCTAAAAATTGCGATCCTGGATAAACCTTTTGAAGTCATTAACTGGGAGGCGACATTGCTTCCCACTTGCACAGTTGGTTATGTTGCTAGTATTAAACCAAGTTCATTCATTCCTTTTAGCGAAATCCACCACATGCTGTTATCTCACTGTACAGAAAGCATGCAGCAAAATCCGAAATATAATTCACATTCCTCCAGTAAAGCACGGCTACAAACCAATTAACCTTTGCAGGCCTCTGGCCCACAAGGAAAGGTCAGCAGCTACATCTCAACTGCTGTTGTGCAACAGCGTGACTTCACTGGCCAACCTTCACGGTAAATTTCCAGAATTGGATTACTGTGAGTCGCATAAGCACATTCCTCTCCAGGTTTTACAGGTTCTAAGAAGAGCATTAGCAAATAATTTCAAACTTTGTAGAGGATACTTGGAGCTATTTAAGGATATTTTGCATTCCGCAAAGTTGGTATTGATCTCCTCCATCGCACAAGCAAAGGAAAGCTGAAATGAGAAGATGGTGTATGCACAATATATTGAGCACTAAGGCAGTATTCAGGGAGTGCTCAACTTTTGGAAATATCATCTTTCAAAAGATTAAAAAGCAGGATTCATGCTTTACTGTGTCGATAAAAACCCATGGTACAATTTTAAACAGGAGAGTTCTCCAAATCCTGACCAAACTCACTCAACCAACATCGCTAAAAGAGATTATCTGGTCACCATCACATTACTTCTCCTGAGCTTGCTGTGCACAAATAGCTATTGCGTTCCCTGAATTACAAAGCGTTCACCCTTCAAAAAGTATTTCATTAGCTGTGAAGCATTTTGGAGCATTCTGCAGTTACAAAAGGCAAGTCTTTCTTTTCTTCTACAGACAATATCAATGGAGGTTTGGATCTGCATTCAGAAAGGATTAATGTGGGAACATGGTTGCAAAATGCAGGATCTGAAGTCTTCGGCTCACCTGAGTAGTGATGGCGAGTGAAGACGTTATCAGTTGGCAGAGGAACTTGAGATGGCAAAACAAAGAAGCTCAACTGACGAAAGTGGTTGAAACTGAAAGCAGCAATTGGGTTACATTAGGTAACGTTAAGAAAGATGAAAAGAAGAATAATAGGAAGTATGTTTTTTATAGATAATAGGAAGAAGAGGAGCTAGAATACAATGTTCAATTCTGTTCATTGGTGCAAAATGCTGTTCCATTGTTGAGGTATATCAGGAGGTAAATTATGAAGAAAGATTAGAAAAACTCAAATATGGGAGTGTAAATATTAAACAAATAACAATAAGCTGAAGATTAATTCAAGATCAGCTTGGAAAATTAGATCAGAAGCCTTAAATGCAAAGTAGCAAAGTCAACTTAGAACAGATATGAAGAAGAGCTTTGTGACTGAAAGACTGAAATAGGTTTGGGCTAATCATTCAAAATATACCTAGAAGCTGAGGATATCAGAGAGCTGAATGCCCATTTTCTCTTCATTTCAAGTTCATGCCATTTAAGCCTTGCTGTCGTAAAGATTCCGTGTAGTTGTTTGAAAATAAAATTTAAAGATTAATGGATGTGCCTCCTTGTTGAACAAAAGTTGGGCCGCTCCAGTTCAGATGAGTTATAGTTTTCTTCACTTAAGTGTAAGAAGACCCAGAAGTCACTGTCAGCTCAGTGACCTGTATTTACTCGGAAGTGGACAGCTCCTGGGAAAAATCACCAGCGTGTTCCTACATTAATGTCACAACAAAGCAGCTTCCTGCACCAAACTAGTAAATACTAGTCTATTCATCTGGTTGGTCATTTTTGATTTCTGTCCATTTGAAATATTCATTCAGTCAGCAATGCAAAAATATTCATGCTCACTAAATAAAGAGAGCACTTGATCAGAAGTGGTGCATGTAGAGGCAGTTCCCATGTTGTAGATGGCCAGACACAACGTCACACTACTTAGTGCTCCATAGAGATTGGACTAATTCTACTTGTAATATGCCAATAATATTTAATGGTCCATAACCAATCTATCATAAAAATAATAGCATCTGCATCAATTAGAAATGCAGAGGTAGGCAGAAGAAAATAAATCTTGAAACAAAGCTTCTGTAGTACCAAATTCAAAGTAAGCCTATAATATTTAATATTGTATTCAAATTGACTGGTGACCAGAATTCCTCTGTTGAAAATAAGGGAAGGTACAAATGTTGTTTAGGCAGTTTAATAAAATGTTAATGAAGTTATGGCATCCTGTGGGACTCAACACCAATTATGAGGGATGTATATATTTGTAAACCGAATTTAAAAGGTAGCAGTATATTGCAATGTGCTTCTATTTTAAATGGGGTTAATCTGTCAATGAAGGTGATTGACACATCATTGTGATATGAACACGTTAGGTACTAAATTGCTTGGTGATACAAGATGCATCTAAACAACTTCAAAAATAACAGCCTATACTTATATCACACTTTTAACATGGACCAGGAACTATCTTCTCCATACTGATGTCACTGTTCCAAAGGTTCTATGGTCCTGCTTCATCAAGGAATACCAGGGCATATGTAATGCAGCAGATGACCAGATTTCAAACTAAAGTATAATTTTTAATCCCCCTTTATCCTCCATTTATCTTTCTTCCAAAACATTTAGGAACTGTGTTGTGCGAGGATGTGGACAGCACAGATATTGACTACACTCTCTGGAATAGGCATCATTCAGGCTTGAGAGCACTGGAGATGAAGGCTGAAAGGCCCATTAGCCGCACACAGTCAAAGAACAGAGGCTGATTGCGTTTTCTCCATGTTTCACCCATACCAGTACTTCCAGGAGAGGATGTAGTAACAGAAAGCCGAGCTGATTTTTTTTCCAGCGATGTTGAAACCCATTTCCAATCTCCACTGCAAAAGGTTTAGGCAATTCAATGTAGACTAAGAAACTGGTCAGTTCATTGAGTTTTGGAGTTGGGAGGTCATGTTTTCGTGTACAAGACATTGGTTAAGTCACTTTTGAAATGCTGCGTTCAATTTCTGGTCTCCCTGCTGTTGGAAAGATGCTGTTAAACTTGAAAGGGTTCAGAAAACATTTACAAGGATATTGCTAGGATTGGAGGGTTTGAGCTACAGGAAGAGACTGAATAGGCTGGGGCTATTTTCTCTGGAATGTCAGAGGCTGAGAGGTGACCTTATTGAGGTTTATAAAATCATGAAGGGCATGGATAGGGTGAATAGACAAGGTCTTTTCCCCAGCTTAGTGAAGTCCAAAACTAGAGGGCGTAGGTTGAAGGTAAAAGGGAAAGGATTTGAAAGGGACCTAAGGGGCAATTTTTCCATGCAGAGGGTGGTGTGTGTATAGAATGAGCTGCTAGAGGAAGTGGTGGACACTGGTACAATTACAATATTTAAAAGGCATCTGGTGGGGTATATGATTAGGAAGGGTTTGGAGGGATATGGGCCAAGTGCTTGCAAATGGGACTAGATTAATTTGGGATATCTGTTCGGCATGGACTGATTGGACCAAAGGATTTGTTTCCATACTGTACAACTCTATGACTCTTTGATTCTAAGTACATTCATTTGGGTATTATCTTTGGAAAAGCAAAATAAATGTTTCGCCTCCTCCCCAAAGAGGTATACGTATGAGAGGAATAGAGCTCAAATCCTTCTGAAACGAGTGAATAATGCAACATAAACAGCTTGATCCTATTACTATTCAGATAATTTCAGTAACAAACTAAATCCTATTCCAGGAAATAGTGAGTCCTACTTTGTTGCTGGGAAAGATCTACAATTCAAATATCTACAACAGTGGAACTAATTAAATGGCCCACAGATGTGACCCAGCATTTCTCTAACAGAAAACCTGGAAGATTTGCACCACTGACCCCAAGTACATCAATGCAGTAACCAGTTGTCATGCATGAAAATTACTTTTCTGCTTAGAATGACAATGTTAAAATATGATTTGGACTCAGTGCTGTTAAGCATTACCTCCATGTTAATTAAGGGGACTCTAACTCGCTTTATAATCAGTTTAGAGGTCAATTCTAGTCATCTGGCATGCTATTTCATGGCTTCATTATAGCTTTTTATTATTAGGCTCCCATAATAGGCAAGTTTAATGCACAGTCTTTTACAGTTCATTGCCTACCAGTGATACTTCACAGTAAAGTACAGAATTCTATGATAAGTAGGCCACCTATAATTGTTTTTTTAAATTATATTTCCTACTTTTTCCCCTCCTCTCCTGAAGACATTAACTCATCTCATGGATTGATTCTATTTGTGTGGCAGCCCTCACTCAAGTATCCATTCTTCATATCTGAGTTTCAACAAGTTATCTGACCTTGCAAGAGTGCAAATCATTATGGCCAACCCCAAGCCTCGCCATGTCTCCCTCTCATTTACACATATATCATTCCCGGCAGGAGTCACTGGGGACTGATCATGAGCCAATTTTTCAGCAATTATCTTGGGCTCTGCTAATCCCCCAGGGAGCTAATGAAACTTCTCACAGGCCCAACCTTTACAGAGCAGCTTAATGATTTATAACATCATTTGATCCAGGAGGTGTGAAATCAGCACTATTCACTTCTTACTAATTGCTCTCCCATCTCTCCTCATGCCCTCTGTGAGCTCTTCTTGTCCACGAGAACCACGTCCTGCTTTCTTGACCCTATTCCCATGAAATGCGTGACCACCCTAACTCCCCTTCCAACCCCCATGCTAGCTGATTGTTAATTGTTCTCTCAGTCTAGATATTGGCCGTCTCTCCTTTACTATTAGCAGTTGCTCATTAATAAACCAACCTGTCTCCACATCATTCTTACAAATTATTCTCCAACCTCCAACTTCCTAAAAGGTTGTTTCATCTAAAACTCCACATTCAACTCCCTCCAATCAGATTTTCCACCCCTCCTGTCCCACCCAATCTTACTAAGATCACAAATGATATTTGAAGTGACTTTCCCTCATACCTTGGTCAATAACAGATAGTGTGGTCGATTTGTGGCCTTTGAGGTGATTGGCCTACACTATCCTCTTCTAACATCTCTTCTCAGACACCCAGCTGGGTGGAACTCTATTCACCTGGTTCCATTCTTAAATTGTAGCCAAAGACCTACTTGCTATGCTTCCTTTCTCTCTCCCACACCTCCACCTCTGCTGCCGCACAGGAATCTACCCAAGACCTCCTCTTATTTTCAATTTGCACACTGTTCTGCAGTGACACAATTCAATGGTGAGGCACCATTTTCCATGTGTATGCTAAGATCTGCCAGCTCTATCTCACCATCTCGTCTCTTCATTCTTCCATTGCGGTGAAACTATCAAACTGCTCATCCAACATCCAGTACTGAATGGGCAGAAATTTCTTCCAGTTAAAAACTGGGAAAACTGAAGCCATTATTTTTTGAACTCCAAACTCATTCCTTAAATTCAAGCTGTATCCTTTTATTTGCTAACTGTCTGAAATTAAACAAGACCGTTTGCAAACGGTCATATTTGATCTTGACAGCAGCTTCCAATTACATATCCCCACCCTCTCTCAGGTTTATTTCCACTTTTGAATCATCATGGAGTTTTACCCCTATCTGAGTTCACCTGCTGCTGAAATATTATCCATGTCATTATCATCTCTCGGCTTGAGGTGTTCCAAAATTCTGCTGCTTATGTCCTAACTCACATTAGATCAAATTTACCCATCCTCCATGTGCCTGCTGACCAACACTGACTTTCACTCAAACAATGCACTGAACTTTAGATTCTCGTCCTTGTTTTTAAACCCCACCATTGGCTCTGCAATCCACTTCAGGCCCACTGCTCTTGGAGATATAGAGATGATGATTGCATAGTGATGATGTCACTACACTAGCAACCCAGTAACCCAGGATAATGCCCTAGGGGCACGGGCTCAGATCCCACCATGTGGAGTGTGAATGCAATCAATGAATTTGGAATGCAAAGCTAGTCTAAAGATACTCGTGACCTTGATAACAATCACTGATTGTCATAAAAAGCCATCTGGTCCTTGAGTGTCCTTTAGTGAAGGACATCTGCTATTCTTAACTGATTTGGACTGCATTTGACTCACAGTAAAGTGCTTGGCTCTCATCTACCCTCTGAAATGGCCTTGCAAGCCAATCAACTCAAGGACAACTAAGAATGACAACAAACGTTGGTGTTGCTCGGAATGCCCACAGTCCATAAACAAATAGGGAAGTATACATTTGTGGTCACCCAATTTGGGTCTAATGAGTATTCCTAACACTAATTGGTGCCTATTTCTTTGGTTACTTAGGCCTGAAGATCCATCATTCCATTGCTAATCCTCTCCATCTCTCTAATTGTTCTCATTAAAATCTTTGGCCAAGGCTTTACCTATCTGCCCTAATATTTCCTTTTGCATTTGTTTCTAGTCATGTATCACAATGCTCCTGTAAGTAATTTAGATTGGCTTATTACATTAAACTTACAATGTAAAGATGGTCCATTGTTCTTAGTTGCTTCTGGTTGCTATTCTCAAGGCTGGATGTAGTCTACAAAGGTGGGTAACCCAATGTTGTTGGATTCGCCTTGATAAAAACAACCCAATTTTCACTCTGCAGAGCATTCATCTGCCGACGCTGGAAGCAGACACTCAGGTGGGCGGCATGGGGGAGAAGGCAAATGCTAACATGGGACAATTGGTTCGATTTAAAAGCCATCTGACCATCACCGTTCACCCACCCCTATTGAACCTCGTACCTTCCATACAAACTCGATGCCAGCTCATGTTGCCCTTTACATTCTCCACACCCCTCACTAACCATATGGCATTCACCTAGTGTGCACTATCGTCAGATCTCAGGAGCCATGTGAAGATATGGAAAAAGCAAATTCACAAAAATAGAATAACTCTCACTAGTTAACACTGGATAATAACATTAAATTGTCCCATCCATAAATCTTTTCAGGTGGTTTACAGAAACAAAATACTCTGCAATAATAACAAAGACAACCTACAATTATAAAGCTGTGATTCAAAGAGTGAACTCAGAAACCACTGTTGAGATAACTGTTGGGTTTGAAACCCAGGCAAGGATTCATAATCACATGGTTTCGATTAGCTCAGTTGGCTGGATGGCTGGTTTGCGATGCAGAGTGATGACAACAGTTTGGGCGCAATTTCCGCAATAGCCGAGGTTACCTTGAAGGATTCTCCTTCTCAACTTCTCCCCTCACCTCAGGCAAGGTGACCCTCAGGTTAAACCACCACCAGTCTTCTCTGTTCTACAGTCTGATAGAACACAACCTTTTTCATTTCAGCCCTTGGAGAAATATCATCAAATACTCCATTGAAACTGTATGAGCAAATGCTGCATCTTCTCCTAATCCAAACCTGACAATCAAGCTACTACAGCAGATTTCTTTTCACTCTTACAGATAATTGTAACCTATTGATTTTTAAATGTTTAAACTAAATGGCATTAAAAACAACCCTTCATATCATGACAGTTATAGAGCTTAATCCAACTTTCAAGATGATTAATTTCTACATCATCTATTTGTGACTTCCACACTGAGTACAGACCAAACACACCCCATTTTGGCTGGTCTAATGTACTGAAAACTGAGGACAAAAGGTTCTGCTGAGTTAGGATTTCTTGTCCATATAAATTGTGCCCCAATTTATATCCCAGGCAAACATTAGTAGAGTCAGAAATGAAGGAGGGATCACAATTAACAAGTCTGTGGACCTTGTGTGCATTGGAATAGCAGCAGTACTGGCCTCTCCCAAATCATAGGGAGGGGGGGGCAGTTACATAAGGAGAGGGCTAACCCTGCCATTTGCAGCACTCCCTGAATATCTGCCAATGGGAGGGGTGTCAGTTTTAGAAGAAGTTAGAAAATTAACTGGAACTGATCAGAAAGTTATTCTACTTATCAGTGAAATGTAGGAACAGTCAGAATACAGAACAGGCAACAATCCAGTCCTCCCAGCTTTCCAGCAGGCTAGTTTGAACAAAATTAAGGCCCAAATATTGAACTCATGACTTTTCTAGGGACAATCGATAACTCTGTTGACTGAATTTCTCTGTTAATTAAACTGCTTTGGCAAAGTCATCCTCCTGTGGCATACAGAGGAGGCCTTACTTACAGTGGTTTATTCTGTTTTCTTCAGTATTAAGGTGTTTGCATCGCTGTCAAGGCCAGTATTAGTATCCATCCCAATTGCCCTTGGTATGGTTGTGGTGAGCTGCCTTCTTGAACTGCTGTGGTTCATGTGATGTAGGTACTACCCACTGTGCTGCTGGGAATATAGTTCCAGGAGTTTTAACCAACGACAGTAAACAAGTATTTCCAACTCAGAATGGTGACCAATTGGATGAGGTGGTTTTTCCTATGAATCTGCTGGTTTTGCCTAATAGGTGGCAGTGGCTGTGGGTTTGGAAGAAGGCTTGTTGAGTGGCTGCACTGTATTTCTACTTGGTGGCATTGTCACACCTCCCCTTCTAACTTCAATTTGAATAGGTGGAGATGCTCATCTCCTGATGGAATTTCTCTTGGTTGGTGAATTGGACGGTTCTGGCACACCAAGTTGCTTCTTTCCCTTCCAGCCCACACATCCGCAAAGGAGCAAATCCTTCTCCCATCTTTCCATATTAGAATGCTTGGACCATCAACTTTCCAGTTGTGACTGAAGCAGAAACACTGCAGCAGACAGTCTAAATTGCGCCCAAGAAATCCCGTTTTATGAACTCATTCACTTCTTGGGAGCAGTCATTTATAAAAATATCTGAGTTTCACCTGTTGAAAATTGGTCCATCAATAGTGTGAAATTCCACATTCACGCAAGCATAATCCAAAACTTCAAAGTCCTTCTCACTGATAAAACACTTATTTTTCTTAAATAGCCACACATTATTAGCACATTCAGTGTTTGATCAGAGTCTGTTGAAACAGCAGCAAAAATAAAACCCATTTTACCAAGAGCAAAAGCATCAGTTTCAATTTATTTTGAACTTGAAATGAAATTAATTTTCCCATTCTTCTAATCATACCACATTGTCCTAAGGCAGGCTACTTCAGCATAGCATTAACGGGAAATGGAAAAGAGTCTTAAAGTTTAAATTGTTTGAATTTTAGCCCTTCTGTTGGTCAGTGATAGCATTTTTCATCACAATGTTAGAGCAGCAAAAAATAATGAGACTAGATTTGGGAGGGGCCTATTACGCCACTAAGTGTTTGTGGTTAAATTAAAAGTGATGAGATTTCTCTTTGTGAGCTGTTTACAATTAAATCAGGCTGGCTAAAGAAAAGCAAGTATTTGATCAAGACCTGAGCATTTGAAGGAAATAAAGTTTTGAACTGGGTAAAGTTAAAAATCGCAAAACACCAGGTTATAGTCCAACAGGTTTATTTGGTAGCGCTAGCTCTTGGAGCACTGCGCCTTCATCGGGTGGGTATGGAGAATAAGATCTTGCTCACAGTATTTATAGCAAAGGAATCCAATGTCATGGAGATGTGATACAGTAAATTGTGTGAGCATGATCTTATTCTCCACAATCACCTGATGAAGGCGTAGTGCTCCGAAAGCTAGTGTTTCCAAATAAACTTGTTGGACGATAACCTGGCATTGTGTGATTTTTAACTTTGTCCACCCCAGTCCACACCAGCACCTTCAAGTCATTGAATTATGTCAAAGAAAACTTAACCAGTCCAATCAGTGATGAATGCTGGTGCTTTTTGGACATTTTATTCATGCTCTCAGGCAACTTGAGAGCAGGCACCCAACTTTGATATGTAACTGGAGCTAGATATCCCTAATGGAGCACTGCTTGAGGAAAGCAAGGACAACACAACACTGGGAACGTGTCTCCATATTTACCAAAAAGATGTTGGAAAAGAGAGTAAATGTATTTGTGATGATTGAATTGTTGATGGGTTAGAAAACTATCTTTAAAATGTTGTTATGCAATGTACGTTGACACAAAGCATGTCGCAACTCAGATGCCATTTGTTTCCTTTCCAACTATTTATCAGTGGACACCCATCTGAATTCTGTGAACTGTTGCTACTCAGGCAGTGGCTTGCTGCAGTTACATCGCACATCAAAGCTGGTGCTGCCTGCCCCATTGTAATCAGAGAGACGTGAAGTATACATCTTAATGCTGCCTTATTGCCAGCATTGTGTCAACATTTCAATGTCTTAAAAGTTTTCTTTCCCTCATATGGTTTTGATACTCAGGTTATGATTGCACCCTTGTTTTCCTTCCACGGGGACTGACCATGCTTTTTCGAACCAATTTCTCAATCCATCTGTCTCAAAAAACATCAAAGCTTTTCGTGCCAAGCTTCAAAACCTCCGAGCAAATCTATTGCAGACCTAATTATTGACCTGTGACACAGTTTCTTCCTGATAAAGAAACTGGCTGTCCACATTCAACCAAAAAAAAATGAGCCAGGCTTCAAAACTCACTATATTTACAAATTAGCTTCAATGCCTGTCAGAAAGCAACAGACATGAGTAGCATATTTTTCCAACCTGATATTTGTCTCCACCACAACAATCTAAAATACAAGCAACATTTAAAGTGTCCTCAAGGGTGCTACAGAATTTAAGAGAGCAGACCCTTTAACCACATAAACTTACCTCAGTTAGTAACAACCATTGTCCAACACTACTGGTTGTCTGTACTACTGCAACACCACGTAACCACGAATGTTGTGTTCAGAAATTTTTAAATTTATGTACAAACGTTTTCATTATTATTCTTATGCCTTTATTTATTACAGTCAAGTTGGATTGTTGTAATTACATTTTGATCCAATAGAGGTGCTGAAGTATCACTATTGCCACCAGGAGAATTTTGTGATGGAACTACATAATTTTAAAGAGAACATAAAACCTTAAAATGCAAACTGAATTTTGTCTGTATAGCCTGTTCCATATGTTCCCAGGATTATAAACTCAACTCATTTTCGCATTGGCTGTATTTACTGTTTATTTGCTTCCTATATGAAAATCTCTGTAAACTGATCCGTTGCACAGTCAACAAACCCCAAATTCAAGCTAGAATTAAAACAAGTAACTTTGTTTAATTGCCGTGAAGCTGGCAACACACTATTTTCAGGAGTAGTAACATCAAACATTTACTGGGATTGCCCAAGAATCAGGTAATGGTAATAATTAGTTTGATATCGAAATAATAATTATATGATGCCCATCATCTAGAGTGTAACTGCATCATCAGCATCAAGAAAGTCTAGAGTATAACAGGAAAAAGTACATTAACAGAGCAGAAAGTGGATTTTCTGATAAATGATATTTATGACCAAATAAATTGTGCTAGTTCAGAACGGGGGAAGGTTTGATCTGCAGTCTGTCATGAGCTGAATACGATCCCAGAAATCAGCTAAGTGCCAGTTTTGGTGCATTTTTTGAAGGACTTCTCTCTGTAAGGCATTGTGAGGTTTCTCACATTATCTTCCCAAATTCACCCTATTACTGATGAACCACTTCCCTCTGGCACTCTCCTCACCTCTTCTCCCATCCACCATGGACAGAAGTACTTGGTACTTCCAGGATTCCTGGCATCAGTGCCATATTTAAAAGGCTATTGTGCAGCTGCCCTGAAAAAGGTCATGTCATTGCCCTGGATACAACAGGGAATGGAAAACTGGCTCCCCGCTTTGTGAACAAGGGACTTGTATTGAGTACAGGAGTTGGGAGGTTATCTTGAGGCTGTACAGGACATTGCTTAGGCCACTTTTGGAATGTTGAATACAATTCTGATCTCCTTCCTATTAGAAAGATGTTGTGGAACTTGAAAGGGCTCAGAAATGATTTACAAGAATGTTGCCAGGGTTGGAGAATTTGAGCTATAGGGAGAGGTTGAATAGATTGGGGCTGTTTTCCCTGGAGCGTCGGAGGCTGAGGGGTGACCTATAGAGGTTTATAAAATCATGAGGAGCATGGACAGGGTAAATAGACAAGGTATTTTCCCTGAGATGGAGGAGTCCAGAACTAGACGGCATGGGTTTAGGGTGAGAGGAGAAAGATATAAAAGAGACCTAAGGGGCAACTTTTTCACGCAGAGGGTGGTACGTGTATGGAATGAGCTGCCAGAGGAAGTGTTTGAGGCTAGAGTCAAGGAGTCATAGAGATGTACAGCATGGAAACAGACCCTTTGGTCCAACCATGCCGAACAATATCCCAACCAAATCTAGTCCCACCTGCCAGCATCCAGCCTATATACCTCCAAACCCTTCCTATTCATATACCCATCCAAATGCCTTTTAAATATTGCAGTTGTACCAGCCTTCACCACTTCCTCTGGCAGCTCATTCCATACACGTACTCCCCTCTGCGTGAAAACGTTGTCCCTCAGGTCTCTTTTATATCTTTCCCCTCTCACCCTAAACCTAAGCCCTTTAGATCTGGATTCCTCCACCCCAGGGAAAAGATTTTTTATATTTAGCCTATCCATGCCTCTCGTGATTTTATAAACCTCTACAGTACAATTGCAACATTTAAAAGGCATCTGGATGGGTATATGAATGGGAAGGATTTGGAGGGATATGGGCTGGGTGCTGGCAGGTGGGACTAGATTGGGTTAGGATATCTGGTCGGCATGGACAAGTTAGACCAAAGGGTCTGTTTCTGTGCTGTACAACTCTATGACTCTATGACTTGGGGGTCCTGTTGGACAGGGTGGTGCAGAGGAAGGCCCCCATTTTCCTCAAAGACTGGCAAAAGACTGCACACCACCAGCTTCTGCCAGCCTAGAACGAGGTTGCCATCCAGGACAGTGCAGTCTCCATGGACCTGTGAAATGCCCAGCACTTAGGAAGGAGGTCAGTAACCTTTTCTGCTATACTATTAAGCAACACTGGATGTACATTTACTCACTGAGCTGTAAGGTTTGTTTCCAGATGTTTCATCACCATACTAGGTAACATCATCAGTGAGCCTCTGGTGAAGTGCTGGTGGTATGTCTCCTTTCCTATTTATGTGCTTAGGTTTCTTTGGGTGGGTGATTTCATTTCTGGCTTTTTTTCCTCACAGGATGGTGGATGGGGTCCAAATTGATGTGTTTATTGATAAGTGTTTCAAGGAATTCTCATGTATGTCTCTTGCCTGTCCTAGGATAGATGTGTTGTCCCAGTAAAAGTGGGTATGTAAAGATACTAGTGATAGTGGGTCATGTCTTTTTGTGGCTAGTTGATACTCATGTATCCTGGTGGCTAGTTTTCTGCCTATTTGTCCAATATAGTGTTTGTTACAGTTCTTGGCAAGGTATTTTGTAAATGACATTAGTTTTGCTTGTTGTTTGTAAAGGGTCTGTTAAGTTCATTAGTCGCTGTTTAAGTGTGTTGGTAGGTTTGTAGCCTACCATGATGCCAAAGGGTCTGAGTAACCAGAAGTCATTTCAGAGACGTCTTTGATGTAAGGTAAGGTGGATATGGTTTCTGGGTGCGTTGTTTCTGCTTATTTGGGTTTGTTGCTGAGGAATCAGCAGACTGTGTTTATTGTGTTCCAGTTCTTCTTGAATACACTGTATAGGTATTTCTCTTCTGCTGCTTGCAGTTCCTTGGTGTGGTGGCTCATTGAAATAATGCCCTAATGTAGCTTCATTTGTGGGTGTTGGGATGATTGCTTATGTAGTTCAGTATTTGGTCATTGCGTGTTGTTTAGCTGTAGAAGTCGAAGTTCCCCATTGATTGTTTGCTCTACTGAGACACCTAGGAATGGCAGTTTGTTGTTGTTCTCCTCCTCTTTTGTGAATTTTATGTCAGTGAGGATACTATTTTTGTGGTGTTGTAGGTTCCCTCTAACAAACTCTACATTGGACAAACAGGCAGAAAATTAGCCCCTAGGATACATGAACATCAACTAGCCACAAAAACACAAGACCCACTATCACTAATATTCTAACATACAGACGAAGAAGGACTCCACTTTTACTGGGACAACACATCTATCCTAGGACAAGCCAGAGGCACTCACGAGAATTCCTTGAAGCCTGGCATTCCAACCGGAACTCTATCGATTTGGACCTCATCCACCATCCTGTGAGAAAAAGAACCGGAAATGACATCACCCACCCAAAGAAACCTAAACACATAAATAGAAAGGGGGACATACCACCAGCACTTCACCAGAGGCTCACTGATGATGTTACCTAGTATGGTGATGAAACATCTGGAAACAAACCTTCCAGCTCAGCGAGTAAACTTACATCCAGAAACTCAACTTGACCTACAAGTCTTTTCAAAAATCATTAAGCAACACTATTTGCTACCACACACCCTCTCCCCCTCTGCTAATGCGCCACCAACTACTGAGGTTAATGATTCGCCACTGTCAGCATTGTATGTAACATCTACACTCATTTACTGCTGACTATCCCAAAACCTACACCCCCCCCCCCCCACACATGAACACATACACACACTTTGAGTGTACACACACACACATGCAAACACAGGCAGAGTCAGAAAGTGTGACCCTGGAAAAGCACAGCAGGTCAGGCAGCATCCAAAGAGCAGGAGAGTCAACATTTCGAACAAAAGCCCTTCATCAGGAGCACACACACACAGACACAGACACACACACACCCCAACACTTATCCCCCTCCTGCACCAGCACTGCAGGTGTATCATTCACTTTCATCTCACTCAACCCTTCCACTTCTGTCACTCCATGAGAAAACAGCATATTGATAGGGCAGAAAGGGACACCTGACATTTGCCTCCTAACCCCATGCAAAGAAAGGAGCATGGCAGCGATTGGCACGAATAGGCACTACTTCCGTAGAGATATCGAAGCCTTCATGCCCCAGAGCCAAGTAAACACTACAATCCATTGCTGTGCTGTTCAGCCATTATCTAATGAGCACATCACTGCAACATCTCTGCATTGGCGAAAGAAGCAATGCCCAGGCTGCTGGTACTCTGAGGACCTGCTCAGCTCTGGGCAGGAGAGGATCCCACAGTTTCAATGAATAAGAATGTCACCTATATGCAACTCAGACACAGAAATGGCAGACAGGTTTATCAGAGGCATTTGACAGACTGACAAAGGGTGTATCATTCCGCCAACAACTATAGGGTCCATGCTACCTCTGGTAGAAGAGTATCCAGTTGTTTCCAGGGACAGGTTAGCAGCTGTCCACAGACAAATGGAGACGGACAGCCCCAAATGATGGGTGACCAGGTCCCTGACTGATATCTGTACAGCTTCCAGACTGTCTTCCCATGGCTCCCTGGATGATGACACTGTGCCACCAGGACCCATTCCCAGGACTGTAGAGTTCCAAACCATGACCCTGACCCTACTAAACGTTTGCCTGTCCGTGTCCAAACCCCTGGACTGAGATCGGACTCTGCCGTTGTCTTACTGTGCTACGACCCACCACTGAGGGGTATCTTCCTGCACTCAGTAAGAGGCAATACTACTCAGACTTTGAGACATTGCTATTAGTGATGACGGACATGCAGTTTGTTTGTGATATACGTGGCCGCCACATGGTGCAGGTGTGAGATTACCATAGAATGATGATGTAGAGAAACAAGTCCACCCCACTGACTGATCACTACTGACAACCATTAGCAGCTGCCTGCTTTGTGTTTGTGTTACAGATACAAGTATTTTCAGCATGTAAGTTCTGCCTGAGGGAGCAAAAAGACAAGACAAGGCAAAGATGTGAGCATTGAAGAGGCTCAAAGAGAGTGAGGGCTGAGAGAGCAAGGTCCAACCCATGAACTGGCTGCCTGTCCCTGTGTGAAAGTGTCTTGGCAGCAGCATCCCAATGAAAGGTGCTGATGTACTCCAATGGGCACCAATGAAATGCATTGTCAACGGGGTGCAGGGGCACAGAGGCCTTAACATAGATACACATACATCATGGAATGCAGCAGGATGGGTTGCAATCACTGTTAATAGAGCATGCAACGTCCTAGGCTTCACTAAGGAGTGATAGCATACAAAAACAAGGAAGTTGTGTAAAACACGCGTAGAACACTGCTTCACCCTGAATTGGAGGGACTTCTGGGTGGCACACTTTAGTGAGGATGTGAGGCATTTGAGAGGGTGCAGAAAAGATTCACAGAAATGGTTCCAGTGATGAGGAAGTCAGATATGTAAATAGGTTGGGGAAGCTGGTCATGTTTTCCTTGGAGGAGAAGATTGAGAGAAGATTTGATAGAGCTATTCAAAATCCTGTGAGAGCGGATAGATAGAAACTGTTCCTGCTGGTGAAAGGATTGAGAACAAGACATAGATGTAAGGTAACTGGCAACTGGAGCAATGATGACATAAAGAAAAGCTTCTTCATGTACTGAGTCAGGAGGATCTGAAATGCACTGCCTGTGAGAGGAGTAGAAGCACTTTTAATTAATTTAATTCTCTGGTGCATTCAAGAGTGAATTGCAACGTTATCTGAAAATGAAGAATGTGCAGATGGAGGAACAGTGGTATTAGGTAAATGCCTACAGAGACCAGGCACAGACACATGGTGAGGATAGCCTTCTTCTGTGCTGTGACTTTGCGACAGTTTGTTCATTTATTTAAGGCCTGAATGTCGTTTTGGTGGGGTAAAAGTTGACTGGGAGGAAGTTGCAGCTTCAAGAAACTTGTGCTGAGATATACAAATCTTTTAACACAATGGCAAAAGGATCAACAAGTGCACACCATTCTTGATGTTATTTGTTGCAGATGAAGTCCTTGGACAGGAATCAACAACCATAGGTACATTGTTTCCCCAACATAAATACGCCATTTCACACAATTACTGCCGCCAATGTAGTTGAGCTCCTTTGTTTGGATCTGCTAAGAGTTTCAATTTCATGTGTAGAACAAATTTGCCCTGCATAATGTTGAAGAGCATCAGATTGGAAGGCTTAAATTTCTTACTAAAGCCTGTGGGTCCAAAACTGTGGAGTAACAATCAGGACAGTGATTAGATTAATACTGTGAATCAACAAGAGCATTTTTAGATCTAACAGGGTAAAGGACAGATATAAGTGACATCCTAAGGACATCAACGTGAAGGCATTTAAAAAATTGCTGTCTGAACTCAGAAATCACACTCTTATTTGTACGGTTTCACCCACACAATACATTGCTGCATAAAAGTATTATCATTGAGACAGTTCCAGATTTCTTGCAATATTCTTCAAATATCAATATACTAAATGACATTTGTATGACTTGTCGATGGATTGTTTGACAATAAGAACAAATACAAATGGGATGATCTCCTTTGTGTGGAAAAGCTATAAATACATTCGAAAGCTGAACACTGACAATGTCAATCCTGGTGACAGGGCACATCAAATATTCCTTTTCGTTCAGATCCTAATTTTCCTGTTGTACACTAGCAGCAATTTGTTTTATTTTTAACCTTCTGTTATTCAAGATCAATAAAAATTACTGGCTTTGAAAGAAACAAAGCCAAAAGGTGAGAAATGTTGGAGCTAAGCAACAAGAAGGCATTCCTTTTTATCTAACGGATTTCACTGCAATCAGTACATTGTGGACTAATGTGTCAAATATTATCTCCAGTATTCTTGTGATGTTTTGTCTACTTTGTTAATGGCAACATTCAAAAGCAAGTCATTGTTGTAAACTGGTAAAGAATGAAGAAGTGTATCAGAAGGAGTTTCAGCTCTTGTAAATAGAATGTAAGAGCCACCTTTTAAATCTCTGCAAACTGCAGTTTTTACAAAGAGTCTGAATAGTCACCTGGCCACCAAAACCTCCTTTCATGAAGGCAGATGATACACATATCCCAAATAGGCATGTGCCTAATATGCACTTGTGTGTTCGGAGTAGTTGGTGAAAATGTCACCAAAACTAGGATTCTAGGAACCCCCAGTTTAGAGGAAATGGGGATTCAAATCCCACCACAGAAGATGGTGAAATTTGAAACTGATAAATATCTAAAATGAAAAAAACATTCCCAACGGAAACCTTGTAGCCATTGCCAATTGTTGAAAAGACCCATGGAGTTCGCTTTAGGGAAGGTAAACTGCCATCCATATCTGGTCCAACCCTTTGGGCAATTAGAAATGGGCAATAAATGCTGGCCTAGCCAGCAATGCCCACATCCTGCAAACAAAAAACAAAATTTGTTTAGTCGGAGAACATGATACAAATCGCAGATGATCAGAAGAAACGGGTTCAGATTGTGAGGTGGGGAATCCGGTAAAATAACTGCATCCGGTGTCAAATATTTCCCTGCCACGGTCTGGTCACCAGGGCATTTTAACAGTCAGTGGGACCACGATGGGGGAGGATGGCTTCCCCCTCCCAGAAGGCAGCTGAAACACTTTCCATCAGCAAAGGTCCCATTCAGGGCCATCTTGCATTGCCAAAGGTAGGGCAACTTCCCACCAATTGGGAATGCCACCTTGCCAGCAGTTGCCCCAACAAGGCAGCTGTTGGACAAGAGAAGGGTACATGTGTGCCCCCGAGCATTTACATTAGTTTTTCTTCCGACATACCTCAAAAATAACTACCAGCCCCGAGGCTCCAGTGTTGCCACTCCTATGATTGGCCTATGAAATATTTCATTCTACTGTCAGGTTTCCCATTAACCCAGACAAATTCAGTTCAATAGTCACTATTTAATGAGGGACAGTGGTGGCGAGGTAGCTATGTACTCAACTTTGCATGACTGAACTCGAGGGCAAAATTAAAGTTGGTATGAAGACTATGTGGAATAATCTTGGGATCGTTGCAGTGTCAGACTGAAATTTGAAATCGCAAAGAGTTTAGATTTGAGGTTGTAAAGAAAAGCAGACTTTAAGAACTAATATAAAGGGCTGCAGCTGCATGGTTTGTGAATAAATCAACCAAACTCCAGGGAAACATGTTTCTCATCATTTTTTGTGTGAGATCAATAAATCCTGGTGATGCAAGCTGCAGAAAACTAATATTAGTGAAGCACTGATTAGTTCCTCACTGGAGTTACCAAAACTGAGGGCAGGGCTTCATCTGCACTCCATGTCATCCATAATTCAATGAACTTCTGCCTAGACACTTTACAATTTTTTAATAAACACCACTGGCACATGAGAAAATCACTGGTGCAGTTTAATCAAAATACAGTAAGTTACATGCTACTGCATAATTGCTGGATTAATATCCATGTAAACCACATGTTTACCATTGTCCTAAGGCAGCTATCGTTCATTATCATTGTGAATGCCCTTTAGATTGGCTTATGGAATCATGGATGTATATCAAAGCGTTAAGGTACTATATGTATATGTATGCCCTGAGGCCAGTGGAGATCATTAGCCACATATTTGTTACTTCAGTTCATCCCTATATGGAATGCAATTGATTTTTTTCTTTCCAGAAGTTCAGGTATTAACAAACATTCCTGACTTGAACTATTCATCTGAAATTTCCACGGTTTATGTTCAGAGATTTTCTAACCAAAATCTGAAATAACCCCACAGAGGATGGTATCCTATCACCAAGTCACCCATTATTTACATGTGGAGAGCTCTTGACATTGGCCAGCTAGCTCAGAGCTGGCTGCTAGAGAGAACAGAACCTGTCAGCCAAGACTCCCTAATTGGACCAGATTAACAGCCCCAGTCAGGGAACTCATATTCTATGAGGTCTACCTGGCTGACCTCATTACAATCACTATAGACTCAAGTCAGTAATTGCTAACTGTAAAACTTCTGACTAAAAGGTGGTATTGATATTGGTCGGTACCTTGGTCAACAACTCAATCTTGGCCTTTATTTTAGGGTGGGACCTGTACAATCTCCCATTACTGTACGTGCTGTTATGTTAGATTTTTGGACAGTTTTTGAACATGCCGATTCAGATGATTGGGGTGGAGGTGTATGGCTACCTGTCCACAAGCAGTAGGTGGTCAATCAGGCATATTTAACACTCCATTAAAAGCAAAATAGTGCAGATGCTGGAGGTCTGAAATAAAATCAGGAAGTGCTGGAGAAACTCAGCAGATCTGACAGTACCTGTAGAGATAGAAATAGAGTTAACATTTCGAGTATGACTCCTCTTCTGCCAGATGTTGCCGGGACTAGAGGGTTGGAGTTATAACGAGATGTTGGACAGGCTGTAATACAGGAGGTTGAGGGGCGACCTTGTAGAATCTTATAAAATCATGTAGAGTATAGATAAATGGCAGATGCCTTTTCCCTAGGGTGGTGGATTTCAAGACCGGGGAAATATTTTTAAGATGACAGGAGACAGATTTAATAAAGACATGAGGGGCTACATTTTTACACAGAGAGTGGCTCATGTGTAGAATGAACTTTCAAAAGAAGTGGTGAATGTGGGTACAGTTACAATGTTTAAAAGACATTTGGATAAGTACATGAACAGAAAATGTTTGGAAAGATCTGGACCAAGTGCAGGCAGGTGGGACTGGTTTAGTTTGGGAACAGGGTCAGCATGCACTATTGGACCAAAGAGTCTGTTTCCATGCTCTATGACTCCATGACCTGCAGAGCCTCTCCACCATTTTCTCTTCCTATTTTTATCCCTAACAGACTATTAGAGCCCTAATGCCAATGGAATATAGTTCAGCAGTTGGAAGGCTTCCCTCTGGTATATGGGTTGCCAATACTTCTGTTGCATTTTATTAGCCTTCCTGACCTTATATGGACAAGGCCCCTGAAAAACGCTATTTTATTGGCAGACTCTCAAAACATGCTTCCCTTGTCCTGCCACCAGTACTTCTGGTTTCCCAATATGGTTAGACCAGGAAAACCCAGTGGATGTGGTCTATCTAGACCTCCAAAAGGCCTTTGATAAGGTGCCACACGGGAGGCTGCTGAGCAAGGTGAGGGCCCATGGTGTTCGAGGTGAGCTACTGGTATGGATTGAGGATTGGCTGTCTGACAGAAGGCAGAGAGTTGGGATAAAAGGTTCTTTTTCGGAATGGCAGCTGGTGACAAGCGGTGTCCCGCAGGGTTCAGTGTTGGGGCCGCAGCTGTTCACGTTATATATTAATGATCTGGATGAAGGGACTGGGGGCATTCTAGCGAAGTTTGCTGATGATACAAAGTTAGGTGGACAGGCAGGTAGTACTGAGGAAGTGGGGAGGCTGCAGAAGGATCCAGACAGTTTGGGAGAGTGGTCCAGGAAATGGCTGATGGAATTCAATGTGAGCAAATGTGAGGTCTTGCACTTTGGAAAAAAGAATACAAGCATGGACTACTTTCTAAACGGTGAGAAAATTCGTAAAGGCAAAGTACAAAGGGATCTGGGAGTGCTGGTCGAGGATTCTCTAAAGGTAAATATGCAGGTTGAATCCGTGATTAAGAAAGCGAATGCAATGTTGTCATTTATCTCAAGAGGGTTGGAATATAAAAGCACCATTGTGTTACTGAGACTTTATAAAGCTCTGGTTAGGCCTCATTTGGAGTACTGTGTCCAGTTTTGGTCCCCACATCTCAGGAAGGACATACTGGCACTGGAGCGTGTCCAGCGGAGATTCACACGGATGATCCCTGAAATGGTAGGTCTAACATACGAGGAACAGCTGAGGATCCTGGGATTGTATTCATTGGAGTTTAGAAGATTAAGGGGAGATCTAATAGAAACTTACAAGATAATACTTGGCTTGGAAAGGGTGGACGTTAGGAAACTGTTTCCGTTAGGCGAGGAGACTAGAACCCATGGACACAGCTTTAGAATTAGAGGGGGTAAATTCAGAACAGAAATGCAGAGACATATCTTCAGCCAGAGAGTGGTGGGCCTGTGGAATTCATTGCTGTGGAGTGCAGTGGAGGCCGGGACACTAAATGTCTTCAAGGCAGAGATTGATAAATTCTTGATGTCACAAGGAATTAAGGGCTACGGGGAGAATGCGGGTAAGTGGAGTTGAAATGTCCATCAGCCATGATTGAATGGCGAAGTGGACTCGATGGGCCAAATGGCCTTACTTCCACTCCTATGACTTATGGTCTTATGGAATTCAGCTCACTGAATGAGGTCCCTGGAGCAGAAACCCAACCCAACGCATTTGGTTATGGGATACAGAGCAGCCATAGCATTTAATTCACAGGAAATACCCACAGGCTAGACCCCTGACAGAGGACAAGGCGGCTGTGGTGTATATTAAATGTGTTGGAGAAGTGAGAGTTTTTTTTTAAACTGCAGAAATAGAATGAGTACATAAGATTAGGTTCCCTACAATGTGGAAACAGGCCCTTTGACCCAACACGTCTACACCGACCCTCCGAAGAGAAACTCACCCAGATTCATTTCTCTAGACCCTGACTAATGCACCTAACACTATGGACAATTTAACATGACCAATTCGCCTAGCCTGCATATCCTTTGGACTGTTGGAGGAAACCGGAGCACGCAGAGGAAACCCACGCAGACACGGGGACAACGTACAAATTTCACACACAGTCGCCCAAGGCTGGAATCAAATTATAGGTCCCTGGCCCTATAATTGCTGAACCTTCAGGCGCATAGCATTCTCTGAAGAAATAGGTATAACTTTTTAGATCCTTTACATTTTCAGCCAGCATGAGTACAAGGGGTAGAAACCTGAAAAAAACAACTGGAGGAATTTAAAGATTAAAGGAATAAGTCAAACCACGTTTGCTGCTCACGAGTTATCTTCCACAATTAGTAATTTCACAAGAACAAGGATCATCTGTCAATGTTGGAAACAGTCAATTAGCTTAAGAAAACATTCAGAGCAGATAAACACATTCATCAATTCCTGTGATACATGAATCTATCATCAGAAGGATCAACAATTATCCACCTACACTGCTCACACTGTAAATTCTAAAGTATTTGCCATGACAAAACTAATCTTTCTAAAGCTGGAGTTTGCGAAGTTGCACAGATTTTTCTCGTCATTGAGAAAGGAGCTTTGTTGGTTATCATGTAGATTTGATGTTGATCTGCCCAATTTCAATGCAATAGCTCCACATCAATCAAACACCCTGTAACAGACTGCAGCTCCAGACTAACAGCTGTAAGTAGTAAGTCCACAGCAAGAAAGGTCCATCAGAAAATCGCAGGCAAGCTCTGTCACACACACCAGGGAGTAAAAGGCACTTAGGAGATTGGGATTTCCATTGAACACTCTGGAAAGGCACATGGAGCTGAAGGATTTTCCCAGAGGGTAAGACAATAAAAAAGATGAACCAATTTGTTCAAGTCTCATGAGGGAGAAGCTACAGTGACAGCAATATGGGCACAGGCAAAATAGAACAGTGGGAAAAGCAATCAAAGTAGAACAATGGGAAGCTGGGAAAAGGAAAAGAACAACAACAACAAAAATAAACAACAAGCAGGTAGAACATTAATGCCTTTAAAGACATGGATCAGTGGTACATCATTGCATCCTTTTATTTTAAGTTTCATTAAGAAAGAAGAAATAAGGAGGGAAATTAATGTTTCCACAAAGCTCTGACTTTCTATGTGTTTACTTGATTTTCTCTATCTATAAAGCTATTCAGAACAGGTTCAATGAACAAAATTTTTACCCAAGTGTACAAGTGTCTATTTATACCAGGAGGCAGGATATCCTTGTACAGTTGTGGCTGTCAGCTCCAACTGTCTAAATTTAGCTTCAAATATTCCTGTCTTCTTGCAACTTGAAGATGTACTATTCACTGTCATTTCTGTAAATCTGTCTTTGAACTCAGCACCTGAAGAGAACAACTACTTAACAGGGCCTACTGCCTACCGACAAAGAAACAACAGATCAATGTTTGTGATGACAGTTTAGCCTTGGCCAAATTGGCTTCAGTTTAGACCAATGAAAGGACAGAGTGGGGGTTGGGAAAGCAAACTGGCCAATGAGATGGTTCTGTTTGAAAGAGAGGAGCGGGGCAGTGTCATTATCTGACCCAAGGCCCAGGGTAACATTGAGGATAAATTAATGAGCTCAAGTAGAAGCATTTGTGTAGCTCGGCAGACAGTTCTCAGCATCTGAAAGTCACTCAATCTTATGAGAACACCGAGACTGGCCATGGCTCCTTATGTCCATGGACACAGGAGCTGTGTTTCCACACTTTGCGTCCCTTGAACTCATTTGGAAAACATTGTCTTCTGAAGCTACAAATTAAATTCATTCACAAAAAAATCACATTAACATAACTTTTAACATGGTTAGTATTAAGTATGAATCCCTATAGAAAACTGAACAATCATACCCAGAGCAAAACTATCAACAGAATACGATTTAATAGCAAAACACTAAATTTTTATTCATTTCAGTAAATATTGTTGGTGAATACAAGTAATAAATTTAACATAATTTTACATAGTATGACTAATAGTAAGAATATAAATGCTAAAAATAAGATAATTTTGAAAGATCTTTTCATAAAAACAAAAAAGTTTTGACCGATCGTTTTGGCAGGAAGATACTTCACAATCACTCAAGCCCATTGAAGTATCACTCCCACTTTCACTTTAAAATATTTTAATGAACTGATGATGTTCCAAGAGATTCCTTTCAGCAACCTTCTGCACATTCTGTCTCTTGTTGGTGATAGTCATAGTCTGGCATTTGAATGACAAGTAACATTCATGCAACACAAATGCCAGGCTATGACCATCACCAGTAAGAGACAATCTAATCACCTCCTTTTGACATTCAACACTGTTACCAACACTGAATCCCTCACTATCAACAATGGGTTGCCATTGACCAGAAACTCAACTGGACTCACCACATAAACACAGTAGCTACAAGAACAGGTCAGAGGCTAGAAATACTGCAGCGAGTAGCTCACCTCCTAATTCCCCAAAGCATGTCCATCATCTACAAGGCATGGAGTCAGGGGTGTGATGAAATACTCTCCACTTGCCTGGATGGGTGCAGCTCCAACAACACTCCAAGGCAAAGCAGCCCACTTGATTGGCATCTACTCCCCAAACCAGACACTCAGCAGCAGCAGTGTGTGCTGTCTACAAGATGCACTGCAGAGATTCACCCAAGATCTTCAGACAGCATCTTCCAAACTCACAACCACTTCCATTCAGAAGGTCAAGAGCAGCAGATACATTCTGTCTATCACACAAATGAGTAATGAATTTCAATGCTGGTGTGATGCTCGGTACATAGGCGATACATCTCAAAGACGTTGGTACATGAAATGTGGTACATCGGCTGACTGTGCCCAACCAGCCCCTGCTTACAAAACTCAAAATACAGTGTCTAACATGAGATATGAGTCTGCAATTGGACAAATTGGCTAAATAATCCAGTGCGTTCAAATAAATATGTTAACAAGTGTGGTGCTGGAAAAGCACAGCAGGTCAGGCAGCATACGAGGAGCAGGAGAGTTGAGGTATTGGGCATAAGCCCTTCATCAGGAATATGGGTGGGCCTGAAAGATAAATAGGGGGGTGGGGTGGGGGAAGGCAGCTGGGAGGGCAATTGGTGGATGAAGATGGGGGTGATGGTGATAGGTCGGAGGGGATGGTGGAGTGGATAAGTGGGAAGGAAGATGGTCAAATATGACAGTTCAAGAGGACAGTGCCAAGTTGAAGGGGTGGATCTGGATGAGGTGGGGGGAGGGGAGATGAGGAAACTGGTAAAGTCGTCGCTGATTCCGTGTGGTTGGAGGGTCCCAAGGTAGAAGATGAGGTGTTCTTCCTCCAGACATTGGGTGGCTAGGATTTGCTGGTGGAGGAGGCCCAGAACTTTTGGGGGGGTGGAGAAGGATGTCACACGGCATCAACACCAACTTCACATCCCACCTATCCCACCAGCACCAACTCCCCTCTTCCTCCACACCCACCCCACAGTCCTGATGAAGAGCTTAGGCCCAAAATGTCGACTCTCCTGCTCCTTGGATGCTGCCTGACTTGCTGTGATTTTCCAGCACCACACATTTTGACTCCGACTCTCCAGCATCTGCAATCCTCACTTTCTCTAAATATGTCGACCACCAAGTTAGGACTGCCATCAGCCTTACAGAATGGCACACATACATAAACTAGAAGCTAAACCTAAACATATTAATGCATAGGGCTCTGTTCTTGATAAACAGTAGGAACACTTATTGCGCATGCGTCATCTTAATAAAATGAGTGACAGCCATTCTCTGGTTTATTTCTCAGGCCAAAGCCTTGATCTAGCAGATTTAAACTTCAAACAAAGCTCACTGGACAACTGTCAGTAATCATCTAACTGCTATATTCTCCATGGCAACATCTCTGACAAGGAGAGTTTATTTCCCAACCATTCAACACTCTCCTCCCATGTTGAATAAATGTTTTCTCTTCACATTGGTATTTCTTGTGAATTTTGTTGATGAGTGCAAGATGAAAACCTTGGAAAAATGTGTCTTTTTACACTAATAAATAAAAAACAAAGTGGATAGAACAGAACACTCCAGTACCTAACTTTCATAGACAGTTAACATAGTGGCCCTGCTCTCCGTTTTTGGAATTCTAGTCTCATAGTAAAGAAGGCATTTGGTATGCTTTCCTTTATTGGTCAAAGTATTGAGTACAGGAGGTGGGAGGTCATGTTCGACTGTACAGGACATTGGTTAGGCTACTGTTGGAATAATGGGTGCAAATCTGGTCTCCTTCCTATTGGAAAGATGTTGTGAAACTTGAAAGGGTTCAGAAAAGATTTACAAAGATATTACCAGGGTTGGAGGATTTGAGCTATAGGGAGAGGCTGAACAGGCTGGGGCTGTTTTCCCTGGAGTGTCGGAGGCTGCAGGGTGACCTTATAGAGGGTTACAAAATTATGAGGGGAATGGATAAGGTAAATAGGCAAAGTCCTTTCCCTGGGGTTGGGGAGTCCAGAACTAGAGGGCATAGGTTTAGGGTGAGAGGGGAAGGATATAAAAAAGACCTACGGGGCAACTTTTAAATGCAGAGGGTGGTACAGGTATGGAATGAGTTGCCAGAGGATGTGGTGGAGCCTGGTACAATTGCAATATTTAAAAGGCATCAGGATGGGTATATGAATAGGAAAGGTTTGGAGGGATATGGACCAAGTGCTGGCGAATGGACTAGATTAGGTTAGGGTATCTGGTCATCATGGACAAGTTGGATCAAAGGGTCAGTTTCCATGCTATACATCTCCATGACTCAAGTGGGTCTGAGCTGTATACGTGGACTTCCTTCAGTCCTAGCTCTCAACTTCACTGAACTATAATTGGTTCCCAGGGCTTTTGTTAGGCCTAACTTTGTTGAGCTAACAGAAGAATTCTCTTCTGCATATCAGCTTCTCTGACTTTCTCCCTGACTGATTGCTGAACTGCTGTTCAGCGAGACTTGAACTGTTTTGAATAAGCTATTGAAACACTTGCAGAGCCCCGCATCCTTATTACTGGGCAGAAATAGAACATCCTGTGCTTAATATTACAATTTGCTCATTAAACAGTACAAATGGATAAACAAAAATGGATTTATCAGAACTTAGTTAAAATAATTCTGAAGGTCTAATTATTTATGGTTTTAAATTCAGCTTGGTTGACTCTGCATTCTGTGGAACCGAATGCTCTAAGTTCTATTCCAGAATTTCAACAAGTAACCTAAATTGTGGTTCACAGCCACAGGCTTGAGAAATATTTCACTAGTATAGAAAATAGCATTGAACGTTTCTATAGTTTGAGTAAAATCTGGAACCATGGATCCCGTGACACTATCCACAGGGAGGTATGGTGGCTCAGTGGTTAGCACTGCTACCTCACAGCACCAGAGACCCAGGTTCAATTCCCCCCCCCCCCCCACATGTCTGTGTTTCCTCTGGGTGCTCTGGTTTCCTTCCACAGTCCAAATTGTAGGATAAGCAGATTGGCCATGATACATTGCCCACTGCGTCCAGAGATGTGCTTAGCCATGGGAAGTGCAGGGTTACAGGGATAGAGTCGGAGTTGGGTCTGGGAGGGATACTCTTCAGAGGGTTAGTGTGGACCTGGTAGGTTGAATGGCCTGCTTCCACACTGCAGGGATTCTATGGAGTCTTTTTTTTTCTCTTGGCTGTTTTATATGTTCATTTCTTTATATAACAGGATATGATACAAAGGAATAGCATTAAAACTCCAGACAACTGAACAGGAATCTTTAGGAATTTGAAGGCTTGCCCCTTGCCTGTGTTATAATCCCATTTCTAATTTCATTCCCTGTTATTTGAAATAAATGGGTTAGTACATCTTTGCTACTTCAGAGAGGTATTTGTGTGACATTATTCTAAAGCAAAATTGCAAAGCACTTGTTTTCATCAGCAGGTGGGACTGTCAAAAGGGATGGGTGAAAATGAACAAAGTGGTATTATGATAATGAAAGTGGCATATCCAAGGCAAGATAATATGTATTGTTTTCTGACTGGAAAGTCTCTGAGGTAACTTTTAACTGTACTGCACTATAGCGCAGATTCCCCATTAACATAGCTATTGTTTCTTCCAAATTCACAGGTGCCTGTTCAGAGGCACGAACATTTTCATTCGTCACTGTCTTGTACAAGGGTCCTTGCTCTATCAAACTCTGTACATGTACTGCATTAGTAATGAATCATTTCATTATATGCAAATTGCTTCCATAGCAGATGTCTGCAGTTACAGAAAGAAATGGACTGAACTTTACAAAAGTGGGGCATTTAGTCATGTGCTGTTGGACTCGTCCCCACACCCTTAAAACGATTTTGCACCATGACGTTTGGAAGTGAAGGCTGACAGTGACACAAGCAGGACAATGAGGCTGCATGGACATTTGTGACGGTGCAGCCAACAACCTATCTCTTAACCTCAATGTGAACTGTGAATAAACTAGAAGGCAGCAGAAAAAAGCTGGTGAATCAAGTCAAATAAGGTACAGGAAAGGGAACTGGGAGGAGGAAAGAAAGATCATTTTGAGAAAATAGACAAAAGAAGGAAAAGAGATCTAAAATCTTGAACAATAATTTTGACTACAAGCACAAATAAACTTTACATTATTCTTGTTCTGGGCTAGACAGCATGATGGTTAACACAGTACCAGTCATCAACTTTGAAATCATAGCTGTGCTCTTAATTCTTAGACTTAACTTTGTATGTGGCAAGTAATGTGCAAATCTAACAATTTCTGGATTATTACAACGAGGCTAAGGGTAAGCCACTGCTTGCGAGAATCAAACAGTGGAGTAGTATAAATCAGATGCATGTTTTAGACATTCACAACTAGCGGCATGACTCTCAATGACCTGAACGTTCTGCCCACTGTGGATATCAATAATGGTTTGTCTCACTGGGACGCCATGATTTTGCCAACTGGAACTGGCCTATGCTTCTCAGAGCAGATCTTTACAACATTACCCTGGCTCACTCCTGGTGTTGACCTCCACAGAATGCCATTTGAAGTTTTTTTGAGATGCACTTATCTACTAGTATGATAAATGTATTTACTGTAATTCATTTTTAATCCATTTTTAAAATATGACCTTTCCCAAAGATTACATCTTTTTTCTGGACAATGTACGTTGCAAAATAAAGTACTTCATTATATTTATTGCTTATTTAGATAATAACATTATAAATTGCAAGTTGACAATCCTATCGTTAAATAATGTAAAACCTGCAAATACGTGACTGATGCTTCAATGTTACTTCATATACAGCCCCAAATATTTATCCCAAACCTGTGTATAATCACTTTTACTGAACTTTTCCACTAATCTGATTGCTGTTCTTGACCCTGGATAAAAACTGAGATACAAGACAATGTTGCATTGTGTTTTAATGGCCTATTGTGGTCTTGGCCAATCACTTGTGAAACCACTCCAGTATTTATCAGTGATACATCATGACTACACTTAATCCCTATTCTGTTATCTAAGTACAATTGACAGATCCCTAAATGCAGTTTAAAAGGTACTGGTGTAAATGCTTAAATAAAACAGATCTAGCAAAAGCATCTATCGCACAATAACATCTATCCACAGTCACAAACCTCCTTGGTGCTGATCTCAAGTGCGATTCCAATGCTGGCCCAACTCTGAATCATTAATTTATTGTTGGGAATGAATAGTGGTGAATAGCCCCTGATTCAATAGGAATATGATTGTACTGCAGTGAAACATTAGCTTAGGTCCCAAACCAGTGAGCAACAATCTCTAACCACCATTATCCTGAATGTATTAGTGTCAGTCAAAAAACACTTTTCAGGCCGCATGATCTAGTCTTGATTATGAATGCAAACATAGGTAATGCAAGGCTCCACATTTAGATGTAGGGGAGGCCAGCTCTCAATACTTCAGATGCATGTGGAGTATGTTGTGCATTATAACTTATATATAAGCTTTAACATTTCTATGGAGTCTTCTTGTTTCCAGTTATGTGGTTTGTGATTAATTTGGTTTGGCACATTACGTTTGTGGCGTGCTGGGGACCAAGGTTCGAAGATATATTTCTTTGTGGTGACAGCACTTGTATTGTGGTTTGGCAAAGTGGAGGGTTTAGCAGTTCAGATTATTTATCCCACTGGAACATCACATTCATAGGCCTAGATTGACAGGGGAGCAGCTGGATTTGGTTATAATTAATGAAATTGAATTGGGACAGGAGCCAAACATAGATGATCACTGTGGGATAGTTTTCTCCATACCCTAAAGAAGGCCCAGAAGACTTGCAGCAATTGACTGATGACAGCCCTCCCAGATTATCTGAGCAACCATGAGGTAGGAAGCCCAGACTCTGACCTTTGCATTGATGTGTCCTAATGTGATAAAGCACTTGTGAAGCTTTGGCATAGCACACAAGGTCCCTCCTAGTCCCTTCTGATGGCATCTGCACCTTAGTCAGTGTCAGGCAAGCAACCACTGCCACTTACAGCCTGTCACTGGCAAAATAGTTCAGAGGCAAAGATTCATCAGGGAACTAGCCCCATAGACAGCTTTCAGTCTTTGCTCCCAGCCCAGCCTCTGGTCCTGCTTCACAGTGTTGGGATGATTGTACCCTTTGTATCATCTTCACAGATTCCATTTCCATTAATTTTGCATAGTCAGTGAGCTTGAGTACATTAAACTCAATCCCATTGTCTGACATTATGGTGAGAGGGCGAGTAAGTGAAGCTGAGTCCACAAAAAGATCAGCTATGACCTTATTGAATGCTAGAGCAGGCTCCACAGGTCAGGTGGCCTGCTCCTGCTCCTATTTCTTATGTTTTTATGTTCATTAATACACAGTGACAAGGACCTAGGACTGACAGTTGCAACACTCCACTGGTATTAGCCTGCCCACCAGAAAATGGCACATTTATTCATATCCTTGGTATTATATCATTTAGCTACCCTGCATCAATGCTAAAATATGACCCCATCCCATTTGGGCCTGCCTTGTACTCATGGGGCACCTTATCAGATACCTTTGGAAATTCTAACAGTTTTCTTTGCTCCATCGTGAAAAGCTGAAAAAGGTTTGTCAAACACAATTTCCTTTTCATAAAACCACGTTGACTCTGCCTAAACATGTTATGATTTTTTAAGTACCATTATGGTTAATTATAAATATCTTACACTTATGACTTGTCAGTGATAACACTCTCATCGGAGTGATTGGTTATGTGCTTTAGAATACATCGTATCATCCGCTGTCATTTCCGCCTACATCATATCATCCTCCGTCATTTCCGCCACCTCCAAACAGACCCCACCACCAAGGATATATTTCCCTCCCCTCCCCTATCAGCGTTCCAGAATGATCACTCCCTACGTGACTCCCTCGTCAGGTCCACAACCCCCACCAACCCAACCTCCACTCCCGGCACCTTCCCCTGCAACCGCAAGAAATGCAAAACTTGCGCCCACACCTCCCGCTCACTTCCCTCCAAGGCACCAAGGGATCCTTCCATATCCGTTACAAATTCACCTGCACCTCCACACACATCATTTACTGCATCTGCTGCACCCAATGTGGCCTCCTATACATTGGGGAGACAGGCCGCCTACTCGCGGAACGTTTCAGAGAACACCTCTGGGACACCCGCACAAACCAACCCAACCGTCCCATGGCTGAACACTTTAACTCCCCCTCCCACTCTGCTGAGGACATGCAGGTCTTTGGCCTCCTCCGTCACTAGGCCATGGCAACATGACGGCTGGAGGAAGAACGCCTCATCTTCCGCCTAGGAACCTTCCAACCACAAGGGATGAACTCAGATTTCTCCAGCTTGCTCATTTCCCCTCCCCCCACCTTATCTCAGTCCCAACCCTCGGACTCAGCACCGCCTTCTTGACCTGCAATCTTCTTCCCGACCTCTCCGCCCCCACCGCCACTCCGGCCTATCACCCTCACCTTAACCTCCTTCCACCTATCATACTCCCAACGCCCCTCCCCCAAGTCCCTCCTCTCTACCTTTTATCTTAGTCTGCTTGGCACACCCTCCTCATTCCTGAAGAAGGGCTTATGCCTGAAACGTCGATTCTCCTGCTCCTTTGATGCTACCTTACTTGCTGCACTTTTCCAGTAACACATTTTTCAGCTCTGATCTCCAGCATCTGCAGTCCTCAGTTTCTCCTATGTGCTTTAGAATGTCTAGAGGATGTAAAAAGGGCTACATAACGGGAAGTCAGCCTCATATACATTATCCCTTCAGATGGAGTGCACACTTTCAAAATTACAGAGGACGAATGACGAACATATTTGTCATTAAAAATGAGTTATTTTACCTATTGATGCGTGTACTTTGAATTCAGATCGGTTTGTAAGCTTAAACATGTATTAACATATGAGAGTACAGGTCATTGATGTATTTTGACTCAATTTGTTGCTCAACATCTTCTTTCTTCTTTAGCTAACTAAATATGACTCGCTTCACTCTTTGTCATGTCATTGTGAATCCCTTCCTATCTCAAGTTTCACAGTCTAGGTAAGCTGCCTCTTATTTTTAATGTTGATTTTTATATGATTCTTCAATATCTTGAAATAAAATAATTTTTTTAAAAGTTAAATAGGAATGACAATTGATGAACTAATTAGTCCTAAGATATGAAGAACTTCATTTTACATTTTTTAATTGTTCACTGATGAATAGCTATGATCAGGAGTGTGTCCTAAAATTAAAACGAGCAAAACAGTTCTTATTTAAAGTGAAAAAAATTAAATTTGTAGGTATTATGTCATCTGTAGACTGTATATCAAATTTACACGTAGCATATACACACTTAAATGAGTATCATCACTTCAATTTTAATTAGGACAAAACCTCAGAGGACAGCATTTGAACCAAGGAAACAACTGGGCCCGATTTTCCACAGTGACAATTTCATGCAGTCTTTTTTTTACAAAAGACAGGAGCACCACACTTCTGCAAGGAGAGAGCAGTCACATCTACCTCAGAATTGTAGAGCTGTACTTCCATTCTAGGGAACTGCCAGAAAATGACAAACAAGTTTCTCTTTACGAAGCAGTCAGCTGCCGACTTAAAGATTCAAGTTTGAGACAAAATAAAACTGCAGATGTTGGAATCCAAATTAGAAAGGCAGGAGGCTGGAAGATCTCAGCAAACCAGGCAGCATCAGGAGGTACAGAAGTCAATGTTTTAGGAGTAACCCCTCTCCAGTCCTGAAGAGATGGTACACCCCAAACGTTGACTTCTCTACCTCCTGATGCTGCCTGGTTTGCTGAGATCTTCCAGCCTCCTGTCTGTCTATGATATAAAGATCCAGACAGCCACTTTGACAGCTGCTGTGAAGCAATGAATATATGAAATAAATGTGATGGCAGGTGCTGAGAGGGTTGGCAAGGAAACAGATCCTTTGGTCCAACTCGTCCATGACGACTAGATATCCAAACCTAATCTAGTCCCATTTACCAGCACTTGGCCCATATCCCTCTAAACTCATCCTATTCACATACCCATCCTGACGCCTTTTAAATGCTGTAATTGTACCAGCCTCCACCACTTCCTCTGGCAGCTCATTCCATACATGCACTAGCTTCTGCGTAAAAAAGCTGCCCCTTACATTCCTTTCCTACCTTTCCGCTCTCACCCTGAACCTATGCCCTCTGGTTCTGGACTCCCCCACCCCAGGGAAAAGACCTTGACTATTTATCCTATCCATGCCCCTCATGATTTTATACACCTCTATAAGGCTGTCCTTCAGCCTCCAATGCTCCAGTGAAAACAGTCCCACCCTATTCAGCCTCTCCCTTTAGCTCAACTTCTCCAACCCTCGCAACAACCTTGTAAATCTTTTCTGAACCATTTCAAGTAAATATGCTCTGGATTAAGTAGTGCAGTGAGGTAAGGTGCCAGTTGAGTATGGGTAGATATGATGCCATATGGATAAGGGGTATCAGGTAGGCAGGATGCCAAAAGCAGTACACCTTGCACTCTGGTTCTGTAAAGGCAGCTGGTTAATTGATGCATTGTTTGGAGTAGTTTGGGGTGGGACAAGGGAACAGAGTCAGTTGGGGGCCAAGCAGGGAGGTAAGGGAGGTGGCTATCAGCAGTGAAGAGGGTCTCAGCTCTGGCAGCAGGTGGAGGGAGACACTGGGTGAAGAGCAATGGAACTGAGGTAGGGATGCAGTGGAGGGAGGAGTACAGGAAGTGTGGAGGGGCACTGAATGCAGAGTGGGAGTGTCGGTGGGGGAAAAGGGGATGTATGTCTGGCGGAGGGAGAAGGGGTGGTTGGTGCAGACAAGGGAAGGAGGATTGTGTGCAGGGTCATGGAAGGAGTGGTCTTGTCAGTGAAGGGGGAAAGTGAGTTGGGCAAAGAGGTGGAGGAGTGTGCCCAGCAGCAGGTGAGGGGCAGTTGGGTAGAGGGTCTGTCTCACTGTGTGTAGAGGACAGGAGGAGGGGAAGGGGAGGGTCACATTCCATTGGAGTCTGGTCAGGGGTTGGGAGGTATAAGTGTTCCAATGGAGTTATAGTTTGGGGCTGTGTGAGAAAAGTACAGGGTCAATTTAATATTTACTCGGGAGATAGACTCGGGAGAAACACAGGCAGTCAGGGTGGAATCAGTGGGCCGAATGGCCTGCTTCCACATTACAGGCATTCCATGAAAACGTAGGGAACAGTGACTATCTAAATAAGTGCTAATACAATATGCCAAAGTTTGAAAGATTTAATAGTCTAACCTTTCCTTACTTTATTCACTTACTCCAAAACCCTCCAAATTCTCTGATTTAAATTGAGACTTTTGGAGTTTTCAGATGTCAGGGTCTCACCCAGTGAAACCTTTAATTTTTCCAGACTTTTCCTTCAGAATCCAGAGCGATGGGGGTTCTGCAGGGTCCCAAAACCTAACTCTCATTCGCACCGGAATAACAACTATCAGGCAATTGGAAAATCTGAGCCAATATCTCACACAAAGACACCTTAAATGGGGTGGATGTAATCTGGTTGGGAGTAATCTGAGCCTGTTACATCACTAAAATCTCAATAGGCACAGTCTCAATTTGCACCCATCAGTCCTGAAAAACTTCAGTTAGCCTCCATCATACACTACTGCAAATCTTTGTACTGTACAGAACCATTACCAGCTCTATCATACCACAGTAAACTTGCATTGCCCTCAAATTGCTGGAAATTACAAGCGACCTGCAGGCACATAAATGGCTCTCTGTTGCACCCAGTGCAGTGATTGAATCAACCCTTCCTAAAATCTCCTCCACTGCTACAAATGAGAAAGAAAATACAATTTTGAAGCAATCAGCATGACCAAAGGCTGTTTAAATCAAACAAAATACCTTCCATGCTCTGCTTCCACAGCCAGTTTGTTCAGTTCCCTCACACTAGTACACAATGTTGTTTGATGTTTCTACTTATAGGGAATGTCTGTTGTCAGTATTCCACCTTAACAGTTCTGATTTTCCTTTCCTACCTAAATTACTGAGCTACAGTTTTACAACTTGTTCTTTTGTCCTGAGACCCTGTTATCCTCGTTCGATTATACAGGGGTCAGTATTTGTTCATAAGTAAAATAGGTAACTGAACATGGGTGGCAGGATGGCTCAGTGGTTAGCACTGTTGCCTCACAACTTCAGGGACCCAGGTTTGATGCCACCCTCAGGCAACTGTCTGTATGGAATTTATATATTCTCCCCACATCTGCATAGGTTTGGTCCAGTTTCCTCCCATAGTCCAAAGATGTACAAGTTAGGTGGATTGGCCATGGGAAACACAGGTAGTCAGGGTGGAATCAGTGGGCTGAATGGCCAGCTTCCACATTACAGGCATTCCATGAAAACGTAGGGAACAGTGACTATCTAAATAAGTGCTAATACAATATGCCGAAGTTTGAAAACTGGAAATACTCAATATATATGAGGCAGCACCTGAGGAAAGAGAAGCAAAATTCATGTTTCAGATCAATAACCCTCCGTGAAAATAAAATGTTGGATCGCTTTCAAAATCTCCACACCCCTGACATTCAAATCACCATCGTTAAATATGTTCACAGTCCCTCAGAAGACATACGGTGACATTTTTTATGTCCAAACATTGTTTGCAATGACCAGATTTGATTAGGAGTGCTATCATATTGTAGGAAGAATTGAATGATTAGCTTTTGTGTTAAGTAGGAGAATACTAAGTGCCCTGTCTATCAGTGCATCACGCTGTATGCAACCGTGATTAACACCAGCTGTAATATCTCACCTACACAAATGAAGTTCAATGAAGTGTTAGATTAATAGAAACAAAAGAGACCATTTGAAATTCAGATCATTGTAATTTCAGCAAATGTCAGATGTAAAATATTACATTGCTGCTTGTCCTTCTCTTTTATTGTTTTTTTTGCTGTATTATGTTGTCATCAAAGCAAATGTATAGATCTGGAGACTGTCCTCTTTATTCAATAAGATGTAATGATTCATAATTGTGGAATTATTTACTTTAACAATGCAGAATGACCTCTAAGAGCCAGCAAACAGCAAAGATGAATTGTTGGTTAACAATCTTTAATCTTTGCTGTAAATTGGCACTGGATCATTTGATTTTCACTTCAAAACTGAATAATAATAATTAATTGTCACATATGCATCTTATTACATCCTCAAGTGCTTTAAAATCAATGTAATACTTTCCGATTTGTGGCTACTGCTGTAATGTAAGTACTGGCAGTAGCCTCTCTGGATACAATCATTCCAGCAAATAGCACACGACGACTTAATACATTGGCTATTCCCTCCACTTGGAAATAAAAGATATCACAGATGTTAACAATCTTGTTTTTGACTGCTTGCTGCAATTTCTAACTGTGACCTCCTCCTTCCTTGGCAACATAATGTGTAAGGTCAGCTATGAGACGGCAACATTAAAAATCCTTTGAAATCTGCAGAGGGGTCAAACAGGGCTGTGTTCTGACATTGACACTCTTCGGCATATGTTCCTTTTTGCTGCCATCATATTCTTTCAGGTCAACTGCTGAGGGCAGCTACTTACTTTCCAGAACTGAAAAGAAACTATTCCTCCCCGTTTATCCGATATCCACAATCTCTCCTCAGACAGGTTCTCTATGCCCCACTAATATTTCAGATCATAGAACATAGAACATCGAACATTACAGCGCAGTACAGGTCCTTCGGCCCTCGATGTTGTGCCGACCTGTCATACCAATCTGAAGCCCATCTAACCTACACTATTCCATGTATGTCCATATGCTTGTCCAATGACGATTTAAATGTACTTAAAGTTGGCGAATCTACTATCGTTGCAGGCAAAGCATTCCATACCCTTACTACTCTCTGAGTAAAGAAACTACCTCTGACATCTGTCCTATATCTATCACCCCTCAATTTAAAGCTATGCCCCCTCATGAACAGGATACAAAGCCCAGTACTTTGTATTCCGGTTACTCCGACCAAAGTGAATCACCTCACACTTGTCTGCATTAAACTCCATTTGCCACCTCTCAGCCCAGCTCCGCAGCTTATCTATATCTCTCTGTAACCTACAACATCCTTCGTCACTATCCACAACTCCACCAACCTTAGTGTCATCTGCAAATTTATTAACCCACCCTTCTACGCCCTCATCCAGGTAATTTATAAAAATGACAAACAGTAGTGGACCCAACACCGACCCTTGCGGTACATCACTGGTAACTAGACTCCTGGATGAACATGTCCCATCAACTACCACCCTCTGACTTCTTTCAGCAAGCCAATTACTGATCCAAACTGTTATATCTCCCACAATCCCATTCTTCCACATTTTGTACAATATCATCCCACACCTTAATTGACAAATGGACAGACTCTCTCATGCCTATAAAGAGAGAGTTTAGCTTGGCCATCAGGAAAGAGATGTCACAGTCCATAATCTTGCCACATCACTGTCAAAGTGATGCTGGATGTTTTGATTGCCTCAAATACCTAAGCTCCCCAATCACCACCAACATGTGCACTGAAAGAGTTCTGGCTGTTAGTCCACTCTGAATAAGAGTGTGTGTGTGGAACAACAGCAGCAACCTGACTGAAAATATCAAACTGTGAATTGACCCACCCTGCATTTTCAGTGTGCTCCTCTACTACAGTGATAGCTGGTCAATGTACGTGAGGGAGGCAAAAAGCTAAATTTCTTCCACCTTTGCTGTCTCAGAATTTCTTGGTAGGACAAGGTCACCAACCCAACACTCCTGGAATACACCCTCTAGGATACACACACAGCTAAGCCAATTCGCTCAGGCATTGGACAGTTAGTCACCGATGGCTGTGATCTTTGGAGGTTGACACTCTGGAGGGGCATTGCAAGAGACAAGATGAAACAGCAATGAATCATCCACTGAAAAGGGACCTGATTCTGGAAAATATCATGTTTTTCTTGAATATATAGCATTCTAGTGCTGCAAACTATTAGCATCCAGTTGTAAATGAGGACAAGGAAAATTCATCAGACGTTCATGCGGCAGGTTAAAATGTTTTCCATTCTCAAGCAAATCTCAGTTCAGTCGTATAAACAAACAAACACACTTAGCACTGCAGCCATACGTCAACTGTGCAATGAATAATATGTTGTTGGAAAACAGCAAAGTGTAGGAACGGACAGGTGACCGATCTACACTCCATCTGATCACAGGATTGTGATCAGTCGTGCTCCAAACTTCCAAATTTACTGTTTACCAGTATACTGTAATATATGGGATGCGTTTTGATGTTCACCAAGAGTTGTTGTTTCATCTGAGAAGCAGCATGGATTCGGGAACCTACTGACAATCATCGACATCTGAGCCAACTAGACAGATGGATACAATTGAGACAGAGCTTGTGTATTCATGACTCTTGTTATTAACGGCCAAAATTGTTCTTATAACCGAAAAACATTATTTGGCATAATGTGAATGTCAATGCTATGTAAAATTAAGAGATTGTTAATCCTTCGGTGTTTGAGCAAAAACTTCAAACAGATTTGTTCATGAACAGAAAGACATTATGGTGAGTATATCATAAACACTGGAGACCCTGAATTTTCTTACAGTTAATTGCAATAGCCAGTACTTGGGCGAGGGAGTGAGGGTTAGGTCAGTTGGATAATGTGTGTTTCAGACAAATGCCAAATGCATGGAGTTCAGTCCCCATTCTGACCTGCTCCTTCTTGTTATTCTATAATAAAATCAGGGCAAATCAGGGTGACTGTCAAATAATGAAAGATGTTGCTTGGAGAAGTTTTAAATTAATTAGTGGTGATCATGGATAGGGTTCAATTGAAGGAAGGTTCAAAATGTCAAAAAGTAATATATGAGAGATTAGTGTAGAGTAGTGAAGAGAAAAATAGCAACCAAATTTTGACAGGAAGTGCCAGAAAACATAAGTAGACGGGTGCAGCAGAAATTAAAACTAGAATCGATATGATGGTAAAAGTCAAAACTGAAGTCTCTTTATCTGAATATACATATCACTTGTAACAAGCCCCCTGCTTTACGTCTTCTTGCTGTAGAAAGGATGTTGTGAAATTGAGTTCAGAAAAGAGTTACAAGGATGTTGCCACGGTTGGGAGGTTTGAGCTATCGGGAGGGGCTGAATAGGCTGGGGCTGCTTCTCTGGAGCATCGGAGGCTGAGAGGGGTGATCTTATAGGAGTTTATAAGAACATCAGGGGCATGAATAGGGTAAATAGACAAGGTCTTTTCCCCTGAGGTGGGGGAATCCAGAACTAGAGGGGCATAGTTTTAAGGTGAGAGGGGAAAGCTTTAAAAGCAATCTAAGGGGCAACTTTTTTTATGCAGAGGGTGGTGCATGTATGGAATGAGCTGCCAGAGGAAGTGGTGGAAGTTGGTACAATTACAACATTTAAAAGGTATCTGGATGGGTATATGAATAGGAGGGGTTTGAGGGATATGGGCCAAGTGCTGGCAAATGGGACTAGATTAATTTAGGATATCTGATTGGCATAGACGGATTGGACCAAAGGATATGTTTCTGCATTGTACTTCTCTATGGCTCTGGCTCTATGACTCTATTTTATATGAATTTACGGCATAATTAAAAATAAATGAATATGACCTGCAAGCTATTATGGAGATATCGTTACAGGACATAGATACAGAATGTTCTTGCCCTGCTCCTATCTCTTTTGTTGATATGAAACCACAGTCTTACACAATTAAAGATACAGTATTTTAGATTCAAACTGCTGTTTTGATTAATAGACACGTTTGTTTTGTTCATCATTGTTGGTTGGGAAATAAAAAGTAATTCTATGCAGGATTGCACAGTTTTTTTCATTATGTTTTTCAAGTCATTTACTAAAGCAAATTAAAATCAGTTTCAACATTGATGCAAACGTGCTTACTATATTATTTTTGGTTTCTAAACTATACCTTCAGGAAATTACTTAACAATTGGCTTTAATACACAGTCATGTCATGCAGACTAGATGTTTATTGTATCAATGTTGACAGAATGCTGAATTACCCTTGGAAACTGATCAACATTTAATCCAAAATTGCCTTTTGTGAATTTGAAACTAACACAATCCAAACAATACTTAGTTGTAATAATTAGCATCAGCATATGAACACAATATTAAAATAGATGCCTTGTAAGAAAGATTGCATCTAACTTTAATAGTGAACATTGCAGGCAAAATAGAAAGAATGGATACCTACTAAATTGATCAATATAAAGACGCTGGTGAATTCTCATCTTGAAGGTTAGTGTAGAAACAGGAAAATATGTTTGAGGAATAATCTAATTTGGCCTCTTTGATAATGTAAATAGAAGAACATTTGGGAGAAGTCAGATTCCTGTATCAAAAAGAAAGCCTCCTTCAGAGAAGAAATCAAGATCAAAGGAGGTTAAACATCTGTGGTTCAGCCGCTGAACTCTGGACTGGTTAAGGGGGACATGCTGTCATAATGTATTATGTAGAAACCTTGTTTGCTTTCTAGAAATGCACACCCAAATTAGCATAGAGGGGCTCAAAGGAATGCAGTTTAAGGGAAATATCTGCTGAACCAAACAGAGTGAAGGCATGATCTGATCCTCTGTTGCAAACATCATCATTTGACAGAGGTGTAGTTTAATTCCATAAAGTAAAAATACTACTGATGCTGCGAATTCAAATTAAGACTATCAGAAAAAGCTGGAAGAATAGTCACCGTCTGTGGAGACAGCAAAGGCAGAATTAACAGTTCAGGTCATTATGACAAGGAAAAACATATGGGTTTGAACTGTACCAAACATTGGCTAATTATTAGTTTCAGGGAAATTCATGGGAGGCTTTGATCTATCAGCTTAAACAAGCTTCCTCACACAATATTACACTTTGCTCCTCTTTCTGCACATAGTATACACTATTGCACTGCACTTGTACTATTGTGTGCTCTTTGTGGCAGCATTACTCACTAGTGCTGCAGCCTGCTGGGATTTTGGCTGCCGCCATATTTAAAGCTCAGTTATGTATCAGATCAATAGCTGCCAGCGACCAATAGCCCTTCGCAGTACACATAGTGGGAGGGAAATGGCAAGAATAGCTTCAAAGGGTACAAAGATGGAATAGGGGACATTTAATTGAAAACATAATCTCACATTGGTAAATGTAGTGCCTCTTTGCATACTCACTTGTCTGACTCTTACAGCTGCAGTAACAATTACAATCAAACTGTATGGGCCGTCCATCCTCAGCACTCACTCACTCACTCTGTGCCAAGTTGGATGCTCACCACGTGTCCACTTTATCTTGCCTTTTTGCTCATTACTGCATTGTTCAGAGCTCAGAAGTTCACAGTAGTTTTGTTTTGCCTTGCCTCGCCTCTTAGCACAGACACAAAGCCAACCAGATTGTTACGTTTGCCAACAATGATCAGTCAAGGTAGCAGAGATGTTGGATTATGGCACTTGCTATGTCAAGGACACACTTGCACCTCTATATTATGTTTGAACCTGTTTGCTTTGCTTGTAGTTGGGTCAATGGTTCTCTGATAGAACAAACACTTGATGCTTTTAAAGCCAATTAAAAGTATAGCTGTCTCATTATGTGAGCCTTTTACAAATTAAAAATTGCTTTCCAAATAAGAAAGTGGTTGGGTCAATTGTACACCTTGTGTTGCAGCTTTCACATCTCAAAATTTGAGACACCCATTGTCTTTGTATCTGATATTCATTTTTGGAATGACCTTTTTGAATTAGGTTCAGGAAAAGAGATCGAGTCGACATCAGTCTGGAAAATTCCTTTCATTCCCTCTGAAGACAAGGAACAAGTTCAATCCACAAAAGTAGTCATGTGATTGTCAGATCTTTTTTCAGTCTTTTTGTGCTTAGTTTATAAAATATACCATGTAGATCAAAGTTCAGAATACACAGAAACACGGTAGTTGAAAACAATGGACTCTACCCGGGTTTGAGGCACAGTTTGAGAAAGTGAACCATAAATAAGCAATATTAGGGTGAACTGAACTTAAACCCACAAGCTCCCTCCCATTCCCAAACCAAGCATAGTCCAGACCCATAGCTTCCAACCTCATAGTCCGGGAACCCCGCACTGCCCGGTTCTACCTCCTTCCCAAGATCCACAAGCCTGGCCACTCTGGCTGACCCATTGTCTCAGCCTGCTCCTGCCCCACTGAACTCATCTCTACCTACCTCGACACTGTCCTATCCCTCCTAGTCCAAGAACTCCCCACATACATTCGAGACACCACCCATGCCCTCCACCTCCTCCAAGACTGCCATTTCTCTGGCCCCCAACGCCTCATCTTCACCATGGATATCCAATCCTTCTACACTTCCATCCGCCATGACCAAGGCCTCCAAGCCCTCAGTTTCTTACTCTCCTGACGTCCCCAACAGTACCCTTCTACCAACACTCTCATTCATTTGGCCGAACTGGTCCTCCCCCTTAACAATTTCTCCTTCGAATCTTCCCACTTCCTCCAAACCAAAGGGGTAGCCACGGGCACCGGTATGGGCCCCAGCTATGCCTGTCTCTTTGTTGGCTACGTAGAACAGTCCATTTTCCATAATTACACCAGCACCACTCCCCACCTCTTCCCCCACTACATTGATGACTGCATTGCCACCACCTCGTGCTCCCACGAGGAGGTTGAGCAATTCATCAACTTCACCAACACATTCCACCCTGACCTTAAATTTACCTGGACCATCTCTGACACCTCCCTCCTCTTCCTGGACCTCTCCATCTCCATTAATGACGACCGACTTGACACGGACATTTTTTACAAACCCACCGACTCCCACAGTTACCTGGATTACACCTCTTCCTACCCTACCTCCTGCAAAAATGCCATCCCATATTCCCAATTCCTGCACCTCCGCCGTATCTGCTCCCAGGAGGACCAGTTCCACCACAGAACACACCAGATGGCCTCCTTCTTTAGAGACCGCAATTTCTCTTCTCACATGGTTAAAGATGCCCTCCAACGCATCTCATCCACATCCACATCCTGTACCTCCACCCTCAAACCCCAGCCCTCCAACCAGAAGAAGAACAGACGCCCCCCCCCCCCACCCCGAGTGCTCACCTTCCACCCTACCAACTTTCGCATAAACCAAATCATCCACCGACATTTCCGCCACCTCCAAACGGACCCCACCACCAAGGATATATTTCCCTCCCCACCCCCTTCCGCCTTCTGCAAAGACCATTCCCTCCGTGACTACCTGGTCAGATCCACGCACCACCTCCCCTCCCACCCCCCCCCACCTCCCCCCCCCCCCCCACCCCCCACCTTCCCCCCCCACCCAACAACCCACTCTCCCGTTCTGGCACCTTCCCCTGCCACTGCAGGAATTGCAAAACCTGTGCCCACACCTCCTCCCTCACCTCCATCCAAGGCCTAAAGGAGCCTTCCACATCCAAAGTTTTACTTGCACATCCACCAACATCATTTATTGTATCCGTTGCTCCTGATGTGGTCTCCTCTACATTGGGGAGACTGGATGCCTCCTAGCAGAGCACTTTAGGGAACATCTCTGGGACACCGGCACCAATCAACCACACTGCCCTGGGGCTCAACATTTCAACTCCCCCTCCCACTCTACCAAGGACATGGAGGTCCTGGGCCTCCCTCAGGACCTGACGCCTGGAGGAAGAACACCTCATCTTCCGCCTTGGAACACTTCAACCCCAGGGCATCAATGTGGACTTCACCAGTTTCTTCATTTCCCTTACCCCCACCTCACCCCATTTCCAAGCTTCCAGCTCAGCACTGTTCCCATGACCTGTCCTACCGACCTATCTTTTTTTCCACCTATCCACTCCACCCTCCTCCCTGACCTATCACCTTTATCCCTACCCCCACTCACCTATTGTACCCTATGCTACTATTTCTCCACCCCCACCCTCTCATTTATCTCTCCACCCTTCAGGCACTCTGCCTGTATTCCTGATGAAGGGCTTTTGCCCGAAACATCGATTTTCCTGAACTGCTGTGCTTTTCCAGTACTACTCTACTCCAGAATATGGCTTCCAGCATCTGCAGACATTGTTTTTACCCTGCGATTAAACTATGCCTTCTGTATTCATCTGCACACTAATATGAAAAATGTCCGCTACTTTACTGTTCTGTGACCAATTGATTGTCATATTTAGAATTCTCCACCTTAACAGGACATTGAGTGCCCAACCCCATTATACAGGTGAATAATACTGACACCATACCAGCTTTACAGCCTGAGAGAATAACGAAACTCACCAATCTAGCCTCAAATTCAACATATTATGTTTGGTTATATTGTTCATAAAGAGCGAGGAACTGACGTGAATATATATCCCAGGCACCATTGTCTGTGCTACAGCACAATGTTTACCTCGTAACAAAGTCAGTCTACCAGTCATGTGAGAAATAGGAAGTATTACTCTTCAATGAAAGGAAACAAAAGGTATAACACTATGCGATATCTCTCTAAAATATTGTTCCCAAGACTCATCATTAAATGGTCCCATTCTAATTCAGGACCAAGCCTTCCTGTATCTTTTTGAACTGTATCAACCATGCAGTGAGCAAATTTTCAGTCCCATGAAACCAAAACTCATGCTTTACTCAATGAATTTGTAAAATTCTCTTTACAACGTTTTCATGCAGATGGTGGTACGTGTATGGAATGAGCTGCTAGAGGATGTGGTGGAGGCTGGTACAATTGGAACATTTAAGAGGCATATGAATAGGAAGGGTTTGGAGGGATATGGGCCGGGTGCTGGCAGGTGGGACTAGATTGGGTTAGGATATCTGGTCGGCATGGACAGGTTGGACCAAAGGGTCTATTTCCATGCTGCACATCTCTGTGACTCTGTGACTCTATATTTAAGTGATTTAACCAAATGGCCAATCATATACTTTTAAACATATTGATATTGAAGCTGTCATAACAACGTGACTAAGTATTTCTACTACACTCTAACAGCAACTTCCACACTAAGCAGAGTCTCATCAAATTCATAATCTCACCCACATTAGTTAAACAGGATGGATGTAGTCCCGATCTCAGAAGCTACCAGTAACTTCTTTTCAAAGTGAACAGAATTTGAAATCCCACCGACTCACCAGACACAAAATTAAACAATATAAAACCAAAAACTTTTAACTACAGAGAAATCAACAAAGCAAACACTAAATAACATTTATCCTGTACTTTAACATTCAGAATTATCATGTGTTAAACATAAATTAACAGGCATATTGTGATTTACTATGAACAATAAATTGCACACAAATGCCCAACAGAATGAAGACAGATTTTATGGTTGATTCATTAGTCCATTCAGATTACAGTGATCACACTCAGTTACCAAATCCTTAAAATTTTGTCTTGCTCATGAGGAATTTAAAGTCCAGTACTTCTAGGACGTAGTCTGATTCCAGACAAGAACAACACACAACAAAACAGTTCTATGGGTATGGTCTTTATCATAAATGACACACGTCTGCAGAACCTGTTTTGAACTCAACTCAGTTAGACAGCATTGAACCACCAGGCATTTCCATGTAACAGAAACGTCCACCACAACTTATTCTCAGCTTCTGGACCTAGCCTCTTCTCTTAGAATCTTTATTGACTCGTCTGTTCTGTTGCATTGGGCTCAACCAGTGTTACTGCTCAGCTTGGACTGACTTTTGTCCCTTTTATATCTTTCATCAGGATTTAGTTTTGACTTCCGAATGTCAGCTTGCTCCTGACTTCCGGAGAGACCAGGAAGTTCAATTTCATTTTCTGCTTCTATCATTTTGAGATTAGCTTCTGTTTTGAGGTAGGGTCTGCGTCAAAGTCATGTAAATTAAATTTTGAAATGGAAATTCCGTCACCATCTTCTCCCCTTTTTCACTTTGTACTGTCTGTTCCTCGCCTCACGCTCCCACCCCAACTGTTTCCTTCATTTCTCCATCTACATTTTACCCTCTCAGTTCATCTTTTCCCTCCCTTCTGCCCCACCAATTCTCTCTCCTCCCATCAGCGTCTGCCAACTACACTGGAATCCCATCCACTCTTCACATTCTTGGTAAGATTCGATCATCCTCATCTGCCCTGAATCATAACACATAATGTGGATACAATTGACTCTTTGCATAATAATGATGGAAGTTGCTGAGTTATAATTAGATGTATGGAACAACCAAATTCTGTTGGTTTCAAAATACTGACCCAAAAATCCTCCTGAGTCGTCTCTCCATCTTTTGCTATGACTGCCGTTAACTCATTGCCCCAAGAGTTCCATTGGTTACAACGAACAAGCAGGAGAATTTCCATCAAACACCAAGGACATTAACATGGGTTGTCAAACTGGGGTATGTAAGGCCAGCAGCTATTTCATTATTTGCGAGTTCACTAACACTGAGTCGCTGGAAGTCCACAAGGATTCTGCTGAAACTTCAGCTGCATAAATGATCCCATGAAAGATGAATAGGGTGTTTTGCTATATTCTCATCAGCATTCATTCTTCAATTAACACCATCGAAAAAAACTGATCACTCTTATTTGCTGTTGACCTTGATTTGTGTATATGATCTGCTCCGTTTGCCCATTTGATAATAGTGACGAAAAAGTATTTATTTGAAAATGGTAATCTTACTAAAAGATTAACTGAGGATAAGCAGAGCCTTAAATTATGTGAATTAGGTATTTGTCTAAAATTCTGTCAGTTTTGCAACAAATTTTATTGCTACGTCAATTGGAACATTAATCAATTTGCACCAAAGTTGACAATTGGTGAATCTACAGGTGAAGCTATGGCAGCTTTCCTCAATAGAAAAGGCAGAATGTTGCTTGTATTCTGTTTGATGAGGTATCCACAATCATCAATAGAAACTATAGCGGAGGAATGAATTTACAGATATTATCGCCAGGTTTAGACCTGTTATGTTTAGCAGTTCATACACATAGCTCCCTAAATGCTCCATGAAATTGTGTTTTGATTACCTCTTTCACGAGACTGCTGTCATCAGACGGCACACTCATTTTCAAATTGCTGAATAGAAATCAGCCTCTGTCAGCTCACCTTCCACAGTTCCATTCCTTCACTGACACTTACTGTGTCCAGCTGTGATTATCAAAAGACAGCACAGGTTTAAAATATCACATGACAGTTTGTAAAGGAAGCTATTGAGGTTCCAAAGTGATTTATGTCTGTGCACTAAATGCGTAAATTGAAAATTTGAAGCCTAAATCACAGTTGGAATCTCTTTCATTTCACTTCACTAAAGTTTAAACTGTAACTATTCAAACCTGACAGTTAATCCATACAGCACAAATCACTTTTCTGACTATATTAGTTTTCTCAGGATGATGCTCAGTTTCTAGAAACTTCTGCTATTGTTTAATGGTATAAAATCATTATAATGAATTGCATTTAATTTGAACTTCAACATTAAAGGAATGTTCAAAATCACAAAGTTAAAAGAATACAAAAAGGAACCTCAACACGGTCTCCTTGATCTAAATGTCACAGGTAGGAAGAAAACTACTAACGCACATTTCAATCATCATTAGGGGGTCCTTTCAAATGTGACTTCTGGACTCTTGGAGACTATTTGAAGGTCTTAACCAAACTCTGCTTCAGCACTGGAAATTCTTAATTAATTAAGTGTGATCATTTCCTTTTACCTTAGACAGCACTTAGCTGTTCATATTTTATTCCTGACCTTACCTACCCTTCAGTTTCTACTCAGGGAAGAAACATTGTTCTCAAAAATCAGAAAGACCTTATCCTTTGCTGACATTTGTTAGCTTTCTCAACATAATGGGGAGCCATATTTCTACCTGGGACTGAATAGAGAATGTGTATTCATGAGCTACTGCCTGAAAATGGAAAATGACACAAAGGGAAGAAAAATGGATGTTTGTTGAACTTGTAGATCAACAAAAACAAATCAATAGGTTAAGTCAGATTGAGTTACGTTAAACTAAGCAGTTCTAATAGTATAATTTTTAAATCAGTAAGACAATCACAGGATTTTGGTGAAAAGACCAGTAAGTGGAGTTGAGGATTATCAAATCAATCCCATTGAACGATGGAGTCGGCTTAATTGGCCAAATGGCCAATCTCTGCTTCTTTGTCAAATGATGGAAAAGTCATTTACATATTTGGGTTACCCTCGACAACTCAATGAATTCTCTATGCAATGTGGAGATGAAGGTCTCAGTTATAATCACGAAACTGTGTTGAGTGAATTGATCTCAGTCAAGGGAATTGAGAGATTAAAATCTCTTCAGTTATTTTGGTCTCAGGAGAATGGAAAGGAAAAATAAATAATCTGCCAGGATTCATATCGTGCTTTGCCAGTCCAGTTACACCGACCAGAATGTACCATATGTACACAGAGCTGGCATGGGCACCTTGCCTGTGCTTAAATAGCCTGCCAGTACTCACTTGGGCAGGGAGCCTATTCCAGCATAAGTGAGCCGCTTCAGGAAAGAAGTGAGGGTAGAAAACCAAGACCAGGGAGAGACTATGGGCTAAATGTCCCTAGCCCCTGGACAATGTGGGCAATGATGGACTCAGTCAGAAAAAAATTGTGAGATCAGAAAAATGAGAAAACCTGATTTTCCACTCAAGCTGTGAATGGCGAGGTGAAAACCTTGCTAGTGAATGATGAGAAATCTATTTCCATGCATTAACATCTTGTTCTCTCATATCCTCACCTCAGCTATGTGCAATTTGCTATTGTCTCCCACAACAGAAAGAAACTAAATTGTGACAACTGCTGACAAGAAGGTCAGAGTGGGTGCTGGTGACTCCAGCCTACTGCTAGCTCCTCTGGACTTCAAACTTGGCCAATATTTCCCAACCTCTCCAGGCAAAGACTGCCTGTAGCCCCTAGACACACACCTCACCACAGCACCATGACATATCTCCAGCTCACGGAGAATGTTCACCACTTCAATGCTGCACTTTATAGTGCACTGACATCTCTCATTGTAATATAGTTTCATGGCCACTTTGCACTCAGGGACAGATGCCCACCTCATCTATTGGAACAGAATTCATCTCTTTGATCTTTGCTTGCTTTCTTATGCTCAGTCATGATTAGATTAGATTAGATTACTTACAGTGTGGAAACAGGCCCTTCGGCCCAACAAGTCCACACCGCCCCGCCGAAGCATAACCAACCCATACCCCTACATCTACATCTACCCCTTACCTAACACTAGGGGCAATTTAGCATGGCCAATTCACCTGGCCGGCACATCTTTGGACTGTGGGAGGAAACCGGAGCACCCGGAGGAAACCCACGCAGGCACAGGGAGAACGTGTAAACTCCACACAGTCAGTCGCCTGAGGCGGGAATTGAACCCGGGTCTCTGGCGCTGTGAGGCAGCAGTGCTAACCACTGTGCCACCGTGCCGACCACACGGATGCTCCTGATGTGGAGATGCCGGTGTTGGACTGTGTTGGACAAAGTTAAAATGGTGTTGTGTGAATTTTAACTGGATGCTCCTGGCAGCTCTCCCAAGTGTTTTGCACTTTGCTGCCTCAGTCAGAACTTAGAGGTTCCCAATACTTTTCTTTTGCCTCACCCTGTGAATGCAGATACATAGGCAGGCAGCCTGTCATGATTGCCAACAGTGATCAGTCAAGGGGACAGACATATTGGCAATGGCACTGTGCTATATCAATGTTCTACAGCATGTGCTGTGGAAATGTGCAGCAACCTATGTGACAAATCCATCGGGTGTGCACTCACCAAATGGTTATGTCTCTAAGGGGAGCAGACCTCAATCAACTGGGACTGTCATCAGCCACACGTTCCCACCATCATCAGTCAGAGACACTGTCTGATATGAGTCCAGAGCTTGGTCATGATCAGGTGACATGTTGGGTGATTAGGATGATGGGGTTACTTATCAAATAGTCTACAGAGTGAGCCGATGTCAGTCCTGCAGGTTCCTTGCAACCAGTTTGGGAATTAGTAGTCAGTTAGTCAGTAGTCAGTTAGCCTGGAACTGTGCAGAAACTAGTCAGGGGTCTGGTCACTCATCAGTCCAGGGCTATCGTTTGGTCAGGGTATTGTGCCACAATCAGTCCTAACCCATGACAGGATATTAGGTTATGCTGGGCATTAAGAAAAGAGTTGACAAGGTTCAAACATGGAATGGTACTAAGGACAGGTGACATGAATAACTAAGTTCTGGTAGCTGCAGCAACAATGGCAACAGACTATACAGATGAAGGTACAAATTAGCAGCACATTTCCAAACATGAGCTCCTATTTCCAATGAAGAATCACCCACGCCTCAGAATCTTTTACTTTTCATTTCTCTCCTGCTGTATGCACAGTGAAGAGCTGATCAGGGCTCTCAGCTACTGACCTGGTGCATCAGTGTCACTGACAGTGGAAATCCCAGAAGGTCCTAGCAGTGATGAGTATTTCCACTGCTGGTGAACACAGTGTGAGAGTGGTGCCCCCCATAAAAGCTACATAATATGGTGTACATAATATGGTGAGCAGCAGAGAAGTGTGCAGGATAACTCACACGAGCTCAGGGGCAGGAACCCACCACAGAGGTTCCCAAAATTGACACTTGGTTGAATTTTGGTCTAATTTAGCCCAAAGTCACTGATATTGAAATGGATGAATTTGCTTGGACAAGAAATCTTCTTATCCCAATTTAGTTTGCCCTTCCTAATATTCAGCCCACAGAACACAGTTTGAGAGATTCACAATCCTTCCAACAAGCCTCCTGAGAAAAGTAATCACTCTGGACCCAGTCAGTTCATAATTTACAGAGATTGCTAAAACAAATACCTCACTTTGTGCAAGACAACTCAGATGAACTCAATATGCTGCACTTTCAAACTACAATGACAAAGTCAATCCTGCCTTGGAGTAGATGCAACAACAATAAAATATCGCTTTCAGCACAAATTATGGCTTGTTATAAAGGATTTGCATGTTGGTTTGCTTGCACTGCCAACCAAAAGATTGAAAATGCCTCTTTGTTTACATATTATGAAATGTCATTAGCTACACAGATTTTGCCATGAACATTATTTCATGCTGATGTGGATAACATTGTGCCCTGCATTCATTATCCAAGTATCTCCCAGATATAAAGTCCACACTGCATTTGTATTTGAACTTAGATTTGCTTCATTTACCATTGAAATAAAAAGCTGACAGACTGGAATAATAGTTAATCCAATAAAGAATAATATATAGAGATATGCATAGCCAATGAAATGACTTACTCCAGAGTTGCCTTGAGAGAATTTTGTTCAACATGAACTAACACAAACACGTGCAATAATTGTTTGGCTCAGAAACTGGTCAACCTAAGCCAGTACACAAGTAGTTCTCCCTCCTGGGAGATCCATGCTGTTGGTTTTGGCCAGGGGCCACATCCAAGTGATTGGTACAAAGAGCAACAATTTATGATTGGAGTGCAAGCTTTGAACAGGCAAGCACATTATTTAATGCTTTCATCAGGAATGTTATGATGGCATGTAATTAATTTGAATGGGCTCTGCAGTGCAGTTTACAAGAAGAATTTTATTCAAATCATTCAACGGTATAACAGTAATTCTATATCACAATGCTTTTTTTAAAAATGCATAGACCAGTCAAGAGAAATGAATCAGAAGCAAGGATCATTAATAGAATTTTGCATTTTCTGTTTTGATCATTTACAGAGTTGAAGTTCAACTGCATTCTAAGTATTTTTGAAATATTTTACCAAAGCAATTTAATCTTGTAAAATCAATACATTGATTGTACACATGAGAGTGAAACTATGGAGTGGGTTTTGAGTGTATGGTGTCTGAACTCATCACAATGTTTGTAATTAATCTAAACTATCACTTTGGTGCAGATGACTAACACAATTAGATTCAAATGATTTCACAGTTTAGCAATATTTTATATGTTTTTATGTAATATTTTCTGGACATATTTTAACTGTTACAGGAATTGGCTAGCTTTAACAGGTTTCCAATTATACTTTAGGGCATTTTTTTTTTCTAATGACATTCTTTCAAGGGGCTCGTGTAATGTTTAGTTATGTTTAGGAGCCATTGATTTTTTTTCTGCAGAAATTCTTGAAGAATTTTTCTCTGCACCATAACCAGCCCGAGTTTTGTACATTTCCTTTACATAGCTCTCTCTCTTGTCATTCTGTAATATTCTGATCAATGAGCGATTAAGTAAATAAAATCCAGAGAATAAATGTGCATACTCTTTATTGAATTGAATTGAAGTGAATTTATTGTCACATGTACCAAGGCACAGTGAAAAGCTTTGTCTTGCGAGCAATACAGGTAGATCACAGAGTTAAGTAGTATAGATAAGTAAATAATAGATAGCAGCAAAAACGAAAACACAGGTACAGGCGAATGTTAAGAGTTTGAGTGTCCATTCGGTATTCTAACAGGTACAAACTGTTTTGAAACCGGCTGGTGTGTGTGTTCAGGCTTCTGTACCATCTCCCCGATGGTAGAGGTTGTAGAAAAACATTACCAGGGTGGAATGGATCTTTGAGAATGTTGGCGGCCTTTCCTTGACAGTGGGCCTGGTGGATGGATTCTGTAGATGGGAGGTTGGCCTTTGTGATTGTCCAGGCTGAGTTCACCACTCTCTGTAACCTTTTCCGATCTTGAATGGGGCAGTTACCATACCAGGTAGTGATACATCCAAACAGAATGCTCTCGATGGCGCACCTGTAAAAGTTGGCAAGGGCATCTTGCATATTGCAATTGCTGCATATTGCAGTAATATATCCAACTCTTATTTAGCTCAGTGCTGATTGAAGGATGTAACATGCATAAATTTGGGCCAAAACCATCTGCTCTCAGCCCCATGACAAACTTGGTGGCAAAGGGCATTTAATTTGGGCAGGATGATGGTAGGCTAGAACCCTGTTTTGGCCTGTACCAATTAATGCCCCCTAAGGGCTTCAGCCTGCTGCTGCCACTGCTGGTATGAATCGATGACTGGACTGGGTCTCAACATGCAGGAATTCCAATTGCCCCATCGAGGTAACTGTCATTAGGAAGGTGGAGGCCACTGAGAGCCACTGTTGCCCTTGCTGCTGATTGCCTTCTCCCTCTTTCACGATCCTCTCACTCACTGTAATTCTCTCAGTGCCACCATTCTCCCACCATCGCTGAGCCATGGCCTGGGATCCAACAACAATGCAAATCCTCAGGTGGGTGTAGTACTGGGAGCAGAACTGCCTTCTAGTGACAATAAAGCTGCTGGCCTCTGGTTTGGCTGACAGCATTCAGCAGGCCTGACCTCAGCCTCCCAGGGGCTTTGACCTGGTGCTGTCCAGTTAAGTGCTTGAGTATACATGATTCAGCAGGTAAAATGAGGGTTCCACCGGTTCTCTAGATAAGTTACTGATCTCTTATGGGGGACTGGCCACCATCAGTTGGTTTCTATACCCCTATACTGCAGCCTATGTAGCCACAATGCTTGAATATCTTGGATTCATTCAGGAACTGTCACAGCATGTGTGGACCAGGACCTTAAGATCCTATGTTCTGTGGGTTCACAAATGGAAGCCTCAAAATTCTCCGGGTGCCCTTCCGATAACCCACCCTCTCTCCCACCGCCAACCGTTGCACAGTTTGATAGATAGGGGGAGTGTGCAGTCTGCCTGCCCTCACCCCAATGGACCCTTAGGTAGCCAATTATTGGCCTGCTTTCCTCCCAGCCTCAATTCCGAGGTTTGCAACATGAGATCAATGGCAGGAAGGCGAGTTCAACTCCAACAATGGTCACCTTCCTATATAAAATGCACTCCAGCCACCTCCTGCAGAGGCCTCTACCCTCTCTCTGTTGCCTCTCTTGTCAATCCATCAATACCCTCATTTCACCTCATTACAAGGCTCATTTCACTCACCACCACTCTGAGACAACCGCAATCCCTAACCCACGCGCACCCCTTGGCCTTAAGCTCTGATATTTTCTTCAGTCTTTTCCACTTTCTCTTTTCCTTCTGAGCCATTCCTTAAAGTCCACACTGACCTAAATGACACCTCAGCTCCCATTAAATTTGTTCGCTAACGATCCTAACAAATGTTACTGTTTTAAAGGCACTAAATTACTCCAGTAATGCACTGGCAATCAATGGAAACATTTTAATTTATAATCCAATTTACAAGTTGTAGTTACCATTACATGTATGTTATTGTCAATGTAAGGATTATACCACAGAATCATTGGAAATTAAAAGGCATCAAAAAGTAGGACATTCGAGAGTATTATTTTGAGGTGAAGAAAGCAGAGGGAGCAAAGCTGAGCATCCTTTTTTGGAAATAATTGAAGATTGGATATAAAATACCAGGGTGCCACGATTTTGAATGACAAACCCAGAGGGTACAGATGGGAGGAGACCGAAGGAGATGTGCACGAAACCATATGAGAGAAAATTGGATAGTGTGCACCAAGCAATGGGGCGGAAGAAGGTTTAGACTGGTCGGAGGGATCTGAAAATGTATTTGGCATTGTAAAGTTAAACTAATTGGGGACTTGGAACCAATGCAGGTTGACAAGAGTGAATGGGAATTTTCTGTAACAGCAGTTGCTCTGGGTAAGTTGAAATGTCATAAGGGGCAACTTGAAGTATCAAGAACAGCAGTGGGAGATCATTGAGGTGAGTATGAGCTGACTACAACTTGGAATGTGCTCATATTTCAATAGCAACTAAAAGCCCAATGTTTATATATGGAGCATATAGTTGGTTAAACATCAACAGACTGAGGAGGAGGAGCAATACAAGTTGCAAAATGGCATGTGACGACGTAAGAAAACAACAGAGCTTATCAGTTAGCCTCAGTTACAGTGATATCTGAGGGTCCCACTTAGTCTTTTGTTCTCGATAAAGGCTAAGAACAGCAGACACCTAATCTAACACTGTAGGTGGGAAATCTGAATGAGATTCAGGTTTATATTTCAGGTTTATGTGAGTGTCACAGTCATAGCGCTATCTACCTAGCATCACTTCTGCCTGATCTTTATCAGCAGTGAATTACATCCGGGCACATTTATATTCCAAAAAAAGGAAAAACATTTTTTTCTCCTCTCAGTACTGATCTCTGATAAAGGTTACTGCTTCTTCCTGACTGGGATTGCAAAGCAGTTTTATTAGATTACAGGCAATGAGTAGATAACTACTGCTAGTGCCATTATATTCCCATTTCAGTCTGGGACATTATAATTGTCTTTCATTTATATACCATTTTTATCTCCCAAGTGCTGAATTCGTTTGCACAGCAAATGCAAACTGAATGAAGTCAAATGCTGAATCTTATCAGGGAAACACATCCATTTATCAGCATATGTACTGTACTCAATATCAACCTAAAAGGCTCTTATAAATTTCCAAATGAAAAAGCCTGTCATTTGTAATGTGATAAATTATCTAATCCCACTGTAAATGTTGCCAGAGGAATACCTTGTCATTCCCCATTTCTCTACTTTTCTCACAATAAGCTATAGCTTCAGGCATATATCCACAAATTTAAAGTCCTGTACAGGTACAGCATGTTAAAATAAAAGGGTATGGAGTCTGCGTAAATAATTCTGTTGAACAATCAACATTCCCAGTTCCTTGAAATTGCTTTCCTTCCCCTGATGTTGAATAAGCGCCATTTTCTCACAATAAAGAGGCAACACGGATTTTGTTAAATTTTCATGTCTCCTGAACTTGTCTAGTTTTGACCTTTCCAGCAAATTCTAAATTTATTTACCCCTGTGCTATAGATAAGAAGGTATGAATTGAAATATTCTTTCTGCCCTCTCCATTTGTTTACAACTGAAGTTTTTGTTTCATTTCTTGTTTTCTTTTCCCTTGTAGAAATAGGTGATGGAGACCAAACACTGGCCATTAACTTCAATTCCAAATAATCCACAGTACACCCAATATGGGAGAAAAGGATGGTATGGATCATGACACATATTCACACACCCAGAAAAGAAACAAAAGAAAAATGAAAGGAGAAAAATTACAAATTAACAAAATGTCAAAGATATCAAAATTAGTTCAAACGATTTGCAGAGACTCGCAATTCAATGTCCAGTTGAGGTTCATCCAGTTAGATGTACCATATATACTCGTGTATAAGTCAATCTCATGTATAAATAGACCTTTATTGGTCAAAACGTCTTGTATTTTCCATATATCTTGTGTATAAGTTGACTCTATTATATCACATTGAAATACATTCATTCATTCACACCGGTAACTTCCTTCATCGCTCCTTTTTTACTATAACGCATCTCTACTCATTCATAACTCTACTTGGTTTACTACATTCATTCAGACCGTTAAGTCGACTTTTCACTTCTTGTTTACTATATTGCGTCTCTATTCATTCATAATCCTACTTACCGTGCTTGGTTTACTAAAGCACGTTTTGATTCATTCATTCATTCAGACGGGAACTAAGTCTATCAGTACTGATCGCACTTTGTTCACTATACACAGAGTCATAGAGATGTACAGCATGGAAACAGACCCTTCAGTCCAACTTGTCCATGCCGACCAGATATCCCAACCCAATCTAGTCCCACCTGCCAGCATCCAGCCATATCCCTCCAAACCCTTCCTACTCATATACCCATCCAAATGCCTCTTCAATGTTGCAATTATTCCAGCCTCCACCACATCCTCTGGCAGCTCATTCCATACACGTACCACCCTCTGTGTGAAAAGGTTGCCCCTTAAGTCTCTTTTATGTCTTTCCCCTCTCACCCTAAACCTATGCTGTCTAGTTCTGGACTCCCCGACCTCAGGGAAAAGACTTTCTCTATTTATCCTATCCATGCCCCTCATGATTTTACAAACCTCTATAAGGTCACCCCTCAGCCTCCAATGCTCCAGGGAAAACAGCCCCAGCCTGTTCAGCCTCTCCCTGTAGCTCAGATCCTCCAACCCTAGCAACATCCTTGTAAATCTTTTCTGAACCCTTTCAAGTTTCACAACATCTTTCCGATAGGAAGGAGACCAGAATTGCACATAATATTCCAACGGTGGGCTAACCAATGTCCTATACAACCACAACATGACCTCCCAACTCCTGTACTCAATACTCTGACCAATAAAGGAAAGCATACCAAATGCCTTCTTCATTATCCTATCTACCTGCAACTCCACTTTCAAGGTGCTATGAAACTGCACTCCAAGGTCTCCTTGTTCAGCAACACACCCTAAGATCTTACCGTTAAGGGTATAAGTCCTGCTAAGATTAACTTTCCCTAAAATGCAGCACCTCGCATTTATCTGAATTAAACTCCATCTGTCACTTCTCATCCCATTGGCCCATCTGATCAAGATCCCGTTGTATTCTGAGGTAACCTTCTTCGCTGTTCACTACACCTTCAATTTTGGTGCCATCTGCAAACTTAATAACTATATCTCTTATGGTCACATCCAAATCATTTCTATAAATGATAAAACGTAGAGGACCCAACACTGATCCTTGTGGCATTCCACTGGTTACAAGCCTCCAGTCTGAAAAACAACCCTCCAAAACCACCCACTGTCTTCTACCTTTGAGCCAGTTCTGTATCCAAATGGCAAGTTCTCCCTGTATTCCATGAGATCTAACCTTGCTAACCAGTCTCCCATGGGGAACCTTGTCAAACGCCTAACTGAAGTCTGTATAGATCACATCTACTGCTCTGCCCTCATCAATCCTCATTGTTACTTCTTCAGGAAACTCAGTCAAGTTTGTGAGACATGATTGCCCACACACAAAACCATGTTGATTATCCCTAATCAGTCTTTGCTTTTCCAAATTCATGTACATCCTGCCCCTCAGGATTCCCTCCAACAACGTGCCCACCAATGAACTGGTCTATAGTTCCCTGGCTTGTCCTTACCACCTTTCTTAAACAGTGGCACTACATTAGCCATTACATACATTCAATTGTCACACCTCTCATTCTTTCTTCCTCCTTTTACTTGCTTAAACTTAATATATCTCTCTTTCTTACCCAGTTTTAACAAAAGATCACAGATCTGAAAGGTTAACTTTGCTGCTCTTTCCACAGATGCTGCCTGACCAGAGTATTTTCAGTACAGTCAGTTGTGCTATAACGCATGTTTCTTCAACACGAATTGGCTTTGACATGATTGAAGAATTTAAACCATTATTTGTAGAATGCAAACTTTCCTTATTGCCTATAATGCGATTCCAGCCCCATTAGCTTAAATGGCACAGCTATTGTGCAATTTTCTCATAATACGAGATCGCACGAGAATAGAACTATCACACCATATCAGAACCAGTTGTATTTGGCATCCAAAAGTTAATATCATTAAAAAGTGCAGCATGAATTTCAGCCCCTCAATTCTTGTGCCCATGTATTATTTGGCCCTTAATTTCAAATTTTAAAAAAATCTTCAAATTTTGAACTGTATGTGAGTATATATGGTATACAGAAGTATCTTTTGTAGGAGCTCAGACATAGGTAACTGCTGGACAAAGTTTAGACACTACACTTAAAATTGTTTCATTTCCACAATGAAAACACAGGGGTTTTTTTAAACCAGAAAGCAGACCTTTCAGGTATGTTGAGGTCAGAGGCAATACTTTAAAAAGCCTAAAGATATTTATTCTTCTGGTGTTATTGGCAAACTAATAAACAAAAGTCTAAGCTGCATAATTAAACTGTGATTCAAACAAACCAGCACTTTCGCTTGTGTAACTGGGGCTTTGGGTGAAGACATTCAGCTAAAGAGGCAGTTTTGCTGTTTTCTTATCAGAAACAATTGTGTTTTGCAGCAGATCACAGTGAATACACTTGCACCAAACCAACCACAAAGAGATTATATTGGTTTCCATTGTTCAGAGCTGACTGAGGTAGATGCCTCATCTACCAGTGATTTATGTTAGTTTGACTGGAATGTTTATCCACTGCAAGGACTGTTAAATTCCAAGAGATGATGATTATGCTTTTGTCCTCGTGTTTGCCGGAAATTTCTGGAAGCAGTCAATTTGTTCATTCTGTGTTTGATAGCACCCATTCTAAAATCTGCTGGAAGTCCATTTCTAAAAGGTTAACACGTGACAACTTAATATTCAGGATCACTCTCTTCCTGTTCTCTAGGCACAGCACCTGACTATATCAATACAAGATTAGTAGTTGCCAAAGTACCAAACTCTCATTAGAAAGAGATGGCCGATGTTGTGTTGAACCCATAGATCACCAAGTCTCAGGCAAAGGGTGAGGTCAAGGAAAGACCTTCATGGTGACCTCAGCCACTAGAGTAATTGAACCTAGGCTGTTGGTGTCACTCTGCCTTGCAATCCAGCTGCCCAGTCAATTGAGCTAACCAACTGCCGTCATCCGCTCAAAGAAGAAAAGGAGAAAGATATTGAGTCAATGTAATGCTAACAAAAGGGCACATTATCGCGAACAGAAAGCTGTCCATGTGAAATGTGATGAAATGTACACTCCTCCTTTAGCATTTGATGGCTGGATTGTAATTGCACAGCCATCACCTATGCACTCTATTCTCTCAGCTATGTCCCAACAGACAACTAAAGTCATCACTTGCTGTGGTTCCACGTTTCAAACATTTTGAGTCAAAACTAAAGGGTGATTATTAGATTAGATTCCCTACAGTGTGGAAACAGGCCCTTCGGCCCAACAAGTCCGCACCGACCCACCGAAGCGCAACCCACCCAGACCCATTCCCCTGCATTTACCCCTGCCCCTAACACTACGGGCAATTTAGCATAGCCAATTCACCTAACCTGCACGTTTTTTTTTTGGACTGTGGGAGAAAACTGGAGCACCTGGAGGAAACCCACGCAGACACGGGGAGAATGTGCAAACTCCACACAGTCAGTCACCTGAGGTGGGAATTGAACCCAGGTCTCTGGCGCTGTGAGGCAGCAGTGCTAACCACTGTGCCACCGTGCCACCCTGAACCCATGGGTGTTGAACCCATTCATGGGTACTTGTCAATGGATGAAACATTCCATTTTTCTAGCTAGATATAAATATTAGTGGTATTTAGACAGTGGCAACAGTATTGATTATACTGCACATCTAATAGCTGGTATGATTTTTATAGAGTCATAGACATGTTTTGCATGGAAACAAACCCTTCAGTCCAACCCATCCATGCAAACCAGATATCCCAATCCAATCTAGTCCCACCTGCCAGCACCTGGCCCATATCCCTCCAAACCTTTCATATTCATATACCCCTCCAAATGCCCCTTAAATGTTGCAATTGTACCAGCCTCCACCACTTCCTCTGGCAGCTCATTCCATACACGCATTACCCTCTGCATGAAAAAGTTGGCCCTTAGGTCCCTTTTAACTGTTTCCCTTCTCACCTTTAACCTATGCCCTCTAGTTTTAGACTCGACCAACTTGGAGAAAAGACATTGTGTTTTTACCCTATCCATGCCCCTCATGATTTTATAAACCTCTATAAGGTCACCCTTCAGCATACAATGCTCCAGGGTAAACAGCCCCAGGCTGTTCAGCCACTTCCCATAGCCCAAAGCTTCCAACCCTGGCAACATCCTTGTAAGTCTTTTCTGAATCCTTTCAGGTTTCACAACATCTTTCCTAAGGATGGAGAGTAGAACTGCATGCAATATTCTAAAAGTAGCCTAATCAATGTCCTGTACAACCACAACATGACCTCCCAATTCCTATACTCAATACCCTGACTAATAAAGGCAAGTGGACCAAACACCTTCTTCACTATCCTATCTACCTGAGACTCCACTTTCAATGACCTATGAACCTGCACTCTTTTCCAGCAACGCTCCCCAGGACCTTACCATAAAGTGTGTATGTCCTGCCCTGATTAGCCGAGCTAAAATGCAGCCCCTCACATTGATCTAAATTAAACTCAGTCTGCCACTCCTTGGTCCACTGGCTCACCTGATCAAGATCCCGTTGTATTGGAGGTAACCTCCTTCACTGTCCACGACACCTCCAATTTTGGTGTCATCTGCAAACTTACTAAGCTGAAAATGTGTTGCTGGAAAAGCGCAGCAGGTCAGGCAGCATCCAAGGAACAGGAGAATCGATATTTCGGGCATAAGCCCTTCTTCAGGAATGGACAAAGTTTAGACACTACATTGAAAATTGGTTCATTTCCACAGATGAAAACACAGGGTTTTTTTTAACCAGAAAGCAGACCTTTCAGGTATGTTGAGGTCAGAGGCAAAACTTTAACAAAACCTAAAGATGTTTATTCTTCTGGTGTTATTGGTAAACTAACAAACAAAAGTCTAAGCTGCATAATTAAACTGTGATTCAAACAAACCAGCACTTTCACTTGTGTAACTGGGGCTTTGGGTGAAGACATTCAGCTAAAGAGGCAGTTTTGCTGTTTTCTTATCAGAAACAATTGTGTTTTGCAGCAGATCACAGTGAATACACTTGCACCAAACCAACCAGAGGGCTTATGCCCGAAACGTTGATTCTCTTGTTCCTTGGATGCTGCCTGACCTGCTTTTCCAGCAACACATTTTCAGCTCTCATCTCCAGCATCTACAGTCCTCACTTTCTCCCCTGCAAACTTACTAACCATACCAGTATCATATAATAGCTGAATTTTAGCAGATCAAAGAATCCAAGCTAAGATTCAGTCTGATCAATTCCCATCACCGGTTTGAGGTTACCATGAAGGACTCTCCTTCTCAACCTCTTCCCTTGACTGAGGTGGACCTCAGGTTAAATCATCACCAATCGCTTCTCTCTAATAAGAGAGCAGCCCCTATGGTCTGGTAGGACTACGGCAACGCAATAAAATATTCAGTCCAGGCAAAGGAAAGTATCTTTGCCCATGTATTACTTTGACGGAAGCAAAACCAGGCCAATGTTTTGTTACTTTCCTAAAATAGATTTGAATTAACTTTGGAAGGTGTATTTAATTCAGGAATCAGAATTCTGAGTGCTTAAGTTCTGTGAATGAAGATATTACATCTGTTCAAAAATATCTAGGGAATTCAGAAAATGTAATATTCCTGCACAATGATTTTAACTTTCAGTTTGCAGCTGTGCAAGGAATACAGTAGTCACATGATAACATTTTAAAAAAAGCAAAATATTAAATTTTAATATTAAAATCTTAATGAATCATGGATATAAATTCATCCTTCACCATAAATTCTCAATAGAAGGAAAGCTCAGTTACAGAGGGAGATACATTACATTAATGACAGGTAAACATACCCAGTTTGTTCATAGACATGCCAGACAAGAAATAAACAATGATAATCAGCAGAGTCATAATGCAATTTTTTCACAGTGCAATAATTATTCAAAAAGGTTGGAGTCCAATTCATTTCTAGACAACATTCCTTTCCCTGAGAATTTACCACAGGTGACAGTGAAAAACTATCAATATCAAATTCCATACCACATTAAGTTAGGTTTTCTTCAAATTTATGACACCTTAAGTTTTTGGATTGAAACAAGAAGTCAGTATTACAAGATTGGGCTTACCTAAAATTTTCACAAGGACAGTACAGTGAGTTAATCCTAGATTACATTTCAATATTAGACGTAAGAATGTAGCTGATACACACCTACAAAATTTTCCTGTGGAAAAGGAAATGGAAGATATAGACTGTAGGGAAATAGATGGTGACATCTTGCAAAATGTCCAGATTACAGAGGAGGAAGTGTCCCCAAAGAAGATTGATGAGGGCAGAGCAGTAGATGTGATCTATATGGACTTCAGTAAGGCGTTCGATAAGGTTCCCCATGGGAGACCAATTAGCGAGGTTAGATCTCATGGAATACAGGGAGAACTTGCCATTTGGATACAGAACTGGCTCAAAGGTAGAAGACAGAGGGTGGTGGTGGAGGGTTGTTTTTCAGACTGGAGGCCTGTGACCAGTGGAGTGCCACAAGGATTGATGCTCGGCCATCTACATTTTGGCATTTACATAAATGATTTAGATCCGAGCATAAGAGGTACAGTCAGTAGGTTTGCAGATGACACCAAAATTGGAGGTGTGGTGGACAGCAAAGAGGGTTACCTCAGATTACAACAGGGTCTGGACCAGATGGGCCAATGGGTTGAGAATGGCAGATGGAATTTAATTCAGATAAATGCGAGGTGCTGCATTTTGGGAAAGCAAATCTTAGCAGGACTTATACACTTAATGGTAAGGTCCTAGGGAGTGTTGCTGAAAAAAGAGACCTTGGAGTGCAGGTTCATAGCTCCTTGAAAGTGGAGTCGCAGGTTGATAGGATAGTGAAGAAGGCATTTGGTATGCTTTCCTTTATTGGTCAGAGTATTGAGTACAGGAGTTGGGAGGTCATGTTGCAGCTGTACAGAACATTGGTTAGGCCACTGTTGGAATATTGCGTGCAATTCTGGTCTCCTTCCTATCAGAAAGGTGTTGTGAAACTTGAAAGGGTTCAGAAAAGATTTACAAGGATGTTGCCAGGGTTGGAGGATTTAAGCTACAGTGAGAGGCTGAACAGGCTGGGGCTGTTTTCCCTGGAGCGTAGAAGGCTGAGGGGTGACCTTTTGGAGGTTTACAAAATTATGAGGGGCATGGATAGGGTAAATAGGCAAAGTCTTTTCCCTGGGGTCAGGGAGTCCAGAACTAGGAGGGCATAGGTTTAGGGTGAGAGGGGAAAGATATAAAAGAGACTTAAGGGGCAACTTTTTCACGCAGAGGGTGGTAGGTGTATGGAATAAGCTGCCAGAGGATGTGATGGAGGCTGGAATAATTGCAATGTTGAAGAGGCATTTGGATGGGTATATGAATAGGAAGAGTTTGTAGGGATATGGGCTGGGTGCTGGCATGTGGGACTAGATTGGGTTGGGATATCTGGTCGGCATGGACGGGTTGGACCGAAGGGTGTTTCCATGCTGTACATCTCTATGACTCTAAAACTGAGAAACTTAAAGCATTCACTCTTAAGATCCAAGCTGGACTTTCACATCTAGCTCACATCTACCTTCCAATCTTTTGACAGTGGATCAAAAAAAACACTTAAGATGATGAGACCAGAAAGCAGTGAGCTGCTTTACTTTGTATTAAGTGAGCATAAAGAGCAATGGTTCTGATTAGGCTCGATTAGTTCAATCAGCACGACTCATGCTCACAGAAGAATACAAGTAATAATGCTTCCCTGTGTGAAAGGGTCACCTCGTTTAACATGAAGTAAATTCTAACTGGTCTCCTGCATTTCAATCTTCAAAAGTAAGATGTCTGTTTATAAAGTCCTTGATTGTCAGAGAGCATATCTGTCCATCTCCCTAATCTGAGCAAGCAGTAAAGCCAGACACCACCTCATTAGTGGCCAGGACCAAGAACCCTTAGAGATAAAAAATGCTTAAAAATCACTGGATAAGTTATAATATTGCTTTCTCTTCGAAGATGACCGTTCCCTTTCTGAGTCTGTTTGAATTAGAGGAATTCTGTTTCAAAATTGGGACTTGCCCTTCTTAGGCAGAGATGAGGAGAAATGTTTTCTCTCAGAGGGTTGTGTGATTTTGAAGTGCTCTGCTTCATAAGGCATTGGAGCTGGGGGTGGTCATTACATATTTTTAATGTAGAGGTAAATAGATTCTTGTTAAGCATACAAATCAAAGGTTATTGGCACCAGGTGAGAATGTGGAAGTTGAAACATAAACAGATCAGCCATTATCTTATTGAATGGCAGAGCAGGCTTGAAGGGTCAAATAGTCAACTTTATGATTGTAGTTCCCATTTCTGAGGTTGGTGTTTTTTTTAATATTCATTGACAGGATGAGGGCGTCGCTGTGCTTCATTCAATCTTCAAAACAATAACCTCAATGTCCAAATCCTTAGCGTTGAAACAAGAGATGATGACAATGCTTTTTCTAAAAAAAGGTGGATGGATAAATTTTACAACATGAATCCAACCCTTAAATGCAACGATTTCCTCAATCATTTCATTGGAGAAACAGGCTAATAATTTCCCAAACATAACAGTCGATTATTCATCAACACTTGTGATGGCAAAATACAGCACTTTATACTGAATTGTAAACAATCCATTTGAGCTTCCTTCCAATTCTCTTACTTTAACTCTACACACCATCACCCTCTATTCTGTTCTCTCTCATCTGCTTTTCTGGGTCTCCTTAAAAATCTCTATACCCAGGTGAGAACGTTGTTGTGGTGCATAGTGTAGAGTTTCTTCTGAAGTCTCTGTTGCGTGTATGGAATGAGCTGTCAGAGGAAGTGGTCGAGGCTGGTACAATTGCAGAATTTAAAAGGCAGCTGGATGGTATATGAACAGGAAGGGTTTAGAGAGATATGGGCCAAGCTAGCAAGTGGGAAAGATTACATTAGGATATCTGGTCGGCATGGACGAGTTGGACCAAAGGGTCTGTTTCTGTGCTGTACATCTCTGTGACTCTATGGCGACCATCTGAGGCTTGAAGTGCTCTCGTTATGCTGCATCCACAAATGGAAACATTTTACCTGGACTAGCTTTTTCATAATTTTAAAGAGTTCCAAGACATCACTCGTTAATCCTTTCTTTTCAAGAATAAGTAACTGATGCTGTTCATTCTTTCCTGTAGAATTCTAGTTTTGAATTCTAGTACCATCCTTGTAATCTCTGCACTCCCACCAGAGCATGTTTTTTTTTGTAATGTAGTAATCCAGATATAGTAAACTAAACAAGCTTCAATGCTTCTCAACTTTTTATTTATATGCAGTAGTTGTGATGTACCTAAGGCAGGTCTTCTGCTCAGTTCTTCCCACCTTGCAGATATTCACTGGCCTCGCTGGTTGTTTGCAGGAGCGACCCATTTTCAGCTTCAAAGAACAACATGATTAGGGAAAAGAGTGAGGCAGTTTTCCAGTTCCTTCTTCACGTGTTGCACATTCCTTCCTAACAGGGCCTCTGTAGTAAGTAGTTGTTGGCTCTCACAGTTATAGCTTTTCATCATCGCTAAGAAAGTTCACAGGTGCCATTGTTTGCCATTCTTAGAACCCTGAACATGGGACACTGACTGTGGAATGTGGTAACTTGAAAATATATAGGGACAATAATTCCATGTAGTCTCAAATAATCCTGCCACTTTTCATTTATAATCCTCTTGAAATAAACCTTTGCACATTTTTGAAAACATTATCTAACTTTTCATGAGGTGTGTTTGTACTCACAGATCCTATTGCTCAATGACTTTGTTTTTCTCCACCACTCATGTCTGACCTCATTTTTGTTAAGGAGAAAGTGAGGACTGCAGATGCTGGAGATCAGAGCTGAAAATGTGTTGCTGGAAAAGCACAGCAGGTCAGGCAGCATCCAAGGAGAAGGAGCCCTTCCTGAAGAAGGGCTGATGCCCAAAACGTCGATTCGCCTGCTCCTTGGATGCTGCCTGACCTGCTGCGCTTTTCCAGCAACACATTTTCAGCTCATTTTTGTTAACCAAAGTATAATGCATTATAGTTAGAAAACTATTCTCAAAGCTAAGTGTATGTACCATTCTACAATTTTATTTGAGCCTCCTTGATAAATAAATGCATAGACAACTACAAAGCCTCACTTCAGGTAATGTGACATGAGGAAAGCTGTTTTTCAATATCAGTTTATGAGTAAAATTTGAAAACCATTAACATTTGGTTATTCTACTTTGAAACATAATCTCATTTCTTAAATTAAAATGGCATATCTTTTACAGCTCATTTTCTATTGATCCGTCATCGTCAGCCTTAATTATAAAGACTTGCAGTTATCAAAGTAAGAGAATTGTAAGCAATTTTTTATGGGTTGCAAACCGCGACAATAAATAATAGTGTAGCTCTGATGCTGAGCATTCATGAATTAAGCTCTGGCAGTCAAAGACCTTTTCACTAGTGGAGTCATTCTAGTTCTGTACAAGCTGTACTGGGAAGAGAGAGGCCCATAAAACGATTGCACCAATATAAATGTGATATTTTCATAGCAGGTATGCAGTTGCATTAGGCAAACCAATAGAATTAGAAATCCTCTAAGTTTACCTCCAAATTTTTTTCAAAACAGCTGCAAATGGCTTTTTGATTGAATATGCTCCAACGTTAACGTCTTCTACTTCAGTGGACAGTAAAAACAGCTTATGAATGGTCAGCAGGTCAGGAGTTCCAGGTTCTGTCTGGAACTCCTATTGTTTTCCAATGTAAAACGTTCATGTAACTATCAGACATCAGTATTTTTCTTAATGCTTACTGACCAGGTAAGTAAGAGAGAAAATTAATTCAATAGGGATGTTGGTGCACTGAACCAATATGTCAGGCAAATACTGAACGAAGGGTAGTATTCTTGACAAAAGTGCATGTATATACTAGACAAATAGATTTTGAGTTATTGCAAAATCTAGTAGCAATTGTTGTCTTATTGATACAATACATTGATTAATTTTCTCAGACAGATGGGCGGCATGGTGGCACAGTGGCTAGCACTGCGGCCTCACAGCACCAGAGACCCAGGTTCAATTCCCGCCTCAGGCAACTGGCTGTGTGGAGTTTGCACATTCTCCCCGTGTCTGTGTGGGTTTCCTCCCACAGTCCAAACATGTGCAGTTTAGGTGAATTGGCCATGCTAAATTGCCCGTAGTGTTAGGTGAAGGGGTAAATGCAGGGGAATGGGTCTGGGTGGGTTGCTCTTCGGAGGGTCGGTGTGGACTTGTTGGGCCGAAGGGCCTGTTTCTACACTGTAAGTAATCTAACCGAATCTAAAAAACATTTAAAGGCTTTATGTGAAAGAGTATAGTATATCAATTACTTTAAGCAACTTGTACGTTTTCAGAATGGTTGATGGAAGAAAGCAATATTAATGTCCACATTTGAGCTACATTGATATATATACACACACAACAGTCCCAAACCTGAAATCAATCAATTTTCATATCATGTAGAACACTTTGGCATATCATTTGACAGGGTAATAACTTTGTCAACATAGAAAGGAGCTCCCAGATGTGCAGAGGCTTTGAAACGAAAGCCGATGGAAATTTGCTGAGAAAAGAACACAAGATACACTGGTTGTTGAAAAGTACAGCTTTGTTATTTCTCGTTCAGTTAGTCATGATACTGGACAATTGTAGCAAGTCCAAAGCATGCTGTGTCAACCCTGAGCTGATCACACCAAGATTTCAGAATCTGGAATTCACTACCTGTATGAGTGATACAGGCAGACATTCTCATAGCATTTAAGTAGTATTTCGATGTACACTTGTAATGCCAAGGCAGACAAGGCTATGGCCCAAAAGCTGGAAAATGGGATTAGAATAGTTAGGTACTTGTTTTTGAACAGCACAGATCTGATGGACAAAGGCCTTTTTCTATGCTGTAGACCTGTTAGATGGTTGAGAGTGTAGTGCTGAAAAGCTCAGCAGGTCAAGCAGCATCTGAGGAGCAGGAGAATCAAAAGTTTGGGCATAAACCCTTCAATCAGGACCTGACCTGCTGTGCTTTTCCAACATCACAGTCTTGACTCTGATCTAAAACATCTGCAGTCCTCACTTTCTCCTGTTAGATGATCCTTGATAGTTAATTATCAATCTTTAGTTAAATTTAAACCAGGCAGGTTGACTGATTTCTCTGGGAAATATCCTTACCAATGAACCAGAAAATGGTCATCACCTATTTAGCAAGTTGTAAACACATGACTGTTTCATATTCTGTCCATCTGGAACAAAAAGGGCCCCATCTAATAAAATATTTAGCTTCCAGTCCAAATTAACACTGTGACATACAACTTCCTTGTTGTTTGATGGTCAACGTGTACATCCCAAAGACTGGCAGATCATATCAAACTGTATATCCCTTTGGATGTTCGAAACAAGCAAGGTAATGAACCTATCCAATTAACCCATGCTTGCAAAATTCAAAACACAGTATCCAGTATTAGTTGTAATCCTAGGAGTGGACAATGTATACTAGGAAGTATGAAGAGTTACGCTAATCACCAAGTTCAGATGGTCAGTCATATGTACTTGTCCATATACAGAGAAAAATATAGAAATTTCCTTTCAGATATTCCCTGGTTTTGTTGCATGGCCTCCTCAGATCTGAAAAGAGCCTTACATAACTGCGCAGACACTGCACACAAACACATCCACCTCAAGTCTTCACAGCAGTGCTGCAAATTGCCCAGGTGAGAAACCATAAAGCAATGTGGAACCCCCACTGAAGGCAGTCACTGGGGGAGACATGATGAAGGTTGCGTAAAGGGAGTGGCAAACAATTGCCTTGCTTTTTATTAATTGCATAAATGAGTGGCTGCTGGAAATTACATCTGGCAAATGAACTATCCCAATGAAACATTGTGATGGTGCTTTCTTCTAACCTCATTGACAACAATAAATTTCTGATGAATCACTACTTGCAAGTATCCCATATCTCAGTGCGTTATGTAACGATGCTCCCCCTGACATAACTAATGGGTATTTGTAAAGGAGAGAGGATTTCAAAAACAGATATCAATCAATGCATTGCAGCGATGGAAATCATGTCACATATTTGACCACAGTGCCATAGAGCAGAATTTGAACTTGAACTTGACGCTAGGTAAGTGGGAGGGGGTATGGGGCGAAAGAAGCTAATCAATAATGTGATAATAATCAATAGTCACCAGTAGCATCATTAGAGATGAATCTGATGATGTGTTACTTGCGAAACATAGGAATGTGAATATGTGACTAATCCCCTTCCTGACTCTCTCTCAATCTGTCGTGTGAGGAAATTAAGATCCTAGACTAATATTGTGATGATGTCATGATTGCGCACATCACTGAAAATAAATACCATGGCATGGGCAGAATTAGAACATTATGGAAGATTTTACATGAGAGTGAAAACTCTGGAATAACTCTACACCGGACTCTACATGGACATGAACACACAAAGATGATGTATCTACATTGGATGAAAACTATTCTAAGCCAGAGTCTGATAATGTCTAACATTACTATGTATTACAGTATGTAATGTAAAAGCAACAAAAATTGTGATATGTAAACCCGAAGACAGTTGTCAACCAGTTTCTACAAAAACCAAATTGGATGTGGCATCAAACTCCATGGCAAAAAATAATTAGGTTAATACCTCAATTCCAGTTCTGACCAAACAGACATATTTTAAATTAAAATGCTAAAATCTCACATTATCATGCAGCATTTCCAAACTGACAACACCCTTAGTACTTTATTCGTAATAATTCATCTATCAAGTTCGTAAAACAGTACCAACATTTAGGGTCATAGAGTCATAGAGATGTACAGTATGGAAACAGACCCTTCATCCAGCCCGTCCATGCCGACCAGATATCCCGACCCAATCTAGTCCCAACTGCCAGCACCTGGCCCATATCCCTCCAAACCCTTCCTATTCATATGCCCATCCAAATGCCTTTTAAATGTTGCAATTGCACCAGCCTCCACCACTTCCTTTGGCAGCTCATTCCATATCCGTACCACTCTCTGTGTGAAAAAGTTGCCCCTTAGGTCTCTTTTATATCTTTCCCTTCTCTCCATAAACCTATGCCCTCTAGTTCTGGACTCCCCCACCTCAAGGAAAACACTTTGCCTATTTATCCTGTCTATGTCCCTCATAACTTTGTAAACCTCTATAAGGTCACCCCTCAGCCTCCGACACTCCATAGAAAACAGCCCCAGCCTGTTCAGCCTCTCCCTATAGCTCAAATCCTCCAACCCTGGCAACATTATTGTAAATCTTTTCTGAACCCTTTCAAGGTTCACAACACCTTTCTGATACGAAGGAAACCAGAATTGCATGCAATATTCCAACAGTGGCCTAACCAATGTCCTGTCGGCCACATAATGACCACAACTCCTGTACTCAATACTCTGACCAATAAAGGAAAGCATACCAAACGCCTTCTTCACTATCCTACCGACAAGCGACTCCATTTTCAAGGAGCTATGAACCTTTGTTCCTGGCACCTTACCATTAAGTGTATAAGTCCTGCTAAGATTTGCTTTCCCAAAATGCAGCATCTCGCATATATCTGAATTAAACTCCATCTGCCATTTCTCAGCCCATTGGCCCATCTGGTCCAGATCCTGTTGTAATCTGAGGTATCCCTCTTCGCTGTCCACTACACCTCCAAGAACCGTGTATAATTACTGATAATGCTGCAAGATACTATTGAAGTACATTTCATTTATGGTGTATCAACATAATTCTTGCCAACAAGCACCATTCACAGCTCTTGCGCATTCTACTCATAAAATATAACTATTGTAATTTTCATGATCTAATATAATACAATGAGATATGAAGCCAGCATCCAACTTATTCACAGCCATGGAAACATGGCTCTGAATCATATGTATTCTATGCAGAAATTTTATAAAAAACTAAACCCTTGCTGGCTTGTTGTAATACCCATATGAAAATCTTGTTTTCTCCTTATACTACCACACAAATCTCCTTTGATAACAGGACTGGTATTTTTAAAAGCAACCTGTCAAACGTTTCGGATAATGTGATTAAAGCCTTCACTTCTGCACATGCCTTGCAAATCAAGGAAATTATACCTGTCACAGTAGCTCAGCATTATTAACACTTTTTTTTTGATCTAGCTAAGTTATTAAAACACACAAAGACACTACAAATGAAGTTAATTAGCACTGTGGCCTCTAACTCAAGTAACAACATTTTTTAAGTTAAATTTTGAGACTGGGTGATTAAAGAAAGTAAGATTTAAATACAAATCATGAGCAGATTTCCATAAGACTGGAAGCATTAGCTGATATATCTAGGAGTGATGCTCAACTTCAAATGTAAAAAGTAAAGCCGTGAACCAGATCTAATGTGTGAAGTAATTCAAATGCAAGTCATGCAAATTGAGATGCTGCATCTCACAACCCTGTTTCACAGCCAATGTCACTTTGAATTCACAGAAGTTAGGAAGTGATATTTGTGTTCAACAAGGTGAAAGGTGCCAGGAAAGTGGAATGACACTTTGTTTTACACTGTGATGCATCATCAAGCACTCTCTGGTTGGGAATACAATAGAGCCTTTGATTCAAACCCCTTAACCAATATTCTCAAAGTTAAAAATCACACAACACCAGGTTATAGTCCAACAGGTTTAATTGGAAACACTATCTTTTGAAGCACTGCTTCTTCATCAGGTCTATGAAAAAGGCAAATACACGTGTTGGACTATAACCTGGTGTTGTGAGAATTTTAACTTTGCCCACTCCAGTCCAACATTGGCATCTCCTCAATTTGCTCGTTAGTGTTTTCTGATTCAGTCAATTATTATTGATGCCCACCTTGATTGCTTTTCTAAATCTGCCAGGTCATGTTGAATGCAACTTCACATGTTTGATACATTACTATTAAATATATCCCATGCTGATTCTTCTTAGAAAATTGATAGCTGAGATTTCATTCAGTTTGAAGTAGCCTTAAAGCCCTGATGCAAATACAGTACTCAGACTCACTGTACCACCCAATTTCTTAACATCAGTTAGCAGTCTGATTTCAACACTGAATATAACACTGAAACCAAAGCAGAATCCCCCAGAAAATGTTGAGCAACATTGACATGCAGGAATATCTCTCACCTTTGTGCTGACCTCTCTATCCTCAGCCTTCTACTCTCTTCTGATGATGCTGAGTTTAAGCTGAATAAGTAGCACCTCATTTTTCATATTAAGCACCTTACAGCCTAACTGTACAGTTAGCTCAACAATTCCAGATCATAACCTCTGCTTCAATTGTTATTGATTTTGCTTTACTCATTTACACCTCCTCTAGGCACAGCTGCTTTTTAAACTTATCTTTGTTGCCACCATGTTTTGGTCTTGCATCATCATCGCTTTTGTTAGTTAATTACTTCTGTCTTCAACCTATCATAGATCTATACTTCTGTTCCATCCTGCATCCTTTCCTGCCTCTGTGCTTGTTTTAAATTTATTTTGTCTCTAAATTTTCCTCGTTCCAGTAAAAGGTGACGAGCCTGAAACATCGGATTGGAGATCAGGAGGTAAGCAGGAGGCTCTGATATAGGCAAAATGGTGTTGAAGCCCTGATTCCAGCATTTCCCTCACTTCCCCCCACCACCACCTCCCAACAAACTTGGCACCCACCACTTTTACCAACATGTGGTGGGAGGAGGCTGAAAGTGATTTGCATATTGCTTGCACATCCATGGTGCACATGTACAAATGCAGCTGTCTTCCAATGAAGGCTAATTTCATTAGTTGGATACGCATTTGAACAAAAGGTCTCAAGCTGTTGGGGGAGTCATTTAGACATGCACCCATTTGAAGAGGTCAACTTCTCTTTGGAAGAGCACATTGGAATTAGATTAGATTACTTACAGTGTGGAAACAGGCCCTTCGGCCCAACAAGTCCACACCGCCCCGCCGAAGCGTAACCCACCCATACCCCTACATGTACATCTACCCCTTACCTAACACAACGGGCAATTTAGCATGGCCAATTCACCTGACCTGCACACCTGCAATTGATAAAAGTCAACTTGGCTTTGCATAAAGGATGCCTCAGTGAAGCTTCCAAGGCAGTTATTCCCCAAGATTTTTATTTTTTTCGAAGAATAAAATGTTCTACAATTGAAAAAAATTCAGCATCTACAATTTCATTAAATTGTCTGTTGACGCAAGCCTGAGGGCTGTCATTATAGAATTAGTGCTACATGACTGATTACATGAATGAAAGTTTTGTTTTCATAAGAAATTCACTACTTTAAAGAATATAAATGTTTTCAATACCTTTTTAAGAGTGATGTTATTTTAAATAATGAGGTCATTGATAAACTTCATTTTGTTTCATCCCAGCATGATTCCTGGCAACATCCATGGTGAACACTGAGTGAGTTGGCATAAAGGGTTATTGGCTGAGTTGGCATGGATGGATGGATGGTGGGGAGTGTGTGGGAGGTGAGTGGCTGTCGGAGGTGAGGGCTACATTTTGTTTTACTGCTTTTATTAAAACCAGGACATTTTCACACAGCAGGTCTCTAAACCTGGTGACCCTTCTGGCTCTCTCTGAACTCTTCCTAGCTGCAGGTGAGTCAGATTTCAGTTTACACCAAATTAAAACAAATAGTGTTGACATTCTTTCTCCCAAGTCAGGTTTGGCATCTCTGGAACTTCCTCAGGTAAGAATGAAACTCTTTGTCAGTAAACTCTGTTTTCCTTGCCACAGATACTGATTGGTCTGCTGTTTCATGAATCTTCTATTTTACTACTCAACACATGCACTTATCAAACATGAATACACTGAAAGCATCCCAAATAAAACTTTGGTTTTAAAGTGCAACCTGTAACAGAACATAATTTTGCCTCTGATATATTCAACCATCACCTGATGCAACATGGTTATATAATGCGATTAAGGTTAATCGTCAACTCCTACCTGCCACTTGAAGCGCCAGGTCTCTTCCGGCAAACAATAGTTGCGATTGAATGTTTGCCACCATTTCCCATCTCCTGTTTAACCTCCCACAAGTTTGGGATGCTGGGTCTGATGTTAACAATCTTCACACCCTTCTTTGCTTTCGCCCTATTTGGAGAAACAAAAACATGAGCCGAACCATCAGTAAACCGGATTAATGACATAATGTGATTCTGAAGCTCTAAAGCAATGCAAACATCCAGAAAATCTCTCGACATCTTCTGTAGAGGGTCTGACAACAAGGATAGACCAGGATAAAAGCTAAAATGGGTAACTCACTGCACCAGTGGTATACAGGCCTGAAGAATGGGAGGTAGAGCTCCCACAGTTTGCTCTGGTATTAGCAGCGAGAGACAGAAAATAAAACACTGCAGGTGCTGGAATCCAAAGTAGACAAGCAGGAGGCTGGAAGAACACAGCAAGCCAGGCAGCATCAGGAGGTGGAGAAGTCAACATTTTGGGAATGGAGGTGGGTGGAGGGGGAGCTGCAGATAAAGAAGGGTTGGGCGGTGAGGTTGGGTGGGGGCAGAGATGGAATGGTGAGGTAGTTCCCAACTGTGTTCACCTATCATTACCCCACTATTCTTCCCCTCTCTGCACCCAAACTGCTTTCCCCCCACCTGATCTGCAGCTCCACCTACCCCCTACCCCCCACTTCCATCCCTGAAGAAGGCTTACATCCAAAACATTGACTTCTCCACCTCCTGATGCTGCTTGGCTTGCCGTGTTCCTCCAGCCTCTTTCTTGTCTACCTGGTATTAGCAGCAGCAGAAGTGAAGTGAAATCAGCTGAACCAGCACCGGAGATTGGGGAATCTTAAACATAAATTATGTCAAGTGTGAAAACCTTTCCACCATATTTAATGCTGGTTTAAAAATCACTTTGCTAGTAGCTGGCCCACACACCACATTGAAAAACATTGCGAGTTTCTGTTCATTGCTCTCCGATGAGCTGCTCTTCATATTGAATGGAACAGACAGGAGGAGGCTTATCTTAAAGATTTACATCATGCAAATAAAAATTAACTGAGAAACAGATACGAAGTTCAAATGGCTCAGAATATGTTTATCTTCAGGTTATTTGCAGTGATTTTAAATCATAATAATCAAAGCTGAAGGACATGGATACCTTTATTTAAACTACTTGTCTCTCATGATTAACCCATTTTCACTAGATTAATAAAGTTGCACCTGGTTACTGCTTTGAATACAAGAAGAAAAGGATAAACAATTATAATCCATTACACTGCCCCATTGCAATTGTTCATGAATTATTTTAGAGTTGTGATTGGGAAGGTCAGAATTGTTATTCCAGCGCGGGTGGAGGGGGTGCTGCTGAACCCAAACACCCCAGTCCCAGCATCCATCATCTCTGCTGGATTGATTTCTGCAGCCCACCCCGACTTACCTAAAACACTTAAATGGCTTCCATGTCATCTTGCACCCTACCCAGCTGGTGATCCACCCCCAACCCAAATGGCATCCTACCACCTGGCATATTCATTACCTGACTCATGACTCCCAACCCACCTGGCATCCTACAAAATGGCACCCTAATCACTTGGCACATTACTTACATGGTACCTACCCCCTCCCCACCCACCTGGCATCTTGCTCTTCCGGCACCTAATATCGCACATAACCTTATAGATTTAATCTCCAAAAGCAGCGGTCAACATGGCTGTCAGGATCTTTAAATTTCAGAATATGGCAGCTGGCTGCTCTGAAAAATGAACTTAGTTTGCCTTCCTCTAACAATCCTGACTACAAAACACCTGTCAGAATTGAAATATAACTCTGCATTTCTGAGGCTGTCCAAATCAGAATCTCCTCTCAGAAATGAGGATTTCTTTTTTGCATCAAGCAGAAGTGCTATATTGCCAATTTGCATGAGATCACCACTCCTGAGGAAGTCTTGCCTTTTGCCATTTCAAGTGTGATTTCAGCTGGATTACATTTGCAGTATGAGGGACGCCTTGGCAAGGATAAACTGGCCAACAATACTTAAGGGGTTGACAATGGATAGGCAATGGCAGACATTTAAAGAACACATGAATGAACTTCAGCAATTGTACATCCCTGCCTGGCATAAATCAAGGAAGTTGGCTCAGCCATGGCAATAAGGGAAATCAGGAACAGTGTTAAAGCCACAGAGGATGCATATAAATTGACCAGAGAAAGCAGCAAACCTGAGGACCGGGAGAAATTTAAAATACAGCAGAGGAGGACAAAGGATTTAATTTGGAAAGGGAAAATAGAATATGAAAGTAAGCTTGCAGAAAACATAAAACTGACTGCAAACGCTTCTATAGATATGTGAAGAGAGAAAGACTGGTGAAGACAAATGTAGTTCCCTTGCAGTTAGAATCAAGTCACTTCATAGTGGACAAAAAAGACATGGCAGGCCAGTTGAACAATTACTTTGAATTTGTCTTCACTGAGGAGGATACAAATAATCTTCAGGAATATACACTTAATGGACAGGTCCTGGGGAGCATTGCTGAACAAAGAGACCTTGGAGTGCAGGTTCATAGCTCCTTGAAAGTGGAGTCATAGGTAGACAGGACAGTGAAGAAGGTGTTTGGTATGCTTTCCTTTATTGGTCAGAGCACTGAGTACAGGAGTTGGGAAGTCATGTTGCGACGGTACAGGATGTTGGTTTGGCCACTTTTGGAATATTATGTGCAGTTCTGGTCTCTTTCCTTTTGTAAGAATGTTTGTGAAACTTGAAAGGGTTCAGAAGAGATTTACAAGGATGTTGCCAGGTTTGGAGGAGTTGAGGTATAGGGAGAGGCTGAATAGGCTGGGGCTGGTTTGTCTGGAGCATCTGAGGCTGAGGGGTGACCTTGTAGAGGTTCATAAAATCATGAGGGGCATGGATAGGATAAATAGACAAAGTCTTTTCCCTGGGGTGGGTGAGTCCAGAGCTAGAGGGCATAGGTTTAGGATGAGAGGGGAAAATGCATCAGGGACCTAATGGGTAACTTTTTCACACAGAGGGTGTTGTGTGTATGGAATGAACTGCCCGAGGAACTGGAGGAAGCTGGTACAATTACAGCATTTAAAAGGCATCTGGATGGGGTCATGAATAGGAAGGGTTTAGCAGGATATGGACCAAGTGCTGGCAAATGGGACTAGATTAGGTTGGAATATCTGGTCAGTTTGGATGAGTTGGACCGAAGGGTCTGTTTCCATGCTGTACATCTCTACGACTCTCGATGTGAGGGGACAGAGGGTCAAATATGAAGGAAGAACTTGAAGGTAATCCTTATTAGTCAGGAAATGGTATTGGAGAGATTGATGGGATTAAAACCCGCTAAGCCCCATGAGTACTGAGGGAAGTGGTACTAGAAATAGAGGATGCGTTGGTGATCATTTTCCAATATTCTGTAGACTCTGAAATGGTTCCAATGGACTGGAGGGTAGCTAATGTCACTCCACACTTTAAAAAAAGGAGGGAGAGAAAACAGGGAATTCTAGACGAGTTCACCTGACATCGGTGATGGGGAAAATACTGGAGTCAATCAATAAGGATGTAATAATTGAGCATTTGGAAAGCAGGAACAGAATCACTCCAAGTCAGCATGGATTCACTAAGTGGAAATCATCCTTGACAAATGTTCTGGAATTTTTTTGCGGATGCGACCAGTAGAGTACACAATGATGAATCGGTAAATGTTTTGCATCTGGACTCCAAAAGGCTTTTGACAAGGTTCCACTCAAGACATTAATAAAGAAAATTAATGCTCGTGGTTTCAGAGGTATGTATTGACATGGATAGAAAACTGGTTGGCAGACAGGAAGCAGAGAGCTGGAATAGATCAGTGTTCAGCGCTGGGACCCCAGCTGTTCACGATATACCTTAACGATTTTGAAAGAATTGAACATGATATCTCCAAATTTGGAGATGACATTAAGCTGGGTGGCAATGTGTGCTGTGAGCAGGATGCTAAGGAGCTGCAGGGTGACTTGGATAGGCTGGCTGAGTGGGCAAAAACTTGACAAATGCAATATCATGTGGATAAAAGTGAGATTATCCACTTTGCTCACAAAAACAGGAAGACAGATTGTTATCTGAATGGTGGCAGTTTGGGAAAAGGTAAGGGACAATGAGACCAGGGTGTCATGGTGGAACAGTCACTGAAGGTTGGCGTGCAGGTGCAGCAGGCAGTGAGGAAAGCTCATGGCATGCTGGCCTTCATAGTGAGAGGATTTGAGTATTGGAGTAAGGACGTCTTGCTGCAGTTATACAGGGCCTTAGTGAGGCCACACCTTGAGTATTGTGTGCAGTTTTGGTCTCCTAGCCTGAGGAAGGGCATTCTAGCTATTGAGGAAACCAGTGAAAGTTCACCAGACTGATTCCTGGGATGGCAGGACTGACATATGAGGAAAGATTGGATCGACTAGGCTTGCATTTGCTGGAATTTAGAAGAACAAAGGTGGATCTCATAGAAACATATAAAATCTTGATGGGATTGGACAGGCTCGATGTGGGAAGAACATTCCCGGTGTTCAGTAAGTCCAGAACTAGGGATCACAGTCTAACAGTAAGGAGTAAACCATTCAGGATTGATATGAGGAAGAACGTCTTCACTCAGAGTTGTGAACCTGTGGAACTCTCTCCCACAGGAAGCAGTTGGGGCCAGTTCATTAGAAATATTCAAGCGTGAGCTGGGCATGGCCCTTGAGGCTAAAGGGATCAATGGGTATGAGGAGAGCACGGGGATGGGATACTGAGATTGCATGATCAGCCATGATCATATTGAATGGTGCTGCATGCTTGAAGGGCTGGATGGCCTACTCTTGTTCCAATTTTCTATGTTTCTAGCTATTTTCACAAAGTTACAAAATGCCAGATTGTGTCAACATTAGTCTGAAATGACCATCACCTGAAAATAGTGTGATCCATCTGTATCTTTTATTAAATTCAAGGTAATCATCAGCTGGAGTTACTTGCATGCCTAGATGAAATAACAGTGTGTAAAATTTGCAAGTCCCTTCAAATGTTTGTATATCAGAGCTGAACAAAGCTTTCCCCACTGTGACCTCATTCCACACTTTGAAAATTGCTGTAATCCCACACAGGTGGAGGGCAATCTCTTTGTAACCCACAGACAATATTCATGTAACATTCAAATTCTGGTCTGAAACATTCAGGGATTGGCGGTGCTTCTATTCTACAAGTCATTATTCAAGGCTCTCAATAGTTTATTAATCTATTCCAACTTGTGTAAGTGTCAGCGCATACTAGAGGTCTTGAGCTTGATGGATCACACCCTTGTCAAAAGAAAATGTAATTCATTTCAAGGGTGATTTTAGTTTAAAAATCAAAGTGGGGCCAGGATTGCTGCACTCCTTTGACCCTTCACAGAAATAGCAAAGGGATCGAACGCAATTGCATTCGTCAAAGCCAGTTCATTCTCGTTAATTAAGTGTGTCCCGATGTGCTTTATCATGAATGGAGAATGCCACGAGGTGGAAGATGGTGAGAAATCTTAACATCAAGGGAAGTTGAAAGCTACTATTGAACACAACTGAAAGATCCGGTATGGAAAGTCAACAACAGGATGTGGGTAGAATTAACCTTTTTACAGCTGACATTTTGAGTATTTAGCTGAAGATGATAGCCATAGGTGAAGCTGTGAAATCACTCTTGCTCTCATTCTAAGCATTGGATGACATTATTGAATATTGCCTTCCACTCTCAGGGTAAATGTGGGAGTTTTAGGAATCCGGGACAATGCTATGGAATAGCTTCCTAGCGTTTACCACTTCAGATTAATTCCATGGTTATAAGCACTGTGCACTGAACAATGCAGAAGATCAGTAAAAATTAATTAGAACAAGTCTCTTCAAGTTTTATGCTGTTGTAACATTCAACCTGAGGCACTGTGGACGTGGGTGGTAATTTAAACTCTGGGCAATAGCTTAATACTGTTGTAAAGACAATGTCTTTTTAATTTTTCAGCATTTTTGTTGCGAACTGAAATGGGAAAAGGACATTTTTAAAAACCAAGGATTCTTGAAGGACTGTTGCATATTTTTAAAGCAAGTAAGCTGACACTCATTGTAAGGGATTATTACACAGCTGTTTGTTCAAGCTGTACTGGAAGCCTGGTTTGCAAATGAGCTGGAGTCAAGTGGTGTGTGAGAATGGAGCGTTGGCTGGCAATGGGTAGTTAATTGCTAACTGGTCACTGGTCCACAGACCCAAAGACAAAAGCCTTCTGCCTATCAACAACTATGTGACTGGCTCTCATGTAGCTTAACAGCTGGGGAGGGGGTTTGAATGTTTGAGCAGAAACCATTGGATCTCTAGAGGAGAAACAAGTGTTCATTGTTCAAAAGTAAAAAAGCATCTCAAACTTAAAGATAAACAGTATATTTCTGCATTCCAGTTGCTGTAAGTTGTGACTTTTAACTGAAGTCAAAAAACCCTATGGGTGGAAACCAGTCACCTTCTGCTTCCTGCAAACACGTGAAAGTATCTGGAGGAGGAGGATCAAGATGGAACATTGTGATCAGCAGAAGGATCATCTCAACAAATATTTGGGATGGGGACCATTGAACTGGGTTCCCAAACTTTCACTCGAACCATAACACCCTTTTCATTATCCTTGATGTGTATATATGTGTGTATCTTTGTGTGTATGCACTTATCTGTGTGTGTGTGTGTGCATGCACGTGTATGTGCATATGTATGAGTGTGGGTTTGGATTTGTGTGTGTATGTGTGTAGGGCATGTGTATGTGTGTGCGCGTGCAGGTGGAGTTGACAAGCAATTAAGAATTTTAACCGAGATAGTTATATGTCAAAGGTTCATAATTGTTTTTCGGTAGTTTGAATTTATTTATTTGTTACAAATAGTAATTTTTGTTAAGTACAAAAACCTGATCTGTGCTTCCTGCAACCTGGGACTAAAAGACTAGTCAATTGGGTGAATTCTGGGTACTTTTCAAAATCTTTCATTCTCTTCACAACTCAGAGACGACTGGGACTTGATTTCCAATGTGCTAGCCCAGTGAGGCATAACACTGTTGATATTGGATCAGTTGCTTGTTATAAATCCCTCCTGGTCTACATTGAGGGAATGGAAATTTAAATTGAGAGATGTGGCAGAGTTAGCCAATTTAAAATGCCTGCTTTTGTGCTATTACCCAACATCAAAATTACCAGCCAACTCTATAATGTCTCAGATTGAGCATGATAGTTGGTGCTTCAAAATGCTTCTCATGGATACATGCCTCATGTATCATCACCAAACAACACGTCAACTACCAGCACACAATTTTTGACATGGTGGCAGAAGTAAGGGCACATTTTCCCACCAATCTGTCAATTAAATGTTCTGCCAGAACTTAGTTAACATCATAAACCTCCCTTTTTTTTAAACTTTTAAAAAGCAAAGGCTTTTTTTTCCAAAATCAGATCCTGATACTTCAATGCACCTCAATCCTACTCCCCTTTTCAGTGCTTTTCAAAATGAGGTAGATAGGTGAGCTTTTTTTTAAAAAATGACCAGTTATCCAGCCTTTAAATAATAGTGGGGAGATACCCTGGACTGAAACAAATACAACTATTTTGATTGTAATGAGATCAACTAGGTGGACCTCATAAAATGAGTTTCCTGATTGGACCGGATTAACAGCCCCAATGAGGGAGCCCTGGCTGACATATGAACAGGAGTGTCTCATGTTAGCATTGTCCTTGTTACTCATTCCCTGGCCATATGGCTGTCCTTCCTAGTGGTGGAAATATCAAATAAAATTATTTGCACAATGGTGTCTTCACCAAGTTCCTGCACTTACACACACACACACACACACACACACACACACACACACAATACGGGTGCTGTGGGGAAAACAAGCATTACTGCTGTGTCGCAGTAGTGTGGGGATAACAAAACAAATATATATCAATAGAGGATTTAGAATCTCCTCAGTTCAGGGGACTGACTCAGAGCTGGCCGGCCACATCCAGTATACTGTGGGGGGAATTTCCTAATAAAATAAACAAGAGTGTCAGATCCCTGTTCACTCTGAGACCTGCCTCCGAGGAAGGCGGGCCTGTGTCAAGCACTCCGCACGTGTAAATGCAGGGCGAGCTGACGGCAGGATATTGGCCTCTGTGGAACTATTTCAACAGTAGCAACTGCCAGGGTGTCTCTTGGGCCTGTGAGTGTTTTTCAGCTACCGAGAAAGGTCAACCTGCTCTATAGAGTGATCACTATCCCTCCATCTCCTTCTTCAGCCACAAGAGTGATGGCGCCAAATTTGAGAAAGTTTTGTGCTTTGTTTGGAACTGGATGGCAATGTTTCTAAATTGTTTACGTTGGCTCCTGTCAAGCTCCAAACATGGTCAAATTAAATTTCCACAGAGTTCTTTTTTCAATCTTCCACTATAAACTTGGCAAGCATCCTGAGTAATAGCACAAATGGTAATATGCGCCATTTCTTCAGCTTTCTGTTGGTGCAATGGAAATCCTAACACCCACCTTTCAAATCTACTTGAATCAGATCAAACAAAATCTACTACTTCAGTGGCATTTATTAGAATCAATTCATACAATTCGCGTCCCGGAGAGCTGTTATATTTGAGTTTGATGAAGGTTGAAAGCATACAAAAGAAAGTGTCCAGAACTGAACCAGATTTGGGAAGTTGAGGAAGTGGGCACAGGAGGGCTGGAATTCATGCTGAGTTTCATCGTTTGTGGGAATTATTGGAATACTAGCCCACCGAGAAGGACCTCTTACCAATTAAAATGAATAGGCATTGTTCAGGCAGGTTAAAAAGTGAGGGCTTTTATGGTTTAACATTCAATAACCTTACAATCAGTCTGCAATGAAACCACAGTCCCTTGTTTTTTCTAAAAATGGGAAATTTCTCTTACAGCAAAAAGGGAGCTGGGAGGTTGTATATTACAGTTCAAGTCAATGTAAGCATTGCCTGCATGGGTAACAAATATTATTAGTCAAAAACTTGATGAATGCATTTTACATGAATTTTGAAATAGAATGTGGCAACAAATTCAATAGGTTTTTATTTATAGAAAACATACAACTAAATTATTTCTTTCTAGCATGTGCAAATATATACTTTCTGTCATGTGATATTGTGTTGCTGTCAGTTCTTTCACTGGTATGCTCAAGCCCTGAATTGTGGACGAGGTCCTATAACTTTAATAGAGAATGTTCACAATTGCTCTGGATGCTGGGATAGAGATGCCTTCATTGCATTATTTTGCTTTGTCTCAAAGAAAGAATCATGTTTCTATTCCTCTTCAATGGCCGGTCCAGAAGTTGGACTTGCTCATATGTTATTGTCCTGACTATTTAAGTCTTTGGATCAAGACATTATTATCTAAAAATAAATACTTCAAATTGTTTTTATTAAACAATGATGTCCTCAGGCACTGATAATATCAAACCATATTTATCCAAACCACTTGCATAATCAAAGCCAAACCCTCCTCAATATTCAATGGTAGGGAATAGGAAACAGATTTGACTCCAAGCATAATCAGCGATTGAGCTTCAGGCTAATATTACACAAATCAACAGTGATTTTATTAGAAATTTCTTTAACAAATGTAGATATTTAAATTTGAGATTTAGATTAGATTACTTACAGTGTGGAGACAGGCCCTTCGGCCCAATAAGTCCGCACCGCCCCGCTGAAGCGCAACCCACCCATACCCCTACATCTACCCCTTTACCTAACACTACGGGCAATTTAGCATGGCCAATTCACCTGACCTGCACATCTTTGGAGTGTGGGAGGAAACCGGAGCACCCGGAGGAAACCCACGCAGACACGGGGAGAATGTGCAAACTCCACACAGAGAGTCACCTGAGGCGGGAATTGAACCTGGGTCTCTGGCGCTGTGAGGCAGCAGTGCTAACCACTGTGCCACCGTGCCGCCCACAATTTAATGAAACCACTGACCCAAGATCCACAAAACAAACTCTTCATATTGTGAGTGAAAATGCTTTTCACAATGGAGCTTCAGCATGGAGACAATTCCAATTCTACAAACACGTGCCATTTTATCAAAAATCAGAATGGCTAGATGACAGTAGGTGGTTGGAATAGTCAGCTTCACAGAACCACCCTTCATCACCACTCTGCATTCATAAGCAGTTTTTTAAAAAAATTGACTAACACAATAAAGAGCAGAAGTAGGCCATTCTGTCCCCATTCAGCATGGCTAGGCTGATAAACCTCAGCTAGGAGAAAGTGAGGACTGCAGATGCTGGAGATCAGAGTCGAGAGTGTGGCGCTGGTAAAGAACAGCAGGTCAGGCAACATCAGAGGAGCAGGAGAATCAATGTTGTGGGCAAAAGCCCTTCCTCAGGAATTCCTGAGGAAGGGCTTTTGCCCGAAACACAATATCACATGACAGTTCCCCTGCTCCTCGGATGCTGCCTGACTTGCTGTGCTTTTCTAGCATCACATCCTCGATCCTGATAACTCTCAGCTCCATTCCCCTGCTTTATCCCCATTATCTTTCATCCCCTTATTGCAGAAAAGTCTATCTTTTTCAGCCTGGAATACGTGTAACAACTCAGTCTCTTAACAGCCTTCCGTCATAAATAATTCAACAGATTCACTTCTTTCTGAGAGCAGAAATTCCTCTTTGTCTGTATTAAATAGGTGACCCCTCATCCTGAGATTATGCCCTCAGGTCCTAGATTCTCCAATATGCAAAAACAGACTCTCTGCAGCTACGCTGTCAAACCTCATAAGGATCTTATTTGTTTCAATAAGCTTCTCTCTCTATCTTCTAAACTCAAATGATTCCAACTCCAATTGAATGCCTTCACCTTCGTAAGTGACCTCATGTGGCAGTGGTCCTGTCTTTGAGCCAGGAGGCCTGGGTTGAAGTCCCACCAGCTCCAGAAGTCTGTCTTAATACAGGTATAAAGTCTTCTTTTGCATAATGTCAATGTTAACAGCACACCCGCAAGCAATCGCCTTTTAAAGAAGTAATAAATAACAGCTAGCTTGCCAAAAACACGTATCAGTTAACTGAAAGAATACTTTATAACTTCTTGTCTATAAACTCCTGCCTTTCCCACTGGTCTTATCAGTCTTCAGTCACACTAGGTGAACATATTTTAGATCAGCCGAGAGTTTGCCTCTAATTTCCTCACCAGGTGACCCGATGGTAAATCTGGTTGCTGAGATTAAAGTTTAATGAGGGGTGCAACTCAGTCATTGCTCATTCGCCTGGAGACTGTCTTTATCATATGAATGGCACCACAACGTAGAGAACACTTAACCCTGCGGACCCGAGATCTCAGAAATTCACAAAGTATCAATGTTTCCCTCGATCTTCAGTGTATAGTTGAAAGGTATTCCTTTAATCTAACATTTAATTTGACAACTGACTTTAGACAAACTGCTGCAGATCATCACAGCATCTATATATGACATTAGGATGTAAACCAAAATAAATATATTTATTACCGACATTACAATGGGAACTAGACTTCAGAAGTGCTTAATTGCCCATAAAGTACTTGGAGACATCCCAAAGTCATGAAATGTACTATACAAATGCAAGTTAGCTTTTTGTTCAATCTTGCAAAAATCAAAGAAAGAATGTTACTTTGGATTGAGAGAAAGGTACCTATTCAAATGATGTCTGGTGTCTATGAAATATTATTACAAATATTTTGTAGTATCTTCAAAAAAACCTTGACAGTCCCTCAGTACAAATTGGGAATACTCCCTACTTCCAATACTCAGCAAATGGCAGTGAATAAATTGGCAAATAGGGATCAAACTAGACAGTAAATTGTTTCAAAATAATTAAATGTGCGTGATAAGTCAATTTTCTATTACTTCCTCCACCTTCTTTGCTTTGAAATACATCTGTTGCATAGTAGATAGTGAACTGCCAAATTAACAGCTTGGATCTATAGTTCTTAGCAGGTGCTTCACATTTCAGCACTAAATATCAAACAACCATTGTTTCACAAACTTGAAAATGCCCTGCAGACTCAATCTATAGCCTTATTGTAGAACGTGAAGGAATGTCAACTGGTGTCTCAGAAATCCTGAGTGACTAATGTTTACTAAACACACTAACACAAGGGGAGTGTAATCAATTGGAAGAAGTAGGGTGAGAGGGGAAAAATTTAAAGGGCAACTTTTTCCACGCAGAGGGCGGTCCGTGTATGGAATGAGCTGCCAGAGGAAGTGGTGGAGGATGGTACAATTACAACATGTAGAAGGCATCTGGATGGGTATATGAATAGGAAGGGTTTGGAGGGATTATGGGCCAAGTGCTGGCAAATGGGGCTGGATTAGATTAGGATATCTAGTCGGCATGGATAAATTGAACCGAAGGGTCTGTTTCTGTGCTGTACATTTCTATGACTATGACTCTCTGTAACAATGCATCAATACCTCTTGGACTTTTGCACATTTGTTTCAATTTAAGGGTAAAGTTATTTGGATCTTTGCAAAAATCAGCCTGAGTGGCCGATGTTTCATGATGAAAATAAATTTGATATACACGATTAGTTTAGCTGAGAAATGGCAACTAACCATGCTGGAAATGCTGCAACTGATTATTACCTCAGATTAATAATAAACAATAAAAGCATTGTTAGTGACCGCTGAGTAATAGCCAATTGGGAGAAACTATATGTATTCTGTGGAAATATAATATTTGCCACATTATTTAAATATTGTACTTATTCCTTTTTCTGAGCTTTTTTTAAAACTAGTTATATCATCATACTTAAAACTAAATGCTCTAATCTTCCTCTTGATCAGCTATAATTACACTCATGGTAATGAACAGGTTTAGCCAGAATTTCTGGAAACCAACCAATGAACTGCACAATTTATTAACTTTATCTTCACATATTTCATTCCTATGAGCTTTTGTGAGCACATTGTTCCAACTGGGAGCACAGTACTCGTTATGAGACATCTGGGAACAGGGCAAATGACCATGGGTCTCCTTAAAAAAATCAGACTCAAGAATAGTTAATGATTAGAATAGGATGTGAACCAGGAAGGGTAAATTAATGTCAGGAATTCAATGTCAAGTAACGTAAGCAAAATAAAGAGAGGGAGAGAAAGTTTTGATTCAGAGGGAGAGATAAAAGAGACAGGAAAAATATTGGACAAATATCAATATAATTTAGATTTTAAAATTATCAACAACAATTAAGAAGCAAAGTAATGGGATTCCACACTTGTAAAAGTTAATTTTCAGGGCCAGAGATGTTGTTTAGAACTAATTAAAATGTTAAAAGGTTACTAGGACTGAAATGGAAGAACCTACATTTAAACAGGGAACGAGATGGTGAGATGCCATTTTAACTCATTTTAAATAAGGGCAGCAGCTTCCAGATTTGTGCTCAGCTGTAATCATTGACCTATTCATGTATAGCATTAGTCTCATCATTACTTGACAGAAAATTCTTGCTCTCTGTCCTTTGGGATGCTTGAAAAGCAAATTTAAGCTATAGGTTTAGAATAATATTTTCCAATTTATGTGAGAGTTGGAAAGATCTTAATGGCTTTACTCAATGCTTCAAGGCTGGAGTCATGTGGAACACCCCTTTCATCCTCCTCTTCTTCCTCTTCTCAATCCAACTCTAAGGAAGAGTTCCAAGTCCTCCCCTGCATGTAGCTCCATTTGTTTTTGTAGCAACACGTAATACAGCACAAAGCAGCTGATCACAATGCTAGACACTCTTGTTAGTTCATTCTCGGTTGGTACCACCCAACCAGTCACAGTCATAGAAGCATATCCTCAAGATTCTACAGATCAGTTCAATGCAAGCACATGGGAGTAGATGAGCTTGGTTGCAATATCTCTGTGCCCCAATGGCTGGGTACCAGATGTGGTCTGGAGCCATCTTCTCAGAGAATATCCCCCAGCAGTTACCTACAAATTCTGGATACTGCTAAAGGGTGCAAGAACTGGAAGGAATCACAACATCTGTCTAGAAACTGGGCACTGACTTGCAACATGCTCTTCTTATGGTCATAGAGCAGCTGGATATTAAGTGACTAGTAGCCATTGCTCTTTGGAAAACTGTCTGATAGATGTGTTGGTACCTTGATGGTTCCATAAGAATGACTGATAGCTCCTGGACCTGAGGGAAACTTCAGTGGTGGTGATTGATCACTCCTGGACCTAAAAAGAATCCATCAGTGGTGGTAATTGGTAGCTCCTGGACTTGACAGAATCCCATGATGTTGGAAAAGCTCACTGTGCCTCAGTTGACGAATTTGTTTCAAATTGGAAACATACCCTATCCTCTGGCAGAAGCCATTGGTAACCCGCCTGATGGCATGACAAGCTGTTGACAGTGAGACGCTACCCAAGTCTTCAGTTGTTCTTTGAATGAACCAAGATACCTTGGCTATAGACAGAGGTCTGCTGTGGGAGCTAAAGGACCTCAATTCATTACAGCCAAGAGTATAATTGTTCAAGGGCATCTAAGCTTTGAGAGGCCCAGCCTCCTCTAACACTGGCTTTTGTAAGTAGCTGATTCTTGATGGTCCTCCTAATACCTTAACTGGTGCCTTCTTCCTCTTGCAGCCTTCTGCTGCGCTCCCCTCACCAAGGATATATCTGAAAAGCTCCTCCTATGTACGCTACCCAATACCTGCTCCCAACTCAACTCCCTCAGCTGCTTACTGGTCATTGACGAAGGCCGACTCTACCAATTTCTGTTAACCAAAGAATGCATTTAGCTTCACATCCCTCTCATATCTCTAACTCCTCACTGTTCACAAATAGAAGCCACTCAGCATCAGAGACAGCAATCCAGGTTGATCAGTAGAGGGAAGATCTCCATTTCCTAATTATGTTGACTAATGCATCCACCTACTCTCAGGACTCCCCACTGTGTGCTTGACTACTGAAACCTGAGATCCCACAATTACATGCTCACTGTGTTTCTGGATGGAAAATTAAAAACTGCTCTTCAAACGTGCCCTAATGAACTTGACAACCAGCTATTTGGAAGCTTGTGGACTACCAGTTACTCCACACATCCCCTTGCTCTTTGGAACTATCATGATGCAGTGAGCCTTCAGTCTCCCAATTGAATACCTTAGCCTCTGGAGTTCTGGAGTTGGACTTGAACAGACAACTTGCTGACATGAAGGCCTGTGCTACTAATTGATCTGCTGGGTTCATTCTGCAGATGAAATGCAGGTAGAACAAGATTCTGATTAAAATAAGTTTGCAGATGACACTAAACTTGGATGTGTTATGGACAGCGAAGGAGGTTACCTCAAATTACAACGGGATCTTGATTGGATGGGCCAATGAGCTGGGGAGTGACAGGTGGAGTTTAATTTAGATAAATGTGAGCTGCTGCATTTTGACAAAGTAAATCTTAGCAGGACTTCTACACTTAATGGTCAGGTCCTGGGGAGTGTTGCTGAACAAAGAGACCTTGGAGTGAAGGTTCATCGGTCGTTGAAAGTAGAGTCACAGGTAGATAGGATAGTGAAGGAGGTGTTTGGTATGCTTTCCTTGATTGGTCAGAGTACTGAGGGCAGGAGTTGGAAGGTCATGTTGCAGCTGTACAGGACATTGGCTAGGCCACTTTTGGAATATCACATGTAATTCTAGTCTCCTTCCTATTGGAAAGATGTTGTGAAACTTGATAGGGTTCAGAAAACATTTACAAGGATGTTGCCAGAGTTGGAGGATTTGAGCTACAGGGAGAGGTTGAAAAGGCTGGGACTGTTTTCCCTGGAGCGTTGGAGGCTGAGGGGTGACCTTATAGAGGTTTATAAAATCGTGAGGGGCATGGATAAGGTAAGTAGACAAGATCTTTTCCCTGAGGTGGGGGAGTCCAGAACTAGACGGCATTGGTTTAGGGTGAGAGGGCAAAGATATAAAAGAGACCTACGAGGCAACATTTTCCTGTCGAGGGTGGTAGGTGTATAGAATGAGCTGCCAGAGGAAATGGTAGAGGCTAGTAATTCAACATTTAAAAGGCATCTGGATGAGTATATGAATAGGAAGGGTTTGGAGAGATATAGTCCGGGTGTTGGCAGGTGGGATTAGATTGTGGTGGGATATCTGGTCGGCATGGACGAGTTGGACCGAACGGTCTGTTTCCATGCTGTACATCTCTATGGCTCTATGACTCGAAATATACTCTGGTGAAAAAAAAATCCATGGCGTGTGCACACGGAAAATATTTGCGCTTGGAGCAAAATCCATTGCTGCTGTCTTATTGTGTTCCCACTGTTCACCAATGAATGAAGAAGCATCAGTGTATTACAAAGTAAGTTAAATATAAGGACAGAATGATGCACAGACTTCAAAGAGTATAGTATAGGAGTTAATGAAAGTGTGCCCCTCTCCAGGCCTACAATGCGAATACTATTCTAAATTGTTCAGAATCAGATCTCCTCAACATACCTTTTTACCATGAATACTTGGAGACCAATGTATTTTCAGCTTCTGTTTCCTGTGAATCATAACAACTGCAGCTGCCACTGAGTGTTTAATGGATTGAAGTGAACAGGCCCCAGCAGCTCCTAATTGGTCAAAATGCTTCAAGCTTTAGAAAGTGGTGCATTTACTGAGTTTTAATAGGCTTTCAAACAAATACTGTTTGATTTCTACCACATTATTAGCTTCGTGGAGTAATTTGGAAGCCCCATTATTTTCTTTTTGTGATGTTGTAAATTTCTCTGCTCATCAAGAGAAGAACAAAAAGACCTTTCACTGTCCTCAGCCTGTGGCAGCATCAAACATTCACAACCCAGGTAAAGCACTGCTCGATCAAGAATGTCTGCTCTGACTACTGGTCCTCTGGTGGTTTCAGTGAACAACTCCTGCATGTAACATTTCACTGTTGCTTCCAGCTGTTTTTTTATCGATATCCCAAGGCTCAAACCTTTTTGAGTTCAATTTGACTAAAAATCTACTTCAGATTATTTTTCAGAATAACTCATCAAACTCAATTTTGATACAAACAACCCCTTGTCAATTTATTGGAAACATTTCTGACTCTACCTCATGTATGAGTGAAAGCAACAGCATCAGAGTGATAGAAAAGAAAGGAACCAGATAACTCTTTGAGGAAAAGTGAGGGACAGAGTGAGTGGGCGCAACAGAGCAAGAGTGGGACACATTTATTTTTATGTTCATGATTCAATCACATATGAAAGTCCAGGAGCATGCTGGTGTTGTAAGCAGATCATTTTTCATCCTTCCTTACCTTTGGGGACGGCAAAAAAAAGAGCCTTCTCACTGTTTGTTGCAATGCTATCCCCATAGAAACACCAATACTGATCAAAACATCCCTGGATAAGTGACAAAGTATCAAGAGTCATTTTCGAGAACTGTATAAAAATTCCTTCAAATTAAAAATTCACAATTTTAACTGGATCCTTTCAGGATACCTGTGCTCATGATTGAGGCTGGTCAGAATCCATCAAGTGAGAAAAGTAAACCAGCTACGAACAGGGCCCAATAGTTCAGTCTGGGAAAATGTAGAATCCAAGATGTAATCTCAATTAGATCTCAAAATACAGCCAAATCCAGTTCTGCTATGAATCTGTTCCAGATTGTTATGTGGTGGCAACAGTTATTTTAAGGCTTCTTCATATTTACTACACGACAATGTTTCTGGACTACCTCAGGACTCTTTACTTGATATTCTTACTGCAACACAGCAGCATAGATCCGGCCAAGGTACTTTGAAACCGCCTAAAGCTTACCTCGACCAAGGCAATCAATTCTGAATGGAATCAATTGCCTGGTTTTGAAGTCAATGGTTACATTTTTTTCTAAATATATTTGTCTGGTGTGTTGGTGACTAGATACCTTGGCCAGATAATTTGCTTTCATATTATTGATTGAAGGAAAAACATTGGCCAGGACACTAGCACAAACTTCCTTTCTGTAAAATAGTACATTGGATTTCATACCATCTCCTGAGAGAGTAGTCAAGGTTTTGAATTAATGTCTCATCCAACAAGTGACACCACTGGCATTGCAGTACAGCACTAGGGTGTTAGCCTAGGATTTGCGCTCACGTCTCTGGATTGGGATTTGAACCCATATCTTCAGATTCAAAGGTCGCAGTGCTACCAGCTGAGGTCACAATGCTACCAGCTGAGGTCGCAGTGCTACCAGCTGAGGTCACAGTGCTACCAGCTGAGGTCGCAGTGCTACCAGCTGAGGTCGCAGTGCTACCAGCTGAGGTCGCAGTGCTACCAGCTGAGGTCGCAGCTGTTACATAACAGTCTGCCACTTTGAAATAGTGAGGAGAAACCATGGGCCAAATCTTGTTTTTGTTCAACAAAGTAAGTCAGGGTGCTTCGCACTTGTGCTGTGCAGATCAAAAATGGTATCCTCGACACATAATCTAGAACTGGTAAATTAAAGTTCCAACTGGAAAAGGTTGGAAATGTGATACCGAAGAAAAGTGTAAATAAACACCTTGGTTTCATTTTTTCTGCAAGCTGTTACAGCATCACAACAGCACAGAAGGGGCTATACGGTCTGTTGTATCCATCCCCCTACACTATCCCATCATCATCCATGTGCTTATCCAAGGATTGTTTAAATCTCCCTCGTGTGGCTGAGTTGACTACATTCGCAGGTAGGGCATTCCAAGCCCTTACCAATCTCTGAGTAAAGAACCTGCCTCTGACATCTGTCTGAAAACTATCATCCCTCAATTTGTAGTTATGCCCCCTTGCACAAGCTGGCTGGTGTTATCATTCTAGGAAAATGATTTTCACTGTCTACCCTAGCTAATCCTCTAGCTTGTATGTCTCTATCAAATCCCCTATTAGCTTTCTTCTTTCCAATGAGAACAGACCCAAGTCTCTCAGCCGTTCCTTATATGACCTTCCCTCCAGACCAGGCAACATTTGGTAAATCTCCTCTGCACCTTTTCCAATGCTTCCACATCCTTCCCAAAATATGGCAGCCAGAACTGTACACAATATTCCAAGTGTGGCCGCACTAGCGTTTTGTATAATTGCAGCATGATATTGTAGCTCCGGAACGCAATCCCTCTACCAATGAAACCTAACACACCATATGCCTTCTTAACAGCACTATCAACCTGGATGGCAACTTTCAGAGATCTATCTACATGGACTCCAAAACCCCTCTGGACATCCGCACTACCAAGAATGTTTCCATTGACCCAGTACTCTGCCTTCCTGTTATTCTTCCCAAACTGAATCACCTCACATTTAGCTGCATTGAACTCCATTTGCCACCTCTCAGCCTAATTCCGCACTTTATCCAAATCCCCCTGTAACCTATAACATTCTTCCAAACTGTCCACTACTCCACCGACTTTAGTGTCATCCTGTCTTGGAACAATATCCACCATTCTTTCACTGTCATTTCATCAACATTCTGGAGCTCCTATTCTGTGGGTGTCCTTTCACCACATGAATTGCAGCAGATCAGCAAGGCAGACCACTCCCACCTTTCCAAGTACAAGTCATTATAGGCAACAAATGCTGTCCTTGGAAGCAATGGCAACATTCTGTAAAGTGATTAAGAGAACAATACCTGTCTCAACTTGTCGTATTTTGATTAGGATTTTCACTTGAAGAATTCCAAGGTTTATGAAACTAATTTTTTGTCCAATTAATTCTCCATCTTCCCTATCATCCAAACAGTCTAGCTTCAGTTCCCTGACTGTCTCCTCCGAACCTTGTTAAAATGTTATAGCAATGCCAGAGAGCTTGGTGCAAAGTGCTATTGTGGCTTCCTTTCAAAATGCATTCATGGTCATTACTTTGCAGTCAAACTGAAACTGATATCAACTGAGAACATAGAAAAAGACAAAACAATTTAGCCAGTTCATAACTGTATTTGTCAAATGAATATCAGGTGCCTAATAAGCGCATGAAAATAAGATATCTTGTCTCACACTCTCATCATCTCTCCAGCTGATGGACAAATATGACTCCCATAAACTTTCTCACTCAGTGTAAATCACTGACTAGTTTATTAGATACTATTGTTAAATAGAAACAAGCGCAAAATCAACAGATTTCACTAGATTACAGTAAAAATATTGAATCCATTTCAAAATTAGAGTTTCAAAACTTATAAATTCTGGAAATCTCAAACACAGCTGTGAGGAAGAGTTAGGTATAAACTTCACTACTTCAACAACTGTGCAGGAAAGCAGAGATTTCGTGAAGGTACCTTGAGACGATATGCTGATTTATACCAACTCATTATTTCCAACTGCAGACTGGAATGGCATCAAAAGCAATGCTTTTACAACAGACAAAGCTATCAGTCAAATAGGATTAACTAAAAAGACATTAAAAAACTGACAGATCTTTCTCATGTAGTGTTTCTATAGGTATGTCAGGAATAAAAGAATGACTAGAGTAAGATTAGGGCCAGTCAAGAACAGTAGTGGGAAATAACATCAGAGGAGATAGAAGTGCTATACGAATATTTTTCGGCAGTATTCACACTGGAAAAAGATATTTTTGTTGAGGATAATACTGAGATACAGGCTGCTTGACTAGGCGGGTTGAGGTTCATAAGGAGGAGATGTTAGCAATTCTGGAAAGTGTGAAAATAGATAGGTCCCCTGGGCCGGAGACTGGAGGATAGCAAATGTTCCCTTGTTCAAGAAGGGGAGTAGAGACAACCTTGGTAATTATAGACCAGTGAGCCTTACTTCAGTTGTGGGTAAAGTATTGGAAAAGGTTATAAGAAATAGGATTTATAATCATATAGAAAGGCATAAGTTGATTAGGGATAGTCAACAAGGTTTGTGAAAGGTAGGTTGTGCCTCACAAACCTTACTGAGTTCTTTGAGAAGGTGACCAAACAGGTGAATGAGAGTAAAGTGGTTGATGTGGTGTATATGGATTTCAGTAAGGCGTTTGAGAAGGTTCCCCATGGTAGGCTATTGCCGAAAATACAGAGGCATGGTGATTTGGTGGTTTGGATCAGAAATTGGCTAATTGAAAGAATACAGAGTGTGGTGATTGATGGGAGATATTTATCCTGGAGTTCAGTTACTAGTGGTGTACTGCAAGGATCTGTTCTTGAGCCACTGTTGTTTGTCATCTTTATAAATGACCTGAATGAGGGCGTAGAAGGATGGGTTAGTAAATTTGCAGAGGGCACTAAGGTCGGTGGAGTTGTGGATAGTGCAGAAGGATGTTGCAGGTTACAGAGGGACATAGATAAGCTGCACAGCTGGGTGAAAGGTAGCAAATGGAATTTAATGCAGAAAGTGTGAGGCGATTAACTTTGGACGGAGCAACAGGAATAAAGAGTACTGGGCTAATGGTAAATTTCTTGGTAATGTAGGTGAGCAGAGAGATCGTGGAGTACATGTGCATAGGACCTTGAAAGTTGCCACGCAGGTTGACAGGGTTGTTAAGAAGGTATATGATGTATTGATTTTTATTGGGAGAGGGATTGAGTTTTGGAGTCATGAGGTCACATTACAGCTGTACAAAACTCTGGTGCGACCACACTTGGAGTATTGCATGAAGTTTTGGTCACCACATTATAGGAAGGATGTGGAAGTATTGGAAAGGATTCAGAGGAGATTTATTAGGATGTTGTCTGGTGTGGAGGGAAGTTCTTATGAGGAAAAGCTAAGGGACTTGAGGCTGTTTTTGTTAGAGAGAAGAAGGTTGAGAGGTAACTAATTGAGACATAAGACAATTAGAGAGTTGGATGGGTTGGACAGTGAGAGCCCTTTTCCTCGGATGATGATGAATAGCATGAAAGGATATAACTTTAAATTGAGTGGTGATAAATATAGGACAGATGTCAGAGGAAGTTTCTTTACACCTAGAGCAGTAGGGACGTGGAATGCCCTGTCTGCATTCCAATTTAAGTGCATTTAAAGGTCTTTGGATAAACATATGGATGAAAATGGAATAGTTTAGGATGGATGGGCTTCAGATTGGTTTTACAGGTCAGTGCAAGATCGAGGGTTGAAGGGCCTGTAATGCGCTGTAATGTTCTATGTTCTATATCTTCTATGATTACACCAACATCATCTCTGCTACAATGAGTGATAGCCTCGCCCTTTTCACCAACTTGGAAAGCAATCCTAAATAATTAATTTTGTCTCCTTGAGGAATAATAATCAATACTAACACTTGGGTCATCTTGCAACCAATACTCATATGAGAGGCCCTTGCGAAGGTTGTTGCTTCTGCAAAAATCATAAGGCTGAGTCATGGGAGAGGGGGTGCATGTATGCTAAGCTAGATATGCTTGCACAAACAGTTACAAGTAACTGGGTCTTGTTTCTGCAAAAATCGCAAGGCAGAATCATGACGATATATATCAAGAAATAACTAACTGGAAAGGGAAGTGGCCGACTGGTAGAAACAGATGTATTGACATGACAGTTGCAATTGTCAAACACACAGGGAGTTAGTATGAACAAGATAACCAAATAAGACCCAGCTATCGGGGTTGGGGGAGGGGGGGGGGGGGGGGGAGGTGTGGGTTGCACACCAACAGCAGGCCACAGACAGATGTGGTAAGATGATTAGATTAGCAACTGAACAGAGCAATACAACTATCAGATATGAAGTAAAAGGGGGAGTACCGAGAGACTCAACTGAACTGTATAAATTGTAATCTAACCTCCTGATTGGGGTGCCTACTTTATGGTCACCCAGGCTTGCAAGACCATATGAATAAAGACTGCTTCAGAATTTGACTCGGACTGAAATTATTGAACAGTGAGCTTCGCTTCTCACAACTGGGGGCTCATCCGGGATCCTGTCATCACTGGCGGAGTAGGCACCGTCAACGGCTGGGAAGACGCATCCCGTTCCCTTTTAGAACGGTCCTGCATTTCTCGACGGTGGGTGCCCCTCCCGGTAGACTGACCAGAATCCTCATTCTGAAACAGGAAAGAGTTAGATGGCAATACTTGAACAGTAGGCAAAGGGAGATATTAAGCCAGGCAACTCCATGCACAGACTAAGGTAAGAAAATTGACTTTTAAGTACTGCCTTGGTGGCTGGGATTGAGTTATAGTAGCTAATAAGGGACAAACAAAGGGACTCAATATGGGCTGTGCCGAGGGTAAAGAAAAAGCCTCTGGGTAAGAAGGAAATGGAAATGGAGGCGGGGTCCTGGACAACATATCTCCAGAAAGTCCATTAGGGAGGATGATGAGGAATTGGAAACATAATACTTGTACTAGGGAAAAGGATAGGAAGATGATGATTAAATACTGTTGTTTCATATGGACTAAGGAGTCCATTCTTCATCCTGCCCTCTTCTGGCTAAACTACGGGTCGGACTGGGTTTGTCAATATTTGAACTTATATGTCAACAGCAAACAGCCCCTCAGTCAGGAGGAATCAGATTATGCTTCATGTTGGAAGAGGGGTTCAGGAACAAATATTCATTTAGTTAAAACAGAGAAGAAAGACTCTCCCACGGCGCCGCCTCCATGGGAAGTATTAGATAATCTGCCACCCCCATATAACGAACCTGCAAATAGGGCAGAAGACGACTCAGGAGGAGCAGGGACAGGGGAATTGGCAGCAGAGACAGGGGCAGAGACAGGGCCAGAGCCAGAGTCAAAGTCAGGAGCAGGGCCGGGGCCGGGGGAAACTAGAACGACAGGGATGATTACCCGCAAACAAAAGGAAATGCAGAAGGAAAAGTTGGACAAAGACCCACAAGGAAGTTCCACTATGTATCCCCTCTGTGAAGTCCCAATAGGGGATAAGGAAATCGGGTTTATAAATTCACTCCTAACAAGCGGGGAGGTACGGACCTTTAAGAAGGAAATGAAGGTCCTCATAGAAGACCGGTGGGATTGTCCGAACAAATCAACCAATTTCTGGGTCCCAGTTTATATACTTGGGCAGAACTAATGTCTATATTAAACATTTTATTTACTGGAGAGGAAAGAGGGCTCATTAGAGGAGCCATGATTAAGATCTGGGACAGGGAGCACCCACTCGGGGATGGGCAGGCTGGAGAAGCTGAAGCAAAGTTTCCCTTTAGGGACCCCGGGTGGGATAATCAAAATGAAGATCATAGAGAGGAAATGAAAGAGCTCAAAGACTTAATATTAAAGGGAATCAGAGAGGCGGCGCCGGAGTCACAATATTTGACAAAGGCGTTTGAAGTGTGCCAGGGAAGGGATGAGACCCCCTCGGCCTTTCTCCAAAAATTAAGAGATTCTATGAGAAAGTATTCTGGAATAGACCCAGAAGGGTCAGTAGCAGAAGGGCTACTGAGGGTACATTTTGTAACAAAATCATGGCTAGATATCCAGGGTGACACGGTGGCACAGTGGGTGGGTTCAATTCCCGCCTCAGGCAACTGTCTGTGTGGAGTTTTCACATTCTCCCCGTGTCTGCGTGGGTTTCCTCTGGGTGCTCCGGTTTCTTCCCACAGTCCAAAGATGTGCAGGTTTGGTGAATTGGCCATGCTAAATTGCCCATAGTGTTAGGCGAAGGGGTAAGTGTAGGGGAATGGGTCTGGGTTGGTTGCTCTTCGGCAGGTTGGTGTGGATTTGTTGGGCCAAAGGGCCGTTTCCACACTGTAAGTAATCTAATCTAAAAAAAAAGATAGAGGGATGGAGCGAAAAGCCCCTAGATGAGTTGTTGCGGGAAGCTCAGAAAGTGTTTGTGAGGAGAGAGGATGAGAAGCAAAAACAGAAGGCAAAAATGGTGGTAGCCACGGTTGATGAGGTAGTTAAGAAAAATGTGGAACCGATAGTAAGCAACCAGAGTGGTGGCTGGCGGTATGTTGAAAACAGAGGTAGGGGAAGAGGACGAGGATGACCCGTTAGTGGGTCCAGTCAACAGGGACAGGGATTAAGGTGGAAATCCCCACAGGTGGGATGTTACTACTGTGGAAAGACTGGTCACTTTAAGCGGGAGTGTCCGGATCTGAAAAAGGAAGAGAGGGCGATACTGCTTACGAACTTTGATGAAGAATAGGGGTGTCAGGGGCTCCTGCCCCTGGGGACCCACCAGAGACCCTTGATAAAATTAAAGGTGGACCTTATAAAGAGGATGTAGTTTTCTTAGTCGATATGGGGACAGCAAGGTCATCTCTAAATTTCAAGCCCAGGGGAGCAGGAATTTCGAAGCAAATATTAACTGTCTCTAGGGTAAAAGGGGAGGGATTTACAGTCCCAGTTTTTAAACCTATGATGATTGAAAGTGGAGAAGAGATAGTCGAAGGCGAACTGTTATATATCTCTGATATTGTAAGTAATTTATTGGGGAGGGATTTAATCATACTGTTGGGATTGGAAATTGGAGTATGGGACCAGAGATTAGTGATATAAATGGCCATCCTGACTGAGGAAGACAGAGAGAGAAATAGAACCCGTGGTATGGGCTCGGGAAGGGAATCATGGAGGATTACAAATACCTCCTTTGGAGATCAGTTTAAAGAGAGAGGGAGACATAGTATGCGAAAGATTGTATCCAATTTTGACAGAGGGACGCAGGGGTTTGCAGCCAGTAATTGAGGGGTTGATTGAGGATGGATTATTGGAGCCCTGCACTTCCCCTTACAATACGCCTATTCTTCCAGTACAGAAATCGGACGGCACTTAACGCCTGGTACAAGTCCTGAGGGTGTTGAACCAAACAGTACAAATCCGCCACCCTGTGGTCCCTAACCCCAAACCCTATGGAGTAAGATCCCCCGTGACCATAAATGGTTCAGTGTAGTGGATCTAAAAGATGCCTTCTGGGCATGTCCACTGGCGGAAGGAAGTAGGAATATGTTTGCCTTCGAGTGGAAGGATCCAAAGACAGGACGAAAACAGCAGTACAGGTGGACAGTACTCCCACAAGGATTCACTGAATCACCGAATCTCTTTAGTCAGGTGTTGGAACAAATCTTGGAGGAATTCAGTAGTCCCGAAAGGGACTACTCTGTTACAATATGTAGATGATCTTCTGGTAACAGGCAAGAGGAGAGACAAAGCAATAGAGGCCACAAACAAATTACTAAACTTTCTGGGACAACAAGGATTGAGGGTCTCCAAGAAGAAATGACAGAATATAGAAAAGGAAGTTCAGTATTTTGGACATCTAATCAGTGAAGGAAAAAGAAAAATAAGCCCAGAAAGAGTAACGGCAATTGTGGAAATGCCACTGCCCAAGACCAAAAGGGAGTTGCAAAAATTCTTGGGATTAACAGTGTACTGTAGATTGTGGATAGACTCATATGCACAGAAAACAAAGAGATTATATCAGAAACTATTGGAGGAAGAACCTAAATTATTGAATTGGACAGATGAAGAGAGGGAATTGGTTGAAGAACTAAAGAAGAGCCTGATCCATGCCCCTGTCCTCGCATTACCCTCCCTAGACAAGCCCTTCCACTCGTTTGCCACAGTGGATAGGGGGGAGGCTCTAGGGGTCCTAACCCAGTGATGGGAGGGAATGAAACAATCGATTGCCTACTTGTCCAAATTGCTAGATCTGGTCTCAAGGGGGTGGCCAGATTGTGTGCAGGCAGTGGCAGCAACAGCCTTATTGGTAGAGGAGAGTTGGAAACTTACCTTTGGGGGAGCCCTAACAGCCTGCACTCCACACCAGATATGGACCATATTAAATCAGAAAGCAGGACGATGCTCACAGACTCTAGGATCCTGAAATATGAGGCAATTTTAAGAGAGAGGGATGACCTCGTGTTAGTGACAGATAGTTGCTTAAATCCGGCAACATTCCTGTGGAGGGGAGAGGGGGAGGTCCCGTGGTAATCCAGTACACAACTGCCTTGATATTATTGAATATTAAACGAAAGTGCGGATGGACCTGAGGGACATCCCGCTCTATGTGGGAGCTCGGTTGTTTATCGACGAGTCCTCCTGGATGATTGAGGGTAAGAGACATAATAGTTATGCTTTCATAGATGGGATAGAGGGGAGCGTTATCGAGGCTGGGAGACTGCTTAACAGCTGGTCAGCCCAAACTTGTGAACTCTATCTGATGGGAGAGAGATGTTGAATAAAATGATGATGCAAGAGATTGTGGCTGTACTACATCAGGGGAGTCATTGGGGAGTGCAAGCAATGTGTGATTTAGCTTTAAGGAAATATGGATGCAAAGGGATATATATGATAGCCAAACAGAAATGTGAGGGATGTATAACATGCAGGAAGGTAAACAAGAAGGTGCTAAGGAAACAAGTTCCAGGAGGGAGAGACCCTGGGCTAAGACCATTCCAGTGCATCCAGGTAGATTATACCGAATTACCCCGAGTGGGAAGACTGAGATATATGTTGGTAATAGTTGATCATTTATCTAGATGGGTGGAGGCGTATCCTCTGGCCACTGCCACCGTAAGTGGGGTGTCCAAGATAATACTTGAACACATAGTTCCCAGATACGGGATAGTGGAGTGTATAGATTCAGATCAAGGAACTCACTTCACTTCCAAGGTACTCCAGGGAACGATGAAGGGGTTAGGAATCTCCTGGGAGTTCCACACCCCTTGGCACCCACCCTCATCAGGAAAGGTTGACAGAATGAACCATACACTCAAGAGGCAGTTATCTAAATTAATAATAGAAACCAGACTCCCTTGGACTAAGTGTATACCTATAGCCCTCTTGCGAGTGCGGACGGCCCCAAGGAAAGATTTGGGCCTGACTCCTTATGAGATATTGTTTGGCCTGCCCTACTTGGGAACAAAAGGGGAACTGCCAATCCCAGAAACTAGAGATTTGTTCTTAAAGAAGTACATACTGGGCTTGTCCTCCTCTTTGTCTTTCCTCAGGAAATAGGGTTTATTGGAACAGACTCCAAATCTTGAATTCACCGTTCATCCCATCCGGCTGGGAGATTGGGTCCTAATTAAGTCATGGACAGAAACTAAATTGCAACCAGATTGAGAGGGACCATACCAGGCTCTTTTGACTACTGAAACGGCGATAAACACGGCGGAGAAAGGCTGGACTCACTACACCAGGATTAAGGGACCAGTGGAATCCCTGGTTGAGAAAGAAGTCTGGACAGCCGAATCAATGCAAAAACTACAAACTCAGGCTAAAAAGACTTTGAGTGACTGATTATAGCATGGCGACGCAACTGCAAGAAGGTTTTTTTATAGATTGCATGTAAAGTTTCTCGGTGCTTCAATACTATTGTAGAATGCTGGGAATGCTTAGGGTTATAATATTAGCTCTTTTAGCATTGGGATTTTGTCAAACATCGTTTTCATACTTGTTATTAACGGTCCCTGAGTCTGATAATCCACAAGTAATAGACGCCCATGCATGTAGCTGAGTAAATTGTGGGGATGTAGATAATCAGAGACAGTTCAGCAGCTCAGAGATACATCTTAAGTCCTACGGAGATGGCCTTGGGTATGGTACGTGGTATACTGGTCTCATCACAGTACACCGGGCCCCCTTTCGACCAACTCTCGATTGTCCCAATAAAAAGTGTAACCCAATATACTTAACGATAAAGAAAACCATATGGCACAAAGCGATTCTAGGGGGGACCACCTATCAGGTACAAGTAAATGAAACATTTGGGATAGAAATGAAAACAAACGGGAATGATTTCTTGGGCTGCTGTTTCCGAATTAGCGTAGGAAAGGGAAAACGGGCAGAACAACTGGATGATAAGATGCAACCTTTCACCCCTCCCGATGACTCTAAGGTGGTAAAAGTTATAGAGGTGAAGGACTTGAAACAGACCATCGAAATAGAAACTGGATACGGTGATGCAAATGCCTGGGTTGAATGGGTAAAGTATACTGTAAAAAGTCTGAACAAGAGCAATTGCTACGCATGTGCCTCCGGTCGGCCAGTGGCCCAGGTGGTTCCCTTTCCGCTCGGGTGGAAGTGAGACAGGAAGGGCATGAAATGTATGATAGCCCTGTATCAGGATGAGACTGCATGGAATGATAGGAATTGTACCTCCCTATCTCTGATGTTACCTCCCTTGGGGAAGAAAGACTTAAAAGCCCCCTCTACGTTTTCAGCCGCAGTCGAAAATCACACATCATGTGTACGTAAACAAGGTACAACTCGGTCCAGAGACTTGGGGGAGCTGAAATTATGTACAGAAATTGAGAATGTCACCGAAACGGACAAGGGAGGGAACTACTCAGCACCGAGCGGATCTGTGGAGGCAAAATATTGAGACCCACCCTCCCTCCAGATTGGAGAGGGTTATGTGCAATTGTACAATTGGCAATTCTATTCACCTTGGCATTTGAAAAGGAGAAGATAGCAACAAAAAGGGGGAGAATAAAAAATCATTATTAGACACCTCCTTTGATGATAGGATTTATCTAGACTCTACAGGAGTTCCTAGAGGGGTACCGGATAAGTACAAGGCTCGCAACCAGATTGCAGTAGGTTTTGAATAGTCTCTATGCTGGTGGGTAACGGTCAACAAGAATGTGGACTGGATAAACTATATTTTCTATAATCAGCAAAGATTCATTAATTACACTAGGGGTGCAGTCAAAGGCATAACAGAACAGCTTTATGCAACCAGTAGAATGGCCTGAGGAAATAGAATGGCCTTAGATATGATCTTACCTGAAAAAGGGGGTGTATGCGTGATGTTGGGAGGGAGCTGTTGTACTTTTACTCCAAATAATATAGCACCTGACAGGTCAATCACTCGTGCCTTGCAAGGATTAACCACTTGGTGGAAGAACTGGCTGAGAATTCAGGAGTAGACACATCAATCACGGGATGGCTGGACTCATGGCTTGGAAAATGGAAGGGAGTAGTAATCTCCATCCTCACCTCCCTGATAGTGGTAGCAGGGGTACTGGTAGCAATTGGCTGTTGTATCACACCTTGTGTACAGGGACTAACCCAATGGCTGATTGAGACAGCCTTGGCAAAACAGATGCCCCTAAAAGGTAATCAAGCAGAGGAACTCTACCTCTTGAACAATGAGGGGATGGGTGACCTTGAGGCCAAGATGGATGAAGTCTCGGGGATGATGCTTGCAAATTTGGGGGCGACATATGAGAGAAATGCAGAAAACAACAATTATTTTAAAAAAGGGGGGGATTTTGAGAGGCCCTTGCAAAGGTTGTTGTTTCTGCAAAAGTTATAAAGCTGAGTCATGGGAGGGGGTGTATGCTAAGCTAGATATGCTTGCACAAACAGTTACAAGTAACTGGGTCTTGCTTTTGCAAAAATCGCAAGGTGGAATCATGAGGGTATATACCAAGAAATAACTAACAAAAAAGGGAGGTGATCGACTGGTAGAAACAGATGTATTGATATGACAGTTGCAACTGTCAAACACATAGGGAGTTAGTATGAACAAGATAACCAAATAAGACCAAGTGGTGCATCAGCAAAAGTAACGAGCTCAGCTATCAAGGGACACGGGGCGGGAGTTTGCCCACCAACAACAGGCCACAGACAGATGTGGTCAGCTTATTCGATTAGTAACTGCACAGAGTAATGCAACTATCAGATATGAAGTAAAAGGGGGAATACCGAGAGACTCAACTGAACTGTATAAATTGTAATCTAACCTCCTGATCAGGGTGCCTACTTTATGGTCACCGGGCTTGCAAGACCATATGAATAAAGACTACTTCAGAATTTGACTCAGACTGAAATTATTGAACAGTGAGCTTCGTTTCTCACACTCATTTAACAGCCTATAAAGTAGAAGAGGCTAATTCACATTAGGTTGAATTCTGCAAGTAAGAACCCAACTTTCAATGATCATCAGCCACCCAGCTAATAAAAATCCAGAAAAAAATAATCAAATAATCCAGGTCTGAAAAATTCCCTGCTGTCCCTGTGTTCTCTGCTGTTACTTCAAGGGGCGGTTTGGCGAGATCGCCAGAAAACTAGCAGGAGTTATTTTTGCTGGGGTTTTTTTCTGGCAATTCATCCAACCTCATGCCAGACTAATGGTTGGAAATGGGACAAATTCAACACATATCCAGGACCAGGACTTCTTCATCAGGTGACTCATTGCACCAAACAGAAGACAGTATAACCGCAACTTAAAACATTCAAGTTTTAGGAAGAGAAAACAGGAGAAGGTCATTCAATCACCTAAGAATTGAGTTTTCTTTACACATCTCAGCAGTTACAATCACTGGAGGCACACTTCTCCAAATTTAAAATATCTTTTGCATGAAAAATTGCTTCCTGATTTATCTCCTGAATTAGCTAACTCTAATTTTAAGATCTTCTCCTTTTGTTCACAATTTCACCACAGGAGGAGCTATGTTCTCCATACCAACAACATCAAATCCTTCTAAGATTTTAGATACCTCAATTATCACTCCTCAAAATTGCTGCTTGCAGCAAATGGAAGCTAAGTTTATGCAGCCTGTCCTCAATTTAATCCCCTAAAATGAGAACATGGCTGAGTCTGGAAGGGTCAAAGGCATAGATAAGAATTTCAATAGAGGCAATGTTAGAGAGACGTATCACATGACTGTTTGAGTTGCATCAAATGGGGAGACAGAAACTCATTTTGGATTCAATTGAGGCTTAGGAAATCTGTTTTGGCTCTTTGGAAGAACTCCACTGCTAATTCCATTCCCCTGCTTTTTCTCCAAGTCTATTCAATAAAATGATGTGCTTGCCAGCTGGTTCAATCTAAAATAGTAGTCCCAAGGTGTGTGAATTGGTGGCAAAGGTGCAGAGATTGGGGTGTGGGCCGAAAGATGATCAATTCAGTCTTTCTAGTATTTTCTGGAAGCAAACTGTAACTCATTCAAGGCTGGATTTTAAATAAACAAATGTGAAGGTTGGACAAGTTGGGATGGAGAATTATAGTTGTACATCCTTAGTACACAACTATATTTTGATCAATTTGGTAATAATAATATAAAAATACAATAACAGTAACCCAATTTCAGAGCTAAACTAATCCACATGCCAACAAAAATATTCTGAGAATTTCACAGTCTCTATGACCTCAGCACACACACACAGGAACATGGATAGCATAGATCCTGCATTTAAGTGGCCACAGGAGATTTAGTCATTTTGAAACCAAGTTGCCAAAAGCTTGTCACAGTTGCACCAAACACTGATTACAAACAAAAAAATTCCTCTAGAGCTTTCAGGTTGAAGCTTCCACCAAACAGAACAGAAAGGAGTTGAGAAACTGAATCGAATAGGGTTGCTCACAATGCCAGTTTAGGCAAACCAAGGTTTCTGCCTGGGGCGAAATCGGTGAACTAGCCCCAAATTGCATTAGCGTTAATTGTCCTTTTTTCCCGTCAGTTTCCAACCAAAGCCACATTTCACATATCACCAAATGCAAATTGACCAGCACAGCCAGTGTTTTAGAACATAATTTTTATTGCAAAAGGTTTGGATGAAATTATTCCTAATTTACCCTTTACACACTTAAGTTTGGTAACTTAGGGTACAGTTTTGTGAATACTGCAAATGGCTTTCTCACAAAAGTGGGTACTTCAAACCTGTTTTGAATCCAATTCCTGAGAATGATCTAAAATTAAACAATGACTACTTAAAGAAAAGTACAATTTGCTAGTTATATTGCTGTACAATAGATAGCTTCTTCGTAAAAAAACATAAACGCGTTTGAAGTGTGCTGACTTGTGCCCTTGTGCCTGAAAATGTATTAAGTTGCTGTGTCAGAAATACACAGAGAGATGACCACTTTTGTAGACGAGGCCAAGTTTAAGCTCACTATTTCTAACTTGGATGATTGATTACTCAATATGTTCTGGAAGAAAGCAGCACAACTAAATGAAAACCTCTGCCCCAGGAATTATCTGTAGTATAATATAAGAATCGGTAGTTAGAAAGTTGCCAATTGAGAATTTTGGAGTTTGAAGTGTGATGGTGAAAACAATGGTCCTTCTAATCAGATAGCAGCTACTTCCACACCCTGTCCCATTGATTAGTCAGTCAGGATAAATAATAGTGTAGCATTCAGCTATCCTTTATAGGATTTGGACCCAGTCACATTGCATCAGCTTTTCTACTTGCTGTCTTATGACTGGAATGCTGCACCATGTACTACGACATAAATGATCAATTAACTAACTCATTCCGAGATCAAGGGGATTCTCCACAGAGTGTTCATAATAAGGGAACTAATCACATAGGATTAGCTACTCAACTTGGAGTCTATTCTACAAATGCGTTGTACTTGCGGAGGGAGAAAATGAAACTCTACTAATCTCCAATCTTGCTTGCAGTTTGCTAATTTTATGCTGATGTCCTCCAGTCCTGCTAATAACTTGCTTACCACTGCAATATTGAAATCCTTCAGCATTGTAAAGATGTAGATAATCATTCCTCTCTTTTGTTTGGATTATAGAATGGATTCATCCACAGCACGGTTAAAGAGGCAGGCAAAAAGAAACACATTAGCTGCCAGCTTGACTGCCCACAACCCTTCATTTCCTCTATACTGCTGAGAGTTTCCTGAGTTAAAAAGCAGCAACTTGAAAGGGATGACTACAGGTGGTCCCTTCCTCTGCGAGCTTGTATTTCGGACCTATTGTTCCTGGCCTTGATTTAATGTATCCAAAGTGACTAATTGGATACAATTTGTAGAACATGATCCATTAGGACAGAGTGTGGGGAGTGTAGTCACAATCTTACTTTATATTCAATAACGAAATAGAGAAAAAAAAATCTTTTGAAGCCAACTTGAATATTTTGGACTTCGAAAATGCAACTAGGTGCCCGTAGCAAATATCATTGATGTGCAATGGGCATAAATGCTCCACAAGGGTGTTATTTAAACTGGAACAGCTGGGTAGATCTAAGGAAACTACTAGAAGCACAATGTCAGCAGTATTGAGAGATCCTGCACTTTATCATTTGCTTGTTTTGTCTGAAGAAATGCAGGAATTTAACACACTAACCCAGCTCAGTGAAAATCAAAGGGGCCATCTCACTGCCAAGCATCAGAGGAATTTCCAACTCTGCGGTGAAGTTACGCTAGAACCAACTTTTGACCTCTGTTTGAGTGAGTACTTTCAGCACTGGGCTAATGAGCAGGCTCAAACTCAGACAATTATCTCCGGCTCTTGCAGCCAGTTGGTTTCAGGTGCCGTTCCCTTTGATACCAAGAAGATTAAAATTCATAAGCCGATCACATATTCCTCCCAGCGTAGGTGGCTGAATAAGATTCAGCCACAGAATATGAGCTACAGAAATTCAAAATCATCGGTCTTTGTTCAGAAGGGCACTTCTCCAAACTGTTGTTCACAAATGTTTAAGATTCAATGGACATCGTCACAGTGTTCTCTGGCCTTCAAAACAAAGTAACCACTGTACCTAATTAGCCTAAAACAAAAATAATTCAATGGCCCACAATCGAGACAGGATCTTAGAACGATACCTGCTATAAATCTAATCCCGATTCAAGCTGCACACTGTGAGTTCAGTGAAAGGGCTGCATTTCAATTAGCTACTGTGAAAAAGGCAACTTTCCTCTGAGCCAGGCATGAAACAAAACGGGACAAAATTTGCTGAAACAGGGCAGAAAATGCTAGGCAGGGTACAATATCAAAGCTCAGTTAATACTTTCATAATGGGAAGCTTAATAATAAATCAAGTATCTATCATCATATGTTGAACTGCGATGCTTTCCCTACTGTCCTATTTCTCACATTTTGCAGTCTGACAACTGTGTAATTAAACAAAAGCTACTGTTCCTCTCTGTTAGGTAACTTCACTGGTGTCATTGACACTTTGCTGATGCTGCATTCATTGCAGATGTTTTGAATTCTCACTAACAAATAACCACCTGACGCCTCCTATACCAGGTGCCTTGTTCACACAAATCATTCTACATAAACTCAATACACTGCATATTTTTCATTACACCCCGCTGGTCTGCCTACTGCGCTGGCAACGTTTAACCTCAATTCGAGGCAGATGAACTAGAATCACTGCCACACACTACCAAGTATCCATGACTGATTCTGCCAGCACATGTATTGTTGCTGCCAACATTTCATGACAGTAGTATGAGCCCTGTCCATAAACACCAATACTTCGCTCCACTAGTCAGGCCATGAAGACTCAGCACCACTCCATCCGTCTTGTCTGAGTATGTATTTTTAATTCATTTTCGTGAACAGGGGTGTTGCTGGCCAGCACTTGTTCCCCATCCCTAGTTGCCCTGGAGAAGATGGTGGTGAGCTGCCTTTTTGAACCGCTGCAGGCCACCTGCTGTGCGTTGACCCACAATGCAAGGAAGAAGGGCTTTTGCCCGAAACGTCGATTTCGCTGCTCGTTGGATGCTGCCTGAACTGCTGTGCTCTTCCAGCACCACTAATCCAGTAATTCCACGATCTTGTCCCAGCGACAGTGAAGGAACAGCGATATATTTCCAAGTCAGGATGGTGAGTGACTCGGAGGGGAACTTGAAGGTGGTGGGATTTATATGTATCTGCTGCCCTTGTCCTTCTGGATGGAAGTGTTCGTGGATTTGGAAGGTGCTGCCTGAGGATCTACTGCAGCACATCTTGTCGATAGTACACACTGCTGCTGCTGACCGTCGGTGGTAGAGGGAATAGATGCTCGTGGATTCAAGCCGGGTTTTTGTCCTGGATGGTGTTAAGCCTCTTGAGTATTGTTGGAGCTGCACCCATCAGGTAAGTGGAGTGTATTCCTTCACACTCCTGACTTGTACCTTACAGATATTGGACAAGCTTTGGGGAATTAGGAGGTGAGTTACTGCAGTTTTCCGAGCCTCTGACCTGTTCTTGTAAACACTGTGTTAATGAGGCAAGTCTGGTTGAGTTTCTGGTCAGTGGTAAGCCCCAGGATGTTGATAGTGGGGCAATCAGTGATGGTAACACCATTGAAGGGGCAGTGATTCGATTGTCTCTTATTGATGACGGTCATAGCTTGGCATTTGTGTGGCATGAATGTTACTTGCCACTTGTCAGCCCAAGCCTGGATATTGTCCATATTTTGTTACACTTGAAAAGGAGTCATAAATAGTCCTGAACATTTTGTAATTATTGTCGAACATCCCCACTTTGGAACTTATGATGGAGGGAAGGTTATTGATGAAGCAGCTGCTGAAGACGGTTGGGCCTTGGACACTACCCTGACAGACTCCTGCAGAGATGTCCTGGAGCTGAGATAGTTAACCTCCAACCACCACAACCATCTTTCTATGTGCCAAATATGACTCCAACCTGCAGAATGTTTGTCCCCTGATACCCATTGATTCTAATTTTGGTCAGGCTCTTTGATGCCACACTCAGCTGAATGCAGCCTTGATGCAAAGGGCTGTCACTCTCACCTCACCTCTGGAATTCAGCTCTTTGTCCATGTTTGGACCAAGCCTGTGATGAGGTTAGGAAGTGAGTGGCCCTGGTGGAACCCAAACTGAGCATCACTGAGTAGGCAGGTTGGATCTATTCTGCTTTATGTATACAGGACATACCTGGGTGGGATTCAAACCCAGGTCCCCAGAACATTTGTTGAGTTGCTGGATTAATAGTCTAGCGATAATACGACTAGGCCAGGCCCACCAATCTAGTATGGGTTTCGGTCCTCACTGAGTAGACATTTAGATATTGTAAAGTACTAAGAGTTCCTGACATGACAGAGTAAGCAACACCTCTTATTCATCAACTGGGGAAAGCCCTGCTAGCCACAGCCTAGACACTAAACACATCTTCAATGACTTTCAGCAGAAATGTTTAGCCTCTCCAGACACTACTGCTCCTGAGTTAATGTTTGTCTGTTCTCTGGCAACTACCTCTTTGAGAATACTCATTCGAAAGCAGTGGGCTTCACTTTTATTTCCTGAAAAGACATCTTCATGAGTTAAGCAAATCTTTGAACTCATCAAAATACAACCTGGCTTCTCATAACATTCTGGTATTTATTGGGTGCAATTATATTAATTTAACCAGTATTTTTGTCCGATGTAAATTTATATGTAAAAGTGCATTTCAGGTGTCCACTCATTATGTGGACCTAAAGCTAGAAGTCAAGATATTAAAATTATCACTTTAAAAAAATCATCAGAACTGAATGTGACAGCAAAATTCTCCAGAGCTGACCTGCTGGATTCCTGGTATTGTCATGTCAAGCCATCTCTTCAATTCAACAGTAGGTGGCAGTATAAAAGAGCTGGAGGTGGAGTGGAGATGGAGGAATGAAGTAGGGGCTCAATCATTGCTGATAGACAAGGCGAAAAACACTGTTGGGCAATTTCATTTCTAGCATAATAGTAGTCCATCTCCTGCATGCTGTAATTTAAAATATGTGCTTCAATCTTAAGGAAACGTGACACGGGCCATAAATGCAGACCGGATATATTCTTTCATCACATTGTAGTAAGGGGTCACAGGCTTACTTTAGCTCAGTTTGCATCAGTAAGTGACAAGTAAATATAGACGGTACATATTGCAATAGCAGTGATCCCAGAATTTTGAGATGACACATCTGGAAATTCACGGCACAGACTGGTTCAAAACACAGCTTGTCTCGCGCTCTTTAAACCAGCAGTAGAAAGCAGAGACCCATTGAGCTCACCAAGGCAGGAGAGTTATACTATAGTCTGAGCGAATCATGTTGTTATAAAATAAATTAGATGATGTTTTAAACCTGAGATAAAATTGACAGCATAGGAGAAAAATTATTGCTTTGAAAATTAGATTTTATGTTATAATTGAGCTAGTGCATGGGATTTTGTAAATATGTCTCAGGATTGTAAATATAGAGAAATGGGCAACTTACAATTCAGTAAATGTTGTCCATAGATAGCAAAAAATCAGTAAGACTTAATTAAAATTTCTTCTTTATGACAGTTTGAAGGACAGTTTGAAGGGAAAGCTGTCTAATTAAGCTTTATTTTGTTAATGATTTGATCTTTGCACCAGTATCACTCCACTGTAACACGTATTCTTATTCTAATGTCAACCTTTGTATCATTGAGCCCCTGTTGACAATGACCCAGTTTTCTCTAATCATAGACAAGAGATCACACAGAAGTAGCCAGAAAGGAAAATGAAAACAGGTCAAAGCATTCACTTGCATGTTTCCAGTTTTCTGTTAGAAAGATTATGGTAATGTACAACCACCTCTGCAAGTTTCAAAGTTGGACACAGGAGAAATGTATGCATGAAACAAAATTCAAACTGATTTCTAATCACTTTACTAGTCCTGAATTGGCTGTTTTTTTTTGAGTAAGAGAGGAGAATTTTTTTTAAAAAATCTGTAGAAGCACATTGTTACACCCTGCAATGGCCTGATCCTTCTCTGTTCAATAATGTGGGAGATGGCAACCACATGTCTGATTCTAATTGTCTTTCACATGTTAAGACAGCAGTCAAAGTCGTTCAGGGTCTAACATAATAACTTAGCACTTGGAATTCCAACCAGATTTCAAACAGAGCTAAACACATTGTGGCATAAATACCAGCATACAGCAAGATACAGGGAGCCAGAGTATCTGTCTGTTTAGTTTAAATGATTCAACTTCCAGAAGTCAATGCTGGTTTTGAAGCCTGTTATCAGAGGACACATCTTTTGATCACTAATATTGGCAGAACTGAATCTGAAATTGTCTGAAAAGAAGCACAAAATTTACTTTTGAGTCTCTAAATTCTGCAGGAAACAGATTTCAGCATTTTGGTTCTGCTTAAACTTATGAAGTGTCCATGACCCAAACGGCAAAATCCCATCATCAGTTGCATTCAAGAAGGGTAAATCAGAAAAGTGCTGTAAAATCTGGCTTGAATTCATGTGTCTTAGTTTCAGGCATATAATGTTTGTTTGGAGGTTAAAGTGTTACATGTTAGATAAATTGACATCTGAATGAGAAACTGGCAGTAATTCTGATGTGATTACAATTGTAACAAGCTTCTGTTTATGACACTTAAAAAGTATCCTATGTTCATCTTGAAAGCTCATGGATTGAGTCATAAAGGGAATAAGCAATACGGGTTACATATTTTAATGATATCAGAAAATCTACCCATAATTGAAACCAAATGGAAGGAAACTGAAAGCAGCTTTGTAAAAAAAAAGTTCCTTTGTGCGATGGACCAAATGGTCTCTTCCTGTGCTGTAAATATCTGAGTCTTCAGCTCATGAATTAAAGGTTCTCATGTTACATGCTGTCTTTGAGAAATATAAATTATTCATATGGACTATGGAATCAGACTGGCAGTGATGGTAAATAAGTTGCTTGCTTTTCTGTTTGTTAAATCCCAATGCATGCCACATCATCATCGAGGTGGACTAGGGGTTAATAACTTGACTTATGTTATGTGGATGTATAGTTCAGTTTTGGGAACAGACAAGGGCAAGTGTAGTTTTGCTTTGGTGTCGGGTTCATGTTACCAGGCGAAGGAGCTAGCAGGAGATGACAGTCAGTTGGTACTGTACTTTAAGCAGAGAAAATATTAACTTCATCATTCATCATGTGCAATGAGAATGGGGCAAAATCAAGAAAGAGAAACCTCATGGTTAAATTCTGATTGCTGGATGTTTGGATTTCTTTTTAAACATTTACAGTCCCTCACAGGATCATAACTGAAGTTACAGTAACATGATGAAGAAAAAAGTAGTTTATCGATTTTTAAAAATTAATTTGGAATCTGTTACGAAATATAGAATTTGATGCAAGGCTCCCTTTGGCCTTACGTAGGATTCCCTTCCTACGTAGCCCTTCCTGAAGAAGGGCTCATGCCCGAAACATCGATTCTCCTGCTCCTTGGATGCTGCCTGACCTGCTGCGCTTTTCCAGCAACACATTTTCAGCTTACGTAGGATTGACCAGGCAGGTGTTCATCTTCTGATTTAACAACAAAATGTCCTATCAGTGAATTGATCAGTGATATTACTCCTACAGAAGTCCAGGGACTGGGGAATTCTTTTCAGTTACAATGCAAGGCAGACAAGTCATCTAATACATGTTTTAGTTTCAATACTGTCAACTCAAAGATAGGATGTCATCACTTGAAATTAAATATATGTATGAAAATAAGCAAATGAAAACACAATCCAAATGCATATTAAAGAAAACTATTTGAATAAGGGTCTACACCACATAATGGTAATTCATACCCCATGTGTGGATTCAGTCAATTTCTGTCAGTATGTTATTCTATCACGTCAGAAATCACAGTTGAGCCAGAATTTATTCTCACTTTAAATCAGCACATAATGCACTGTCCAGTAAGGGTTCCTGGAAACAACCAAAAGATCCAAACTGGCACATTTTCTTCCCAAACAGAAAGACATTAAGGTCAATTGTGATTCTGATCAGACAGCAGTAATGTTATAAGCCATAACCAAAACAATAATAGAGGCAGAAGGTATCTTACTTCGGTGTTAGGCAATTATTCGAAACCTTCCTTGCATTTAATAACAATGCAAAAATGATATTTATACCTCAAAAGTTCAGTAATAGTATTGCTGCCCTCAGCCTGTAAATGAAGTGCAGCTTTGAGGGATTTCTGGTACACTCAAATGTTAATCACTTCTCATGTGCAACATGAGAGCCTCTGATTCATGAGCTGAAGACTCAGATATTTACAGCACAGAAAGAGACCATTTGGTCCATTTTGTCCATGCTATGCAAAAAAGGTCTGACTCCATTAATCCCATTTTCCAGCTGTTGGACTATAGCCCCTTGAGGCTATGAGAACACAGGTGAATATCTGAATACTGCTTACATGTCACAATATTTTCTGATTCAACCACTCTTTCAGGCTGAGTTCCAGACTCCAACCTCTCTGTGTTAAAAATACTTTGCCTCAACTTTCCTGTTGAAAGAATAGGAGTCAGAGTAATAAAATTGAATTGAACTGAATTGAATCATTTTATTGTCACGTGAACTCAATGTAAAATAAAATGAAAAATAATACCGTCGCTGTATATTGGCACCATTCACATTAACTTAAAATAAAAGTTATTTTAAAATTACTTAAAGAGAGTCCAAGTATTTCTTCTCTGCTGCTCCAGTCCCGCTCCAGGCTTTCCATCCCACACCAAGCCACCACCAGAGTCTGCTATGGGCTTCCCATTGCATGGCACTCTGCTGCCAGAGTCCAATCCGGGTTTCCCAATCTACACCATACCCCTGCCAGAGGCTCCCTCCCCGAGGAAGCGCAAGTCCTGCTCCAGGTTTCACAGGCTGACTGACCAACTCGGTAGCCACCCTGCCTCTGAAGTTGCCCCGACACTCCGGAGCCCATCGAAGCTGCCGCCTGCCAAAGAACTCTCTTGGTCATGTAATTTTGCAAAAACAAAAGGGGAAGAAGGAAAAGAAAAACATGAACAAAGAGCACAAGCTCAGGCACAGGAGCCCGGATGCTGCCTACTCTGCCGCCGCCATCTTGTATTAATAGAATTAATTATAGAATTAATATTTTATAATGTTTAATTCCCCAAACAATGACTGTAAGTAGCAAAACAAACATGGCTTTCAAAATAGCACTCCCATGGTGGTCATATTTTGTGACAGATATGCAACTCTTGTATAAAGGAATATATTATGGCTGATATCCAAAACTTTGTTGACATCTACTTATCAAGTTGGATGCACATATCAGGAACTAGCACCATCTGGTGTCATTTGGATAAGCTGCTCCTTGCTTTTTTTTATTTATTCATGTCATTAATCGCTTTGAAAGACTTTTTTTCATAAAACAAGTGCATCATTGAAGGTTTTAGGCCGTTGAACTGATTCTAATGACATTCAGAACTCAACCTCTACAACACTGAACACATGGAGAAGACAAGGCCCACAGAGAGTAATAAATATCCCAAGGCAAATTGTCTAATGCAAATAAGTACAAACAATGTAACACAAAACAGCAGTTTTCTGAGTATTGTGGTTAACATTCCCCATCAACCCATATCACCCAAAAGAAAAGGCTATTTCAACAATCATCTTATTTACTCACTTTATTGTGCCACTGCCCGTTAAAGATAATTGATTGATTATCAAGTGTTGGAAAGACAGTGGATATGTAATTATGTACTTCAATGAAAACTTCCATTTTATGATCACTGACATTTTTTGATCTTCACAAGCAAGATCACAAGCTGAAATATAGGGAATAGTACCAAGTTTTTGAATAACAGCTTTTACACTGACAGTTTTCCCAGTGGTGCTTCAGAAGTCTTGCTATAAAGTCTGAGGGTTGAAGCCTGACAGAAAGTAGAGATGATACTTATCACAAACTCGTGTTACTCACATGACTGTTACAATATTTCAATTAGATATATAACAAAAAAATGACAGATGTTGGGAAAGTTGGCATTCTTCCCCAACTGTCCACACCTCTGCAGAGACAGAAACAATCCAAAGAGGAATGAAGCTAAAATGATGAGCACAAAATGAGATCCTTCTATTATTGCTTGTAGTCTCCAGAACCATCCATGACTGCATACATTAGTTTTCAAATATTTAACATTAATATCTGCATTTCACAGTACAACACAGCACTGAAAATGCTTCCATTATTCTTAACAAACTGGAGCTCATTTAACGGTTAACGGGAGCAAGGTGGACATAAAATAGAGTTGGCAATGGTGTTAAGTTCAATTGAAGATAATTTAATGCAGCATAAATATCTAACATTAACTATAAAGTGCAAATGGTGATTGAATGCATAATTGAGAAACAAAGACTAGAACTATTATCATTTCATGTTTTTCCTACATTAACATTACTATGAAGCCTACACAACTGCAATATGAAAGTGAATGTTGCAGCTGTAAAGTGAATGGGATTCTGTTTCTGCATGGTTAATAAAGTCCCTCCTATTTATTTTGCTAAAGAGAATCATGGGTCTTCTATGCTGATCAATAGTTGTTGAGATGAAATATTGGATTGTTCAGAGCTACACTGCAGGCTTGCATTGTCCATTACTATTATACAACACATTCAAGTATTTTCACTTGCTGCATCAGTGGCTATTTTATCCAGCTCCACACAACATGGGAAATAATGTTCCATCTGTTGTTAATTTGTAAGGTGATACTGAGAGAAACAGGCTTTGAGAACTTTAGCAATTATCCAGATTCTCGTAATCAAGCACCATTTCACTGTACATCACATAGGTTTCTATTTAGTAACAAATGCTTAAGTATCGGAACAATATTCCACATAAACTATAATATTTCCGATAAGGAAATTTAGAATCTAATAAATCCTAAATAAATCAAAACAAGTCATGTATATGGGAGTGGGGGGGAGGGGAGTGGGGGGGAGGGGAGGGGGAGGGGAGTGGGGGGGAGGGGGGAGGGGGAGGGGAGTGAGGGGTGAGGGGGGAGGGGGAGGGGAGGGGGAGAGGGGAGGGGGGGAGGGGGAAGGGGAGGGGAGGGGGGAGGGGAATGGGGGGAGGGGAGGGGGGAGGGGAGTGGGGAGGGGAGTGGGGGGAGGGGAGTGGGGGGAGGGGAATGGGGGGAGGGGAGGGGGGAGGGGGAGGGGAGGGGGGGAAGTGGGGGAAGTGGGGGGGGGGGAAGTGGGGGGGAGGGGAGGGGGGGGAAGGGGGGGGGGAGGGGAGGGGGGGGAAGGGGGGGGAGGGGGGGAGGGGAGTGAGGGGAGAAGGGGGGGGAGGGGGGGAGGGGAGTGAGGGGAGAAGGGGGGGGAGGGGAGGGGGAGGGGAGTGGGGGGGGAGGGGAGTGGGGGGGGAGGGGGAGGGGGAGGGGAGTGGGGGGGAGGGGGGAGGGGGAGGGGAGTGGGGGGGAGGGGGGAGGGGGAGGGGAGTGAGGGGTGAGGGGGGAGGGGGAGGGGAGGGGGAGAGGGGAGGGGGGGGAGGGGGAAGGGGAGGGGAGGGGGGAGGGGAATGGGGGGGAGGGGAGGGGGAGGGAGGGGAGGGGGAGGGGGGGGGAAGTGGGGGGGAGGGGAGGGGAAAGTGGGGGGGGAGGGGAGGGGGGGAAGTGGGGGGGAGGGGGGGGAGGGGAGGGGGAGAGGGGAAGGGAGGGGGGAGGGGAGGGGGAGGGGGAGGGGAGGGGGAAGGGGAGGGGGAAGGGGAGGGGAGGGGAGGGGGAGGGGGAGAGGGGAGGGGAGGGGAGGGGGGAGGGGGGGAGGGGGGGAGTGGGGGGGGGAGGGGGGGGAGGAGGGGGGAAGTGGGGGGGAGGGGGAGGGGAGGGGAGGGGGGAGTGGAGTGGGGGGGGAATGGGGGGAGGGGAGGGGGAGGTGAGGGGGGGAATGGGGGGGGGGAGGGGGAGGGGAGGGGAGGGGGGAGTGGAGTGGGGGGGGAATGGGGGGGAGGGGAGGGGGAGGTGAGGGGGGGAATGGGGGGAGGGGAGGGGGAGGTGAGGGGGGGAAGTGGGGGGGGAGGGGAGCGGAAAGTGGGGGGGGAAGTGGGGAGGGGAGGGGGAGAGGAGAGGGGAGGGGAGGGGGAGAGGGGAGGGGAGGGGGAGAGGGGAGGGGAGGGGAGGGGGAGATGGGAGGGGAGGGGAGGGGGAGGGGGAGAGGAGGGGGGAGGGGGAGAGGAGGGGGGAGGGGGAGGGGAGGAGGGAGGGGGAGGGAGGGGGAGGGGGGGAGGGGTGGGGGGAGGGGGAGGGGGGTGAGGGAGGGAGGGAGGGGAGGGGGGGGAGGGGGAGGGGGGAGGAGGGGAGGGAGGGTTGCTGGGAGGAAGGCAGCTGAGACTGTGACTTCTCCATGATCAACTTCACATGAACGAGATTACTTCAGTATTAACTCAGATGAATAAACAAAGATGCAGCTGTACACATGAAAACTACTGTCAAGAAGCTTGTAATAATTCAATTAATCTAGTTTATCTGCTGAAAGGTCAAGCAAGTGGCTATCCAGCTCCTCCAGTAATCCAGTCAGAACTTTCACCTGTTTTGTTGATACTTTCCATTGTTTGGCCACTTTGGATTGAACTGCTAAAATGCTGTTGATTCTATGAATCCTGATTTTGATTAAAAGCCTTATTTGTGGAAATTTACTAAATGCCTTTTGCAATCAAATCATTTAAATCCACCTAACTTATCATCTACTTTTACACTCAAAGATATAACATACCATGGTTATGACAAGACCGAGTTTCTCCTAAACGATTCCTACCTACTTGAAGGAACATTAATGATGTCCTATAGAATGGTGCTTTACATTCTCCTTGTTTCCAGTGCTAGGATAACTGACCCTCTAACAGGGATAATCACTGTAAATACGATACTTGCAAAAGGTTTAATTAGACTTAATTTCTGATACAGTTCTTTAAATTTCTGAATTGTTTCATTTATTTGACATTGTCAAAAGATGTACAAAATTATAAAGAAATAAAGGCAACGGAAACTGAAAACTGATGACTTAAAATCTTTGTCATTCATTCTTTGAATGTTTAAGCAAGACAGTGAAGAATTGAATTGTAGATTTGGCTCACATTTGACATCACCTATTCCTTATTAGATTTTAGTAGGTCGCAGTTAGATGGGCTCGACCCTGTGAACTTAATAAGAGTTGCACAGAACTGCCAGCATCATTTTTGGGACCATCATAAACTTATTCACATGTCACACTGACTAGCCTTGAAGCCAATGTTAGCTGCAGAAGACAGATCCCATAGCCACACCATCAGTACTCCGGCAAAGATCAGCGCAAGCTTGAAGAACAGCACCTAATTTTTCACTAGGAAACTCGAGAGCCTTCTGGATTCATTATCAAGTTCAATCATTTTAGGGTTTGAGGTACCTTCGCCCATGTCCTCACCCCAATCCCCACACCAGGCCTTGTAAAGTTGAAAAGGGTGGCGGTGGAAAAGCACAGTGGGTCAGGCAGCATCTGAGGAACAGAAGAGTTGATGTTTCAGGCATAAGCCCTTCATCAGGACTGAAGGGCTCATGCCCGTAATGTTGATTCTCCTGCTCCTTGGATGCTGCCTGACCTGTTGTGCATTTCCAGCTCCATACTTTTCGACTCTGATATCCAGCACGCAGTCATCACTTTCTCCTTGTTATCACAAGGTCTGTTATTATTCACACCCATTTGTTAACTATTAACAGTCCCATTAGTAGCTGTTCATTCACCCAAGCTGATCGTTATCCACTCCTTTGTCTGTCTAACTGTTCTTCCCTCTTTTTGGGCTCTGTCTAATGTACATTAAGCATTTACTCCTTACCCCCTCCCCCTATCTGCATAAAGAACAAGCTTTTACTTGCCACCGTCAGTTCTGAAGAAGGGTCACTGCACCCAAAACATTATTTCTGATTTCTCTTCACAGATGCTGTCAGACCTACTGAGTTTTTCCACTTATTTCTGTTTTTGTATTGCTTTTTCCCTGTTCAATTAAGCAGAGTGGCAGGAGAAGATAATAATGGAACCACTTACAATAAGAATAAACAGCAAGTAAGAGGATTTAAAGTCATTTATTAAATGTTTAGTCTGAAGCCAACAGAGGGTACAAGAGCACAGAAGGCATAACTTGAACACCGGCCAGAATAATAAAATAAAATTGGCTCATTGCTCCCTTAACACCGCCTCTGTGCCCTTGGAATAATCAATGTATTTAAAGTAATTCTTTCTACTGTAGAGGACCAAAACAAAATTTTGGCAAAAAGTGATTGTTCAATATGGTCAGTATTACCAGGCTGTTGATTTATGTACTACTACTTCGCAGTTAAGAATAAGTATGTGCAAGACATTCATTGGCAGAGAAAGGTGCACCACCTAATGGCTAAGGGACTGACAGCAACACTCTTAAGCTAAAGTTTTCCTCCTGATATTTCAGTACCATTTTTTCAGCAGAATAAATAAGTTATCTCAATCAAGACTGCAAGTAAAATGTGTTTGTTAAACTGTTTAAAATATTTGTTCTTTCTAATAATTTGAAATGGTCAAATTTCAATTAAGAGTGAACAACTTGTAATGTTGCTACCCTTCAGGGGGAAAAAAAGATCAGAAGATGCTGCAAGGAGCATTGACAAACAGTATTTGATATTGAGCTATGTAAGGCCAAGTGACCAAAAGCTTGGTCAAAGCATTAGACTTCACATCGCATTATAATGGAAGATGTTTGTGCCAGAAATACAGGAATTACAGCTGATATAGTAGCTAACCTTTCTTTTAGCTTTTTGTTTCATTTACAATTTGTTTTCAATACTTTAACCATTCTTACTTCTCCAACCTCCTCCAGGCTAATGCCACAGCCAATGCTCTCAACCACCTCTGGCCTCCCGCAAAAAAAAACTTTGGTGACAGAGCCTTCATGCACACTCTTCACCTTTGCTTCTCTTCTTCCAGTCTGTAAAACCTTCCTCAAAAATCATTTTGCCAACTGAGCTTTGGGCCAAAATCTATTGTTGCTTGACTTTGGTTTATAATACTTTGATATATTTTCCACCATCAATTCCCTCCTTAAGGGCAGTATGCAACAATGTACAGCACCTGGTCAGCAGCAGGTCAGAAAGCACCATCTTCTCAAGGGATGGCCGAGAACTGCTGGCCAGCCAGCAATGCCCAAGTCCCGCAAAGAAATCAAAAATAGATCACGGTTGTTATATCAATGCAAATTTCTATTGGTTTCCTTATAAAAGGTTACACTTGCACTATACTAACAATAGACAGATACTGGTATTGGTTTAATTTGACATTTACCACAAACATCCACACACATCCATTGAAGACATGGGCCTCCAGATAGATTTGCACCAACTACCAACTCAGTTTTGTTACAACACCGGGTGAACCCCTCTGCTAATTTAAACCAGCAACACAGAAAAGATTCACCCTGTGCTGTAATCTGTTAAAATTCGACAGGCAAAGAACTGTCCCAAAAGTCACTGTTTAAAGTAAAAATTGACAACTTTATTTTTTGTGTAAGTCTAACAGAGAATATTAACTGACAACTATTTACAACCCCTTTCTCTTAAACCTATCTATTATCTCCACCCCCAACAATACCAGTCCAATAAATAAAATCCCGATTACAATTTACAGAAAAATAATCGTGTTGCAAAACCACTTTGCCGAGTTTCCTCTGTAGATTTTCCTCCATAGACTCTCTCCACATTAGGTTTCCATCTTTGTTTTTCTGTGCAAACTTCTTCTCCAGACAGGTACCTCTCAGAGAGCTCTTATTGGCAGCCTACATCCTTTGGTCTTTTGGCAGTTCTCTTTGCTACTTTGGCTAACTGTTCAAACTGTCTGATATTTATACCCCAAAACATCGGATCATTTCGTTAGTTTTTTTAATAGGTATTTTTTATTGAAAAAGGAAAATTTTAAAGATTTTTTTTCACAAAATTAAAAAAGTAATACAAACAAGTGTAAGCACCAATACAAAATTAAATAAATATGTAAAATAAACTACTAATTTATCATACAAACAACCAAAACATAAAATAGGATATCATACATTACTAGCAGTAAACATCAAAATAATTAAATAACTAGATACATGCTCAAAATAGATTTACATCAAGTCATAATAAAACCGAAATTTATACGGGATTCCTCCTCCTGGGGGTCCCCAAACCAGCCAGAACCATTTCCACAGCCAGACAAAAGCCCTGGACAGTATGGCCAAAATATCTGTGTCAATATAGTTCAAAAAGGCTGCCATGTTTTATAAAATAATTCCATTTTTTGGTGCACCATATTTGTGAGAAAGTCAAGGGGATATATTCCATGACTATCCTGTGTCAGTTTGAAAGTCCTGGGGGGCCTTCAGCTACCCAATTCACTAAAATATTTTTCCTTGCACAAAAGGGGAGAACGGCAAATAATTTCCTCCCATATACAGCCAGGGAGAGAAAATCTGAAGAGCCCAAAAATAGGGACACTGGATCCAATTTAATCTCTATACCAAAGATCTCTGTCAAGGTATTTGCTACTCTATCCCAATACCTGCGGATCTTATGGCATGTCCATAGACAATGCGTGAGAGTGCCAACTTCTATTTTACATTTAGGACACATTGGGGATGCTCCTGCCTTGAATTTTGCGAGTCGTTCAGGTGCTATATGAGCCCTGTGAAGTATCTTTAATTGAATAGCCTGAGTTCTATTACAGATAGAGATCTTTTTGGCATTTTCCCAGAAGTCCTCCCACATTTCTAAAGAGATTTCCAACCCTAATTCTTGATTCCAGGTTTTAAATAATTGTTCCACGTCCTTTGATGCCATATTAACTCCGGAGTGATAAAGAGTACTGAACGAGGGCGGCCCCATTGGCCATAGCACTCTCCTTTCCCTATCCGATTTCTAGGGATTAACTATCAGTGTGGTCTTCTTTTGTATAAAGTCTCGTATTTGGAAATACTGAAAGAGGTCTCTGTTAGGCAGTCCAAACTTCTGGCACAACTGCTCAAAGGACATTATAACCTCCCCATCGAACAGGTCTCCCGAGCAGGAGATATCTCTGGACTTCCAAGTTTTAAATGTAGCATCTGTCAGCCCTGGCTGGAATCCCGATGCTCCCACTATAGGGGTATAAGGGGATTTTTTTGCAGGTTACCCTCATCTTGTCGCATTATCCTCCAGACTTTAATTGTATTTAATACAATAGGGTTTTTACAATAGTCCATAATAGCTCTTATCTTGTCCATAAGTAAAAGGTTGATGAGGGAATATTTTGCTTGGGAGGTATCAATATCTAACCAGATCGATTAAAGAGACCCAATCAGCTACATAGGACAGTAAGGAGTTCAACTGATACCTCCTGAAATCTGGAAAGTCCAGTCCTCCCCTTGCTTGTGGGAGCTGCAGCTTTTCTAATTTGATAAGGCCGTCTATGATTCCAAATAAAGGAACCGAGCCAGCCGTAGAGCTTACGCAAAGCCTGTCTCAGCAGCATCAAGGGGAGCATTCTCATAGGGTATAGAAGAAGAGGTAGAATATTCATCTTAACTAAGGCTACTCTGCCTAACCAGGATATTGGGAGATCTCCCCACTGTTGAAGGTCCTGCCTTATTTCCTGTAATAAGTGCACGAAATTAGCTTTATACAGCTGACCAAATATTGGAGTGATAAAAATACCTAAGTACAGAAAACCTTTTCGTGTCCACTGAAAGGGAAAGCAAGATCCATCCGGTAGATTGGATACACTGACAAAACCACCCAACGGCATGGCGTCCGATTTCATAAAATTGATTTTATAACCTGAGAACATGCCAAATAGATTGACCACTTGAATTAGGTGGGGCACAGATATCAAAGGGTCACTTCAGAAGAACAGAATATCATCTGCATAGAGAGTGATTTAGTGTTTGCCCGATCCAACCCTTGGAGTCGTTATGTTAGGGTCAGTTCGTATAGCTTCCGTTAGTTGTTCAATCACTAGCGTGAATAATAATGGAGAGAGAGGACAGGCTGATGACAGCCCCTGCCAACACTAAAGCTATCCGAACCTAAACCATTGGTGATCACTGCTGCTTTGGGAACATTATATAATACTGAAACCCATTTAGTAAATACCTCCCCAACACCGAACCTTTCCAGTGTATAAAAAATATATGGCCATTCTACCCGATCAAATGCCGTCTCTGCATCTAGGGAGACAACTAAACCCGATATTGTTTCCTGTTGGCAGGCTTGTATCATATTTAAGACCCTTCTAATATTATTAGTTGACGTGTGACCGCTTTATAAACCCCGTCTGATCCTCTTTTATGATGTATGGTAAGACCCTCTCCAGTCTTAATGCTAACATTTTGGAAAGAATTTTGGAATCCACATTTAGCAAGGATACGGGTCTATATGATGAGCGATCTTCTGGGGCTTTCCCTTTTTAAGAATGAGAGATATTCGCTTCTCTCAACAAAGGCGGGAGGCAACCCTGACTGTGAGTAATTGTACATATTTATGAGTGGCCCGGCCAGTTCCCCTCTAAATTCTTTACAGAACCCAACCTGGAATCCATCTGGGCCAGGCACTTTGCCACTCTGAAGCTGCCTAACCGCATCCTGTATTTCCTGGGTTGTCAGGGGGACATTTAAGATCAATACTTGCTCCGAGTTTAAGCCTAGAAGGGCAAAATTTTTAAAGAAGGATTCCATCTTCCCAGTTCTATCCTCACAGTCCTGCAATTTATACAGTTCAAAATAGAACTTTCTAAAGGCTGCATTGATCTTTTTACGTTCACAAGTCAGGGCACCAGCACTTTCTCTAGCGGATGTAATGGCTTGGGGAGCCTTTTTCTTTCTAGCAAGGTAAGCTAGATATCTGCCAGGCTTGTCACCATATTCAAATAATCTCTGCTTTGCGAATAATATTTCCCTCTTTGCTGTTTGTGTAAGTGTGGTATTCAAGGCTGCCTTAAGGGCTGTGATCCTTTGTAACTTAGTAATGGAAGGCCTGTCAACATACACTGTCTCAGCTGCCTTCAAGCAAGCCTCGAGCAGGTGCTGTTGTTCTCCCTTTTGTCTTTTCCAGATTGCAGAATATGAGATGATCAAACCTCGCGCATATGCCTTAAAGGTCTCCCACATCGTCGACAGGTTACTGGCTGTGCCTGAGTTAATTTCCCAGAAGGTTTTGAATTCCTGCAAACAATACTTTATAAATTTTCTATCCTTCAATAAGAAGGGATCCATATGCCAATGTCGGGGGCCTATCCCATTATCCCTAGTCTTGACTTCCATTTATACTGCGGCATGATCAGAAATAGCTATATTACCTATTTTACAAGACAGTATCGAATTCAAAAGGGTCGGGGGGTAAAAAAACATATCAATTCTGGTATGACACTTGTGTGGGTTAGAGTAGGAAGTAAAGTCTCTACCCTAGGGATGAAGGCACCTCCATGCATCTACTAGCCCTAGATTCAAAATTCCATATTTCTCTCCATTTATTAGGGCTTTGATCAATATATACCATCCAGACTCATCTTTTAACTGGCTTAACATTTGGAAAGGAAGATTCTTGCGAATAACAATGACTACTCCCCTACTTTTTGAACTGAAAGATGAAAGGAAAGCCTGATCAAACCCACCCTGTAAGTGGCTTGCTTTAAGTGTTCCTTATCAAGTAGATGTGTCTCCTGTAAGAGAGCTACATCAACCCTTTCTTTTTAAGGCTTGATAATATCTGTTTCCTTTTGATTGGTAAATTGCTCCCCTTGACATTCCAGGTGCACCACTTAAATGAATGGCCAGCCATGATCATCCAGGCAAGGCCGAGACCCCCCAGGAGGAAGAACCCCACCCAAAACACCTTGAATAAAGACCAAAAAAAATTCACAAATACAAAAATTCTTTAAAACGTCTAAACCAACACAATTAAAAACTACATATAAATTTAATAAAACGCAAATCATATTTGAAAGGAGACTTTCCCCCTTGCTCCCAGGGGGCATAACTACCTCTCAATAACCCCACCATAACCTCTCCTCGCTAGGGCCCTGCCCCAGACATTATACAATGGAGTAGCAAATTCAAGTGTTTTATCATACCAGAGTTAAAAGTGACTGGATAACACATGGAGTATTGAATATTTAGGTCTCTCAGATGCTTCTTTGCCTCATCGAATGGCCTCCTCTTGCAGACCACAGCTAGAGAGAAGCCCTGGAATAGCATTATCCTGGAGCCCTTGTGCATCATGGCCTGGGGATCCTTTCCAAGGACTCTGGAGGCTTCCAGGAGTATTTGTTTTTCTTTGTAGCATTGGAGTCGGATTAGAACCGGGTGGGGGCGCTGGACCGACCCAGGCCTACATACAGCAACCCGATGGGCCCAATCCACTTGCACTTGGCCAGTCCCGACCCCAACTTCGCTAATTGCGGGAGCCATCTCTCCAAAAAATCCAAAAGCTGGCCTTCCTTTTCCCGTTCAGGAAGGCCCAACAACCAAATATTTTTCCGACAACCCTGATAATCAAGGTGGTCGATGCGCTCCTCCAGGGTCCAGACTCACTGCTCGAGAGCCCAGACCCAGCCCATGGATGACTTGGCAGCAGTCTCCGAGGCCATGGCCCATTGCTCTGCCCCTCTGAGACGCTGCTCGAGCTTTTTGATCTCTCGGTCATGCTTCTGCAACATGACCAAGATTGACTCCCACCTGGACTGGGTCTTCTCGATGAAAGTATCGATCTTCTCCTGAAGTTTGTTGATCCCGGATAGCAGGCCCGCCTCCGCAGGTAAGTCCCCCGAGGCGACCGCGTATGTCTCTGCTGCTGCCCCTGGCTGTTGCAAGCTGCAGGAGTTTTTGCCCTTAGTCATTTAAAAAAAAAACACCAAACTACCCAAGTTTGATGTAAAATGACTGAGTACGTTGTGCAAAAGCTAGTCTAAATGACTGAAAGGGTGAGGTGAAGGTGGGTGCCCCACTTTTCCTGAGTCTTAGGCAAAGCACTACAGACTCAGACTTATTAGGTCGCTGCCATCTTGAAACCACCCCCCCCCCCCCAACCATTTCATTAATTTTAGTATTATCAAAATACTAAATTCAAATTTGATTGGAGTTTGGTATCTTGGGGCTAAAGTTAAACTGTTTGGCTGAATTTGATTTTGTTTTTGTCTTGTGGCAACCCAGCTACTCTAGCTGTTTCGACCAACTCTCAAAGATACAGTGCACCCACAACTTCATAACAGTTTAACTATTTCTTCTAAGAGTCATTTATTTATTGAGCAGTGGGGTAAAAAGAAGTTTGTTCACAAAGATTTAATTTAATCCTCTTATTAAAATCAGTGGCATTCAACAGTTATCAATTCTAATGGAACAGACTAATGTGCTACAGTGAACATAAGTATGACTAGCTATGGAAATCAAGTGTTTCAACACGATTAGTGAGGTATGTATCTTCTAAATTTTAACCATTTATGTTTACTTGATGTCTGAAAGGGCTTTTCACAAATGTGTTCATTCAAGTTCACTAAGCATGTCAAAAGCAGTTACAGTATGTAAATTTAAGTAACTGTTAGCTCAGTATTATCGGCTAGTTTTAGGAAGCTTGTACTGTTAAGGCAGTCCACTGTGGAATGGTTTCTATTTCTTCAGAATCAGATTGAAAGTGACCTTGCTAGAATTATCCTTGCATTATGATCATGCATGCACACGATTTCAATAAAGAATCAATGTACTGTACGAAAGAAACAGACACCCAGATTAGATTCAATTATACTTGGAAGAAAATACTCTAAATAACAGTTGCCTTTCAGTGAAGCAAATGTACCAAAACAATTTCTGTATGTAGATGTTCCAGCTACATTTGTAACCTTGTAAACTTTGTAATAAGTTGCAAAAAAGAATGCAAAAGCTCCTACTGCAGAGAATCACTTCCAGCTCCTCTGGAGGCTGCCTCCATTTCTCGAAGAATGTTAGTTTTCATTTTAAAAACATAACATTCAAATTACTGTAATTTTTATGGCATCTCTCTGATTTTGTTTAAAATCAGTACAGTCAGCTAGTAAAGAACACAATCTCTCGCCGGGGAAGATACTCTGGTGTTTCTCCACTTTACATTAATGGTTTTACTGATTGAAAATTCATTCTAAGCCTAACCAGAAAGAGAATTGGGAGTCCCTCAGATACTATTGGGTTAGAATAATTTATGATATGAAGTCTAGCAAAACACAAAGCTATTTAGGGTTGTGTAAATCAGGAGAAATTGTTGTTCCGAATGTGTAGTTTTCACCAATGCAAACCCATTCTCTGCAGATATTAAGGGTTACAATTATTTTTCACTGTGCTTATTCTTGTAAGATAGTAAAATGGCCTTTCCAGAATTACAACAATACCATTTCCTTGGATCAGAATGAATACTGTGTACTTGGTATGCTGCTACATTCACAGGTCTGTTATTCTTACCATAAGAGACTGTTTATTTGTGCTAACCATTTCCTAAACCTATTGGCCCTGAATGTGTAAATGATAAAACATTGTTGAAAGGAGTTGAATTGTCACAGTTTTTGTTGCTGATAATCGAGCAATATGCAGGGGTTTTAGTTGTTGCGATGAGAGCAAACAACAGATATTCGAGGAGTTTTACATTTATTGTCATTCTGTTGGTCTGTGGGCTTTGACTAAATGTTCACAGTATATATAATCATTGGCTGGATTGTAAGTGCCCAGTACACTGGGAGTTTTGGCACCGCAAAGGGGACCGAGGAGTAAGAGTAGCACATCAGTCAGTGGCTTTATAACTCAGCCATGACATTACCATCTCTACATTCCCAGACCAATTATCCTGAGCGGACAACAAAGACCTGCATGAGTCGATTTCAACTCCAGTCTTTACGGCGACATCACAGTCGTGAAATTTGATGAAGCCTGGCATTTGGAATTAAACACAATAAACTGACAAAAATGGGACACATGCACATTTGAAAGGTTGGGCCCTGCTTTCATTTATGGTGCCTCTCTAACTGTAAGGCTGCGAGATATAAAGGGTTGGAGGGAGAACTGTTCTCACTGACAGGAGGAAGAATCCTGCTGGAGAAGCAAAAAAGGAACATGTGGAGGTAATGGACAAGACCAGCAGGAAGTGTTGTGGCACAAAGTTTGTAGATTCAGTTGGAACAGTAGTTGCATGGTATAAACAGGGCTGGAAGCTGACTGCTGAAGCACTTGTACCAATATCCAAATGTTCATATCGCTTTAATTCCCTCATGCTTTTTTCCTGAACCCATTCCAGCACGGTGGCTGTGTGATTAGCACTACTGCCTCACAGCACCACGGAGCTGGGTTGGATTCCAGCCTCAGGTGACTGTATGTGGGGAGTTTGCACGTTCTCCTGTGTATGCACAGGTTTCTTCTGGGCGCTTCAGTTTCCTCCTATAGTCCAAAGATATGCAGGTTGGGTGGATTGGCCAAACTAAGTTTCCCACAGTGTTCAGGGATGTGTAGGCTAGGTGCATCATTCAGGGGAAATGTAGAGTAATAGCATAGGGGAATGGGTCTGGGTGGGATACTGTGTGGACTGGTTGGGCCAAATGGCCTGTTTTCACACTGTATGGATTCTATGATTGCTCTTTTTATTTCAGATTTCCAGCATAATTTCCCTGCCTCAGGCGATAACTCCCAGCCTCCTGGCGTGGAGTGCTGACCTTCTAACCTGACGGACCAGCCTGTCCTAGCGATCTCCCAGTCTGCCGCAGCAACCTTCCCTCCTACTGTAGTGGCCTCCCAGTGTGGCATCCTTGGCCCAGCATGGCAGTCTGAAACAATCTCCCAATCTCATGATCCTCAAGGAGCAGTCTGGTGCGGTCAGGAGCCAGGGTCTGAGTTGGAAGATCATTGTTAAGAACTTTTATTTCTGCAATACTGGACATTTTATTTCTCAATTTTAGAAAATATTTGTACCTACAGAAGCCATACCGAGGTATCTTTGTGCCTAAGATGTCGCTGTAAGTGGTGATGTGTACACTTTTGGCTGTACTCATTGAGTGTATGTGACAATAGAAATAATTAATTCATTCATTCATTCACTCATTCTCTACCATCACCTTCTGCTTCCTAGCTCTCAGTCAATTTTAGATCCAACATGTCACTCTGCTTTGGATTCTCACTTTCTTGACCAGTCTTTCATGAGAGACCTCATCAAAACCCTTGCTAAAGTCCATATAGACACTTAAATGTTTTACCCTCATCAATAGTGGGCGGCACAGTGGTTAGCACTGCTGCCTCACAGCGCCTGAGACCCGGGTTCAATTCCCGCCTCAGGCGATTGACTGTGTGGAGTTTGCACGTTCTCCCCGTGTCTGCGTGGGTTTCCTCCGGGTGCTCCGGTTTCCTCCCACAGTCCAAAGATGTGCAGGTCAGGTGAACTGGCCATGCTAAATTGCCCATAATGTTAGGTAAGGGGTAAATGTAGATGTAGGGGTATGGGTGGGTTACGCTTCGGCGGGGCGGTGTGGACTTGTTGGGCCGAAGGGCCTGTTTCCACACTGTCAGTAATCTAATCTAATCTAATCTAATACACCTGGCTACCTCCTCAGAAAATTTAACCAAATTTGTCAGACACAGCTTTCCCTTAACAACTAAGCCCTTCTTTCAACCTCGATTCAACCGTAACTATAATATCACACTCCCACGTTCTTATCTCTGTAATCAGCTCATCTGTTTTATTCTTTCGGCTTCTTGCAGTAAAATATATTTCATTCAACCTTGTTAAACCCATATCATTCTTATCTTGGCAATGTTTCCTGTGCCTTCCAGACTCATGCCTTAACTTGTAATTCCATCCCAGCTTCCCTCTCCCTGAACAACTGTGAGAGTGAAAGTGATGGCTCCTCTGCAGAGTCCAGCCACAGCTTATAGCCAAGGCCCTGGTACTGTGGGTGCACCAACAGCTCAGGGTGGGCTGGAGGGATTGTGGCAGCACAGTGACTCAGTGGTTAGCACTGCTGCCTTACAGCGCCAGGGATCCGGTTCAATTTTACCCTCAGGCAATTGTCTGTGTGGAGTTTGCATATTCTCCCTGAGTCTGTGTAGTTTCCTCGAGGTGCCCCGCTTTTCTCCCACAGTCTGAAGATGTGCAGGTTAGGTGGATTGGCTATGCTAAATTGCCCATTGTGTCCAGCGATGTGTAGTCTAGACGGATGAGCCATGGGATATGCAGGGCTACAGGGATATGGCAGGGGGGGATGAGTCTGGGTGAGATGTTCTTCAGACAGTTGGTGTGGACTTGTTGGGCTGAACGGCCTGTGTCCACACTGTAAGGATTCTATTCTATACTTGTCAGGATCCCATGGCCCTGCCATCCCACTTCCACAGCACCAGCAACTTTCCCTGCCAGGATGTTGGTCCCATTGCTGTTCAGATGTAACTTGGAGAATTCCCACCTCCTCCAGAAATAGTCCCAAAGCCTCTGGAATCTAAAGCCCTCCCTCCTGAACTATCTGCCAAGCCACATTTTCATCTGCTCTATCCTTTTATTGCTACATTGGGTGGCTCCAGGGGTAATTCAAAGATTACTATGTTTGTAGTCCTGTTTATTGATTTCTGACCTAACTCTAAGGTTTACGTGCAGGACCTCATTTCTTTCTTCTGACATGATTGATCCCAGTCTGGCCCAAGATCCCTAGCTGTTCAACATCCCCCTTCAGAATACCCTGTAACTCTCCTGTGACATCTTGACCACCACCGCACCAGGAACAACCCCCCCAAACCCCAGAAACCTGGGAAGCAAAACACCATCCTGGAGCCTTGTCTTAGGCAGCAAAAGTCCCTGTCCACTCCCCTCACCAACAAATAATGAATCAGTGCCTTTCCACACATCCCTTCCACACAGCTACATTCTTGTTGCCACAATCCCTCCATCCCCTGAGCTGCTGGAGCACCCATAGTACCAGCGGTCTTGGCTGGAGAATGTGGCTGGACTCTGCAAAGGAACCATCACAGGGTCCTCACCTCACCCCCTCCTCACAGCGATGCTGCCTGTCACAGGGTCCTCACCTCACCCCCTCCTCACAGCGATGCTGCCTGTCACAGGGTCCTCACCTCACCCCCTCCTCACAGCGATGCTGCCTGGCGGTCACAGTGTCCTCACCTCACCTCCACCTCACAGTGATGCTGCCTGTCACAGTGTCCTCTCCTCACCTCACCCCCTCCTCACAGTGATGCTGTCTGACGGTCACAGGGTCCTCACCTCACCCCCTCCTCACAGTGATGCTGTCTGACGGTCACAGGGTCCTCACCTCACCCCCTCCTCACAGCGATGCTGCCTGGCGGTCACAGTGTCCACACCTCACCCCCTCCTCACAGCGATGCTGCCCGACTGTCACAGTGTCCTCACCTCACCCCCTCCTCACAGTGATGCTGCCTGTCACAGTGTCCTCTCCTCACCTCACCCCCTCCTCACAGTGATGCTGTCTGACTATCACAGGGTCCTCACCTCACCCCCTCCTCACAGCGATGCTGCCTGTCACAGGGTCCACACCTCACCTCCACCTCACAGCGATGCTGCCTGACAGTCACAGGGTCCTCACCTCACCCCCTCCTCACAGCGATACTGTCTGACTGTCACAGGGTCCTCACCTCACCCCCTCCTCACAGCGATTCTGCCCGAATGTCACAGTGTCCTCACCTCACCCCCTCCTCACAGCGATGCTGCCTGTCACAGGGTCCACACCTCACCTCCACCTCACAGCGATGCTGCCTGTCACAGGGTCCACACCTCACCTCCACCTCACAGCGATGCTGCCTGACAGTCACAGGGTCCTCACCTCACCTCCTCCTCACAGCGATGCTGCCTGACGGTCACAGGGTCCTCACCTCACCTCCACCTCACAGCGATGCTGCCTGACAGTCACAGGGTCCTCACCTCACCTCCTCCTCACAGTGATGCTGACTGACGGTCACAGGGTCCTCAATTCTCCCTCTCCCCCTCGGTACAGCAGCTGTCGATAATGATTCCACGATATACTTCCTCTGAGTCCAGCTTTCGTTTATTTCCTCAACCAGTTTCCATGTATTTCTCTCTCCCACATATCCCTTTCAGCATTCATTTCATCCTGCCTTCCGTCCCGGATCAGACTCCCTGTTTTCTCCTCTCTACTCTCTGCTTTCCATGTCTAGGTACAGTGCACTAAGCCCAGCTGACTACAAACCAGCACTGGCCGAAAACTGGACATTTTCCCTCAGCTCACAGAACACTGGAGCTGGAAAAAAGAAATGAATGTTTGCAAATGCTTTGAAATGTTATGTGTGGATACATGAGTCCTTACAAAAGTCACATCCTTGAAATTATTGTCACCACTGAGCAGTAATTCTTGGCAGCATCAGTTTAAAGACTGGATATAAAATACAGATTGAAAAATGAGAAATTCGCCTCACCGAGAATACCTTGCAGGTGAATTCAGGTCTCCAGGAGGGATTGTCAGTCTCAGAAATAAAAGATGGAACTACCACAGGCAAGCTCATAAACCTGAACCTAAAATGCTCATCTTTATCACCTGCCTCCTCACATTTGATCCAGTGGATAGCCTAGTGGTGTTATCACTAGACCATTAATCCAGAGACCCAGGCAATAATCATAGGACCTGTGTTCAAATCCAACATGGCATTTGGTTGAATTTCAATTCAATCAAAATCTGGAATTGAAAGTCTAATGATGATCATGAAACTGTTGTCGATTGTTGGGGGAAAATCCTATCTGATTCACTAATATCCTTCAAGGAAGGAAATCTGCCATCCTTACCTGGTCTAGCCTGTATGTGACTTCAGATCCACAGCAATCCGTTTACCCTGAACTGTGGTCTGGAAAATAAATGCTCATATCCTGTGAATGAGTAAAAGAAAATCTCAAATCTGGGACTGTTGCATTTGAGAGATTGTACCATGCACTTGCTTAATCCTGACACACCTTCAGCCTTTCTAAAACATGACTCATTGACATGAAAGATTAACTCACTTTCTTTCTGCACAGATGATGCCTGAACCATTGAGTGTTTGTAACATTTTATATTCTCACAGTCTGTTTACTCTTACAGAAATCTACAGGGTCTGGGAACTGGAAATTAATCAGAATCATTGGGAGTATAACCAGTCATATATATATATCTTCAAAACTGCAACAAATGTTCAGCTTTTTTTTCTAAATTCTCATTATATTGTGGGAAACTAAAAGTCTTACGAGATCTCTAAGATTTAGTGGCACAAACCCACATTTGCCAGTCCAAATATTTCTCTTTCAGCAACAGGCGAGCAATTTCTTTTGAGGGGATTAAACTCTTGTTCTCACATCTTTTAGACCTAGGAGAGATTTTTCTGAGAGTCTGAGCATTAAATTAGTCTCAGCACTCTCACGCACTGTCCTGGGTGGCGCATGTTCACAATTGTCAACCTATGCCACATTTTCCCAGCTCTGCGGCCAATTCCTCAACCATTTAAGGAACTTTCTCAGAACTTTTACAGTTGGCTATAATCACAGTCTACAGAAGGAAATGATTTAGCAAGTTTTTAACCTGTTTTTCAGGCAAACACATGGTTCAAGCAAATTTGTCAACAACTTTGTGTATTGGTTGCAATATGATACTGAGGTTCAGTTTGTGCTCCATGGAAAAAGGTACATGGAACCATACGTTACTCCCCTATTGATGCTTTTTTTTTAAACAGTAACTAAGCAAAACATGCAACACCTCTCTGAAAAGATCAGTCCGAAGTTTATTGTTGCAGGCAATTCCAATCCACAGTACAATAAATTCCAGTACAATAAACGATTTAGTTTCTCATCTTCTATGCAGATTTGATGCTATCCACGTGATGCACTGTGCATCAGCTGAAATCACATGATGCAATAATGCCAATTCAGATCCTGTGATTCAACCAGGAATAAAATTGGAAACCTAAAACTTGTAAATTTCAAGTAAACCATCCAAATAGTCACATTGGTCACTAGATTAATCTGCTAGTTTGGTTCTAAAAATCTACCTATGTGTGTCACTAGGCTGAGGTACTCAAACCTGGGTATGAGCCTGGGTTTCAGCACCAGCATGCTGTAAAAGTCATAGTTGAAGAATGACCCTCTAGTCACCCCTGTGTTTCAAGTGAAGGACTATTTTGTTCTGAGTGCCAAAATCTGACCATAATCTGAAGGAACCAGCACAAAAGAGCCATGAATCCCAAAATTGTCTACTTATTAACTGTCTTAAATATTCTAATATCTATTCTTTACAAATGACTGAGGCTAACCTACATATCTTTCAATTTATATTTTGGACTCACTTCTCATTTCCAACCTGTGCGTATGTGTGTTGTGTTATTATTTCTTCTTTCATTTAGCAATTCACAAACTCATTGTTCTGTCCACTCAGAAGGCTTGGCTCCTTTTAGAATATAAATTCATTTGATCTGGGGGAAAGGTATCCACAAGGGAAGGGGTCTGTTGTAAATTAACCTTACTGTGACAAACTGAGGGAGTGGATAAATAGAGAAAGGAAGCCAGTTTACATCCCATCACTCATGAGCTTGACAGTTTGGGTATCACATCGAGAATGGAACTAACCTTGGGAACCTCATTTGGAATCTAATTTTAAGAGTAGGCTTATTAATGAGATGTCCTGGTCATTTGGCAGTCCAAAAGATGTAAAGCACAAAGATAAATGTTATGGTATGGGTACGCTTGAGGCTCCCAGCTCTTCAAAATTAGCTTGGGTCATCAACACAGCAGGTCACTCCTCCTCACCTCCACCATCATCTCACACACCCAGTTATTAAATATCCACAACATTCCCTTGTGCCTCAACAGTTACACCTCCCCCATCCTGGACCATTCTAGCCTTAGCTCCTTCCAGTCCCAAATCTAGCTAATTTGTACTACAGGATTCAACTCCTTTAAGAAGAAAAGTGTAACAGTTGAATATTCACATGAAACATTTGAGCATAACTCTTTTAAATTACTGAACCAGCATTAATGTTCTATAATGATTCTAAATACTCGAGAGATTTGCATTTATATTGCACATTTCACAACCTCAATACATCCCAGAGAGCTTTCCAGTCAACAAATATTTTGGAAAAGTGGTGTTGTACAACAATTTGCACCTGGCAAGTTTGCAAAAAGCAATTAAATAAATGACCAGACTATCTATTTTAGACAGAGGTTGAGGGATAGATGTTAGTCAGGTAATCAGATTCCTCTCTTTGTTGGATATTGCCATTCAGATTAGGGTCAATTTCACATCACACCTGAATGATAATAGGTTAGCACACCCTCAGTACTCTATGGAAGTGTCAGCCTAGATTACTTGAGGCTTCAACTCATGACTTTGAGTCAAGAATGGAGAGTGCTACCACCAAGCCACAAATGAGAGCTTTTACACCCTTTAAGTTTTAACCACAAATGTCAACAGTAGCAAATATAACCCTGTATAAAAAAAATGTACAGACAAGAATGAAAGGCTCATAAACTTTGAGCAATATTTATGCTTTTGAGTTGCTTTCTGGCAGTTTTCTTTTACTGAAAATTATTGTATCGAGGTTTAAGTCAAATGAAGTTTTCATGGTTCATTTGCACTGAATCTCTCCAGGCTTCTTCTTTATTCCCAATATTGGTCACTTCAGAGACCTGATCACTCTACATTTGTAATACGACACAATAGCAAGACCTCGACCAACAGCAATTCCCCTTCTTTGTTTCAAGTATCTTCTAAAGTAGCAGCTTCTGAAGAATGTATCGTATATGCATACAACGTCTCACTCTGCAACACGTCTTTTCATTCAAATAACGACAACAACTTGATTATTCAAGCTAGGGGTTGCACAGTCAGAGATGGTCAGAAAATGTTAGAAATTTAATTGTTACTTTTGCCATCTGACTGTCTTCTGTTGAAAATCAATTTAGTTTTATGCGGGCCTCTTGCGGAGAGCTGAGCAAGCAAGTCGGTTATCAACTTCACATTTTGCAATGTAATTTTTTCAATCATGCCTTAATATTCATCCTTGAGATGAGAAATGCCAAATTGTTAGTTGTTAGGCTCTGACCTAGCTGACAGGAATGATTGGTGACTTTGATTATTGTCCTTGAGCAAAAATGAACAATAGTCCTGAATGTGTTTTAAAACACAATCCATAATGATATAATCCAGCAATGGAAAGGATCCATTTCATACTTAACCAGATTTGAATTATTTGAATATCAGATTAAATAAGGAGTTACACATGTCAGGTTAAATAGTCGTTTGATATAATTACTTCTCTAATGAAGATATGTAGCAAAATGAAAGTATTATTAAAATGCATGGGAAATTATAAATAGAGCAGATTAATCAATTGATTGATTTATTTTAACCCATACATGAAATAACATTTCTCTGAGCTGTGCAATTGTGGTTTCAATGTCAGGGCATATACTCCAAGCCAACAGTCCTGTGCAGTATTAAGGGAGTCCTCTGCTGTCAGAAGTGCTGTCCTTCAGAGGAGAGGTTAAATCAAAGACCTGCCTTAGCCACTCAGATCAACATGGAAGCTCCTACGGCCAACATTTATCCCTAAGGTAACTCAACATGGACACAGAGAGCTCATGAAGCCTTCTGCCTGACAAAACAAAAATACAACAGAAAATGGTGGAGAATGAAGTATCTACTTCTGTTGGCAAAAGCTGTCTCCAAACTGACCACCTACAACACTCTGGTTCGTGGTTGTCTCTTTTCATGGGAAAGCCAAAGTTCTGGATATAAGTTTGCTTTGAGCTGGAAGCTAGTTTTCAGACATTTCGTCACCAAACTAGGTAACATCATCAGTGAACCTCTGGGGAATCACTGGTATTATGGCCCACTTTCTATTTGTGTGTTTAGGTTTCCTTGGGTTGGTGATGTCACTTCCTGCATTGGTGATATCATTTCCCATTCTTTTTCTCCAAATTGATGTGCTTGTTGATTTAGTTCTGGTTGCAATGGTCTAGGGATTCTCATGCTTGTCTCTTTTGGCTTGTCCTAGGATGGATGTGTTGTCCCAGTCAATAAATCTAATGAACTTAAAAGATCCTATACAGACAACAAGCAAAATGAGCATCATTTACAAAATGCCTTGCAAGAACTGCAACAAACACTACATTGGACAAACAGGCAGAAAGTTAGCCACCAGGATACATGAACATCAACTAGCCACAAAAAGACATGACCCACTATCACTAGTATCCTTACATACAGATGAGGAAGGACACTACTTTGACTGGGTCAACACATCCATCCTAGGAGAAGCCAAACAAAGACATGCATGAGAATTCCTAGAAGCATAGCATTCCAAGTGGAACTCTATCAAATAAACACATTGATTTGAACCCCATCTACCGCCCTCTGAGAAAACGAACAGAAAACGTTACTACCAACACAGGAAATTACGTCAGCAACCTAATGAAACCTAAACACATAAATAGAAAGCAGGACATAACCCCAACGCTTCCCGGAGGCTCACTGACTATGTTACCTAGTGTGGTGACGAAACATCTGAATCTTCCACCTCAGATAGCAAACGTACAACCTGAACTTCAACCTGAGCAACAAATCTTCTCAAAATTCAGAGATTAGGCCTTGTAGTTGCTTAAGCAAACCAGCCATGCCCTGCTTCCTGTGTGGTTGGTGACAGTCCTTGTTTGTGCTTATCAGAACAGCAGACATCATACGCACACTTCGTATACATTGCTTTAATGTCTTAGGAGGCTGCATTGTGCTTACGAATGAATGCTCTATGATTCAACCTAATCCTTTGCTGTCCATAGATAAAACCACAGGAGACAGATGAATGTACTAATAACATGGTTAGTCACAGACATCCATGGCTGATGACAATATTTGTCAATGGAATCTGAACATTAAAGACAAGAGTCACCTGCTTCCAGAATTCCAGAGCAGGTGAACAATGGAATGCTGAAACTCCTCCAAAAAAAACTTAAATTTCCTGCAAAGTTTACTGACTTGTCTTCAAATATTTGCTGGTGGTAGTCACTTGTAAATACCACTTTGCTCATTCTATTGCCCCCAAGCTGGATCTGCAAACTTACTCCCTTAGAAATTATTGTTATCTTGTTGAAGAAATGAAACAAAGACACAAGTAAGTATATAGAATGGTAACAGAAATGGAGGCTATTCAGCTAATCGAGTATATGCTAGCAATTTATATTATCAATTTTATCAGTCCCTCGTACCCCTTTCCTCGTCCCTTGCTTTCTTTTCTGAACAAATGTTTCTTTGTTTTAAAAACATCATTGTCTGTCATAACATTCTCTAAACCAGTCCATTTCTATTAATTCTAGCCATTCGCTATTTAAAGAAGCTGATCAAATGGTTCCTTCGCCAAGTATTTTAACTCTGTTTCTGGTTCTCAACTCTTCAGCAAATCGGACAGTTATTTTTTGGAAATGATTTGTCTTTGCTGGGATTTAAATAGTGCTTCTCAGTTTACTTTTTCAAACAATATACAGTAGAGGATAACAGATCATCAGATGACCATTAATTGAAAGTCAAAGAATACATAAACATTACATTTGATTCAACAATGGAATTTGGTTTTGTGGTAAATTGGAATCTCAGCTTCCAACCCCAATAGAATTTGATGAAGGATTTGACAGAATGCTATCTCCTCCTGGTGAGAAGACAACTGTCAGAACTATGCCACACATGGCAAATCCTCCTTGAACTAACCCCTTTCAACAGATACCATGCAGATGGTCCTGTGTCCACTCTACCCTTCCTCAAGACATCAACAAAGGAGGGGTTAGTGGATTCATTCAAAACATAAAGATGGATGAAGATAAGTCAAATTGAAACACTTGCTATTGGTTTGCTCTCTCTAGTCCAAAATTACTCAGCTCAACTGCATCCACCGAACTGTAACACAGGAAAAGAAGTTAACCACTTCACTCTTCAAACATGTTTCAGTCCTTAATCAAGATCATAGCTAACCTTTCACTTCCGTAGCTGATTCTCTATACCGTGCTTAAATTTAGCTAAGTCAGTACAGACTTTGACATTATTGTCTCTGTGGGTCTGAGTTCATGAAAAGGTGCTGGATAACTTCAATCTTTCTTTAGATAACCAATACAGTTGGCAGAAGACAACTGTTTATTGGAGCAATTCACTTCTAAGTCTATCGAAGCATATTGGGTACATAATCTACAGACTACATGAGAAGCACCTATTATTTTCTTTACCAAAATGTTCATTTCATGATGGGTTCCTAAGTTTTCTTTAAAATTTAATGCTCAGCTAAGATATCTTCTTAGTTTAAAAATTGAAATGGTAAATTCAGTGCAATAAAGTACTTCACTCCATGAGTTCATTGTTACTTCATTCCTGGACTGAGACACAAACACAGAATGTAATGCATGAACTTTGCAAAGCTTCTCACGCAGTTATTCTCATTGTAGCACATTTTAAAGAGTCACCACAATGCCTTGTGTTGAGTAAATGAAAATCCTCTGTGTTTAAAACTGATGGCAGCTCTCATCTGACAGCATTATCTGATGAAGGAAATTACAGTTCTATTGAAATCAAAAAGCAATCAAGCAGCCCTGAGATTGAAAAACAATATTCAAGAACATTACAACTTAAACTTTTATCAATAGCTGACTGCATCAGTTCTGTCATTGTATGTTTCCCCAGTGATGGTGCCTGTGGAACCTATCAAACAGACTTTGCCAGTCTATTCAACACTACCGTGGTCCCATTAGTTACATGCGCCTCTTGAATATGAGCAACTGTGGTTTCTCTCTGGCATCACTCATAGGCAGTTCTCAGCACAATTATCTCAAATCAATGCAAGGAATAATGAGTCAAGGGTGCAATTTTGAAAATATCAATTCCACCATACTTACATTGAAAGTGATCTGTTTCAATATATCCAAATTAAAGGGGTATTTGACTCAACAAATACCAATTAAGGGTGAATGTATGATATTGTCAAAAATACAAGGAAATCCTATGTCACTTTGAAAGCTTTCTTTTGCTTATTTCTGTATGTCCGCATAATAAACTGTTAGCTATAAATATGTTCTGGAGAAGGGTCACTGGTCCCGAAATGTTAACTCTGACGTCTCTCCACAGATGCTGCCAGATCTGCTGAGTTTTGCCCAGCAATTTCTGTTTTTGTTTCTGATTTCCAGCATCTGCAGTTCTTTTGCTTTTAAAGTTGCAAATAAGGTTCATGGATATTCAGGCAAATTGAAGACACCACCACATCTTCAATAACAAACTGAGTTTATAATAATTGCTGGTCCTCCTTATGATGTTCACATCCTATGAACATATGAGAAAAAATATTGTGCTTGTTAGGCAATAGAAACCAAAGTGTAAGGATAATGGGTATGTACTTGAATAAGAAAGAAATGACTCGTGAGGTCCTACAAGGACCTGTGCTGGGACCTCAAACATTATCGCAGCCCAGAACATAAAATAATAAAGAGGTATTAATAAAGCAACTGAGATAGATTTCAAAGCAGCCAAGTGCAAAGTCAGCCATTTTGTAAAAGAACTGTACAAATTAGAGTAAAACTTAAATATTGACAAATTACAAATGGAGAGGTCCAAGGTCAGCAAGGAGTCCATGTAAACAGATCTCTAGAAGATGTAATAATTAGGTACTAGAACAATCAAAAGAGAACTGAAATGTTGCCTTTATAGTGAAAAGTCTGCAATATAAAAGAGAGGAGGCATTATTAGAGTTACTAACTGAGACCATACAGGCTAACTACAATATTTGCTATTCCAAAGCTCCAAGAGTCCAACTAGTTAATCACAGTCTCAGTCTAAAAGCCTGAAGGACACCCAAAGAAGTCTAAACTGTAGATTCTGACATCCCTCTTTTTTTGCTGGATCCTTTCCTCTTTGACGTTTGTACCAGTGCATTTGTATACTTGACATTATAGCTTTATTATTTTTCATATGTTTAGCAGATAATAGAGTTGCCCTTCCTTTTTCTCATGAAGACTTTATTGCTACATTAAAAATTAGTGTATTACATTTTTATTGGAGAGAGATATAGTCTTGTGCCAAAAAACTGGGAGTAGACAAGTCAGGAGCTGATGCACTGCTCCTCACTGGCCATAACACATGCAAAAGAGAGATGTCCCAGACTATGGGGCAGTCTCCCCTCTGACTCCTTCAGTCCACTGTTGCTCTCAACACAACCATCGATTTCATGTTTGGACACCAATATTTTCCATCTTGCTTCATCTGTTGTATGTTGCTGCAATGCCAACCTCTACCAGATTGTTGAGTAGCCTACTGCCACCATGTTCTTTGCTTGATTGGGTCTGAGGGTCTACTTGGTTTACAGTGGAAGGGAAATTCACCATGGAATCATAATGAGGAGAGGCAAGATGTATTTTAAGCAAGATGTACTTTACAGTGCAATAGAAATTAGATTAGAGTGGTGCTGGAAAAGCACAGCAGTTCAGGCAGCATCCGTTGCAGTAAAATCCCTTCATCAGGAATACAGGAAGAGAGCCTGAAGGGTGGAGAGATAAGTGAGAGGAGGGTGGGGGTGGGGAGAAAGTAGCATAGAGTACAATAGGTGAGTGGGGGAGAGGATGAAGGTGATAGGTCGGGGGGAGGGTGGAGTGGATAGGTGGAAAAGAAGATAGGCAGGTAGGACAAGTCATGGGGACAGTGCTGAACTGGAAGTTTGGAACTGGGGTGAGGTGGGGGAAGGGAAAATGAGGAAACTGTTGAAGTCCACATTGATGCCCTGGTACAAATTACATGAGGCAAGTTATGATTTGGAGATGCCAGTGTTGGACTGGGGTATACAAAGTTAAAAATCACAGAACACCAGGTTATAGTCCAACAGGTTTAATTGGAAGCACTAGCTTTCAGAGCGCTGCTCCTTCATCAGGTGATTGTCAGGAGGTAAGTTAGACATTGTTACTAGGACAATTCGGAGACCTGCAAACTGAAGTCTTTACCCTTCAAGATCCTATCATGTTCTGCCTTTCCTAAGCTCTTAGGATATTTTCTATTTGGGTGGAACTAAAAAGAGGCTCCAAAATGAACCCTTGGGGAACCTTATGCAACATCATGGACCATAAAAGGGGCTTGTTCCTCTTCAGAAGGTATTATTTTTCACTCAGTTCTTGTCACAATATGAATATAAACGCTCAGACCTCTGAGCCAAATGGAGTTAAGATTACAAATAGCCTCAGTCATGTTTCCCTTGACAGTTTCTCGCTGTGTGAAAGTTGTGGAGTTAATGTTCCCTTCAGCATGAATACCTCTTAAGGGCCACTCCTTCTCAGCAAATTTTTCAAGGATTTCATATCAGCAATTTAAATATCGATCCAACTTGACAAACAGTCTCAATGCTAGACACCAACAAATGACCTTTTGCATCAGCACCAACCACAATCATGGTAAACTTACCAACTCCCACTCATCCAGCATCTTGCAGATACTTGCAGAGGAAGTCGTGGTTACGAGAAGGGAATAGAAATTAGAGCAAAGATAGTAAATAAAAAAAGAAGTGGTTAAAGTTTACAAAGTGAAGGAGAAGGGTAGCATTAGTTAAGAAATGGAATCCCAGAATATAGAATGTACAGATTTTGTACGGCAGGAGAATACACCAGAAGGTGTTAGTCAGTAGAGCTGGAGGGATATATTGGCACCCAAAGGTGAAGAAGATGGAGAATAAAGCCATCAAGAGCTTTCAAAGTGAACCCTCTAATCTTCCAGGTGCCTGCTTTGCTTACAATTTTAGACCAAACTAATAATATCTGCTTATTGTTGAGTTGACGATAATCACATCTAATACACAATTACAATAGTTACCATGGGATTTTGTGCTTCATTTGTCTACTTGTAGTAGGTGATCTTATAACCTGTCTAAAATGCTTAATGCCACAATTCTTAGAAATAAACCAGTGACATCTTCCAGCAACCAACAGATTACTTTTCAGCCAATTCTGGTTCAAAGTTAAAACAGTGCCTGTTGCTCTTAATCAGCCTGTTCAGAGATGGTATTGCAAACCTTCAGAGCAGGTAGGACCTGAACCCAGGCCTCCTGACTCAGAGGTAGCGACATTGCCACTGCACCACCTTAGGCTTGGGAGCAAACCCTCCACAGCTCAATAGCCAGACGACTTTAGATAATAAGCATGATTCCACCATAAGGCTTGGGGAAAAAAGTCAAATAGCCTCAAGTTTTAAAAAAAATTTAACCTATTTTTCCTAACCAACCTGTTGAGATACACAATTACATCTCTCAAGAGCAGGTGGGACTTGAAGTCAGCCCTCCCAGTCCAAGAGTATAGACTCTACCACTGTGCCGCAAGAGGGCCTGAAAGTCAACTGGACCTGATATTCCCAGATGGTCTCCCATCCAAGTACTAACCAGGCATAGGTCTGTGTAGCAGCTGAAATCTGAGAAGATCAGGCATTTTTAGCCAAGTATGGCCATGAACAATCCACAGTCTGTTTATGAACTTCAAGAAATTGTTGGGAGATGTGTACTTATTACCAATTCAGCACGCTACTGAAAGCTAGGCTCTTCTCCACTTACTGAACTCGGGCTCTTGAGCTGCAGGAATATGATCATAAAGAGGAGATTTATGCTGCAGCAAAAGCACTAAACCTCGCTAAACTGGGGCAGCTCATTCTTATAGGAGCTTAATTATTATTAGAGGCACGTCAAATTCAAAACTTTTAAGCATTCTTCTCATTTTTCCCTTCTCTTCACCTAATCTTCCAACACACTCTTTATTTCTGTTCCTTTAGCAGATTTGACTCCAAAATTATTTAATTTCCTTCTCCCTTTGTTTTCTTGTTTCTTTCCCAATGTACAAATCTCTGTGATGAAGGAGATAGAACGTTGGTCATATTCTTGACCAGGAGACCCGTCAACCTCAGGGCAAGGCAATTATGATGTGATTGGGCAAGATTTACGATGCATAGAATGGGGAAGGAAACTGCAGTAGAGGAGCACAATTGAAATGTGCAGCTTGTTCAAGGAACAGCTACTGTGTGCCCTTGATAAGTACGTACCTGTCAGGTAGGGAGGAAGTAGTTGAGCGAGGGAGCTGTAGTTTACTAAAGAATTTGAATCTCTTGTCAAGAGGAAGAGGGCGGGTTATATTAGGATGAGACATGGAGGTTCAGTTAAGGTGCTTGAAGTTACAGGTTAGCCAGGAAAGACCAAAGATGAGCCAGGAGGGGACATGAGAAGTCATTGGCAGATAGGGTCAAGGAAAACTCTAAGGCTTTCTAAAGGTATGTCAGGAATAAAAGAATGACTAGAGTAAGATTAGGGCCAATCAAGGACAGTAGTGGGAAGTTGTGCACGGAGTCGGAGGAGATAGAAGAATCGCTAAATGAAAATTTTTCGTCAGTATTCACTCTGGAAAATGACAATGCTGTCGAGGAGAATACGGAGATACAGGCTACTAGACTAAACGGGGTTGAGGTTCATAAGGAGGAGGTGTTAGCAATTCTGGAAAGTGTGAAAATAGATAAGTGCCCAGGGCCGGGTGGGATTTATCCTAGGATTCTCTGGGAAGCTAGGGAGGAGATTGCAGAGCCTTTGGCTTTGATCTTTATGACATCATTTTCTACAGGAATAGTGCCAGAAGACTGGAGAATAAAAAATGTTGTTCCCTTGTTCAAGAAGGGGAGTAGGGACAACCCTGGTAATTATAGACCAGTGAGCCTTACTTGGTTGTGGGTATAAAGTGTTAGAAAGGATTATAAGAGATACAATTTATAATCATCTAGAAAGGAATAATTTGATTAGGGATAGTCAACATGGTTTTGTGACTCTTATTGAGTTCTTTGAGAAGGTAACCAAACAGGTGGATGAGAGTAAAGTGGTTGATGTGAAGTATATGGATTTCAGTAAGGTGTTTGAGAAGGTTCCCCACGGTATGCTATTGCACAAAACACGTAGGCATGGAATTGAGGGTGATTTAGCGGTTTGGATCAGAAGTTGACTAGCTGAAAGAAGACACAGGGTGATGGCTGATGGGAAATGTTCATCCTGGAGTTCAATTACTAGTGGTGTACTTCAAGGATCTACTTTGGGGCCACTGCTGTTTGTCATTTTTATAAATGACCCACATGAGGGTTGTGAAAGCGGCATATGGTGTGTTAGTTTTTATTGGAGCCATGAGGTCATGTTGCAGCTGTACAAAACTCTGGTGTGGCCGCACTTGGAGTATTGCGTACAATCTTGGTCGCTTCATTATAGTTAAGGCTGTAGGGGGGGATTTACTAGGAAGTTGCCTGGTATGGAGGAAGGTCTTACGAGGAAGGTTGTGAGGTGACTTAATAGAGACATACAAGATGATCAGAGGATTAGATAGGGTGGACAGTGAGAGCCTTTTTCCTCCGATGGTGATGGCTAGCATGAGGGGAGATGGCTTTAAATTGAGGGATTATAGATACAGGACAAATGTCAGAGGTAGTTTTGTTACTAAGAGAATAGTCAAGGCGTGGAACGCCCTGCCTGCAATGGTAGTAGACTTGCCAACTTTTAGGGCATTTAAGTGATCATTGGATAGACACATCGTTGGTAATGGAAGAGTGTAGGTTAGATGGGCTTCAGATTGGTTTCACAGGTCGATGCAACATCGAGGGTTGAAGAGTCTGTACTGCACTGTATTGTTCTATGGTCAACGTTCTATCCCACTCTCAGCTTAACCTTCTGGCAAATTGCAGCACAATCCAATGGTGGGTGAGTGTCTGTACTACGTTCCAGTGAAATCCTATGGCGCACCAGTACCTATGTTCAGTATTATAGCAAAACTACCCTGCAAACTTAAACATATTGTTTACAAATGTGACAAATTAAAGAATTAGTTAGTCACTCTACATTTGTATTGTTTCTCATCTAAAATAATTTTGTTTGAACAGCGAATATTTGCAGATGAAATAGCTGGGAGGAGACAGTGAACAAATGGAGTTCACGTCAATGGCAAGACACTCATTGACCTCAAGTGCCTCAAATTTAGCTATACATATTAATTCAACTCCTTCAATGGTTAGGCTCAGTAATCAAGCCACTTCTCTCATGATATGATAAGCACTCATTCAGACAAATGACAGAACCTAATTTAAAGACAGATGGAAGCAGAAGGATTTGGTGGGTGATTCTTAATGGCTAAAATTTCTTTTTGAACAGGATGTGAATCAGGAATTATCATTATTTACCCACAAGGACATAAGTGCAGACTTTTTTTTGACATCCATAATTGCTTCTAGAAGACACAGGCATTTCTCAACAAAAAAGCTTCTGTTGTAAGGCAATGGATGAATTCCACACTGGACAATTTCTTAGAAATTGAATCCTGAAGCTACTTGATGATCTGCAGCACATCACATTCAATGAGATTTTAAAAAGCAAGTTATGTGAAAGTAGATTGAATATTCAATACTTTTGTAAACTGCACGACATTATTATGCAGATAGGCAGATCAACAATTAGTCACACTGCTGATGACCACGTGGGGAAGGATGCAATGTCTTTGGATGAAGATAGGCTCAATCTTGTTAAACACTAAAAGTTTATTACACATTGCTTACTACTTAGTTACATTACACCGAGGATTAATGGAAGCCTCTCATGACCCATCAGGCTCAACGTAAGAGTTTGTACACATTACATGTTTAGCTATATGCTGTTGGCACACACTGGACACTCTGCCAACTCTTAGGACACACTCTCTTATGCTGACAACACAACTCTGGTTAGCTTCTCCAGAACAGTGCTTTATATCCTGAAGCCTGGACCCTGGCTTGTTATGTTAATAAAAGTTTTCAGGTCGAACTGTCTTAAACAATGTTGACGTCCACTGGGAATACATTCTCCTCAAAGATCACTACTGGCTGGCCTGGAACAAATCCCAATGGGTGGCATGGTGGCACAGGGTTAACACTGCTGCCTGACAGTACCAGGGTCCTGGTTCAATTCCAGCCTTGCAACACGGTCCACATGGAATTTGCTCATTCTCCCAGTCTCTGTAGGTATAAGGAATGCTGGATCACTAAAGAAATTGAGGATTTGGTTAAGAAAATGAAGGAAGCATATGTCAGGTATAGACAGGATAGATCAAGTGAATCCTTAGAAGAGTATAAAGGCAGTAGGAGTATACTTAAGAGGGAAATCAGGAGGGCAAAAAGGGGACATCAGATAGCTTTGGCAAATAGAATTAAGGGGAATCCAAAGAGTTTTTACAAATATATTAAGGACAAAAAGGGTAACTAGGGAGAGAATAGGGCCCCTCAAAGATCAGCAAGGCGGCCTTTGTGCAGAGCCAAAGAAAATGGGGGCGATACTAAATGAATATTTTGCATCAGTATTTACTGTGGAAAAGGATATGGAAGATATAGACTGTAAGGAAATAGATGGAGACATCTTGCAAAATGTCCAGATTACAGAGGAGGAAGTGCTGGATGTCTTGAAATGGGTAAAGGTGAATAAATCCCCAGGACCTGATCAGATATACCCGAGAACTCTGTGGGAAGCTAGAGAAGTGATTCTTGGGCCTCTTGTTGAGATACTTGTATCATCGATAGTCACAGGTGAGGTGCCGGAAGACTGGAGGTCAGCAAACGTGGTGCCACTGTTTAAGAAGGATGGTAAAGACAAGCCAGGGAACTATAGACCAGTGAGCCTGACCTCGGTGGTGGGCAAGTTGTTGGAGGGAATCCTGAGGAACAGGATGTACATGTATTTGGAAAGGCAAGGACTGATTGGGGATAGTCAACATGGTTTTATGCATCTCACATCTCACAAACTTGATTGAGTTTGTTGAAGAAGTAACAAAGAGGATTGATGAAGGCAGAGCAGTAGATGTGATCTTATATGGACTTCAGTAAAGCGTTTGACAAGGTTCCCCATGACAAACTGATTAGCAAGGTTAGATCTCATGGAATACAGGGAGAACAGCCATTTGGATACAGAACTGGCTCCAGGTTAGAAGACAGAGGGTGGCAGTGGAGGGTTGTTTTTCAGACTGGAGGCCTGTGACCAGTGGAGTGCACAAGGATCGGTGCTGGGTCCACTTCTTTTCATCATTTATAGAAATGATTTGGATGTGAGCATAAGTACAGTTAGTAAGTTTGCAGATGACACCAAAATTGGAGGTGTACTGGACAGCGAAGAGGGTTACCTCAGATTATAACAGGATCTGGACCAAATGGGCCAATGGGCTGAGAAGTGGCAGATGGAGTTTAATTCAGATAAATTTGAAGTGCTGCATTTGAAAGTGGAGTCGCAGGTAGATAGGATAGTGAAGAAGGTGTTTGGTATGCTTTCCTTTATTGGTCAGAGTATTGAGTACAGAAGTTAGGAGCATATACCCATCCAAATGCCTCTTAAATGTTGCAATTGTATCAGAAAGATGTTGTGAAACTTGAAAGGGTTCAGAAAAGATTCACAAGGATGTTGCCAGGGTTGGGAGGATTTGAGCTACAGGGAGAGAGTGAACAGGCTGGGGCTGTTTTCCCTGTTTGGAGGCTGAAGGGTGACCTTATAGAGGTTGACAATATTATGAGGGGCATGGATAGGATAAATAGACAAAGTCTTTTCCCTGGGGTCGGGGAGTCCAGAACTAGAGGGCAGAGGTTTAGGATGAGAGGGGAAAGATATAAAAGAGACCTAAGGGGCAACTTTTTCACACAGAGGGTGGTACGTGTATGGAATGAGCTGCCAGTGGAAGTGGGGAAGGCTAGTACAATTGCAACATTTAAGAGGCATTTGGATGGGTATTTGAATAGGAAGCATTTGGCAGGATATGGGCCAGGTGCTGGCAGGTGGGACTAGATTGGGTTGGGATATCTGGTCGGCATGGACGGGTTGGACCGAAGGGTCTATTTCCATGCTGTACATCTCTATAACTCTAATCCAAAGATGTGTGAGTTCGGTGGATTGGCCATGGTGATTACAGGGATAGGGTGGAATGTTCTTTGGAGGGTCAGTGCAAACTCAGTGGGCCAAATGGCACCCTATTTCTATAATTCTGATACAGCTCTTGGGGCAGGGAATGTATCTATTGAAAATCCCATAGCTCTTACTGGAACACATTCTTCACCCTCCAAACTGATGACAGTCACACTTTCCAGTTGACTGCAAACATTAGAACAGACCCAACTGGTGAATTCCCAGGTTTTAACCTTCCATGGAAAGTCCAGAGAACAGCTTGAGGATGTGCCAGGGCAACTCTGACAACTCACTCCATGAGTGCAATATGAGGAACAGTTCAAATTCTGACAGCAGCCATCACTCAGATACTGAGCTTCTGCCCGGAGAGATCCATTCCTGATGGGATCGTCATCATTCATCCTGCAGCAACTGAAGCTGCTCACCCCGGCATTGAATTGGAAGTGCGTCCCCATAGTAAACTATTACCATGCTCAAGCCCTGGTCCACAGTACAATCTCAGAGAATTTTGAGAATTGAGATAGTTATGAAAAAGTGTTTCACTGATCTCGTCTGGAACTCCCTGAAATGCGATGATGTGAGGTCACAGCCTTTTATGTAACATGCAGATTGTAAAAAGGGAATGTTCGAGGTGCAAATGCCCAAATATCAAACAAATAGTACTTCTAAGTTCTCACATGGCATCCATAACTAAAAATGACTGCATGTTACATTTCGCATGACCCAGTGAAGCCAGTACTGAGCAGAGTAAAACCCCTTGAAAGGTTGAGAATCCATCATCAGCAGATTCCTACTTGTCTTCCACAGCCAGTGACTTTCAAGGCCTAAGGTGCTCACATACAAAATATGCAAGGGTTTGTTTAAAATTGTTGGATGGCGATGTAACAGGAGAAAGAGCAACTTTCAGGATTTCTTATCAGGTGAATCCCTGTGCATTTAGTTCACGTGACACTGGTTAAAGGGAGTTGTGCTTTTTTTTGTCGCAGTCACTTTCAGAAGTGGATTTGGCAGTATATATATATATGTTGTGTGTATATAAACATATAACATATGTATTTAAAACACTTACATATTGCCTGAGCTTTTGACATTTATGATCATTTGTGATTTCCTCCTTCACCAAGGGGGTACAGAGGTAGACCTGTATTATTGACAAAAAAGCAAATGCCCCCCTGGGGATGCTAACACATCTCCATGAATGCAGGAAAAGGACATGCTTGGTTGATTGTCCACTGCTTTTGAGTAAACAGCTCTGGCTGCCAAATTAAACCACACCTTATCATGCATGGCAATAACACATCACTTCCTGAACCCCTTGCTAACAGCATGTCCTTTCCTACAGGCTCAGTCTAGCTTGGGAGCTTGCTGTGTATACTTAATTGGTCGTAGACTGGAAATTAAGACAGTCCACACGTGCATGTTTGGCAAATGCAAAGCTTTGGTTCAGAGCTTCAAGTGTCCAAGTGTCTGCAATCACGAACAACAGCCACCACGATTTGACAGGAAATCTCGGTGGCTGGATACATTATCTTGGCTAACAGTAACCCTTTTATTAATTGATGATTTTTGCTCACCAGGTAGCCATACATATCCGGTTTTATGCACTTTGTATTCAAATTGTTGTAGCCTTATTCAAATCCCAAGGTCTTGCCACTTTACGAAACTAATTAATTCTGAACTGCCTTACATTGTAGAATTGTATTCTTAACTCTGACCTCCCACTTCTCAATCCAAAGTCCTGTGTCTAAAATATCCTGTAACAGTTTTTTGTCTGATGTCTAGTTTATCCCCAAATCCCATTTGGGTTTTCTGCGCGTCAATGATTAGCGATCTGGGATGTAGCTGAGCATGGCAACCTGCCAAATTTTAATTTCTATCATCAACCAACAACTCACTTTTCAGAGATTAAACGGTGACATCCACAAGGGTGCTCGATAAAAGAACACATAAGCCTCAGTCCATGCAGGGTTTTATCTACAGATAGAAATCTGAACTGCAGGAAAGTCAGCTCCAGTTTATTGCTGAAGATTATTTGAAGAGTGCTAATTGTCTAGCAATTCGACATCCAACTAAAACACCAAAACGTACACTTGGCATACATAATGAACCAGATATACAAATGTTTATGTCATTTTTATTTACAGACAACTCACATCAGCTTATAGCAGTATACACTGCAAATCACATTGACAAACACACACTGTTGAACAATGAACAGAAATTAGTGGGAGTAGTGGATACAGGGTAAGCATGGAGCTACTTGTAGTTATGGGTTCAAGTTCCAAATCAGAACATAATAATAGTGATTTATTGTTACATGTTTATGAAAATACAGTAAAATGTGTATAAGTTGCCATTAGGCAAAGCCATTCTAATTAAATAAAATTTAAAAACAAATAAATCATATAAAGTTAGGACAAGTTTCATGTTTTGTTCCATCCACGGCTTCTTGATTTCCTAAGTGGCTGCTGGACACCGCCACACTCCACAGCCGCCAACCCAGTCCCCGAGGGCTGCAATACCACAGAGGAAGCACACTGAAGTAGCCCCGGTGACCCGACCCAAACCGTCACCTCTCCCAAAAGACGCCTCATCCCCAACAATACTTCAGCTGCCACCACAGCCAGGAGATTGCCCCAACTCCAAGACCTGGGCCCATCTCTACCTCGGAGAACTGACCGACCGTGCAAATAAACTCCTGAGGACCCAGAGATCTAACACTCCGCCACCAATGTAGACGCCGTCAAAACATTAGCGGAAAATCCATCGATGCTGGAACAGTTGCTCATAGTCATGACCATGAGGTATGAACTGCTGAACAGCTCCCCCGCAGCCTCTCTCCCCCCACTGCAGCCAGGAAAGAAGAAAGGCAAATTTGATTCAAGATTTAAATGAAGAAAATAAAATAAATGAAAGAAAGATGTAGCCGGTTATGTGAAATGATCTAGAATATGGTCCAGCAGTGCAGAAAACACAGCAATGCAGATCCCCACTTTCATTAAACCACAGCCCATTCTACACTCTAGGATAGGCACAAAAGATTCCATAGCGCTAAAGAACAACAGAAGAGTCGTGCCCAGTGCACGGTTTGTCCCTTATCCCTGCATTTGATGGACATTAGCATATTGCAGTTTGTGGGAGCTTACTGTGCCACAGAAGCAGGCTTGCTGTCAGCTTTCAAGGAGTAGAGATCTGGATACTGCTTAGCACTGGATTACTGTATTATTTCGTTAATTCCGAAGTTAATAATTAGCTTGCTTGTTACATCAAAGCAGTGTGCCAGCTGCATCATATAAAAGCAATCATTCGTCTTTTGTGTTTAAGTTTTGGAACAAGTTTCAGAAAATAAGATGGCCTTAATTACTTTTTTTAAAGCAGGAAATCATTGTACCTTTATGATTTCAGTAAGCACAAACTGTTCTATTCCCCAGTGATATAATTTATCTGAACATTATGGCATACTGATGCCAATTAGTTAAAATGTTTATTGTTAAAGTATCCCCACAGCTTGTTCATAGTTTGCACTATTGGACCAGACGGACATGGTTTGGATTAACACTTTCTCTTCCCTGTTCTGGGGATCATCTCATCTCACTTTAGTGACGGTACAAAACGGATTTACATAGAACTGAAAATGTGTTGCTGGAAAAGTGGAGCAGGACAGGCAGCATCCAAGGAACAGGAGAATCGACGTTTCGGTTATGCCCGAAATGTCGATTCTCCTGCCCCTTGGATGCTGCCTGACCTGCTGCGCTTTTCCAGCAACACATTTTCGGCTCTGATCTCCAGCATCTGCAGTCCTCACTTTCTCCTCGATGATTTACATAGAATACTCAGAGCAGGAATGGATATTGTAACCAATCAAATTTGCACACCAAAATTGAAGACAATTTTCTAAAATAATTTATGAAGTACATTGCTTCATCAAGACTTACATTGGATAGGTTTCACTTGGGAAAATTTTGTTTTTGCATCTTTCAGAATCAGAAAAGGAGAATAGACGGCGAGAGTATTGTGTGTGTGTATATATACAGTGGTCAGCACTCCTGCCTCAGAGCACTGGGGACCTGGGTTTGATTCCACCCTTGGCTGTTTGGAGTTCGCATGTTCTTCCCATTTCCTCCCATAGTCCAAAGATGTGCAGGTTAAGTGTATTGGCTTTGCTAAATTTCCCATAGTGTCCAGGGATGTGCAGACTGGTGGGAATGCAGGGATAGGATATGGGGGTGGGAAAATGAGTCTGGATGGGATGTTCTTCAGAGGGTCAGTGTAGACTCAATGGGCCAAATGGCTTGCTTCCACACTGTTAGGATTCTATTTAAAAAACTTAACAGCAAGGCATTTATATGGAAAGTCATGATGCCCTGTGTTCAATCCCCATCTTGGTTGATTTAGTTTCAAAAAAATATTTTCTTCCATTTTTGTGGTTTATTCTGAAGACAAAGCAAAACTCACAAATCAACTCCACAACATATTGTCTGCTCGAGAAACTGAAGGCTTGGCACCAGGGGGTTTTTGGAAATGTGCCACAAGGACTTTCCAAATTTGAAAAATGAAGCTTCCTAAATCTTCAATTTCCTACCTGACGATCAGAATGTTTTCCAGATTTGACTATGGATTCCAGCCGAGTAAACCTTGTGAACATTAATTAACAGAACTGCTGTGAGCCTTGGCTTGCCAACATCGCTGAAGCTGCCACTGAGGCCCATAAAAGTGGTGCCTATGAACAGTTGGAGTAATTACAGGGTGTCATTTAATTTAACTATGCATTGTTAGGCCTCTGATTGCTCTCTTTGAGGTCTCCGAACAATAAAATTAAGAACTGGGTTTATTTGTTTTCTCTAGATATACTTGGTTCTCTGGCTCCCAATTTCTTGATCATTTTCCACTGGTTTTTAATATTTCGAATAAAAAAAACTGAAAAACGCAGCCTTCTAAATCAGTAATAAAAGTTGAGTTTACTCCATCCTTCCTATATCCTCTCTGTAAATAAAACAGAGAGAGAGAGACACACACAACAAAAGGGATAGCTAGGTCAACAAAGGTGGTGATGTGATGTGTGTGTGTGTGTGTGTGTGTGTGTGTGTGTGTGTGTGCGTGTGTGCACGTGTCTCTGTGTGCATGCCTGTCTGAGAGTGTGTGTGTGTGCGCGCGTGTTATATATATGTGTGTGTCTGTGTGATTGAGTGTGTGCCTGTGTGATTGAGTGTGTAGGATGAGAGTGTGGAGTGTGTGGGGAGGGGGAGGGGAATGAAAGTGTGGAGTGTGTGGGGAGGGGGAGGGGAATGAAAGTGTGGAGTGTGTGGGGAGGGGGAGGGGAATGAAAGTGTGGAGTGTGTGTGGGTGGGATGAGAATGTGGAGTGTGTGTGTGTTGGGTGTGAGTGAGAGTCTGAATGAGTGTGTGTGAGTGTACGTCTGTGTGTGTTTGTGTACATGAACCTGTGTGGTTTCAATTTATCTAACAGCTTTAGACTCTGATCCTCCAGATACAAAATGCAAGGACAGTGCTTAACCCAATGAGTCACCTGGCTATCCAATATCACTTTATTCCAAGTGCCCAGGGAAGGGTCTTGCCTCACTGGAAATTATAGGCCCGGAAATTATAAACTTGGCACCCAGCAGGATTGATGAATTAAGCAACTTGTGGTAAAAGAAATAATCTGTACAGTACTACACAGACAAGAATTAGTTAAACAAACCATTGAGAACTGACTTTGAAGTATTTGTTCTCAGAAGCCTACAGTTGCCTTGCAAATGTACAGTGACACCAACAGAGCGGGTTCAATTCTGGCTTCGGCTGAGGATACCATGAAGGATTTTCCTTCTCAACCTCTCCCCTCGCCTGAGACATGGTGACCCTCAGGTTAAACCACCAACAGTCATCTGTAATGAGAGAGCAGCCTGTAGTCTGGTAGGACTACACCCATTTCGCCTTGACCTTTAACTCTATGATTGTACCATGGAATGCTCAAATATAACTACTAAATACAGGGTATTTGACTTCATCAGTTTAGAGAGATCCAGCAGAGAAACCATATTGGTTATTATTTCTGTGGCTCAATTTCAGTGATGTTGCCTGAACAACGTGAAGACTCCTAATAACAGTTTTCAGACAGAAAAAAAGAGAAACAAATAGCTCAATTTTAATTAGACATATTTTCTCTGGGCTATCTTAGAATTTTAACATTTTATCACAAAAAGGCATTGGAATCAGTTATCTATTGCAAGGGACACTTAACTGGGGTTGGGTGAGTGAGTCTATCAGCCTGCATTGTAGAAAGATTTCAATGAATTTTCAGTAGCTCCCTCCCTCCACGATACAAAAAGTTTGAAGTACAGAGGATCCGCGACTATCCGGACAAGATCGCAAGGTCTGGATGCTTGGCTAAACTGTGTTAACTGGCATTTGATTATCCAAACAAAAAACTCCCTGACCATGTCATTCGGATAAATCGAGATTCCTCTGTACATTTAATCCTGGTCCCTGAAGGTTACTGCATCCAGGGTACAATTTTTAACCTTATATTCACACTACTCTAAATCATTGATCAATATCAACAAAGTATCACTTTAATCTCCAGCTCAATATGGGATGGGAAGAATTAGAATATAACAGCTTGCCCTGAGAGTCATCGGTTTGACAGGGTGCTGTCAAAGAGTCAGTGTCTCACCTCAGGGGGCAGACTCCACATAGCATGGACAACACATGAGGGAAATGAGAGCTACTAAGGATATCATCACCATCAGTTCCAACAGGATTCTAACAGTGTCAGTGACAATCCATCAGCCTCATAGTGACAGCCCATGAACCTCACCATGCAGTCCACCAATCTCAATCAGTCTCACCAGTTCACAATGGGCGTCGATTAACCTCAGCAACAATCCACAAATTTAATTAATTTCTGTTTTAACTCATTCTTGAAATATTGGCTTCCCTGGCAAAGTCAGTACTTCTTAACCATCCGAACTGGAGGTGGTGGTGGTGGTGGTGAGCATAATGTCGCCAAGAGGCTGGATTTAGGAGCATCAGCCAGAGGCAATAATATTGCAGGGCATGGAGCATTGATCATGATTCCTGACATTGTGGAAACAATCCCGAATGAGGTTAGGGTATAGGGAGCCCGATGTGGGAATCACACCTACTCCATGTTGGGAAAGTGATTGGGCTCATTAATGACTGATTTAAAGCCAATTATTCTGGGTCTGCTGGAGTTTAGTGGTGGCTCAGGGATTAAAAGGGACTCTGATTTCCCTCTGACTTTGCACTGGGATGATCCCTTGCTATCAGGCGTTCTGTGCCTGATTGAGGGACCCAACATTGGAAAGGAAATGGAGCAATTGAAAACCATCTGGCTGGCCTTTCCTCTGACCATTTCTCCACCTTAACCTCTCTTTCACCACAATTACCTCCCTGCAATACCAATTCAGCACTCATTCATCTGTATCTGAGCATCCAGCAATAATCGTGGAACATGGCCCTAGTGCAATCCCAGCTGTGGCCAAAACTCTTGGTGGCGCCGTGTGCAATGGAGGGCTACAAGCCTCTGATTGGCCAGCAGTGAGGGGGACAGGACATCCACCATTCCTCTGTGGAACAGGAGTGTGGTGAATTTGAAACCTCAGTCAGAAATGTCTGGAGCATATTTCATTACTTTGGTCATCCTCATCAGAGGCAATGCAGATCTCCTGCTGGTTCTATAACCAGTAGAGGGGGAGGCCATCACTGGAAATAAAACAGACCAAGATAAATATCAAGCATGTTCTGCATTGTGCTTGCCAAAACTTCCTTTACAGAAATGTTATGAAAGATGAATATTAAATGTGTTTCATTGAATAACTAACATTAGATGGTTTTATGTATGGCAGTCCAATTTTTGAGATATGGAATATAAATGGTTGAGAAGATCATGTTTTTAATGTGCATTTTGAAGTCATCTGGTAGCACACAATTTGAGTATTGCTGACAAAATACACAACTGACAAAGTATTTTCTCTTACATCCATCAGGACAATTTGCAATAACACCTATATCACGGGCAAACAACCATTTTATGTTGTTTGAGAAGACAGTGAAAGGAAGAGTAGTTTTGTTTTATGCCAACTCCAAGAAAAATAATTAAAACATCACATCAAATACACAAAATATTCATGTTAGAAAGGAGACAATGTCCAGTACAAAAAGGGGGATAGAAGAATATGCAATTTAAAATCATGAGGGTATTTTTAAGGTTTTAGATTTTAACCTAAGATCATGGTTAGTTAGGAATTTCTTGGTTCATCAAAAAGCATATAGCTTTGCAACATTAGTGTTTCGATGTTTTTCCAATTTACCTTGTCTCTGGTCTTTGTTCCTTGAGAGAGAGCACAGGGGTGGGAGTTGTTTGGGGAGACAGAGCCTTCTCCAGTTCCAGTTACAAATCTACCTCCTCAGATCAGCTCAAGCAGTTAATTGAAAAACAGTTCATTTGAGCATTCTAGCGTATGGGTCTATTGTCTCCAAGTTAGAGGTTTGATGGTGATTTGTTTTTAATTTCTAAATGTGAATAATTCATAAGTGTACAAAACAAACAAAACATACAGATCTGGTCAACTGGTTTCAGGTCCTTTGATAAAAATGTTACTTTGAGTTCAGACTTTTGATAGCTTCACAAGGCTTGGCTGAACCTGTAGTCAGGTGATTACTGCGACCATTTAGAAATCCATTGTTTTTCCTTTATGAAACCATTTTAGTCCATGATTCTCTTGGATATTAAAATCAGAGATAGAAATTAAAAATTATTCATTCATATTTTATCACTATCATGACAACAATAATATATCCACGCTGTAAGTATGTCAAACCACTGGCATCCTTCCATCTGAGAGAGATGATGGGAATGTAGTCCCAGAACTTCAAAAGGTCCATTGGAATCATCTGCTGCACTACCCTTGATGGATGGACAAATTCTAGAATGACAAAGTCTCCCACAAATGCTACACCTGACATTGCCCCTTGCCAGCACTACAGAATGATCTCTGCTGATGCTTTGTTTGTAGGGCTGCTGTCAGCTTTGGAGCTTCAGAAACCAAATTAAACGGTACTGCATATCCTGCTCACAGCTGTTTTACACTGGCATTCCACTTGTGATAAATACCACTGGGGGCTTTCACATCTCTTTCAGCAGCTTGCTTTGGCCACTCTGCTGGACACTTGGTATGGGCCACCTCACTGAACAACACTTCCTTGTGAATGCAGCCATCCTCCCTCCCATACACAAATCCAAGCCAGCACCAACCTTCTTTGCTTGATCAGCACTGCTGTGTGACATGTTTACCCCAGAAAGGGCTCCTTCATTGGAGGCCCTCTGTGCAGATATGGTGCAGGCAGCCTTCAGAGAGACTGTGATGTTTGTGTTTGTAACTTTGCTTCGCATTTTTCTGACTTATTGTTATACTGTGTATAACATAACATAAAACGTTTCTTTCTTCATTTCTCTATTCAATAACTAAAGATTATGTCTGGGTATAATCTGTACCTAAGATGGCACGCAAAGTGGTGACTATAAACTCTTAACTCATAAATTCACATGTTCATAAAATGTGGTGGCATTGGAGGCAGTTCAGAGGGCTGGTTCACTCGATTGATCACAGAGATGAGAGTTTTGTCATATGAGGAGAGATTGAACAGTTTAGGCCTTTACTCTCAAGAATTTAGAGGAATGGCGGGGGGGGGGGGGGGGGGGGGGGGGGTGAGGGGAGATCAAATTGAGATATTCAACACGATAAAAAAAAGGTATGGATAAAATAGATTTAGAGCAGATGCTTCCTCTTGTGGGGCATTCTGGGATGAGAGGTCATGGTCTTAACGGGAAGCAAATTTAAAACAGAGTTGAGGAGAAACTACTTCTCCAAATTCACTGCCCCAAAGTGTGGTGGATGCTGGGACAGTGAGTAAATTTAAGGAGGAGTAACAGATTTTTAATTGGTAATGGGTTGAAGGGTTATGGGGAGAAAGTAGAAAAATGGGGGTGAGGAGCATATCAGCCATGATTGAATAGGGGAACAGACTTGATGGACTGAATGGCCTAATTCTGCTCCTATAAACTTATGATAATGCCCTCAATTGCAAAAGTGATGAACATTCCATGAACACAAGATACATATACCATGTATACATTCACATATATTTAAAATGCTTTTTTGTTTATTCTGAAATATGCACTGGCATGTACCATATTCGCCAGGCCATAAGATGCACCAACATGGTAATAGGAAACATTTTCAAAAACCTCTCTTCGGCATAACTGTCAGGTCCTAAGCTATGTGACAATTTTAGATGCCTGTTTTTCACAAAACAGTGTCCCATATGGCCCAGTAAATATGTACTCCCATGCGTATGCAGGAAGTATGTAAGATCAGCATGCATTTCTAGAGTTGCTTTTCAGGCAGTTGTAACATGTGGCATATTAATTACCTCATTAGAACCACACTACAACATCACTAAGTGCAGTAGAAGCCATTGAATGCTTTGTCAAAAATTCTATTACTTTCCTGTTCCCATCTCCTTAAATAACGCGAAAGAAATAGATGTTCAAAATCGGAGGTATAATTGAATGATTAGTCATTATCAGTAACCACTAACTACACCAAATAGGCAACTTATTACAAAAGAAAAACCCAGGAGTGTTGGCTATTGATTAAATGCAAGAACCACTAACTAGTCTGACTAAAAAGGAGAATATCTATTTTTTCCCAATGGGCTGTGTATTGATTGCAGACTCAGCTAATTATAGGAAGCAAAGTTCTCAGCAGCAAATCCAACATCCAAGAGGTCATCATAAATTAGCACAGCTCCATATAAAATTACAATTGTAGGAGGAAGGCTTAAATCATATATGAATTAAGTCTCACATTTGACAATTCTTCTTTCCAATTTGCCTCAAGTTTTCAAATTGATAAACAGAACATTGATTAGGCTGGCTAGTCATAGCCTTCATCCCCAAAGTAAAACTCCTCTGTTAGAAGGAGTCAGGTTCATGGTTGGGAATTTGAAGATTCAGAGCCAGCTGCAAGAAAAAAATGGTGGTTGGAGAACTTGAAGTGATGGCGCTTCCACATCATGGCTATGCTTGTTCTTCTTGCTACTCGAGGTCTTAGGGAGGGAGTTGCTGTTGATGTGTCTTTCCTAATGTGTGGCAGATTTGTTTTCCATTGGTGTAAAGTGGCTGACCAGAACTACTCCTGAGTGAGTCAGCAACAAATGAGAAGTTAAGTGTTGCAGTCACTCTCCACGTCAGCCAAGAACACAGCTGTAACCAAGGCAACACCTTTGGCATAGTTGCTTCAAACCTCTGGAACACCAACATTACAAGATAGAATTACTCCCTTGGTGCTGTATAATTGCTCCATTAAAAAATTACAGAACCAACAATATCTGAAAGAACTCGATGACGTCTTCACCTTGGTTATATTCCAACAAACAATATGACCATACTAACACCCAAACACCACTAATCGCAGCACAGTGAGTGCATCCAAGCATTTTCAAACTGCTACGCATGCTTTGCCACATAATTATAGAAAAGCAAAAGCAGATCAAACATCCACTTAGAAAATGTAAGAATATTTGTAAAAATATGTTAACTACACAAGCAGTTTTTGTGCCTTGCTTTGTAACCAAAATAGTGCGAACAAAGTTGAATTGTAAAATTTTCTACTGATAAAGGCAATCAATTTAATGTGCTTAGGACCTTGTTTACTGAGTTACAATGTTTTCTTTTGATTGTGAATTAACACTGTTTATGGGGTTTTTTTGCATGCTTTAGAACTGTAATCACAATATAGAAGTTACAACGATGCCAATCTACTTATATGAAGTAACTTTGCCTATTATTTAACCAAGGCATTAAATCATTTTTAAAAATTATGACAAGCAGACAGAAGGAGATTTTGCCATGGTTGTGACTAAGATACAAGATTTTAACCCTTTTACTTTATTGGATTTTAATTTCTCTCATGCTAAACTTATAAATAGTACGATGGCATTAAAGACTAAGCACTTCGAGAACCAATTTGTTTGATTTATGTAAAGATCCCTGGGGCCAGCATGTGAATATTGTGTACGCTATTAAAGTCAGATTAAAGTTGGTTCAAAGCCTTAGCTCAGGTCTATTAAATGCTAGCACACCATGGTCAAAGCCTTGGTATTTTCTAAAGCTCTTCTGCCACAGCTATCACATTCACAATACATAAAATTCTCAAAAGCTCATGTTGCAACTTAATTATGATAGTCAGAAGTGATATGGAGTCCTTAAACAAAACAGTCTACAAATCAAGGTCACCTAAAACATAGAACTGCTTAAAATGAGGCAAAAGCACATGAGTAACAAAGTCTTTATTCATCTGTAATTCTGCTCTATTGTTCATTAGTCTAAGTCTTCTCACAGAAGACACATTAGCTCAGAGACTTCAGTGAATCACTGTGCCCTCTTGCTTCATCAGCAATGTCAACTATTCCCAAATTATGATTAAAGTGGTGACGTTGATGGTTACTCACTAATGGGAATATGGTTTAACAAGGTAATTTAAAACTTAGAATGCACCACATCTGCTTTCCATTTAATATTTGCTGGTCAATGATATTTTTTCTCTGGTTACTATATTTTCATTCCAGAATCCAGTTCAGTGCAAAACAGAGAAATAGCGTACACAATATTCACATGCTGGCCCCAGGGATGTTTACATAAATCAAACAAATTGGTTCTCGAAGTGCTTAGTCTTTAATGCCATCGTACTATTTATAAGTTTTTGCTGGCATACTGAAATACAATACATACCATGTCCCTATACATCTCATTGATAATATTCAGGGCAAACAGAAGAATACATCTGCATAAAGAACATTAGGAACAGGATGACAGGCACCAAGAAACATGAGCTCCTGAACTCCATTTACTCACTTTTGTGCCTCATACCCTTTGATCTCTTAACGAAATCCATCAATTTCATTTCCTGAAAATGTTAATTGACCCAGCATCCAAAGCTTTTTCTTGGGGGATGGGGGGGGGGGGGGGGGGGAAGGGGAGGAAGGGGAGGAAGGGGAGAAGGTGAAATGAGATTCTAGCTGCTTCTTACCTGTTTAGAAGTACAGTTTCAAATCAGATCTCTGGATGTAATGGGAGCTAATCAGGGACCAAGTCGCAAGGGTGATTTCAATTGCTCATCTGTTTCAACCAAGTGGTTGTGGTTTTAAAAAAAATCGATGGTCAGTTCTTTTGCTATTGCCTGTACAGTCAAATTTTAAGTGCTAAACTCAAGTCTTTTTGCAAAGAGTTCATGAAAAAGTATGGGCACAAAGATAGGCACAAACCTTTCCAAGAATATCTCCAGCATTCCAATTGATCTACCCAATCAAACCTAAAGGACAAGGGAAACAAGTCCCTGTCATCTGTCATATTAGACTTTGGAGTCCTTTTTTTTGCATGCAGAATTTCATGCCACATTTTAAAGGGATTTTATCACTCAAAATTTCAGAGAACTGCAACAAATTGCAGTTGAACAGATATGGAATACATTAGTCACATATAAGGAAGTCAGGTAAATAGGCCCCCAGTGAGGATCTACGTGGAGAAATGAAAACTAGCCATCAAGAACTGTTAGCCAAATCTATTACTGAAAGAATGAAGAAATTGGTATAATCAAATGACTCCAAATATTTTTTCACTGTGCTTTCAGCTGTGATTTCTTTTCTCCATCCATAACAGCAGTTGAAAATCAGGCTTCTACAGAACAAAATCACAAAACTTAAGAGACAATGCATCTCTGAATGGCAGTACTAGTAGGAGGGACCAGTGTTCATGGTGACAAAGTTATGTTTTCACACTGAGGGGACAACTGGGACATTAGCTGAAATTTCATTGTCCCAAAATCTGCAAGCTCACTGCCTGGCATTTCCCTTATTCCACTACCATTACCTTTAAGCTGGGAGATCTGCCAAATTCAAGGCAGTGTACAGAAAAGCAGCACAGTAAGCTCACTCCATTTTCTCAAGGATTCTTAGGGAATAAATATGGGCCTTGTCAGGGTAGTCTCCACCTGCAAATAAGTAATGCAAATACAGTAATAGCATTGAGATATCCAAAACAGTGTTTCCACAGGCTTGACACCAAGTCAAAAACCTTGGGTCATCGGGTCATGAGGGTTGCTAAGGGTAATAAGTTCAAAGTTATTAGGATAGAGTAAGCAGTTGTACATTTAATTTTGAGAAGATGTTTCAACTGATGCAACATCAAATTCTTACCAAACCTAACCTCACTCACTGAAACAACTCAAACAGGAAAACCCTGAGGAAACCATTCCTCAGACTTTGAAAGAAACTGTAATTTGCTTTTGCATGAAAATTTAACTTATGCACCAATTATTTTTTAATGCTGTAACATTCTTGAAATAAAACTAAAATTATTATATCCAAGGTCTAATATGTTATAGGAAACCAAGACACACAATACATCTTCTGGGAATGCTAATAGGATTCATACCTGCAATGTGGAAAATCCTAGGCACAGATGAAGCATTCATACATCTTAGCATCACCAGATGCTTCTATTTAGAACTGCTGCCACATTGAATCAAACCTGACTAGCAGAGCAGTAATCTGAAAAGTATGCTCCAATCTTTGGACAGATAAAGTAAACAACTGCATAACTGTGAAAATCTACTGATATTGAAAATCTGTCCTCCATTTCATGTTTTAAACATGAACAAAACAGAAAAATAAAACAAACCTGGAGACCTATTCGACACCAAGCTAATTAAAATACAGCAACTATAGTTTCCAACATGCATTTCACGAGCTGAATTCCACCATGGATTATAATTTTTCAATTAATTGATATCTTTGTTTGCTTGTTTTAAAGCAGTTTAATGGTGAGCATCTGAAACTTAGGAGGCTAAAGGAGTTGTGACAGAGGTTTCAAAATGGAGGTTAACAGTTGAAAGAATGGTGCGAGCATTATGAATGCTTTAGAGTCCTAAAGCCCAATGTCTGTGATAATGTCACAGAGTTGCTCCCCACTGGGCATAAATAGCATAGTGTGGGTGGAGTCAGTCAAATCTGAAGAGAGTAGCACATGTAGAAAAATAGTCTCTTAATAATTTAGCAGTAAGATCAGAGCATGGTTTATCTCAAAATACAATGAAGAATAATTAATATTGTTATTCAACAAACATCCAAGTCTAAATTCTTAACTTTGCCTTCTCCTCAATTAGTCAGTCTTGCATCCAAACGCAAGTTATATGAATGAACCACATGACTAAAAGGAGCTGAGTAGCAACTGGAAAGTGGAGAAAGTAGAACACAAATAAAACTGCAAGGTATCGTGGGAAAAATACATTCACTTCACTGAGATTTCAAATGGTGGGTGAGATAATGACTATCAGAGAATGATGTGACTCTGGGTCATAGTTCAGCACAGGCCACTCAAGAGTCAAAAATAGAAAATACCATGCAAAGTAGAATTGCTTAAGTAAACTTATATATGTTTTAGTCTTCAAAGCAAATAGCCTGACCCTTATAGAACAAATCTCCATCCTGTTATGTAAGTTTCTGAAAGAGTTAATGTTGAAGTTGTACCAGCTCCCCCCAACCCAATGATGTCACACAAGTCATTGGATGGAGAAATGGCAAATCCTGCACAAGGTTCTGGATGGACAGAGATGGGGTTTACTTGGTTCCTGATAGCTGTAGCTATGCCAAATGTACTGCTATCATGCAATAAAGTATTCCTTGTAAGACAAGATAAATGCCTTTTCTTGTTAAGATTCCACAATGGCCTATTCCTCCAATCATAATTAGACAGTACCTTAGAGTCAACACTGAAAGAAGGATTGGTGGAGGTGAACTGCTCTTGTCTCTAGCCACCAGTGGTTCATAATCAAAACAAGATGATGGCAGGGCTGGTAAGTGAAAAAATGACGCGGTGAGTAATGGTGCAGATTTGAATTCAATTTAACTGTGAAGAAAAATCTAAGGATATCACTGTTTCAAAAACAAAAAAAAAGTCAGAAACTTAAATGTGAGAGCAGAGAGTCAATAACAGTTGTGAGAGGACCAAGAGGGTGAAAACAGCAGTCCTGAAGGAGACCTTCATTTTAGAATTTATGAGAGGTGCAGGGAAAACAGTATGGGGTAGGAAACTAGTCAAAGCGAGCCATGCTGGGAAGAGACAAAAGATCTGTAAGAAGGGTCTGTAAATAAAATTACAGAATTGTTAATTAGGAAGAATTGTTAACACCAAGCCTAATAAATGTGAAAATCATTTATTGGTACGTGCTTTGTGTGTTAGACCGTAACAGGCTGAAAAATATTCAGTTTACCTGGAAGTACTAGAAGGTGGGATTAGTGTAAATAAGATAGTAATGGGCTGGAGGGCCTCTTTTGTGCTATATATAATGCTATGATTATGAATTTAAAGAGAAAAAAAATCTATTGTGGCTGAAAAAAGGTGGGTAATCCCACCAAAAGGTGGAAACCACACTTTTGATCATTTAAAAATGCAGGAAAATTCCCAGTAAGCAATAGATATGCAATATTGTTACTGAGCAGAAACTGTAATTTGATATTAGTATTTCAAAACTGTAATGGTGGTTAACTGAATTTAAAGCATTAGTGGCAAAATTTCAAACAGCCTTGCTGTCAACAGAGTCTAAAAGTCTGAAGATACTTTTGACAACAAAATTTAGAACAGCATTGACTTAAAACAAACAGATTACAAACAGCAGCAAAATTCTACAAATTTAAAAGTACTCCAAATAAATAAGAGTAAATATACACATTAAGAAAAAATAGAAGGAGAAAAGTATTTCCAAAAAGATTGAATGTCAGACATAAGTCAAATAGAATCAGGATTAGACATCTTGAAGACAACAATTCTTAAGATGCAGAGTTGCTTCAAAAGAAAACACTAAGGCTGAAGCTGAACAAGTAGAATATTGCATCCAACACATCAAATATCAGATCTGAAGTGACAGTGTCAATGCTGTGAAACAACAAAACCTAGCAGGCATTGTCTGTCCATGACAAGGAATCACATATTTGTAAAAAGATCATTCGCATCTAAAGAGTGTGAAGTAAAATACTGCTTGAGCATAGCAAAAGGCTGAATGCTCATTGATACAAAGAGATTACAGTGATTGGATCTCCTCCTTTAGAAAATCTCTCCATGCCACTCCAAGGAGAAACATGAGAATCTAACCGAAAACTTACATTGAGCATCACATTGTCATATTAGATCAAATACTATGCTTGATGGAACAAAAGTTACTGCCGACAGACCTGAAGGTACGGGATGCAGGAGAAAACACAGATAAAATTTCATATGGATCAATGTGAGGTCATCCACTTCGGTCACAAAAATAGGAGGGCAGATTATATCGGAATGGAAATAGGCTGGGAAAAGTAGGTACAAAGAGACTTGGCCTGCCCTTGCAGTCTCTGGAAGAAAGCATGCTAATGTAGCAGGGAGTAAAGACAGCAAATGGTATATTAATCTTCAAAGTGAGAGGATTTAAGTAAAGAGTCAGGGGTGTCTTGTTGCAATTGTACAGGGCCTTGGTGAGACCACACCTGGAGAACCATGTGCAGTTTTGGTCTCCCTACCTGAAGATGGATGTTCTGGCTATGGAGGGAGTGCAACAAATGTTTACCAGACTGATTCCTGGGATGGCAAGACTGACGGATGAAGAGACACTGGATCAATTAGCATTACATTCACTGATGTTGAGAAGAATGAGGGAGGTGGTCTCATAGAAACAGATAAGCTTATAACAGGACCAGTCACAGAGTAAACACATAAAATATATTCTCAAAGGGGAAGGTCAGAAATAGGGTCACAGTTTCAGAATACATGGTAAACAATTTTTGTCTAAGATGGGGAGAAATTCCTTCACCCAGAAAGTGGTGAATCTATGGAATTCTCTGCCACAGCAAGTGGTCAAACATTGGCCAGAACATTAAATCTCATCAAGAAGGTATTAGATAAAGTTCTTAGGACTAGACCAAAGGGTATGGGGAGAAAGTGGGAAGAGGGGACTGAGTTGGATGATCAACCGGGATCACGTTGAAGGGAGGACCAGACTCACAGGGCTAAATGGCCTACTCCTGCTTCTATTCCCCATGATACTGTGCAAAAGTCAGGGCAGTGGCAAAAACTCTTAGCAAGCAACTAGCAATATTGCAGGATCAGTCTGTTGAAAGGTCCAGTAAAGAAAGGAGGTGTACCAGATGCTCAAAATCACAATGAAAAATTATTATGACGTTTCATCCTTTCCCTGGAACTGAAAGACCTATTCTCTAAAAACTAAAATTGATAATATTAAAAATGACACAGTTCATGATAAAATAACATGAGTAATCTTAGTTATTGAATTGCCTTATGTAGCTTTGACAATGTTCATTCATGATTTTATTTAAGATTGCAGTTATTCCTAAAAATAGACTGGAACACAATATTTTTCAGAGTATAGTGGAATTACTAAAAGCTCTGGCTCTCAGCAGGTGGCAGACTACAATTCCAAGCAGTATTCTTTCACTGAACGTATTAGACATTGCTATTTCAAATCCTCATCCCTTTGCACTCCTGTGTAGAAATAGAAGACTACCCCAGAACATCAGCAGACAGCTGTCCCTCATCGTTTAAGATTATGTCATTTTTTGATACAAAATTATCATAAACTAAACATGAGCGGTCTTTTTCTTTCTATGATAATTTAAATAGTAAAAGGTAGTGTGTGAGATATGTTGCCAATCTCGTTACCAGTATAGATCATAAGTTCTGAGGAAGACAAAACAGGTGCGTGGGAAAGAGGGAAAAAAGGGAAGATTGACTACAAAACATCTCTTGCTGTAAGCAGTATCTAAGAAAAAAGTCCGGCTATTTTCACCAAAGGCGATTGAGACTGACCTTACTGAAATTTGTGGTGTGATCATTATTGGGACAACTCAATTGCTCAGGATCAGTGGATGCTAGCTAACTATAACAGCAAATTGTCCAGGCTCTCTCTTGGCCTAAGGACCTGTTCCCTAATGCTCTTTAGTTTCCTGCCTTAAAAGTGCGAGCACTCAGAATTGTTTTATACAAATGCCACATACACAACTCAGGCCGCTTACTTCCTCTGTCTGGTCATCCCTATTGAGGCACATTTGCATCCTTTTAACAGTGAGTCGACGCTCCTAAGTCTGAATGCAGTCTTACACTTAATTTGAACACCAGTATTTCGGTCCCCACACACAGACCCATTCCCTCCGCAATGGCTGACATTATAAAGCTTGCCTCACTTCAGTTCAGTCTGATGAAAAGGGCCATTGGCAACCTTCTCAACCCACCATCAATGAAGATACTTAAGTCATCAATTAATGGTGATTAGTGGTCTCAACCTACCACCCCCTCTGATCACCTGCCTCCTAACTGGGATATTGCGGCCATCTGCCTGCCAGGTTGGTGGGTGCCTCCAAATGTCCCAAATCTGGGGTAATCAAAAGCAAGGAATGGATTCTGAAAGCTATGCCCACAGTTATCTACAATTCCCTTGACACCTGTCTCCCCACAACTCCAACTCCTGCCCATGCCCGCGCCCACCCTTACTAACTCTACTCCAGGATCTCCAAGAAGTAAGCCTTGATCAGCAGACTTTAAGACCCAGAAGCCGCCAGTGTTGAGGTCTGTGATTCACTGAGAAACTCACCCACAGTTGCCCATCTGCTCTCATGAAGTGATTGGTGGCTAATTAGATGAGCTTTCTCAGCATTGGGATTGGCCTGTTCATCACTAACCCACACTTCAACAAAAAAAGGTATCAAATTAGCAGGACAGTCGCAAAAATTTGAACTCCTGTATTTGGTGTGAATATATTCAAAATTATTATACCAAATACATTCCCTATATTAGCGTTTTTTTTGAACAAATGTCATACGAACAGGTGATGGGTATTGCATTATTACTCCAGCAATGAACAAGGTCAGAGTACAAATCCTATTCAAGTAGTTTCCTTCACACTTTCACCAAACGCCTTGGGGTTTCTTTTCTCTATATCAAAAGGTGCTTTACAAAAATGTTTTATTTCTGTGAAACCTTCACATTACACAAAGGAAACAAATATGCAAATAAGTTTAAACTTGCAATCATCATTCTGCTTTACTTTGTGCTCACACACTCTGAACATTACTAAGGACATTTGAAAGGTTAGGAGGTGAAAGGCAGAACAAATCATTCCATAGATTTACTCAAAGCTTGTCCTGTCTGGTAGTGCCTCCACAGTAAAGGCAAAATACCTACTCCCTCTTTAAGTATTTATTGTCTTAGAATTGAAATAGAAAATGCTATTTCCTTCCAAGAAGGATGGAATAAAATAGCAGTGCATCTGAGAACATTACAAACAGAACATAATCTGACAGCACAGCATAGTGCACCAACCAAAAAAAACTAACTAGTCCTGTAAACCCTGACTCATCATAAGCACAGGGATCTGCTAGAGTTGTTAAAATACTGTTAGAAACGAGGAGGAGAAGCATGTGTGCTAACCCTGCACTCTGATCTCCAGACTATCATACAGATTTTTCAGATTTAGAAAGCACTGGTACATTTTTAAAATTCCTGCATGCATAATCTGTTTAGCTGGCACAATCATACTGTTTGCTGTCAATTCATTATAAATGACAATACCTGACTGTGACTGGTTTACCAAACAATTGCACAATTGAGTGGCTCAGGCAGCATCGCACACTGAGGATATAGTTCCAGCGGGTGAACATTTGTGATTCTAAGCCTTTCTGAATCACTGATAGTTATATTACACACAAAAATCTACACGTCGATCTTGGTGAAGAAACATGCAAAGCTCAGGAGGTTACACTGTGCATTGAGTGATGGAGGCATTGTACCGTAAAACCCTGAATGTAACACTGGAGTTTGGGGAAAGCAATTGGTGTAATACAATAGCTTGCAATGTTCACTTCAGATTGGACAATTTACTAATCAGTACTTTAATATTAATCCAATTCTTGTGTTCTTCCTCTCTAAATCTCCTTAAGAGTCTAATACAATCTGCACAACCCAGCCGTCTGTCACTTTAACCCAAATGCTTTAAAACATTGTTAGGGAGCTGAGAACTTGCCAAGATATTTCCAATTGTTAATAACATAGCTGCTGGAAACTTCCTTTATTAGGTAAGTCAACACGGATAAAACAGAGGGATTTATAACATGTTACCAATACAAAGTACAATGTTGTTGAGAGAAATGGCCAGAGACAACAAGAATACTTTAGAACATAGAACAGTACAGCACAGGAACAGACCCTTCAGCCCACAATATTGTGCTGAAACGGACACCAAATTAAACTAACACTTTCTGCCTGCCTTTGGTTCATATCCCTCCACTCCTTGCAAAATCACGTGCTATCTAAAAGCCCCTTAAATGCCCATATCATATCTGCCTCCACCACCACCTTTGGTAGCACATTCCAGACTCCTATCACTCTGTAAAAAACTTGTCACTCACATCTCCTTTGAACTTTCCCTTCTCACCTTAAATGCACGTCCCCTAGTATGAGACATTTTAATTCTGGGGAAAGGTTCTGTCAACCCTATCCATGCATCTCAATTTTATATACTTCTATCAAGTCTCCCCTCAGCCTCCACCACTCCAGAGAAAACAACTTTTTTCTAATCTCTCCTTACAGTTCATACCTGCTAATCCAGGCAACTTCCTGGTAAACCACTTCTGTACCTTCACCAAAGCCTCTGCATCCTTGCTGTAATGTGGTGACCAGAAATGAACACAAAACTCTTGCCAAAGTCTTATAAAGCTGCAACATGACATCCTGACTCTTTTACTCAATTCCTCGATCAATAAAGGCATGCCATACACCTTCTTTACCACGTTATCCAATTGCGTGGCCACTTTCAGGAAGCTGAAGATCCCTGAATTGGAGATCCCTGAATACATCAATGTTGTTCAGAGTCCTGTCATTAACTGTATACTTTTCCATAACATTTGATCTCCCAAAGTGCAGCACCTCACACTTAGAGTCATAGAGATGTACAGCATGGAAACAGACCCTTTGGTCCAACCCATCCATGCTGACCAGATATCCCAAACCAATCTAGTCCCACCTGCCAGCACTCGGCCCATTTCCCTCCAAACCCTTCCTATTCATATACCCATGCAAATGCCTCTTCAATGTTGCAGCTGTACCAGCCTCCACCATATCCTCTGGCAGCTCATTCAAATACACTTACCACCCTAAGTTGCCTCTTAGGTCTCTTTTATATCTTTCCCCTCTCACCCTAAACCTATGCCCTCTAGTTCTGGACTCCCCAACCCCAGGGAAAAGACTTTGCCTATTTATCCTATCCATGCCCCTCATAATTTTGTAAACCTCTATAAGGTGACCCCTCAGCCTCCGACGCTCCAAGGAAAACAGCCCCAGCCTGTTCAGCCTCTCCCTGTAGCTCAGATCCTCCAACCCTGGCAACATCCTTGTAAATCTTTTCTGAACCCTTTCAAGTTTCACAACATCTTTCCGATAGGAAGGAGACCAGAATTGCATGCAATATTCCAACAGTGGCCTAACCAATGTCCTGTACAGCCGCAACATGATCTCCCAACTCTTGTACTCAATACTCTGACCAATAAAGGAAAGCATACCAAATGCCTTCTTCACTATCCTATCTACCTGCAACTCCACTTTCAAGGAGCTATGAACCTGTACTCCAAGGTCTCTTTGTTCAGCAACACTCCCTAGGACCTTAACATTAAGTATATAAGTCCTCCTAAGATTTGCTTTCCAAAATGCAGCACCTCGCATTTATCGGAATCAAACTCCATCTGCCAATTCTCAGCCCATTGGCCCATCTGGTCAAGATCCTGTTGTAATCTGAGGTAACCCTCTTCGCTGTCCATTACTCCTCCAATTTTGATGTCATCTGCAAACTTACTAACTGTACCTTTTATGCTCGCATCCAAATCATTTATGTAAATGACAAAAAGTAGAGGGCCCAGCACCGATCCTTGTGGCACTCCACTGGTCACAGGCCTCCAGTCTGAAAAACAACCCTCCACCATCACCCTATGTCTTCTACCTTTGAGTCAGTTATGTATCCAAATAGCTAGTTCTCCCTGTATTCCCTGAGATCTAACCTTGCTAATCAGTCTCCCATGGGAAACCTTGTTGAACGCCTTACTGAAGTCCATATAGATCACATATACTGCTCTGCACTCATCAATCCTCTTTGATCCTTCATCAAAAAACTCAATCAAGTTTGTGAGACATGATTTCCCACGCACAAGGCCATGTTGACTATCCCGAATCAGTCCTTGCCTTTCCAAATACAACCAGGATTAAACTCCAACTGCCATTTCTCTGCCCATATCTGTAGTTGATCTATATCCTGCTGTATCCTTTGACAACATACTACACTATCCACAACTCCATCGATCTTTGTATGAACTGCAAACTTACTAACCCATCCATCTATATTTTCATCCAAGCTTTTATACCACAAACAGCAGAGGTCCCCACATGGATCCCTGCAGAATACTACCAGATCTCCCTTCCACCAATATCTGCTGTCTTCTTTGGGCAAGCCTATTCTCAATCCACGTAGCCAGGTCACCATGGCATGTTAATCTCCGCATAAGTTTAAGTGAAGGAGAAAGTTTTAGTGATCCATCTCCAAGACCTATCAGCACACTCCTCCTTGGTTGGCAAGGAAAAATGGAAAGTGAGATATCTCACAATGGATGTACTGCATACCCAGGAATGCACTGACCAGAATTGGAATGAAACGTTCAGTTTTGGACACCTTATTTCCTTCAGGATTTTCTGATATTGAAGAGAGATGCACAGTTTTTCTCAGAATTTAAGGGAATAATGAATGAGGTAAGAACCAACATCAGGGTTTTCACTTCTGTCCTGTCAATAAAGAATAGGTGGGAGAAGTGTTTGAAATTAAGAATGGCTTGAAGAATTTCGATACAAGAAATGATGACCCACAGTAAAACAGTGATAAAGAAGAGGAAATGGCTCAGATGGTGAAACAAGAAATCTTCATGGCTTTCAGGAAGGAAGGAATACAGGTGAAGATATTACACACTTTGAGTGCCTTTGATTACCAATCATTGTGAATGTCAAACAAAAAAGACTTTCGTGATAATTTCTACTTTGTAGTTTTCCTTTTATTTTCCAAATATTTTGCACTTCTGTACACTTCTTTGTAATTTCACTTATCGTTCTTCCATGCAAAAAGGTTTGAACTGTCTGGAATATTAAGCTGAAAAATAACCATCTTCCACATTAAATGTGGTGATAAAGAATGCAGTTTCTCTCACCGAGGTCATTCTGCTGGAATGATACACTTGCTTGAAGTATTTCAATCTGTTTTATTAATATTGTCTGTTTGTCTTCTCCTTTATTCACATTACCTTGAGTAGTAAAGAATGACAAGTCTTCCCTTTTTGTCTTTTTCTTTATATATACACGTCATTTAACTTAGTCAATGATTAAAAAGTTAAAGTTCTAAAATGGAATAAGGCCAATTTTTCAGTATTAGACAGGAACTTTCAAAAGTTAACTGGGGTAGACTGTTCTCAGGTAAAGAGACAGTTGGAAAATGGAAGACTTTAAAAATGATGTAACAAATGATGCGGCATGGTAGCACAGTGGTTAGCACTGCTGCCTCACAGCGCCAGAGACCCGGGTTCAATTCCTGCCTCAGGCGACTGACTGTGTGGAGTTTGCACGTTCTCCCAGTGTCTGCGTGGGTTTCCTCCGGGTGCTCCGGTTTCCTCCCACAGTCCAAAAATGTGCAGGTAAGGTGAATTGGCCATGCTAAATTGCCCGTAGTGTTAGGTTAGGGGTATGGGTGGGTTGCGCTTCGGCGGGTCGGTGTGGACTTGTTGGGCTGAAGGGCCTGTTTCCACACTGTAATGTAATGTAATCTAATCTCAAAAAAGAGTTCAGAGACAATATGTTCCTGCTAGTATGAAGGGCAAGACTGGTAGGTGTAGGGAATTCTGGATGAATGGGGCTTGGGCTTTGTCCCCTGGAATGTTTGAGGCTGAGGGGTGATATTATAGAGGTCCAAAAAATCATGAAGGGCATGGATAGGGTGAATAGGCAAGGTTTATTTCCTTATGGTAATGCAGACCAAAGTTAGGGCGCAAAGATTTAATGTGAGAGGGGAAAGATTTTTAAAAATGCCTGACGGGTAACCTTTTCACACAGAGGGTGGTACAAGTATGGCATGAGCTGCCAGAGGAAGTGGTGGAGGCTGGTACAATGACAACATTTAAAGGGCATCCAGATGGGTAAAGAGAGTCATAGAGTCATAGAGATGTACAGCATGGAAACAGACCCTTCGGTCCAACCTGTCCATGCTGACCAGATATCCCAACCCAATCTAGTCCCACCTGCCAGCACCCGGCCCATATCCCTCCAAACCCTTCCTATTCATATACCCATCCAAGTGCCTCTTAAATATTCCAATTGTACCAGTCCCCACCACTTCCTCTGGCAGCTCATTCCATACACATACCACCCTCTGCATGAAAAAGTTTCCCCTTAGGTCCCTTTTATATCTTTCCCCTCTCACTCTAAACCTATGTCCTCTAGTTCTGGACTCCCCCACCCCAGGGAAAAGACTTTGTCTATTTATCCTATCCGTGCCCCTCAATTTTGTAAACCTCTATAGGTCACCCCTTAGCCTCTGATGCTCCAGGGAAAACAGCCCCAGCCTGTTCAGCCTCTCCCTATAGCTCAAATCCTCCAACCCTGGCAACATCCTTGTAAATCTTTTCTGAACCCTTTCTGATACGAAGGAGACCAGAATTGCATGCAATATTCCAACAGTGACCTAACCAATGTCCTGTACAGCGCAACATGACCTCCCAACTCCTGTACTCAATACTCTGACTAATAAAAGAAAGCATACCAACCTGAATAAGATATTAGAGGGATATGGGCCTAATGCTGGCAAATGGTACTATGTCAGGTTAGGATCTCAGGATGACGCATATGTGTTGGACTGAAGGGTCTGTTTCCATGCTGCATGACTTAATGACACAAAGAAGCGCATGCCAAGAGTAGTATTAAGCATTCTTAAAAAGGAGCTGGAACCTGTAGCATAAGCAACAAGTGATAGGCAGAGGGAACCATTCTCACAGCCAAACCGTCAGGTCTGAGCTCCACAGTCCCACCTCATTCAGTTGTGAATGGTGTTGATTAATTCAATAACTATCTGGAGGAGGCAGCTCCATAAATATCACTATCTTCAAAATTCACTTCCTCCACCACCAATACACAGTGGCAGTGACACATACCAGCTGCAGTGCAAAAACTGCCATGTTACCACACACTTCATATATTTCATTCAGAAAACAAATATAATGCTCTTGTTTATTATGAGAGGAGTTGAACATTAAAGTGGGGAGGTCATGCTTCAGTTACAAAGGGCACTGAGGCGACCACATCTAGAGTATTGTGAATGGTATTGGTCTCCACTTTTAAGGATAGATGTAAATGAATTACAAACAGAGGTTTTTCGGAATAGGGAGGTCCTTCTGAGGAACATTTAGACAGGCTGGGCTTGTCCCCACTGGAGTTTAGGAGAATATGTGACAATTTGATTGAAACATACAAGATGGTGCGGGGTAAAACAGAAGATCTTGGCATGGTGGATATGGAGAGGATGGTCCCTTGTGTAGGAGACACCTTGAGCTATGGTGACTATTTAAAAATAACAATATGTCACCCAGTCAAGATAGAGGTAAGGAAAGTTTATTTCTTATCGCGAGAGAGTCACGTGTCTCTGAAACACTGTTGCTCAAAAGGCAATGCAAGTCAAGTCTTTGAATATTTTGAGGGTAGAGAGAGATAGATTCTTGAAAAGCAAGGGGGTGAAAGGTTACTGGGGTCAGTGGGAACGTGACAAATCAAATCAATCAGGATCTTATTGAATGGCAAAGCTGGCTTATCAGGGTAAGTGGCATACTCTTGCTCCTAATGCATCTGGTTATACATATTACACAGTTCTTCCAGAAGGTTGATCTTCACCAACTTCTCAAGACCAATTTAGGACTGAGCAATGAATGCTAGCCCACCCAGGAACATCCATATCCCATGAAGGACTGCAATTTAAAACAAAAGAACAGTACTGCTATATCAGATTTTAGATCTGTGACAACTGCATAAAAATATGAATTAAAAGAGGTTTCCTTTTGAGCTCTCAACAGCAGGATATAGTGAGAAACACCAGGAGACAGATGAGACATCTCATGAATTTGCTGAGTTGTTTGTTGGGAGTACAGAGGATTTGAGACATTAGCACTAGATTACTAACATGAAAATAGTTCACTACGCTGTGTTACCATGCAGAGATCAAACCCTTCTGGTAATTAAAACTAACACACCAGAAAAGCTCACCTCACCATCTGCTAAAAGTGTGTGAAAAAAAAAGCCTTGGTTTTCACCATTTAAAGAAAAACCAAAAATTTATTTTCCTAACTCTAACAGTGAACACTCAACAAAAACTATTAACAAATCCAAGCCACCTTTATCTTAACCATTGACCCCAACTCTATTAAATTGTTGCTCCAATAACACAATTATTAAACATTAAATCAATTTAATCTCACAAAGTCCATATAGTCTCTCATGCTGCTTTCCTTCCAATTCTGCTGTCTCCTCCTTCGGTGTTCTTCCTACTGTGAGTGCCTTTGTATATAATTTCTTGGTATCTTTAACAGATAATGGCTTCTGAGAGATTTCTTTTGCGAGCAAGATGTTTATTTCTTCAGTTAAATGGGTAGTTGGCTTTGACCAATTTTCAAAATGCCCTTCATTTTTTTTATACCGCCAACATCGTACCCTCTCATTAGTCCAATGTTGTCAATACAATAAATTCAAATTCAATTAGTTTTTGGTTTCCTGGGCATAATTTAAATTAATTAGTTGAATTCAAATCTGATTGTCTTAACATCAAAACACAACCCAAAATTGATGGTTACATTTTATCAGTTCTCAGCACTCTCTGCACCTGTCAGCTAATCACAGACACAGGTGTTGTCAGCCCAGAAAAGGCATCTCTGTCTTAAAGTGACCATATCCTCTTTCAACTTCATAACAACTGCCAGCAATTTTGTTTCAGTGACTTGTTCAAATATTTATTTACTTGAATCATTTAAAATCTGCATGGAAGAATTCCAGGAAAGGACACCGACGAGGAAGAAGCTTGGCAGTTAAAGAAGCTAATGTAAGTTCAAGGAACAGTGCCTTCTGATTTGCCGCTTTACAAACTTACAGCCTCATCAGTGAGTTTCATACCTTAACGCCTAAGCCGCCAATCCAATGTTCTGGAACAACAGGAATTGGAAATAGGTCTACTATTGCCATTCATTTGCTGACACTATCTTTGATTTTACATTCCATTTTCACCCATGTTTCCCATGCACCAGCCCCAGTTTTATCATGTAATCACTTCTGCTTTCTGCACAATCACAGACCCACTGTATCAATCTCCACTACATTCATCCCCACCCCAGCCCTCTCCCAGATCCTGTTCCTTTGATTTTCAACTCGTTTGGAAGTGGTTTAATCTCTAAATTATTCCACTTGTGATAAAGCAGAAACATTGACCCTGATATTTTGTTTGAGTGATTTTTTTTATGAAGAGGAGGGGGCATCAGTTTTGATGTGCTTTGCAGTTTATGTGGATCTTTTACTCCACCAAAAAGCTTGCTTTAATTAACAGGCCTGGCTAGCTGTCAGGGTGTAACAGTGCTCCTGGGAGGCCACAGCCTAATAAGAGGGAGGTAGCCTTCAGCTGACTTAGTGGGAGCATTTTGGTGATGGACGGGGAGACAAGCACTCAACTGCATTCAGGACAGGTGGGAAATGGGAATGGTGAAGAATTTCCAAAGGTGGAAGGTGGCAAGCTTGGTGGCACGGTGCGTGTGTGTGTGTGTGATGGAAAAGTGGATTCTTCTAAGAAGCAGTCCTCCCCTATGATTAACCTACTGGCTTTCCCAAAGCCCAGGAAAAATGACAAAGCTATGTAAAACCTGAACTATACATTCCATCTGAGTGCCGAGACCTGATTATAAAATTTATATGGCACACCCACCTCCTCGCAACTTGCTATGTGGATGACCGTTCTCTCCCTCCATCATCCCACCCAATGCTGGCCAACTTCCTTTCAAACCGAGGGTGGGACTTTAGCTTCAGCTTTGAGATTATTTTTAATTTTCGCATATTAACCAAGCAAACTTCAATGCGTTTCTGGATACAAATTTGCCCTATTAACTGCTTCTCTCTCCACCAGACTTGCTGCATGTTTGGAGCATTGTCTGTTTTTTCTTCCAGCCTCCCAGCATCCAGGGTGTTTTGCTTTTATTATGTGAGTGGACGGTGAGTGTTCTATTTTGTCGACAAAACCAAGTTATTTCCCAATGGGCCCTGCCATCTCTCACACTGACACCTTTGATATGTAAGGACACTCTTGGTAAACTATTTCAGATTGCAGCCTATCTGTAACATTCTATGATCTCGGATCATATTACAGCCAAGAGTAACCTTTAGAAAATGAAGCTTTAATGCTGGAAATGTTAATGTTCTCCTGTCAATCTCCATTCAGTTACAGACTCCATTTTGAACATAATGCCATAATTCAGAATAGAATGGTGGCTACATAGCTGTCTGTACAAGCATGTAAAAACTTTTTAGACAGATTTCTAACTTTCCATGTTGTAAAGGAAAATTACAGAGATATATGGAAAGGCAACATATAAATCAATTCCTTTATAAAAATAAACCCATTCTTATTCTGGTTTTAAGTTTTGTTGACAAATGCAACATATGTTCTCAATAGATCACAATAATTCACATTATTACAACTCCTTGAAGCACCTTTGTAGGGAACATTTATAACATTTCCTCACTTCTTTTTACTCTCTTCATCTCATCAAGGCTTTGACAGCTTGTTCAGATGCAGGGGCCCATTCCATAATCCCTCTACAATGTTGTGCTGGTACATCTGACCTGCACTCCCAGCAGGGATCCCAAACCTACTCCCAAATAAAATTAGCTAACCTCGTTTATCTTAGTTAAAAAAAAATCACACAACACCAGGTTATAGTCCAACAGGTTTATTTGGAAGCACTAGCTTTTGCAATGCTGCTCCATCATTGGGTGGGTGTGGACCATAAGACACAAAATTTATAGTAAATGATTACAGTGTCATGAAACTGAAATGATATATTGAACAAACCTGGATTGTTAAGTCTTTCATCTTTTAGAATGGGTTGAAAGTTTTGGTTCATTAATATGTAAATCCCAAAACTTTTTTTTTAAGTCATCTTTGAGATAATTTAGGATTTTATGACAAATGGTGACATCTCAGCTCAGACAATGTATTAAAGGTGTGAAGTTAGAGTCTGTCTGCATTCCAAACTTGAGTCAGACTGGTTGTATTTCCAAAAGTAATTGCATTTTCTCAGGTTTGCACTTCCTTTTATTTCCATATTAACAAATATGCCTTGATCCAGCATAATCAGGCAGAATATAAGGCCAATTCTTTCAAACATTTGTTTTAAATTAAAGATATTCCTTGACATATTTAAGAAGAGTAACCAGGTGCAGTTTGAGTTAATTGCCAACAGTAAGATTACTCAAAGATAAGCCGAGCTAGGAATTTGTGTTGCAGACGTTTCGTCCCCTGTCTAGGTGATATCCTCAGTGCTTGGGAGCCTCCTGTGAAGCGCCTCTGTGATGCTTCCTCCAGCATTTATAGTGATCTGTGTCTGCCGCTTCTGGTTGTCAGTTCCAGTGTCCGCTGCAGTGGCTGGTATATTGGGTCCAGGTCGATGTGCTTATTGATTGAATCTGTGGATGAGTGCCATGCCTCTAGGAATTCCCTGGTTGTTCTCGGTTTGGCTTGTCCTATAATAGTAGTGTCAGACAACAACTCACCAGGAAGAAGGACCCGATACCCAGCATGAGCAAAACCAACGTAGTGTACAAAATCCCATGCAAGGACTGCACAAAACACTACATAGGACAAACAGGAAGACAGCTAACGATCCGCATCCATGAACACCAACTAGCCACGAAACGACATGACCAGCTATCCTTAGTAGCCACACACTCAGATGACAAGCAACATGAATTCGACTGGGACAACACTACTATTATAGGACATGCCAAACAGAGAACAGCCAGGGAATTCCTAGAGGCATGGCACTCATCCACAGATTCAATGAGCACATCGACCTGGACCCAATATACCGGCTACTGCAGCGGATAGCTGGAACTGACAACTGGAATCGGCAGGTACAAATCACTATAAATGCTGGAGGAAACATCACAGAAGTGCTTCACAGGAGACTCCCAAGCACTGAGGATGTCACCTAGACAGGGAACGAAACATCTGCAACACAAATTCCCAGCTCGGCGAACAGAACCACAACAACGAGCACCCGAGCTACAAATCTTCTCACAAACTTCAAAGATAAGCATTTTAATCATTATTTCATCCTCTGTTTCTGAGGACCTCAGTTGTAAATATCTGCAAATGACATTAATTACAACTGAATTGTTTACTAATTATACTTTATTTCAGTACTCAGTTTCTTAGTAAATTAGAAGCTGGGTTCAAAATGTTTTGATATGTTCCTATTAGTATTCTTACAAGCATTGAACAGTTTCATAGGCCATTGTACAGAGATTGGTTGAAATTATTTTTAATCAACCTGTTCAGACATATAATACACCTCTAGAACAGGAGAGGTTTGAATTCGGACATCTTGGCCTGAGAAAGAGATATTACCACTGTACCACATGTCCTCCTGGTCTCTAAAATAAAGCCAATTAGCAAAACCTCCCAAGGATGATCAATTTGATTTGGGGTATGGCCAATATCCAGCATGGGACCTGCTTCTAGTGCTACAGTTGGTTACAATCTGATGCATAAAAGAAGAGGCAAGATAAATAATGATGAACGTAATTTGCCCTTAAAATTCTGGAAGGTTTTGTGCTGGAAGAAAAATACTATCTAACTGACCATCATGATTAGATTAGATTTCCTACAGTGTGGAAACAGGCCTTTCAGCCCAACAAGTCCACACCGATCCTCTGAAGAGTAACCCACCCAGACCCATTCCTTTATATTTAGCCCTGACTAATGAACCTAACACTATGGGCAATTTAGCACGGTCATTTTACCTAACCTGCATGTCCTTGGATTATGGGAGGAAACCAGAGCACCCAGAGGAAACCCACAGACACGGGGAGAATGTACAACTCCACACAGTCACCCACTGTTGGAATTGAACCCAGGTCCCTGGCACTGTAAGGCAGCAATGCTAACCACTGTGCCACCATGTCACCCTATTATATTTATCTTTTTGGGACTTTCAAAATTGCTTTTTGTAATTTTATTTACTTTTCATCAATATATCTTTACAAAGACTTTTTATTAACATATGCACAAGCATTGCTTTGGAAAAAATGCAATATAGAATCCCTCGAAAAATGCAAGAGGGAACATAGCCTTGCTCAAGAATGTGCCAAAACCTAGGCCCTTATTCAGAAAGGCAGAAAATGTTAGGGGGTGACTGAAGAGAAGAGTTCAAAGTTCTATTTTAAACCTGGAGTTGGTAAATGCTGAAAGATTATTTTCACTGATCAGTGAAAGTAAATTAAATTAGGGTTTGTACCATAGGCTGTGGAGGTACTTATCAGAATGCAGAACATTGCAAATGAAGCCAAGTCACATCAAAATGTACAACAAAATTAGATTAACACTGAAAAGACATTATTCAAGGACAGAGAAAGGTGAGGAATCTGGGATCAGTGTAATTAGCTTCACTGTGGCAGTAGCACTGTTATAGGCAGCATGATATAAACATAAACAATAAATGTAGCAGTAGGCCATTCAGCCCCTCAAGCCTGACCTACCATTCAATAAAATCATTGCCAATCTGTCCCAGGCCTCAACTCCTCTTTCTTGCCTGATCCCCATCACCCACAACTACCAAATTTGTCTCCCTCCTCTTTAAATAGTTACAGTGATCGACCCTCCCTTAGGTAGAGAACTCTCGATATTAGCTGCCCCCAAGAGGAGAAACTCCTTTTATAATTGAGTATTCACTAATTCTGCAACTCCTTCCTTTAGTTCAAGATTTCTAACTGGTGGAAACATCTTCCCAACATCTACTCAGTCAAGCCTCCCCAAAATCTTGCATGTTTCCAAAAAAATCACCTGTCATTCTTCTCAGTTTGAGTGAAAAAATGCATAGTTTAGCAGTTCCTCATAAATCAACCCCTTCATTCAAGGAATTAGCCGAATGAATCTATTTTGAACTGTCTGCAATGCTAGCACATGCCTCTTGAAAACATGGTCTAAATCTGTGTATGCTACTCCAAGTGTTGCCTCCCACCACCCTATACATTTGAAACAATTTTCCCATTTTTAAACTCCAACCTCTGAACAATAAATGCCAAAATTCAATGTGTCTTCTTAAATACTTGCTGCACCTGCATACTAACTTTTTGAGATTCATGCACAAGAACACTCAGACCCCCTCTGTCCTGCATTTTTTCAAAGCCTCTCTCCATTGGAATAACAGTCAGCTTTTGTGTTCTTCCAATGGCCTCACACTTTCCTACATTAATCTCTGTCACTTTTTTGCCCACTTCGTTTGCAAATTCCTTATGTTCTCATCACAATATCCTTTTCCACTTTATTTCCCCCTCTTCTGGTTGATTTGATCTCTTCCTAATGATCTTTCTATGATTAAAAGAGTTTGTGGCATCATTGTTTTATCCTCTGTTTTACACTTAGTGTTCTAAAAGTCCCCTCTTCCTCATTTCACCAGTCCCAGTGTCATTTTGTGACTTTATAGTTTGCCTGTGGGCATTCACACTGACACTACAACCAATTGACATGCGTCCAGGAGTTTTGCCAGAAGGGATGTCCTGAAGATCATTAAAATATGGTCAAGAAACTAACAGCAAGTTTAATGGCACTCGCTGTTTCTAATTTGCAAACTGTGTCAAAGAAAGGATTTGTTGTGAATTGAAAGTCAACATGAGTTGCTGTCAAGCTGTAAGCACATAGGAAAAAACAACAGAACACCCTCAGACCTCAGAGCCGTGTTTTAGAACCCTCTGGATTTATTTACCCACTCATTTCCCATTAAAATTGCCACTTAAAAGCAAAACAACATAAATAAGCTCTTAACAATCTGATAATTGCTAATGGAATGCCAAACAACATCTCCAGCACCATATTTCAGGAGTCATTTTGCATACAAACCAAATTTCTGCTGAAAGATGTAATTTTTGTCACTTTTTCTTTGTTTCTTTTCTCTCTTTCTCTCAATAGTTTTTCTTCCCTCGCTTTGTTTACTTGATTTGATTCTTAATTCACTTTCCTTCCCATTATTGCTCGCAACCTGCTCAACTGTTAGATCACAATGGTTAAAAGGATCTAGATGATTAGACCCATCATGCACAAAACGACAGGCAGGCTGTCTTGTGGCACAGTAGTAGTGTCCCTCACCCTGGACTGGGAGGCCCAGGTTGAATTCCCACCTGCTCCAGAGATGTGTAATGACATCTGTGAAGAGGTTGATGAGAAAAGTCGGTGAATAACCATAAACAAAAGCCACAAGTGCAATATTCCCTTTGCAAAGGGAATATGCCAGCTCATATTTAAAGGAGACTATTTATTCAAATTAAAGATTGCAGCCAAAAGTCTAATTAAACCTGGTACACTGCAACATGCCCCATTCCAGCAAGGTCTGAGCTAATAGGATTTTGAAGATATTCCACATACCATCCTGATCTGGCTGAACTTGATTTGACTACCACCGGGTTGAGATTTTGAAAGCCCCTTCCTAAAGTCAATGTGACAGGATATAGATATAGATCTGATTAACTAGATACATAACAAAATACTAATGCAAAGTTCAACAAGGTAGGAACACTGTCTTTAGAAAATAACAAGCTAACCTGGGAGCAACTGGAACCCAATTAACATTATTGGGAAAATGTACAAGAATCTTGTGTCAGTCTATCAAAATTTACCTTAAAAAAAATGGAGTTCACAAGGAAAGGGAATCTGAGAATTAGAGGTAATAGCCAAGATGTTTCACAATGCACTCCAAAGGTGTGCCCAGTGTGCAGATAGGAAATTGTAACTGCAATTTCTTATTTGTTTATCTTAACATGTGGAATAGCTGTGACTGATATGCACAATTTCTCAACGTGGATCTTAAACAGCAAACCTGAGTGAAAAATGAGTCACACCTACTGGCATTCTTGGGGAGAAAGTATTAAGAGCTAAGGGTAACCCAATGGATAGAATCAATTCCATAGTTCTTACTGTACTGAAAGACCATTTGACCCAACAGGTCCATGCTGGTGTCTATGGTCTACCCGAGCCTTCTCCCATCTCTCTTTATCTAACCTATTGATTGATGCATTCTCTAGGACACACCTCTCATCAAACAAAGTCCATGTGCCAACCAATCTACAAACTCCTCTCATATTGGATAAATTGATTTCCTCTTCCACTGTTTTCTTGCAAATTGTCCTATTGAGTGGAAATTGAAAATCTTCAACAAATTGTGTCTTTCTTTTTAAAAATCTTTCTTTTTACAGTAATAATCAAGTTTTGTGCTACTAAAAGATGTTTCATCTTGTTGTTCAGTCCAGAACTAAGGAGAACTTTTTTATTATTAGGAGTCACCCTTTCCGGACAGAGATGAGTTGTGGGCAGCACAATGGCTCAGTGGTTGGCATTGCTCCCTCACAGTGCCAGAGACCTATGTTTGATTCCAGCCTCGGGTGACTGCCTGTATGGAGTTTGCATATTCTCCCCATGTCTGCGTGGGTTCCTCTGGGTGCTCCCACAGTCCAAAGATGTGCAGGTTAGGTGAATTGGTCATGTTAAATTGCCCATAGTGTTCAGGGATGTGTAGGTTAGGTGCATTAGTCAGGGGTAAATCAACGATAATAGGGTAGGGTATTGGGTCTGGTGGGTTATTCTTCAGAGGGTCGGTGTTAACTTGTTGGGCAAATGGCTTGTTTCCACGATCTATGATTCTTCTAGGAGTTATTGTTTGCTTTCGGAGAGTTGTGTGACTTTGGAATCTCTGTTTCAGAACGTGGTGGAGGTAGGGTCGTTGAATATGTTAAAGATGGGTGTGAATCAATTTAATTAGTCAGGGGAATCAAGAGTCATTGAGGTAGACGGGAAGGTAGAACTCAAAACACAATCTGTTTATTGAAATGGTGAAGCAGGCCTCAACGTTATGTGAAAAGTCATAAAGAATCAAAATGTTCCACAGGAAGGCTCCCTACAAGAGTTCACCCATCTCTCTTTAGCTAACCCATTGAATATAAATGTTTACCCTGTCCCCCCGTGTCTACTTTGCTTCTCCTGTTAAAAATCACACAACACCAGGTTATAGTCCAACAGGTTTAATTGGAAGCACATCAGCTTTCGGAGCACCGCTCCTTCGTCAGGTTATCACCTGACGAAGGAGCGTCACTCCAAAAGCTAGTGTGCTTCCAATTAAGCCTGTTGGACTATAACCTGGTGTTGTGTGATTTTTAACTTTGCAATTATTCCCGAAGGTTGTACATCCCACATTTTCTGCTGGAGTCTATTTGCTGCGTCAAGCCATTTCACAAATTCATTCATTTGCTTCTTGGATTTTTACAAAGCTTTTCTACATTGACTATAGCTCCTCAATTTGGTGTTATCTTCATTCTTTGAAATTGAATTTTTAATTTACAAGCGCAAATTGTTTATGTAAATTACAAACAACAGTGGTCCCAGCAATGAATACCACTGCCCACTTTTTTTTAAACCAGCCTATTTGAATTTTTAAAGGGTGTTTGATACATTTCTATATGCAAAGCTCAAAGATGGCACAGGGCCACGGAACTGATCACAAATTATCTAACTGAGTTTTAAACTAGCTTTAGCAACAGAGAACAGGTGGTGATGTTGGATAGAGAGCGTTCTGATCAGGAAACATTGATGAGTGCAGGAGATCCACTGGGTTCTGTTCTGGGTCACTTGCTGTTTAAACTATTCATAAATGGTATGCGTTGGGGAGTTCTTACAATGATATAAAATTGCAGGCAGACCGAGAAGCTGGAAAGTTTTGTGGAGCGCTTCAACACCTGACCTGAAAAATCACCTTGGCTGACAGTTGACAGTGAGAGACTGAAACACAAATGTTCATCAAGAGGTTTGATGTGCTGGATAATGGAGTTGACTGTATATGATCTGTGAAAGGAATTAGTTCAATTAGCCAACTGTCTTTGGTCAAGCATTGCTTTTTCTTTTTGATTTAAATGACTGTGAAAAGATTTAAAAAACCTTTGCCTGTGAATATCAGACATATGATGTCAACTCGGTTCTCCTGATTGAGCATGGAATATGATCGCATTGATCATTTGATAACTTTTTTTGAAAAAGTGCAGGCCAACAATACCGAGAAACTGAACTAATTTATTTCCTCAGGCATTCAGCAACAACTCCGATATTTTCTATATCACAAGCAAATCAAATATAAAGTTTTCACTGCATTAATTAAATACAGTCATACCGTCCAAGAATAGAAAAGACAATTTACAGTCCTGCTTCCCTTCTTCCATTCTGCCCACTATCTATCGCCATTATGCCTTCTGAGCGGGAATGTGAAATTAGTTTCAAGTGGCACAACATTAGTCAGTTCTCATTGGTCAGTTCCAATGCTCATTGGAATTTGTATTCAGATTTTCTAAACTATGTTCACTGAGAACTTTTAACAACTATGAGAACAAAGGAGGCAATGAAATATTCATACAAGATGTATTTGGATCAAAGGTGAAAGGATTCCACTCAAGCCCACTCCCACTCTGCTCTCTTGAAGAAAATAAATTGAGGACTTAACGATATGACAGAAAGTAATTCAATCTATTGAAGCTCATTTGTCTTATTTCGACCATTCCAGCCAAGCATCCTACACTATTTGAGTGTTGAAACTGTGCTGTCTCTCTGTTGACAGAGACTGCAATAATGAATTATTTGGCTAAATACATTATTTCTCCATTACTAAATCCTCCACTATCAACATCCTCAAAGTTACCACTGACCAAAAACTGAAGTGGACCATCCAAATAAAAATTGTAGTCAGAGGCAGCAATTCTGTGGCAACCAACTCACCCCCTGATTCCCCAGTGCCTGTCCACAAATCGTCAAAGTACAAATCGAGAGCATAACAAATACTTTGGACTCACCTGGATGTGTGTAGCTCAAATGAAACCCAAAGATGAATACCATCTAAGACAAAGCAGCTGCTTGTTGTGCACCCTATTTGTCATCATAAGCAGAACCCCTTCTATTGTCAGTCAGTAGCAGTGAGTACCACAGTAAGATGCACCAGAGCAACTTACAAGACCTGCTTCAACACCACCCTCCTAACATGTGATGTCTATCACTTTGAAAGGCAGCAGTTGCATAGGCAGACCACCCCCTGCAAAATCCATCCTTATTTGGAACTATGTCATTGTTCCTTACCTACATTGGTTGGATTGCCCAATTTGCGATGGCTCCAAATGGGCTATCCCAAATTGTTGAAGCCCTGGGTGAGAGTAGATAAATTGGTTCCCCTTGATTATGCACCCACTCCCTCAATTGGTCATAACTAGGTTAATTTAGAAAGTATCTTTTCCCAAGTGAATACTGTTTTCCAGACCCATATGACATACATTTTAACAGGAGCCAGACTTCCGTAGATTAAGAGTGAGTTTATTCATTACTAAAGGTAAGAGATAGTAATGCAACACAAAAAAGTATAAATATCAGATGAGTCTGAAAAGACAAGCACAAAAACAAAATGCACAGAACAGTCTCTGAATTGTTCATCAAGAGCAGATGTGCCAGTTATTGTATGACAATGATCGTATTAATATTGGCAGCTGAGCAGTTGATTTCAAGACGCTCGGTTTTGCAGATTGCCCAAAATTCTATTCTGATTTCCTTTAACGGTCCAGCATTCAGAGTGAGTGTGAGACTTTTCCTTTGTTTTCCCTGCAGTGCAAGGTTGTTTAAATTGGCTGTTCACAAAGCTGTGGCCCACACAGTCTGGTTTATAACACATTCAGACTTGTGTTGCTGTCACTCTTAAATCCTTTTGTTTGTATGTTGCTGGATGTCTGCAAGAAATGGAAGAGTATGCTTGAACTAGAGAGGGATCAGAGAAGATTCACCAGGATGTTGCTGGTTTGGAACATTTCAGCTATGCAGAGGGACCAATTATTTTCATTAGACCAGGGATAGCTGTGAAAGAACTGACTGACTTTGACAAAATCATGAGGGTTGTAGAAAGGGTAGACAGGAAGAAACTTTTCAACTAAGTAGAGGAACCAATGACCACTGGCATTCATTTAAGGAAGAATGTTTTCACCTGGAGCTTGGTGGGTATCTAGAACTGATTGGCTAAAAAAGTGGCAGAGTTGTGAACCATCAGAACATTTAAGAAGTATTTAGATGATCATCTGAAGCATCACAGCATACAAGCCCAGGTGTTAGGAAATGGGACTAGAGTCGATGGATGCTATGTGACCAATGTGGACATGATGGTATGAAGAGCCATTCTCCATGTTGCATAATCTATGGCACGAAGTGGCTTTGTGCTGAGTGGGGAGAGGGGTAGATTTTCTTATTGCTAAATCTTTTGCTGTTTGAAGCTTCCCTGACACTTCATAAGTGTGACATTCCATGGGCTTCAAACATCACTTTGCCAGTCACTGAACCTCCATCTGCAGCTTCATTATTTGGCAAAGTCCTTATTTAAACAAAAACACATTTTGGAATTAAAAGTTTTTAAAAAAATTCTTCAAGAATCCATCCTTGTTAAAATTGTCACTGTATCAAATCTTAACACACTCTTTCCAAACCACGAAATGGATGTTGTATCTGCACCAGATAACTGAAGTAACTCCCTACCACACTGTCACGCATAGAATCAGGCAACAAATGCTGTCCTTGCTGGTGAGACTAATGTCTCACAATAGAACTTTAAAAAATTATACCATGAATCTGAAAATGACTTCCTGTATTATTTTTCATCTTATTTTGCTGCATCTTGTCATTTTGTTCGCCAATTATTATTCATTCATCCAAAATAATTGAAAAAGCTTAACCATGTATTTTATCACTGTAACAACTAGCATCTTGAGCAAAGATGCACTTCCATGGCAAACCTGGTGATTACATTTTCCTGACCCCGAGGGAATAGCCTAAAGCATTTATGAAATTAGGTCATAAATGAATTCCGCTACATTGACTGTGAATACGATGATAAACAGTTACAACCAAAGACTGGGTGCTTGAGAGTGTATTCTATAAGCTAACAGTCTCTGACTATACTAAAGCTTTTAAGTATATACCCCATACCATTAAAATATCTATTATAGTGAGATAAAAGTGAAGGGTGAACTGGGTGGTATATCAGAACCACAGACCTATATCATAACATTAAACAGACCCTATGGGGAGATGGGTGGTTAGGTAATTGAGTGTTTGGAGAAATGCAGTTGAGCCCTTAGTGCACTGAATGGCTTGCTGTAACCATATAATCCCTACCTCTGCTGTTAGGATCTATGCCGTCGATGAATATTATTTAAGACACATCAGCTGTAACATGGCGTAAAGTGATCCAGCTGTAAATGTGTGGACGTTACGGCCTTGAGAGAGCTAGCTCCTGAAAGAAACAGCAAGGAAGAAGTATGCAATGAAGTCTGCAATTCTAAGTGAGTCAAAATGGTTACGCCTTTTCTCTTGTGGAAATGGAAGGAGATAGACAGCATTGGAATTGTTACCATTCTCAGTGGGAAATATGTCAAATAGCTATAAACTTGATTTAAAAACTGAGCAACAATCTTATAACAGTGCTGGGAAATGTGTGCTGGAAATCGGAGCTTCGGTCTCACTAGGTAGCCAAAGAGTTAAACAAGAAAGATTTTTCAGAATTTGAAGATATACTCTGAATCCCATGTTAATGGTACTTATAAACAGTATTAAATCAACTTCAGAAATTAGATGTTAAGCAAAATCCAGAGCCAAAGCTAGGCTAAAGCTTGGACTATGTGCCAGAAGAGATATGCAGTATGCTGCAGTCCACTAGGCCAAAGCAAGTAGATGAAGAGGGTGAGACCATGCACCATCTGCAGAGGAGCAATCCAACATTCAAATCAAGCCTGAAAGACAAGACAGAAGAGCTGGACATGTAAAGAAGTAATTAAGAAAGTCACAACTCTTGCTGACTAAATTAACAGCATGATAGAAGTGAACAGACCCAAAAAGCTGAGAGTATGAACAGATCCAAAGGATCTCAGAAAGCTTTGAAGAGATTTCACGACTTTATGCTGGCCATTGAAGAAAGTTTGGCACGACTTGACAACACAAAGATCATTGCAATCCTTCATGCTGAGGACACTTATTGGCAAGAGAGCTTCGTGAAGGCACCAGTTTTCTATTTACATTCTGGACGCCATTTGCAATAAAGATGGCTGGGCATGCTGTTTTGAATTTCACTATTCCAGAAGGCGATGAATGCCGACAATACAGCATTAAGCAAGTGTACTATAAATTGTCTTCGCTTGTGAGCATTTTAATCAATTCGTGTTTTGGGAGAAACAAAGTAACAATGGAGTCAAGCCACAAACTACTTCAAACCATCCTCCTCAAACTGCTGTTGTCCAGTCCAAAGAGCCTGCAATGAATGTTACTTCATTTGCAAAGCTATCATCTAGATATGAGAGACAAACAAGGAAAACAGAAATACATGGCTTATCTCATTCGTCAAGAGCAGCACTCCCCATGAAGGGAGGGAATGAAGATGATCAGTGTGTGAAAAGCAATAAGAGAATCAATGAAAAGCAATAAGAGAAGCAATCACTAGTCGAGCTCAGGAAGTCATCAACCTGACAGAGACATTGAATCCAGACAACAAACATCTTGCTCAAACCAAGCAAGGCATGAAACAAAATGCAACTCTCCAAGTTCTATAAGAAGGAATGGCCTGAAGGCATCCAGGACATATCTGCTTCTGTAAGAGTGTATTGGACTTGCAGATATGAAGCGACAGTCCAATATGGTATCTTACTCAAAGGAAATAGAGTAATTAATCCCAAGCAGATGGGAAAAGAGCTGCCAAAGCACATCCATACAAGTCAACAAGGAAAAGACTTCAGGCTGAGGAAGACAAGAGGCATGCTTTAATGACCAAACATGAGCTATGAGATTAACCAAAGCAGTGCTTGAAATGAATATCAAACTCAGTAAGCTAAAGAACCATGTGATCATATGACATCCCAGGTAGACCATGAATGAAGTCTTCACTTTCACAGGAACTGATTATTGCATCACTATCACTGTTATTCTGACTACTGGGAGTTAGACCAGTTGACATCTGCCTGACAGCAGATTTTAATCAGTATGGCATTTCACACACTATGATGAGCAGCAATGGCTCACAATTCATGAGTGAAGAATTCATCCACTTCATAAAGGTTTAAGAAATTCAACACCACACATCATATCCACATTACCCCCAGGCAAATGGAACAGCTGAGGTAGTAGTGAAAATCAACAAAGGGGTCATAAAGAAAGTGAGCAAATCCAGCACAGATGTATACAAGACAATCCTTGAGTAGGTAAGTACACCTACTGAATACATTGTAATCCAGAACAAAGACTAATGTCATACCACATCCAAACTACTCTTCTAGTAGCAAAGAAATGACTGAAGTCAGAAGTAGCAACAGGTCTAAGTGACACAATCAAGGTGATACAACTGAAAGATACAAACTTCCACTTTGATAAAACTGGCAAATAATTTCCAGAAATGACCAACGAAGAGCCAGTCAGAGTGCAAATGCTCAATGTTCTCAACAAAGTTCAGCGCATCTGGCAACTTGGAATCTGTGTTGAGCAGTTGTCATGACTGTCCTCTGCGGTGAAGTTGAATGACCAGTTATAACGTTGCGAGCACAGACCTAAATGTACATGTAGAGAAACTGTGCCTCCACCTCAGGCACCAGATGACGAAGGAGCGCTATCACCAACTGCACAAAGTACAGAACAACCATCGATCCCAGAACTCCACTGTTCATCACCAACAGAAATGCATCAGCAACAGCACTTATCAAGGCAACTGCACTCACCATGGGAACAAGACTGCACTGAGAAGGTACTTCACCCTAGGAATGTGCAGGTACCAGAGGAACAGCAAGCAACAACACATATCCATACAATTAGGAGACCTGCACAATTCAAAACATGCATGCATGTATTTAAAGGGAGTGATGAAAGTGCAACTAATGAAAAATTGCACACTGACTTATTAATAAATTATTATTTACTTTAACTTCTTGGTTAACTTGAGTAACTTAAAACTGCAAATAATGCAAACACATTTCATTTTTATAAATAAAGTGGGATGTTTGAAGAAATGACATGTTGTCTTAGTCACTAGTTGGATTGTCATGGTCAAGTGACCTATATCTCTGCTGTAAATGCTTTAGAGTGCAGTCTATGGGAACAATCAAACACACATCAAGCACATCCTGCATAACAGTAAGAGTGGGGAGGATAAAGAAAATCAGCAACAGAAGGATTAAAATGTGAATTGCAAAGATTTAATGCAAAACAATTGGAGTGATCAGCTCTTTAAGTGGGACCTCCCTCTTGGGATAATTGCAAGAGTCTTGCCTAAAACTGGTAATGGTGGTTTCAGTATTAAATTGCTTCAAGACAGCCATCAGGATCATCACTGGACTCACCCCTGACTATGGGGAGGGAGCCATGGCACTCCATAAAATCTAGTTCTTATAATATATTAGAACCTAATTTTGTTAACATACTTTATTGTAATAAGCAAAACCACTTCATATTTCTTTTTTGATTATAATGCATCACTTGATTACTTTGCACTGACTTGTACACTTGATGTTTGCAACAAAAGGTGAGTTGATCCCCCATGACAAAGCTGCCAATATTTGAAAGACTGTTTGTAAAGGAGAAATAACTGGGGACTTTGCTTGTAACAAACATCTCCCAACTTGAGTTTGACAGATCAAAGAGTGTTCTCTGAAATATCACATTTCACCAGATGACTAGTTCAGGAAAATGTGAACGCACAGTCAGGTTTAAGTGGACTATCTCAGGTTTCAAAGGAAGGAACACAAGCCACATCAAATGGGAGAAGTGGACTATAATTCTTGGAAAAGACTATACAATGTGCTTCAATGATCACAAATCACCTTGCAGTCAAACCTCCTACTGTGACCTCACCCACCCTCCACCATACCTCCCCACTCCCACCCCCACCTCATCTGTCCTGATTTCTGTTTGATCCAGTTTAACGAATGACTTAAAGATCTACAGAGTGCAATTTGACATTTCCAACCATTAGCTGAAAGTGTGATGGATGACAGGAGCAGCACCTGCAAACAAAGCTCTTCAGAACTTGTCAGCTGCACTCTAACCCACCATCTGTCTTCCATTTTCATCGCGCAGACTGGCAGCACCTCTTCAAATTGTTTCATTTACTGGTCACTGAGAATAAAAAAACCCTGCAAATATCCTGCAAACGAGTTGCCAATGTGGAATGTAAACAAAAAAGAATGATTGGATGAATGGGAGTTCTTGTCGTATACACTGCAAAATGCTTCCTGATGATCACCAGCCGGCAAACTTCCCAGACAGCCACTTTTCTCAGAAAAAGACCCTGAACACCACAATTAAACTCACCAAGGTTGGCTTTTGTGGTGGTGGGCTCATGAAAACTGCCAGATGCTCTCAGTAGGTGAGACTAACTGAAAAAAGCTCAGCATTTAAGGTGCAAGGCAGATAGATGTTGCTGAATGTAAGCACAACTCCGGCAGAGAGAGAGAGACAGACAGAGAGAGAGAGAGAGAGAGAGAGAGAAAGCGCATTCTTGGAAGGCCAAGGAGCTGAACGTTGTGGTTTTGACAGGTGGATAATGGTTGGGATATAAAATAAATGAGCAGCAGCATTTTTCAAAACTTTTAATTCTGCTGTATGTAATTTATTTGTACATTGCTGACAGGAAGACCCAACCATTGAATTAAGTCAGCATTGAGTTTCTATGTCTTATTAACTATGGAAAATTTGTGAAGGATTATTTAAATTTTTAGTTGAAAATATGGAAATGAATTGGGACCTTAAGATAACATTGGAATAGAGCTGATTATCTAAGCAGAGGACCTCATAATTTGGATGTTATACAGGTGCATAGGCAGCAACAGGTATACCATATTGAATCCATGTTCTCTCTCAAATGCTACAGGCATTACACAGGTAACATCCCCACGATATTCTGCAAATCATTTCAATCCACCTGTACTTACCGGATAGATTACCTTTTTGAAGTAAAATCTGGACTCTGCAAATGGAGCTTAATTTAGATAAATGTGAGATGCTGCATTTTGGAAAGGCAAATCAGGGCAGGACTTATACACTTGATGATAAAGTCCTGGGGAGTGTTGCTAAACAGACATCTTGGAGTGCAGGTTCATAGTTCCTTGAAAGTGAAGTCTCAGATAGGATAGTGAAGAAGGTGTTTAGCATGCTTGTATTTATTGGTCAGAGCATTTAATATAGTAGTTGGGAGGTCATGTTGCATATGTTCAGAACATTGGTTCGGCCACTTTTCGAATACTGCATAAAATTCTGGTCTCCCTGCTCTTGGAAGGATGTTATGAAACTTGAAAGAGTTCAGAAAAGATTTACGGTAATGTTGCCAATGTTGAAGGTTTTGAGCTGTAGGGAGAGGCTGAACAGGCTGGGGCTGTTTTCCCTGGAGCATCGGAGGCTGAGGGGTGACCTTATAGAGGTTTATGAAATCATGAGAAGCATGGATAGGATAAATAAACAAGATCTTTTCCTTGAGGTGGGCAAGTCCAGAACTAGACGGCGTAGGTTTAAGGAGAGAGTGGAAAGATTTAAAAGGGACATAAGGGGCAACTTTTTCACTATATGGAATGAGCTGTCAGAGGAAGTGGTGGAGGCTGGTACAATTACAACATGTTAAAGGCATCTGGATGTGTATATGAATAGGTAGGGTTTAGAAGGCTCTGGGCCAAATTCTGGCAAATGGGACTAGCTCGATTTAGGATATCTGGTTGGCATGGTTGAGTTGGACTGAAGGGTCTGTTTCCATGCTATACATCTCGATGACTCTATGCCTAAGTGTGGTCTGGAATTTCATCGCCAGACCATGGCAACACGATGCCTAGAGGAAGAGCGCCTCATCTTCCGCCTAGGAACTCTCCAACCACAAGGGATGATGCAAATTTCTCCAGCTTCCTCATTTCCCCTCCCCCCACCTTATCTCAGTCCCAACCCTCAGACTCAGCACCGCCTTCTTGACCTGCAATCTTCTTCCCGACCTCTCCGCCCCCACCCTCTCTCCGGCCTGTCACCCTCAGCTTAACCTCCTTCCACCTATCGCACTCCCAACGCCCCTCCCCCAATTCCCTCCTCCCTACCTTTTATCTTAGCCTGCTTGGCACACCCTCCTCATTCCTAAAGAAGGGCTTATGCCCGAAACGTCGATTCTCCTGCTCCTTGGATGCTGCCTGACCTGCTGCGCTTTTCCAGCAACACATTTTTCATGTTCGGAGCAGCAAAGTATAGAACTCCATAACTGCAGTTTTGAACTATATTTTGTGGGCAACAATGTCAGAATGTTGTTAGGAATTGCTTCCACCTTCGCACTCGCTGTTAATTATTTCCAATTAAATCCTGAATTGCTTAATTTCCACAGTGGTGGAATCAATGTTAATTGCTTTCAAGAGATAATTGAGTGGTTCAGCACTTACCTCGAAAACTAATACTCAAACCAGACTTGCTTACAGTGCAGACAAATCTTTGCTAAAGAAGAATAATACTTGCATTTATAATTACACCTTATCACAGTGAATTGGTTAGGAGGGGCTCACACCATAAATTATTTGTGGAGTGAGCTGTCTGCTTTGCAGGTATCTGCAGCAGCAGTTCAGCCAGCAACAGCCCTGAACCAGGAACAATAACTTCAACTATTTGCTTGATCATGGGAGCTGACAGACCTCCCTGATCTCTGGATGGCCCTCTGGGTATGTTTTAGTGGATTGGTGAGAAGTTCATTTCTAGTCTCATCTAAATTACGAAACCCTCAAACACTACATCATTTCAACGGGGCAGCAGAATACTGACCTAGATTATGCACATAGTCTGCGTGGTTTTCCACTCATAGAAGGAACATCAATTACCACAATACAAAGTCGAATTTGTATCTATCCCAAGCGAAGTCAGGTTTTCAGACATTATCCATAAAGGACCAGGGGCATCTCTCACCATTAGACTGAGACATTTGGTTCTGTGTAGCTTGGATGGCACCACTCCACAAACATAGCAAGACTTCCACGAACTGCCAGGCTGCTCTGGAGTTTGAACTCAGTTGTTGGCTTTATTCTGCACCACTCTCTAGACATCCTGAGCCATCATCTAGTTGCCAACCAGCACAGCCAACCCCCCTTCAGATCTACAAGGATGATACCAGAAATGAAGACAGGAGACAGTGTTTACATATTCAGAAAGGATAAGCAGGCGAGGTCTCCTTGCTCTTGAAATAAAAGGCAGAGGGGTGAACAACAATATTTTTATCAGATTAAGAAAGATTTAGATAAAGTGTGATTTGGAATGAGAATTAGAGGGAGCAGGGGTGGATAGAGGATTTGAACAAGGTAGATCTCAAAATCTTAAGCCATGATGTGGAGGAGCCAGTGTTAGACTGGGGCGGACAAGTTAAAAAATCACACACAACACCAGGTTATAGTCCAAAAGGTTTATTTGGAAGCACTAGCTTTCGGAGCGCTGCTCCTTCATCTGGGTAACTGTTGTCAAGGCATTCTGCTAAGCCCAATCCTATCATCTTGAGATTTACAAACATCCAGAAAGACAGTTATCAGGAGTGGAAGGCTGGCTGCTTTCTCTGCTGTACATATTTGATTAAATTGTACTGCCCCTACTATTTGAAACCAAGTCCTTGTAACTACATGTGTGAACTTAACTTCTGCTGCATTTATACCAAACTTTATGCAGAAAAGTAAAAGCAGTCCTATCACAGCACAATTCAAAACTTTACTGGGCCTTTTCCTGAGGGCCTCCAGGTAGTTCTTCGATAACGCACTGGTTGCGTTCTTATGCAACTCTGCGTTATAGAATAATCATGTTTTAAAAAACAGTGCTTAAAATGTTGGTGGTGTAATTGCATTACAGCCAACACATGTTTTAAAAGTACATGCGTTAGAAACAGTGTCCCCAATTTGTAACTGCATTACAGTGAATTCTCATTAACAAAATGCGTGTTATTGCACAATGACCTGTATTCATAGAATCATAGAGATGTACAGCACAAAAACAGACCCTTCGGTCCAACTCATCCATGCCGACCAGATATCCCAACCAAATCTCGTCCCATCTGCCAGCACCTGGCCCATATCCCTCCAAACCCTTTCTATTCATTTGCCAATCCAGATGCCTTTTAAATGTTGCAGTTGTACTAGCCTCCACCACTTCCTCTGGCAGCGCATTCCATACATGTAACACCTCTGCATGAAAAAGCTGCCCCTTAGGTCTCTTTTATATGTTTCCCCTCTCACCCTAAACCTATGCCCTCTAGTTCTGAACTCCCCCACCCCACAGAAAAGACTTTGTCTATTTATCCTATTTATGCCCCTCATGATTTTATAAACCTCTACAAGGTCATCCCTCAGCCTCCGATGCTCCAGGGAAAATAGCCCTAGCCTGTTCAACCTCTCCTAATAGCTCAAATCCTCCAACCCTGGCGACATCCTTGTAAATCTTTTCTGAACCCTTTCAAGTTTCACACCATCCTTCCAATAGGAAACAGGCCCAAATTGCATGCAATATTCCGAGAGTATTCAGTTTTACAATGATCAGTTTTACAAATACTTTGTAATGCTTACATGGATCAGTTTCACCCTGCACAGATTGGGATACGCATCAACTACCTACACAGTTCAAACAACAAGAGTGGTTTCAACCACTTGGAAAGCATATCCCTGGAGCAACAGCATGCCCAATCAGTTGGTAAATGTTATCTTGAAGTTTTATCTTTTAAGTGCTGTTTTGAATTTTGCAGTCAGCTGTCAGATCAAAACTTTTCAATACAAAGTGCAACAAAGAGAAGATATAGGTCATCTAGTGTTGCTGTAAAAACAAGCAACCTCTGTAACTGATCTCTAAGAAATAGAAACAGCAAACAGCCTTCTTGGAGAGTTGTGTCTGGTAAACCTCCATCTCCTACAAAGATGGAAATGTTGACTCATCAAAGCAGCAACATAACAACATTTGTGCTGTTCATGCATCTATCATGGGAACACTTCCCTAGCCTGTGTGTGTTAGCATAACTCACAGGTATTAATATCACACGGGAGATTTCTGTCAGATCACCTGAAAATTAAAACATGACTGCAAAAAACACTCAACTTCCAGAACAACACAATTTCCCTCCAAACACATCCAACTTCCAATGCTGACATATCAACTGCACATTCACACAAGAACTGACAGGACAGGAAACTGTCTACATAATGTAAATGGGTGAGTTCCAATCAGTTCTAGATTGTGCCACTTCTGCTGTATACACATCAGAGGGAATGATGATTATGTACAAAATAATTGCAGGATACAATACAATAAATGCTAATGTGCCAAGCTTTCCCATTTTCTTCATAAATGATAGCAACTAGCATCTACATCTACTTGTTACATATTAGTTTTTTTCTTTTTATACATGAGTTTGAGTCAGCCACGCAAAGTATCAGAAGAATGCAGCGAAACAAATAGAGTCATTTTCTGTTTTTTTTTACTGAGCTGTAACAAAGGATTTATCATCTCCCTCACTAACAGCAGTTAGTCTGATTAGACCCTGGAATGGTCTATTGACAACAATTTGGCATATGTAGTTTAATTAAACACATCTGCACCTTCAGATCACAACTGCGAATGGTGTGGTAAATGGTATAGTAGTTCTGCTATTATAGAATAGCCCATTGTCTGATTCAGCATGATAAACTCCAAGAAATCTGTTAGGATACAAAAGTGACATTGGAAGGATAGATGCTTTTTATTCACCCCATTCAGCGATGTTATTACACACATCTGGAGCAGTAGGGACTTTGGACTCAAGCCTCCTGGCTTAGAGGTAGGAACACTCTTGCAGCACAAGAACCCTAACATTGGAAGGATATTAAGTAATGACAGTGATCAATCTTGTTTTAGTCTTGTTTGTAATGACAATACAAAAAGGGAAAGAGAGGCAGACGATGGTTGCCTGTATACGCCTTCCTGTTAGTGAAGGCATTCCTCTGGCTGGCATTTTGAATGTAGCTAAATTATTGCATGAACAGAACACAGCAATTTACCCATAAGTACCACACACTTCTGTATCTCAAGATCTCATTTATTATCATCTACAGCAGCACTTTTTCCAGGTTAATCACAAAACCAGAGTGCCAATAGATGGTTGCTTAATCCCAATGGCTGTAACATTTTCAAGATGTTCCAATGAAACAGTCACTATAACACCACTGTGGCTTCATCGCTTTCCTTACTTCCTGGTTATTGATTGGCAGTTTTGTCAGAAGTTGAAAAGACAAGCATAGTATTCACCCCAGGGAGCTTTTGTGTTGGATTTGAACAATTATTGGGATTTATTTCCTAGGTGTTCCTCGACAAACCTCAGTGCTTTAACACACAACAGGAATGAACACAAATCCATTCCGTCTGAATGCTTTAAAATCAAAGAGGTCAGGCTCTCTCCTTGATTTCCTGTGAAATGATTGAATACTACAAGAAATAGAAATTAGAGTTGACAAAAAACTCATATCACATCTATGTTTCCACATGGATTGGTTCAATTTTGGTTAAATTTAAGTAGATGTCCAAAGCAGACTAGTTTGTTCACCCTGCTGCACTCTTCCAAATATATTTTTATGACAAATAGCAATGACTTGTTGTTGGATATGATTATCTCAGGTACTAGTGCATGAAGGCAGAAGCTGACTTGCTGTATCCTCCAGTCCCAGAGTAACACAATGCTTTCATGCAATGAAGGGCATTTTCTCACACTTTGAGTTTAAGTCTTTCTCTCACCTTCTCTTTCTGTCAGAGCCCACAAGGGTGTGCCATGCATTTTCTCTGACAGAAAGGACAGATTGTTCACCTTCACTTAGTTCTCTGCCAACATCACCATACATAGAACATAGAAAAGTACAGCACAGAACAGGCCCTTTGGCCCACGATGTTGTGCTGAGATTTAATCCTAATGTAAAATATAGTAACAACCTACGCACCCCTCAACTCACTGCTATCCAAGTGCATGTCCAGCAGTCGCTTAAATGTCCCCAATGACTCTGCTTCCACCACCACTGCTGGTAACACATTCCATGCATTCACAACTCTCTGTGTAAAAAACCTATCTCTGACATCTCCTTTATACCTTCCTCCTAATATCTTCAAACTATGACTTCTCGTACCAGTCAATCCTGCCCTGGGGAAAAGTCTCTGGCTATTGACTCCATCTATTCCTCTCATTATTTTGGACACCTCGATCAGGTCTCCTCTCTTCCTACTTCTTTCCAGAGAGAAAGCTCTGAGCTTATTCAACCTTTCTTTATAAGGCAAACCCTCGAGTCCAGGCAGCATCCTGGTCAACCTTCTTTGCACTCCCTCCAAAGCCTCTGTATCTTTCCTATAGTAGGACGACCAGAACTGGACACAATATTCCAAGTGTGGCCTCACCAGGGACTTGTAGAACGGTAGCAAACCCTCATGGCTCTTAAACTGTATCCCCCTGTTGATGAAGGAGGAGAGGGTGGAGCAGGTAGTTGTGAAGGAAGATGGACAGGTAGGACAGTTCAAGATGATGGTGCTGAGTTGGAGAGTTGGATTTGGGATGAGGTAGGTAGGAAGGGAGATGAGGAAATCGACATTGGCGATCTGGGATAAGGTGGGAGGGATGTGACAGTGCCTCACTTTTCACTCCGATCTCCAGCATTTGCAGTCCTCACTTTCTCCAAACTAGCAAACCAGCAATGATCAGACCAATTAAGAGAACCAAGGAACTCATTCAGGGCTTGGCTTGGATTCTTCAATAACTGGCAGACAAGCTTACAAACCAAGGAAATGAGCCCCCTTCTGACAGACAAATTACTCACTCACGGGGCAAGTGAACGTAGAAACAGACTAGGTTGTGCTGTTCCACAGAGAAGAAATGAAATGTTATCATTAGCAGTCATGGTAATAAAAATTTAATACATAGCAAAGAAACAGTGCAGAAAGGGGCCCATTGAGTCTGCACCGACCCTCTGAACAGCATTCTATCCTGTCTTCCTGACGTTGTGTTTTACCATGGCTAATCCATCTACACGCCCCTGGACACTGTAGCAATTTAGCCTGCCCAATCCACCTAACCTACACTGTATTATGGAACAAAACCGGAACACCTGAATGAAACCAACGTAGATATAGGGAGAACGCACAAACTCCACACAGACAGTCACCCAATGCTGGAATTGAACCCGGGTCCCTGGCTCTGTGAATTATCAGTGCTAATCTCTGTGCCCTCTCTCCCTAAATATCAGATGGGTTGTATAATTGCAATGGACTAGTTCCTTCTATGAGAGAGAAAGAAGATGGAAGTTGAAGCACCACTGGCAGCCATTATATACCTATAGTAACAAACGTCTAGTCACAAGACACTGAGCCTTTCAGAATTAGACGGCGTATGTTGCAGAGAGAACATTAGAATGGAGAAAGAAGAAACATACAAGGAAAGAAGAAAATCTAAAAAATGGAAGAGACAGCACATCTACAAAAATGAGAGATAAAGAAAAGAATTATGGTGGGTTGAAATAGAATTTTTCAAGGAAGGACACACAAGTGGATTCACAATATAAACACAATCCTTCCCATCAGCCCACTGTAATTCCATTCTTTACTGAAAGCTAATTTATCAGGATGTAAAGATATTAAATTTTAGCATAAAACAGCTTGGTCACCCTATGCCAATGTGCACAGTCACTGGCTCTCTTCGGTTTACTGAACTCCTCAGGGACCTGAAATCACAAGTAAAACTTCTGAGAACCTTCCTTATTCCGGCAGAGATTGTGAAGAGGTCAGCCAGATCGACCTCACAGATTGCAAGCTCCCCGATTGGACCAGATTAACAGCACCAGAGAGTTCTGGCTGGCAGGTATAAACAGGAGTGTCACTCTGTGAGCTGGCTCTGAGGGAGCTGGATCAGTGTCACGACTCCATGTAAATCCGGAGTGACTTGGTGGTGGGATATCGGCCTCCGCTGAGTTATTTCAATTCCTAAAACTGAAAAGTCAAAATTCCTTGTTATAGATCAATATGATATTGATCAGTTACATGTTGAAAGATGACACAAGCCCTCTCCCACATTTTCTAGTTTGCTACCTGATGTGAAAAGCTTTAGGAATGTGTGCACTCCCAGCTGGTTACTTTTATACCATTGGAATACATTACCTGGAGACTATTGTCTGAAGCTGCATTATTTCCAGAAATATTTACCTACCATTTGCCTGAAAAGAAAATCAATATTGTTCAAATAATTGGTGAACTATGTTTATACCTTGCTTACTTTAAACGGGATACATGACACAGAAACTGACCTTTTGGCACAAGATCATGCTAGTGTTTGGGTTAGTTTGAGCCCCCACCATTCTCCATTGAATTAATCTACACATCTTGTTCTCATGTCTTCTTCTCTAAATTCCCCTTGACTGGATCTAAAAGTACCTTCTTTTCTGTAACCATTCCCTGTAGTGAGTTCCACAATCTCACAATTTTGGGTCAAGAGGTTTCCCATTTGATTTCTTGGTAACCTCTATATGTTGATGACCTCTAGTTTTTGCTCTTCCCTCCAGCTAGAAAAACTCTTTCTGTCTACTGTATCAAATTGTTCGGAGGTTTAATGAGCTGTATAAAATCGCCATTCAGCCTGGTCTTTTCAACAGAAAGGAGAGCCAAATTGTTCACACTTTTCTGATAGATATAACTTCATACCTATGGCCTCCCTGTAAATTTTATTCCACCCTGTTCAGTGTCTCTACAACTTTTTCTCCCCATCTCCTGCTATCATTTTTGGACCAGGCAATACATTGACTGCACTTGGAATAAAATGGAACATGGTTAAATTGGAAGATTAACCTGTTTAGATTGAAATGTCATTCAGAATAAACATCCTTCCAGGTTTGCAGTTGTCATGTGACCTCTACCATAATGCACACACACTGGACCCAGCTATTTTACACTTGAATAATGATATAGTGGGCATGAGACTATGGTCCTATGAACACAGAAGAGAATTGATAGAAAGTCAATTTTTCTTCAGTAAGAGACATAACTAATGTTTGTAAATTGCCTTTAGCCCCCACAGAGCAAATTAAGTAGTTTTGATAACTGTTTTGATGTGGATAGCTATGAATAATGTAGGTCACTGTATATTTCTACCCTTTTATTCTAGGACATTAATGGTATTTGAAGGAACCTGTACTCAGCCATTTCAAATGTTATAGCACAGAACAGAAGCGCTATTTCAACATGTGCAAATGGAAGATGATGCAAAACAAAACTAGAAAGCTGAGTGGTTGTCAATTAGCTAAGGTGGAAAAGTAAAATAATTTAGTTATTCCTGAGAGCTCGCTCAAAGCAACCAGTCAATTCAATGCTTTTTAAGTAAGGAAAATCAATTGTAACAATATATTTGGGTAACATTTAATTATCAATTGAAATAGTTTGAACTGTAAGCCTTCACAGTCAATCTTTCATCAACAACACGATGATGGGCACCGTTCCTTCAAAAAGATATGATATTGTATATGAGTGTTCTGAAGAAAAATGATTTCATGTAACAAGACCCCAATTTATGTAAATTTATGAGGCACACAGCTGCTTTAGGATGGCATCCCATCCACCTGCAGCCATAAAGAGTTATTTTATGATCAGGTAGTAATCTTGGTTTATCGCTCTACCTTATGAGTTTATATCAACTCAAGTTGGGTTAAGATTGATCCCCTCGCAAGAACCATTCGTGATACTGGTAAATGAATATAAGATGTGTTCACATGATGTTCCTTCATACTTCTAAAGTAAAATTGTTTATTTTGAATTGGATGTCCTTGCACTAACTGATAACAAATAGAGGAATATCACATCAAAACATTAATAAGTCCTGGGCAGAAACCCAAGTAAATTTGGAAGGGATAATACTTCCCTTATCCCATTTATTGGATCTAGTACCCCAAGCTGAGTCAATCATGCCTGTCATTCTATTTATTCTTACTTTTAACTTGTATAAAAGGCTATTATTAAAGCAGGTATGTTATTTTGTTGAAGCTAATTTGTTTTTGCCAATCTTTTGGATCCTTCAGTAAAACCATCCCATAACCTCAGTGATTCCCCTTTCCCACCCTCCTGATGGAATAGTTGTTAAATACCATAGAGACAGACCCATGTGATTTACTTTTTCTCAAACTATAACTTCCAATGATTTTGACAAAGAAACTGTCTATATTCAATGTTTACTGTGACAAACATCAAGTTTTATCACCAGAGGGTCAGTTGGTTCTTCCAGCTTCTGGATTCCAACAATCTGGTCATATTGGGAAAATATTTTCACTGGTCAATGAGGGACAACATTCAGAAGCATTGACAATCGGTAAATAAAAGATATGGTAAAGTTCCCCTCACAGAAACAGTGCAAGTAGAAACTGCAGTCAGTCTAAAAAAATGAATAAATATTTGAAGAAGGAAATGCTAAGAAATGGTAGTTTTGAACAGTTCAATAAGGTCACCCCTTAATCTTCTCCACTTCAAGAAGAATAAGCCCAATTTCTCGAATATAGTCAGATGTACAGCACGGAAACAGACCCTTCAGTTCAACCCGTCCATGCCGACCAGATATCCCAAACCAATCTAGTCCCACCTACCAGCACGCGGCCCATATCACTCCAAACCCTTCCTTTTCATATACCCATCCAAATGCCTCTTAAATGTTGCAATTGTACCAGCCTCCACCACTTCCTCTGGCAGCTCATTCCATACACTTACAACCCTCTGCGTGAAAAAGTTGCCCCTTTTATATCTTTCCCCTCTCACCCTAAACCTATGCCCTCTAGTTCTGGACTCCCCAACCCCAGGGAAAAGACTTTCCCTATTTATCCTATCCATGCCCCTCATAATTTTGTAAACCTCTATAAGGTCACCACTCAGCCTCTGATGCTCCAGGGAAAACAGCCCCAGCCTGTTCAGCATCTCCCTGTAGCTCAAATCCTCCAACCCTGGCAACATCCTTGTAAATCTTTTCTGAACCCTTTCAAGTTTCACAACATCTTTCTGATAGGAAGGAGACCAGAATTGCACGCAATATTCCAACAGTGGCCTAACCAATGTCCTCCCAACTCCTGTACTCAATAATCTGGCCAATAAAGGAAAGCATACCACTATCGTATCTACTTGCAACTCCACTTTCAAGGAGCTATGAACCTGCACTCCAAGGTCTCTTTGTTCAGCAACACTCCTAGGACCTTACCATTAAGTGTATAAGTCCTGCTAAGATTTTCTTTCCCAAAATGCAGCACCTCGCATTTATCTGAATTAAACTCCATCTGCCATTTCTCAGCCCATTGGCCCATCTGGTCCAGATCCTGTTGTAATCTGAGGTAACCCTCTTCGTTGTCCACGACACCTCCAATTTTGGTGTCATCTGCAAACTTACTAACTGTACCTCTGTTGCTGGCATCCAAATCATTTATGTAAATGACAAAAAGTAGAGGGTCCATCTGTATAAAATCTCTTATTCCTGGTATCATTCTAGTAACTCTCCTTTGCACTCTCTCCAGGGCTTTAACTTTCTTCCTGAAATAAGGTGCCCTGAACTGAACACCTCCAAATGTGGTGTGAATAATGCTTTGTAGAGGTGTAACATCACTTCCTTGCTTTTATACACTCTGCCTCTATTTACAAACCCAAGAATCCTATAAGCCTTCTTAACAATGTGCCTGGCCACCTTCAGAGAATTATGCATGTGAACCTTGAGGTCCCTTTGTTCCTGCACTCCTCTCAAAGTTGTACCATTGAGCCTGAATAGTCTGTCCATCTTTCCTCTGCCAAAATGCATTACTTCACATTTCTCTGCATTGAAATTTATCTTCCAGGGGTCTGCCCATTTGGCCAACTTGTCAATGTGCTTCTAGAGTCAGCCAGCATCATCCTCACCCTTCACTATTCTCCCTAGCTTAGTATTATCTGGAATTTTAGAGATTTTTCCCTCAACACTCATCTCCAAATCATTCCTTGAAAAAGCAAGGTCCCAATACTGATCCTGAAGGAATACTCACTCTCAACTCATCTACAATCTGAGAAACCCCTATTTACACCTATCCAAAGTTTCCTATTTTTTAGTCAACTTCTGGTCAATGCTGCCAAGGACACATTAATCCTAAACATTTATAATTTGCTAACCAACCTGCTGTGTGGTAACAAATGTTTTCTGAAAGTCTAAACATACAACATCCACAACACTATACTCATCCATTATCTGTGTCATCTCATCAAAGAACTCAATCAAAACTGTCAGACATGGCCTACCCTTGTCTAAGCCTTTTGACTGTCAAGTATTAACTCATTTTTCTCCAAGAACATATTTGCCTTATCACCAATTATAGCTTTCTACAAATTTTCTCACTATTGATGTTAAGCTGACAGGTCTATAGTTTCCTGAGTTATCCTTTGCCCCTTTCTTAAACAACAACGTTTCATTTGCAATCCTCCAATTGCTGGTGAAGGTATATTTGCGATAAACTGGGAATCATTTCACTTAGCAGGGAAGTATAGGGGTTTTATGTTATTTCACCCAGAAATCAGACTTTTGAGAAATATTGAAATTGGGCAGGTTTTTAGCTAACTTCGGAGCTGCTTATTCTTCGCGTATTACCAGGAGAGTCACTCACCAAAGTTAAAGCTGTATAAATAAAAGTAGGTCAAACAAACCAGCAAGTTCAGAAATGTAACTGGGTCACGAGGTTGAGAGATTTTGTTACTAAGTGAATTGATATTCGTTCATCATGACCCATTGCTTTTCATAGGAGCTGTTGGACATTTGCCGTCAAGTAATAATGAGTTTCAATGGTCTCCTTTGTTCAGAATTGGTTGAAGTAGAGATTTTGTCTCCTAATCCTTTGTGTTGGCTTGGCTGAAATACTCATTCAAACAAGTCCCATTTTCCAGGAGCTGACAAGTTCACGGTTATGTTGGTAATTACTACGAATTTCTAGAAGCAGTCAAATTGCTTATTCTGTGTTCAATAGCAAGCATTTTCAAATCCAGCAAGGATCCATTTAAACCAAAAAAAAATTTAACAAAAAAAATTAGGATCTTTCACATCCTACCTCTGTGCATTACAGACGTTATAGGCCAATTGGCCGCTGACTGTGCAATAATGTTCAGTAACAATGATTTTCTCGGATTGCTCAGCTGTCTACAGTTGGACCTGATCCTGACCTATTCTGCCTCTGCAGTTTCCAACTGCCAGCTTGTCTCTCCACCTCACAATTACCTTCTCCTTTTGAAAACTAATTGGACTAACCCTTTCAACTTTGACATACCTTACATTGTTACTTTCTAAAGCTATAGGACCAGCTTCCAAACTAACCATTGAAATATCTAGCCTGACTAATGGCAGGCCATGTGTCTTTTAGCATGGCTGGGCTGTTGGGAATTCTGTTGCCTCTGATGCTCATTTCTGTAACTCTACTCTAAGAATTTCGCTGAATTATCTGCCATCGCCTTGGAGTACTTCCAAACCTTTGATTTAAGAGTCATAGAGATGTACAGCATGGAAACAGACCCCCGAGTCCAACCCGTCCATGCCGACCAGAATCCCAATCCAATCTAGTCCCACCTGCCAGCACCCGACCCATATCCCTCCAAACCCTTCCTATTCATATACCCATCCAAATGCCTTTTAAATGTTGCAATTGTACCAGCCTCCACCACTTCCTCTGGCAGCTCATTCCATACCCATACCACCCTCTGTGTGAAAAAGTTGCCCCTTAGGTCTCTTTTATATCTTTCCCTTGTCACCCTAAACCTACGCCCTCTAGTTCTGGACTCCCCGACCCCAGGGAAAATACTTTGCCTATTTACTTATCCATGCCCCTCATAATTTTGATTTGATTTATTATTGTCACACATACTAATACATAGTTAAAAGTTTTGTTTTGTGTGCTATCCAAATAAACCATTCCTTATATAAGTACATCGGGGTAATAGAACTGACCACAGAATATAGTGTTACAGCTACGGAGAAGGTGTGGAGAAAGATCAACTCTAATGTGAGAGATTCATTCATAGGTCAGATAACAGCAGGGAAGAGGCCGTTCTTGAATCAGTTGGTACATGTTTTCAAACTTTTTTATCTTCTGCTCAATAGTAGAGGTAGAAGAGAGCATTATAGAAGTTATCATCTTATGGGTTTTCAATCAAGTTTTAACATGCCAACATCCAATTTATTCTCCAAGTTTTTTTTTGAAAAGACAGCTCATTCTATGGATCATTTCCATTACTGCAGGATGTGATGATGCTGCCCTTTTAACAAACTTATGCTATCCTTGGCTTTTTCATCAGAGGAGTCATGAAAGGAGCGATTCTGAAAGTCTAGCTTTGAAGGGTTTGAGAGCTAGTTTAATTATAGCTTACAGATACTGCCTCAAGGCAAAGGGCTTTTAAGTTTAAAAAAAAACACTAGTACAATGAAAGGGGCGTAGCCAGTTCTCCAAGATCAGCTTTTCTCTGGTTTGGTTTGGTTTCAGCACTCTGGTTGTTCACTGAAAACAGTCAGGCAGTTTGAGGCTGTTGGTCCAAGAAACATCTTCTATGTTGCATCCCTCTGCCATCTCTCTCTCTCTCTCTCTCTCCCCTGTAAGACCCTGTATTTGATTTCACCTTTTGTGCCAAGCGGTGTTTATGGGGATTATTGCAACTATTTGGAACAGCATCATTAAGTTGGGATAATCTGTTAGGTTTTTGGATAGGTTGTTATGATATATTCTGTTCTCTTTTGATTGTGTTTCATTCCATAATCTTGTAAATGAATTCATTTTTGTTTAAAATAAGTGGTTGGTCCAGCTGTATTCCTCCTGGAATATCCATTTTATACCTGCTTAAACCAACTAACAAAATTAGGGTCCAGGCTACTTTTTTGAAATGGTTTGATGGGGTCTGGCCTGGTCCATAACACGGGGCTTATATCACCCACTTTCTCGAATGGATTTTTTTGTTCTGGCAGTGATCATTCCCTATTCATCATCAAAGTGTACACACAAATGGGAGAAACAACAGTGTCACTGTCAAGTAAGAGACATCAGAGAAGGTCAAGCTGCAGTGATTCAATGAGTGGACTGAGCAAAGGTTGAAGGTATAGGCACATCAATGTGCTAAAACATACAATCTAAAGGGAATCAATGCAAATAGAATTCTCAAAAGTGAGTGGGTAACGTTGAATGATGAGTGATTTGAAGAAATATATTGTGTCCAGATATTTTAACTTATTTACCCTAAGGAAACAAATTTTCCAAATATCAATTGCTCATGGTATTGAATATCCTTACTTCCTGTATATACATCCCAAACTATCTGCTGAGATTACATCTCCATAGAGTAATAGAGATGTACAGCATGGAAACAGACCCTTTAGTCCAACCTGTCCATGCCAACCAGATACCCCAAACCAATCTAAGTCCCACCTGCCAGCACCCAACCCATATCCCTCCCAAACCCTTCCTATTCATATACCCATCCAGATGTCTTTTAAACGTTGCAATTGTACCATCCTCCGCCACTTCTTCTGACAGCCCATTCCACACATGCACCACCCTCCGCATGAAAAAGTTGCCCCTTGGGTCTCTTTTATATCTTTCCCCTCTCACCCAAAGCCTATGTCCTCTAGTTCTGGACTCCACCACCCCAGAGAAAGGACTTTGTCTATTTACGCTATCCATGCCCCTCATGATTTTATAAACCTCTAAGGTCACCCCACAGCCTCCGATGCTCCAGGGAAAACAGCCCCAGGCTATTCAACCTCCGCTATATCTCAAATCCTCCAACCCTGGCAACATCCTTGTACATCTTTTCTGAACCCTTTCAAGTTTCACAACATCATTCCAATAAGGAGGAGACCAGAATTGCACGCAATATTCCAACAGTGGCCTAACCAATGTCCTGTACAGCCACAACATGACCTCCCAACTCCTGTACTCAATACTCTGACCAATAAAGGAAAGCATACCAAACGCCTTCTTCACTATCCTATCTACCTGCGACTCCACTTTCAAGGAGCTATGAACCTGCACTCCAAGGTCTCTTTGTTCAGCTATACTCCCTAAGACCTTACCATTAAGTGTATAAGTCCTGCTAAGATTTGCTTTCCCAAAATGCAGCACCTTGCATTTATCTGAATTAAACTCCATCTGCCACTTCTCAGCCCATTGGCCTATCTGGTCCAGATCCTGTTGTAATCTGAGGTAACCCTCTTCGCTGTCCACTACACCTCTAATTTTGGTGTCATCTGCAAACTTACTAACTGTACCTCTTATGCTCACATCCAAATCATTTATGTAAATGACAAAAAGTAGAGGGCACAGCACTGACCCTTGTGGCACTCCACTGGTCACAGGCCTCCAATCTTAAAAACAACCCTCCACCACCACCTTCGGTCTTCAATCTTTGAGCCAGTTCTGTGTCCAATTGGCTAGTTCTCCCTGTAGTCCATGAGATCTAACCTTGCTAACCAGACTCCCATGGGGAACCTTGTCAAACGCCTTACTGAAGTCAATATACATCACATCTACCCCTCTGCCCTTTCAATCTTCTTTGTTACTCTACGATTTTAGAGACCATCTTAACACATTAGCTTCCCAAGTGAGAAGCTTGTCACTGGACTCCTCTTCCACTGATATATCCTCCAGATGACCCAGAAGACTGCATTAATTGCCAAGACTCTTAAACCTCTAGATGCTGGCTCCCTACCTAATGCACAAGTTCAAATATCTGCTTCCTTCTTTCAAACAAGCGAATGACTATCAATTCATCATTATCAGTCTCCACCTGCAAAGTTGCAACAGACATGGTCATTGGTTAATAGCAAAGCTTGCTTCCTCATCCAAGACTGTTTGTATTTAATGTACACTGCATAGCATCAATCTGCCTATACACTTACAGTGACAGATAAAGAAAGGCACTAATGAGCAGCTAATAAACTGTGTCAGAAAAGTCTAATGAGATACAATACAGTAACTGTACTTGTCCAGTTGAAAAAATGAGCTCCATGACACTGACAATTTCAAAAAGATTACCAACTAACTTAAAAGGTTAGACTACGTAGAGCTTGACTCTCAACTATCGGCGGCCAATCCACGATGTTTAAATGTAATGACGTTTGCAGCAAGAACACCAAGAGCGTGAAACAAATTATGAAGTTGTTTCAAATGCCCAGCAAATCAACCCAGTATCTGTGGAGAGGATGGAGAAATAAATATTCGGGGAGTAACCTTTAATCAGGATAGCATTTAAACAGAAACAGAGTAAATGGGAGGGAATAAAACCAATTCAAAAAGAGCGATGATTCAAATCAAGTAACATGTTCACAGAGTAATAGAGATGTACAGCACAGAAACAGACCCTTCAGTCCAACTCATCCATGCTGACCAGATATTCCAAATTAATCCAGTGCTCTTTGCCATTATCCCTCCAAATCCTTCCTATTCATATACCCATCCAGATGCCTTTTAAATGTTGCAATTGTACCAGCCTCCACCACTTCTTCTGGCAGCTCATTCCGTGCACCACCATCCTCTCTGTGAAAACGTTGATTCAAGAAAGGTAAATGGCTGAAAGGATTTTAACAGAAGTTAAGTTTGAAATGTGTGGATTTGCTTAAATAGTTACGACTGGTTTCTTCATTGTCTTTAGGTCCTATTCCAAAGCCTTGCCAGCTTTGCCTGCCCCTTTATTGTCTCAGCTAATCACGTGTTCTTTGCTTTTCTTATGTATCTGCTTCCAACGCAGAAAAGTGTCACTGTTATCCAACTGTGCGTGCTCAGTTGTGATGTTAGGTCACGGACATATGCAGTTGCAGAACTGTTGGGGGTTGGAGTTAGACCATGCCAGAGCTCAGTTGTTTCAGATTCACTCGAACACTCAGATAATTTTAGCAAGAGTTGATGACAAAAATGTTCGAGATGTATTGATGTGTTGATGTGTTGATTCTTCTCAATGGACAATGGGAGATGCTCATAAAACAAGCTGAACATTCATTGAATTGCTCCTGACTGACTGCAGCACTCCACCCAGTAGAGACATTGTCCAAACAACACAGCCTTTCTTCAAAGTTCACCATCATGGATTCTACTCAGCTTCTCTCACCCAACCATGTGATGTTGTTTTCATTTCTAGTTCCCTCCTTCAGTTTGATCTTTTCCTACTTAGATTTTGCTGATTCTCACACATTTTCCAGTTCTGTGAAAGGGTGACAGCAAGATAAATGTTAACTTTACTGCTCTTTCCACACGTGCTTGTTCACTCAATGTGTTATACCCAGTATCATGGGTTTGTGTTTCTGAGTCCCAAAATTTGCAGGTTTTTGTGTTATTCTATGTTGAGAACCAACCTATAAAATAATATCTAAGACATCTCTCTGACTTGTGAACTAGAACACCACACCACAGTGCTGGCATACGATTTCAGTGATAGCAGGGTGTAAATGGACATTTATTTTCATCCTGATCTCAGTCTTTGATCTGTCTCCAAGCAACAGACAGTGTTGCAGCCAATGTCAATGCCTCTGTTTTTCCAGTCCACGTGTGTGATGAGACGAGAAGGTCAGAGCGTAAATGACCTATATGAGTATTCAGAATGCACTTACTGACTATTTCAGTCCAAGATAGTCAAAGTATCGGTGTAGAATTTAAAATAGTAGAGGTTACAAGTGTTCTGTTATTTCTCCAATGCAATTTTGCTACTATCAAATCCTAACCATTCTAAAAATGCTCAATGCATACTCTGACAGCACAGTAAGAGATACTAAAGATGAATTGTTATGTGGAGTGGGAGCAGATCACAGTGGAACAGAGAGAGCACAGTACAAAGAATGTAGGTGAGGGATTTATCTTGCAGCACATGACTGTGCAGCTTGTCAAAAAGAAACAAATACCACACAGATCTGACAATATATCTGCAAGCAGACCGGCTGAACATTGTCTTTTCAAGGTTTCTTTTTAACCTTTCTTGCGTTAAACAATGAATCCTCTTACACAATGAATGAATCAGGAAAAAAATATAAAATTCCTCACCTTGACCCCAATCTGCCCACTTCTCATTTCAACAGAGGCAGATCTGGGGATGGTGCAGGCTCCCGGGAGGCAGATTAGTCACTCTGAGACATCTTTTAAGGTATACGAGCAGGATCAGGCCAGGATAAATCAGACAGCAACTTCCAGGTTTCCATGTTTGACTGCAAATGTGTGCCATGCTAATGATAATGGTCAAATAATAAATTTTTCATCAGAGATTAACTCCATAGATTAGGCTGGGTTAAGTTTGTTTAGCATAGTAAAACATATGATATGAAGCACAAAAAAAAATGTGTTTGTGTTTATCTTTGTGTGCGTGTGTGGCTGTGTGTTTGTGCATGCTTCTGTATAGTTGTGTGCGCGCGTGTTTGTGTAGGCTTCTGTTTGTTTGGATTCGTTGTTATTGTCTTTGTGCGCACCTTGAAGATTTACAGCAAGCTAACTAGTAAGCAATGTTGCAATATTTTATACACACAGCACATGCAGTCTTCAAAGACAAGGTAGATATTTATCCTTTCTCTCCTGTGTAGAAACAAGTTTTAACTATTTTCAATAACAAGTGAACCAATGAACCTCCATAAATATAAATCATTTGCTGATACCCTCAGATCTCGTGGTAGTGACTTTGCTTGAAGGTGTCATTGCTGTCCACAGTTGTTAGTGTTTTTGTCTGTTCTTCTTGTGTTGTATGTCAAGATTTTCTTTATGGACTGTTCTGGAATTTTCTTAACCTGTCGCACCACAGCCAAGCTTTTCACCAGATGAACCATTTATTTATCTCATTCCGCATCGGTTTTGAGTCTCAGGATTAGCGTAGGCAGTCAGGTAGTTGCGCAGAGATCTGGTCACTCATCAGACAGGACTGGCTTTCCAAGTCAGTCAGGAACCGGCCACAGTCAGTCAAGAGGGATCATCAAGGGCCACTGCTGTGGCAGGGGGAGTTGGGGACATCAATTGAGGGGAATGGAGGCAGCAGCAGAGGGATCAATAATTGTGAAAGGGGGAACTCAGCATGCAAGTGGGGGAAAGGATAATTCACCAGAACTCACAAAGAGAAACTTCCTGAAATGGACACAGCCAATTTTTAGTAAAATTCTGCTAATTGTTTCTGACGTTACATTGTGTGGCTTACACACTGATCACTATTGTGAGTGAGCAAGGCAACTTGAGGTTCAAAAAGACACTAAATGTTACATTCACTTCAGCTTATGTGCTGACACAACTGAACAGAAAAAACTATTTGTGTGTGTTACGATCCTAAAAATGGAAAGGCTGTGACCAAAGGCAGTTACTTTGCTTTAAGGGATTAGGCAGCAGCAAACTAATCAATGTCGTTCTGTTCTTTTTCTGAATTAGATGAATCAGGTGTCTGGGCCTTGCATGGGAAGGAGATCCTTAGGCTGTTTAACACGGCCATCTTCAACTGCATCTAACCTTTGGGATTTAGCTGATGCCAAGCAGATTATCACACCACTGAACTGAAGCTAAGAAGGTTTCAAAGCCTCGATAAAGCCTTAAAACCACTGCATAAAATGCCTCCAGTTACTTCTAAGAGTTTTCTCATGTATTATTCTGGGATTTCAATCCCTTCACTTCTGCAAGCTCAGTTATCAAATCTTCAAGGTTGAATTGTCTCGTAAAATGTTTTAAAAAACCTTAGAACTACAAGATAAGAACAGTTATTTAATCAAGAGGACAATACCACAGCCTGTGACACTGCTCGTATGCAGCATACTTGTAAATCAGTCACACCTTTTATTTAATGCTCTGCATTATAATTGTGAAGATGCACAGAATGATACAATTTTGAGATCCTATAAGTTATAGAATTTCCTACCTGGGATAAAAATCAAGTACTAAAATAGAATAGAATAGTTCTGAGGAAGGGTCACTTCACCCAAAAGTTAACTCTGATTTCTCTCCACTGAAGTTGTCAGACCTGCTGAGCTTTTCCAGCAATTTCTATTTTTATCTCTGATTTATAGAATCTGCAGTTCTTTCGGTTTTTATGAGAATTGTTTAACCTTACTGCTAATGAAACATTCAGGGTCTTACTATAAGAATTAATATGGAAAATCTCATCACAGATTTTCTGATATCTAACAATTAGTTTGGGGAGTACATTTCACAGGTCTTAGCTCAATAATACATACAATTGTAACTATGAGTTATTCCAAATCAGGAGCACTATTAGAAAGCCATTTCTGATGCAAGTTGGCTCCGAACTTAGTTGGAAATTCTAAATACATGGATTTTAAGGCACATTGATCTGCATGTTGCAGACTTCTCTGACAGTTTCTTCTGCAAACCAGATACACCTTTCCTGAACGATCTTCTTGCCTTGATACCTTTATTTCGGCATCTCTGGGCTGGAGCTATACTACAGTATTCACCCCAAACTGACCATTACAAGACCTCCACACCCAAACCCACTACTTCCCAGCTACTATGCCTCAAAGAGAGGCAGGTCTGAAGCACTTGCACATGGTGGGCTCCAAGAAGCAATCTTTACTGTCTGTGAATTATTGACCAATCTTCGAAAATCACACGACAAGCAACACAACGTTGGAAAGGTACTTTCACAAGTCAAAATTGCTAAATATCTCATTCTGTCTTTTCCCTGTTTTAAACAAAGTCCATGATCTATGGACTCCTTTCCCACCTCTTTCAAGCTATTTCATTTAAAAAGTATAAGATAAACATTTCAAGGTAAAAACAAATAAAAATGTAGCAAACTCCAGAACTCAAAGCAAAATCAGCAGAAAAAGTTGTGATGGCAGAAATGTAAACACATTCAACTTTACAATAGTGTAAGCTGTCAGCTTCGGAGAGTTACAATTACAGGTTTGTTTATTTAAGAAGTACACCCTTGAGAAAAGTTAGAGATATAAATTTTAAAAAAGACTTCTGAACAATATTCCTCAAAGGAACTTTCAAAACTGACTGCAACCACAAAGACGTCTCTCCAGTGTGACTGTATTAACTGATTACGTGAGCTGTTCTGTCACTGCATTAAGAGAATCGTAAAGGTCTAGAAATAAGATGAAAAGATAAGTCTGCTTAATTTACATCAGAGATTTTCACTTGGCTGCATTTGCACTTAATTATGATTGATAAGCATTAATAATGTGCAAAATAAAAGTGTTGCAACTTTTATCACATATGGCTTTCTTCACATTTCGGTGATAACTTGATTTCATTTTGCTATAAATTATATACAATACAATACAGCACAGGAACAGGCCCCTCGGCCCACCAAGCCTGTGCTGATTTCTAATCCTCATTTGGACAGGCTACTTATTGCCCAAGTGCCGTATCTATCCCTTTGTTCACCTCCCATTCATGTATCTACCAAGATATGACTTAAATATTGCTGATGTGCCTGCTTCCATCACCTGTACTGGCAGTGCTTTTCAGGCACCCAGCACCCTTTGTGTGAAGAATTTGCCCCACACTTCTCCCCTAAACTTGCCCCCTCTCACCTTGAACCTGTGCCCTCTAGTAGCTGACCTTTCCACCCTGGGAAAAAGCCTCTGACTATCCACACTATCTATGTCTCTCATAATTTTGTAGACCTCTATCAGGTCACCTCTCAGCCTCCATCTTTCCAGTGAAAACAATCCCAATTTATCCAATCTCTCCTCATAACTAAAACCTTCTAGACCAGGCAACATCCTGGTAAATCTTCTCTGCACCCTCTTCAAAGCATCTACGTCCTTCAAGTGGTGTGGCAACCAAAACTGCATGCAATATTCCAAATATGGCCGAACTGAAGTTTTATACAGCTGTAACATAACTTGTCAAGTTTTATGTTTGATGTCCCAGACAATGAAAACAAGCGTGCTGAATACTTTCTTGACCACCTTATCCACCTGTGTTGCCACTTTCAGGGGTCTGCAGACCTGTACACTCAGATCTCTCTGTGTGTCAATGCTTCTCAGGGCTCTGCAGTTTATTGTATAATTCGCACCTGAATTTCATCTTCCAAGATGCATCACCTCACATTTGTCTGTCAACTCCATCCGTCATTTCTCCAACCAAATGTGCAATCTATCTATATCCTGCTGTATCTTTTGACAATCCTCCTCATTATCTGCAACTCCGCCAATTTTGGTGTCATCTGCAAACTCACTAATCAGACCACCTACATTTTCCTCTCAATCATTTACATATAAACTACAAACAACAAAAGTGCCAGCATTGACCGCTACAGTAAACCACTACTTACTGATCTCTCTTCCAAAAAGCACCCTTCCACTGCCACCCCGTCTTCTACGACCAAGCCAGTTCTGTATTCATCTAGCCATATGACTAGATCCCATGTGACTCTACTTTCTGTACCAGCCTGCCATGAGGTACCTTATCAAATGCCTCACCAAAGTCCATGTAGATACCATCCACTGTCTTTCCCTCATCAATCATTCTTGCCACCTCCTCAAAAAACTCAATTAAGTTGGTGAGACATGACCATCCCCGCACAAATCCATGCTGCCTATCACTAACAAGTCCATTTGCTTCTAAATGTGAATAAATCCTGTCTCTCAGTATCTTCTCCAAAGACTTCCCCACAACTGACGTCAGTCTTACTGGCCTGTAAGTACTTAGATTATCTCCCTTCTTAAACAAGGAAGCAACATTGGTCTTCTCCAGTCCTCTGGAACCTCGGCTAAGGCCAAAGAGGAACAAAGAAATCTGTTAATCCCCAGCTATTTCTTCCCTTGTGTCCCACAGTATCCTGGGATACTTAACACAGACATATGAAAGTGAAGTAATCCAAGTTTCACACTCACACAAACTTGTCCTGTAATTCCTGAAGTGAATAAAGGATTAGCACTGATTTATTGACATGTTGTGACCATCAATCCATCTAACGTTTCTTTGCATGGCCCAACTACAGGTATAAAATCCCTTATCCAAAATTCCAAAATCCAAAAAGCTCCAAAATCTGATATTTTTCTCATGGAGTGTGGAGCGCCATTTTGGCATGCAACCAGGTGACCCAACTCCACACCCACTCGAACCACATCACTCAGATGTAACGTTGCAGTGTGGCCCAGCATTGGCAGGCGTCAACGGTGTCTCAGCGCTCATCCTATTCACATGTGCTGTTAGGGAATTTTTTTTATTTCACTGTGAAAATGTCATTTATTCTGAAACCCAAAAAATTCTGAATTCCGAAAAACAACTGACCCCCAAGGATTTCAGATGTACTTTGTATTTAAACATGCTACGTCTTGAAATAGCGTCATGTGAGAGCTTGTGAAAATCCTAACTTTACCTTGCCAGCCTGTCTGATTGCTGTGCGTTCACATTAACTTGCTATCTTAGAGGGAACAATGTTGGCTGAAGTTTAGAAAGATGAGGGAGAATTTCATAGAAACCTTTAAAATTCTAACAGGACTAGACAGGGCAAATGGAGGAAGAGAAGCCCAATGACTGTGGAATCCAGACACTGGATCATGGACTAAGGATATAGGGTCAAGACAAAAAAATTGCAGATGCAGGAATCCCAGGTAGACAAGCAGGAGATTGGAAGAACACAGCAAGCCAGGAGGTGGAGAAGTCAACATTTTTGGTATAACCCTTCTTCAGGAAAAGGATATGGGTTAGGCCATTTGGAACCGAGATGAGGAAAAATTTCTCCATCCAGAGTGGTGAGACTGTGGAATTCTCTGTGACACAGAGCCATCGAGACTCAAATACTGAATGTTTTCAAGAGAAAGCGGGAACAGTAACTGGGTTGGATGGTCAGCCACGGTCATATTGAATGGCAGAAAGAAGTTGAAGGGCTGACTGGCCTACTCCTACACTGTATGTTTCTGATGGTTGGAAGCTGCCATTTATTAATCACTGATCCTCAGAAAACTCAAGACAACTTTTTTAATTCTCTCATGGGACTTGGGCATCACTAGCTGAGCCAGCATTTATCTCATGTCCCTGGTTACTGTTGAGAACGGTGGAGGTAAGCTGCCTTCTTGAACAGCTGCTGTCCACCTGCTGTAGGTTTATCTACAATGCCCTTAGGGAGGGGATTCTGGGATTTTGACCCAGCCACTGTGAAGGAATGGCGATATATTCCCAAGTCAGGATGGTGAGTATCTTGGAGAGGAATTGCAGGTAGTAATGGTCCTATGTATCTGGTGCCCTTATCTTTCTAGATAGAAGTGGTTGTGGATTTGGAAGGTGCTGTCAAAGGATCTTTGATGAATTTCTGCAGTACATCTTGTAGATAGTACACACTGCTGTGATTAAACATTGGTGTGAACAGTGGATGCTTGTGGATGTGGTGTGAATCAAGTGGGCTGCTTCGTCTGGACATTGTCAAGCTTCTTGAATGTTGTTGAAGCAGCACTCAACCAGACAACCTTACTGCAATTCATTAACAGCAATTTTCTTTAAGCTTTCTTTTAAAGAAATGTTCTCTCCATTTGTTTTAGGGCAAGCTATTAAGTTAAAAAATGTGAAAAGGAAAAAACAAAGAGTGCTTTATTTTTACACTGTGCAACAACAGATCATTACTCACCACAATTTACCATAGTTGTATGGTTCACCAGCAGCAATTACAAATTATTCAAACAATCAAAAAAAAAAGTGTTTTTTCTTCCCCCACCAAAAACTGAAATGAAACTGGCAGTGATTGTGGAGTCTTTCTGTTTTCAAAATGGCTGCCACATGTCCCAAATAATTCACAACATCATAAGGGCATACGAAAATTTAGTTAAAAGGCCAATTTGATTTTATGAATTTATAGATTCTCCACAATGTTTTACTGGACCAAAAAGGTAAATGGGTACTCTGTTGGAATTATGAGGTGATATTTTACAAAGTTGGCAATCTTCAAGAATGTTGGGCCAGGTCCCGCCCAATTTTCAGCAGCACACTTTTCTCCCAGGGAGGAAAATGGATAATGTGTGAAGCACGACGGTGTGAATTAGAAATCAATTGAGCCTTTTATTCTCATTAAACAGGACAAGCACATTTAAATTTTGTTCCAGAAATTACCTCAATCTGCTGTGGTGAAGAGCAGATGAGAAATGTTGAACTGTTAAGCCGTCAATTAGTTAAAATCCCTCTTCTTTAAATTTTGAAAAAAAGCCTGCCTGCCTATGTCTGGGAGGGTTAAACATCTGTTTTATCAATTTTGGGTGATGTTCAAAAAATCTTAGAAATATTAATGTAATCTTTATAGCTATATCACTTCTCAAGTGTTACTACAACTTGTCATTACCACTCTGGGCGGCTTTAATTTCTCAGTTTAATTGACAGCTGCAAGAGGTTATTAAAAGATTGGCTTTTTTTTGGTTGTGGGACTCCTCATATAAATATTTGCCTTTATAAGGGATTAAGTACTTGAAGGGATTCAAATGTATTGAGTATACTTTCATGAATAATTATGCATTTTACTATGTTGTGCTGTTTGTAATAGAAACTTGGAACTTTATTTTATTTGATCTTTACATGGTTCCTGAGATCTGTCCATATTGCACACTGGGTGTGTTAGCATGAAGCGTATAAGGGCAAAGGGTTGTGGGTGGGGCAAGGATTAGCAGGAGTTAGAACTAAATTGGTAAAGGCATTATAAGAGAAACACTTACACTTGAGATGGCAATGGTGTATGGGATCCAGTCTATTATGTAATGCTATATATAAGTAGCATACTTAAGGCTCTATGCTGTTTGCCAGTATGTTTTTGGTTGCGGCATTGTACATTTGTCATTTACATTTTGGATCTGTCCATGGACCAGACTTTGAGTACCAGTAATCTGTACTCAAATTCAAAGTTGGGAACCAATAACTAGGAAAGTATCCTGAAACACACACATTACTTCTTCCCTCCCCAACCCAACTTCTGCTCCCACCCTCTCTCCCAAGTAGATTGATAATCTCAACTGTGAAGTCAGAAACATTGGTGCTGAGGGTCAGCAAAGCATATGCAGTTGGCTGCATTGTTACACAGTTCAATTGACTCTGCAATTAACTCCCCCTTTCTTGTGCAAAGATAAAAAGTGTTTTCGTCCAACAAATCCAAAAAAAAACTTAAAAAGCTTTCAATTAAACTATTTAGATTTCAGGAGAAATATGAACTATACTGTGTAAATACCTCGTGCACATTTCACACCTAAGTATACTGCCATCACATTTACTGTCCCTTTGACACAATTCATGTTAGAGGAATACCCCACAATGATCAATGTAACACCTACCGCAGTGTGAACAAGTCTACTCTTGAGCTGCTAGCCAGAGTCACATGAAAAGTGACAACTTCGCCTTGTTTTACGGGTCTTTGTAAAACGGAGATGGCAATGTTGTTGTCCAGCCTCATTTCTGTGAGCTGTGGGTTCCCAGACCCTTGACGAAGTCGGATGCTGCCAATGCGCTGGAGAGAATGGGGCATTTCACCAACGTCATCACGGCCTGGTCGGATAGCGTTACCCTTCCGTGATTCCTCTACATTGCAGTCCCCATCTTCATCGGTACCATGCACCATGTAATAAAGTTCCACTGGATTCCCCTCGGATTGATCAACTATCTTTTTACGGCCAGGCACCACAGTGGGAGGGTTAAACCAAGATGGCAGAAGTTCCAGCTCCACAATGCATAAGCCAAGGTCTCCCTTCAGGCGGCAAGTGTTTCTAACTTCCCTAGTCTCTCGAAAAGCATACACCCGAATACATGGCAGATTTTCATTCACACTGTAATCATCCCAGTCTCGACCTGTGATATAAAATAAAATCTGCACAATTGGCCGATTGGAGTAAACTTTATCGTCAATAATATTGGCTCTGATTTTCCAGTTGAAGGTGAATCTGTCAACCATGCTGAATGCATCGGAAGGCTGCAAGAGAGCCCTGGGGACAACTTGTTCCACAGTATAAGGTCCATAACTGGCATTAACTACAGGGGGTGTCTTGGTTTCATGTATAAAGAACGGCTCCACGCGGAACTGTAAACTAGAGTTACGCATGATATCCTGGTTGGCTTCTTTTAGAAAAAATGAACTTCCAGCTTTATGTATTCGGTAATTCACAGGCAGATACACTGGAAGGGAGGAAAATTTTTGCACACTTTCCACATTTCCTATCAGCGTTCGGCTCTCGACAGCTGGGAATAAAAAGAAAATGCATAATTATTAACAATGCTCCTCAATTTCCTCAAAACCATACAGTTTAGATTTTTACATTAACAATTAATTCAGCGCTGCTTATCATGATTTTTCCCCTTGACTACATGACAGTGTTGATGTGCAATCATTTAGCACTCAATGCGCAGTTGACAGTTCTTCTGTCAGATGTTGCTATAGGTGTGAAATGCAACTCAACTCAAGAAAGATTCTGGAGTAAATAAAACATTATTCCATTACAGAAGCTTTCAACAAGGGTGCCTTGTAAAGAGAAAAGCAGCAGGCTGCAAAAGACCAAACAGATGTGATTCTGTGATGGAAAGATTATCCATTTATTAGGAAATACTCATCGCTCATCTAATTAGAAATTTATTTTGATTTACTATCCAAAAAGGATTCCACTTTCTTGCAACGATATGATTAGTGTTTACAGGATTGTGAAAGTAAATTGACAGGGTAAATTCTAAGCCAAGCCATTAATGTTAGCACTGGTCCAAAATGTAGGATTGTCGCCTACAAAAAGCAACAGATGCTAGCTCAATTGATTTAAAATCGAAGATAGATTGGTTTTTACTAGCCAAGCACATTGAGGTGTATGAAGCTGAGCCAAGTGGATGAGTTAAAAATGAACACAGAAATTGCTGGAGAAGCTCAGCAGGTCTGGCAGTATCTGTGGACGGAAAGCAGAGTTAATGTTTCCTGTCTGGTGACCTTTCATCAGAATGGACTCGAAACATTACTCTGTTTTCTCTCCACAGATACTGCCAGACCTGCTGAGCTTCTGCTGCAATATCTGCTTTTGTTTCAGATCTCCAGTATCCGCTTTGTTTTAAGGGGGATAGATGAGTTCAGGTACAGAAAAGCCATGATATTATTTAATGCAGAACATACTCAAGAGGCTAAATGACCTGGTGTTGTTCCTCTGCAAATCAATCCAAAGCCAAGAAGGGCAGACTTGCATTTTTAATCTTCCATGACTATGGAACCTTCCATTGCCCATGGCGGCTAATGGAATGCATCACAGAATTGTTACATTGCAAAGATAGGCCATATGTGTGCGGTGGAACTTCAAAGCGACATTTCACTTAGAAAGGGTGATACCAGTTGTAATGTAGCAAAGTAGAGGAATGCCTTAACTAAAAATAGCAGAATGATCTTCAAATGGGATCCTTGGGGAGGGCGGGAGTGGGGGAGCTCATTGTCACTGAGTCATCATTTATCTCACAGCTCTCTGTGGGACCATCCAGTGCACAAATGCGAATTGCTTCTCCCCACATAGTAACAGTGACAATACTTCAACAATGACTTACTAGCTCTGAGAGATTTGGATATGGCAGACATAATTAAATACAAGTCCTTTAAAAGTGAACAGAGATAGTACAAAAAAAAGAAACTTTAACAAAAAGTGATTTAAAACATATATTTTGCTTTAAAAAGAAAGTTTAATAGCATTTACTCATAAACCATTTATTCAGCTCATTCGACCTATGACAAGCAGATCTCTGAGGTTTGCTTGGTACAAGCTTGTTTCCTGCTGGTGGCCATTTGGCAGTGTGGAGCAGGGTGGCGGAAAAACAGCATTCTACAGGAAACCCCACTTACCCATTTAATATCTGCCTCTGACAGGGTAAGGATGCAGTTGCAAGCTAACTCCAGCAATAGAGAAGCAAAATGGTAAGGTTTTTGACCAGGAGTCAGCCAATGGGCCCTTACAACCTTCTGTTGGCGACCATTCTAAGCTGGTCCAAAATCAACAGCAAAACACAGGACAATCTCAACCCCAACTTCAAATCCATTTTGGGTTCCTGATCCCGGTCTAAAAGAAACCAGACCTTTTTCTTTAAATTGCTACAGTGTCGTTCAACCAGGCAAGCTAAAACTGACCAGGACAGGGCTTGGTCTTTTATCGTATCAAACTCTGTAATTGGTATTGAACTGCCTATTAAAAATGCTTGTCACATAAGGTTTAGAGTTCCCATGTGAGCTGATAAATGAAAAGCAATTGGTTTTTTTATGCTTTACACAGTTTGTTCCTATTACATTCTCATAAAGATCTTTCAGCTGTCACAGCTCAGAGTATTCTCATAGCCATTTCACAAATATAAATCCTCAGAAAGTATAAAGCAGGATCTGGGCTTGAGTCTCTGTCAAAGATCAACATCAGTCTCAGTAGACTCCTAATCCAGACGACAAACCTAAGGACAAAAGCAATACTCTGGTCACCTATGATGTTGTCAGTCAAGTAAAACCGTTTTGTTGAAATGGCTGATTTAATCTACTCAGTGGAAGGAACAGAGGTTGGAAGGGTGGTTCTTTTGAAACATCTGTCAGACAACCACTCAAAAAGACTTATATACTGTGCTCATCTCATAATCTGATTAAGTACAGACATTATCAACTAATAGGAATTAAGAAATGTAGCTGAAAGCATTATCTCCATTTTGCATTCCAGGAAAATGCCACTAATCTGAATCAATTGCAACTAAATACAGTTTAGGCTTATGACTTGTTTACACGGTTAATTTGTCACTCAGAACTATGCTATGAAATGATCTCACATTTTCAGCTTTAAATCAGGAGAGAGAACTGCCCAAATTTCTTAGAAAACAATAGTAGGTTAACGAAGCATATTATTAGTAATCTGCAAATTGGCCGACAAATTAAAGGGATTGAGAGATGTGCCATCAGTTACAAATCTAGTATCGCTGACCCAGAATTGATGCACCCCACTCAACTACTCACATCTCACAAATAATATGGTATCCCTAACCTCTCTCTTATTTTAAAGAATTTTCTAAATTTTCACATCAATTACCCCATTAAACTCACTGAAGAAATATTTGGCTTGACCTTAAGAGGGCAAGTACATTAATGTATAAATAGTTAAAGATTCAAGGAGCAGCAAATTTAATAATTAAATTTTATTTTCATTTGTTTCATTGTTCATCTCTTCATTCGACTTTCCTTTTCCTATCTTTATTTCCCTTTCAGCACTTGGTTTGCCTTCATTCATGGTTCTTCTCCCTTATTCCTCTGCTTCTTCCTGAATTGTTAAATCACAGCAGCGAAGGAAATGCATCGTGGGTCTTGTCGATTAATTTAACATCCCATTGTCTTTTCTCATAGCTTTAAGTTCACACTTGCATCAAGTTATGGCATAAAAGTTGTTGAGCTGAAGGACAATGTCTAACTTCTGGCATATTCTGCAAAACACCCTGCTCCACCAAGTTCCGGTTCATCATCAACACATCGCATCAACCATTTAAATACTTCAGCTTAGTTTACCAACTGACACAAAAATTCCCTGAAATAACATGAAATGCTAATTCTACACATCAATTTATATATTACGAACACCAAGGACTTGCTTCAATCCAATTCAATGGTTTTTGAGATGACTGTCGAGGCTAATTTACAATCTGCAGACTTTGAGTCTTAAAGTGCAGGTTGGAGGCTTGGGTCAATGAAGTGTTTGAAGCGTTGTGTATTACCTCCAATGCTTTGATGTTGGCTCTGCCTATTCCCAACAAAGTATCTCAATGTGTTTGATATCTTCCCGAATTAATCTTCTCCATTAGGTTAGTCAGGAACCAGAGACCCATATGAGTTGACAGGGATATTAGACTAGATGCCATACAGTGTGGAGACAGGCCATTTGGCCCAACAAGTCCACAATGACCCTCCAAAGAGTAACCCACCCAGAGCAATTCCCCAACATTTACCCCTGACTAATGCACCTGACACTATGGACAATTTAGAATGGCAAATTCATCTGACCTGCACATCTTTGGATTGTGGGAGGAAACCAGAGCATCCAGAGGAAACCCACGCAGACAACGTGCAAACTCCATACAGACAGTCACCCGAGGTGGGACTCAAACCCGGGTCCCGGCACTGTGAGGCAGAAGTGCTAATCACTGAGCTACTGTGTCGCCCCATCTAACTTCTTCAGGGATATTTTGAGGATATCCCTCAGGTGCTTCTGTGCTGAATGTCCTGAAATTTGATTGGGAGGCCTGGGTTCATATCCTGCCTGCTCTAGATGTATGTCCTAACCTGTCTGAACAGGTTGAATCAAAATATCTCAAGTGTTTCTGCTGTCCGCCCGGTGTTTCCTCAATTCTGAGTTGAGCAGATGCTATAGGAGTCTGGTGTCAGGCAACAAAACATTGTTCCACGCAGCTGGTGTTGAGTCAATAGACCCTTGAACCTGGGAGAATTGATTTGAAAAAGGATGTTACTGTTGGATCATCTTTCTTGATACCAGATTTAAGACTTGTTTTATTCACTTGTCGGATGTGGGCATCACTGGCTATTAGCTATCTGTCTTGACCCTTGAGAAGTGCATTCTTGAACTGCTGCAGTCCACGTGAAACATGCTCACATGCTTTTAGAATTAGAATTTGCCTTCGGTTTAATCTTGTGTGATTAAAGATTTTGTTTCTTTTTATTTCGTCAAGTGGTTTTAGAACTGACAATATTGGGTTCCATTTAGTTGGTGTTGAAACATTTGTATCTCTTATGAAACTGTTAAGACCAAAAGATGGAGCAGTAGATTTAGGCCATTCAGTCCATCATTTCTGCTCCTACATTCAGTCATGGCTGATATGTTACTCAATCCCATTCTTCCTGGTTTCGCCTTGTGACCTTTGATCCCCTTTATGATGAAGAACCTATCTATCTCTATCTTAAATGCACTCAATGTCGTGGCTTCCACAGCCTTCGGTGGCAATGAGTTCCACAGATTCATCACCCTTTGGCTGAAGAAATTCACCTTCATCTCAGTTCTAAAGAGTTGTCACTTCATTCTGAGGCTGCCTTATAGTCTCTTCTACTAGTAGAAACATATTCCCCCGTCTACTCTGTCCAGGCCTCTTGGTATTTGGCAAGTTTCAATGAATCACCCCTCATTCTTTTAAACCCAGATATAGGCCCAGAGTCCTTAACTGCTCTTCATATGACAAGCCGTTCATCTCCAGGATCATTCTTGTGAACCTTCTCTCAATCCGCCTCCAAGGCCAACATGCCCTTCCTTAGATATAGGGTACAAAACAGCCTCAGTAGTAGATTCCCTACTCTTGCATTCGAGTGCTCAAAATGCATGTTAACATTACATTTGCCGGGCGATCTAAGATGGCGGCGATCTGAGAAGATCACACTGCAGAGCTTCGCATCGCAGCAGGAGCAGGACAGTCCTTTAACCCACCCAAACTAGGTCATCAGGATTTCTTGGGGCATTGGAAAGATTGTAGAACCCCATGGAACATTTAAAAATTGACTTACCTGTATTTTCAGCTGTCCAGAAATGCCTAAAAAGGGAGGAGGAGCATCTGAGGCCAGGCCTGCAGCTCAGCCTGCAGCAGCCTCAGAGCAGATTATTCTCCAGGACCTGGTGAACCAGCTCTCGAAATCTCGCGAGATGTTGGGGAAACAGATTGAAGAGAAGCTGGCTCCAGTCTCTCTCATGCTGCAGAAGTACAAGCAGCAGCTGGGAGACCTGGAGAAGAGGACGGATGAGGTGGAGCACAGGGTCACAGTGGTGGAAGCTGATGCCAGTTCATTCAAGAGATTCAAGCCCTGAAGACGCAGGTTCATAATTTGCATGACCAAGTGGATGATCTTGAAAACAGGGGCAGGAGAAAAAACATTCGGATCATTGGTCTGCCTGAGGGTAAGGAACGTGAGCGGCCTCCGGAATTTGTTGAAGATTGGCTTCCAAAATTCCTTGACTTGGAGACTGGCATGAGAGGATTGAAGATAAAGAGGGCTCACCGGGTGGCAGCACAGAGGTCGGGTCTGGGTCAATGCCCTTCTCCTTTCCTGGTGCGGTTTCATCATTACCGGGATAAGGAGAGAGTCATGGAGGCTTCCAGACTCGAGGGGAAGGATCCAAGGCCCTAATTTACGAGGGGTCTAAGATCACGTTTTTTCAGGACTTTTCAGCGGCGGTGATCCAGAAATGAAAATCGTATGATGGTGTCAAGAGAAGATTGAAGGAGCTTGGGATTCAGTACTCCCTGAGATATCTGGCAGTGCTTCGGATCACCTTAGATGGATCCATGCATCTCTTTGACACATCGGAGAAGGCAAAAGACTTTGTGGACAAACTAACCTAATTTAAACAATTGTAGTATGTATAAATATTGTTGCTTGGGTATGCGTTTATCATTCTGTAAAAGAAATGGAGGAAATCCGGTTGGAGCTTTGTTTTTCCCCTTTTTTTCCCTCTATTGATAATAATTTGGTTCAAACTATGTCTGGCGGTGGTTAAGATGTACATTTTAAATTTCTAAGTTAGGACATACCAAAGGATGGGTGGGGTATTTATTCCCCTTTTTTTTAATAAAAGAATGTTTTTTTAATTCATATTGATATTCTATGGGGTGTTTATTCTTTTTAGCTTGTGCGTGCGATGTGGCTCTAGCTGGGAGAAGTGAAGGTGGTTGAGATGGTTAGATGCCCATTTATGGACAGTTCAGAATGGGTAGTTGCCCCCTCCGGGCAGGGGGTGAGTTCCCCTACTCAGCGCTATTGGCACTTTATATGTTGGTTTGTTTTCTGGTTTTTATTGTTTTTTATTTTTAATAATTTTGTATGTTTGTTAAATATAGTGGTTTTAGTTTATGTAGTTTTTATATTTGGTGGACCATGCGACACTAAGGCTTAGCAATTTGTGGTTCGGGTTCCTCCTCTCTGGAATTTAAATGTAATTGCAGAAGATTTTGGCTAATGATTTGATTAAATGGTGTACCTGGAATACCAATGTCACTCACCAATTAAGAGGAAGAAGGTACTCTTGAGTCTTAGAAAGGAGAAGGTGGATATTGCTTTGTTATAGGAGACACATTTGGATGACAAGGAGCATCTGAAATTACAGCAGAATGGCTTTGACCGAGTTTATTTTTCATCATTTAATACCAGAAGTAGGGGAGTGGCTATATTGGTTAGGAAATATCTCTCATTTAAATTGCTCGAATGTGTTAAAAACACAAACTGGAGGTTTGTAATTCTTAAAGCCTTGATAAATGGGGAAGAATATGGCATTTTAAATGTTTATTGTCCCCCAGTTCATCCTCTTAAATTCTTGGTCGATGCTTTTTCTAAACTGATAAGTCTCAAGTCTCGGCACATCATTATAGGGGGAGATTTTAACTGCCTCATGGACCCCACAGTAGACAGGTTGCCTAAAGATCCCTTGATACCCTCTGCACAAACTCAACAGTTATTGGGTTTGTGTGGGGAATTAGGATTGGTGGACATCTGGAGGGGTCTCCACCCTACAGGTAGGGATTTCACGTTTTTCTCCAATCCACACAGATGTCACACGAGGATTGATTTTTTTTCTGACCCCTGCGGTAACCCTGGATCTGGTGGCATCCTGTACGATTGGTAATATTGCCATCTCTGATCATGCTCCAGTGTACCTCATGGTTAAAATTAAGGGTGTTGCAGTGGACTCAAGGTACTGGCGAATGGACCCCTTTATTCTCATGGACAGCAAGTTTGTGGAGTATTTCTCTAGAGAATTTCAGGCATTCCTAGACATCAACATTGGCTCAGTTGATAGCTCATCTGTTCTCTGGGAAACTGCCAAAGCTTATGCCAGAGGGTTAGTTATTTCATATTCCACAGGTAGGAAGCGATAGAGGGTGAGCAGCAACGTCTCCTTGAAGCACGGTTGAAGGCAGCCGAGAAGGCCTATTTTGATAGACCCGCGTTGGTCAAACTACAGAGGATTACGGCACTGCGGTCTACACTAAATTCCGTGCTCACGTAGACAGCAAAGAAGGAGCTGGCTTTTGCAAAGCAAAGGTTATACGAGCATGGTGACAAGCCAGGCAAATACTTAGCATACCTTGCCAGAAAGAGAAGTGCCCCACAAACCATTACAGCGATTAGGGAGGGGTCTGGGAACCTAACATGTGATTCTAAAAAGATTAATGTGGCGTTCCAGAGATTCTACTCTAAGTTATATCAGTCTGAGAATTGCGAGGAGGGGCAGGCCAAAATGGAATCCTTTTTTAGAGATCTGAAGGTCCTGGGTGTGACTCCCGAACAACAGTCCTTTCTCAATGCCCCATTATCAGAGCAAGAAGTGCAGGAAGCTGTGAGGCAGCTTCAGAGTGGAAAGGCGCCCAGTCCTGATTGACTTCCCAGTGAATTCTATCAGGAATTTATAAGTATACTGTCAGGCCCGATGCTGAATCTGTTTAATGATTCATACAGTCATGTTGGTCTCCCACCATCTCTGAGAGAGGCCAATATTTCACTTATCCTTCAAAAAGGGAAGGATCTGGAAGACTGTGCTTCAAAGAGGCCCATCTCGCTCTTAAATGTGGACTTTAAGATCCTCTCTAAGGCTCTTGCGTTAAGGCTGGAGACTGTGTTACCCACTATTATTAAAGAGGGTCAGGCGGGCTTCATAAAGGGTCGCAGATCCTCCAAGAAAGTTAGGAGGCTGGTTAACGTAATTCAAGCATGCCAACAGCAGTCAATACAGGGATTGGTGATTTCTTTAGATGCAGAGAAGGCATTTGACCGAGTTGAGTGGCCGTACCTTTTCAATACTCTAGACCGGTTTGGTCTGGGCGAAGTTTTCATAAGATGGGTAAAGGTTCTCTACAGTGTACCTCTCGCTGCGGTCATTACCAATGGGGTATGATCAAGCAATTTTAATATTTCTAGGGGCAGCTGGCAGGGCTGTCCCCTTTCACCATTACTTTTTACGCTGGTGATTGAACCGTTGGCAGAGGCCATTCATGGGGATCTCAATATATCAGCTCCAGAAGTGGGGTCAAAATTACATAAGATCTCGTTGTATGTAGATGTTCTAATTTTCTTGACAAATCCAGCAGTTTCAGTGCCTTGCCTGATACAATGCATTCACGCGTTTGGCGCTTTTTCAGGGTATAAGATTAATTTTGCCAAATCAGAGGCTATGCCTATGGGTGGTCCTACGAAAGAGTTGGCTCTTGAGAGTGACTATTGATTCCCATTTAGGTGGTCACAGGGGGGTTTTGTGCATTTGGGCATATTCATTACTCCAGTTCTGGATTGGCTGTTCAAAGCATATTTTACTCAATTATTTGAAAAAAATTAAACAAGATCTCCAAAGATGGGAGGCACTTCCAGTCTCATGTTTGGGTTGGATAGCGCTTATTAAGATGAATATTCTCCCTTGTTTGCTCTACCCTATACGGATGCTCCCCCTGGTTTTCAATAAACAAACACTCAGGAGACTGAACAGTTGGTTCAGCTCCTTTATCTGGCACCGTAAACGGCTCCTCATTAAATTAGCCAAACTGCAGTTGCCTCACAGATTTGGGGGGAGTAGACCTTCCGGACATTAAAAATTACCAATTAAGCTCGCTTTTGACCTACGTAAGTGATTGGGTTTGTGGGGACCCTCTTTCAATATGGCTAGATATCGAAGTCTCCCAGGCAAGGTGCCCCCTTACCAGTTTGCTGTTTTTGGACAAGGTGAGGACAGTTAGGGAATATTGCCATAACCCAATAGTCATCAATACTGTTAAAGCATGGAGGGCAATTTGGCAGAGGGAAGGTAATATTGGCAAAACATCTTTGTTTACACCTTTAGAGGGTATGCTGAGTTTTCAACCAGGTATGATAGATTGAGGATTTAAACGTTGGGCAGCTAGGGGTATAACTTGCATGGGTGATTTATTTGAGGGAGATGTAATGATGCCCTTCAATCAGTTGTACGGAAGTACGAGTTACCTAATAGAGACCTCTTTAGTTTTTTTTCAAGTTAGGGATTTTATTCAAAAAAGGACCACACTTTTGACTGATCCCTACAAATCTGACATAGAAAGAGGGGTACTAAGGGCTAAGAGTACACTCTCTGTCAGTACTCTATATCACCAATTGGGGGGTGCCACCTCAGATGAGTCTGATCAACTCTGCAAGATGTGGGAAAGACAGCTGGGTGTTGAAGTTTCTTCAGAAGCATGGGAGAATATTTGGGAGAATGCAAGGAATATATCAATTTGAAATAGGACCCATGCTTTACAGTTGAAGATTCTCCATAGGGTCTATTTAGCCCCAGACCGTTTGTCAAAATTTAAACCAGGGGTATCTTCAGCATGTCCCAAGTGTAAGGTCTGTACGGGTCCTCTTACCCATTGTCTTTGGTCTTGTGACAGGCTTCAAACATATTGGAGCACTGTGGTGGGTGCAATGGAGAGGATTTTAGGTGTGGGGTGGAGAAGGATCCTATTTTGCTCCTTTTGGGCCTACCCATTGTATTTCCTGCATACTTGCATAAGGCAAAACTTTTCAATATTCTTACATTCTGTGCAAGGAAGAATATCTTGCTCGGTTGGATATCAGAAAATCCCCCAGGTCTGTTGGGTTGGCGGAAGATTGTTATGGAGCATATTCCCCTGGATTTTCTCACAAATATGGTACACCACAAAACTGAGAATTTTTACTAGACATGCCAACCCTTTTTGAAATACCTGGACACAGATTTATCTGCCACACTAACAAGGGCTTTTATATAGCCGTAACGATTGTGTTTCAAGAGTCCAATATCCAGGGAGGAGGAACTGTGAATGTATGAGTGTTTTGTTTGGCTGGGCTGAGTTATTACTATTTATTTGTTTGTTGTGAGGTATTTATTTAGTTAGTTAAGTAGCTAGTTTAGATTTTTTAAATTTTATACTTCTCTATATAGGTTTATACATTCGTATAGGAGGGTGGGTTGGGGAATTTTTTTTATTATTTGGTTTCAGATCCTCCTCCCAACCTAGCAAGATAAAAAAAAAATATTGCATTTGCCTTCCTAACTGCCAACTGAACCTGCATGTTAACCTGAAGAGAGTCCAGAACTAGGACTTCCAATTCCCTTTGTGCTTCAGCTTTCCAAAGCCTTTCCCACTTTGGAAAATAGTCTACACCTGCATTCCTCCTACCAAATTGCATAACCTCACACTTCCCATTTTATATTTCATCTGCCACTTCTTTGCCCACTCTCCTAGCCTATCCAAGACCTTCTGCAGCCTCCCCACTTCCTCAACATTATCTGTCCCTCCACCTAGCTTTGTGTCATTGGCAAACTTCACAACAATGCCCTCAGTTCCTTCATCTAGGTCATTAGCCAAGCACTGTGGAGGTAGGAAGTGGAACAATTGGCGACAGAATAGAAAGATTTGGAGATGCCAGTGTTGGACTGAGGTGTACAAAGATAAAAATCACACAACACCAGGTTATAGTCCAATAGGTTTAATTGGAAGAACTAGCTTTTTGGAGCGCTCCGAAAGCTAGTGCTTCCAATTAAACGTGTTGGACTAGAATCTGGTGTTGTGTGATTTTTAACTAGAATAGAAAGAGTTTGCATCTGTTACCTCACAAGAAATAAATGTGTTTTGTTGTTTTTGTCCACAAAACATTTTTTTTTAATTTATTCGTTCTTTTGTGGAATGTGGGCATTGCTGGCTTACCAACATTTATGGCCAGTCCCTAGTCACATTGTCATTATTTGTCACACTGTTATTACTTAGCACTGAAAGTATTCTTTAGGAACAGCCAAGAAAGATCTGATGATTTTCATAAGCTGTAGAAGTTTGTAGAAGGAATGGAACAACAAAGTTAACATATCCACTGGGGGAAGGCACATTTCTGCCAGTTATTCTTTTCTACGTCTGTCACTTAAAATATATTGTGTGTGGAGGGATTTGGTCAATATGATAAACAAAAGTAGATGCAAACCATATTCTGATGTTGGGTTTGAACAGATAGAGTCCCATTTGTGCAAAGCTATGTATATTGATCTTAACATTCCTCTATAAATTCCAAAAGATTTTTCTAGGTAACAGACATTGTCATAGAGTCATTGAGTCATAGAGATGTACAGAACGGAAATAGACCCTTCGGTCCAACCTGTCCATGCCGACCAGATATCCTAATCCAATCTAGTTCCACCTGCCAGCACCCGGCCCATATCCTTCCAAACCCTTTCTATTCATATACCCACCCAAATGCCTCTTAAATGTTGCAATTGTACCAGCCTTCATCACATCCTCTGGCAGCTCATTCAATACACTTCCCACCCTCTGTGTGAAAAAGTTGTCCTTCAGGTCTCTTTTATATCTTTCCCCTCTCACCCTAACCTCTGGCTTTTATTGGTAGAGGAATTGAGTTCCGGAGCCCTGAGGTCATGTTGCAGTTGTATAAGACTCTGGTGCGGCCGCATCTGGAGTATTGTGTGCAGTTTTGGTCGCCATACTATAGGAAGGATGTGGAGGCACTGGAACGGGTGCAGAGGAGGTTTACCAGGATGTTGCCTGGCATGGTAGGAAGATCGTATGAGGAAAGGCTGAGGCACTTGGGCTGTTTTCATTGGAGAAAAGGAGGTTTAGGGGTGACTTGATAGAGATGTACAAGATGATTAGGGGTTTAGATAGGGTTGACCATGAGAACCTTTTTCCACATATGGAGTCAGCTATTACGAGGGGGCATAGCTTTAAATTAAGGGGTGGTAGGTATAGGACAGATGTTAGGGGTAGATTCTTTACTCAGCGAGTCGTGAGTTCATGGAATGCCCTGCCAGTAGCAGTGGTGGACTCTCCCTCTTTATGGGCATTTAAACGGGCATTGGATAGACATATGGAGGATAGTGGGCTAGTATAGGTTAGGTGGGCTTGGATCGGCGCAACATCGAGGGCCAAAGGGCCTGTACTGCGCTGTATTTTTTCTATGTTTCTATTTCTATGTTCTATGCCCTCTAGTTCTGGACTCTCCCATCCCAGGGAAAGACTTTGCCCTATCCATGCCCCTCAATTTTGTAAACCTCTATAAGGTCACCCCTCAGCCTCCGATGCTCCAGGGAAAACAATCCCAGGCTGTTCAGCCTCTCCCTATAACTCAAACGCTCCAACCCTGGTAACATCCTTGTAAATCTTTTCTGAACCCTTTCAAGTTTCAAACATCTTTCCGATAGGAAGGAGACCAGAATTGCATGCAATATTCCAACAGTGGCCTAACCAATGTCCTGTACAACTGCAACATGACCTCCCAACTCCTGTACTCAATACTCTGATCGATAAAGGAAAGCATACCAAATGCCTTCTTCACTATCCTATCTACCTGCGACTCCACTTTCAAGGAGCTATGAACCTGCACTCCAAGGTCTCTTTGTTCAGCAACACTCCCTAGGACCTTACCATTAAGTGTATAAGTCCTGCTAAGATTTGCTTTCCCAAAAGGCAGCATTTATCTAAATTAAACTCCATCTGTCACTCCTCAGCCCACTGGCCATCTGATCAAGATCCTGTTGTAATCTGAGATAACCTTCTTCGCTGTCCACTGCACCTCCAATTTTGGTGTCATCTGCAAACTTATTAACTGTACCTCTTATGCTGACATCCCAATCATTTAAGATTGATTATGATTTTACCTTAATTATAAAATATATGTGCTAAGAAATGTCTGAGCCACTATCACCAATTCCACCCACATCCAGAGAAATCATATTTCCTTCTTCAGCAGTGGGATGTTCTCAAAACTGTCAATTCAGTTCATTGGTCTTTGGCAATTAATATAATATTGGGGAGACTGGGTGCCTCCTTTCAGAGCGCTTTAGGGAACATCTCCGGGACACCCGCACCAATCAACCCCATGGCCCAACATTTCAACTCCCCCTCCCATTCTGCTGAGGACATGGAGGTCCTGGGCCTCCTTCACCGCTGCTCCCTCACCACCAGAAGCCTGGAGGAAGAACGCCTCATCTTCTGCCTCGGAACACTTCAACCCCAGGGCATCAATGTGGACTTCAACAGTTTCCTCATTTCCCCTTCCCCCACCTTACCCTAGTTCTAAACTTCCAGCTCAGTAACTGTCCCCATGACTCTCCGGACTTGTCCTACCTGCCTATCTCCTTTTCCACCTATCCACTCCACCCTCTCCTCCCTGACCTATCACCTTCATCCCCTCCCCCACTCACCCATTGTACTCTTTGCTACTTTCTCCCCACCCCCACCCTCCTCTAGCTTATCTCTCCATGCTTCAGGCTCACTGCCTTTATTCCTGATGAAGGGCTTTTGCCTGAAACGTCGATTTCGAAGCTCCTTGGATGCTGCCTGAACTGCTGTGCTCTTCCAGCACCACTCATCCAGAATCTGGTTTCCAGCATCTGCAGTCATGTTTTTACCTAATTAATATAATATGTTGCTCTTATGCTAAAAGCATGCAACAAATACAAAACATTTGCAATGATGAACTATGATATAATTACACTAATTAAAACAACCTTTTTATGAAGCAAGTCTTGATGGGTAGATTTGAAAGAAATGTATTACTTAGAAGCAGAAATTCATGTTTGAAGGCAACAGGCTCTTGCTGGAGAATGCTTCCAATACACATGCTTGCTGAAGTACTACTCAAGTGGTGTCTTCAAAGAAAAGTGTCAATTTGATAGCTGCAGCTCAGTAACCATCAATAGCTGACAGAGATAATGAGATTGAGAAATACCAGCTCATGCACCACAGTCAGCTGAAATGCAGGAACATTCATATCAGGAAGAATAGAACCGGAAGTTCAATCATCCAAGGTCGAAATAACTGTTGGACTGTAACCTGGCATTGTGTGATTTTTAACTTTGTCAATCATCTAAGCAGCAGGCAGTTTTACCTGTTCCTGAGGTTGGTGAGCCGCACAGAGATCAAGTGCAGGGAGGAGGATAATGTACTTTAAATATAATTCTTTTCATAGATATCTTTGAGAAGTCATAAAATGGACTCAATAATTATTGGAGTATGCTCACACTGAAGACAGGCTACACCATTGAATTATTGGGAGGATGAGCCCAGTGCAAGAGTCGAGTGGCTGACCCCTATTGTTTCTATTCTAAACAACATGATCTGATCAATAAATCCAAAGGATATTTGGGTGAATTTATTATGGAACAAAAAAATCAGGAAAGTGGCAAGTTTGAAAAAAATGGCCAAAGGAAGTGACAATTGGGAAGGTGTGTGGCAAACTAAATTTAGCACTGTTTATTTTTGAGCTTAACACAAATTGCAGGAGAAAAGCAAAATAAATGAGGAAGAATTGGCACTGGGAGATTTAGAAGGAACCGGAGTTTGATTTTGATAAGCCATTTTCATTGTCAAAGTATATTTGATGAAGTAATTTACAAACAATAAAAAAAAAGAGAGGATGGTTTTACAACGGCCTTCATGGTTTATTCAGGAGGTAGTTGAACCGTACAAACCATCCTAGGTTCAATCACTGGCCACTTTGAGACAGGTGATATGAAGTGAATGAACATTAGGGATGCTAACATCTCTCTTAGAACTCCTGGACTAAAATGAAAGCAATTGCCAAGGGGTCCTAAACCCGGTCACCATCCAACAACCTGCGTTGGAATTATGTGCATGTGGGAACGCTGGAGCTCAGCTGTGACCCGAATCTATGTTGCAATGTTCTGCTGACACACTATCAAGGCAAACATGTGAATAGGGGCCACTTCAGCTGCAGGACTGGAGGGCTGTTGGCATTTGTGGAATTGCACTGCACTGAACAATTAACACCACTAAGAGATGCTTCGAGATGAGTAAACTGTTGATGGAAAAAATATCCTGTTTTCAGTTTTGACCCTTGTGTCACAAATATATACATTTTGATTAGTAATGAGAGAGAAGAGAGCACTATGATTGAGTATCAGAGAGACTGAACTTGGAAGACAGATGGGAGAACCTAATAGGCTGTAGGGAAAAAAAACTGGTTCAGAAAGTATTCTACTTGGGTAGGTGATGCAAATTATTTGATGTTACAGAAATTGGAATCAAAAGGCATCAAGAGAAAATAGAGAAAACCAAATTAAGGACAGATGCTTAGAATACTTCTTTTACATAAAAGCATGATGAATAGTTAATTGAATGTACAAGATATTAAATGTACAAAAGGGATGAGCGACAATGGCTTGAAAGTCAGCTCTTATCCATAAGACTTGATGTACTATATTGAATATTACAAGACCAGAGATTACCTCATTCAAGGAGTAATTTCATTACTACCTTGCAATGTTAACAAGAGTCAGGATGATCCAGATTTGATCAGGTATTTTTTTCCATAATTGCTTTGGGTTTGTCACCCCTACCAGAAATGATTGCAAGTAGATGAGAGTGTAGTCCGAGGCATTAATCATTATAATTATATGGGCAAGCCAGATGGATCGGTAGATATTTTCCTATCTGGTATTTTATACATTTGCAGATATGCATTACAGTAGTGTTTCGATTATATTTCTTTTTCTAGTCCAGAATCGATATACATAGAGACAGTTTATTTGGTATCTTTAATACTCTGCTTCCTATTTTCTAAAAAAAAAACAAAGACTTGAAAGTTTACATCGCATTTTTCATAACTTTGGGATGTTTCACAGCAATTTACAGGCAGTGGAGTGCATTAGAAGTCTAGTCACTGCTGTAATGTAGAGAGCACAGCAATCAAATTGCATGCAGCAAGATCATTGCTTTGAATTCATCTCCAGTCAGAGAAATTTCCAGCTATACCTACCTTTTCTACTATACCTATCTTTTAGCCAACTTTCAATCCAATGCTGCTCATGGCCCATAATCCCAAATATGTCTAATTTACTAACCAACCTGCCATGTGGCATGATATCAAATGTCTGAAAGTCCAAATATACAACATGCACAGCACTAACCTCATCTACTGCCTGTGTCACCTTGTCAAAGAACTCAATCAAATTTGTTAGACATGACCTGTCCTTGACAAAGCCCATGTTGATTGTCAAATATTAACTTATTTTCCTCCAGGTGTATATTTACCTTATCATGTATTTTGGCCTCTATCAGATTTCCCATCATTGTTATCAAGCTGACAGGTCTGTAGTTTCCAAGATGAGCCTTTCCGAAACAATGGTGTCATATTGGCAATTCTCTCGTCCCTGGGAGTAATCTAGTTTTTCAATCCGTTTTCTCTTGAGGTTTCATTTCTCTCTCCACATCCGGAAGCTGAGATTTTCATTCCACTAACCAGAAGGAAGTGGAAAACTCCATTTTTTCTTTCATATTCACTTCAGGAAGTGTTTCGTGAACAGTCTGCTGCAGGTACAGCTGTATCTGTGATATTTGACTGCTTCCATACTGGTAAACCTGCAATGCTGATGATGTAGAACATCTGTGACATCGAGGCAGAATTTAACAAGTTCCATTCTGCACATGGTGTTGGTGAACTATTGTATGTTGAAAGTTTGAGTTTTGTAGATTATCTTGTCTGTGGGCACAGGATTGTTGGAATCATATGAATAATATATTGGTACTCATCCCTACATCAATCTTAACAGTTACAAATTTTCTGAAGACAGCTCTTGTCAACTTTTGCAAATACTTCAGATGGTGAAATCATGTTCATGTTTTCAACAAGAATGACTGTGAAACATGTGTTCACCACTGTCTCACAGTGCACAATGATCAATGATTGCTGTTTGCTTCATGTTTCAGATATAAGATGGCCATTTTGTAACCTGGAGATACTGCTTGTGTGCAGTTTCTTTGGGTTGATACAAGGCTCCTTGTAGCTGTATCAGGTTTTGCTCTGGTGTGGTGGCACAGTGGTTAGCACTGCTACCTCACAGCGCCAGAGACCCGGGTTCAATTCCCGCCTCAGGCGACTCTCTGTGTGGAGTTCGCACATTCTCTCTGTGTGGGTTTCCTCCCACAATCCAAAAATGTGCAGGTTAGGTGAATTGGCCATGCTAAATTGCCCGTAGTGTTAGGGGAATAGGTCTGGGTGGGCTGTGCTTCGGAGGGTCGGTGTGGACTTGTTGGGCTGAAGGGCCTATTTTCACACTAAGTAATCTAAAAATTCTCAGCCACAAGCCTTCATAGATTCATGAAAACTGTGCACTCCTCGGTGCATGCAGAAGGCACACCTTCCACATGTCTTGCTATTTTTGCCCGTTCTACTATTGAGTCAACCGAGAAGTTTGTAATTAGGATCTGCAAACCTTCATCAACCTGTGAGGATTTTTTCGAGCATTAGTTGATCCTTCAGCAATTTTCCATGCTACAAGTTTTCAGCTTGTCATGATAATCTTTCTGAAAAGCCAACATTGGAGTGGGTGCAATCACATGGACAAGCTCTCCATCTAAAATCTCAAATGATGCAACTTTTCTCTGCATTTATTCATATGTAACCTACAGACTCTGTAGATTCCTGTCTAAGTAACATGAGTTCTTGTTGAAGAAGTTTAAACTGAGGTGGCTTTCTAATATGGGAAGCATAAAATGCACACTTAGACCACCGGAGTTTGTAAATCAGTGGGGCGGATTGGATATGATGTTGCTGTCATCCTCAATCCCTTCAGCCCATCGACTGGGCACAGTTTCAGAGATGACCTCACTACTATCTCTGCTGCTGGAATCAAGTCAAATGTAGCAGTGCTGTTTCCCTGCTGGTTAGGTGCTGCTTCTTCTGGTTATGCCCCAGATTTTCCTGCGAACATGTGTCAGTCAATATTGTGCAATGTGATTGGGCGATGTCCTGTCACATTGCAATAGCGGGAAGTGTAGTGAAGCTGAGAGGTGTGGATATGAGGTTTGCAGTGATGCTCAGTGTATGAGGTGTGAGCCAAGTTACTATTGTTAGTTATCAGCCACTTTTGTGAGAGAATGTTGGTTAGTTTATGAAGGAGAGTAAAGAACAGCGAAGTGTGTGAGGCTAGTGAAACTACTTCTTCCCAGCACTTGATCAAGTCAAAATACAAGTTCCCTTTAAGAGATGCAGGTTAGCTTTAAGTAATAAAAGCAAAAGATTATGGATGCTGAAAACTTGAAATAAAAACAGAAAGTGGTGGACAAACTCAGCAAGTCTGGCAGCATCCGTGGAGAAGAAACAGAGTTAATGTTTTGAGTGCAGTACAATCTTCTTCTGAACTCTAACTTTATGTATTACTCGCTTTTCACAGCTGTGTACTCCATGCACACATGTATTCAACCAGTCAGCCATCCCTATCCCCAGTTGCATGCTTTAATCACAATAATAAGCATGTAGCACAATGTTTGCAAACTTTCCACATCAGAGGGAATGGGCACAAATTAATTGCATTTCACAATCCTCACGCCTATTTCCAGACTTCATTAAATTTTGCAGCCAGCTGTCATTATAAAAAAAGGAATGTAAATACAATCCAAGGCACTGAGAAAACTGCTCTTCCTCATATAGTGCCACGTAATCTTTTATATCCAGCAGAGCTTAACATCGTAACTGAATGGTTGTCCCTCTGACAGTGCAGCACTCCATCAGTAATGGATTGGACCCTCAGACTAGATTTGGCACCTGAGTTTCTAGAGTAGGGATTGAACCTGCAACTACTGGATTAGTGGTGCTGGAAGAGCACAGCAGTTCAGGCAGCATCCAAGGAGCAGCATCTAACTCAAATATTAACATGCTTCCACTGGATCACAATTAAAACAAAACTTTTTTTTTGATCATCCAAAAGTGGGCTGAGCATCCCAAGAATAAATTTAAAATAAGACTTGTTAACTATGTTTGCTTTTTTGGTATTCCATCATATTCAATGCGTTAATTTAGTAATTAGTCCTTTCATCAGCCTTAGATTTACAAAGCATAAATTCTTTGTTTGCTATTTTTCACATTGTGCATTAATTTCCTTTTATAGCTTTCATCCTCTTGGCAGTAGTACAAGCAATAAATTTAGACAGGTTGAAAGGTGCCTGTACTGTACCATAGATATGAGAAACCAAAACTGGTGTAAGCATGGGAGCTTGCCCCAGTGGGATTCCACAATCTAGAAAAGAAATACGAGAATTCTGAAGTACAGTTAATTTGTAGTGTCAACAAATGACTTGTAACTCCCAAACCACTTAAGTAATTTTGAATTAGTAATGTTCCATCAAATCGATAATATTTTATTTTTTGTAATTTTAGATCCCATGTCCTTGCTACAGTTTTAGGTGCAATATGTTAAAAGGTTAAAACAGCAAGCCTACAAGCCAATAGCTTTCTTCAACTTGCAGACAGAGCCATCAACAACTGGAACCTTAATGATGGATGCTCAATCACTCCTGATCGTAACTTTGCACATTACGCTACAATAATGCTACTATTTTTTTGAAACAGATTAGAAAATTTAATACAACTAGAAATATCATAAAACTAGAACAGTACATCGACAAAGGTGATTTGGGACTTCAACATTTGCTGATATCTTTTTGAAGCCAAGGATAAGAAATGCCTCAGCACCAGTTTTCCTTCATGCCAGAATTGCACTCAACAGAAAATGTTATGCTCTCATTCTAAAGAAAAAAGGAACAGGAAATGCAGATTATCACTCACATTACGAACATTTATTTGGTAAAAATTGAGTCATAGCATGAATTTCCAGAACATTTCAATTCTTATTCAATTATCAAGAGACATTCCTTTACTCTCACTGATAAAGGTGTGATGTCTCCAATTTCATTTTGATTTCCATTACCCTGCCCTGATTCTATTGAACTTAATCCTCTTATTTAACCAAAAGAACCTATTCTTGTCAGTTTTAATATTTTCAATTGATGCAGACTCAACAGCATTTTCAAGGACAGGTTTCCAGATTTCCACTGTTCTCTGGTTAAAGCACTTTTTCACATCACCCTTGAATGCTCTAGCTCTAATTTTAAGGTTACATTCCTTTGTTATAGATTCCATCAGAGGGGATCAATTTTCCCTGTATACCCGATCACCTCCCGTCAACAACGCAATGAATTCACCCCTGAATCTTCTATACTTACAGGAATACAAGCCTGATCTATGTGGCATGTGCACAAACTTTAACCCTTTCGGCACTTAGGCAGAATAATGTGACATCCACTCCAAGGCTAATTTGCCCTTCCTGCACAGAACAGTATGCCCTATTCGACATGGGGTCCATCTAGAATTATAACATTGCTCATGAAAAACAGGCATCATATTGCACCTAAATCCAATTTTGTCCATTATTCACATTCACAGATTTGTATCATCAATAGCCACAGATGAGGTGCCAGAAGACTGGAGGTTGGCTAATGTGGTGCCACTATTAAAGACAGGTGGTAAAGAAAAGCCAGGGAATTATAGACCAGTGAGCCTGACATTGGTGGTGGGCATGTTGGAGGGCATTGGTGGAGGGAATCCTGAGGGAGAGGATTCATATGTTTTGAAAGGCAAGGACTGATTATGGATAGTCAATGTGGCTTTGAGCATGGGAGATCATATCTCACTAATTTAATCAAGGTTTTTGAAGAAGTAACGAAGAGGACTGATGAAAACAGACAGGTGGACGTGATCTATATAGACTTGAGTAAGGCTTACAACAAGGTTCCTTGTGGTAGACTGATTGGTAAGAATACATCATATGGAGTAGAGGGAGAACCAGCCACTTGGATACAAAACTGGCTCAAAGGTAGAAGACAGAGGGTGATGGTGGAAGGCTATTTTTCAGATTGGAGGCCTGTGACCATGGTGTTTCATAAGGATTGCTGCTGCATCCACTGCCTTTTGCCATTTGGATAAATGCTTTAGGTGTGAATAGAGGAGGTGTAGTTAGGAAGTTTGCAGATGACACCAAAATCAGAGGTGTAGTGGAAAGTGAAGGTTACCTTAGATTACAATGGGATCTTGATCAGATGGGCCAATGGGCTGAGGAGTGACAGATGGAGTTTAATTTAGATAAATGTGAGGTGCTGCATTTTGGAAAGGCAAATCAGGGCAGGACGTATACACTTAATGGTCAGGTCGTAGGGAGTGTTGCTGAACAGAGAGACCTTGGAGTGCACGTTCATAGCTCCTTGAATGTGGAGTCACATGTAGATAGGATAGTGAAGAAGGTGTTTGGTACGCTTTCCTTTCTTGGTCAGTGCATTGAGTATAGGGGTTAGGAGGTCACGTTGTGGCTGTACAGGACATTGGTTAGGCCACTATTGGAATACCACATGCAATTCTGATCTCCCTGCTTTAGGAAGGACGTTGTAAAACTTGAAAGGGTTCAGGGAAGATTTACAAGGATGTTGCCAGGGTTGGAGGGTTTGGGCTATAGGGAGAGGCTGAATAGGCTAGGGATGTTTTCCCTGGAGCATCAGAGGTTGAGGGGAGAATCTGATAGACATTTATAAAATCATGAGTGGCATGGATAGGGCAAATAGACAATGTCTTTTCTCTGGGGTGAGGTATCCAAAGCTAGAGGCCGTAGGTTTAAGGTGAGAAGGGAAAGATTTAAAAGGGGCCCACAAAATGTGATGCAGCAAATAACCTCAGCTCTTTTGACAACATCATCTAAATTCATGATCTTTAACACCTAGAGAACTAGAGCAGCAAACACATGGGAACATCAGCAGCTGCAAGTTTGTTTCCAAATCATATGGCACATTCAGTTGGAAATATACGGCCATTCCTTCACTGTCACTATGTCAAAATCCTGCAACACCTTTCCAAACAGCTTTATGTGTGTACTTTCACCAGAAAGACTGCAACAGTTCAAGAATGGGGTTCGTAAGGGCAGAAAGGGACAGACAATAAATAATTGGCATTGCCAGAGATGCCTACAATCTATTAAAGAATAAAACCAAAAATAGAGGAGCTTAGGAAAGGAATTCCAGAAAGTAGGGCCTAAATGACTGAGGGCATAAACATTATTGGTGAAGCAAAAATGGTGCAGATGTACAAAAGACTGGAATTAGAAGAATCAAAAGACAGGGAGAGGTAAGGCAACAGAGTGATGTAAACATGAGAATGAAGATTGTTTAATTTGACCTGTTGGACCTAAGGATCTGTTTCCATGTAATCTAACTCAATGACTGGGAACCAATGAAAGTCAGCCACATGAGGGGAGGGGTAAGCGAGTTTTGGTCTAATTTAGAATACAAACAACAGACGAGCCAAGTTTATTCAGGAAGAGGTTGTGACTCTTCCTTGGAGATTCTGGAATAGTCAAGTCATGGTATAAGTGGGAGTTTCAACAGTAGGAGGTTCATAGGGCAGAAGTGAATATGTTAAAAAGGTGGAAAGTGGTGGTCTCTGGTAGAAAGGAGATGGGATTAGAAGCTAGCTAAGGGTTGACTGGAATGCCAATGTTACAAACAATCTAATTCAGCCTGAGATAGTAGCTCAGGGTTGTTGCTATATGACAGCAAGAACTATGGTACAGCTGATGACCAGAGTGCCTCATGGGAAAGGTGACCCCATGCTTGTAAATTACATGGCAAAGGAAGAATAGATAAGAAAAGGAGGTCAAGGATAGATATTATTGCAATAGCAAAAATACAATACTGCTAAAGAAATGCTGCCTTTTCAAATGATTAATCTCCAGATATCGTAACTATACAAAAAGAATATACATCAAGGATTATATGCAAAGTTATCACTTTGCTGCACAATTACACAGCTATCGAAAAGGTCCCCCTCCAGGCCAAGCACTAGTTAGCCCCTTTAACTGACCATGTGTACATATCCACATATACACATTTTAAAGGACCCATGCACTTAAATTAATAGGACACACAACAAAAGATTAAAGAGAATGTTTCTTATAAACATGAATAACAATTAGGTTACACCTTTATGCTTTCCAAAGCAATTTTCTTTGTTTATTTTCAGTAATTACTTTTATTATAATCGACCTTGCAGCTCTGGTGTGTCTATGACTGTCTCTGTATTCAAACTGTACCATCTTAAATCAAATTACACAAGACACTAATTAACATGTTGCCCTTCCAGTAATGATGCCGTGTACCCTTCGAGTATCCTCACACTAATGATCATTGCTCTTACACCTAACATTGTGTGGTTACACTAACAATTATGCATACCCTCAACTTTGATGTATGCCCTTGCACTTAATGAGTGTTTTTACACCAATTACGATGTGTACCTTCATATTAATGTGTGCCCTGACACCTATGCAACAAGTCCCTATACCAGTGACATATGCTTCCATTATAATTTCGATAAATCATCTTGCAGTAGTAAGTGTACACCATCAATGATGTATTTTTTCCTTCATACAACAATAATTTGTGACCATAAACAAATCAGAAATGTTTTGTGAAGCTTTTAATGGCATTCAATGGCATTCAAGTGTTGGATTTCACAGAGGATAGCAATCTTCAAACTCAATTTGATTTCTAAACACAAAGACAGTAACCTATTCTTGAACTAAAATGTAGGATACGAAGGATGCAAAAAAATTTTATGACTATACAAAGCAGTCCAGCAAAAGCTTTTTAAAATTTGTTTCCTATACCAAGCAAGTAGGGAAAATTGGAAATGATGGGGTCTGCAGAAATCACAACAACGCCCCATGTAATTGCAAAATATCTAAACAAGACCAAAACACCACTTGAAATGAAAAGTATAGCTTTCACTAATCGTTCAATTGAACAGTTACTGCTCTGATTTTGACTGATATCTAAAATAGAACTGCTACAAATATTGTAGTATTGATATTTGGTGAATAGCTCCTAATGCAATGAGTAAACTGCATCACTGTTAGTATGCAGTAGAAAATATTAAATGAATGTTCTTAATGAATGCAGGGAACATAGGTGGACTTGTGAATTAGATTGAAAGATAGGTCAACAGAGATGTGGTGCAGACATTTAAGGGAATATTTCAGAATACACTAGAATAAATGCATACTAATGTGAAAAAAAATTCATATGGGAAGACACACCATCTGTGGTTAGCTAAAAAAAAAGGTAGTATCAAACAAAGAAAAAGGAGTAGTGGAGAAAAAGACTGGACAGAACATTTACAAAAGCATAAGTTGATTAAAAATAAAACAGAAAAATAAGAGTACGAATGAACACTAGCTAAAAGTTTAAAAACAGTAATAGGAATTTCTATAGATATTTAAAAATAGAACAGAGTTAACAAAGTGAATATAGATCCTGCAAAAAGTGAGTCTAGCGATTAAAAGAAGAAAATAAGGGGATAGCAGATGAACTGAAAAGATATTTTGAGTTGTTGTTTACTAAAGAGGATACAAGTAATATCCCTGAAATAGCTGTACATCAGAAATAGGCCATTCAGCCCATTGAACTTTCCCCATCATTCTACATCATGGTTAATCATCTTCTCAATGCCATTTTCCTGAACTATCTCTACACCCCTTGATGTCAGCAGTCTCTAGCAACTTGTCAATTTGTATCTTGAACTTGCTTAATGAATGAGTTTCCATATCCCACTGGTGTAGAGATTTCCAAAGATTCAGAACCCATTTCAGATGAGAAATTCCTCCCATCTCAGATTTAAATGGCCTGTCCCTTATCCTGAGGTGATGTTCCCCAGTTGTAGAGTCACCAGCCTGGGAAACATGCTATCTATATCCACCCTATTTTGCAAAAAAGAATATTGTAAGTTTCAACAAGGTCAACTTTCATTCTTTGAAACTCTTGACGATACAGACAGAATTCTCAGTTTCATCTATTAGGATAATCCCACCTTTCCATTAATTGACGTGGTGAATGTCCATCACACTCCCTCAACAGCAAGTCTATCCTTCCTTAAATAAGGAATCCTAAACTGTACACAATACTCCAGGTGAGCTCTCATCACAGTTTCACAGAACTACGGCGAGATTTCTTTCTGTTTTAGTGACTCATAGACAAGAACACCCAGATCCTTTTGGGGAACCATACTTCCCAATCTCTCACTTTTTTTCCTATCATATTTGGATTGTACACCATCTGCCGTGTTCCAGTGCATTGACTTCCTTGCATCCCCTCAACCTACATTCATACCCAGGTTGGTGTCGTCAGCAAATATGAAAATATTAGAATTGGTCACCACAAATTAATCATTTACATAGATTGTGAAGAGTTGAAGACGTAGCATTGAAACCTACAGTCCCCTACCAATAATAGCCAGCCATCCTGACTAGTGCTCATTTGTTCCCACTCCTTGCTTTCATATTAGAGCATTCCCCTAATTCCATACGGTCTAATTTTTCTCCACTAACCTCCGATGTGGGACCATATCAAAAACCTTCTGAAAATCAAAGTACACTATACCCTCATTAGTTCTCCTCTGTATATGCTACAAGTAACATTATTAAAAACTTTGTCAAACATCATTTCCCTATATTAAATCAATGTCAACCCGCTCAAGTTTGTTATTATTTTCTAAATGGTGTTATCATATCCTCTATAGACATTTTCTAAGCAAGCTATTCAGAGATATAATTACACACTTCTGGAGCAGATGGGACTTCAACACATCCTTTATAATAGATCCTAACATCTTCCATATTATTGACGTCAACGTTAAGGTCTGTAGTTCTCCTCTCTCCTTCTTTGCTTCTTAAAAATAGCATGGATACATTTGCTAACTTCAGTCAACAGGAACTTTTACAGAATCTAATTTTGTTCCACTCTTCAGTTTAACAAGTCCCTCAGTTGTCTGGTGTTTCTTGGAATTTTTTTGTCTTCTCATGTGACAGATACATACAAAGTTACTATTCATTTTTTTCTACCATTTCCTTGTTCTTTACAGTAAGTTTCCAGTTTCCACAGTAAAGGGCCCACGAATATTCATGCCAAATTATTTAGATTTTAGACATTAATTGAAACTTTTACAGTCCACTTTTATGTTCCTCACATTCACATTCTGTTTTTCCTTTCTTTATCAGTTTCTTGGTCCTCCTTTGTTGGCTTGTAAATTGTTCCCAATCCTTAGGCTTACCATTCTTTCTGGTGTTCTTACAAACCTCATCCTTTAATCAAATACAACTTTTAACTTCTTTTGTTTGGGTGGATCACATGTTCCCATTGAGTCCTTGTGCTTCTGAGGAAAGTATATCTACTGTAAACTTTAATATATGAGCTATTGCCTATCTCTCATCAAATCTTTTAGAGTATTTTCCAAATCCAGCCTCATCAGCTTGCCTTTCATACCCACACAGTCTTAATTTTGCGATGCTGAAGAAACTTGAGAGATTGCAATCAACAGGAAAATGATACTGAATAAATCAATGAACCTTTGGGCTGACAAGTCCCTGGGTCCTGATGGGCTTCATCCTGAGTGTTAAAAGAAGTGGAAGGTACAAAATCATAAGACCTACATAGTGAAAGATTGTAGAGGTCTGAAATGCAGAAGAATCTAGGTGTTCTCATACATGAATCACACAAGGTTAGTATGCCGGAACAGTTACTGAAATATTTATTGTGAGGGAAATTAACACTGAAATGGGGAGGTTATGCTTCAGTTATACAGGGTATTGGGGGAAGCCAAATCTGGAATCCTTATTAACACAAAGATATAAATGTATTAGAAGCAGCTCAGAGAAGATTTGCAAGACTAATACCTGGAATTGGTCGGTTGTCATCCGAAGAAACACTGGACCAGCTAAGCATGTATCCAATAGAGTTTAGAACAGTAAGAAGGTGTGTATATTTATTGAAGGATAAAAGATTCCAAGGAGTTTTGATGGGGTGTATGCAGAAAAGATGGTTTCTCTTGTTGGAGGATCTAGAATTACTGTTTAAAAATAAGGAATCGCCCATTTAAATCAGAGATTAGGAGAATGTTTATTCAGCTTTTGGACCTATCTTTTTCAAAAGGCAAATGGCAGCAGAATCCTTGACTATTCAAGGCAATGGTTGACTGATAGGTGAGTAAAGGGGTGAAGGGTTTTCAAAACAGACAGAAATGTTGAGCAAGGTGCAGAGTGGCCTATTTCTTCCTGCTAATTTGTCTGTTTGTGTGAAGGTAGCTTTTCTGGGGATGAGAAAAGATCGCCTTGATTTGAAAGATGCTATGTAACTCTAAGTTTTTGTTATGCATCACAGTTATCCTTTGATATTGACATAAATAAATAAAATCAGGCGATTTCTATAACCTTTGCAAAAGCAATGAGTTTTGTGCCTGGACAGCAGATATCTTAAATATTAATACCTCGGTGAATAAAATATCTTGAGTGAAAGAATAATTCTCACTGCTGTAGATGAACAGCGTTGCATTGTGCCTCACAGCATTTACTGTACATCACACAGAGTTTATTATCTCCATTATATATGACCTTTTGGGGAAATCCGGCTCCAAGAAGAAATATCTTTCAATTCTGTAAATTGAGAGGAAGTTGTGAATAAAATACAAAGATATTCTGCTGGGCACTGGCTTCTGTTTAAGCAGTGGGCTATTCGATCAAACATAAAGTCACCACCATGTGCCACAATTACAAATTGTGCTTTGTGGAAATGCTGTAATATTGGGTGAGATGGACATGGGGGTGGGATGTTAAGCTCAGGCTCCAAACACTCTTCAGATGAACTTACAATATTCAAAGGCATTGTTTCAAAAAAAAAAGCTGAGGAGTTATTCCCAGTGTCATGGTCAAAGGGAAGCCCTGAATCGGCATTGCAAACAAAAACTGCATGGCTCTTTGTAGAGAACAAATCCATTTACTTTTAAAACAAATGAAATTGTTGATTGGAACATTCACATGGAAATAAATTAGAAGTGGAGATATCACAAATTAACTTTTAAAAATAATTTAAAATGTATAGTTTCGTACTGTAATGGATAAATTTAGCATTCAACAAAAGTTGCCTCCCTGAGGGCAGTGAGATGGTTTAGCAGTAATTATGAACTTACTACAGTTTTAAAAACCCAGTTACATCTCATTCAGCAATGTGCCACTAACTTAAGAGTCTTTACATTGAACTCGACAGTGTAAAAGTGGAATTGCTTATCAGTTCAATGATTTCTAACTGTTTGCAGCCTGGAGGTTCTGTAAAAGCATTCCATCTGGAAAGCCATTGCATTAGTTACAGCAACTTCTGGATTTCCATGTTAAACCATGCAGACTCCAGGAACTGGATTGTCACCATGGAGGTAGAAGACATGTGTCGTGTCTGTCTGTGGTTCAGAAATATGCTTCTGGAGGAAAATGGGCTACAGTTCAGTCTTTTACAGGAGTGATCCCTTAACTGATATGGACACAGCTTTCCTGTCCATTTGGAGTAAAAGGGGAGAGGAATGGAGGTGGTCACGTGAAGTTTGAACCTTATTAGACACCCACAATTAATATTGTTGGCTGTCCTGAGGGATTAATCTGCAGATTCTGCCAGATCCTTCCAGACCATCACAGGGAAATGCAATGTTACAGAAGAATGAGAGACTGGTAACCAGGAAGGACAGGAGATGTGACAATACTATGGCTTTAAGAGGTGTATTTTGTTCTTTTTATGTAGAAAGATTGAGTCAAAGGTTCCAAGCAATCTGCTCCAAAGCCAATAAAGTAAACAGCTTGTGAGGCCTTGGGTTTTTTTAAAGTTGGAACAATAGAAGCAGCCTGAAAGGGTATGGCCATTGTCCCACAGAACCAGAATTTCTTTTTAGTTTTAGCTTTCTGCAGTTGTTGGGGTTTTGAAGCTGGATATGAAGCTCTTATTCCTCTCTCTGTTATAGCTAAATGCTGGGGTTCTCTTCCTGTTGCTCGAATTACATATGAGACAATCTATTTTACTGAATTTGCCTTTGACAAGGATGTGCTTATGGGATGTTATGAAATTGGAACAGTTGTAGTTATGTGTTATTAAGCATTCAAATAGAGTTACAGTTAAGTTAATTCTTTTATTTTGTCTGTAGTTTAATTATACTGGATGAAAAAAAGAATGGTTTGTTTCAAGTCTAGTAGTTTGACCAATTGAATTGCATCTGGAACACAATGCCTAACACTTACCTCTAAAATAAGAAACAGTTTGGGTTGAGGCTACATTCTGAATATGTTTTGAGAGGGTTAGGTCTGGTCCATAACAGAGGGAAATCCTCTTCCCAACGGATAGCAGAAGGGAACCACCTCATTGTGTCACAGAGACACATCTCTGCTTAGTGTCACTGTCACCTGCCTCAAACTCTTCCTCCTCCATTACCTCCTGCTTTGCTGCTTGATGAACTATCCTCTTTCAGAACCTCTCCTTCCTCAAAAGGTTCATAGCCTTTTTGATGGGCCACAGAGAGTGCAGCAGAACATCACTATACTCAAGATCCTTGCAGGAGGCATCAGCCCAGGGATCCACAAACGAGATCAGTGCACACTGAGCTTGCGATGTACCATCATATTCAGAACTGAAGCCAGTATGTGAGATAACACAGATGCAAAGTTATTTCTTGAAAGATATGTAATTCTGAAGAATTATTTCTGGATCACCGTGATCCTGACTGATATTGGCAGGGCATGGTACTCAGCAGTGATAGATTAGATTAGATTAGATTACTTACAGTGTGGAAACAAGCCCTTCGGCCCAACAAGTCCACACCGCCCCGCCGAAGCGCAACCCACCCATACCCCTACATCTACCCCTTACCTAACACTACGGGCAATTTAGCATGGCTAATTCACCTGACCTGCACATCTTTGGACTGTGGGAGGAAACCGGAGCACCCGGAGGAAACCCACGCAGACACGGGGAGAAATGTGCCACCGTGCCGCCCACGATAAAGGCACAGATATGTGTGCCCATCTACCTTCAGGCTGATCCTCAGAAGCCAAAATAGACTAATCAATGTTAATACAATGCTTCAAGAGCAGGTCAAAGGCTGGAAACTATATGGCTCCCACAAACCTGTCCACTATTGACAAGACAGAAGTTGAGAGTGAATGCAGCAATGCTGAGAAAGCTTGGCTTCAGCCAGGCCAATGTAATCTCCTTGATTGACAATACATCCACAACCTGGGACATTCACTGTCTCCACCACCAACATCCAGTGGCAACAGTATATAGAAAATGCAATGCAGCGACAATCCAAGATGCCCTCAACAGCAAGCTTCCAACTCTTGACACCAACAGCTGGAAGGACAAAGGCAGTATAGCTGTTTGAGAACATGGCACGGTGGCTCAGTGGTTAGCATTGCTGCCTCACTGCTCCAGGGATTCAAGTTCAATTCTACCCTCAGGCGTGAAGTTTGCATATACTCCTGTGTCTGTGTGGTTTTTCGTCTGGGTGCTCTGGTTTCCTCCCACTCCAAAAGACTTACATGTTCAGTGGATTGGCCATGGCAAATTACCTCATAATATCCAGAGATGTGCAGGCTTGGTGGATTAGCCATAGGGAATACAGGGTGACAGGGCGGGTTTGGGTGAGAAGCTCTTTGGAGTGTCAGTGTAGACTTGATGGTGAAATGGCCTGTTTCCACACTGTTGGGATTCTATTCTATGATCACCTGCAAGTACCCACCCTCACCAAGTGAGAACACACCATCCTGACTTGGAACTATACAGTCATTCCTTCAATGTCACTGGGTCAAAATCCTGGAGCTCCCTTCCTATGAATACCATGATACCAACGTGACATGGACTACTACAGAAGAAGAGCTTATGCCCGAAACATCGATTCTCCTGCTTCTTGGATGCTACCTGACCTGCTGCACTTTTCCCAGCAACACATTTTTCAGCTGCTACAGATCAATAAGGCAGCTCACCACCACATTTTTAAGGGCAGTTAAGAATAGGAAATAATTGCTGGCACAGCCAGGGATTCCCACATTCATGATCAAAACAAAGATAAAAGCTCATGCATCCTCACTTCTGCCTGTAGGTCCTGCACTCGGGGTAATGTCTTCGTATTACCTCCTCTGACATTCAGATGTTTGGCATTGCACCCTTCCTTTGCTAGCTATCTCCAAAGGCCTTGTTTTTGAAGACTACAGTACCAGCTTCTAGCTGTTTCCTTCCAAGTGTCAGGTAGAGGCGAAACAGCCTTGTTCACTCCTCCAATGCCCATACAACCTCCTGAACTGACAAATTCTTGAATGCCGACTGTGCTCCAAACTGGTGAAGGGCTGCTCCAACTGCACCTCAATGGAATAAGCCCTTTAGCCTGTGAACAACATCGTACTGACTTGCAGATACTTTCCAGGCCTCCCTGTTGCACCTCAACTTGCTCCATACCTTCTTTCAGCTACTTGGAAACACGCAGTTCTGGAAGGCTAGCTACCTCCAACTAATTTTGAAATCTTTAGAATGATTTTTTAAAATAAAAAAAGCACGCATTCTGAAGAAGGGGTCACTGAAATGTTAACTCTGTTTCTCTCTTCACAGATGCTGCCAGACCTACTGAATTTCTCCATTTCTTTGTGCTTTGGTCTAAAATGATCTTAACTGGCCTCAAAAAGGAGTTTGGAAATTTTACAGAGGCCCCTCTCCCCATGCCTCCACAAAAACCTTGGACAAGCTGAATGGAGATGAGATATTAGCATTCAAACAGTATTCACAATTCTTGCCAACTGATTGTCTCCATTCAGCTTGCAAAATCCAAACCTTGAAGATATCCATGGGTTTCAAAGGAACGATGATAGCAATCACCAACAGCTTCATGTCATTACTACTTCTAAATTTGGCCCACTTGCTGTGTTTCTCTCTCCACCAGTACTGCCCGACCTGCTGAATACTGCATTCATAGCATTTTCTTTTTCTATCCTGGCAAAAAGTTAAGTGAGATTTGGAACTTGCTTCATGACCAATTAAAAGGTGAAGCTGAAACTTTCCATTCAACAGTAGTATTTTTTTTCAATTATGTTTTCCCTTTGAACATTTCAAGATCAATTTGTTGAGTAGACCAATGCTTGTGAAATTAATAACCTGCTCTCGATACACAATGCCTGTCACGCCAGCAAATTAGAAACTAAAACATTGGCCCTGACGACTGGAAGATAACTAAATTCTGAATGCTCCACCATGGCCAATTGTTGTATCTTTTATTTTCGAAGTGGGATTCCTTACTTGTATCACTATTAATCACCATGAAATATCACATAATTTGTCATTCAAACAAGATGAAAGAAAAGACATTTTTGAGAACTTGCAATAAATTGGCTTCATTTGGGGCATTTGAATGGTGGAAATTTGACAATTGGGCTTTTTTCCAATCTCTGAACAGTCACCATTAATAAAACAGAAAGAAGTAAATAATTTGATTCGAAGCACAACCGAATCAGCTTTCAAGACCTGGCCTGATTGCAGTTAATTTCCCTCAGGGCAGTGCGAAGAAAAATTAAAAGTAACTGGACTAAAACCAATTTAACTTCAAGCTACATGGTAAATGGACTTAACAAAAAAAAACTGAGACAGTATTATATGGCCAAATTTATCTGGATAGTTACAGAAATACATTAATCCAAAAACTAAGGTGTATTTCAAATACTAAACATGAGCTTGAAGACATCAGAATCCTTTTGGTATGATAGGGCATTATCAATGTTCTAATTATTATTATTTTTATGTGCAAAGAGACAGTGATGTATGAGCTGGAACATTTATCTGCTGAAAGCTGAGAAGAGTTTGTCTAGAGTTCATCTCCGCAGAAAGCTTTTTATGCACTAGAATAATATCAAATTGCATATTGCCTCATTCAGTCTTTGATCCAGTCTGATCTCAAAAAAGGCCAAATGCTCATTCCAACTTTGTAGCTGATTGGATGCATACGCTTTTAAATATCAACCAGCTTCCGGATTGTATAATGATATGATGGGATATAGTTGCTATGCTATCCATAAAGCAATGATAACCTTTGAATTGTCTCATTCTATATTTTAATAAAGCACCAATATGCCTCCTGAGAATTCTGATGTTGAGGATGATAGTTCACGTACTGCAAGCTGTTAACCCAAGCCAAATATCCTCCTTGGCTTGATGCACATACCTGCTTATTAACTCCTAGAGTATTAACCACCAGAATAAGATGATTTCCACTTTATTCTAGCAGTATTACAATCTCAGCCAATAGACATATGTACCTCAGTGCCCTCATTTTTTCTGTTTGTCTGTATTCTATAATCTGCAGAATCTACAAGATGAGAGAGTATTAAAGGATTTAGAACTTACTTCTTAATTAAATCAATTGTAAGTGGAGCCTCAGTAGCTTTCATTTGCTGAAGATATCAAAACATGGTCATGTGAAGAATGTATTCCACATCTCCATCATATTCCACCAGTCAGCTTATGTTTTATCAACGCAAATCAGGTATTAGATTCCATATATGGCTATGTCTTCCTCCATAAGTATTTTTATTGTATTACAGGAGGTCTGACTTCTGACTTTTTGTTTAATGTACATAATAAGAATCTGCAAACACCATGGCTACTTACTTGTTATGCGTTACACCTTACCGAGGGTGTACCACTTTCAACAAGGTCTGCTGGTGGAATATTGCACCTCCTCCATTGTAAGATTAGTGATGGAGGTATTATTTAATCAGGTGGAGAGAACACTGCTTTCCTTGAACAGTCTTCCTACCCTGCCACTAATGCCCAATTAAGATTATCAATGACCCAAAGCTGACCACACCTGCTCCAACACCAGTACAGTGTCAAGACCAGGACAGGCCTCTGATAGGTGGCTCACCTCTTCATCCCTCAGATCCTTCCACAATTCAACAATTGTGGAAGAAACATGATAAAATATACATCACTTCTCTGAAGGTGTAAAACTGCAACAACATTCAAGAAGCTCAATGCCATTCAAACTGATACAACGGATTTATTGTTGTCACTAAAATCCATCCCCTTCACCCCACACTGTGCTGTAACATATGATGTCAACAGAGTTATTTCGGCATCTGTCCCTTCCCTCCAACATCTAATAAGCTTGAAGAACAACAACAGTAAATGTTGGGGAGACACAACCATTTCCAATTCGCCTCTCTTAAATATACACTGTTATTCCTTCATTGTCATAGAATCATCATAGAATCTCTACGGTGCGGAAGCAGGCCATTCAGCCCATCAAGTCCACACTGACCATTCAAAAAGCATCCTACCCTTCCTACCCTATCCCTGTAACCCTACATTTCCTGCGGCCAATCCATCTAACCTGCACATCTTTGAACTGTGGGTGGAAACTGGAGTGCCCAGAGGAAAGCCACACAGACACAAGAAGAACATACAAACTCCACACAGATAATTGCCTGAGGCTGAAAATGAATGTACGTCCTTGGTGCTGTGAGGCAGCAGCGCTAACCACTGAGTCACCATGCCATCCCTAGCCATAATCGTGGAAAGCCCTAATGTAATTGTGGGAGAATCACCCCTATAAGCATGGTAGTGAATCAAAGGCAAAACCCAGCATTGCCTCAAGAAGGCGGCAATAGATATAGCCTTGTTCATGTCACCCACATCTTAAGATTGATTACAAAAAGAAGACTAGCACAGAAGAAAATTAGCAGCAACTGAGGAAAATCCCATGACACAGACTGTTCGAGCCTCTCTGCCAAGATAGAACATTGTAAACCTTTGGAAGCTTAATGAGAAGATGAAAATAGAGACAGTAAAAATAATAATGAAAAATAAGTGTTCTATAGGATCTTGAGAATTACTTTAGCACTAGATTTCAGATCCCAAAGGTCTCAATAGGACACTGCACCTGCAGCTGTATATAAAATGGAGAATGTGTTTGATGTTGAGGTGTATGATAGAAGCTGTCAACATCGCCCATGACACTATGATACAGTTGTTAGCTACTTCTATATTAACAACAGGCCCTTCTAAAGCAACAAAAAGAATCAGGATCTTTTTCTGCTGTTTTGAGAAATCTGCTCAACACCACTGCACGATTTGGATTAGACACTGTACCCATGTATAAATTAGACCACTAATTCCACGGTCAGCATTTCAGTACCCACGGTGATTTCAAGGTTTAGTTTAGAAGTGTTAAAACATACATGGGGTGTGAGTTACTTGCTGGAGTTTATGGTAGGCTATTTAAGAGAAACATATAAATGAAGCAAAATCTCTCATCACATGGTTGCCTGGGTAAAGAGGACCACACAGTCAATGTACATAGACTTAAAACTAACAAAACAATTCCTTTCAAATATCAGGTTTATTTTTGGTGGGGGTGGTGGAGAGGGGGTCTGTCAGGATTAAATCATATCAATCAAGAAGACTCATCAACAACCAACACACTAAGAAGAATAGCACAGTGATATTTTTAGGAAGTTTTAGATTTGATCATATGTTAAATCTCTAAACTTATACCTCCACAATTAACACGATGCACAGTGAACCGTGGAAATCATTATCCATGAAGCCATGTTTTACATTTCATTGAAAAATTCCATCCATTTTGGCACAAACAATTACAATCATGAATTTAAATATATCACTGTGTTTGTGGCAGATTACCTCTTAGAGAAACAGCAAAGGAGGATCCTTCTGCCAAGAAACACCAACATCCCTTTGACGTGGAACAAGTGCAAGAATTCTTTGAAATAAAGATGGCAGGGGTCCTTGTGCTTTAAGATATTGATCTCCAAGTTTTAAATTAACATGCCTTTGTTAACAAAAAAAACTCAAGTAAACTGCAATTGAAGAACAGTTTGTATCATTGGCATCATGGACTAGTGGAACAATGGAAAACACTATATCATACAATATTTAACAAAAAGATGTGAAGGTAGGCGATATTCTGATGTAAACTTGGATCCAGCAAATATATTCTCCTTCATTCTAGCCACCTGCACTGTTGAAGTAACCTCAAATAAGCAGTTGCCTTGTTATTAGCTCATTTCAACAGACAGAGAGTCAATGTACCATTGTGCCTGTCTTCTGATCACCTTGCTGGCTAGTACTGGAATAAAGAAAGAAATTCAAGATTATCTGACAATAAATAAAAGCACAAATGGAGGATTCATGAAACCAGGTAGTACTTTGCATAACTGTCAGAATTTCTTTTGAGGTGGAACAGAACCAGTTGTTCTTGACTTTGACAAAAATGTCATGAAGTCACCTACAGGATCTCAATAGTTAAAGAGGTCCTAAAAAAAGGTATAAATTGTGTTTTTTTTAAACTATTTCTCAGGAAAGTGAACTTGTTGCTATTACCAATAGTTCCTGATGGGTACTGCAAAGACTACAGTTCTTCAAAGATCAATCCTATTTTCAAAACTAAATCTTCTAATCAAATAGTTTGAAAGGAAAGTTTAGCAATTTGTCAATGAGGTATTTAGTAAGAGAAGTTCAAAGGAGGAGGTATTGGGGGTCTTAAAACACAGAAAGGTGCATAAATGCCCAGGACCTGATCAGGTTTATGCTAGAACTCTGTGGGAAGCTAAGGAAGTGATTGGTGGGCCCTTTACTGAGATATTTTTATCATCAATAGCCACAGGTGAGGTGCCAGAAGACTGGAGGTTGGCAAACATGGCATCATTATTTAAGAAAGGTGGGAAGGAAAAGACAGGGAACTATAGACCGGTGAGCCTGACCTCAGTGGTGGGCAAGTTGTTGGAAGGAATCCTGAGGGATAGGATTTACATGTATTTGAAAAGACAAGGACTGATTAGGAATAGTCTGCATGGCTTTGTGCGTGGGAAATCATGTCTCATAAACTTGATTGAGTTTTTTGAAGAAGTAACAAAGAGATTGGTGAGCGCAGAACAGTGGACATGATCTATATGGACTTCAGTAAGGCATTTGGCAAGGTTCCTCATGGGAGACTGGTTAGCAAGGTTGGATCACATGGAATACAGGGAGAACAAGCTATTTAGATACAGAACTGGCTCAAAGATAGAAGACAGAGGGTTGTTTTTCAGACTGGAGGCCTGTGACCAGTGGAGTGCCACAAGGATCAGTGCTGGATCCACTACTTTTCATCATTTATATAAATGATTTGGATGCGTGCAGAAGAGGTATAGTTATTAATTTTGCAAATGACACCAAAATTGGAGGTGTAGTGGACAGCGAAGGAGGTTACCTCAGCATACAATGGGACCTCGATCAGATGGACCAATGGACTGACAAGTGGCAGACGGAAGTCAATTTAGATAAATGTGAAGTGCTGCATTTTGGACAGACAAATCAGGGCAGGACTTGTCCACTTAATGGTAAGGCCCTGGGGATTGTTGCAGAACAAAGAGGCCTTGGAGTGCAGATTCATTGTTCCTTGAAAGTGGAGTCACAGGTAGATAGGATAGTGAAGAAGGTATTTTCCTTTATTGGTCAGAGCATTGAATATAGGAGTTGGGAGGTCACATTGCAGCTGTACAGGACATTGGCTAGACCACTTTTGAAATATTGCATTTAATTCTGGTCTCCTTCCTATCGAAAGGATGTTGGGAAACTTGAAATGGCTTAGAAAGGATTTAAAAGGATATTGCCAGGGTTGGATGATTTGAGCGATGGGGAGAGGCCTAATAAGCTGGGGCTGTATTTCCTGGTGTGTTGGAGGCTGAGAGGTGACCTTACAGAGGTTTATAAAATCATGAGTGGCATAGATATGGTAAATAGACAAGATTTTTTTCCCCTGGGGTGAGGGACTCCAGAACGAGAGGGCATAGGTTTAGGGTGAGAGGGGGAAAATGTAAAAGAGACCTCAGGGGCAAATCTTTCACACAGAGGGTGGTGCGTGTATGGAATGAGCTGCAAGAGGAAGTAGTGGAGGCTGGTACAATTAAAAGGCATCTGGATAGGCATATGAATAGGAAGCTTTAGAGGGATATGTGCCAAGTACTGGCAAATGAGACAACATTCGGCTGAGATGTCTAGTCGGCATGGATAGGTTGGACTGAAGGATTTATTTCTGTGCTGTACATCTCTATGACTCTATGACAAAATAACTGAGGAGGAGGAGGCCAACTGGAGGAGGCCTGCAGCCAGCCTCTCAATGGTAGACCAAGGAGCTGTTGTGAGATAAAAACTTGCCACAGCTCATCATGGTATCCTTCCTGAATTTGCCGTCAAAGTACTCTTTCCTGAGAATCTTGGAGGGATCTACACAACTTGCTTGGCCGGGTGTGGTACAGGAAAACCACTTGCTAGTCTAATGCTAAGTTGGGCCCTTATATTGAACACATACAGTTTGTTGAATGATAGCAACAAGTTACATTGATATGATACACATTTCATTGAGACCATAAGGGAAACCTCAATGTTTGGGCATACTCATTTCAAATCCAAAATTGATCCTGCAACACCACTCCCACCCCTCTCCCAAGTCTATACAACATCACCAAAGTGGATGTCTTCAATGTCCCTCCAATATTACCTGCTTCATACCACTGTATCCTCATGTAGCAGGAACCAAAACTCTGGGTAGGTTTAGATGTCCAATGTGCCTACTTTGTATTTTGGCTGCAAATGTTTTCATTTTAAATTTGAGAAATGTGGACACAGATGCACTTTCATTTGGAACCACGACATCCTGCTGCTTCTTCGAAGGTAGATGACGTTCTATTGGCCCTCCAGCTTAAAAGAATCTCTCCACTGTCCTTCATTGGTTGGCAAACCCATCATCTGACTATTAGCTAGCCTACTAAGGTGAGGGCCTGTTTTCTCCACAGTACCGGCTTCTGACCCTCATTTCAGACTGACAGTGGGATCCGCAAAACCACAGGAGAATCCTGCCCCAGCTTTTCACCACAACAGCCGAAACTCAGTTCAGCCCTGCTCTGGAATCAAAGAATGAAAAGCAGGTCATGTCGGTGCCAAACCTTTACAATAGCTCATCCCAGTCCCCTGCTCTTTCCCTGCAGCCCTGTAGAATTTTCTCCTTTGACTGTTCACCCTCTCACTCAAAACAAATATCAGATTTCAAGCACCACTCCAGAATGTGAGTGCAGAGAATCCTGGCTCTCCCTTTAGTGAGACACTGAGAAACTGCTGGAGGGAGTGATGTGCTGCCTTCTGGGCGAAATTTTAAACAAAGGTCCTGGCTGTCCATTTAGGGGAATGGAAAGGATTTAATGTCATGATTCAAAGAAAAGAATGGAGTTCATCTATTATTCAGGCTAAAAATCCTCCCTCAACCATCAGTCAATTGTTCTATTTTTATCTCTTTCATCTTTCTTATATGGTTATCCAACAATGTAAAGTATTAATTATGAAACACTTTAGAACTGTCTGAGGAGACAAAAGAATCATAGAATTATTCATGAAGAAGGCCATTCAGCCCATCAATTTTGTTATTTTTTTGCCCAAATAGACAATTTCACAATTTCCTACATTATACTCAATTTGCCAAATCTTTACGCACTCACTTAACCGATCTATATTCCTTGTGTCTTATGACCCCTTCACAACTTACATTCTTAAATATTGTTGTTCCAAATAGCAAATTTAGCAACCATAACTTCAGCTCCCTCATCAAAGTCATTTTTATAATTCTTAAAAAGGTTGAGGTTCCTGTGTCACACTGCTCATTATATCTTACCAACTAGAAAATGACGGATTTATATTTGTTTTCTGTTTCCTATTAGCTAGCCAGTATTCTACTTTCACAAATATATTCACCCAATAGCTTTTATCTTCTACAATAGCCTTTGAGGCAGCACCTTATCAAATGTCCTCTGGAAATATCAGCACAGTTTACCCACCCATTTGTAAAACATGATTTCCCCTTCACAAAACTAGATTGATTTGCCTTGGGTTTCAATAGCTTCTACTATCGTCCTAATGACTGATGTATAGCTAAGTAGCCTGTTGTTTCCTGTTTTTGTCTTCCTCCTATTTTGAATAAAGGAACTATGTTCACTATTTTCTAATTTAATAGGATCTTTCCCGAACAAAAAAAGTTTGGAAAATGAATACAATTCATCAACTATTTCAGCTCTTTCATATGTTCTTAAAGTTCTTACACATGGAAGAACTGAAACCAACATGGTCATGCTAAAAGATGAGAGACTTAAACAATCCGGGTCTTTTCAATATACAATTTCAGTTACACCACACTGTAAACATTTGCTATAAACTCTGTGTCTTACAAGCTTATTCTCCACAATCACGTGAAGGAACAGTGCTCTGAAAGCTAGTGCTTCCAAATAAACCTATTGGACTATAACCTGATTTTGTGTGATTATTAACTTTGTATAACCATTAATTTTAAGACCCTAAGTTGAAATACATTATAGCCCAGGTTTGTGTCAGTCCATTGCACCAACAATTTACTTAGTATCACTTCCCTGGTGATTGTGATCCTCTCTAGTCTTTCATTTTCTGATTTACAGTTACTTCTGGGATATTACTTATATCCTGTACAATGAGAACCAATTCCACTGCCATTTCCTTCTATTCCATTGTTAAATCCCCCGATTCACTTCTTATACGACCAACATTCACTTTGTTACCTCTCTTCTTTTTCTAAATATATAGAAACTCCTCCTGTCTGAGGTATTTAGCTAACTTTCTCTTGCACTCTAATTTCCCTCCTTATTAATCTTGCCATTATTTGCTGTTGTTTATTTTCTAGCCGATCTTCTGACATGCTTTGCACAATTATCTGCTAATTCTTTAGCTTTATCATTTTTTAAATTTATCAGATAATCACTAATGGAATTTGTCTTTCTCATGGGAATTTAGCTATTTCGTGTATTCTAAAAAACTCCTTAAATATCTGCCACTGCTTATCCATCTTACTTATCCAAATAATCGTTTTGTAACGTAGAATTTGAGTATGGCTAAAATGAGAAACATTTTGATGAAGTGTTTAGTCTTATATCCATCAGGACAATTCACAAGGATATCCATTTTAGGGGAAGTCAATATTTATACTGCATGAGAGGAGAGTGCTGATAGTTCAACAAATTTGTGCTGATTGACAGTTAACTGTTGGGATTTATTTAAATTTAACCTGTCGTTACTATTCTGATTTTTCCTGTCTATGTACACATTAAAATCCTCAAATTATTGCCATACCTTTCTGACCAGTTCCTATTATTCCTCCTTTAATACTCCATCTTATCCTGTGACTATTGTTTGAAGACTTATACAACACTTCCAAAAGTAATTTTCTTGCCTTTATAATTTCTTATCTCGACCCAAATGCAGAGATCCCTATCCTAAGAGGTGATTTTTTAAAAATGCCCAAGGTGCTTTCCCTTCACAGTGTGTATAATTTGGGCTTCAGCTCATGAATTCTGAGCCAAAACTGCTCAAGCTGTAAACACGTACTGATGTATGTGCCCTGAAACACATTGGCATCCAGGAGCTCCCATATGTTGCAGTCATGACACATCATCTATCCTACCGTCTTTATGAGTTTTATTGAACTACTTTAAAAAGGTTGGCATGGAAATTATGTGTGAGTGGATGAGGGAAATGTAAGGGGCGAGAACCAGAAGACTTAATATTTTACACAGAAACTGGCAAGAAGTTTCAGATAACCAAAGTGGGCCTTTTAATCATCCTTCCTTTTCATTCAACAGTCCTCTCGGCTGCCTCCGATCTGCATTCAGGCCCAGCAGGTTCTGACTCTATCCCACATCGGGAAATTTGCTGAAACAAGCTTCCTGTCCTAGTCTTTACTTATTTCTGTGCCCCTCCATACAGAAACTGTCTGACCTGCTTAGTATTTCCTGAACTTTCTGTTGTGCTTACAGATTTCCAGCACCTGCAGCATTCCATTTTCAACCATTTCTGGTCAAGCTTATGACCAGGATCAAAATGTTTGGGCACGAAAAAACTCAGCTTCAACGGGGCAAGTAATGTGTCCCCATCCACAATGTTTCCTATTCTCCTAATCAAAATGCAAAACATACTTCAACCTGCTCTAGAATCATGTGAAGGAAGCAATGTTATAATTCCTGTTTCTTATGCTGGCAACAGGCCTGATGGTAAAAACGCCTTCTCCCTCAAGACTCGGATTAGCATGTCTAGCTCTGTAGTCTATCTAATGCTAAATTAATTTCCACAATCTTAATGACTGCATTAAATGGAAAGATAATAACTCGAGGGCCTGAGACTCTGCTCAAAATGAAGTGAATTAGTTTCAAAAGTCCATACAAGGCCAAACAACTTCAATAACAATTTCAGCTTGAAAACTTATGCAGAAACGCAATAATGCCTCATTGTAATAGAGCTGTTATTCCCACTGGCCATATTTCCTCATGGGCCTACTGAAGAAATCATAATGCAATAATTAATGCCGGTTTCTGTACAACATTTCATGCCAAGATTGCTATTCGATGCATCTGGAACATAACGTCATTCTAATGCAATAAAGGAGCATTGGAGTTAAAGCATTGTGGATGAAGGGGAAGATTATTTCCTGACACACTTCAGCACACATACTTATTAACAAGAAGCAATAATCTTTGTTAGTTTATTTATTAATAAAGAGGAGAAAATTTGCATTATCTAACCCATTGCACCGACTTATGAAGGAAAGCACAACATCTTCATACATCGACACTGACAAGAAGAATTTACTACCATTTTCCTGTAGTGAAATGCGTGCTTGTCTTCTATATTGGTGTTGTGGCAATTTTTCAAAAATATGTATGCAGCATGAGTCTCTCTCATATTTAAATCACCTGGGTGCAATTAAAATTTATTTATTCAGCGACACTGCAAATTCTTTAGGCCAAGGCAACACTTCTAGCAGGAATAACAAATAGGAAAATTGTCCTCTTTAGTAACGATCTATGATTTTGCAGTTCTTTTTGTTATTAGTTCTTGAGAAATAACCCTTCCTTATATGCGAAGAAGTTTGTCTCGTTGCAGAATATGCAAGAACTCCTTGATAAGGTGAAATGGTTTACTTGATGAGCAAGAGACATACAAGTTGGTGTTGGACTACAGTTACATGTAGGCATATAGGCCACACACAATAGACACAAACTTCCTTCCATAAAGAATGTTAATGACCAGTTCATTTTGGTTCTATCCAATTGCTTTCAGGTCATTTATGTTGTTTCCCAAAGTTTTTAACTTGTATTCAACCTCTTAGTGTGCAATCATATGATTTGATTCTGTTCTCTAATCTGTTAATCCAGACCTCTGAATTATGAATCAATAATGTAAGTGCTACATTGTTGGGGTCTGAATAATCAAGGCCATGAAACTTAAAATTTGGGAGATTAAATTAACCTGTCCTTTTTGATAGACTCCAAAATCCAACGGCATTTACTGAAAAGTCTAACATTTAGTAGGCATATTTGAATCAAGGGTTTTATTCAGAACTTTCCACCAAACATCTCAGAAAATTCCACTTGTATACAGTAAACATGTTCACAGAAAGAGATCCAAGTGACTTTATGATTTCTTGGAGTAAGGAAGTAAAGAGGCAAATCAGATAAAGAAAGAATAAGAGAATAAAATGGCAGCTGACAGAAACAGGAACACAAATACCTACAAAAACCAAAGAAATGAAGATGCTGGAAATCAGAAACAAAAGCAGGAATTCAGCGGGTCTGGCAGTATCTTTTGAGAGAAAGCAGAATTAACATTTCAGGTTCAACGACCCTTCTTCAGCACAAATATCTTCTACCAGTATGTAAATAGTTTGCTTATTGTAAGAGGTTGGGTGGATCCTTTTGAAGAGAAATGATAAATGCTGAAGGGTGCAGGGCAATGCTTGAATACATAATAAGTACTTGTACACCATAGTTTCTTAAGGAAAGAAATGTTGACACACTTTCCTTAGAAACAGAGATGGTAAATGCAGATGCATTGAAAATTGATAGGCTGATTCTACCAGAAAGGCTGACTATGTTTAGAGTGGTTAGGTCAACTGGTACCAATGAGTTACATCCCAGATTCATAGAGGAAATGTTGGCAGTGATGTAGAAGGCTTGTCATAATCCTTCTGCAGATGCCAGAAGTTTGGAAAGTGGAAAATGTAAGGCCTTTGTTCAAGAAAAGGTGCCTGAATTCTTAGCAAGTTCTTAGCAACTCCAAATTGGTTATGCTAACATCAGTATTGGGTAAGGCTTTAGAAACAATAATAAGGGGAAAACATCACAGGCATGAAGGGAGGTTTGAATTATTTAATTGATTTGTAAAAGATGGGACATATCTGATGAATCTAAGTTAGTGTTTTGGTGGAAGAACAGAAGGCCAATGAAGGGAATGCAGTGGATATTATCAATGTGAATATTAAAGAAGTTATTGATAAGATATCACAAAACTTTTATTAATATCATAATAAGGATGATGAAAGATAGGGTCAATGCCTGCAAGGATAAATAATTGGCTTAATGAAAGTAAACATGTCATTGTAGATGGGTGCTTTTCAGACTGAAAGACAGTAGAGACTGGTGCCACACTGTTTCCCCTCACCTCCCTCGTCACCCTCACGAATTAATGACAGGGTCACTGGGTTTTTTAAAATGACATAGCATTGGAAGGCAGAGCAAAATCTTAAAATTTGTCGATGATGCCAATTTTGGAGGTGGTTAAGGATGATATCAATTGATTCAAACAGGGCATTGAGAGGTTAGTAAAAAGGGCAGACGAGTAATGAATAGAAATTAATCTAGGGAAGTGCAATGTCATGTATTTTAGCAGAAGGGATGGAGTAAGGCAATATAAATTAAATAGCACAGCTCTAAAGACTGTTCAGCAACAGAGCAACCCAGGGGTTCCTGTGCACCTATCTTTGAAAGTGGCAACATATATTGAAAATATTGTATGCAAGATCCTGGATTACATAAATAGAGGTGCTGAGTAAAAAAGCAGGAAAGTTATGCTGAATCTTTACAAAGCTCACTGATCAACAGCTTGAGTGTATTCTCAGTTCTGGTCACCACACTTTAGCATGGATGTGAAGTCGCTGAAAAGATACAAAGGAGAATAGTTCCAAGGTTAAAAAGATTTAGCTACAAGGTCAGATTGCAAGAGCTACTTGTTGTCTTTGGAGCAAAGAAGATTGAAGGAAGATTGGATAGAGAGCTACAGATTTATGACCAACGTAGATAGTGCAAACAAGGAAGTGCTGTTGTCAATGGCCGATGTACATAGAGGGACATAGACCTAAAGTCACGTATATGAGATACAGGGAGAATGTGAGGGAGAACTTTAGTTACCCAGTGAGTGGTAATATCTTGGAACTCACTGGCTGCTGGAAACAGAGATGATAAATTATATCCAAAGAAAACCCATACAAACAATTGAGGCAAGTGAACTTGCAGGGTTACAAGAATAGCTGGGCAAAACAAGACCGACTGAATCACTCAACAGTGAGAGAGAAAGGACTCACTGGGCTGAATGGCCTTTCTCTGTGGAATAATGACTCTTCAGAATAAAGAAGTGTTTCAATAAGATTCCTCACTGGCCTAGTTGGTAGAGCCAAAAATAGTTGAACTATGCACACTGCAAATGTCCCAGACTTGATCTAAAAATCTCCATTGAGCTACCTTAGAACAGTGAGGGTAGCAGGTGCAGTCATATGATTGGCCCTAACTAAGGGAGGGGAACATATGCCAGGTTTCCTGCCTCTGATCATTGAACAATGCTGGCTGGAAGTGTGGGTTTGCAATCACTGGTTTAAACGGTGATATGATGTCTTATGGTGAACAGCTTGATGACACTCACGGTTGAAGCCCAACCAGAAGAAAGACTGCTTAGACAAGGTGTCATACAGGAACTGGCACTTAGTGTAGTCATTATCCAGCAAGATGTCAAAACCTTCACAGGACAGCAGAGAAAACTGACAAAAAAAAAGGAGAAATGTTTCAATATTTAGAACTGGACCAAAATAATGGAATGGCTTTTCTGAACTATGAAAAACATATAAAATGTGAATGTTGTGCTGGGTCGGGCTTTTTTGTTTAGTACTTTCTGTGACATATCTTTCTTACATCTTCCTGTATTCTTAAGTTTTTTTCACCTGGTTATGTTCCACTGCTGTATCCCTGCAAAGAGACAAAAACATCCTCACGTTTCTTCACTTCTCTGATTGCTGTGCTGATAGTTTGAAATCTCACCCATTGTGAAGTTTCACCAAAACACTTGCCATTCTGACTTTGCAACTGCACAATGCTAATCTAATTATTATTGGCTGTGAATAATTTATTCCTTATGGTTCAGTATGAGTTATCACATTTCTGAGAAGTATGGATACTTGGAGTACTGTTGAGATGGAAAATCTATTTATTGGTACCTTATCCCTGCATGGGCATCACTAGTTGAACCATTATTTGTTGCCCATCTAGAATTGCCCTTCAGAGAGTGCTGGTGAACTCCTTATATGGACCACTGCCGTCTTTGTGGAGAAGTATTGTTAAGAAGGGAATTCCAGGATTTTGATCCAGTGACAGTGAAGGAACAGTGAAACTGGTGGTGCAGTATCTTTGAGGACATCTGCCAATGATAGTATTCCCATGCATATACTGTCCCTGTCCTTCGAGGTAATAGTGGCTGAGAGCTTGTAAATATCTGTTGAAGGGCCCTTAGTGAGTTGCAGTAAGCACATCTTGCAAATAGTACACACTGATGCCATAGCTCATCTGTGCTGGAGGAGGAGAATGTTCAAAGTGCTGGATAAGGAGTTAGTAAAGTAGAATGCTCTGCCCTCGTTGGTGTTGAGCTTTTTTTGAGTGTTAATGGAGCTGCATGTAACCAGGCAAATGAAGAATTTTCCATCACAGTTCTGAGTTGCACTTTGCAGGTTTTCAACAGACCTAAGGAAGTCAGGAGGTGAATTAGTCATCACAGAATTCCCAACATTTGACCTATTCTGGAAGGCACTGCATTTATATGGCTTGTCCTGCTCAGTTTCTGACCAACAGTAACTAGAGATGTCCGTAGTAGGGGATTCTGCAATGGTAAAGCCATTGCCTGATACTTGCGTGTCACAAGTGTTACTTGTCACTTACCAACCGGAGTTTTGATGTTCTCCACCTTATATAAAGGAACATAGGAATGAGCAATTCAGCCCTACAAGCCTGCTCTACCAATTAACATGATCATGGCTGACCTTATCCTGGTCTCAACTTCACTTTCCTGCCTGCTCCTCACAGCCATCTATCCCACTTTTCATCAGAAACATATCTATTTCTTTCTTGAATCTGTTGATTTATATTCTTGTCTCCTTCTTCGATATAAATATCCAGCTCAGAATTATCAAGTCATTGTTTCTCCTTGTCAGCCTCCTTGTAATTTACTTGATTCTCTATTTATCACTTTATGATTTTTACTTGTCACCCTTTTTAAATCTCTTCTTTGTAACTCATTATCATCTTTTCTTTATGATCAACTTTCTAAACAGCTTTATGAGAACATTAAGTACGGAGAAAGAAAAGGCCGGGAAACTCATTCTCTTCCTCCCAGTTGGCCTCTGATGTGAGTACAGGGAATCTACTAATTGAAAATATAAAGAAATTATTAACTAATTATGAATCCAATGATGATTTTTCAAACATATGCAGATAGAATAATGAGTATGGATGCCATCTGAGTCAATATTTCAATATAAACGCTGAGATTTTCACTCCACGATCCAGAGCACAGAGTTGGGATGTTGCCCAACTCCACAGACCTGACTCAAGAGGAAGCGCTCCAACGTTGGGATTCTCCTTCACACGTGGTGAGGTTCCAAGGGAGTTGGCCTGGACAATTCCAGGATGAATTGATAGGTGCAGCTGGGCCTTGGAGATGGACTTGGCAAAAAGCCTGCCTTCATGCCTGGGTGCTTTGTTGAAGTGAGTTTTTTAAAAACAAAAATAACAAAACAACATCGCACCAACCTTTCAACCTGACATCTCCTCAACCCCACGCACACTCCCTGCACCCTATGGCTTTCCATCACAGTCCTGATTTATGCTTTGTAGGTATTAGACAGATTTTGGAAAATCAGGAGGTTAACCCTTGCCAACTCATATTCTCCACCCCTACTCCAAAATTTTCCATCCTCTCTATACCAGCCTATGCACCTTCGCCCACTCCCATATCTTTCTACAGCCCAAAACCAATCTAATGCCAATTCATGCCAACCCATGCCCTCACCCTGTATCCAACATGGGCAGACCGGAGGATCCGTGAAGAGATGAAATAACAAAAATGTAAGTTTCTATAGGGTGTAGGTTTGCTCGCTGAGCTGTAGGTTTGAGATCCAGATGTTTCATTACCTGGCTAGGTAACATCATCAGTGGCAACCTCCAAGTGAAACCAAGCTGTTGTCTCCTGCTATCTATTTATATGCTTGTCCTGGACAAAAATATAAATAGAAAACAGGAGACAACAGCTTCGCTTCATTTGGAGGTTGCCACTGATGATGTTACCTAGCCAGGTAATGAAACATCTGGATATCAAACCTGCAGCTCAGCGAGCAAACCTACACCCTAAACCTCAACCTGGGCTGCAAACCTTCACAAACCTTGCAAAAAAAGTAAGTTTCTATTGCAGACTTTGCTCTCATTCATAAAAAAATTATTACATTACATTCCTGCATTTACATGCTGTCTCATAATGAGAAATATTAATTCAACTGCAAAACAGCTAATAAAATCAAGCAATGGAATCAAAATCCTACTTCAAAGAGTTTACAACATTTGGAGCTGTCAATCAAACTGGGAAGTAGCAGGTTTCCTTCCCTGTTAGTTGAAACTTGTAAAACGCAGCACTAAGGACTGTTTTCCCTGGAGCATTGGAGGGTGAGAAGTGATCTTATAGAGGTTTATAAAATCATGAGGTGCATGGATAGGATAAATAGACAAGGTCTTTTCCCTGGGGTCAGGGAGTCCAGAACTAGAGGGCATAGGTTCAGGGTGAGAGGGAAAAATTTAAAAGGGACCTAAGGGGCAACGTTTCCACGCAGTGGGTGGTGCATCTATGGAATGAGCTGCCCTAGGAAGCGGTGGAGGCTGGTACAATTGCAACATTTAAAAGGCATCTGTTGGTGTATGAATAGGAAGGGTTTAGAGGGATATGGGCTGGGTGCTGGCATTTGACTAGATTGGTTTGGGATATCTGGTTGGCATGGACGAGTTGGACTGAAGGGTCTGTTTCCATGCTGTACACCTCTATGACTCTATGACTGTATAATAGCACTCAGGATAATGTCAACTGATAGAGTGAAATAGCAAGCATATTTTTAAATTTAAAGGGCAGGTGTTTTACCTAGTTTTCAAAGCCTTGACAGCTCTTACTGTAGCCTTTGATGGGGCCCCCTGTGACACAGTGATAGTGTCCCTACCTCTGGAATGAGATGCCTAGATTCAAAGCCCACCTCCTCCAGAGATGTGTAATAATATTTCTGACCAGGTTGATTAGAAAAATAGGTTAAGTTAAAAAAAGTAGCCTTTGACAGTTCCTCTTGATACTTTGGTTATTTCCTCTAGATAGTTCCAATGAGTTTCACAGTTCCAATGAATTATGCACTTCTAACACACTTTTATACATACTTTTAATCATTCCAAATCTTGTCTGAAAGGGCTCCTGACCTCTCCCCCCAACCCCCACCCTCAATTTATTGCAGAACCTATTCAAACATCTGCCTTTCTCTCTAAAAGGGTACTTTGTCAATCCAAATGAATTCCCAACTTTCAGATCTGCTCCTACCAGGTCCGTGCATGTTGCATTTTGTAAACCTGAGTAGCCAGAATCTGACCTGGCTGAAGACAGCTGTTGATTTATATCAGCAGCAGTCTCTGTGGAACATGCATGTGTGAAACAGGAAAGGTGCCCATTCCTGGAGGTTGTACTTGCAAAGTTTCAGGCCCAATTCACTATTCCCTTCTGCGTTTTCATTTTGTTTTACATGCATGTTTATGTCAGTACGTTTCCCTCCTCGTGAATTTCTTCCTAATGCTCCCCTCTGTAAAGATAAATTCTATAAACAAATCATCCTCTGGAATCTCCTTTAGGTTGCCTGTGCTCAGCCATAAAAAGTGTGTGCCCAAAGCAAGCATCAAAGTCCAATAGTATCCTCATCCAATGCCCTCAGTCACAAACTTGTAACAGGAATTTCTGAGTAGCAATCTGGAATAGATTTCTCACATAGTTTGTGTCAATAATCGAAGGGTTCTGAAACCTAGCTCAGATTAACTAATTCAGCACACACTGGCGATCAAATAGAAGAGAGTCTTTGTGTGGTAACAGAGTGGTATTGATTGTCATAACTAAAATTTTAGATCTTTCTAATACAGAAAGCAATCTGTCAAGGAAGTTATCTGAATTCTTTAGTTAAGTTACAGCCCCATAACTCATTCCTGAGCTTCAATTGCTCCTTTCGTAGTCAATTACTGTCAAAAGGGAACGGTTTAACTGGGAAAGGTTATCGGAATGCGGACAGAAGAAAACCTATTTTGAACTCCAGGGTCTAATGCAAACTTGCTCACAATCCTTAATGCAAATTTGACATTTTGCAAATGTTAACAATGGAAGAAGATTCTGAATAATGGTTACACATTGTGTTCATTCGTTAAACTTTTGGAAACTTGAGGTATCATGAAACTTCAAACTTCTGACTGAATCATAAAAGCATGGAATCTTATAGCACAGAAAGAGACCATGTGGCTGATCAGGGGAACTATCCAATCAGTTCCTTTCCTTCGCTCCTTCCTTGCAGCCCCAGCAATCCTTTTTCTTTTCAAGTAAATTCCATCCAGCCAGTGACTATTAAATCTGCTTACATCTTGTCAGAGCATAACAAGATGGTAGCTTTAAAAAAAAAACTCATTTGACCCTCTACCACCCTGCACCATCCTCTCCCTCCTCCATTCATTTGTCAGTTATCTTAAATACGTGCCCTCTATTTGTCAACCCTCCAGCAATTGGAATAGTTCCTTCCTATCTACCCTATCTAAATGAGTTGAACTCCTGTTTTAAATTTCTGCCTAACCTTTTCTGCTCCGCAAAGAACAATCCCAGCTTCTCCAGTCTCTCTGAGCCTTAGCAGCGTTCCTGAAGTGTGATGACCAGACAAGTGCACAATAATGCTGGTGAGGCCAAACCAGTGAATAACATGTTTATCATAACATTTTTGGTTTTGTACAGTAATCTTTCAATGATAACACCAGGGATTCCTTTTTTTTTAAACAGTCTTACAATCTTTGTATACCATCTTTAAGACCTATGCCTGTGAAACTCAGGTCTCTCTGTTTCTACATCTCCTTTAAAATGTTTCTGCTGTTCTTGGGTGAAAATGTGGCCCTTTCAAAGTTGAAGACTGTTCTATACACACACACACACACACACACACACACTTTCTTTAGTGAGGAAGTGGTTTGTTCAATAACCTCAAAAATTATAACAGTTATTTCTGACCTTCAGACATTTGACTTCTACTGGAGCACATCCTAACAAATACAGTCATCCCCCTAGGAAATGCAAAGTTCTGCTAATTATTTAAATATTTAATCAAGATTGCATATCTTGCCTCAATGTGCCTTTGGCATCTGTCAGACTATCATGTTGGCATTGCTGTCAAATGAGTCTCTATTTATTTGGATCACACCTTTCTGCTTATACCCGTCTCCATTGGTTAATTAATAAGTAAAAACAAAAAAGTACTTGCAGTTTCTTTCAATCTGGAATCAAGCCCATTGAGTACAATCTGAATGGCTGATTCGAGCACATTCTAATCTGCCTTCACAGTGGCTCAATAATGAGGAGACTTATTATTACAATAATTACAAACATCCAATGGATAGATGTTTACTGTCTACATATTTCTGGAAATTATGCAAATAGTAATGCAATTACAGTGGAGGCAGTAGTCAAATGACTTTCATTGACAATATTACCGTTCCACCTTGGTATATGGAGCAATATCACCCTGGTGAGCCTGTGTCTATAACTGGCAGTCTGCCTTCAAAACCCAATACAAACAGATGGCGAGGACATTTGTTTACAAGCACTGAAACTTCATTTCAATCTAAAATCAAAATACGAGGCATTCGAAAAATCTTTTCCCTTCAGGCAATCCTAACTGCTGCCAAACATGGTTGAACCTTAGTTGTGAAAAATAAAGGAAATCTGCACCGATAACTAATTCAATTTAGTGGGTATAGGTGTTCTTGAGTTGACTTAGTGCTCAGATTAGGGAATAGAAACATTAGCTCCCAAGTGCTATCCAGTGCAGCCTGATAAAGGTGTAAGGTGGTTTACATAAAGGAAACAATTCAGGATCTTATAAGATGAATGAAAATTCCAAGTTCCATGATTATACTTTGCCTATCCATCAGGTATTTTGAGGTTGTTGACAGAAAGAGAATTAACACTTAATTTTTAGAAAGAATTTCATGAGGTTACTAACACAAGATCTGTTTGAATCAATGTTGAAAGGGTTCGAAAAAGAAGTTGTAAATCAGAAACATTATTACGTTTGTTCTGAAGGAAATGTGGCTCATTGTCAATGGAGATAGTTGCTGACAAAGACTACACTGAGGGAAGATTCTCAGAATGACCTGTAGTCAAATGTAATCTTTTAAAAACAAAATCTGTAAACAGCATTGCTGAAAAAGGCACATTTTGTCCATATTTCAGGATGATCCTGAGTGTGTAATGAATTATGCAGACAATTGATTTCATATTTCCAGTCAGGCTTACAATGTGGTGTACCTTCACATGTCCTGGAAGTAACATCTAATTGTAAAATGGCCCCATTCTTTAAATACGGAAAAAATATGTGCAAATTTCCGTTTCTGTTTGTCTGTTGCAAATCAACAAAATAGGTGACAGCTATCGCCTAGTTCATTTATCAAGGCAATGTTTTGATTAATCAGAGACAATGTGCCTGGTTTAAAATTTAAACAAAGCCTGGCAGTTAACAGTCAATCATCATTAATTGGCACATTCTCACATAGCCATACCTCTATTAAATCAAAGTCCACTTGCTAACCAATCTGCATTCTCCTCTCATCGTATAAATTGATTTTCCCCTTAAACTGGTATTCTTACAAATTGTCCACGTGTGCAAGTTGAACAGTTTTGACAAAATGTGTCTTTTTTTTTTCAACATCTTTCTTTTTACAGCAATACTGAAGTTCTGTGCTACCAGACAGGTGTTTTAGCTTGTTGGTCAGTCTCCACTGGAGAAGTGGTCACTCTTTCTGGACAGAGATGAGGAGTTATTGTTTTCCCTCAGAGGGTTGTGTGATTTGGGAACTCTCTGTCTCAGAAGGTGATGGAGCCAAGGTCATTGAAAATCTTAAAGACAGATGTGGATAGATTATTGCTCGATGGGGCAATCAAGGGTTATTGGTGTAGATGGGAAGACAGAATTCAAAACACAAACAGGCCAGCAAATGATCTTATTGAATGGATGAGCAGGCTTGAATTTGGTCAGAAAAGCCATGAGAAATCAAAATGTTCCATAGGAAGTGGAAAAAAATTGCATCTATATAGAGTTTTTGTCCACCAGTCGATGCCCCAAAGTACTTCATAGCCAATGAAGTACTTTTGAAATGTGATCACAGGAACCCCCCAGAACAGCAATGTGAAAATAACAGGTTAATCTGTATGTTGTGATGTTGACTGAGTGAAAAATATTGGCAAGGTCATCTGGGTAATACCCCGCTCTACTCCAAATATGTTATGGGATCTTTTCCAACCAGCCAAGGAGACAGATGGAGCCTCGGTTTAATATTTTGTCTGAAAGGTGGCACCATTGACAATGAAGTAGTTCCACAGCACTGCAGTAGTTTCAGGCCTGATCTTGGTCCTGGAGTAGAGCATGAACCCAGAACCTCGTGACCCAGACATGTGAGTATTACCAACAGAATGACAGCTGACTTTCCAAATAAGAATATTTTTAAAATGAGCATCTTTTGGAAGTCATCTGGTAAATAGTATGTAGTGAACACACTGTGAAGAACATCCATTAAATCAAGCTCAATAGGAAAAATTCTAAAAGATACTAGTTGGTTAACCTTTCAAAAGATAAGGCAATAGTTAGGATAACAAAAACAGAATAGTCTAAAATACAAGTTCTTAACATTAGAGACTGAGCTAGGCTCAACCTTGCTTTAGAATCATACAGGGACTAGGGGAAAGTGAGGACTGCAGATGCTGGAGAGTCAGAGTCAAAAAGCATGTGCTGGAAAAGCACAGCAGGTCAGGCAGCATCCGAGGAGCAGGAGAGTCAATGATTTGGGCATAAGCCCTTCATCAGGAATGTTACCAAATCATACAGTCATGCTAACATGCAAGGATATTGTACAAGAATGTCACAGGCTTAGCTGTTACACCTCTGACAAGTGAACATCCTACCATCACATTACAGCCTAAATCCATATGAAAAAGACAATTTGGATGAGGTACTGGTTGGCCATGAGTCAATGTCGAACTGCACTTCAGACAGAAGTTGATCCTTGGTGACTAGAAGGAAGGAAAATAGCAGGGACACAGATGACATTCAGACAGTGAAAGAGGTAAGTTTGAAGCAGAGGGTTTTGTGTAAGATCGTGAGTGAAGCATTCTAGAGATTACTGTCACAGTTCAAAGGCGTAGAGTGAGAAAGAATTTTGACTTCTCTTAAAGGTCCCAAACAAGTTCCTTCTGTTAATTGTGTGAGATGCAAGGTCCTACAAGGAGCAGTGAGATCAATGGCTCGGTGATCTGGTTTTGAGAATGCTGGCGGAGGTAGTAAGCTGGCCAAGCCACCATAAAAACTCCCTGCTCTTCTACAAAATTGTGTAGAATTGGGTAAAAATTTTTCCATGGGAGCTTAAATTGTACCTTGGGGAGCTTTAACTATACAATGGGAGATTTAAACTGAAGAACAGCATGAGGCAGGTAGACATGACTTCTATGAAAATGTTCCGAAACATAATGGTGTAGAATTAAAACCGGTGATATATATTGACTGTACATAACAGAAACTGCCTGATGGTTCTTCTCTCTTATCAATGGAAAGATTTCTGAAACTGGTTAGCAATCTGCAACAGCAGTTTTATAGCCAAGCATAGAAATCAAAATTTACCCCATGTGTCTCCACCAATTCTATTTTTCCCTTAATCCTTCACTGAAGTGTCAGCTTAGTTTTAAGTTGAAGATTTTGATTGGTATTGGCTTCCTTAATTCTGTAGGCAAAAATCTAAAAACTAATTTAATTCATGGGAATCACATCCCAAATTAATTTGCTACTCTGTTGCAACACTTGCTGGCAGATTACTTGAGGGATTCAAGCCACTCAATTCATATATGTGTGTGCTGTATGATAAATAAGATTATTTATCAACCTGACGTTCAAATTTCTGGCCTCAACATTGTGGGAGGGGAGGAAGGGTGTGCAGAATGTTGTAGATGATAACTTTTTTAAAAACTGAAAATGCAATAGGAAGGATACTACTCATAACTGCTGAATTTTCTTTCATCAGTTCAGCTCTGCCCACCCCCACTGATGGGGTGTGGAACTGAGTTACAGAATTACAGATGTGGGAAAGTACAAAAATGAGACGATTTGGTTCTTTACAGCTCTCTGCAGAAGCAACTTACCTTGTGCCACAGTCCCACCTTTTCTCCACAGCCCCGTACATTCTGCTTTTGCAGATGACAATCAAAGTTTCTCCATCACTTTCTGCCAGTGCGTTCCTGAACCCCTAAACACTCGCTGCAATAAAAAAGATTTTTCCCCTCGTGTTTTTCCTCTTGCTTCTTCTGCTTACTACGTCAAATCTGTGCCCTCTTGTTCTCAACCTTTCCACCAGTGGGAACTGATTTCCCTGGCTGACTCTCCCCAGACTCCTCATGATCTTGAACACCTCCATCAAATTTCCTGTCAACCTTCACTTCTCCTAGTGAAATAGTCCCAGCTCCTCCAACCTATTCCTGTCACTGAAGTTCCCCATCTCTAGGACCATCTCTAGAATCTTCTCTGCATCCTCTTCCATGTCAGCACAACTTTCCTAAAGTGTTGCCCCTAAAGCTGGATGCCATTCTCCAGTTGAGGCTGAAGCAATGTTCAAGATGAGTTTAAAGTAGTCTCGTTGCTTTTGTACTTTGCACCCTTGTTAATAAAGCCAAGGATGCTGTATGCTTTTTTAATCCTACTCTTCTGTCCTGCCATTTTCAACAATTTATGCACATAAACACAAGCCCCCTCTGCTCTTGCTCCCACTTTGGAATTGTGTTGTCTGTTTTATATTACCACTCTGTGTTCTTCTAGACCAGAATAAACCACCAGGGTGATCCCCAAAGGCAGCTCATGAAGTGTCATTTTACTAATTGTTGATTCCGGCCACTGACCCAGCTCAGATGATTGAATCTAAGTACCATGCATGTTAGCTTGCTAAACTAAATGGCACAGACCAAGGAGTAATCGTCAAACACTCGACAAATTCCAAACCTCTAAAACATTATAACATCAAATGGACACAGTAAAATACATAGATCTCAGGTTACAAACCCTGAAGATTGGACTAGACTTCCAGAGAGCTGCTTCTCACCAATAGTAGATCTCACATTCACCTTTGACTTCTTTTGCACCAAAAGGATAGAGAGTAAAAAAGTGGCGTGAATAAAAAAGGATTGCAAGGATTGGTTGGGATGTGAAAATCTGCCCCAGAAGGAAAAGTCAGCAAAGAAAACAGTAACATTTGGGGAATGAATATGAAAGTCAACCTGAAGCTCCATTTTGAAATCGAAAAGGTAAACTGAACAGTATGTCTCATTCACCAATTTTACTGTTTTCTCCTTCCAGGATGGTGAGGCTGTTCATGTTTGTTTTTGAGCATTAAAGAAGACCTCAGATTGGAAGAGGTGGAACTCACTGCACCAGAAACCCTTTCCACGCACACTGAGTCTCTATCTTTTGTCTGACCTCAGTAGCTCTTTCCTCTTCTAATCCAGTTGCCATACCATACCCTTTGCACAGATTGCCCAGTCCCTGCAGAGCTCCCCATTTCCCTCAGCAAGTTTTTATATCTTGCTGCTCTCCCCATTTCGCTGCCTTCCCTTTCCTGGACCCCTTCGCAAATCTCATGCTCACTCCTGGTCTGTCTCAGCCTCACTCCAAGCTGTTCCCATGAGGCCTTTCTTCGAAAGCTCATTTCATACAGGTTCACTGGGGAGGGAGGGATAGCTGGGAGGCCCTCAAAGGAAAGGTGAAAATTCCATCCTGTCGGCCAGTGGCTTTGGGAACCTGCTGCCTAAACCAGGTTTTAAAATCACAAAAAAGGTGGGAATAGAGCAGGAAAAGGAATTGCTCCATTTTAACTTCTCCATTTTTTTTCTGCCAAGTGGAGATTGTTAAAATAGTACACTGGATTTCAAAACACCACTGTTTGCATTGCAAAATAATTTGAAAGCAAACAGCTTCAAATCCTTTTGTGTCTAACTGACCGGACTTCTTTTCCAGGCAGGTTAAGACCCTGTTCCCAGAAGTGCGTGCACTGATCCAAAACATATCTTTCATCTGATGACACTCTGGTCATCAGCTGTAACGATGACTCTTCCTTGATGTTCCGTGACAGACTGTTGAAGATTGTCCATTCGACTGTCAGTCACACATCACAGCAGAACACTCCGCATATTTTAAATGATCGGTTTGAAATCTGCTCCCTGGTGTCTTTGCTAGAATGCCAAAGCCAAAACCGCAAAGACAGGCACTTTTTAAAAAAAATCTGATCCTGCGGGGTTTGATGTCATTAGATCATATCTTAGAGTACTGTGTTTGTTGTGGGTTTCATTCAATAGACCATTTGGGAATGGATGCCATGTCTGTGTTTGTTTACTCTTGCCAGTATCACACTGAATGACATTGTAAGTGACAGGGACCCTTGCCACCACTGGGATCCACAGACTGTGTTTAGGCCTTAGATTTCAATGCCGTTTAGCTGGCAACCTTCCAGTCACAGGCAATGAATCAAAGATTCTTTCACAGATGCCTTTTTTAAAAAAATTAAATGATATTCTGTTCTAACCTGATAAATTCCAACTGTGCAATTAATGGTTTCAAAAGGTATTGTGCATTGTAAGGAGCAGAACAGAAACCTTCTGAGACATCACTGTATACCACGCTGCAAAATTATATTTCAAGTTTCCTCAGGCAATTTTTTTTTTGGGATATGTATGTTTCTATTTTGTGCTGACAATCCTCGATGTAATTTAATACCAGCATTTATTCAGAAGTAGCAATAAGATGACCTTGGCTTGGTTACGTTGTTGTCTGACAATCTCTGCTGAACATCAATATTCCTGATTTGGTGGTGCTGGTGTTGGACTCAGGTGTACAAAATTTAAAATCACGCAACACCAGGTTATAGTTCAACAGGTTTATTTGGAAGCACTAGCTTACGGAGCACTGCTCCTTCATCAGGTGGTTGTGTACCAGAGTGTCATCAGATGAAAGATATGTTTTGGATCAGTTTGTGCACCTTGTGGGAACAGGGTCTTAATCTGCCAGGAAAAGAATTCCAGTCAATTAGATACAAGATGATTTAAAGTCGTTTGCTTTCAAATTATGTTGCAATGCAATATTCCTGATTTGCTCTGATAAGTTGATGTCCCGAACAAACTAACTCCACCCCAAATTTGTGACTTTATTTTGGGGCAGCTCTTTAAGAAGTTATGGTATTCATATGCAAGGAAACTCAGGGACCTGACACTTACAAAATAGTAATTTTATTGTCCCGCATTCAGGGCCAATGGGTTAGGCAGGACAGTTGAATGAAACGTTAAAGAGTCTCTGCATGCTTTAGGTGAATTTCATTCTACTCAATTCATTCAGCAGATCCTGAGATATTGAGACAGACACTTCCACTTGTGTGAGTCTCTGCCCAACTACTGGAGCCGTTAGATGTACAAGGGAAGATATAAATCCAACTGGCACTGGAAGAAAAGATGATTTAAACAGTGTTGTCAATGACTTCTGCCACACATGTTCTCCACATTTTAAAAATTGACTGGAACTAATTTTCTAGAAGGCTCAAGTTTTTTTTTCTCTTGACGCATCGCTAAATTCAGGCAGAGTGACAGGAATTTGGCATCGCTGGCTGTCTATAGTTTCCCGCTGTGGGTGACAAGTACACGTCCCGCCCCTAGACCCAGAAGCCAGTAGAATGATTAAACAGCAAAATAAATAATTTCAACCTATCCAAGCTATTCTTCTAATCTAAAGCTTTTATTTTTCCAAACAGAATCAAATCAGGGGCCCAGTGCTACCTGAAAATAAATCTTTTGGCCCGAGGTTTAACTACCTGAAGCCACTTAAAACCAGTCCCTCTGATCCCACTGTCTTCATGCCCTGTCCCAATCTTAACCTGCTCTTTTGAGCAGCGAAGTGAGAGACTTTCCAAGGAGCCAGCAGGTTGCTATGTTAAGAGTGAAGACCAGGCTCGATGGTCAGGAGGATTCATCATTAAATTTTAGCTGGAGTCCTGAGCAGGAGACCATTTGGATCAATCCTATAGAAAGACAGATCAAGGAGGCAGCAGTAGCCCAGAAGGTAAATTCCTTTTGGGTCAGGAAGGCTGCTCTTGATGTGACACAGAAGCTAGTCTTGCAAAGGGTTCCTGACTGTATGGTGTGGCAAAATACCTGGCCTTCTCCAAATTTCTTCCACCAGCCATGGCCTAAGCCTCATCCCACCAGCTCAATGCCAACCAACCCCCACCTCCTCCACTCACCATACTGACTCTGGTCAGATCTAGCCCCTTCCATACTCACCACCTCCCTGCCATCCTCCATTCCTCTCCACTGTTAGGAGTGCCTCCAGAGACCATGGCTGTGACCTTCCGCCAACAGATTCCAGATCCCCACCCCACCCCCAAGAAGGAAAGGTTAGTTTTTAAAAAACACAGTAATACTTGGAAATGAATGTCTTGGTCTCACTGTATCTTCATTTTGAAAGTCATGATTTGGAGGTGCCGGTACTGGACTGGGGTGGACAAAGTTAAAAATCACAACACCAGGTTATATTCCAACAGGTTTATTTGGAAGCACGAGCTCTCAGAGCGCTGCTCCTTCATCAGGTGGTTGTGGTACAGAATCATAAGACACAGACTTTACAGCAACAGGATTGCAATGTCATGGAATGTAATATTAAACAAATTTAGCTTAAGACTTTCATCTTTTAGAATGATGATGTTAGTTTTGGTTCCTTCATATATAAATCCCATAACTTGTTAAAAGTTACATTCTCAAGGTAGCTTTTAACAATAGGTGCCATCTCAGCTCAGATAATGCATTGAAGGTGTGAAGTTAAAGTCTGTCTGTGGCCCAGTGTTAGGTCAGACTGATTCTGTTTCTAAAGTGAGAGTTACAGAATCTTGCATTATTTTATTTTACACAGTTTTTGAGCAAAGTAAAATGTAATTCTGCAAGTAAAACTTCACCTCACAAACTTAAATGTGTGTGTGTGTGTGTGTGCAGGGTAGACTGAGTGAGTATGGGTGTGTGTGTTGGGGGGGGGTGGGGGTGGGCATGTCTGTGAGAGAATGTGTGTCTGTGTGTGTGTGTGTATATGTCAGTGTGTTTGAGTTTAATGGGGTATACGTCGGTGAGAGGGTATGCATGTGAGTGTGGAGGGGTGTGAGTGTGTGCATATGAGAGAGAGCTTGTGTACGAGAGAAGGTGTGTGTGGATCTGGAGGAGTGTGTATATGTGCGCGTGTTACTGTAGCCTCTGCTCGGCCTTGCCACTGTACCATGCCTCAGGGCATCCTTGCCTGCAGCATGGATATGGGCAATGGATAAATGGACACTGCACAACAATCACCAGACAGGAGTGTTTGCTCCCAGTCGGGGAACACTTCAGCAGTCCGGGACATTTGACCTCCCACCTCCAAACACACACACCCACATGCACTCACTCAGTCTACCCTGTACACACACACACACACTTAAGTTTCTAGGCAGATTTGTATTTGGCAGAAGTACATTTTATTTTGCTCAAAAACTGCACAAATCCATGCAAGATTCTGTAACTGCCATTCAGAAACAGAATCAGTCTGACCTAACATTGGGACACAGACAGACTTTAACTTCACACCTTCAATGCATTATCTGAGCTGAGATAGTACCCATCTTGAGAATGTAACTTTTAAAAAGTTCTAGGATTTATATATGAAGGAACCAAAACTAACATGGTCATTCTAAAAGGTGAAAGTCTTAAGCTAAATTTGTTTAATATTACTTTCCATTACACTGCAATCCTGTTGCTATAAATTCTGTGTCTTACGATTCTGCTCCACAATGAGCTGATGAAGAAGCAGCGCTTCAAAAGCTAGTGCTTCCAAATAAATGGATTATAACCTGATTTGGAAATGCCGGTATCAGACTGGGGTGTACAAAGTTAAAAATCAGAAAACACCAGGTTATAGTCCAACAGGCTATTGTCCAAATAAACCTGATGGACTATAACCTGGTATTGTGTGATATTCAACTTCATTTTGAAAGTTCTAAGGTGACTCCATGAGTGTGACCCATTCACCATTTTACTGGTTTTACCTTCTGGGCCAGCAGCCATTTATCTATCTGGCTGTGACTCTGGAAAGCTTGAGTTAAGTAAGGCTGTGCTTACTAGGTGTGAGCTTTCTGAGCTTTCTAGGTGTGTAACCCACATCCAGCTCCCATACACTAAGCCTGCAACTCCACCCCATCGCTCCACCCATCCCTTTAAAAAAACAGCAATCTACTCTGTAACTCTCGTAACTTACTCCACTGCTCCCAAAAATAGTGCTTCCAAATAAACCCATTGGACTCTGACCAAGGATGGCATGGTGGCTCACTGGTTAGCACTGCTGCTTCACAGCGCCAGGGACCTGGGATCAATTCCAACCTCGGGTGACTGTCTCTGTGGACTTTGCACTTTCTCACTGTATCTGTGTGGGTTTCCTCCCACACTCCAAAGCTGTGCAGGTTAGGTGAATTGGCCCATAGTGTTCAGGGATGTGTAGGTTAGCTGCAGTAGTCCAAGGTAAATATGGGGGAATGGGTCTGGGTGGGTTACTCTTTGGAGGGTAGGTATGGACTTGTTGGGCTGAAGGGCCTGTTTCCACACTGTAAGGATACTCTAACCTGGTGTTGTGTGATATTTTTAACATTGTCCACCCCAGTCCAACATCAGCTCCTCCACATCATGCTCCAAATGTAATTAAGGAAACCTCAGGTCTGAAAAGTGCCACGATATGCATATTTCTGTATTTACATTTACATTTTTATCTCATTTGCCTATTTAACAAATCACCCTCCTCAAAAGCATTCCAGAAAAAGTAAATGATGTACAAAGGCAAGTAATTGTCCTTTACTTTGTTCTCCATAATTCAAGACCTCATATTTATCTCCTGAAAATTAAAATAAAGTAATCCCTCATAAATCTCTTCCCATTTAGTCAGAAATCAACTATGTGTCAAAACTCTGATCTCCCTGCTTGCAGCAATCTGATGGATGCCAAGAAATTGCATTCATTCTGATGACATATGGATGTGCCAGTACATTTTAAAGAAATCAATTTAATTCTCTCACTGCAATTTGGACAATCTGAGCAATCTGTGCTCTTTTTAAATCTTGGTTGGTATTGTGCGAGGAAATAAATCTCCTTTTTCATTTTAAAATTGGAAGAAATGCTCCCAATCACACTGAATGGCTACTTACAGGGAGCTCGAAGTTACATTGCAATCCTGATTTATGGCAAATGGAGAGAAAATGGTCTGAACATTAGCTATGCATTGATAAAGTTCTGGAATACAAAATAAATGGACAAAATCAAAGGTTGCATCACATTGAATATTGCAAATGACACAGTGACAAAGAGGATAATTTGCTATATATTGAGGGATCTTACAGTATTTAAACTGGTCGCTGTTTTTCCTACCTAATAACAACTAAATAACAAGTAGTTCACAGGAAAGTCCTTAAACCTGTTGTTTTGGTAAGAAGCTACATTGATACAAATTCATCATTCCTATTTACTGCATTTAAAAAATTGGTTTGTAAAATCAAATGAATATTTGCAAAGGCATTGATTGGAGAAATCCATGTTCACCTGCCAAACAATGTTCATCACAGGAGTGGCCTAGAACATTTTTGCGTAATTATGGCTCTTGACAATATGAACATTTAGGAATGATTTCCTCTCTGGGTCCATTGATATATATTCTAGAATACTGATGGAGACTAGTGAAGGCATTTTTAGGATCACAGAAGAATTACCAAGTGCCACCAAGACTCCTCAAGACAAGAAATAGATATCAAAGCATCTACTAGTGAAAATACCCATTACAATTCCAGAGCCACTACTCTAGCAATAGTTACAGCTAATAAGTCTCAAAATCAGGAGTGACCTGAATGGGTCCCAGCACTAGAACTAGCAATGGGAAACCCAGCCTTGTCCAGGCTGGAGTCCTCCTTTCTAATATAAGGAGAGCTATCTCACCGACAGCTCAAGCAAAAGCCTGACATAGTCATATTCATTGAATCATACCTTCCACATAACGTCCAAGACAACACTGTCACAATCCTTGGGTAGTTCCTCTCCAGCCAGCTAGAAATGGTGGCACATTGGTATAGAGTCAAGAGGGAGCCCCTAACATTGACACTTTCAGAGCCATCATAAGTACAATTCACTGAGGGGGGGGGGGGCTGTATCTATCTGTAGCACTTTCCTGGCCCACAATTTCTTACATCTAAAAAGGAGAAAGGCAGCAGATCCACGTGTATACCATCACCTACAAGTTCCCCTCCAAGCCACTCGGCATGGATAAAAAAATTGACTGGCTGGAAGAAGGCAGAGAGTAGGAATAAAGGAATCTTTGCTTAAAAATGTGTTGCTGGAAAAGCGCAGCAGGTCAGGCAGCATCCAAGGAGCAGGAGAATCATCTTCCGCCTAGGAACCCTCCAACCACAAGGGATGAATGCAGATTTCTCCAGCTTCCTCATTTCCCCTTCCCCCACCTTATCTCAGTCCGAACCCTCAGACTCAGCACCGCCTTCTTGACCTGCGATCTTCTTCCCGACCTCTCCACCCCCATCCCCTCTCCAGCCTATCACCCTCACCTGAAGCTCCTCCCACCTATCGCATTCCCAACGCTCCTTCCCCAAGTCCCTCCTCCCTACCCTTTATCTTAGTCTGCTTGGCACACCTTCCTCATTCCGGAAGAAGAGCTTATGCCCGAAACGTCGATTCTCCTGCTCCTTGGATGCTCCTGACCTGCTGCACTTTTCCAGCAACACATTTTTAAGCTCTGATCTCCAGCATCTGCAGTCCTCACTTTCTCCATAAAGGGATCTTTTTCAGGATAGCAGCCATTGACTAGTGGAGTTCTGCTCGGGATCAGTATTTGGACCACATTAATTCATGTTATACATTAACAATCGAAACAAAATTTAGAGATGCCGGTATTGGTCTGGGAAGTACAAAGTTAAAAATCACCAGGTTATAGTCCAACAGGTTTATTTGGATGCACTAGCTTTCGGAGCGACGCTCCTTCATCAGCTGGTTGTAGAGTTTCAAATCGTAAGACACAGAATTTATAGCAAATGTTTACAGTGTGATGTAACTGAAATTATATATTGAAAAAGACCTGGATTGTTTGTTAAGTCTCTTTACAGAATCTTACATGGATTTCGTGCAGTTTTTGAGCAAAATAAAATGTAATTCTGCAAGTACAAATTCACACCACAAATTTATATTGTGTGTGTGTGTGTGTGCACGCAAGTGGGGGTGTGTGTGGAGGGGGGGCTGTTATGAGTGTGAGAGAGTGTGTGTATGTGTGGGAGGGTGAGTGTAAAGGGGTTTAAGTTTGTGAGAGGGTGTGTGTGTGCGTGTGAGTGTGGGAGTGTTTGTGTGAGCGTATGCGAGAGAGCTTGTGTATGAAAGAGGGTCCGTAATGAGCTCCTCAGGAGACAGACACGAGCTGCAGCTGACAGGGTCCCCTTTGTTGTTCAGTACTTCCAGGAGCCGGAAAACTACGCCAGGTTCCTCGCAGCCTGCAACACATTATCAATGAGGATGAGCACCTCACCAAGACATTCCCCACGCCTCCACTCTTGCCTTTAAACAACCACCAAACCTCAAACAGATCATTGTTCGTTGCAAACTGCCAGGCTTTCAGGACAACACCATATAACCTTGTCGCGGTAGATGGTGCAAGACATGTCAGAGTGTCGACATGGATTCCAACATTAGGCGTGGGGACAACACCCACCGTGTACGTGGCAGGTATTCATGTGACTCAGTCGACGTTCTCTATTGCGTGCGCTGCAGACAAGGCTGCCCTGAAGTATGGTAGGTTGGCAAGACTAAGCAGAGGCGACAGCAGCAGATGAATGGACACCGCACAATAATCAACAGACAGGAGTGTTCCCTTCCAGTCGGAGAACACTTCAGCTGGCCAGGACATTCCACCTCAGAGCTTCGGGTGACGGTCCTCCAAGACTGACTTCGGGACAGGCAACAAGTGGTCGAGCAGAGGATGATCACCAAGTTCGGTCCCCATGGGGATGGCCTCAACTGGGACCTTGGGTCCATGTCACACTACAGGTGACCCCACTGCACGCGCACACACACACACAGACTCATGATCCTTCCAACTCATACACTCACGCAGACCCTCTCTCATACACAAGCTCTCTTTCATACACAGACACGTATACTACAACACACACACACCCTCTCACAAACTTCAACCCCCTTTACACTCACACTCATACACATACATACTCTCTCATAGACACTCATAACACGCCCACCTCCATACACACCCCCACTTGCACAACACACACATATAAGTTTGTGTGGTGAATTTGTACTTGCAGAATTACATTTTATTTTGCTCAAAAACTGCATGGATCCATGTAAGATTCTATAAATCTGTTTTTTAGAACAGCATCAGTCTGACCATTGTGGCACAGTCTCACACAGGACACCTCACACCTTCAGTGCATTATTGGAGCTGACATGGCACCTCTTGTTAAAGTTCACTTGAGAATGTAACTTTCAAAAAGTTCTGCAATTTACACATGAAAGAACTGAAACCAATATGTTCATTCTAAAAGATGAGAGACTTAACAAACAATCCAGGTTTTTTTGCAATATATAATTTCAGTTACATCAAACTGTAAACATTTGCTATAAATTCTGTGTCTTATGATCTCATACTCCACAACTACCTGATGAAGGAGCAGCACTCTAAAAGCTAAAGCTTCCAAATAAACCTGTTGGACTATAACCTGTTGTTGTGTGATTTTTAACAATCTAAACAAAGGAATTGAGGGCATTGCTGCTAAGTTTGCAGATGACACAAAGATAAACCATAGGATACAGAAGCAGTATGAGGCCATTCAGCCTATTGATCTCTGCTGCAATTCAATCATGGATGATGTGTTTCTCAACACATTCTCCTGTCTTCTCCCTGTAACCCTTGATTCCCTTACTAATCAAGAACCTATCCACCCCTATCTTAAATATACTCAATCACTTGGACTCCTCAGTGGCAATGAATTCCACAGATTCACCACCTTCTAGTTGAAGAAATTCTTCCTCATCTCAAGTTCTAAAGGTTGCCCCTTCACTGAGTCTGTGCCCTTTTTTCCTAGTCTCTCCTACAACTTCTTCATGTCCACTCTATCCAAGCCTCTCAGAATCCTATAAATTTCAATGAGTTCCTCCATCATCCTATTGACCCAGAGTCCTCAACTGCTCCTCATTTGACAAGCCCTTCATCCCTGGGACCATTCTTGGAAACCATCTCTGCACCACTCCAAGGCCAGCACATCCTTCCTTAGATGCAGGGCCCAAAACTGCTCACAATATTCCAAATGCAGTCTGATCAGAACTACCCTTGTGTCATCTACAAACATAGCAACAAGGTCCTCAGTTCCTTTGTCCAGATTGTTCATGTACAAGGTGAATAGTTGTGAATAACACTAATGCCTGCAGAACAACACTCCTCACTAGCCTCTTGTTTGCTGTCTTTTGCCTCCCTCTCTTCTTAAACAGGAGTGTTACATTAGCCCCTTCTCAGTCCTCTGGGACCCTGTCTCACTCCAGTGATAGCTAGAGGGGCAGGTAGTGTTGAGGAAGTGGGGAGGGTACAGAAGGACTTGGAAAGCTAGGAGTGTGGGCAAAGAAGAGGCATATGAAATACAGTAATGGAAAAATGAAAGGTTATGTATTTTTGCCAAAGGTACAGAGGAGGAAGTGCTGGATGTCTTGAAACAGTTAAAAGTGGATAAGTGCCCAGGACCTGATTAGGTGTACCCAAGAACTCTGTGGGAAGCTTGAGAAGTGATTGCTGGGCCTCTTGCTGAGATATTTGTATCATCGATAGTCACAGGTGAGGTGCCGGAAGACTGGAGGTTGGCAAACATGGTGCCACTGTTTAAGAAGGGCGGTAAGGGCAAGCCAGGGAATGAGAGACCGGTGAGCCTGACCTCGGTGGTGGGCAAGTTGTTGGAGGGAATCCTGAGGGACAGGATGTTCATGTATTTGGAAAGGCAAGGACTGATTCGGGATAGTCTACATGGCTTTGTGCATGGGAAATCATGTCTTACAAACTTGATTGAGTTTTTTGAAGAAGAAACAAAAAAGATTGATGAGGGCAGAGCAATAGATGTGATCTATATGGAGTTCAGTAAGGCGTTCGACTAGGTTCCCCATGGGAGACTGATTAGCAAAGTTAGATCTCATGGAATACAGGGAGAACTAGCCATTTGGATACAGAACTGGCTCAAAGATAGAAGACAGAGGGTGGTGGTGGCGGGTTGTTTTTCAGACTGGAGGCCTGTGACCAGTGGAGTGCCACAAGGATCGGTGCTGGGCCCTCTACTTTTTGTCATTTACATAAATGATTTGGATGTGAGCATAAGAGGTACTGTTAGTAAGTTTGCAGATGACACCAAAATTGGAGGTGTAGTGGACAGCGAAGAGGGTTACCTCAGATTACAACGGGATCTGGACCAGATGGGCCAATGGGCTGAGAAGTGGCAGATGGAGTTTAATTCAGATAAATGCGAGGTGCTGCATTTTCGGAAAGCAAATCTTAGCAGGACTTATACACAAAATGTTAAGATCCTAGGGAGTGTTGCTGAACAAAGAGACCTTGGAGTGCAGGTTCATAGCTCCTTGAAAGTGGAGTCGCAGGTAGATAGGATAGTGAAGGCGGCGTTTGGTATGCTTTCCTTTATTGGTCAGAGTAGAGTACAGGAGTTGGGAGGTCATGTTGCGGCTGTACAGGACATTGGTTAAGCCACTGTTGGAACATTACATGCAATTCTGGTCTCCTTCCTATCAGAAAGATGTTGTAAAACTTGAAAGGGTTCAGAAAAGATTTACAAGGATGTTGCCAGGGTTGGAGGATCTGAGCTACAGGGAGAGGATGAACAGGCTGAGGCTGTTTTCCCTGGACCGTCGGAGGCTGAGGGGTGACCTTATGGAGGTTTACAAAATTATGAGGGGCATGGATAGGATAAATAGATAAAGTCTTTTCCCTGGGGTCAGGGAGTCCAGATCTAGAGGGCATAGGTTTAGGGTGAGAGGGGAAAGATATAAAAGAGACCCAAGGAGCAACTTTTTCACACAGAGGGTGGTACGTGTATGGAATGAGCTGCCAGAGGATGTGGTGGAGGCTGGTACAATTGCAACATTTGAAGAGGCATTTGGATGGGTATATGAATAGGAAGGGTTTGAAGGGATATCGGCCAGGTGCTGGCAGGTGGGACGATATTGAGTTGGGATATCTGGTCGGCATGGACAAGTTGGACCGAAGGGTCTGTTTCCATGCTGTACATCTCTATGACTCTATGACTCTATAATAGTGAGTTGGACTATTTTCCAAATGAGGAACAGCTTTGACAATCACAAAGGAACTTGGGAGTCTTTGTTTAAGATTCTCTTAAAGTTAACATGCAGGTTCAGTTGGCAGTTTGGATGGCAAATACTATGTTAGCATTCATTTTAAGATTGTTAGAATACAACAGCAAAGATGTGCTGCTGAGGCTATATAAGGCTCTGGTAAAAACAATGACTGCAGATGCTGAAAACCAAATACTGGATTAGTGGTGCTGGAAGAGCACAGCAGTTCAGGCAGCATCCAACGAGCAGCGAAATCAACGTTTCGGGCAAATTTTGCCCGAAACGTTGATTTTGCTGCTCGTTGGATGCTGCCTGAACTGCTGTGCTCTTCCAGCACCACTAATCCAGTATATAAGGCTCTGGTCAGATGCAATATTGTAAGCAGTATTGCGCTCTGTATCTAAGGAAGGACATGTTGACCTTGGAGACAGGAGTCAAGCGTGTGATGCTGGAAAAGCACAGCAGGTCAGGCAGCCTCTGAAGAGCAGGAGAATCAGTGTTTCAGGCAAAAGCCCTTCATCAGGAATCTGCTCCTCAGATGCTGCCTGACTTGCTGAGCTCTACCAGCACCACACTCTCGACTCTAATCTCCAGCATCTGCAGTCCTCGCTTTTGCCTTTTTGACCTTGGAGGGGATCCAGAGGAGGTTTACAAGAAAGATCCTGGGGATGAAGAGCTGGTCATATAAGGAACAGATGAGGATTCTGTATTCAATAGCGTTTAGAAGGATGAGGGGGATCTCATTGAAATGTGCAGAATACTGAGAGGCCTAGATAGAGTGGACATGGGGAAGATGTTTCTACTAGTAAGATAGACTGGGACCTGAGCACATAGCCTCAGAGTTAAGGGATGACCCTTCCAGAACTGAGATGAGGAGGAATTTCTTCAGCCAGTGATGGTTAATCTGTGGAACTCATTACCACAGAAAGCTGTTGAGATTAAATCACTGAGTATATTTAAAATAGAGATAGATAGGTTTTTGATTCAGGGCGGCATGGTGGCTCAGTGGTTAGCACTGCTGCCTCGCAGTACCAGGGTCCCTGGTTCAATTCTAGCCTTGTGGCAACTGTCTGTGTGGAGTTTGCACATTCTCCCCATGTCTGCGTGGGTTTCCTCCGGGCGCTCTGGTTTCCTCACACAGTCCAAAGATGTGCAGGTCAGGTAAACTGGCCATGCTAAATTGCCCAAAGTGTTACATGCATTAGTCAGAGGTAAATGGGTCTGTGTGGATTACTCTTTGGAGGGTCGGCGTGGACTGGTTTGGCCAAAGGGCCTGATTCCACACTGTAGGGAATCTAATCTAAATAAGCAGGAGAAAGCAGGAGAAAGTGGTTGAGAAACATATCATCCATGATTGAATGGGGGTGCAGACTTGATGGGTTGAATGGCCTAATTCTGCTCTTATATCTTGTGGCCTGGCGTCGTCTGGTCAAAGATCAATTAACTTTTGAGTATTAAGTGAGTAAAGGGATATGGGAAGAGGTGGGACAATGGAATTGATATTAAATCTCAACCATGGTGAAACTGAATGGTGGAACAAAGTCAAAGACTGTGTGGCATAAACTTGTTTATCTTTCTTATGTTCTTCTGTGGAAAGTTAAATGGTCAAAAAAAGTCACGCAGAGAGGTATCCAATTTTTGGGCAAGGTTTTTGTTGAGAAACGCAATCTCTGAAGATCACACATGTCTTGTCAGGCAGATTTGTTGCGTGGTGATGTCTTTCTCATTGCCATGTGTTTACCTGACCTCTTGGTAAGGCCAAACCAGAACTGGTGAAACTTGCTGATGAAAAATAGGAAGCACAGTTGAGGCACAAAATGTGATCATTGATTTTCAAAATGTGTAGACTGTGCAATTGGGAAGACAGAAGGTAAATGAAATTTAATGCTGATAAATGTAAGGTGTTGCACATCGATCAGAAATGTGAGATATAGTCTTATTAAAAGAATGGAAGTAGGAGAAGTTCAGAAATAGACATGAGAATGAAAGTAGTACATCATTTTCAGAAACTAGACTATTTGGTGAAGCTATTAAAAAACCTTAATAGAATGCGAGTACAAATTGCCGGAGCAGACGAATACGGCTGTGGAAATTATGCTTCAGATTTACATTATCTTGGTGAGATCACATCTCAAGTATTCTCTTATGATTCACATCACATGAGTGTATAGGCATGTATTAGAATCAGTATACAAGAGAGCATAAAAAGAACATTTTTCAATTTCAAAACTGAAAATTTGAAGTTGTGCAGGAAACAGTCCTTAAGTGATAATTAATTGCATCGTAAGTTCTCAACTGAATCAAAGGCAGGAAGGGGGGAATAAAGACACTGGTGTAGTGGTGATGTCACTGGACTCATAATCCAGCAGGGCCAAAGCTAGTGCCAAGGGGATACAAGTCAATGTGGGTGGCACAGCGCTGCCTCACAGTGCCAGGGACCTATGTTCAATTCCAGCCTGGGGCAAATGTCTGTGTGCAGTTTGCATATCCTCACTGAGTCTTCATGGATTTCCTTTGGGTACTCTGGTTTCCTCCCACAGTCCATAAATGTTTAGGTTAGGTGGATTGGCCATGTGTGTGTGTGTGTGTGTGTGTGTGTGTGTGTGTGTGTGTGTGGCAGGGGTGGGGGTGGGTCCTCTTTGGAGGATCACTGTGGACTCGATGGGCCAAATGGTGAGCTTTCACATTGTAGGGATTGTATGATTTGCTGCATAGCAAACTTGGATTATGAAGTGAAATAAATAGGTTATGGGTGTTTGCAATCCCTTTACAGTCAACTAAAGAACTGTTTTCACTGCTTTTGGTTCTACTTCAGTCCCACACTCCTGATCTTTGGGCCCCCAGTGCGGAGGCGTACTGGGCAGATCAGAGGATCTCTTCATTCTGCTCCTAGGCCTGGTCAGGCTGGTCATTAACAGGTCCAGGCAGCTGGCTGTGGAGGAGCTTATTTTGACCAACTGCCTGCCACTCCTCCATGGCTATGTTCAAACCCAGCTGTCCTTGGTGAGGGAGCATGTGGTGCCCACCAACGCTCTCGATGCTTTTAGGTAGAGATGGGCACCGCAGAGGGCGGAGTGATTTATTTCCCTCTCTATTCTATTTTGATTTGATCCCTACTCTCTCTCTCCACTTTTTTTTTCATGTAAGTATTGCCTTTGTCAGGCTTTGCTTATTCCTGCTTCCCTGGTCACATGGGGGAGTTTTCCCATTGGTGGAATATTGAATAGAATTATTTACATAAGTGGCGTTTTCAGTGAGTCCTTGCACCTACACATGCATGACAAAGGGAGGGAAAATAAGCACCACTGCTGTACAGCAGGAGTGTGGGGAGAAGGAAAAAAAGGGATCTAGAATCTCTTAAAAAAAATCAAAGGAAGGAAGGTTGGCCAGTTCCATGGGAAAATTATCGAGTGGTCAGGTGGCATGAAGTAGGATGAAGGATTTTCCAGGCCCAACACTCATTGGTCAGCAAGTGTTAAATTCAACTCATGGAATGTTAATTGTTATTTGCTTTTCAATTTTACAAGAGCAAAACTAAACATTTTCTACTAAAGTAAATGACTCAAGACTTGCAACATTTTGTATCCTCATTCTTTCAGCGAGGTTGGCACTTGCTGTTTGCCAGTTTCTGCATTGACCCGAAGAAAGACGAAATCCAACAAAAGATTCTTCTACACAGTGCACGTAATTCCCTCCATGAACTTAGCCCAAAATGATCTGAACAACCTGCATTCTCTGTTGCTATCAGAATAACAAGAATCTCAGGGAGTCCCTCTCCCACTGCAACTCCCAGGTCATTTCCTCTGCCCTGAAGTTCTTCAACCATGTCGTGAAACAAACTCGCTACCACAGCCACATTCGCTTCCTCAGTGCCTGCCTCCATAACCAACTCATCCCACACGGACTCCGGACCACCTTTAAACCAGCAGAGTTCGGACCCGAACAGGACAAACAGTACAGACTACAGATTCAAAAACACCAGCAACAGTTCTCCTTCAAGATCCTCCACTCCACGCTTGCAGCAATGCGCCGGCACCTAACCTCTCTACAGTCAGCCCTGCCTCAGCTGAGAGCCACACTCTCTCAGAATTGCAAAGGACCCATTCTGCACTACATCCTCAGGAGAATTCATACTCTCAACAAACAGTATTTCAATTCCATCTCAAACATCAAAAACTGTAAGTACAAACTTTTATCTACCCACCTCCATAACCAGCGCTCCTCAAACATTCCAGAAGATTCTCCTGGCCTCACAATCTACTCAAACGCCATTTGCCATGCAGCTGCCACCTCGACACTGATTGATGATGTCACTTCTGCCCCCATCATGGCCACTCCCACAACCACTTCCACCCCTCACAATTCCTCATGCATCACATGTGACATCACTTCTGCCCTTCACATCATCGCTGATGCCACATGCTCAGTGACTTCCGCCACCCCTACTGCTGTGGTCACCACCACTTCCAACCCCACCAGCGCCATTCACCTGCATCTGCTGACATGTCCCCCACAGACCCCACTGTCACTATCCAACCCCCCAGAACCCCGAGAGGAACACCACCCCTGCTCATGGTTCCACCCCCATTCCCCCCACCATCACACCCACTCCAATTACAGGCCCCGCCCCCCACTCCCAGCTCCACACCCACACGGGGTCCCAGCTCCCAGCCCTGTCGTGTTTTCACCATCCCCCCAGACCTCCCCCTCACTGAGGACGAACGATCAGTCCTCAGCAAAGGACTCACCTTCATCCCCCTCCATCCACGCATCAATGGATTTAATACAGGCCGTGACGTTGAACAATTCTTCCGTCGCCTCCACCTCCAAGCTTACTTTCACAATCAGGATTCCCGCCCACCTTCCGAGGATCCCTTCGCCCACCTCCAACACACTGCATCCACCTGGACACCCCACGCTGGCCTATTACCTGCCCTCCACCTCTTCATTTCCAACTGCCGCTGGGACATTAACCACCTCAACCTGTCTACCCCCCTCCCCCACTCCAACCTCTCACCCTCACAACGCGCAGCCCTCCAATCCCTCTGCTCCAATCCCAACCTCACCATCAAGCCAGCGGATAAAGAGGGTGCAGTGGTAGTCTGGCGCACTGACCTCTACACCGCTGAAGCCAAACGCCAACTCGAGGACACCTCTTCCTACTGCCCCCTTTACCATGACCCCGCCCCCCCATCACCAAACCATCATCTCCCAGACCATACAGAACCTCATCACCTCAGGAGATCTCCCACCCACAGCTTCCAACCTCATAGTCCGGGAACCCCGCACTGCCCGGTTCTAGTTCCTTCCCAAGATCCACAAGCCTGACCACACTGGCCGACCCATTGTCTCAGCATGCTCCTGCCCCACTGAACTCATCTCTACCTATCTCGACACTGTCCTATCCCCCCTAGTCCAGGAACTCACAACATACGTTCAAGACACCACCCACGCCCTCCACCTCCTCCAAGACTTCCGTTTCCCCGGCCCCTCATCTTCACCATGGATATCCAATCCCTCTACACCTCCATCTGCCATGACCAGGGCCTCCAAGCCCTCCATTTTTTCCTCTCCAGACGTCCCCAACAGTTCCCTTCCACCGACACTCTCATTCGTTTGGCCGAACTGGTCCTCACCCTTAACAATTTCTCCTTTGAATCCTCCCACTTCCTCCAGACCAAAGGGGTAGCCATTGGCACCAGTATGGGCCCCAGCTATGCCTGTCTCTTTGTTGGCTACGTAGAGCAGTTGATCGTCCGTAATTACACCGGCACCACTCGCCACCTCCTCCTCCGCTTCATTGATGACTGCACTGGCGCCACTTCATGCTCCCGCAAGGAGGTTGAGCAATTCATCAACTTCACCAACACATTCCACCCTGATCTTAAATTTACCTGGACCATCTCTGACACCTTCCTCCCCTTCCTGGACCTCTCCATCTCCATTAATGACAACTGACTTGACACTGACATTTTTTTACAAACCCACCGACTCCCACAGCTACCTGGATTACACCGCTTCCCACCCTACTTCTTGCAAAAATGCCATCCCGTATTCCCAATTCCTCTGCCTCCGCCGTATCTGCTCCCAGGAGGACCAGTTCCACCACAGAACACACCAGATGGCCTCCTTCTTTAGAGACTGCAATTTCCCTTCCCACGTGGTTAAAGATGCCCTTCATCGCATCTCGTCCACATCCCGCACCTCCGCTCTCAGACCCCACCCCTCCAACCGTAACAAGGACAGAACGACCCTGGCGCTCACCTTCCACCCTACCAACCTTCGCATAAACCAAATCATCCGCCGACATTTCCGCCACCTCCAAACAGACCCCACCACCAGGGATATATTTCCCTCCCCACCCTTTCCGCTTTCCGCAAAGACCGTTCCCTCCGTGACTACTTGGTCAGGTCCATGCCCCCTTACAAACCACCCTCCTATCCTGGCACTTCCCCTGCCACCGCAGGAACTGTAAAACCTGCGCTCACACCTCCTCCCTCACCTCCATCCAAGGCCCTAAAGGAGCCTTCCACATCCATCAAAGTTTTATTGCACATCCACTAATATCATTTATTGTATCCGTTGCTCCCGATGTGGTCTCCTCTACATTGGGGAGACTGGACGCCTCCTAGCAGTGCGCTTTCGGGAACATCTCCGGGACACCTGTACCAATCAACCACACCGCCCCATGGCCCAACATTTCAACTCCCCCTCCCACTCTGCCGAGGACATGGAGGTCCTGGGCCTCCTTCACTGCCGCTCCCTCACCACCAGACGATTGGAGGAAGAACACCTCATCTTCCACCTCGGAATACTTCAATCCCAGGGCATCAATGTGGACTTCAACAGTTTCCTCATTTCCCCTTCCCCCACCTCACCCTAGTTCCAAACTTCCAGCTCAGCACTGTCCCCGTGACTTGTCCGGACTGGTCCTACCTGACTATCTCCTTTTCCACCTATCCACTCCACCCTCTCCTCCCTGACGTATCACCTTCATCCCCTCCCTCACTCACCCATTGTACTCTATGCTACTTTCTCCCCACCCCCACCCTCCTCTAGCTTATCTCTCCATGCTTCAGGCTCACTGCCTTTATTCCTGATGAAGGGCTTTTGCCGAAATGTCGATTTCGAAGCTCCTTGGATGCTGCCTGAACTGCTGTGCTCTTCCAGCACCACTCATCCAGAATCTGGTTTCCAGCATGTGCAGTCATTGTTTTTACCTCTCTGCTATTAGAATAGTTTTGACTCTTTGGGTGGAATATTCTGTGCCCACATGAAGACCTAGTCATACCATCCCAAGAGTATGGAATAGGGATGGGATGTGCAACCATCGCCTCCTCCTTGGCATTGTGGTATACAGTACTTGAGCTGCCAGCCTCTGATTGGCTGACTGGTCCAGTTGGCCAGGTTATCCATCCCTCAGGTCCTTGGTCAGGATGAAGACCCGCAAGTGCCCACTTAAGTGCCTGATCTAGTGGACCTCCCTCAAAGAGTCAAAATGCAGGCAGTGGGCAAGACACTCACCTCATCACAAAGAATGTATCTTTTGTTGCTGTAGCAAATGTCACTTCCTCTGCAACATTGTCCCAAAGTAGAATTACCACATTAGAGGTTCAGTACATCAAAGGGTAATCAGCATCATAAGAATCAGAGGCCAGCATGGTCCTGTGTTTACTTGATATTGAAATTAAATTATTTGTAGTTAGGATTGAGCAATCATGACTGAGTTTCCCCTTCCTAACCCCAAAGTTCGACATTTGACAACTTGCGAGTATCCTCGTTCCGATAAGCCAACTCAACACAGACCCAATGCAGCCCAACCATAAAGCCTCAAATTTACTGATGCTGTGCTGATATCTATTCAAACAGAAAGAAATCCTGTCCCTTTGGCACTGAAATGACTGGTGCAGTAAGTCTAGAAGGAGATAGCTGACAGTTAAGACTGTACTCAGTAACACCCAAAGGACTTGGAATCAAAGATGCAAGACATGAAAAGCTGCCAAGCCAAGATTTCCAGAACAGTTTTCCATTCCTCTGCCAAGTAGCTGCCCCAAGTACATATACCCCAAACTGTTTATTCATGAACTTGCAACTGTTCTATTGATGTCCTAGCCAAAGTAATCATATAATCTTACAGCTCTTTGAATACCTGCCACTACAACCACAATCCTGCAGCAAAATACAAATACAAATTATAAGTTACATCAGAAACTCAGATCACACTTCAAATATTTCTAATGAAACCTGTTGAACATCTGCACATTCTTTTAGTGATGCACAAAATGGGCTGCGAGTTAAGTGAATATTTCATGAATGAATGAGCTGTTTCTCCTTGCAGCACATCGAGCCTAAAGCCTGAACGTTTAATGGGATAACTTAGGCAAAGTGTAGATTAGAGTGGTGCTGGAAAAGTACAGCAGGTCAGGCAGCATCCGAGGAAAATCGACATTTTGGGAATGGTGAAGGGTTTTGCCCAAAATATCAATTTTCCTGCACCTTGGATGCTGCCTGACCTGCTGTGCTTTTCCAGCACCACTCTAATCTTGTCTCTGATCTCCAGCATTTGCAGTCCTCACTTTCACATTAGCCAAAGTGTAGCCAGAGTCCTGATTCAGGAGTTCCTGCTTCCAAACCCAGAATGTACAGCTTTCATTGGTGTATCAATAGAGAAGACTGCACATGTCAAATTGCCTTCAAATAAATTTAAGTAAGCAGAATTTCTCAAACACAGCTTGTAGTCTTAGCAGAGTTTCTCAAACACAGCTTGTAGTCTTTAGACTTGAAGAAAACGTAAGGTACCCTTTGGGATGGATGATCATAAAAATTGGACAAGTTCTGTGGACTGTCAAGTGTTTGAGACATTTAAATCTCCTACCCATTATATTTCAAAAACTCAATTTAAAATAATTACTGGTTACAATTTAACATTGACTTATGCATGAGGTTTCTCATTGTAGGCTTAGTACTGCATGACTCATTCCATCGCAGTGGGGTGCCTATCAGTTCACAATTTGACCTGAGCCTGTGTAGGTCACAAGTGCTCGTGACTTGACATGCCACAGATGACCATTCCATTTGGTTGAGCTGCCCTGCCATGCCTTAACTTATACTTTTACATTAGTTTCCTTACTATAGCTTCAGTTACTTTAATTAAGGGTGGCATGGTGGCTCAGTGGTTAGCCCTGCTTCCTCACAGCACCAGGGTCCCAGGTTCGATTCCAGCCTCAGGTGACCGTGTGGAGTTTTCACATTCTCCCCACGTCTGCATGGGCTTCCTCCCACAGTCCAAAAATGTGCAGGCCAAGTGAATTGCCCATTGTGTTAGGTGCATTATTCAGAAAATGGGTGTGGATGGGTTACTCTTTGGAGAGTCGGTGTGGACTTGTTGGGCCGAAGGGCCTGTTTCCACACTGTATGGAATCTAATCTTTAACCTTATTTGCATACTATTAACTAAAAATTAGAAGTTAGTAGAAAGTAGAAATTCTTTGCTTTTATTCACAAATCAGCTCCATTCCCTATCCCTATAAACAATTACTTTCCATAAGCTATTTTAGAAATTTACATTTTACGAAACTACTGGAGTTGAAATATAAACCCTAACAGTAGCTGTTCAATAACAAACCAAGTCATGGCTTTCCTGCGAGATCACTCTAAGACTTGTTTTGTTCCCCCCCTCCAATCTTTCCATTTTTTACACTGACCTCTTAATTGTTCATGCTTATAAACCAGCATTATGAATACTTTGCTGAGTTGACATGGAGGGATGCAATAACAAAAAATGGTGACTGTCGACCATGTCTTAGAAATAAGTTGACAGAGGGGCTAATAAAGGTCACAACGTTGGTTAAGAACTATAGGTTGGCATGGAGATATGAAGACTCATGGGAGTGGAGGGGACATGAACTCGCATGAGTTGACATGGATGGTGTATTGGGAGTGTCAGGGAGGGGGCATGGGTTTAACGACTTTTTTTTTGTTTTATTCTTTCTCTGACAAGCACATCCTTTCAAACAGCTCAGCTTGACACCCAGCAGCTCTTGCTGCTTTTTCTACAATGTTTCAAGGATTGTGGACCGAAATCCGCTTAACATCCACCCCCCCCCCCAGAATGAAACTTCGAACACCTAGGACAGATTCTCCCAAGTGGTGCTTATGGAGTCAGGTACCATCTTGACTGCAATTTCAACTCAAGAAAGAAATTTCAAAAATTCAGCCTTCCTGTCCACTTTCAGGACAAGGTAGAATGTACAAGGTCCAAACTGAAGAAAGGCCCAGATACTGTATGCCTATTTGTGGAGGCTATGTTGGGCAACATTAGTCATAATAAGCCAATCAAATGGAGAATGGGAAGGTGAGGTTTCCTTGAGCTTGGATTTGTTCTCGGCTTGCCTGGCCCTATGAGTCATTCAATCTAAAACAAAATTAAAAGGACTAAATTAGGAAATCAGATTACAAAGTCTGTGTCTGTAGCCCTTTGAGTTTTGACGATTAAGGCTTAATCTAATCAATGTGTTTAAGATGACTGAACGGTTGACAAGGTATGTTGTTAGACTAAGAATACCTAATGGGTTCTTTAAGGTCCATGTAAAAGTAATACAAGGTGACGTCCACTTTAATATGAAGCAAATTTCTTACCTTAATCTACTTAGTATATATTAGACACATATGCAAACTAATGAATGAATCTATTAGCTTAAACTACATAAAATGAAGTGAGTCTCACACTGCCTTCTATCCACTGATTTGGAGATGCCAGTGTTGGAATGAGGTGTACAAAGTTAAAAATCACACAACACCAAGTTATAGTCCAACAAGTTTAATTGGAAGCACTGGCTTTCGGAGTGCTGCTCCTTCATCAGGTGGTTGTGGAATATAAGATTGTAAGACACTGAATTTATAGAAAATTTTTACAGTATGATGTAACTGAAATTATATATTGAAAAAAACCTGGATTGTTTGTTAACTCTCTCATCTTTTAGAATGACCATGTTCTTTCATATGTAAATCCCAGAACATTTAAAAGTTACATTCTCAAGTGAACTTTGACAATTGGTGTCATGTCGGTCCTGATAAAGCATTGAAGGTGTGAGGTGCCCTGTGTGTGAGACTGTCTGTGCCCCAATGTTCAGACTGATTCTAATCTAAAAACGGATTTACAGAATCTTACATGGATTCATGCAGTTTTTGAGCAAAGTTAAATGTAATTCTGCAAGTACAAATTCACCCCACAAACATACATTGTGTGTGTATATGCTTGTGGGTGGGTGTGGGGTGGGGGGGGGGGGTGGTGGTGGAGTAGGGATGTGGGCAGGGGTTATGAGTGTCTGTGGGAGAGTATGTGTATGTGTGTGAGTGTGAGTGTAATAGGGTATAAGGCTGTGAGAGGGTACATATGTGAGTGTGGTAGTGTATGTGTGAGCATATGAGAGAGAGACAGGGCCGACATGACACCAATTGTTAAACCTCATTTGAGAATGTAACTTGTAAAAGTTTTGTGATTTACATATGATAGAACTGAAACCAACATGTTCATTCTAAAAGATGAGAGAGTTAACAAACAATCCAGGTTTTTTTCAATATGTAATGTCAGTTACATCACACTGTCAACTTTTTCTATAAATTCTGTGTCTTACAATCTTATACTCCACAACCACCCGATGAAGGAGCAGTGCTCCGAAAACGAATGCTTCCAAATAAACCTGTTGGACTCTATCCTGGTGTTGCATGATTTTTAACTTCTATCCACTGGGGATTCTGGCAATGGTGGCACTGAAGCTCTCTTGCTGATTCCATGGCACTGGTCTCATGAACCCCAGCCCAATAGTGAAAAGATGATGAGTAGAGCAATATTAATAATACCCTGAATCAAAGATTACCTGCTGAATCTCCATTTTGTAATTTTTCTGGACTATTCCAGATATCCTATTGTGCAGAAAATAAGTTGAAAACATCTCTGTATTGACTACTTAAAAAATGGTTCCCCACAGCCAATCAAAGTTATGCAGTTACCTCTCAGTCAAAACAGGCACGTTTTTGAAATCTGGCCAATGTTCCTGTTTGTATCCACTTTGATTCAATTGCCATGAGGATTTAACTCTTAATGATTAACCTTTGATGATCTGATTTGAAGATCTCATTTTTAAGCCCAGCACTATGCAGGCTTAAGTGGAAACAACATAATAGTCCAGAACAAGAGGTCAAAATATTAAAGGTAATTGTCAGTTATTTGGAATGATAGCATGATAAATTAAAACTGAGACTCCAATGTTCAGGCGAGGGTATTAAGGATTTTGAAACCAACACAGATAGATGGTATTAAGATGTGGGTCAGCCAAGATGTAACTGAACATGGAATACGTTTGAGGTGTTGAACGATTACTTCAACTCTCATGTTGACACTACAGGCAAGGCCTGGGGATATGACTTGGAGCCAGTGTTTTACCCTTCAAAGCCCCGAAAGCACAGCTTGTCAAATCAGCTGTCATTTTCACTGTCATCACCCTTCACAAGCACCAATGGAGGTCGACATGCTGCAGGGTGTTTCGAAGGTGAGTTTAGGAGCTTATGGAACTGTCACTAGGTAAGTGACAAGAAGGAAGTGGAGTCAGCAGAGAAGTAGGAACCTGCTATCCAAGTTGGCAAACTATTTTCCTCCTCCGGTGCCATGTTTAAACATCCCAAACTCCAGATGGACAACAGAAGAAACCCAACTGAAGCAGGAGTTACACAAATCCGTCCAAAAATGCCCTGCAAAGGCTGTCTGGTCATATACAGAAGCCCACTTGCAGTGTCTGTGCACTCAGTCAGGAAGGAATCATAGCACTGGAGGCTAATGTAGAAACTCGGGCTTGAACACAGTCTGAGAGACAGATTTGTAGATGAGTTGAAGGAAGGCTTTAAAAGCAGGATCCTAACTGAAGGAAGAGTTGGGCTATTGTTTTTACAGACCAATAGCACTTCTGGGGCATTCTGTGTTCCCATGAAAGTATCAGCTAATATTCTGGGATCATCCAACCATAGTGGTATTGAGCATGGCAAAATCAGATTGAAGTCAGAAATATAGATGAAGAACAAAGGGGAGCTTGCATTTTAAAAAAAATGTTTACATTAACTATTGTAATGGCCGGTAAACACCAGGGTTTGTGAAAGGAGCAAATCAGTGACTTAGTCAATATCAGCCTTCTTTATAATTATCAGTTAGCTGCTGACATTAAACTGTTCGATATTGAATGTGTTCCCTATGTATATTCCATGAATCAACTCAGATTGAATTGTTATTCCTGAGCAGTCTGAATCAACAATTTAGGACCACAGCTTCCTTTGCCAATGTGGAGGATGAAAGTGCGTCAAATGAACTTTAAAAATGGATTTCTACTTCATTCCCATGGTTTGGCAACATAAACCACACGAAAGGTCAGCACAAAGGTATACCTACTTCACATGTCACAATGAAATGTTGTAGAATAAGTTGTTTATTTTTACAACAGTGAATGAATGGTACTTTGCTTGAAAAGGTGAGTGATTATTAAATAATGTGATTGTTCAGTTGTCATTTCTATCAGCTGGAACATTCTCAAAGGTAAGGATCACCATTATGAAAGAGGAAATGTCTTTATATATATTACAGCACCTTCTTTCACTGGATAATGTGCTATTCTGAATTATGCACTATTGAAATATTGATATATATGATTGTGTGGAGCTTTCCCAGCTCATTCATTTTTCATTCACATTCAGCTCAACCACTGGTTTGGCTGTTTCACAGCTTTGATTGATGGTTGAGTTATTATCTATGTTCAAAGGCTCTAGTGGATCCTGCCTCAGCAGGATTGTTTATACAGTTGTTCAGTGAAAAGTCATTATGAATGTTTGGCTGCCTTCCTACGCACTAATGAATTCTGTTCAGTCGGCTTGTTGACAAGCTATCAAAAAGAACTTGAGCTTGTTTATTATGAAAGATTAATAAACTTTCAATGAGGATAATTGTTTTTAAGTGGCTAACAAAGTAACGTTTGCTTATTTTGATAGATTTCTTTGCTTTTAAGAAGATAATGGTTTTAAAATGGCCATTCAAATCAATTCACTTATCTTTACACATTTTTTAACTATAGGTCAGATGACTTTTATTTTATAAGGAATACAGCATGAGTCGGATGAGGTATATGGAGAGTTGAGAAGATAATACAGAGGGTGAGGGGGCTGAGGATTAACTTCATGGCTCATAGCCATGTCCAAAACTAGGCCAATGTCTCTGTGAATGGAAGCTGTCTCAGGATCAGTCACCTCAGACTGTCTAAGGTCTGCTGCAAGAGGTAACAGGTTCAACTCCTGCATGCCCATCCTCTGCTAGATGGGAATAGCATAGACAGGCATTGTCTGGTGGGCGGTGTGATTGAATTACCTGCAAATTTCTCTTTCAAATCCAAATTCCACCATAACATGAAAAGCTGACGCTTGGCAAATGGAATAGTCAATATCATATCAGGCACATAAAGCAAAACAGGGCATGAAAGGTTGGTAAGAAAGCAAGATAAATGGAACAGAAATAAAACAAAATGACTCGATGGAGTTTTAAACTAAGAGTCTCCAACAATAATGAAAATCTGAAAGAATGGCATTGCGAATTTGAAACAGTTAATTTGTAGCAACACTGTTGATGTTTGGCAGTAATTATCACAGTCATGCTGTTAAAAAGGGTACCCAGACTGGAATGGGCAAGTCTCAAATCGTTTTGGTGAATTTATTCCTTAATTGTGAGGTAAGTACAGGAATTTCCAGCTGTTTAATACATTTGACTAGGGAACCAGATGGTGAGATGTAATTCAAGAGAAGCTTTCGGAAGAACATCATATCGTAGACAGCCGGGTTTCTGTGATTAACTGTGCATGTGCAGTCAGTGGAAGTTACTATTCAATTTGTGTGTGAATGAGGTTCCCTATCACGATTATTGTCACAGCAAAACATGTCCCAATGAAATACTTTGAGAATCCTGGTGCCACGGTACCTTTAACGAGCAGATCACTTCTTTTAACAGAGTAGATGTCAAGCTGTTCCATTGCAGCCTGCACTGTAATATAATGTTGTTGCAACATTTTAAATTAGTTTCCACTTGCACTGAGAACAGTCTTGTGCAAGCAATCCATTTGGCAAAAAGAGACCAAATGAGCCACTCCTAGCTTTCTACACCCTCTGGTGTGGTACCATTCAAGATCTAAGCTGTTGAAGGAATTTGTTATTTTACAGCTGGCAGTTGGGACTAGATTAGGTTAGGATATATGGTCGGCATGGACGAGCTGGACTGAAGGGTCTATTTCCGTGCTGTCCATCTCTATGACTCTATGACTGTATCACTAGTATGGATGCCGCTAAATCATTTTATGGCTTGGAACCTGTGCTCAATCCTTCTAATGTAGGTTTCTATCGGTACCTTATTTCAGTAACTTTCATTGTTATCTTTTAATCCACAGGATGAGCAATAGATTTCCAGATCACACCTTGAATTCTTTTAAAATAATAATCTCCACTTTATTTAATATTTTTCATCAAACAAACTCTGGTAACCTTCAAATATCAAGGGTGATATGGTGAGATAGAAAGGAGAGGGAAGGATTTGTTGGCAATCACAAATAGAAAGTGTTTTTCAGAAGTGCCTACAAAAGTGACGCCCCTTCAAATCAAAGAAATCCAAACAGAAATAACCTCAAGAGATAACTCTGTGATGCCTCGTTTGCTCAAGATGAATCTGCAAATATGTTCTTTTCTAAGAGACCAGGCATTATTGCAATGGCTGAGTGGGAGAGTGCCCCAGTTGCCTGCCATCATCCGAGGTGGGAACATATCATGACAACTTCCTTGGGACTTGTTGGAGATTCCTTGTATTTTTGGGCCCACTATCTCCAAATACACCTTGACATGTCATTCAATTTTTTTTTTTAAATGGCTCACTTTCTATGCAATTTGTTTAAAATTCAAAGAAACATTTTTTTTAAAGCTATGTACTGGGAGACAGCAAGTAACAGTGATGCACATGCAGTAACCATTATTCCCCTTGAAGCAATTTTTTTAAAGAAGTCTACCAAAACAATCACTTTGATACGATGGGATAGAACAGTTGTCTTCTGAAGGGTTCATCTCTCTCTCAACTTACAACTGGGAAATTATTCTGTTAAATTTTCTCTTATGGAATCCATCAGTGCAGATCATGTGGATCTTATAAATTATATCAGGCAAATGATTATTGCTCTTTTGCAATCAGTGCCAAAAATGATGAAATCATTGGATATTCAACAAGAGTGTGACGATTTGACAATTAAATGTATACTTTTCTAGCAGTTGTAACCATCCATCACTGGAAAAATTAAAAAAAAACTTGTTTGGTTGCATCATGTATTTATTGGTTATAATGGATCCACTATGAACTTCAACAAGCCAAGTCAAAACCGATTAAATGCCATATGATATTACATTGAAATGACAAGGGAATAGTTGGTCACTTAAGCCTGCTAATGTCTGTCTGACAAACTAATTGGAAAACTTATAGCACACTTTTATAAACGAAGACGCTGCCTTCTGTTATTACAGCACTGTTGCAACAGAAGATGTTTTATTTTGTTTGCAATGACTTCAACTTTATCGTAGTTTTAAAAGGTTTCTGTTAAATACTGTTTCCACTGCATCAATTTTAGGAGCTAGGTGGATATCTCCATTTAAACAAAATCCTTTGGTGGGTCAATTGTGTCATGACTGGGCAGCACGGTGGCTCAGTGGTTAGCACTGCTGTCTCACGGCACCAGGGTCCCAGGTTTAATTCCAGCCTCGGGTGACTGTCTTTGTGGAGTTTGCACATTCTCCCTGTGTTTGTGTTAGTTTTCTCCCACAGTCCAAAGATGTGCAGCTTAGGTGGATTAGCCATGCTAATTTCCCCATAGTGTCTGAGGATGTACAGGCTAGGTAGGTTAGCCAGGGGAAATGCAAGGTTACAGAAATGGGTTGGGGTGCTTTTTGGAGGTCAGTGTGGACTTGATGGGCTGAATGGCTTGTTTCTGCATTGTAGGGATGTTATGATTGATTCTATGAATTTTGACGAGGTTAACGGAAGAATTTCTGCTCTACTTCAGAGAATTGCTGCACAGTTTTCTGTACCTAGGCAGGAGGGAGATGCTGAAAGAGAGCACCTCTGTCAGCAATGCACTGAAATGTTACCCAGCATTAAGTGCACAAGTCTGGAGTAAAGGTTGAAGCCACAAATTGCTGACCCAAAAGAATGAGATTTCCATCACTGCCGGAGCAGAAAGTAAGATGGCACTTTCTGAACAACTTTGTCAACTGCTGGTTTAGACATGAATAAGTGGAAAGTGGAAGTCTGAAAAGTGGAAAATCCATGAGTCAGTACCATTTGTGGTTGGAATGAGTTTAAATAACTGATGTGGGAGCCAGGCATCATTCTGAATCTCAATGCCTGTGCAATCAACCAAAGTCCATGAAATTTAAAGGCCATTTTAATGATGCGGACATTAAGTCATTCAGACCGAAGACCAGTGGAGTAAATGCCAACGGTGGGATGTGAGTGAAAAAAACACATTACGATAAAGTACAGAAGTTGAAGGATCTTTCAAAGTTCTGTTTTCTTTTTAATTAGAATCTCTGTCTTCCAAGTATTGCGATCCTTTTCTTTGTCTATCTGTGAGTCTCTGGTCTCCTGTTACAGCTGCTTGTATGTGAGTAAATGGCAGCAAGTGGTCATCTTTAATAAGGACCCAGGCCAGAGGACCGTCACCTTCCTGCCTCATCCTGAATAAAAGCAGAGGTGGGTACTGCAGATGCTGGAAATTACAGTCAAGATTAGAGTGACGCTGGAAAAGCGCAGCAGGTCAGGCAGCATCCGAGGAGCAGGAAATTCCTGTCATTCCTGATGAAGGGCTTTTGCCTGAAACATCAATTTTCCTGCTCCTCGGATGCTGTGCTTTTCCAGCACTACTCTAATCTTGACTCCTCCTGAAGAAATCTGAGCTCGACCTTCCCATCCTATTGCCAACTGAGGCCCTTACGTCATCAATGAATGACCACTGAAGGACCATTTAATGGCCTATTCTAACCGGGCTTGTGATGAAATAAGAATGAGTTGGCCCACCTGACTGGCAATGTGGTGCAGCTTGCCTCGGTATTGGAAGGAGATGGGGAGACAATCAATCAGCACCGATTGTGAATGATCAAGGAACTGAACACGAGAGCTACTGAGAAATAAACTGTCCTTCTGAAGGAGACACAATGCTTCTGCTGAGCACAAGAGCTACCAGCCTCTGATGGAGAATGTATCCATGTGTCAAAAATGCATGAAAAGATTGGAAATCCCAATTCTCACCTCTGAATTTGGCATTCCTCATTTTCATGGGATTGGAGTGTGCATAGTTCAGACATGTTTGTTTCTCAGATCTAGAAATGACTCACCTCCTCCACTGAAAATTGGATTTTGGAGCACTTCATCTTTGAATTTCAGAGTGCAAACGCCAGACCAGGTATGAAGACATCTCAGTGCATTTTCTTTTAATTAGCCAGGATTCCCCAATCGAGGGCTGAGGTACTCTTGCAGATGTAATCTCAGGATACTCTGAGTTTTAGAGGGGGTTAAGGATCCTTTCAGGGGAGGGGATGGTGAAGGTGTGACCATCAAGTATCTTTTAAAGATGAGGGTCAGGGGTTTCTTTGTGGGGAGGGCATTAGGTATCGTGTGGGATTGTTAACTGTGGAGACGACCATCCATAAATGTAGTGCCTTAGGTTGGTACATAAAAAGTGCATAAACATCTTGGAACTGGCAAAGTTAGCAAGGAACTAATCAAAATGTCGAGTTTAAAAAAATACAGTGCTAGCTATTTTGGAGTGCCTGATCACAAAACCCCTGCATGACTGATTTCCCAAACTATATTATTACAGTGGGGTGCCTACATAAGACATTGATGACAAAAGTGTTTGTTCATTTATATAATTGAGCACTTATGTTAGATGTTTGTTTTCATTAGAGATTAGTTGAAACAAATCCACTGTATTGGATTTTTTTGTGTCAACAAGAGGGTGATTTTCTTCAACGGTGACATAATCAAAGACATTAACATCAAAAACTAATAACTTTATTTTCTGTCACCATGTCTCCTGAGATATGGCCATGCGAGATAATAGATGAGCTAGTATGGAAAGGGAAGGGCAAAGTATAATGGCTATGAGCTGACATAGAGACTATAAGGGGTGAGTGGACTGATTGGAGGCATATGGAGTATGAAAGGCCATGAGGAATAGGTGGATGGGTATTGGCCATATGAGGAACCATGGGGATATAGATTGGCATACGGTGGCACAGGGTTATGAGAAGAAAAGGATGTACAAGGGGCATAGATTGGCACAGAAGTATGAGGGGCTATGGTGCTGGGTTCAGGAGCATTCACTGAAAATTATCAGACATTATTAGTGTGGGGGTGAGAGCAAGGGGAGTGTTTTATGACTTGAGGTTTATTTTTAAACTTCGTACACAGTGTTGGAATCCCCAGGCAGGCTTTCTACTCAGCCAGCCTTGGAAACTGGCAGCCTCTTCGGCTCTTCCCAGCTGGCTCCAGCCAACCCCAAATTCAACCTGACAATCAGGAGTGCAGCTGGCCATTTTTTAAAAGGCTAGGTTCATAGAGCCAAGATTCCTCTCAGCACGACACACCTAACACAGCATTAAAAACCTGAGCCACAGAGTCAGCTCGGATCCTTCATCACCTTCTCAGCAAGCAAGTAAGATATCTGAGGAGAAGGGAAGATTCTACTCCATACAATGAAAATGTGCCTCTTTGCAGCACCTACAGAAGCAATGACCTCATGGATCAATGAACGCTAAGTAAATTTGCTATTTTATGTCTTTCTTTTGTCATTTTAACAAAGATTAATTTAGCACTCTTTACCAACACTGGAGGCTTCAAAGCATTGAAGTATTTTTGAAGTGTAATCACTGTCATAACGTGGAAGTGCCAGCAGTTAGTTTGTGCACAGCAAGCTCCCACAAACAGCTACGTCCAGATAATGTGCTACGTGTGATATTGACTGAGGAATAAACGTTGCCAGGACACCGTGGCTAACCGAACCTCTCTAAAATAGTGCCATGTGACTTTTCATAACCATCCAGAAAGGCAAGTTGGCCTGCCTGAAAGACAGGAGTGTAGTGCTGGAAAATCACAGCATGTCAGGCAGCATCCGAGGAGCAGGAAAATCGACATTTCGGGCAAACACCCTTCATCAGGAATGATGCCAGGAATGAAGGGCTTTTGCCTGAAATGTCGATTTTCCTGCTCCTCGGATGCTGCCTGACATGCTGTGATTTTCCAGCACCGCACTCTTGACTCTGATCTCCAACATCTGCAGTCCTCACTTTCACCTGCCTGAAAGACAACTTATCCAACAATGCACTGCGCCCTCAATAATGTACTGGAGCGTTACCCCTGATTTACATGGTTAAAAACAAGGACTGCAGATGCTGGAAACCAGATTCTAGATTAGAGTGGTGATGAAAAAGCACAGCAGTTCAGCCAGCATCCGAGGAGCAGGAAAATCGATGTTTCGGGCAAAAGCCTTTCAAGGCTTTTTGCCCGAAACGTCAATTTTCCTGCTCCTCGGATGCTGCCTGAACTGCTGTGCTTTTCCAGCACCAGTCTAACCCTGATTTACATGGTCAGGCCCTGGAATGGGACTTGAAAACACAGCATTGTGATTTTGAGACAAATACAGTACAAACTGAACCACAGCAGCAGGAAACAGAGCCACTTGGCACAAGGAAGGGATGCCATTTTAACACAGCACTTGCTCAAGTTCTTCTTATCATCCTGCTCGTGGTAAGTGAGCAATTAAATTGGCTGCAACGTACTGTCCTTCCTTTCCACAACATTAATGAGCAAGTTGCAAAATGACAGCCGCTGTCCTCAAGTATGCTAAGCTGTTGCACTGTCAGGAGCAGGTGATGGTTTTCATTTTATTTTCTCTACTGTGGGGGTGATCACTTTTCGTCTGAAAGTCCGAATCAGCTAGTGCAACGACATGTCAGAGGATTTAAAATCAAATTTCTGGTCAGACCCTGTCAGCCTCAAACACCACAGATCTGCTCTGCCTCAAGTCACAGTCATGTACAGCTTTTAGATTCCCAATAACAATGCCCTTTCATCAGAATTTCAAAAGAGCACCACCTACTTTGTCGATATGACATCATTGTCTCTCAGGTTTTCCAAATTTAAGTGTAGTGATTGCACGTACAAACAATGCATATATATGTATATACGAAGGTTACAAATAAAAGCCTTTTGTTTGAACATTCTGCTCATTACTGGCTTGGAAGAGCTCATTATCAGCCCAGGCAAGAGATAGTAATGATTGCCCTAGGCCCAGTAATGACCATAATGTTCCAACACAAAGCTATTATTGTTATTATGATGAATTTCAGCACTATATTTGAACATTTATTTAATGCGGCATCTGCTTTGCGGGATGGAACAGATGTTTGTCACTGTGCCTGCACTGATAAGCACCTTATACAATCTGCTTTGTCACACAGGCTGATGTACACTTTGGTTTCAGTGACTGGCCTGCACCTTTTTTATATGCAACAGAACAGCAGATAACAACAACGAGCCTAATTAGCTGCGAAATGAATTGTCAACCTGGTTGTCAAAGCCTGGGTCAACTCACATCCGGGCCTACTCTTACAAAATGCACTTATCCTGAGCTTACTCTTCTTTTGGCAGTTGCTGTAGCCTATCAGGGTAATTTAGATCTGAAACAGATGTGAACTTTAAAATGCTTCAGTTAAAAACTATTCTGTTTTGAGCTCTGGGGATGAGCTCAACGTACTTGAATCAAATGGATTTCTGAATATTCTTCGAATTAAATGCACAATTAAAAATTGCAGACCAAGATCTCAGGAACCCATTGCAGTCCGAGAGATTGACAACCTTGGATGCTGCCTGAACTGCTGTGCTCTTCCAGCACCACTAATCCAGAACCACTTGTCTTACTTCAGTCACTTTCGCTATTTGTGTTTTATGTCCTTGGTGGCCTCTAAGCTTAGGCATTTCAGTCGCGCTTTCCTGATCCACTTTGAGATGATCACAGTCAGTGCTGTTCACTAGGACAAAGCGGCTTGCTGCTCAAGCGCAACTTGTCACCCACCAGAGAACTGAAGGCAATTACCTGTCACCCGTGATTTGGAAGGCCCTCGGCTTTTGATGGGCAGGAACAATGCAAGCTCTCCCCCATGCTACATCAGCTCCGGGCAGTATTTGCTTCAATAATTACTCTTGTTATCAATCCCAATCTCAAACTCGATTGTCCTTCTAAGAGCTTACTGCACCAGCTGAGCAAAAGGGGATCACGTCAAGAGATAAATGTCAAAATATTTGTATTTTCCTGGAAAGGCATTTCATTAGTCACTGAGAGTGCTTTTATTCTCAAGCTTTTCAAGTGGCTTTTTGTTACAGAGTGCCAAATTAAATGGAACTAACAGGCAAAGTTTCAAATGAGCTGGAGGCATCTGATTTCTATTAACATTAAGACAAAGACACAGCCACTTACAGAGGAAACTACTAACGGTAATATAATTACAACAAATATTACTTCCTCCTAAATGCTTCACAGCTGATCCTTATTGAAATATTTTTAAGATTGGACAGTCCTTTTCTTTAAGCAATTACTGCCCTTCAATTCCTTCCATACCTACTCATTATCCACATTCTGTACGTATATCCATTCTCCTCCCATTTTATGTTTTTAAATGCATCATTGCGCCTGTAGGAATATTTTGTATTCGCCAGAATTGGCTGTTTTGAAACCTCTGATCTCATTCGATCCGCATGTTACAAGGTGAGTGGGAGAAAGTTCAGGTGCTGAGGCCCTTATTGCCTGTCTAGGGTTTTTCTCTCTCTCCATCTCCCCTCCACAGGACTGTTACCTACTGCCCACATCCAACTCACCCAATTCATAACCCACTTTTCTCAAACCTGGTGTGGATGACTTATTCTCAATTGGTAAATCAATCCATCATCTTGAGTGTTATCCCCAAGGAATGCACAATGGACTATTAATGTCAGCCCCTGACTGCTAAATGACAAATAAACTCAGAGGGCTCCGCTTTACGTGTAAAAATATCCTAAGAGGAAAACTTGTAAATTTTGCTTTGATACATGGAGGCTGGTACAATTGCAACATTTAAAAGACATCTGGATGGGTATATGAATAGGAAGGGTTTGGAGGGATATGGCCCGGGTGCTGGCAGGTGGGATTAGATTGGGTTGGGATATCTGGTCAGCATGGACAGGTTAGACTGAAGGGTCTGTTTCCATGCTGTACATCTCAATGACTCTATAGCGTGCATTCTTTTTGCCTTTAACACTCTCGGTCTTTCTATTTCATAGAATCCCTACAATATGGAAGCAGGCCATTCAACCCATTGAGTCCACACACACTCTCCACAACCCACCCAAACCCATCCCTATCCTTGTGACCATGCATTTCCCATGGCTAATCCACTTAACGTACTACAAAGCAATTTAGCATGGCCAATCCATCTAACCTGCACATTTTTGGACTATGGGAGGAAATCCACACAGACATGGGGAGAACATGCAAACTCCACACAGCCAGTCACCCGAGGGTGGAATTGAACCCAGGTCCGTGCCGCTGTGAGAAGCAGTGAGAACCACTGAGCCACCAGTCCAGAGAGCAAAATGGCAATCTCCACCTAATATACTTCCCCCACTAATCCATAAGCAGCCGTCGAGAGGATTCTCATTTGACAGCACCTCATGGTTCTCTCTTTGGGAAAACACCTCACTGCTTTTGGTTTCCTCTTCACAATTGAGTGGCCAAGATCTGAAACTACTCAGGTGAATGTTAATGCTTATCTGTTGGATCCTGCCTCGGTGGCAATGTGCCATCACTGAAAGTGTACAGCTGCACCCATTAAAATGCTAGAATGAAGTAGGAATTTGCACAGTAGCTCATCCTCATAATGTTCCCATTCAAAGTCTGTGTAATATTTCTATAATTATAAAATTGCACAATTACAGAAATTACAGCACTGAGGGCTATTTGGGCCCATCATACCCTGTGCTGGTGCTATCTTTTCAAGTGGAACTGATCCATTCAAATACATTTCCCTGTCCTCTCTCTCTATCTTTTCATATTCTATTATTTCAAGTACCTATCCAATTGCAGTGTAAATGTTATTATTTCTGCTTCAATAATGATGTGTGTCAAAGTTTTCATTTCAAAATAGCCCTCAGAATGAAAGCAATTCTTCCACCTCTTCATTTTGTGTCCTCTGTAATAATTTTGACTTTATGTTCCTTTATCAGTCGATCAATCAACAGCAACAAACTTTTACTTAATACCCTCTCAAAACTAATATAGTCAAAATTATTTTATCCTTTATTTATAATTACAATTTTCCTTTTCTGACAACATTTTCGTGAAATTTCTTTCCAAATGCTCTGATCGTCTACCTATAATAAGACACTTATAACATCACATAATACTCAAATTGTGCCCTAACCAATATTTAGAACAAATTCAATATAATTTGCTTGTACTTTCAGTGTCCCCTAAATGTAAAATAAAGGAATCAATTAACCCTTTTATCTCAAGCTGCACTCCCACAAGAAAGACGAAGGCATGCACAATGATGCATCTCTCCATTGTTCTCAGCTTTCCACATTTGGGAATATTTCCTTTCATTGTCCCTTTTCTGCCCAAAATGTATGCCACATTTCTCTGAATCAAGTTGCATCTGCTCCTTACTTACCCACCACCATTGATAATGACATATTCGAGACATAGCCAGACATCCATGATGGGTAGAAATTAATGCTTGCATTGATAGACCCATTGGCAGGCTGCACAGCCACTGGCAACTCTACCACAGTCATTTCTGGAAGTCTGAACAAGATTAAATCCCATTCAGGTGGCCATATGGTTATAAGACCACAATATATAGAGGTGGAATTCAGCCCATCAAGCCTGCTCTGATATTCCATCTTGATATGTTTCTCAATTTCATTCTCCTGCCCTCTTCCTGTAAGCCTTGATCCCTTACTAATCAAGAACCTTTCTATCTCCATCTTAAATATACTCCATGACTTGGCCTCCACAACATTCTGTGGCAATGAGTTCCACCGATTCACCACTCTCTGGTTGAAGAAATTCCTCCTCATCTCAGTTCTAAAGGTCATCCCTTCACTCTGAGGCTGTGCCCTTGCATCCTAGTCTCTCCTACAAGTGGAACTACCTTCTCCACATATAGCATTTCAGTATTTTATAATTTTCAATGAAATCCCCTCCTTATCCTTCTAAACTCCACTGAGTATAGACACAGAGTCCTCACCCATTCCTCATACGACAAGTTCTTCATCCCCAGGATCATTCTTGTAATTCTCCTCTGGGCCCTCTCCAAAGCCAGCACATCCTTCCTTAGATAAAAGACCCTAGACTACTCACAATATCCCAAATGTGGTCTGATCAGAGCCTTATGCAGCCTCACCAATCCATTCCAGTATTCTAGCCCATTTGAAATGAATGCTAACATCGCATTTACCTTTGTAACTGCCAACTGAACCTGCATATTAACCTTAATCCTGAATTAGGATTGCTAAGTCACCCTTTCTACTTCAAACTTTTACAGCCTTTTCCAATTTGGAAAATAGTCTAATCCTCTATTCTTCCCACCATAGTGCATAACCTTATACTTTCCCACATTGTATTCCATCTGCCAAGTCTTTGCCCACTCTCCTGGTCTAACCAAGTTTTTCTCCAGCCTCCCCTCTTTCTCAACACTACCTGTCCTTCCACTTATCTTTATGTCACCTGCAAACTCAGTGACAATGGTCTCAGGACAATGGCTAGCTTAAAGCAGCCCACTTGATTTTTTTGTAGATGTGGTGCCATTCTGTTCCTCTACCCTTGGCACTGAGTAACAGCAGTGAGTGTCATTTATGAGATGCACTACAGAAATGCACCAAGACTCTGTAGGTAGCATCTTCCAAACATCACGACAACTTCCATCTAGAAAGGTAAGGGAAACAGATACATGGGAACACCACCACCTACGAGTTCCCTTCCAAGCCACTCACAATCCTGACTTGGAAATATGTTATTGTTCTTTCATTATCACTGGGTCAAAATCCTGGAATGTCCTCTTTAAGGGCATTGTAGGTCAACCTATAACACATGGACGACAGTGTTTCAAGGTGGTAGCTTACCACCACTTTCTCACAGGCAACTAGGGATGGCAATAAAAATGCTGGATCAGCCAGTGACACCCCCAAACTATGAGTGAGTCAAGAAATATTACAGTCTGCTGGCTGCCATCAAGGTGTCCGTCTCCTACAGGAAGAGTTTTTTGCTTCTGATCAATGCTGGCAGTGCCAATGGAGCCCTGGAATACAGCAATTGTGAGTGAATGGCTGGGGTCAGACAGGCAGATCTTGGCATGTGGGGAGCAAGGTGGTGCAGAAGGCTGGTAGGAGGAAGGTACCTTGCCAATGGTGTAGCCCTTGCCACTGAAGAGTCGCTCCATGAAACACATTGACCCAAGGGGAAACAGGGCTCCCACCAAACTACGGCCATGCCCAGAGTTTACCTGTAAGTTTCCTCAAGTGCCAAGGCCCTTATCTGGCTGCTGGAGGGATACCAGCAGCAGCAGGATGAGGCCCTTACAGTTCACAATTGGCCAAAGGGTCATTCTCAACCCTTCCTGTGCAGATTAAAAGGGGCAATCAAGAAGGTGACAGGCATTGCATTCCAAACCTTCCTGCTTTAAATGGACCCCACCACTTCACAGTCCACTCCTGGGATATGAAGCATGAAATTCCATCCAGTGTGTAAAAATACATGCAATGAGGAAGTGAAATGAGCCACACATTTACATCGAAAGAATTTAGTTTGCTGCTCCAAGCAGGTAAGTACCTCTGTGAAAAGATGTAATTTGATGGAACTGCAGAAAATTATGTCCCAATTGTTCTGTTGAATATGAATGAACTCAGGTGTCATTTATAATTTTTCCCACACTTTTTCTTTGACAAATATTGCCACCTCTTTTGAGGCCCACTCAGAAATGGCATTGTGCAATCAATTGCTTTTCTTCCAGTTTTTGACTGCCTGTCATTTTATTCTCCAGCAACTGTTGAGCCATAGAGTCATAGAGATGTACAGCATGGAAATAGACCCTTCGATCCAACTCGTCCATGCCAACCAAATATCCTAACTTAATCTAGTCCCATTTACCAGCACTTGGCCCATATCCCTCTAAATCTTACCTATTCATACAGAATTGCCTCAGATGATTTTAAAATTATGTAGAGAGCAACACAGCTAGAACCTCCACTGTCTCACTGAATGCCATCCAATATGGTCGATGTAAATAAATGAAGAGTTTTTAAGCAAGGTGGATTACCTGAGTCTGAAAGAAATGTTTATTTCACAGTGACAATTTCAGCCTTAAGACAAAACTGGGATAATCGTCTACCACAGTAATGGAAATACCAAACTCATCTGACTGGCAATGGTCAACTCAAGATTGTCTCATTACAATTCAGAACATGTTGTTGACAAGTGGACACTGAAATAGTTAACAGTTATTTTATAAGATTCTCAATACATGTTTATACATCAGACACCATTGGTTGGAGTTTTTGTCATTCTACTATTTTAATCTGAGTTTTGTAAAAAGACTGAAATGTGAATCAGGGGACCTGAACTGATTTGATTTGATTTATTGTAGGCACATGTACCTAAGTACAGTGAAAAGCTGTGTTTTGTGAGTAGTATAGGTTAATCATTGCAAACAAGGACATACAGATCATTGGGTGCTTAGACAGAGCAAGGCCTACACGGTTACAGCTGCATAGAAGGGACATAAAGCAAGATTAACATTGACAAGACCAACATTATCAGTAAGTTTTACAGACTTAGAATCTAGGTTTAAAAGTGCAGAACAGTTATGAGAAATGTTAGAGTAAGATCTGCTGAGGGGAGCTCACAGAGAGTCGCCGAGTATCGGCGCCATCTTGAATCTCTGAGTGAAACCCAGGCATGAATTGTTTGACTCCAACATTGTTGAAATGGGACAATTGCTTAGATATTTCCGTGTTTGTGGATACTGGTAAATGCTGGAGAAATTTGAATCTTTGATAAGCTTAAAAAAGTCATCTCCATCTTCCTGCTGATATGGAGCAGATTCAGTAGCAAACTGGAAATGGCCTGTGGGAAGTGAAACTAATTGAAAGGACAGGCACTTGTTACACGTTGTCATCGACATGACATATATCTATAACCCTGAGAGTTAGAGACTTCATGGACAGCCCTGAAAAATCAGCAAGTCAGAACATTTTCAGGCTTGTCAATACTTTTTAATAGAAGAGACATTTTTGTATGTGTTGTTGATGATGGTATGTACAGTGCAGACCACATTATGCTGGCACTTGGTTGCGGCGATGGGTTATGGAAAGTATGCAAAAATGCTTAGAATTCAGCTTTAAGCTGGCAGGGTAGAAATTTGTCTTGTCAGGGGCAGAGAAAGGTAGTATCAAAACAGCCACTCATTCTCACTAATTCTAGAGATCATAGTGGATCTAACATTAGGTGATATGTAGGATAGGTGGACAGTCCAATGCATGTACCTGTCCTCATCCCACCACCATCCCCTCCCATTCTCCCCAGACCACTGTTTTGCAGTATCACCTGATAAAAATTTCAACTCTATTATCTACCAGCGCAATCTACTTTGCAAGCTGCACAGCAACAATCTGGATAATGTTTATATGTTTTAGTTTGAATGTTTGCACTAGACATCAGAGCATTCTCAATTTGCAAACTATTAAGTAAGTACTATTATCTAATAATGTAGTTCTTTTTTACTATATATGCAATAGATATGACAGCCATTAAAGATCTCAATTACATACACCTACACATATACATTCACAAATACCCTCAAAAAGCAACTGTGCCCAATGATTGTCACAATCATAGTACATAGAGTGGAGATGGTTATAATTACAAGCACAAACAAGTTTTTATTAGTGACTTTCCACAATCCACAGTGTCCAGTCAGATGGTATTGTATGCACTAATAGAAGTCAATTGAATGTTACAATAATGCTTCAAAGATAAAATGCCTTTCAGTTTAGCTTTGGTCCATTGACTGGTGAAGAATTAACAATCCATGAAGCTCCAGAAACACAAAGCTTTACTTAATGAAGGGCCTTTCTAGTCCATTAATTTTAAAAGGCAACTTCCCATGTGGCTTTGGGTCATATTTCCTTAATAAATATCATGAAGATTAGCTAGAGAAATCAAGAAAATGCGCACTCACACACTTACGAGGAATGCCCATACAGTTAAAAACCCATGCAGTTCTTAACATTGTTTATCTGTGCAAATGCCGAATTACCAGAGGCCAAAAAAGCATAAACTCTGCAGCATGAATCTTTAAAGTAGATTATAGTATGGAGCACCCATGCACATGAAGATATGGAAGATAAAGTTTGTAAATTGTAGTTAAAAAGGATCAGTACAAAAGGCCAGTTATAAGTCATGTCTAAAAAGCTGTTCTTATGAGGTACAATACGACTAATTGAAAATGTGCAAGGACATTCTAATGGCATACTCAGTGGAGGTCAGCACACCAAGTTCACAGTGAAATATTTCATGACATTCTAACCTGCAAAAACAGAATGGTTTGCTGAACCTCTCCTCATCATTCTGAGCTAAGCATGCGTTAGATCTGTTATTTTTTTTTTATTTGGAAGGTAGAGTGGTGACATGGGGATGATTTTAGTAAGAGAACAGGTCAAGAAAGTTAACTCTTTCTCATCCTGAGTACACACCATAACAGAAGCTTTGCACTGTATTTGTAAAGAATCCTTCAGGGAGGAAATCATTTCAAGGTGAAGTCACGAACACCTTGGAGAGGTAGAACTTGGGGAAGCAAGAGATTGAAAGCACATGATAATACATAGTGCTTTTCAAAAACTTTGAAGTATGTGAGAGAAATGTCAAATGTTCAGGGTCATTACCTGAGGACAAGCATGTAGCATCATCAAGTCATACAGCATAGAAACAGACCCTTCGGTCCAACTTGTCCATGTCAATCAAGCTTCCAAAACTAAACAAGTATCATTTGTCTGTATTTGGCCCTTTTCCCTCGAAACCTTTCTTATTCATGTACCTATCCAAATGTTGAAACTATACCCGCATCTATCACTTTCTCTGGCAGTTCATTCCACATCCAACCATCCTGTGTGTGAAAAAGTTGTCTCTCAGGTCCCTTTGAGATCTTCCTCCTCTTACCTTAAAAATATGTACCTACATTTGAACTCTTCCACACTAGGGAAAAGATCTTTGCTATTCACCTTATGTCTGCGCCTTTCCTAATTTTGTAAACCCCCATAAGGTCACCCCTCAATCTCCTATACTCCAGTGGAAAAAGTCACAGCCTATCCAGTCTCTCCTTATAACTCAAACTCTCCATTCCCGGCAACATCTAGTAAATCTTTTCTGAACCCTTACCAATTTAATAATATCCTTCCCATAGCAGGGACACCAGAACTGTCCACAATGTTCCAAAAGTGGCCTCACCAAGTTCAACAATCTGAATGGAGCCCAAACAAAGTGCAAACGATACAGAAACAAGCGCAATTTGGAGGCAGATGAGCAGAGGATGTACGATAGAATGTGCAGTTGGGTATCCATCATTCGGGAATGGAAGGGACAAATAGGGGAAGGATTGGAATCAAGATTGGTGCACAGAGTTGCAAGCAGTCAATGCCTTGACGTGATCAGGATGTAGGTAGTGTACAAGGTGGTGCTTAAGGAGGCACAGGCTGCAGAATTGTCGGTTCATTTTAATGTGGAGTCTGAGAATGAAGTTGGTTCTCAATATTGTGAAGGCATTGAGATTTCAGGCTGGAGGGAAAGTTCAGAACATAAAAGGCCAGCATTCTGGAGGAACAGACATCACCATCATGCTGACCAAAAACTGCAAACCTTCGTCATGTTTTGTTAATCTCCAAACTCCTGCTCCTGGTTTTTATATTGCACACATTTCTAGCCGTGTGACACACACGTATTTATTTTTATTTATTACGATCTTCCCACTGCAGCATCCTCCATTTGACGGAAAAATAACAAAGAACTTCCATTCAGACAGTACAGTTCGTGACCTCCAATCATCCCTATGTACCTCATAGCCAACGATTTGCTTTGTGAAGTATTGTTCAGAAACTACTGACCAATCACTGTTGTAACTTAGGAAACCAGAGCAGTCAATTTGAGCACAATGTGGCCTCAAGAACAAAGTTGTGATGATGATCAAATTTAGTGATGTTGGTTGAGGGGTCAATATTGGCTGGGTTGCCAATAAGAACTACTGAGGTTTTCTTCAAAGTAATGCTTTGGGGTCACTTTCTCCACCTGAAAAGGCAGACAGGGATTAACGTCTGAGACACAAACTGTCAGTTAACTGTTACTTTAAGCAGAACATTCAAATGATAGTCCCTACTGAAACAGCAAGAGCTGTAGAGAGTTGAAAATCTGTTGATGCTTCAGTGGGCGAGACACAGCTGTTTAACTGAACCATGGCATTACTGTCTAATCTCTGGGTTCCCAATCAGGCAGGATGGGCAGGATGCCACACCAGACATGCAAAAAAGGAAGGTTGTTTTGGGTTAAGGGTACAGCAGTTACATGGTACAATAGCCATCAAATAGGGAGAAGTCGAATGAAGATTCCTCCCTACGCTCTTACCCGGAAGTCCTGCTGGAGGATGTGAAGGTATGCAATAAAGTGAGCTCACCTAAAAGGAAGGTGAAGATGGTAGTAGCTGAAGAGACCAGCAGCAGGAGTGTAGTCCTGTCAACCTGGAACCAAGTGTACTAATAGACCCAGTGAGCAAGGAAGACATGGCATATGAATGGCATCCCACTGGTGTGCACAGCCTTGCACTCTGACTTTCCTAGCATTCTCCAACACTCCTTAGAACCATGCACCTTGCAGTGACACTCATTATCTCTTTGGAAATTGGATGTCTCCTTATGAGCAACCAATACACATGCTCACCCTGAACCCATTGCCCTATTGCACCAATACCTGACAAACACCGTCCACAAATATTACCCTTCCCTTCCATCCAAAGAAGCCATTCCTGACACTCATTCCTCTCTGCTCTCTCTCCTTGCAGGGTACAGATCATACAACATTGAAGAGAGATGGGAACCCACTGATGGGCCATTGCCAAAGCATGCCCACGAGAAGAGTTCTCTGTGAAGGAGGTCCAATTCCAGGCTGTCAGCAACAATTTGTTATGAACACTGAGCCCTCCTGAGGTATTGGTGCTTAAACATGTCAAAAGACCTGACCCTCTCTGCCTATAGAGCCAGCATTACAGGTTTCACCTCCTTCCAGTTGGAACTTAGCGTTCATCCCCTCTGCTATCCTGAACAGCACAGGTGGCTGGGAAAGCAGCTGGTAATGTGACTTTTGGTCTTGCTGTTCTATCAGAGGTGCAGAGGTATCATGGTTAAGCCAGAGAATAGGAGTGCAGCCAAAGAGGATTCCAAAACTGGTGAATTGACTTCAAACAAATTGGCAATGACAGACTTGTGTGATGATGCTGCTCCTTTAATAAGGTTATGTTGTCCTTGGTGTTTTTCCCCCAGAGAGGTCGTAAAAAACACAGACTACAAAAAGTCTGGGGTTATCGAGTTTCAGGGCTAGTTTGATAATAGCTAACAGGTACTGCCTCAGGCAGAAGGCTCTCAAGTTTAGAAAAAAACAATGAAAGGGGAGTAGCCAGTTCTCCCAGCTTAGCTTTTCTCTGGTTTGGTTTGGTTTTCAGCAGTTGTATTGAAAATAAGCTGCTGGACCAAAGAACCAGGTTCATGCTAATCTCTCTATGACGTCTCTCCTGTAAGACCCTGTGTTTGATTTTACCTTTTGTGCCAAGGCGTATTTATGGGGATTTGGAACAGCATCATTACATTGGGATAATCTGTTGTGTTTTCAGATAGGCTAGGTAATTCAGTATTCTGTTCTCTTTTGTTTGTGCTTCGTTCGGTTATTACTAGATTACTTATAGTGTGGAAACAAGCCCTTTGGCCCAATAAGTCCACACCGACCCGCCGAAGTGCACCCATTCCCCTACATTTACCCCTTCACCTTACACTACGGGCAATTTAGCGTGGCCAATTCACCTAACCTGCACATTTTTAGACTGTGGGAATAAATCGGAGCACCCGGAGGAAACCCACGCAGACACGGGGAGAATGTGCAAACTCTACACAGTCGCCTGAGGTGGGATTGAACCCAGGTCTCTGGCGCTGTGAGGCTGCAGTGCTAACCACTGTGCCGCCGTGCCGTGCCGTTTAAAACTAAGTGGTTTGACCAGCTGCATTCCTCCTGGAATATCCACTGCACACCGACTTAAAACAACTAGTGAAGTTAGGGTTGTCTGGGCTAATTTCTTGAAATGTTTTAAGGGGGTCTAGTCTGGTCCATAACACTTGTCACAGTACTGAAGGAGGCTTTTCTGCCAATATGCTTTCATTAGCTCTCCATAGGAGCAACTGACCTTGTGCCATTCCCCATCTTAGCTCTGTAACTCTGTATATTCTTCCCTCACAGACAATAATCCAGCTCCTTGTTAAATACCTTAGTTGAACATGCCTCCACCATACTCTCAGGTAAATCCTAACCATGGTGCATGAAAAGGATTTTCTTAATGTGATCTTTACTTCTTTTATCAATGACCTTAAATCCGTGCTCCCTCCCCTTATTTTTAAACCTTCCAACAATAAGAACAGATATTCCCTACCAACTCCACCCAGAACCTTCTTGAATTTGAATATCTCTATCAAATTTTCTCTCACATTTTCCAAAATTAGCCACCCAAACCATGCATGATAAAGAGGCCTGATTCATTTGATGAGTGTGTGATATGCAATAATCAATACGGGAGGAATTCCTTGCCCATTTTTGACCCGTTGTGAAAAGGTTTCATGGGACAAACACAGAGAATGATGGAAATACTCAATGGGTCTGGCAACACCTGTGGAGGGAGACACAGAGTGAACGTTTCAAGTTCAGTAAAATTCTTCTTTAGAATTCATGGGGCTGTAGTGTCAATGTTGAGGACTCAAGCTCAGTCTTGACAAGGTGGACATGAAATGGATGTTTCCTTTTGTGGGTAAGTACAGAAATAAGGAGCAATGTTTTAATATTCAAGATCACACCTTCAAGACAGAGATGAGGAGCAGTATTTATTTCAGAAGGTTGTGTGTGACTTTGGAGCACACTGTCTCAGAAGGCAGTGGAGCTAGAGTCACTGAATATTTATAAGACTGAAGTGGATTGATGCTTATTAGGAATCAAAGGTTATCAGGGATAGATGGGAATGTGGAATTCGAAGGACAAATAGATCAGCCATGATCTTATTGAAAGATGGAGCATGCTCAAGAGGCCACATGACTTCTGTTTCTATTTTGTATGCTCATATGACTCTGTCCTTACTGTATACCATTGTTAAACAAGCCAGTGGAGGTGAGTGCACAATGTTGCAGTTTGGTACATGTAAGTTATTAATTGAACGAGGATTAAAAGTGATACTGAAAGAAAATATTGGATTTTCAAAAGCTTCATTTCACTGCTCTACAGTGTTTCAAATCACTTTCATTTAGGTCGTCAGCTCCAACATATTTTGTGGAATGACAATTATTTGCAAATGACAAAGTGCAAATCTTGTCGAATTGTGATATAATGAAGAAAAATTGGGGTGACAACTGTGAAATACTGCACTGTATTAATTGGTTAAACAGTCACTAAACTCTACACAACCACTCAGAACTGACAGTGTGCACTGAAAGTTAAAATATTGAACCTGAGTGTACAAATAAAACAAAATTGTTTTTTTATCAATGGCTTTTGGAAAATCTAAGAGGCCAGAGTGAGTCATTAGCAACAGATGTTGTTCTACAAGCACTAAGATGCTTACTTTTTCACACAGAGCACTAAGGTGCTAAGCTGATGTCCTACTCTGTTTAACCTTGATGCAGAGTTTACTGCAATCAGCAGTGCACCATTTTGTTGAAATCTAGAAGAAGTTCCTTTTCAAAATAGTCAAAAGGAAGTTAATCACATGTACCGTGATATCAAACAAAGCTGTCTGAAAGTAGAAAGTCAGGAGCAACAAACTCTTAAAAAAAACTTCTAAGATCATTGAAGATCGTATTTGCATTGTGCAAATATGCATGACTTGAACCAGACAAATTTATTTTTCAGTACTATGATTTGAAATAAAACGCCATTTAACTTTTGATGCGTGAATTAATCCCATCAAATTAATCAGCATAACTGTGAGCAATCTTAAAATTCCCTGTTCAAAATGAGAATCAACAAGTAAGCTGAAATATATGCCACATGGAGAATATGTCTGTGGTAGTGAAAATGCTGGAAATTGCCAGGAATCCCCAACCTCTCCCTGAAGCTAGTGTTGACATGGGTAGGGCACAGGGAGTGTGTGGGAGTGCAGGTCGGAGGAGTGATTTATTGTTCACCACGTTATTTAATGGTTTAGTGGAGGTAAGGCGCCCTTTGTGATTGTGAAGAAGCATATGCATAAACTCAAAACTGTCAAAGAACTCACCAAAAGAAAGTAGTGAATTTTTTAAAAAAAATTTTTTTAAAGTCACACAACACTGGGTTATAGTCCAACAGGTTTATTTGAAAGTACAAGTTTTTGGAGCGTTGCTCCTTCCTCCTTCCTTCCTAACGAAGGATCATGCTCTGAAAGCTTGTACTTTCAAATAAACCTGTTGGACTATAACTTGGGATCATGTGATTTTTAACGTTGTCCACCCAAGTCCAACACCGACAACTCCACATCATTTAAAAAAAATCTAATGCTAAGTATTTCAGACATTCAGAATGGCTGATTCTCCAAATTATCATTTCGGTATTGGGGTGTCTTTCAGGTATGCATTTTGATGAACAGTTCCAACCGCTCATAGAACAGAGATGTTTGTTTCCATAAGATATTAAACACTTGAGTGAAATTCTTGTTTATATAAGGAATAAGTTCACAGTATTTCAATAAGTTGAAAGTTTGATTAAGAGTGTTTTCTGTCAGTCTGCCTTTTGCGATATTAAGTGAATTAGCATGGATAAGGACGGGCCGAAAAGGGTAGCGCTGGAAAAGCACAGCAGGCCAGGCAGCATCTGAGGAGCAGGAGAGTCGTGCTTCGGACATGAGCCCTTCATCAGAAATGTGGACATTCTTGATGAAGGGCTCCTGCCCAAAATGTCAACTCTCCTGCTCTTCGGATGCTGCCTGGCCTGCTGTGCTTTTCCAGCGCTACCCTTTTCGGTACTGATATTCCAGCATCTGCAGTTCTCACTGTCTCTTTTTGGATAAGGAAGGGCAAAGAGTGATGAGTGCAGGGCATGAATTGGCACAGAGTTGGCATAGGAGCAATAATGTGCCTTGGGGATGCTGGATGGCCTATAGAGTATGAGGGGCCATGGAGATGGATAAATTGCCTTAAGGCATCACAAGGACCTTGGGCATGGGGGGGGGGGGGGGTGCAACTGGAGCCATGGGGCTATGTACAAGGGCATAGCTGATGTGGGTGGGGCATGGAGAGTGTGATGTGAGACCAACAGGGATGTTTTACATTTTATATTGAGACTTTAAACACAGTGCCTACGTCCTCAAGCAGGCTTTCTGTTCTGCTTGCCTTTTGGTTATCTTTTTGCTTCGACTAGCTTTACAATCAAAGTCACTAAATACATAAAAGAGTGGAAATATTTGGCTTCAATGGATAACTGAATTATTGCTCCATTTCTCTTGAAGTAGCCATTAAAGAGTAATGCAGTGCTCACGCAGTTAACGAGCAGACTGGAAAATCTGGTCCTCATCCTTATGCAAGTATGGTTCTTAAAAAAACCTACTGTTGCATTTCCCATGTTTGATGGCCCCTGAAATGACACACTTAATTGTTGATGTAAAATAATCAATGGGAATGGACTTTGTTTCCTAAGTATATAACTAAAGTGCTATCAGGAGCCAGAATCTTACCAGTTTCATCTGTTTTGCAGTATAATCTGTGAATTAGTTGGTTAGCCCTCACGATAGGTTATTGGGTTGGCAACATTCCACACAGAGAAACTGGCACTTCTTCTATCTTGCCAATCAATGCATTGGTAAGCATTACAGCAACATAAATGCTGTTGGCAAGAAAAGCAGTTCAAAAATCTGTATCCTATCAATACCTTCCAGCTGGATAGAAATAACAACTATGAATGTAGATGGCTAGGATGGATAAAATAACAAAATTTAGTGAAGACTTTTAATAAATGATTTTTAAACTGTGATCCAATGCATTCTCCGTGCATAAAAAAGGAATCTTTCAAATATCAAAAATGAAAAATCCACTTGCTCATTTTTTTGGACTGTAAAATTCTTTAATTAAAGCCTATTCAACAATGGAATTGTCTTTTATCTACAGATGCAATAGTTTTTCAATTCCACTTCTACTTTAACAAGTATTTATCTAAATTATGTATTAGGCTTAGTGCACAAAAGTCACCAATTAGTTGCTTTGAATTTTCAAAACAGCGACCTTTTGTGGTGTCACTTTTGGTTTAGCCTTCAAAATCATTTTAGTTCGAGTTTCAGTTCCTCAAATTGAATTGTAGAGCAATTTAATTGTCGTCTTTCTTTATTCTTTAATCCATTATTCTTAGGAAAACAGTTTTACTTCAAAATGCATTTAAGACTTCCTGTATTTTTGCTCTCGTTTAAGAGGCCTATTTCTGAAAACTTCAAAATAAAAACCGAAAGAACAGTGGCTGTTGAAAATCAGAAACAAAACGTTCCAGTTCTGAGGAAGGGTCACTCGACCCGAAATGTTCACTTTGATTTCTCTCCACAGCTGCTGCCAGATCTGCTGAGCTTTTCCAGCAATTTCAGAAAACTTCAAGTTTGCTGTTACATCTCTCGAACAATTCATGCCCAAGTGTATGAGAAATGTTGAAAAGTAATTTGAGGCTGAAATAATATTCAGTAAAATTTATTGATCTCTTCAAAAGTTACTGACACCTAATCATTGTTCTTATTACAGAAGATGATTTTTAATTTTGTCTTTGTTTTATTATTTTATCTTATTTTGAGGAATAGAAATTTGTCATAGCAAATTATAGTCAGTTTTTCTATCAGCTCCTTGTTAAATGCATGATATTCAATTCCATTGAGACAACTGAAATGAGCAACCAATGTGATAGCCTATGTTTGTGCCACCAGAGTCAAATTTCTGTCCTTGATTTTCATAAGAAGTTCAGTCACAATTTTGATCTTTCTTGTGGGTCATGCCTTGGCTGAATTAGTGACACTGTCACCTCTGAATCCCAATATTCCACATCCATGTCACCAACCCAATAGTGATAGTGCAGTAGTCCTCCCGTCCCTGCAGGGGTATGTTCCACGACCTACGCAGAAGCCCAAAACTGCAGATAGGAGCGAACACATTCATTTCAATGTGAAATTTACCTTCCCAGCAGCACCCAGCTCCTGGTTCCCTATAATACGTTCGGGTTTCGGTAAACTGTGGGTAACTGAAACCACGGAAAACGATTCCGTGGATATAGGGGTTGCCCTGCGATGACATTGACTGTCAAGGGGAGATAATTAGATTCTCGCTTGTTAGAGATGGTCATAGATCTCAGAATACACTCCTTGCCAGGCACTAATATGAGACAATATGCACAGAGGAACTCTCATTGCTGGTTGCATAAGATACCGAGGATTAGCTTTTCCTCTCTGATTTAATTACATTAAAAACAGGCATGAGTAAATTGTAGATATTCAATACAAAATAATAGGTCTCCAATCTAATCTGTGTTCAGTTTACTCTTGTCCAGAAAGTAAAAGATGAAACTGGGAGGGGTGGGGAAGTAGATTGCCTTGTGAAGAGTCATAAACCCAGAAGATAGAATATAGAGAGACATTTTGTTTCTCTCTACAGCCTTTTTTGTTTAGAGCTCTTAGAATTCTATCCTCCACAAGAAAAAGAGCCACCAAACATTTTCACAATAACCTGAATACTATAATTCTTCAAAGTGACAGATAACGTAAAAAAATTGCGTTACATATTGAAGATGTGAACATGTCATTTGTAACATACGTGTGTATTCTCCAATGCTCAGCTACCTATCTTTCTAATGATTCATCCCTGTATATTTATCCTTTCTCCCTAATCTCCTCCTTCTGGTAGAGACAAAAAAGAAGACCTGCAGCTAATAATAGAATCTTGCATTCAGAAATTCTCTCCCTAAGAAGGATTTCTTCCTTGACATTGGTTCTACTTTATTCTAATTACTGTATTTGTTGGATTAGTGACTGTGGCTTGCAGCACTACAGTTGGCATAGTGTGTACTTAATCACAGATCATTAACGGGGATCTCTGAATGGCCAACTAATATGCGATATAAAATATAACCATTTTGTGTTTCAAAAGTGAAAGGAAAATGAAAATTGCATGTCAATTTTTTTTGTGGATTTAGTACACAACAAGGGTTATGTACTCCATGCCTGAATTACTAAACATTTTATCATTCTGACTACTTACGTACTTCAGAAGTATTATATAAACATTATTTGAGACACATTGTGATTTCTTCATTTTTAACAAAATTGCCTGCTACAAAAACCATTTTTATTTTTGTCATTTTGATTGATAAGCTACACTTTAAGCTTCTTTTACTGTTTGCAGCTCATTTTATTTTTAGTTTCCATGTTTCAACTTCAATTTCCTGTCAACAATGTTTTTGCTTGTAATGCAACATTATTGCACCTGTAGCATAATGAACATAGAATACTTTGTTTTAAGAAAGAAGGATTCCTTCAGGTACTGGTTCTAGCCTTGCCTATTCTTTTGAAAAAAGCTCACTACACTAAATATCGTTTGGGTCATTACTGTTTAATAAAATGGCTTGACAACAGTTAGCCAGTTTGACAGTCAAAAATAATTAATGGCTTTTAAATAGTGCCATAATTGAAGAGAAACTGCTTCCAATAGCAAAACCGCTTAGTAACCAGAAGACATAAATTTAAAGGTGATCAGTGAGAAAAACCACAGGCAGCAAAAAAAAACCTTCTTCTAAAATACACCCAAGTTATTGTGATCTGCAATGTATTGGAAGCATATGCAATCAGATCACTCAAAGGATAAATACTTGAAGGGAAAATGTACAAGCCTGAGAGGAAATATCTGGGAATGGAACTAACTGGAATGCTCTACCAAAGAGACAGCGAAGACACAATGGACCAAGTGGCCTCCTTTTGTGTTGTATGTATCCATGAGAATCCCTGGTGTTATGTCTATGCAATGGATTTTCAATTTGTTCCCACACATAGTTAGATGTTGTTGGAAATTGACTGGCACATATAGAAATTTTCCACTTTTTATTGCCGTTGTGATTAGTAGAAATGGAAATTGGGAGGCTTCTAAGATAGGTGCTCAATCCACAATGTCAATTTTATACCTCTGTAGCAAATTGAAAATCTATCTCAATAACTATAATTACATACTTCTTAAAATACGTATATATATATATTTCCAATCATTTCCTAACCAACTATAGTCGACATTTACAATATTTCCTACAGCAAAATCATTTTCATTTTTCATCATGATTGGCAGGCTACATTTTGGCTTTATTTTAGCCTTATTAATTCCAGATCATTATTCTCTTCAGAGGTTCCAGACAGACAACTTCTCTTTGAAGACTGCAAATCAAATTCAGTAATTTGAAAAAGGAAGGTTGAATAGTCCCTTCCAAGCAATAACAGGAAGCAAGCCAAATAGAGTGAATGACTGCTACGTTGAAAAGCTGCAATCTGATACTTAACTGGGACAAATCAGACAACATGCTTGTATTTAAAATTGATTCTCAAGCAGCCTTCCTGGTCATCCACCAGATAATATTCACCATACTTTCTCAAGTTTAGCTGGGACACAATCGTTGTTAGTGGAGCTGGTTTTTAACTCTTTGTGGAGCACAACAGAATTGAGGAATACAAGTTTGAGCTCAGGTAAATTTGTGGTGTGACAGACATGAAAATTCATAGAAAATGACAAGGAGGGGAAAATTCCACTTGGTGAGGCTGTAGTTGTACAGAACAACTAAAGTACCAAGTATCATCATCAGGTTGAGATAATACAGCTTATTAAAGTTAGTTAATTGCCACATAGAGGTCTACTACTTCTGAATTTCAAGTGAGTTGAACTGAGTGTGGCAACTTTGGAGTTTGAATTAACCTCATTCCTTTCAGATGCCCAATGACTCTAACAGTAACTCACCTCTATCTGAGAGATCATCGATAGAATTCTGGATATGGCTGAATATTTAGAGATCTGAATATCCAGTCCAAAGATGTGCAGGTTAGGTGAATTGGCCATGCTAAATTGCCCAACGTATTCAGGGATGTGTAGGTTAGGTGCATTAGTCAGGGGCAAAATACAGGGTACTGGAATAGGTCCGGGTGAGTTACTCTTCGAGGTCGGTGTGGACTTGTTGGGCTGAAGGGCCTGTTTCCACACTGTAGGGATTCTGTAAAATTCTGTAAATTCTAAATCATAAACATGGCTCACTATCACATTGGCTCAAAACTACTGACACTGGCTAAAGAAATAGCAGAAAGTTACAATGGTCTTTTGTTAGATTTTCAGTCTCCAAATTGAGATTCAATGTGTCTAACTTGCATTATTCCGAGCTGGATGTACATATAATCAATTCAGCCTCAATGAACTGACACAGATGTGGTTCTGACTGCAGTAAAGATCTGCAGCAAAGACATTTTCTACTACACAGGAGTCAAAAAGATTGTAAAGTTAAAAGAAAGCAGCAAAAATCCCATGGGCATCCAAGGATAAAACTAAACCACAGTAGACACTTACAACATCTTCACTGTCAATATTTTAAAGCAGTAGGTTTGGCAAGGGAGCTAACACACATACACAAGATTTTAGTAAAATGAAAATGATATCCACCTATTGCCGACAAATGGATTATCAAAATTTATGGATTAGAGTCCAGATTGCAGAGAAGGAGGTGCTGTATGCCTTAAAATGCATAAAGGTGGATAATTCCCCGGGCCTGATCAGGTGTGCCTGAGAACTCTGTGGGAAGCTAGGGAAGTGATTGCTGGGCCTCTTGCTGATAGTCACAGGTGAGGTGCCTAAAGACTGAAGGTTGGCAGATGTGGTGCCACTATTTAAGAAAGGTAGGAAGGAAAAGCCAGGGAATTTTAGACCAGTGAGCCTGACACCAATGATAGGCAAATTGTTGGAGGGAATCCTAACGGACAGGATTTACATGTACTTCAGAAGGGCAAGGACTGATTAGGGATTGTCAACACAGTTTTGTGCGTGGGAAATCATGTCTCAAAAACTTGATTGAGTTTTCTGAAGATGTAACAAAGAGGACTGATGAGGGCAGACTGTTGGACATGATCTTTATGTACTTCATTAAGGCATTCAACAATCTCCTCATGGGAGATTGGTTGGCAAGGTTAGATCATATGGATTACAGGGAGAACTAGCCATTCTGGATACAAAACTGGCTCAAAGGTCAAAGACAGTGGGTGGTGGTGGAGGGTTGCTTTTCAGACTGGAGGCCTGTGACCAGTGGCGTGTCTCAAGGGTCAGTGATTGATCCATTGTTTTTTATCATTTATATAAATGATTCAGATGAGAACATAGAAGGTGTGGTTAGTAATCTTGCAGATGACATCAAACTTGGAGGTATAATGGACAGCGAAGAAGGTTACCTTAGAGTATAACAGGATCTTGATCAGATGGGCCAATGGGCTGAGGAGTGGCAGATGGAGTTTAATTTTGATAAATAAGAGGTTGCTGCATTTTGGGAAAGCAAATCTTAGCAGGGCTTATACTGTTAATGGTAAGGTCCTGGGGAGTGTTGCTGAACAAAGAGACCTTGGAGTGCAGGTTCATAGCTTCTTGAAAGTGGAGTCACAGGTAGATAGGATAGTGAAGAAGGCATTCAGTGTGCTTTCCTTTTTTGGTCAGAGCATTGAGTATAAGAGTTGTGAGGAGAAAGTGAGAACTGCAGATGCTGGAGATCAGAGCTGAAAATGTGTTGCTGGACAAGCGCAGCAGGTCAGGCAGCATCCAAGGAGCAGGAGAATCGACGTTTCGGGCATGAGCCCTTCTTCAGGAAGAGTTGTGATGTCATTTTGTGGCTGTACAGGACATTGGTTCGGCCACTGTTAGAATATCACTTGTGATTCTGTTCTCTCTGCTACAGAAAGGATGTTGTGAAACTTGAAAAGGTTGAGAAAAGACTTTCAAGGATGCTTGGAGGAGTTGAACTGTAGGGAGAGGCTGAATAGGTTGGAGTTATTTTCCTGTGAGTGTAACAGGTTGAGGGGTAACCTTATAGAGGTTTATAAAATCATGAGGAGCATGGATAGGATAAATATCCATGCCCTGGGATGGGCATTCAGAACTAGAGGGCAAAGGTTTAGGGTGAAAGGGGAAAGATTTAATAGGGACGTAAGGGGCAACGTTTTCACACAGAGGGTGGTGCATGCATGGAATGAGCTGCCAGAGGAAGTGGTGGAGGCTGGTACAATCACAACATTTGAAAGGCATCTGGATGGGTATATGAATAGGAAGGGTTTAGAGGGATATGGCCAAGTACTGGCAAATGGTACTAGATTAGGTTAGGATATCTGGTTTGCCTGGATGAATTGGACTGAAGGGTCTGTTTCCATGCTTTACATCTCTATGACACTAACTTTGATTTACTTAAGTGCCTAACCACAGGATATAGCATTTAGGAGCAAGGTTAGCCGTTCAGTTCTTTGAGACTGTTTTCTTAGTCAACAAGATTATGATTGATCTCAACTCTACTTTCCTGTCCAGCCCTTGATGTCCTTGCCTGTCAAAAATCTAACTAATTCTGAATAAATTTAATGGCAACTTCACTACTTTTCGGTGGAAAAAAATTCCACATGCCAGCAACCCCTCAACCCAAGACAAGAAGACAAGCTTAACAGGGAGATCTCATATTTTAGTTCTTTGTCTCACTGATTAGATTAGATTACATTACAGTGTGGAAACAGGCCCTTCGGCCCAACAAGTCCACACTTACCCCTTACCTAACACTGCAGGCAATTTAGCATGGCCAATTCACCTGACCTGCACATCTTTGTGACTGTGGGAGGAAACCGGAGCACCTGGAGGAAACCCACGCAGACACGGGGAGAACGTGCAAACTCCACACAGAGAGTCGCCTGAGGCAGGAATTGAACCTGGATCTCCGGTGCTGTGAGGCAGCAGTGCTAACCACTGTGCCACTGTGCCACCGTGCCGCTCACTGGTTCTAGTATCCCCATTAGGCAAACATCCTCCCAGTTCTACTCCTATCAAATCCCTCAGAATCTTATCTGTTTCAATAAGATCACCTCTCTTCTTGTAAACTCCATTGTAAACGTCCAGTCTGACAACATTTTCCATAGGATAACCCGTACATTCCAGCAACAAGTCAAGTGGGTCTTCTCTGGACAAAAGTATATTCTTTTTCAAATAAAGAGACCAACTGCACATAGTTTTGCACTCCAGGTGTGCTGTCACCAGAGCCCTGAACAGTTGTAGTAAAGCTTCCCAATGATTATATTCTATTCCCTTGCAATACATACCAACATTCCATTTGTTAAATGCTTGCTGCATCTGCATATCAACTTCATGTAATTCATGTAGCAGTGCACCCAAATCTCTCTGCACAATTCTGCAGTCCCTCCATTTCAATAGTATACTATTCAGAGGAAATTACTTGATTATCAGCAAGCTTTGATTTTACTTTAAAAAAGACCTATGTTTAATTCGGGGAAAGCCCGACACTCCCATCTTAGTTGTGGAAGTATTTGATGACTATCTCAAATGCTCCCTCATAATCCATGTGCCATGATCTTCAGGTATGCAAATCAATACTACGTGCTTGTTTAACTTTATAGATATCTCAGTCAGCTTGTGGAAGCTGTCTCGTAATAAGACAACATGAGACAGAGAGAGTGAGATGGAGCACACGATCCAACCTTCCCTTTCATGGTTAACTCATTGATTTTTCTTCAGCTTGTAATTGCAACTTGCCAGTATATAACACAATATACTCACTTACGATTTAACGCCGATCAGGTAGAGCTAGATTCTTAAACTGGGTCTGAAGAATTATTGGATCACGAAGTGAGCATCAACAGTGAGAAAGGTAACCACAGGCTAGCCTTAACTCCACAGCGCCCCTCTCCCCTAATGGTGTTATCAATCTGCCAAATGATTTCTAATTTGCGCCAACGATTAACATGTTGTATAATTCTGAAGTTGGGGCCCAAAATCATTTTGAAGTGAAGCCTAATAAGATTTCCCCATGTACACACTGTTACTGCTGCATTCTCTTATAATTTCTATTTGACAACCTTACTGGGCTTAGTATTAAGCCCTGGCAAATAAAGAGCCCTCAAAAAGATTCCAGAATCCACTTGTGCCCTCCTTAACCCAATCTGACCTCGGTTTGAATTGTTCAACCTGTAAGGACTGTCTAGACCTCAACTTTGAAGCAATTCAATTTTTCACCAGTGGCAATCTCACCAAAGGCCCACAGGTATTTCTGTGCAGGAACTGAGTGTTACCTAACCAAGAGAAATAAAATTCCAGCCAAACACAAGGCTCTGCCTCAAGGAAATCAAACTGCAGTTCAGTCAAACTGGTGTTGGGATGTAAAATGCATTGCTCGTGAGGACTCCAGCCTTGTATATTCAAAAGGCTATCAAGGAAGTTCCAACATAATTATTTAATTGTTGTATTTTATCCCCTACTTTAGCTGTGCCAAATTGTAAATCCTCTTCAGCATCGACAGAGATTGCACTTGTCGCTAAAATAAGTGGAGACTGCTCTTTCGGATTCTTTGGCGCAGTGATAGTGTCCGTATCAGCAAGTCCCATTTGCCCTAGAGGTGTGCAATGACATGTCTGAACAGTACAACTCAAAGTACACATTAGGGTACTTCGGGGTACTCATATCGAGTAACTAAGCTTGTTATAAATAAACTATTGAGAGCAAAATCTGAGATCTGTGTTGTTACCATAGGGCTGAAATATTGACTATTCCCCACTGTCGAGAAAATGAGGACTGCGAATGCTGGAGAGTCCGAGTTGAAAAGTATGGCACTGGAAAAGCACAGCAGGTCAGGCAGTATTCGAGTAACTGGAGAGTCGATGTTTCGGACATAAGCCTTTCATCAGGAATGTGGGGGGCGGGAAGGGGGCTGAGAGATAAATAGGAGGGTGGGGCTGGGGGCAGGTAGCTGGGAAAGCAATAGATGGATGCAGATGGAGGGTGCCCCTCCATCTACCTATCATTTTTCCAGCTACCTTGCCTCCACTCCTACCATCACCCTTCTATTTATCTCTCAGCCCCCTTTCACCTCCCCCCTCCACATTCCTGATGAAAGGGCTTATGCCCGAAATGTTGACTCTCCTGCTTCTTGGATGCTGCCTAACCTGCTGTGCTTTTCCAGCGCCATACTTTTCGACTCTATTCCCCGCTCTCAAGCGGTATTGAATAATACTTAAGGCTTTAAAGATCATTTAAAACTTGCTGGTAGATGAACACTACCAAGGATTTTGAGCAACGTACAGAAGTGGAGTTTGAATTCACGTGCCAAATGTCAAATTGGTGTCTGTCTACCATTATCGAAACCATATGATCAGGCTGTTTCTGCCAGAATTCCAGTTTTATGGCCAGCAGATAAGCTGGAAGAAAAGTGAAAATTTTTAATTTAATTTCATATCAGAGACAACATTTGAGGATATATTCTTTTTACTCTGGCCCCTCCCACCTAGGTTTATTTTTTTCCTTTGCAGTGAACAATAGCCCAGCAAAAAATTACAGGAAATGACACACGAGTGTAACATTTCATCACCCCAAAGGATGACTTCCCACTACCAGAGGGTAGCTTAACTTTGCCAAAAGATATCTTGCCTTCACTGAGACTGTCCCAAGAATAGATGAGTTGGGGTACCTCAATTTTCCAAAGGGGGTGAATTATCAACCTTCCCAACAACTCTTAACCCTCACACCCTGCTCACTCCCACAGGTTCACCATGCCCTAACCCATGAAAACCAATGCCCTCAACCCAGCCTGTTACCCCAATACCAACATAGTACTACTTCCTCACCACCTTTCCCCCTTCACTTACCCTGCCAACTCATTGAGCTTCCACAAGTATGCAGGTACAAAGGAGAAAAAGAATGGTTCTTTTAAAGTTCTAAATTTAAAGTTCTATAAATCTACTCGGAAAAGTATTCTCATTCATAGAAACACATTTTGACATTTGTTGACACTTCTTGAAGGTCTACGATTGTTGACACTTCTTGGCAGTTCTTAAAAGGTTTTGACAAGTTGAACCTTGATCCTCAGCCCTAAAGGATATCCAACCTTTATGCCAAGGTGCATTCAGATTATACTGGAAGAAGTACCACAGCTCTCCAAAGGGATGCTCCAACTCTCCACAGAAAACAAGCCTGCTCTTTTCTGGTCTAATCTCCAGACACCAGGGATGCCGGAATCTGACTTGGGTGGAGGCAGCTGTCAAGCAGCCTCTGATAACTGAAACTGGGTGGTCAATAATCTGCATAATCTCACCCCGACATAAATAAGAAACTCTGGGTTCAGAATTGGGATTTGTGTATTCCCAATTTCTTCAAGCACTTACCCTGCAACAGAGTTACTCTCAATCATAATAAACATCTAGATCGATTCAAGACAATGTTTAAATTATGCTGCATCACAGCAAAAATAAACTTATTCCCTGCACACCTTACGTGATAGCATATTTATGAGATTGACCCTTATTTTTATATTTTCATCTAAACAGCAGTAAATCTCTGCCTCTGGTATAAAATGTGCACTAGATCATTGTAATGTAGGGTCAGCACTTTGAATTATTTAGAAGCAACAAAATATAAAATGGGTTGCATTTACATGGTGCCTTTTATTTAGTGAAGCATCAAAAAGCACTTCACAGGAATATTGTAATACAAAAATTGATACTAAGCCATATGTGAATATTTGGACAAGTTTCCCAAAAACAGTATGTTAAACTAGGAAGTTTAAAGAAACATCTTGAAAGGGGAAGAGGTAAAAAAAACCGTGTGAAGGTTTGGAGCTCACTGGGTTCAAAGGAGCTGAAGGCAGAGCAACATAAAAGATGAGGTGGTAGAAATCGTAAATACCCAAGAGGTCAGAATTGAAGGAGCACAGTGATCTGAGAGAGTGCTAGGACTGGAGGAGGTTACAGAGATAGAGAGGAGTGCATCCACTGCAACGGCAGACAAAACATTTCCTCCAAACGCAGGGAAAACCTGCCAAAATCTATCAACTCAGAGATAAAGCATGCTATTTTTAACAGAGCGACATGAATGCTAGATTTTGAGCTTGAAAAACAATCTTTTATTTTGTTAGATATATTGAATGCCAAGGCCTGGTTGGCATATTATTGCTAAGAAGAGCAACACTTAAAAAAAACCGAATGCTCTGTCACAATGAAATTTCAAAAGCAGATCCAAGATTGAAGTCCACCTCGATCAATGACAGTCTGAAGTATGCCCTGCATCAGTTGGACAGTATGGGGGACTGAATACTGTCCAAAAAAAAGAAACCATACAAACACCACATAAGCACACCTCCCAACAGATTGATAATTTATGGCCATTGAAAGTACACAAGAAAGTACTCCATCATGTGAGCTCCATCATTCTACCTTCTTGATCAAGAATGAAAGTATAAATGTGCAACTTAAAAGAGGTTTTAAAAAGTTAAAAAAAATTCATACCAGCTATGATTCCACCAGCTGCTGTTTGAAATATAAACTTTTTAATCTATAGACATAGAGCTGGCTGCATTTCAGTGTGTCGGGATGGGCCTGCTACAGAAATCCCAGGAAGATATAACAGTCCCACTCATATTAATATACATGAAAGGTTTAGTGCTACTCAGTTGAATTGTCAGGCAACATGACCATACATTTTGTGCAACTATCAATCCATCCATCAAATATACTTGCATCAGGATGGTCAATATGGGTCAACTGTTTGACCATTATGTTGCTAAACAAGATGCAGTTTGACAATACCATTCGCCTTACTGCATGCCTGTCTGAACTATAAACATTAACCAAACCACAACACAGCCTCATCAACAGACACAGGGCACGCACAATATGTAGTCAAAGAATGTGGTGCTGGAAAACCACCATCGAGGAGCAGGAGAATCGACGTTTCAGGCATAAGCTCTTCATCAGAGCCCAAGGGGGCTGGGAGATAAATTGGGGGGGGGGGAGGGGGGGGGTGGCACTGGGGGGAAGGTAGCTGGGAAGGCAATAGATAAATGAAGATGGGGTGAAGGTGATAGGTCTAAGAGGAGAGAGGAGCGGATAGACGGGAAGAAAGATGGATAGGTAGGACAGTTCAAGAGTTGGAAGGTTGGATCTGGGATAAGGTGGGGGGAAGAGACATGGAAAAACTGATGAAATCCACATTGATCCCGTGTTGTTGGAGGGTCCCAAGGCGGAAGATGAGGCATTCTTCCTCCAGGCGTCAAGTGGCTAGAGTTTGGTGGTGGAGGAGGCCAAGGACTTGTATATCCTTGGCCTTGGCGGTGTGGGAGGGGGAGTTGAAGTGTTCGGTCACAGGGCTGTGGAGTTGCTTAGTGCGTGTGTCCCAGAGATGTTCTCTAAAATGTTCCACAAGTTGGCATCCTGTCTCCCCAATGTAGAGGACACCACATCAACAACAATGGACAGAGTAGATGCCATGTGTGGAAGTCCAGGTAAATCGCTGTCGGATGTGGAAGGATTCTTTAGGGCCTTGGATGGACATGAGGGTGGAGGTGTGGGCGCAGGTTTTGCAATTCCTGTGGTGGCAGGGGGAGGTGCTGGGAGGGGAGAGTGGATTCTTGGGGAAGGGCGTGGACCTAACAAGGGAGTCGCTAAGGGAATGGTCTCTCCAGAATCAAGACAGGGGTGAGGAGGGAAATGTATCCCTAGTGGTGGGGCCTGTTTGTAGGTGGTGGAAGTGGCAGACGATGATGCGATGTATATGGAGGTTGGTGGGGTGGAAGGTGAGGACCAGGGGATGTTCTGGATGTTGTGTTGGGAGGGCTGGTGTTCAAGGGTGGCGGTACAGGAAGTGGAGGAGATGCGCTGGAGGGCACCGTCAACCACATAGGAGGGGAAATTGCAGTCTTTGGAGAAGGAGGCAATTTGGGATGTTCTATGGTGGAACTGGCCCTCCTGGGAGCAGATGTGGCAGAGGCAGAGGATTTGGAAAAAAGGGGTGGCATTTTTACAGGAGGCAGAGTTGGAGGAGGTATCGTCCAGGTAGCTGTGGGAGTCGATGTTTTTGAAGTAGATGTCTGTGTTGAGTAGGTTGCTGGAAATTCAGATGGAGAGGTCTAGGAATGAGAGGGAGGTGTCCGAGATAGTCCAGGTAAACTTGAGGTCGGGGTGGAAGATGTTCATGAAGTTGATGAACTGTTCGACCACCTTGTGGGAGCACAAGGTGGCGCCAATACAGTCATCGATGTAACGGAGGGGAAGATGGGGAGTGGTGCCGGTGTAGCTGCGGCAGATGGACTGTTCCATATACCTGACAAAGAGGCAGGCATAGCTGGGACCCATGCAGGTTTCCATGGCTACCTCTTTGTTCTGGAGGAACTGGGAGCATTCGAAGGAGAAATTGTTGAGGGTGAGGACCAGTTCAGCCAAACGAATGAGAGTGTCAGTGGAAGAATACTGGTTGGGTCGGTGTGAGAGGAAGAAATGGAGGGCTTGGAGGCCTTCGTCATGGCAGATGGATGTATACAGGGACTGGACGTCCATGGTGAAGATGAGACATTGGGGGCCGGGGAAACGAAAGTCACGGAGGAGGTGGAGGGTGTGGATGGTGTCCTGAACATATGTGGGTAGATCCTGGACCAAGGGGGACAGGATGGTGTCAAGGTGTGTGGAGATAGGTTCAGTGGGGCAGGAGCAGGCAGAGACAATGGGTTGACTGGGGCAGTTCGGTTTGTGAACTTTGGGTAGGAGTTGGACTGCATGGTGTGGGGTTTGCAGACTATGATGTTGCAGACTGTTGGTGGAAGATCCCCAGAGGTGATGAGATTGTGGAATGTCTGGGAGATGATGGTTTGGTGATGGAAGGTGAGGTCATGGTCAAGGGGGCAGTAGGAGGAGGTGTCTGTGAGTTGGTGCCTGGCTTCAGCGGTGTAGAGATTGGTGCATCAACTGGAAGACACCTCCTCCTAATGCCCCCTCGAACATGACCTCACCTCCCATCACCAAACCATCATTTCCCAGACCATCCACAACCTCATTACCTCAGGGTACAATATGATTCCTAAAAGCTCCTGCAAGTCGTTGGAAAAGCCTACCTAACATCAATATAGATTAGGCTGTCGGTTTACAAAAGTGAAGTCAGAGGGCTGGGATTTCACTCTGGAGTCAGGACAAATCCTGTCTTAATAAACCGGATCCAGGAGAAAATGCTCGGGAAGTTTGGATCCTTACTTTTCAAGGTAGCCAAGTTCTCGGGAGCTGGGTCAGGTGACCTTGGTGCAAAGGCAGGGGCTGCTGGGTAGGGAAGCTGGAAGGCAGAGTGCCTGCCTCAGTGCTCTGGTGCTGTGCTGATTTATTCTCTTAAAAACACCATAAAAAGACTCACTACCCTTCATCCCCACACACCCCCACACCACATCTCTCATTCTTGCCAGTCAATGACACCTCAACCTGCACCATCCATTGATGGCCCCTTCTACCCTCCATGCCACCTCATGCTCCCAGCCCACCTCCATAACCCCTCATTCATTCAATATAAACTTATGCTATCCTTCCACTTCTGTGCTCCTTTATAGGTTCTATGCCAGATTAGTGCCAATTCATGCCCCTGTAGGTATCACCCTTTTCACATACACACACCATGCCAATACCACCCAAAATTCACTATGGGTAGCTCTTAGAAGCTATGTGGAGATGAAAAAAACAAAAGTTTTAAATTTCTATAGGAGGCTTTAATTTTAAAAAACTTTTCAATTCCAAAAAAATCACAATATTTAATTGCCTTTAACTGCATAATTCCTAATAATCACAAAAATTGAATAATTCAAGTGCATAATCCCTTATAGAAACAGCTACTGGAATTCATAGTCCCACTTCAAAAGAATTTGCAAATTGGAATATCAATCAATCTGTAAAATGGCATGCATCCTGTGATAATGGAGGGTTAGGTAATTAGTCATGCAATATGATTCCAATACTGGTAGCCCACAGGCTTATGTCAACTGACAGAGTGAAATAGTAATTTTTTTAAGAGTGCAGTCATTATTTTTCAAAAGTTTAAATAGAGTTTTAAATGCCTTGACATTTTCAATTGCTACTTTTGAAAATTCCTTTTGACAATTGCTTTTCACAGTTGCTTTCAAAGGGTCCATTTCACAACGTGTCAATTCCTTTATACCAGGTTTGTTCAACCTTTTGATGTGTTAATGATTAATGAACAATATTACTGGGTACTAAAAGTTCTCTCAGTGTCCTGTCTGAGGCCACTACCATTAGCGGCAGTTCTGCCTTTCTTCCAACCACCCATCTTCTTCCAGGTTCGGGTTCTCTCCTTGCCACTGCTGCCAGTTTCCCCTCTCTTTCTGGCCCCAAGGGGTACATAGAACATAGAACAATACAGCACAGAACAGGCCCTTCGGCCCACGATGTTGTGCCGAACTTCTAACCTCGATTAAGCACCCATCCATGTACCTATCCAAATGCCGCTTAAAGGTCGCCAATGATTCTGACTCTACCACTCCCACGGGCAGCGCATTCCATGCCCCCACCACTCTCTGGGTAAAGAACATCTCCCTGACATCTCCCCTATACCTTCCACCCTTCACCTTAAATTTATGTCTCCTTGTAACACTCTGTTGTACCCGGGGAAAAAGTTTCTGACTGTCTACTCTATCTATTCCTCTGATCATCTTATAAACCTCTATCAAGTCACCCCTCATCTTTCGCCGTTCCAACGAGAAAAGGCCGAGAACTCTCAACCTATCCTCGTACGACCTATTCTCCATTCCAGGCAACATCCTGGTAAATCTTCTCTGCACCCTCTCCAAAGGGTAGGATTAGTGGGAGCCAGTTCTGACAAACTGCAAGCTTGATGCAAGAAATTCATCAAATAACTTGAGACCTGTAATCTATTGGTTACTTTTCAAATATTAATGCCAGCTACTCATTGGGAGAGGGCACGCTATCAGTTGATTGTTATCAATGTGTGAGTAACCCCTGTTTTATAGTTGCTTTTGACAGTCATTTTTCACTTGGGGGAAGCACGGTGGCTCAGTAGTTAGCACTGTTACCTCACAGAGCCAGAGACCCGGGTTCACTTCCCCCCTTGGGCAACTGTCTGTGTGGAGTTTGCACATTCTCCCCGTGTCTGCGTGGGTTTCCTCCAGGTGCTCTGGTTTCCTCCCACAATCCAAAGATGTGCAGGTTAGGTGAATTGGCCATACTAAATTGCCCGTAGTGTTAGAAGCATTAGTCAGGGGTGAATGTAGGGGAATGGGTCTGGGTGGGTTGCTCTTCGGAGGGTCGGTGTGGACTTGTTGGGCCGAAGGGCCTGTTTCCACACTGTAGGGAATCTAATCTAATCTAAAAAAAACTTGTCCTTTTGACACTTTAACTATTCCTTTTGACAAGCACTGTAAATGATTCCTTTGAAGATCTGGTGAGTGTTGCAACTAGGTTGACAGGTAATGGGCTAATGTATCTTTCTACAAACATTCGAGTCTACTTTTAGCATTTCGAAAGGGCATCTTACTCTCAGAACGTGCAGCTTATCTCTTCCGAGAGCCCTCATACCTCAAAATCCTTGGACTATATCCAAAAAGCTCTCCAAAAAGCATATCCAAAAAAAACCCTACAAGGTTCAGGCATGTTCCTACCAGGGCGAATCTGTTGATACAGCGGTTCTCTCAATTGGGTCATCAAAATAACATAAGACTTAAGGCAGCTGCTGATATATATGGGCAGCTAAAGTCACTTGTGTGAAATGTGACTCACCCTGATTGCTGTTGTCACAATGGAGATAAATATGGACTATTGACTGTTGATTTACAAATTCTATCATCTGATTTTAAGGTCTGGGAATTTCATATTCCAAAATTGTTTTAAATAGGGTAACAAACCACCAGCGCTCAGTAGCAGCAGTGTGTACTATCTACAAGATGCACTACAGAAATTCACCAAAGACCCTTAGACAGCACCTTCCAAACCCACAATCACTTCCACTTAGAAGGACAAGGGCAGCAGGTGCTTGGGAACACCACCACCTGCAAGTTCCTTCCAATCCACTCACCATCCTGACTTGGAAATATACCACCATTCCTTCACAGTCGCTGGGTCAAAATCCTGGAATTCCTTCTGGGGGTCCATTGGGGGTCAACCCAGCAAGTGGACTGCACAGCGATTCAAGAAGGCAGCTCAGCACCACTGTCTCAAGTGAAAATAGGGGTGGGCTATCAATGGTGGCCAGCCAGCGACACCCAAGTCCCACTGGCTTATAATGGCCACAGCGATTATCTGATCACACAGCTGAGTCAAGCCATGCTTAACAAATAAACAAAACTAGTCTGAACTGCAATTAACATTTACCAAAAGGGACTATATCACATCCACACAATCAAACATGAAAAGGCCCACATTTCCCATTTTGGTTTCCAGCTTTATCTTCAAATAATGGAAACAGATCCTCATCGACAATTAACAAGCCTAAAAAGAAACTTTCACAAGTGAAATGTACAAAACAGCTTGAATTCCAAGTGACTGCTTTTAATAGAAAAGAAAAGGTAGAACTGAAAGTGGAAAGAGCTCTTCTCTATCTCTCAAGAAGGAAAAGCATCTGGCAATAGCATGGATTTAAAGAACACATCGAGAACACCAAGGAATCAACACATCACTGCGATATTTCCTACTATTATGTAGTCAAGACACCAACTGACATGGTCTCAGTTAAAATCTTATTTTAACACAAAGACCTGAAACTATACATTCCCTTCCTTTTCCTTTTGTCAGGGCATATCCCCTTTTAACTTCACTGTGTACGTGTACTTGACATTGTACCTTCATGATTTTTTTCTTGGGGCGAGCAGACAATAAAATTGTTTTCTTTTCCTAAGGAAAACCTTGTGATTGGCTCCTCAACACTACACTAAACATTAATTCATCTCATTTTATTTGGAGGAATGGATAGCCTTGCCTTAAGAAGAACCAAGGAGGTAGAAAAGAGGGATGCTGGTGCCCCCACCTCATTGCACCTGCAGGAATGGTAAACATCATGTTCAGGAGTGGGAATTCCCACTTTTGGTATTTACCATGTCTGAAACAATGGATAAGTTCTCCATCATTGGAAAAAGCCAGGTCAAACAATTAGCTAGGTGTAAATCCATCCGTCATTTCCATTCTGCATTATGAACCACCGCTCATCTTTAACATGATTAACTCAACACTTGATAGCTTTTTTTCATATTCATGCAGAATGTGGGCATCACTAGCCAGGCCACCATTTATTTCCCATTCCGAATTGCCCCACAGGCCAGTTAAGTGTCAACTATATTGCTGTGGGTCTGAAGTCACGTGTAGGTCAAACCAGGTAAGGATGGCAGATTGCCTTCTCTGAAGGACATGAGTGAGCCAGATGGGTTTTCCCTGATAATTGACAGAGCATTCATGGTCATCATTAGACTCTTAATTCCAGACTTTTATTGGATTCAATTCTCACCATCTGCCAGGGTGGGATACAGGTTTGAATCTAAGAATATCACCTGGATCTCTGGATTAATAGCCTCGAGGTAATACCACCAAGACACCACCTCCCCATTGACAGATTATATTGCCAGATTTTATTTTGAAAATTCATTTAACGATGCAAAATATTTTGAAAGAATTTCCAGGCAGTCTTTATGAAAATCTGGATGGAGCATGTTAGTCAACTGAACTAACATTGAATGATAGATGAAGGATTCAATACAGTGCCTTTGGTTTTAAGTCAGCCTCAGATAGCCTTTTCACATTGTGGTGCAACACTACAGAGATTTAGAAAGGACACAGGTGGAATGGATGTGTGAGCAAGGTTGATGGAGTTATATTCATAGCCCAATGCAAAATTAAGATTTTGACAACCTGTAAACTTACTAGCTTATTAAAGAATGATGTTTGTCTCCATTCATTTTACTAAAAAAGTCCATACTGCCATTTAAGGAAGGAAAAGAACCTCAAAAAGTCATGTATCACAATGAACTCACAGGTATGTGACAAGATGTCTTATAATAATGCCTTCATGCTGTGAATACGAATGGGGCAATCACAATTCTTTGTCATCTCAATAAAAGCAAAATGCTATCCCAAACAATAAAATTTTTAGTAGTGGCATATGACTTTAAAATAAACATGATCTTTTTGTGTGTGTGTGCGAGCGTGCGTGCGCGCTGTGGGGAACAGTGAGAGGTTAGTGGTTGTGGGCAGTACCCTCCAGGATAATCTAAACTGCTATCTCTGGGGAAATGGCTTTCAAATCTCAAGTCTTAAAAGAGCCAAGCTGCCTACATCAGGGCAAACAAATTAGCTGTTTAGCAAACCCAGCTCTATAAAACATGAGGAGGCAAAGCAGCTTTTGTTTTAACATACTGGAACAGATTGTAATGTAAACTGTAGTTAATCAAATGGAGAACGGAGGAGTTGTGGCTGAAGGTGACTATGAGTAATTGTAATAACATCAAAAGCTGGTCTGACTATAACACAGCACTTTCAAAATGGATACGTTAATTGGGGGTCCGGTTACTTCACAGTTTTCTTTTCCACTTCCTGATTGCATATAAGAAAACTCTTATCTGATTATTCAAGACAAAATCAGAATAGGAGGTCAAAAACAGTGTTTGCACAACAGTCTGTTGCTACCATGATTCCCCTATGTTCCACAGCCCTTTCCTTCTATTCAAATAACCAATACTACATGAATAAAATTTGCCAATAACTAGTGAGCATGGGCAGGTTGAGGCACTATTTTCCTGCATCATAAAAATAACTGCATTCTGGAAAAATTAGTTGACAGATTTTTCCTATGTCAACAACACAAGTATCTGAGTAGAATGATGCACTTTGTGGTCTTCTATATGTTAGCCCACCTATCACATGCCATTGGGTGTCAGGGTTGTTTTCAGGCAGATGTCTTGAAGTTTAATATCAAAGCTACAGTATCACAAGCTTATACACATTGTCTGTGTTCTGTGCTCATTGCACATTACAAATATACAGCAGACTGACTGGAGACACTACACTGACTCCATTGCACAGAGAGAGTGACTGCAGGTGACTTGGGCACCTACAAAGCAGAATGTCACATGCCATGACATCAGTCAACTGTCTTAAATGTACAAGCCTGTCTGGTTTCAAATCTATGTCACAATAAAACACAGAAACACTCTTCACTTTTCTGCTGGTGCCCATTAGCTAACCATTAGAAGGCTGACTTAGTGCATTTATGTCAAATAAATCTTCTAAATATACGTAATTGATACTACTTTCATATTTTGGAGCAGTTAACCAGAAATTAGACCAAAGTGGAAAATAAGAAGTGAGGCAGACTTTAAGGTATGAATTCAAATTACATTAACATGGATGAATTTTAACAAAACTACTCCTTATGATTGAACAACTAGTTAGACGTAACAAAAAGGAGAGAGGGAAGTATCTAACATTTTTCAAAAGCTGTAACAATCTTTTTAATTCATTCAAGGATGTGGGTGTAGTGATTGGAACAATGTAAACCAGCTGGATCTTATTGAGTATGGGTCCCCGGGGCCAATCAGGAAGCCTTGGCTGACAGACATAAATAAGAGTATCAGAGGCTCTATTCACTCTAGGAGCTGGCTTTGTGCTAGCTGGGTCAGTGTCATGTACTATGCACATATAAATAAAGAGTGACTTATAGAGTCATAGAGATGTACAGCATGGAAACAGACCCTTTGGTCCAACCCGTCTATGCTGATCAGATATCCCAATCCAATCTAGTCCCACCTGCCAGCACCCAGCCCATATCCCGCCAAACCCTTCCTATTCATATACCCATCCAAATGCCTCTTAAATGTTGCAATTGTACCAGCCTCCACCACTTCCTCTGGCAGCTCATTCCATACACGTACCACCCTCTGCGTGAAAAAGTTGCCCCTTAAGTCTCTTTTATATCTTTCCCCTCTCACTCTAAACCTATGACCTCTAGTTCTGGACTCCCCGACCCCAGGGAAAAGACTTTGCCTACTTACACTATCCATGTCCCTCATAATTTTGTAAACCTCTATAAGGTCACCCGACGCTCCAGGGAAAACAGCCCCAGCCTGTTCAGCCTCTCCCTGTAGCTTAAATCCTCCAACCCAGTGACAAGATACTGGACTTTGTAGAGTTATTTCAGTAGGGGTCATTGGTTAGGCCAGCATTCATTGCCCATCCCTAATTGCCCTGAAGGCAGCTAAGAGTCAACCATATTGCTGTGTGTCTGGAGTCACATGTCGGCCAGACCATATAAGGATGGCGAATTTCCTTCTCTGAAGGACATTACTGAATCAAATGAGTTCTTTTCCTGACAATCGACTATTGTTTAATGGCCATCATTAGACTCTTAATTCCACATTCCATGGTCTACCCCGGCAGGATTCAAACCCGTGTCCCCAGAACATTAGCTAGGTCTCTGGATTAACAGTCCAGCAATAATACCACGAGGTCATCACACGCCCATAATATAAGAGATTTACTTTTTAAAAGCTGCAGATTGAATGTTATAAAATAATTCAATTCCTAATCTAGATCATGAGGGAAAGAAATTAACCCAATGATATAGTCTGACATGTCATGCTTGCTCTCACAATAATTTGTGATTTTTTTAATGGAATTTGAGGATAACATTGCAAGCCTTCCTGTACAGCTCATTGATTGTGGACATCTTCTACCAAACCTTGCATAAAGAATGTAGTGAAACAATAATTGCTACTTGGCTATTTTTGAACATTTAGATCTTCCACAATTGGTCCTTGAAGAGTCATAAATTCAAGAGTTACATATTGCTTGCAGTGATGTACTTTTCTAGTTTATTAAGTACTACTCTAGTGTACACAGGAACAACATAATAAATGTTGGTATCTCATGTGGATCCTCTAGATGACTGTACAAACAATATTCAACTTCAACATAATTTGTCTGATTTGACCACTCAACAATTTCATTCATCCCACAAAAAATATTTGCTTAATCAGTAAAAAATTCTGCTTGCTATTTGTTTTTGTTTTATTATTTCTATGAAAGGTCCTGCAGAGTAATTTCAAAGTGGCTTCTCACCTCAACTAACACGCCAATGAAATTTCATATTAAAACGCCCTCTGGCAAGGACATTTCAGCTTCCATGGGCTAAATTAAAATCCCATGCCAAAATACTTATGCATACATATAAACACTGATAAATAGCTCTGCTTGTGTGCCTCCTGAATAAAATTGCACTAATTAAATGTACTTTATTGACCAAAATCAGTAATTTAGCAAAAAAAATGACCTGCTAATTATTCCATCATCCAGCCAGCTGTCCATGTTACTGTGAAGGATACATGCACTGGTTCATGCTGTTCTCTGGAGCTTTTCTATCACTGTGCGACAGTAACAAACTGGCTTCATTTCAAAAACAAAAACACGGAATAAATTTTTAATTTTTTGTTGATAAGCTGATCAGTTGACACTGATACTTACTGATATGTACAATTGGAATATTCAGAGCACCATTTGGGACCTCAACAGTTTCTCTAGAAGACAGCTCAAGCAAATGTTTAAGCAGAACCAGGGGCATCTTTTTGCTTTCTCTGTCAAGCAGGCTGGTGCATCCAGTAAGAAGGAGTAAGATACAGTTGTCATGAACCTTCTGTAAACCTTAATGTTATAAACCTCTATTTGTATGCAACATTGGCAGCATTGAGCAGAAACAAAGGACCAGGAAAAAACTTAACAGTGAATTGTTTAATTAAGACCCATGTTGTGGAGACAGATTAAATTAATTGGAAAGTAGACTGTCTTCAAGAATTCAAATATAGTGCAATGCTCTGGAAAAACTGGAAAGCCAAACAATCAATCTATTCTACAACATTTTTTTGCAAAATATCAGCCAATAAGAAAAGTTATTGTACTGATACTCAGGACACAGATGGCAAGCTGCTCTTCTCACTGTTTAAACCCTCTTCTACTATCCCTTAGGATAGTAGAAAGAGACATTTTAAAACACTGTGCTCTCTAAAAACACATGCAATAGCATCGCTAACATCAGATCTCCCCTCACGTCTTATTGTCCCAATTGAATTAGATAATGCAATCTGGAAGGCTACTGATTTTTATTTCTAACTGGAATGAAATCTAATTCAGATAAGGGGATGAAAGGTTATTGTGAGTAGGTGGGAACGTATTTATTGAACAGTAGAGCAAGGATGAGGGAGGAGTAATCTACTCCTGCTCTTAATTCAGAGATTCTTGTGAACCTTTGCTGTTTGCTCATTGTAAAATTCCTGTGTCTTAAATGTGGACATAGTTCCTACTAGAAATGGGCTGCAGAACAAAATTGTCACCTGCTGCTGACATACTCGTGAAAAGGCCACAAAATGGCTGGTAGAGAAAAAAAAATAATTCTGATTTCTTTTTCGGGTGGGGGTTGCTGTTTGGAGGCAGACAGCTATTATTAAGGAAGAATTCGTGCAACTTTACTGTTCTGGCCAAAGTGCACAATTTTGGGGAAATGGCAGATGGAGTTTAATCTGGACAACTGTGAGATGATGCATTTTGGACAGTCAAATACAAGAGGAAATTACACAGTAACTGGCAGGTTCCTTAGGGGCATTGATATACAAAGGGATTTTACAGTGCAAGTCATTAATCCATAGAAGTGGAAACACAAGTGGATAGAGTGGTGATGAAGGTGCTAGGCAAGCTTGGCTTCATTGGTCAGGGAATTGCATGTACAAATTGGCAAGTCATGTTGCAGCTGTATAGAACTTTAATTAAGCCACCTTTTGAGTATTGTATGTAGTTCTGATCACCACACTATAAGAAGGATGTGGAGGCTTTGGAGAGGGTGCAAAAGAGTTTTACCAGGATGTTGCCACAATTGGAGTCTATTAGCCATGATGAGAGGTTGGACAAACTTGGATTGTTTTCACTACAGAATCGGAGGCCAAAGAACAACCCGATAAAATGATGGGAGGTATGAAGAGAATGGATAGCCATAGTCTTTTTCCCAGTGTGGAATAGTCAAATACTAGGGGCTATAGGATTAAGGTGAGAGGGGAAAAATTTAAAGGAGATATGTGAGGCAAGTTTTTTATGTAGAGGGTGATTGGTGACTGGAATACGCTGCTAGGGAAGGTGGTAGAGACAGACATGAAAACAATATTTAAGAGGCATTTAGACAGACACATGAACAGATAATGAGTAGAGGGATACAGACCGAGTGCAGGCAGATGGGTTTAGTTTAGATTGGCACAAATGTGGTGGGCCAAAGGATCTGCTCCTATACTGTACTGTTCAATGTTCAATGTCACATATGTTTCCACAGTATACCAAGTTTTGCACTCCAGTTATTCCATTAGATTGACTTCTGTCCCAATTGTTAAAGTCTCAAATGAACAAACTAATACTGGGATTTGATTTTATATTATGTGACCTAGAGCTTACAGGCTGACTACTACTGTCAGTAGAAAGCCAGCTCCTGTAGATTATGTCTCAAACTACAGCCTTTCTGCTATCCTTCCAGGAATATAGAAAAAAAGGAATTAAAGACCAGGTGCAGCTCCTGGTCTGTGGTCTAAGTGAGTTGATATGCCAATGTGAAGGTCCCAGCTTGCGGATTATTTTTTAACACTTCTGCATTGCAGGTAATGAAAACTCTCTCCCATTCTGAATTTTCAAAGTCAACCAAGCTAACAACATTACCATTAAAAAAGAAACACGACAAAAGCCCGTTAGATAACTTGAAGTGTGAAGAATCTGAAAATTAACTGCTTTACGAACAAAGTCAGCATTACTGGGATTATCCAGCTCGATGGCCACAAAAACTCCACCATCAATTCATCCACTGGACTTAAAAGACTGACTTGTATATCTTCTTACTCAATCCAGATTTCAAATCTATGTATTTATGTCATATTTTGTTATCTTTTTTCACATTTCATAGCTAATTAATTCATCAATTATTTAACTCCAGAACCTGGTTAATTTGATTCCTATCAAAACATTTAGATTGGGAAAAGTTAATCAGAGGGAAAGAATTATTTTTAAGTTAAACTTGTTGTGACTAACTGAGAGAAAGGTTGGATTAAGACAGGAAGCCCATTCCCCGCTGGGAGGCTGCTTATTTAGGGCGGCATGGTGGCTCAGTGGTTAGCAGCGCCAGGGACCCAGGTTCGATTCCCACTTCAGGCGATTGTCTGCGTGGAGTTTGCACATTCTCCCCGTGTCTGCATGGGTTTCATCAGGGTGCTCCGGTTTCCTCCCACAATCCAAAGATGTGCAGGTTAGGTGAATTAACCAAGCTAAATTGCCCATAGTGATAGGTGCATTAGTCAGGGGTAAGTATAGGGTAGGTGAAAGGGTCTGGGTGGGTTACTCTTCGGAGGGTCGCTGCAGACATGTTGGGCTGAAGGGTCTGTTTCCATACTGTAAGTAATCTAATCTAATCTCACCCAGGAGAAGAACCACTATGTGTATTGGGGGCGGGGTTGTTTCATTGCGAGGTTCCGTCTTGAATTGGGGATCTTCATCCAGGGACCAGTCATAACAGTGAAAACTTATATTAAGAGTCAATATATTGGCAAACCACAAACAAACATCAATACCTCACCTCAGCGCTCCAGAAAGAATGAAGTCCCCTCCTGCCCATTCTGTCCCATCATAGCTCCCCAGTTACTGATACCTTCTTATCCAACAAAAATCAATTAATCATCATTATTTTAATCCAGATTTTCAACAGACTGTTCTTTTGCATGTTAGAAACATACCAACTACCTTATTATGCTAAAATATGCCATTAGTACCATGTGAAATCAGTTTATACTTTTGCTATAAAGGAAAATAATTTTAAAGAAAACATATTGTCTCAGTATCATGTTAAACAAAAACCTTGTCAAATTTAGAGACAAGTTGTTTAATTTACTCTTGTAAATTAAACAACTCGTATATCTCTTTAATTAGATATGTAAATCAGACCAAAAAAACCAGACTTCATGAATTTTAAACACTAATTTCTTCCCTCATTTGCCTACCAATATAGTTGTAAATGATAAATAAAACCCAAAAGAACTGCAGATGTTGTAAATCAGAAACAAAAACTGCTGGAGAAGCTCAACAGGTCTGGCAGCATCTGTGGACAGAAATCAGAGTTAATGTTTTGGATCCAGCGACATTTCCACTGGACTCGAATCTGATTTCTCTCCACAGATGCTGCCAGACCTGCTGCACGTTTCTGGAAATTTCTGTCTTTGTCGTTGTAAATGGCTCATTTCCCACAATACTAGCGAAAACAGCCTCTCCAGTACTAGTAGCAATTACAACGTAAAGTCAGGATAATGTGCTTTCTTTATCCCTGGAGTAGTGTCTAGAAATCAGCCTTGATAAAATGTTTTCAACAACATCAACACAATTTCAAGTGTTCAGTTTAATTTGAACCAAACTTATCCAGACCAACTACAAATCTAGAATGTGACAAAAGCTAAACATTATTTGAATTTGTTAGATTATGTATTGGATGCCCTTACTATTTTGATACACACACACACACACATTTAAAATCAGCTGTTCAATTGTCTTCTGTGAGCTTGACAGAACTTGAGATCTGACTGCTATTCATGCTTTGTCCATGACTATCAGTTTAATTCAAGGTGGCATTGGTCTGCATGGTTTTATTTCTGTCACTGTGCTTGGATTGTCATTGTGCTTGGATGAATGTCAGCCTACAATAGTTTATTTTAGGATGTTGAAGTGGTTGAGCTGTTCAATTCCAACATGATCCATTAACTCACACAAAGTCCAGTCCTTCTCCACTAATCTGAGCACTAAACTTGGGACTAACATCATGTCTGCAGTCACACCAGTGGAAGGCAGCCCACCATGCAACTTCTGGTGCAAGCCGCAATGAATGCCATGTTGCTGAGACCATTAGTGCACAGTCAGCATCTGCCAGGGTGTGGACAGCTCAGCAACATGGCAATGCTGCCAGTTTGGTGCTCAACCTGCCAGTTAACTGTGTTTCGTAATCAAACCTTCATCATCAGAAAGGCCCCTTCCTCTAGTGCTATTTAAACAGACCATCACTGAGTTCCAGTTAGCTGCTGATTGAATCATTTAGGCTGCCAATAGAATTGTGGGTGGCATGGTGGCTCAGTGGTTAGCACTGCTGCCTCCCAGCACCAAGGACTTGGGTTTGATTCCAGTCTCAGGTGACTGTCCTTGTGGAATTGGCATGTTCTCCTCGTGTCTGTGTGGGTTTCCTCCAGGTGCTCTGATTTCCTCCCACAATCCATAGATGTGCAGGTTAGGTGAACTGGCCATGCTAAATTGCCTGTAGTGTTCAGGCATGTGTAGGTTAGATGCATTAGTCAGGGTTAAATGTAGGGTAGGGGAATGGATCTGGGCGGGTTACTCTTTGGTGTGGACTTGTTGGGCTGAAGGACCCGTTTCCTCACTGTAAGGATTCTATAAATCTTTGGCATTCCTAAAGTTTTTCAACATTACTGAAGTCTACAGGAAGTGGTGTGGAAGGTGTTGGAGGACTTGAGCCTGACATTGAGGCTTCTTTATAAATGAGATGTTCCCAGATCTGGGTGTACTGGTTGGCATTTTCCTTAGACTACAGCTGAGAACAAGGGAGAACAAGCTGAGTAGGACAAGCTGCCTACAAGAGGGAGGAGGAGAAGAACTCCCCACAGGACGAAATATCTGCTCAGGATGTGAGGGAGCAATTCTTCTCCCTGAATCTTGAGTCTATGCTTTCCCATTGTGGGGGGGTGCCATTGAACACACATGTATCACTTTTCCAGTGCTGCATGTCCACTCTAAGAGATGCCATAACCAAAAGGGATTCAACTGCCTCAATATCCAAAATTCTACAAGCATACGCAATGAGCCATGCAGGTAAAAACCCATTCTCTTAGCAGCTGGTGCAACAATGCCCTTCGGTGGGATTCTGCTCTGCCACCTGCATATCAGCTACTAGACAAAAACAGAGAATGGCAACTGGACAATCAGGACTATCCCTTAACAACAAGGCTCGCAGCTCTCATGTACAACTGACAGACACGTAGGCAGCACATATATCGTGAAAACCATACTGGTACGGGTGTATCTGCTGCTCTTGTCCTTCTGGATGGAAGTGGTCATGGGTTTGGAAAGTACTGTCTAAGGATTTTAGGTGAAATTCTGCAGTACATGATATAGATAGTGCAAACTTCTGCTACCGAGTGTTGGTGGTGGAGGGAGAGGATGCTTGTGGCTGTGGTGCCAATCAAGCTGGCTGCTTTGCCCTGGATGCTTGTGAGCTTATTGAGTGGTATTGGAGCAGAACCCATCCAGGTAAATGGGGAGTATTCCATCACACTCCTGACTTGTACCTTGCAGATGGTAGATAGACTTTGGGGAGTCAGGAAGTGAGTCACATGCCACAATATTCCTAGCCCCTGACCTGTTCTTGTTGCCACTGTGTTTATATCATGGGTCCAGTTGATCTTCTAGTCAGGATGTTGATAGCGAGGGATTCAGTGATGGTAACACCATTGAATATCAATGGGCGGTAGTTAGATTGTCTCTTAATGGAGATGGTGATTGCCTAGCATTTAATTGGCGTGAATGTTACTTGCCACTTGTCAGCCCAAGCCTGGATATTTTCTCAATCCCATTGCATTCAAACACAGACTGTTTCAGTATCTGAGAAATCATGAATGGTGCTGAACATGGTGCAATTATCAATGAATATCCCCACTTCTGATCTTATAATGGATGGAAGGTCATTGATGAAGCAGCTGAAGGTGGTTGGGCCTAGGACACAGCCCTGAGGAACTCCTGGAATTAGATGATGGACCTCCAACAACCACAATCATCTTTCTATGTGCCAGGTATGACTCCAATCAGCAGAGAGTTTCCTCCCGATTCTCATTAATTCAAGTCTTACTAGGGCTTCTTGAAGACACGTTTGGCTGTGTCTTCACAGGATTTCTTCACCATCACTGTGTTCTGGAATTTGCAATCTGTTGCTCTTCTACCATTGACTGGTCAGTTTGTCGTTCTTGGATATGCAAAAGAAGAACCAAGAAAGTATTATGGTGATGTGTGCAGCAGGAATAGCAAAGGGAGCAATGGGGAATGAGGTATTGGTGGGATGTGAGAATTTGAGGCATGAGAATTGTGCTATCTTCAAAAGTTTTAACCCTGCCACTAGCGCCAGCCTCTGCCAAGGGCAGTCTAATGATGGTGAGAGTGTCACCTCATTGTACCCCCTACACAACATCTGCTTTGAGAAATCAATTATCTCCAGTTAGAAGCTACCTTGTTCTTCAAGACAGAAGAAATTGTGTCAGTGAGTGTAGTGCAATGTGTTTGGGTGATGTAGGTGTCACGGGTGAATAGTGAGGTGTGAGTGTGAGGCTTGCAGCTGTGCCTTGTGAGGGTGGTGAGTCTGCTTCCTGACTGATAGAGATTGTTATTGGGTGTGTAATGTCCATGTCATGAATTGAGCTGAAGGAGAGCTAGTGGTACAATAAGTTGAGTTGAAGATGCAGTCTCTGACTTTGATCACTTATTGAAGGACATTGAAACTCAGTGCTGTGCTGCATCCAGATCCTCACAGATTTATTTCTGGGATGGACTGCCATGGCAAAGTTTACCTGACAAGCCTACAGTGAAATCAGCACATCACCCCTCCTCTTCAACACCTCAATCAAATACTCTAGGTCAGTGTTGGAGGTCTTGGAGCCCATGTTTGATCATGGTATGCTCTTGCTGAATCTTCCACATGTCCAAATCAGTTATACATTGAAATCTAGACATTCTACTTCCCCTTTAAGAGGTACAGTTTGGCTCGAAGTATTGCAAATGAGTTAATGATTTTGGGCCCCAGGTTGAAGCATTCTGCCACTTGACAGTATGGTTAGCGCTGGCTTCTTGCCACAATCATGGCAATGAGCAGGTGGCACAGAGCTTGAGTGGCATAATTGCATTGCAATCCCCATGTCCGCTTTCAGGGTTACTGAATTTCATTACTACAGTTTTTAGAAATCTCCTTGTTTCAATGGATTTTCAGAGGAGCTTGAATAATCAAGCAATGGCTGACTTCACTCTGCCGGCAGAGCAACAACACACTGATTTAGATCGGACTCTGTGCTCAAATGCTCCATGAAAAAATTGAAAATATATATGTCAAACGTTTTGTAAGAGGTTTTAAAGGAAAAGTGCTTCTATTTTGAAATTTCAAGAGGAATTGTAAAGGTTACAATTTCTGTAAATATAGACTGAATTTTGAATCCTTCTCAATGACCTGTTTAATATTAAATAAATGTATTTGTCGGTTTACAACTTGAATTCATTCTGATTGATATGCTGCTGTTATATATTCCAGTGAATTGCAATGCGGTGGCAGAAGCTTGCTGATTGTTCATTGGTCTTGCTACACTTCATAAAGGTTTTGGACAGACAAAGACAGATTCTGCTCTTCACCTCAGATTTCAATCTCTTTCATCCACCATCAAGATGGTCTGAGGGCCCTCTGATTTCTTCTGAAAAACAGGACCAAACTGTCCTCACCCCCCACCACCCTTCATCTCCTGGCCGAACTCACCCTCATTTTGAACAACTTCTCCTTTAAGTCCACTCACTGTCTTCAGGTCAGAGGGGTGGCCACCGGTACGCATATAGAGTGCACTCCAGTTGCATCTGTCTCTTTGTGGGGTACATGGAACATCCCTTATTCCAGTCCTTCTTCGGTCCCCACCTACAATTACTCCCTCAGGACATTAACAACATCATCAGTGCTTGTTCCTTCTCTCGTCTGGAATTGGAAAAGTTCATCTATTTTGCTTCCTGCTTTAACCTTCACTTGGTTCATCTCTGACTCCTCCCTTCACTACTTCGACATTCCTGTTTTCATTTAGTCTGGCCACCAATATCCACTACAAACGCTCCGACTCCCACAGTTACCTTGAATATACATCCTCACACCATGCTTCCCAGAAAGACTCCATTCCATTCTCCCAGTTCCTCCATCTCTGTCGCATCTTTTTTGATGATGCCACCTTCCACAGGGCACCTCAGAAATGTCCACCTTTTCCTTCAACTAAGGATTCCCCAACATCATGGTTTACAAGGCTCTCAGCCACTTCCAAGTCATTTCCTGCACTTTGACCCTTACCCCTTGTCTTCTCTCCCACAAAACCGATAGGATTGCTTGGTCCTCACTTTCCATCCTGCCAGAATCCACATCCAAAGGATCGTTTGCCAACATTTCTGCCACCATCAGCAGGATGCCATCACCAGACACATTTTCCCCTCCCCTCCTTTGTCAGTCTTCCGCAGGGACCATTTCCATGGAACACCCTGAGCCACTCTTCCTTCGGTCCCAACACCTCCCACTGCATCTTTCCATGCAATCGCAGAAGTTACGACACTTGCCCATTCACTTCCTCCCTCCTCACTATCCAAGCCCCCAAACATACCTTCCAGGTGAAGCAGCGATTTACCTGCACTTTACTCAATCTAGTGTACTCACTGATCACAATATGGTCTCCTCTAACAAAAAACAAAAAAACTACAGATGCTGTTAATCAGAAACAAAAACAGAAATTGCGGGATAGCTCAGTAAGTCTGACCATATCTATGAAGAGAAATCAGAGTTAATATTTCAGGTCCAGTCACCCTTCATCAGTTCTGAGGAAGCGTCACTGGACCCGAAACATTAATTTCTGTGTCCTCTACACTGGGGAGGTGAAACTCAAACTGAGCAACCACTTCACAGAACAGCTATGTTCTTCCACAAAATGACCCTGAACTTCCATTTGTCTGCCACTTCAAAACCTGTTGCCCTGTTCCCTGGCCAACATCTCTGTCTCAGGCTTGCTGCCATGCTCCAGCAAAGTTCAGTACAAACTGGAAGAACAGCACCTCATTTTCCACTTGGGGACCCCACAGCCTTCAGGACTCAATATTGAGTTCAATAATTCTAGGGCCTGAGCGCCTTCTCCCATGTCCTTACCCCAACCCCCACACAGCATGCCTTGTCATCACATGGGCTGTTTCCACAAACAACACATTGTCAGCCATTAATTCTCGGAGATAGTGAGGATTGCAGACGCTGGAGAAGTCAGTTTTGATAAAGTGTGGTGCTGGAAAAAAGCACAGCAGGTCAAGCAGCATCTGAGGAGCAAGAGAGTCGATGTTTCAGGCATATGAGTTCTCCCAAGCTGAACATTACCCGTTCCCTTTTTCTCTCCAGCTGCTTTTTTCTCTCTCTCCGAGCCCCATGTCCACCTATAATTTACTCTTCCCTCTCTCCCACCCCCATCATCAGCATATATAACAACCTTTTCCAAGCTACAATCAGTTCTGAAGAAGGGTCACTGGACCCAAAATGTTAAGTCTGTTTTCTCTCCACAGATGTTGCTAGACCTGCTGAGTTTCTCCAGTTATTTCTATTGTTGTTAAAGTCAGGTTCTGTTTTTTTAGGAGGTGTGGCAAATCTGTGTCAAATACTTCTCAATTCAAGACTTCTCCTTCTCTTTCCATCACAATGTTATAATTTTGATCTCATGCAGTCAAGTATTCAATGTCTCCAATAAATAACATGAACAAGTGGCTCAGCTCTCCAACCTTCCCCCTTGGCTCCACGCACACATATGCAAATTGCATGTTTTACCCAAAGATGGCTCAACAACTCAAGGCCATACCCTGGGAAAATCAGATTTCTAGCAATTAACCCCAAGGGACTTACCTCGGGGGTCGTGCCTCCATTTTGCCAGAGCGGCGAGGAGAGGAGGAGGAGTGAAGCGAGGGCTGTTGGGAAGGTAAGGGCTTAATTTATATTTGGGTAGTGGCTAAACCCGAGATACTACACGTGTAGTATCTCCCTTCCACCCCCCCTCCTCTAACTGGAAGAAAAAGACTCTGCAAGGTAAGGCTTTTATTTCTTATCTTTCTTTTTCATTTATTTAAGTGCATTGTTTAGTTTTAGTTGGTTCATATAAAGCTAAGCTTACAATGGCAGGGGACCTCAGACCCATGGCATGTGCCTCTTGCTTGATGTGGGAGCTTAGGAACATGTCTGACGTTCCTGACTCTTACACTTGCAAGAATTGTGTCCAGCTGCAGCTCTTGTTTGACCACATGACGGCTCTGGAGCTGCGGATGGACTCACTGTGGAGCATCCGCGATGCTGAGGAGGTCATGGATAGTACGTTTAGTGAATTGGTCACACCGTAGGTTAGGATTGCTTAGGGAGACAGTGAATGGGTGACCAAAAGACAGAAAAAGAGTAGGAAGGCAGTGCAGGTGTCCCCTGTGGTCATCTCCCTCCAAAATAGGTATACTGTTTTGGATACTGTTAGAGGAGATGGCTCACCAGGGGAGGGCAGCAGTTGCCAGGATCATGGCACTGTGGCATGCACTGCTGTTCAAAAGGGTGGGAAAAAGACTGGTAGGGTCATAGTCATCGAAGATTCTATTGTG